>NW_026972122.1:14800000-16121969 GCF_036711695.1 Zophobas morio
TCTAATTTGTTCCAATTATCTTCAATATTGGCACCGGTTTTTCCCTTCCTTATTAATTCGACTCCTTCGAGTATCGCAAATCGCATCTCCAATAACAGGGGATTTCGCAAATGGGCCACCAGGGAAGCAACGATATACCGTGTGAATCGTGGCTAAGTGTTAAAAGCCCAATATATTTCTATATATTTACCTAAACTTTACAACCTCTAACAATCTTTGTTTATTCGTAAACTATCCACCATAAATTGCTTAACCTGACCATTCCGTTTTTATTTCATATGGCACTGCCGGGCAAGTTATAAAGCTTTACTGTGGGTTGTTTCTTGGTACGGCCCTTTCCTTCCATGTCAGTCACCTCCAGTGTACAATAAAATGACTTTCTCACCCTTTTTGCTTCTCGGTTGGTGACGATCATATATTGTCGAGAGGTCGCCTGCTTAATTTATTGCTAGATTTTTTGCAGCACTGTTGTAAAAATTTAAGGAAATAATAGACCAGCTCTCTAGTTTTGTACTTATGGTGCTGACAATGCATAAAATATTATTATAATTATAAAACATAAATTAATTTTAAATCGACTCATTTACCCTTTACATACTTACTTATTGATAGAGTTCAAACCGTTAATTCCATAGAATTTCAATTTTAAGGTACTTAATTGTATTTCTATTAGCATCTCCAACCAGGCATGAAAGATTGCCATAATATGTTTTCGTTCATATAAAGAACAATGATAATTTAACGCATAAAATCATGAAATCTTTATGAAGGCAGATAATGAAAAATAATAACATAAATCATATTGGAGATGTTTCATTATCTATTAATTGTGCGTGTAATATCATCCTTTAATAAGCGGAACTGGAAAATTAACCTCATTAGTTTCTTGATTCGTATTTTCTTATTGAAAAAACTGGTCTAAAGTTATTTAAATAGAACTTCCTTCGCCTCTGGAGCAGAATCAGTCAATTTAAAAAAATGCCACTTTTTAAGTAATTTATTTATTCTGAAAATTGATTTTATATGGTAACAGTAACACCACAGTTTAAGTATTTTAAGGCTGGCGTCTGGTTCGGTTTAGCCCTATACTAAATACATTGAAAACATCGTCGCGGTTTCCGCGAGTTGCATTTTAAAAATATGAGATATATCGCTTTAAAAAAATTATATTTCGAATTAACAAACTTCAGTCCAGGGGACCTCCATATTTATATTCATATCTAGTATGCAGTTTTTACAATAAAAAATTATAAAGTTGAACAATTTTTACATCACATTTTAACCGGCACATTGATGCATTTTTTGACGAAGTGCTGAAGCTTTTTACATTCTGAGATAGGAGGTCCCCTGGGGAAAAGTGTCAGCTTTCTTTTGATACCATTTATAACATTAAAAAATCCACGACTGAGGTAAATAACTCGCGAAAAGTCAAAATCTATTGAAACGAGAAATCGGCATTAAACGAGCTGTGATGCGGTAGCAGAATGCAGGTTAACTTAGATTCTGACTTGGTTGGAGATTTCAGTATTTTAAAAATGCAATTCCGGAAACTACGACGATGTTTTCAATGTATTTAGTATTGGGCGAAACCGAACCAGACGCCACCCATAAAAATACTTAAACAATGCTATAAGTAAAGTACGTTATACTCTTATGCTGTTTGTCAGAAGCGAGATATTCTTAATAAAAATTTGTGATGCTGAGCTGAAGTATTTATTGAGGGGGAAATATATCAAGATTGATGCAAGTTTTTGTATAATCATTAAACTGTTTCATTAATTATATTAAAAAAATTAGACGGCGTCATCAGTTTTTTGGAATGGTTAAATAGACTGTTTAGCAGTTACCCATATTCATGAAAATCGGCGTTGTATTTTTTAAGACAAATTGTTAAATATTGATTACGATTTTGAATTTTTTTCAAAAAACCAATGTGCGTAATGTTAAAAATAGAGTAGATTAATAAAACACAGAATAGAAGCATTTTATTTTGCTTATTTTAAAAAGGTTTTTAGAGAACGTCGTCAAATTTTTGCAAGTGTGAACAGAAAATTCATTTGATTTCAAATGCATACTTTACTTTCGACTTAACACTGTACTATTGTATTGTACTGGTTTTGCAGTTGCTACCTGCTATTTCTCAGAAAAATTCCCAATGAAACAGACCGAGTTCAGTGTAGATAACTTTCTAGACTTTTGAAAATCGTGTTCATAACGCATCAATCAGCGTTATTTGATCATGTTTACCAATAGTCTCCTAATTTAGCGTTCACGTGCATCATGTGCTCGGCTTAGTTTCAATTATCCAATAGGTGATCTGCAGACAAATTGAAGGTATAAGTTTAACGGGTATCGTTTAAGCCCCAAAGTCGTATCTCACGATACCCAGTCTATGGTTAGCGTCCCCCACCACATTCCCAGCCATCCTAATGGGGTGGCATCCCCTGTTGTAGTCTTCAAGTTCCACAATTCACAAATTGCTTTCCAATACCGCTCTCCCTTTCGAGGTCTACGGACGCGACGCCGGTCGGTTACCATTCTGATGATCGTCGGATACTTCGCCAATAAAATGTTTAGCGATTAGATCTAATCTGTTCCTTAGTTGTGTCAACCAGTTTAGTTCCTCTTCGAATAACTCTTCAGGTTTTTGCGGCGTGAGTGTTCGCGTGTTTTTTCAGACATTCGCTCGCCACCTAACCGAGTGCTATGTATACGGTTTTGTGTTTGTGAACGTGTGTGTAATTATTTTCGTGCATGAGTGGTTGGACTATTTTTAATTATTTTTGAATGGCTTTGTTCTCGTGTTAGTGCGGCAGGGGATAATTATGCGTTTTGTAAGTGGCTTGTTCTTTCGGTGTTGAGAAATTTTCACTTTTATTATTTCTTTTCTAACGGTTAAGGTGACGAGTGATTTATTGAATTTGAAATTATGTGTACATGTCGGCCTTTTATACTATTGGATAAAGATAATAACAGAGCAATCGAGACATAAAACTTTCACACTTTTTCCTCAAACAGTTTAAAATGTTATGAATGAGAGGTAATACTTGTTAAAAATTTTGAACCGGAAGTAAGACAACAAGTTTCTACATATAGTTAGGAGGGCATAAAGATACTTGTTGAGGATTCCTTAGCATATGTATACGTTCTAGTAGTAGCTGCAATAGTTGCTGAATTCAAAATTGTGAAATTTAAACAATGCAAGTTAAATTCAGGTAGCACGATGTTTTAACAACAATGTAATTTTAATTTCAAAAATTCAAAGGTTCCAAATAAAATTGTGCCAAGGGAGCATAGAGACTGGAGTGTGCTGTTGAAATAAATCAAGCAGCATCTAACCCCTTGGAAAATCACTACTATATAGTTAATTTCTTTTTTAATTTCGAAGGTCCGCACATTAAATAAATAGGCAATACAATAAAAAAGTAGACATTTTGATGTGCGCTATGTTAAAGTTGAATGCATTTAACAGGAACATGAACGAAAGAAATGAAATGATAACTTAGAATTTTTATTTTCCACTGTAAATAATTTTTCCCTTTTTAATACTATGGGCGCCTTTTGTCAATTTGAAGTATTATAATCGTCATCTTACTGTTTTAGATTCAGACTTGAAGCTCAACTTTCCTGATGGTTTCGACTACTTTCGTTATATTTACTGACGAATTTTCTTGAGAACGATAAACTGTTCATCTATGATTTCATCCCGGACATCTTTTGTGACCTCGTTCTTCCCATTAAAACTTACCGTGCCGCTCCTATTACCATCGCATGTGCAAATATCTAATTTTTCCAGTGATTTGGCTTGAATTAGCATCTGTTGTGGTCGGGTACTTTTACCCACTTCTTAGAAGATTATATGAAAATACCGTCATTGTTAAATTTTAAAGATTTTGTATTTATATCGCGAAAATCATTTGAATGAAATTAAGAAAGTTAGTAGATACTCGTTAAAAAATCTTTTTAATAAAAGTTGAAACTAAATTATCTACACTAAATGCTGAAAATGTTGTCCATTTTGTTGTAAGCATAAATGAGCACATATGCAATTTACCCCCGGCGATTCGAAAAGAACGAACGATAAACTACAAATAAAAAATCCGAGAAATATCTATAATTGCATTTATTACCTATAACATATTTTTATATAAAGTATAAATACTTACTACACTATAACCTACACATTTTTTTTGCTGTTACAATTAATAAGATTTTTCCCAAATTCCATTGTTAAATTCTGTCTACTATGTGTCAGTAAGATTCTGTATGAACAAAAACTGTTTCTGTTGTACTAATAATCTCCGGATTTAAATCTAGTGATTCGCCACTTAAAATTCAACTCATTCTAAGAGTTTGTAACCTTAAGTACCTTTTTTGCTTTTATTTATGAAATCGCCTATTTTTCCTGAAATATTCCAAATATTGGCAGACAAATTTTTCATTAATTACACAGATTCCATTAAGAGCATGCACTCTGTTTCTAGTTTTGGAATCTTCCCCGAACAAACTGATAATTCCCTTTAATAAATGCTAATTCGTTTAATAAAGAATGTTTTTTGAACATTTGATGATATATTGCCGCAACACTACAGTTCTCACCTAAGAATTTTAATAGTAATTTACGCAACTAGTTCGGGATAGCCTGCTTCCCGCATGAACGCTTGTTTGAGGCACGACCGAAGGGAGTGCCGCATTTGCGTGAATGCGGGAAGCAGGCTCACGAACGTGTTGTGTACAATATTTTTTGCGACGAATAAACCTTTAAACTGAAGAGATTAACTGTGAGTTATTTATAAACAACGCCATTGACAGCGCCGTCAACACGTCACAATGTTGACACTACCCGAGTATTTTAAGGTTACCATGGCAACGGGAAGTTAAATGCACGTGTGCGGGAAGTTCGACGTCCCGCACTCTGGTGAATGCGCGAAAGCTATCAAAAAAGGTCATGAGTGCAAAAAATCTTTTTTTTTATTAAGGAATTTACTGTTTGAAATTGTTGCCAAATTTCCTCAGCAACTCTATTTGATCCGGACGCCAAACATGTATCGCGAATCAAATTAAAATATAAAAGTTTAAATTATTGACCGACCTTAATCATATATGCTGTTTCATCGGACAACATAATTAAAATCTTCTCTGTCGGAACAACATTAGAAAGAAATGAATTCATGGAAGATTGGTGGTTTTTGCTTAATTAAATAAGATTTACTAACCCCCTTTTCACCTAAATATTGTACCAGTAGACCCATAAAACACCCGCAACCATCAAAAGTTTCGTCCACTAGAAAATGTATGAATTGGGTTTTTACAATTTCTTTAATAGGTATTAGAAATAATCTCATTTTAAATATCTGGTGCATATTTTTTTCTCGGCGTATTTTCGTCCGGTATAACATTTTTACAATATTTTTCTAAAAACGCTTTGAAACAAGGGTCTTGCAACTTTTTAAGGGGATTATTGACACTAAGCATCGCTTTATATAAATCTGAATTAAATACTTGCTATTTTTTTTTTTTGGAAGTTCCGGGAAGAGATTGTTTCAAGAAAATTTGCGACAGTTCGTGGAGATTTTGACATTTTTTTTTATAATGGTATTTAGTTTAAATAAGTTCAGGATAAAAATTTGAAATATTTTGTCAAATTATTTTCCCCATCTTTACTTGTCAGTATCACGTATGAAACACTGGATGCTCGGTTTTAATATACCTACTTAGTTAAACTTTTATGACTTAAGAAAAACCACCCTGATCAATCCAACTGACTAATGTAAACTGCAACAAACAAATTTGCAGGTACATTTATTTAGAAAAATACCAGAAAAACCTAAATGTTCAGATGTTCTTAGACTTTCGCCAAAAAAACGGAAATCATAAATAAATTTTATTGTCTCCTAATAAACCACTTACGGCGACCTGTAAGACGTGCTGACTACGACAATAGGAGATCTAACTTCAGATTGTACGAGTATTTGAGGAAAATAGGTAGTTTCGATTTTTTTTTTTCAACTGACAAAGCAAAACATACGCAAACATGCACACATATGCTCAAACTTAAAAAAATATGCAATGGATCGTCAAAATACGCAATTATTAATCTACGTCAATCAATTTAAAAAAAGATAATACAAATATGTACTAAAACATCTATTCGTCATATCAAATAATTTAGTGTACTTATTTCTTTTATTATAATTCCGTAATTATTTTGTTATGTAAAATAATTGAAAGTGAATTATGAACTGCTAGTTTAACATTCTACCAAAGTTCATTTGAAAATTCTTGTTAGAAAACGTATTAATACGACCCAAAGTTTTTAGCACGTATCTATATTACGTCCAGCTTTTTAAAAGGCATTGTGTACAAAATACATCAGAAACAATTTCAAGCGAATTTATCTTCATTAATTCCTTCAACCATGGCAAATCAAACTGTAAATGTTTAATATAATGGTTTACTATTAATACATCTATTCAAAACGATTCAAACGTGAAACTTTTTGAACACCTTTTACATTACAGTATATAGAACTCATTGCCTTTTCTATGCTAATGTTTCTAACATGGCTTAATTAAATTACTATCAAGGCTTTAATTAATGAAATTTGAAGTTTATTAAATAAGCATGGTGTAGATGAAGATAAATTATACAACGATTTATTGAAATATCGACGTAGAGATTATAGTACAATATTATATTAAACAAACAGTAATTTATTTAAAATAATACGTAATTACGTACGTAAAATGTAAGTTCCTTTGGGCCTTTAAAAAGTATCGCAAATTTAGGCTTTTGAATATTCGTTTCATAGGAATCAGCCGACTGGCTATTAAACCATTCGAAGGCAATTTCATGGAGTTGGGTAAAGTGTAAATAAAGTAAAAATTGTTTACAGAAACGTTTGGTTAATCCTACATTTCTAAATATTGGTCACGGTTGACGGTTGTTTGATTTTCAACCTGCCCTTCTTCCGACTTTCATAACTTTCATAAACTATCCAACAAAATAATTTTGATGATAATTTTCAAACCCTATGAAGTCACCTGATGAATTTAAGCATCTTTCAGGCAGAAACAATCCATTTTTATGTATTCTTCAATGGATAAAGGAAATGTGCTTATTTAATGGGTATTGAAAACTCTAGTTTTTAGTTTATTTTAGCTGTTCTGAAAAATACGTAAAATGAACTGTGTACTTTCTACGTACAGTTTTGACGATTTTTAATAAAGGACACGAAATGCGTCGAACCGTATTTCATAATTCTTTAGCATATGTATGATTAAATAACATAAATTGCAACGAATTACAATATAAGCAATATTGCATTACAATCTGAGCAGTAAGGGCCGGGGCGTAGAAATTATTACAGTTAGGGGTGGGAACGAACGGTTATTTCATCGAGAAGGGACCGATTTTTTTTCCGAATAGGGAACTGTAATTATGTTACAGTGTAGGGGAAGGTAATTGCTTTTTAAAGCGCACCCTGTCCGTAAAAAAGGAAAATTAGATATTATTTTAACACCGAAAAATTAAGTTGTAATTAAATTTCGTATGAAATTTGCCCCGACGGACACCTACAAAGCAATTAACTCGTCACACGTGAAATTATTACGGTAATTCGAACTAATCCTTCCTTGGAACACTGTGTAAATTCCAATAAAAAAGACGAAAGGAGTAAAATGAATTAGAGGCGGCGAGCAAATCTCTCGAGATCCCACTTGTTACGCCAATGAAACTAAAATCTTGAAGCAAAGTATAAACTTGCGGGAAGGAAAACGAGAGGCGGCTCCTTTTAATTGTTCATTATATGGTTCCTAAGTTACTTTTAATGAAGATTAATTCACTATTTGATTAAGATCATCTAAGAGCTTATAGCTTTCTCATGCCACGAGAATATATCGACTTTGCTGATACCATCGCTGGGGTCTGTTTATTATTGAAATCGAGAATAATTACCTTTTAATAAATTGCGTGAATAAAACATGCGGATATTACAATTTTTTCCCGATACAAATCAAATTATATCGAGCTGCCTCAATTTTACGTGGGCCCCTTTTATTATAATCAGAAAAAAATTACGATAATTAGACCAAATTTCAATGACTGAAGTCGTATTTAACTAATTGGAATTATTGAAATTTGCAGTCAGATTATTTATTAGACAGGTGCTGTGTCGAACCGGATGTTAATTACCAAGGAATTAAAAAAGAGGTTTAATTAATGATCGATGTTACTTTCTCATTCGGACTGAATTAAACTCCAGGGCCGAAATGACTCTGAATCTGAAATCCATTGAATGAAAAACTTTATTTTATTTTCATACATACGTAAGGTAGCAATCTATCGAAATGTGTACACAATCTAACATATATTGGAATGCGTCCTTTTTTCTTTCTTGTATGTTATTTGTTTAGACATTTGACGTTTCAGCTTCAATAAAATTGACGAATTTTTACCTTCATTTAATAATATACAATACATAATTAATAAAAAATAATAAACCTACACACAATTGCTTTTTTAGTAGAGATTGATGATTTTTTGCATCAAAATTTCGAAGCAATCTGATAGGTGTCTTTAAATTTTCATACACATCTACTATTTAATAAAAAAATATATTAAATATTTTAAATAATTGTACTTGATACTATTATTCATTGAAAAATGCTATTTTTTTTTATTCCGGCAGTATTGAAGTGATTTGTGTTACACAAGTTGTGTTCTGTTTTTTGTGTAACAATAGAAGCGTACAATTGATCAATTTACGTATTCTACGAAAAAAGCAAACATTAAAAACATTTAGGCGTAACAATACAAAGCAATTCATGCGGGAACAAATGCTGTTGTAAGTACTGCTAACATAAAATGGTCACCACAGTATTTAATTGCTTCGTTACTAAACTAAAAGACTAATTTGAAATATAATTTTCAGCTTTCATTTAAAATCGAATTAAAATATAAGTTCTTAATTTTGACTACATCTTTAGGTACTCATTTGTTATTTTGAGTTTTAGTTAGTAGTTTTAACAAGCTCGTAAAAATAATTGCTTAAGTGATAAAGTGCTTTCCCAGACTGCCTGAATTTAATTGACAAAAGAGAGCGAACCGAAATCCGCTACAGTCATTTAACACACTTGACCAGAAATCGAACGATAATAATGAATCCGAAAGATTTGCTTGTTCCACCATCAAAACCGCACTCAGACGTCAGCTTATAACGTAAAAAATGATAGCTTTTTCCGAAAATAACACCTTGTCAGACGTTAAGATTCATCCTGTGTGTGACGTTACCTTCGTTTTAATAACAGTTATAATCTGAAGGATTCTCGTTTTCGTAATCATTTCTTTTCGATAGCCCTTTAATAGCTTTTGAGAGTCTAATTTAAGGGGGCTGGAATGTGTTCTAAATGTCGGAAATATCATTACCCTGTTGAATGTCTTCGGTTCCGCCCCTGGCGTTGCCGGCCGGTGTGTTCTTTTGGTCTCGGACTTGGCGTCAGAGCCAACACAAGTTTAATCCCAGGCTCTAAAATATAAGTTTGTAGGTAAACCACCTTACAACTGTTATTATGTCGGTAAGTGGAGCTACAAATTACACAGCCTTGGACTTGTCCGTAAATAACCCAAGCCGCTCGGCTTGCGAAACGGCCAACCCCTTTTTAAAACCAAAACATACACTGGCTAAATTGATGATGAACATATCCGCTGGTAATTTTTCGCCGTACGAAGAGCTAATTTGATTATAAATCGGAGGAGATAAATCCGGTAGGAAAAAGTCTGCTCTGGATGAGTTTTTCCGATTTATATCTTTGCTTTTGTAGTGTATAAATCATGCTCACGTTTAAAAATAGACGATACAAAACAAGAGGTTGATATACCAATTATCCGAGAGAAAATAATATTGCAGCGATCAGTTGGTGTTATTATTGAGAGTTATATTGGTATTATTTTCTTCGGGACCACGTTATTTTTAATTTGCTTCCAACGGAACCGTATAAACAAGCCATGGTAACTTTATGGCTAGATTTACGATTATAGACATAACAATGTGTATGGTTGGTATGTTCTGCAATAAACAATTTCAGCAAGAATTTTAATCATTTTGATTTATTTCTTTCTTATTATCGATACCGCAACGCGTTAAATCGAGTAGTTAGTGGTGGAATTATTCCTAGATATTCCGTCACATGTGCAAAAGAGAGAAAATACGTACAAAATTTATTTAAAAATAACGAAAAGAGAAAATTAGTTAGTTATACTTAGTAGTAGATATTAATCACAGCTTACAGGTGCTTTCTAGGATAAATAAACTTCTTTTTGAGGAGGATACTATCACACTAGTCAATTTAATACACCACAATCTAGTGAAGTTTTTGCGTAAAGATAACTTAAAAATGCAACATTTTTTCTTGTAAATTGTTGCTAAAAATTACGCTTGAAATTGTCACTCCATCGGATCATTCAGTTATCATATTATGCTGCAGGGAATAAGTCTGAATAACTTTTTTAACAAGAGTAGAATCAACCCAATTATCTGGCCTTGTTTGATCAACGTCTCCTATTTGGTCGCACGGTATTCGTTTCCCTAATTCTTTCACGTTTGTAAGTCGTCAATTATTATTCGTATCATTTGTGCTGTCCAGGACAAACGTAGATAACTTTTTTATCATCAGCAGTAATCAACCCAATTATCTGGCTTATTTAACCAACGTCTTCTATTTGGTGCCATTGCATTCGTTTTCCTAAATCTTTCACGGCGCCAGTTATTATTTGGATTTCTCCGTGTATTTCTATCGGGTTTTCAAAACAATCAGTTTGTTAATTGATTTGGAATATTCAAATATTGAAATACTTAAAGCCAATTTCTTTCTTGCAAGATTTTGGAGCATTGTGTTTTGCAGTTTCAAAATCAGACTGTAATTTTTTGTATTTTTTCTAAACATCTGGATATCTAGGGTAAAAAGTCGTGACAGATTCATATACCACAAGTGTAGGAATATTCTATTTTTACTATACAAATTTTGAGGTGACGTCATCACATTATTGGTGGGAATGCTAAAGCGCTAACCAATTTTGGTTAGCGTTTTACCATATACACACAGATATTTCTAAAATACATTCCTAAAATTAGACGACAATTGACGATTATACGAAGCACATGTAAATGAGACAGGAGAGTTTCCCAATACACTCGGATTGAATGAATCTACATAAAAAGTTAGGTATATACGAGAAGATAGTCTTGGTACAAAAAAATTCAACTATCCTGTTATACAACAACACCCGATTTGATTATGCAATAGTCGGTATAAGTATTTCAGTTCTATAATTTTGTCCTGCGCAGTTCTAACGTTATATATACATTAATAAAAATACTTATATTAAAAGACGGGTTCCGTAAGGTTGGAGTTCGAGTTCCAAAATTAGAAAACAAGTCGGCAGACGATTTTTCTAAGGTGCGATTTGCAAGAGATAGAAATAGACAAGTTCAAGTCGTTCATAAATAAGAATAAAAGAAGGGGTCCTAGTTTAGACCCCTGAGATACTCCACTGGAAGCAACGTTACATTTCGAAATAGAACCATTATATGATACCAAAACCAATAGCTCTAAGTTTTTCATATTTTATGAAAAGTGTTTATTTCTTTAATCTAAGCCGCCAGTTGGGTTATTTTTGTAAGTAATTTCATTGATGAATTCAAAAAACCAAATAAACCGGTATGGTTGCTCCATATTTGACAAGAAATTTGAAATGTCGGTGAAAAGCGTTGAACATGAGGGTATACTTTCGTAAAATTTGACACTTGTTTGGGCCTTAGTTAATTAACTTTTACTTGTGAGTTTTCTTGTTTATGCCAGAAGCTTATTTTTTTAAGTTCCGAGGAGTCTAGAAAGGTTGCGGTTCGCTATAATAAATTGAATACATTTCCGAAGGTTGAGCGAACATATGAATCAGTCTTTAATAAGGGTTGTGTAACAAGGGTTGTTCTGTTCCAGGTGGGTGGTGAGATCCTTTGCAAGAGTTCTGATATCGTGAAAGTTCTTGGATAGATCATTTTTGTGTTAAAAGTGGGCGCTCCTGAAGGCGCTATTACCGGCAAACTGGCAGCCAGCGCCCTAGCCGCTATGAACCCTCACTACCACTCCTACGGAGGTCCGGAGCTGACGTCTCCGCACCCTCCGTCGCCAGACAACAACAACTACCACGCTCATCCGGGACCTGGAGGACCTCAACTGCGCATGCATCAGTCAAATGGACACGGAATAGGTCCTCTAGGTAATGGTCTATGTGTTGTTTTTTTTTTTTTTGTACGCACGTATTTAGTCGGGACCTGCTCAGAATTTTTTTTTACTGTTAAATTCAACATACTTTTATAAAAGTACTGAAAGCTAAAAGGATAAAAAAATATTTAAACTGATTAACAATTTTTAATTACTCTTGGCCAACAGTAAATTTCAGTCACGGTGGACTTCCTTGTCATATTTTAGAAGTAGTTTGTCACTTATAGAGATGCTGTTGTCTATGAAATTTGCACTGCATGTCAAGGACATTTTTTTGCTTTCTGAGGAGTCCTGTTATATAATTTGTTCTTTCCATAGGTCCTGTTCCTGTTGTGTTTCTTGTGTGCATATATTGTGTTGTTTAAACCGCACTTGATGAAGGTTGACATATTTTACTTTCTTATAGTATGATCACTGGAATGGTTAGTATTAATATTTGTTAGTGTTCTTTATAGCAATCTTGCCAATTGAAACCACATACATTATTTTCTCCAACAGTGCAGCATCTGTATTCGTTCCCATATTAGAATTAGATAGAATGCTTATGGAATAAGAGTTTGCTTAGTATGATTATATGAGTCACCATTTTTTGACTCTTCCAACTGAAAATGATATAAGGTTATTTGGTATTTTAACAATGTGTAAATTTAGTTTTAGTTTGGTTTCCGTACCAAAAATTTAAAGTATCTCTTCCTCAGTCTCATTTTGTGGCTCTTAAACCGATCATTAGTTTGTTGTATTATGAATTTCATTTTAATAATTTTCTATTTTCTACAATTATTATTGAAATATTACTTGGAGACTGAGACATTATAGAATTGTAGATAGAATTGGTCCGAGTGCAAATCTCTGGGATATTCGCAATGAGACTCCACCTTTTTGTTAGTCATATTTCCCACTTTTGTTGCAATTATATTCCACGTAAGCTGGTCCACACTGTTCATTAAAAAGGTGTCAAGTATTTTCTTCTCATTTCAAACTTTTCAATAAACTGTAAATGTTGTCGTTTCTGTATTTATTTAGCATAAGTTTCTACATTCATGGCACAAAATTCTTTTCAATAATTCTGAACAATTCACCTTCTTATTAGGTTGTTTAATGCGAATGAAGTGACTGTAATTAAACGTGTTTTCGATTTACAGGAAGTTCTGGTTTTATATTTTTTATTCTTTTATAAGAGATGTTTTTGGCAGCCAGTGTTTTCTTTGCTAATGTTCATCTCTGACTCTGCAGGGCTTTATTGTGTATCCAGACTGCTGAACAAAAGGCAGCTCCATCACTTTAAAATCAGTACACTATCTGCTTGAAATGTGTATAATTAATTTTTCCAAGTGTAAGTTAATATTAACGGAATTTTGTTTCAATGCAATGAAAAGGCAACAAGAATTAATGCGTATAAATTCTATTACGAAGCACACCACACATTTAAGGTCATACCAAAAAAGTTCATGAGTATGGAAATGTCGTAGCATACTTAGCAAAATATTGAAGAAAAATAACCAATACTTCCTTTTCGTCCAATTTTTTATTCGAGTTTTGAGCCTAAAGTAGGACATCCGTTGAGGAGAACTTCTTACCTTGGGAGGACTCGCACAATGAGAACGTCAACACTGTCTGTTCTCGTTGGTTCGCTTTAGGAGGAGATCACCATAAAGATGTGTGCTAATTAATATTGTTCGATCATATTCGTTTCATTGTTAAGGGAGTTTTGCATGGCAGTTGCTTACGTACTAGTTTCACTTCCTAACCCTAGCTTAAGTAAAAGTAGCGAATATTTTTGCACAACTACGTGGTTATAATTACTTAGTAATGAGAATTTCCATAATCAAATATGTGTGTTTAAAAGTACAGTACTTTGGCGTACGCTACGTTGTTTGCCTATATTCTTTGTTGGCGATTGTTTGAAATTACTCATGTCCAGTTTAAGTCATCTGAGTTACGGATATGCATTAAAAATGTTGCGTCATGGCGTTAGTAATAATTATAGAGATTATTGCACTCACATGTCACATGATGTCAACTGACCAATCAAACGCGTCAATATTTGTAAATTCAACCAATCAGCATACAATTACGTGATAATTGCACACTGTGCAATTACCACTACCGATAATTATCACTAGCCAGATGTGCCAACTATAAGATAAGCAAGTACCAGTTAATTGCAAAAAAAAACAAGAGGTTACTAACCAAATATTTAATTATGAAACTAAGAATTGTAATTAATTATGGTACAGTTGTAGTAATTTACAGGGGTTTGTGTGCTTGGTGAAGTAGTAACTATATTTTTAGACATTTGTACCAAAGCAGACGGTGCGCAATTTGTGGATTTGTTATTAGACTCTTCCATAGCCGTTGAGTTGGCGCGTAATTTGTCAATCATTTGATAATGATGATCTCCATCGAGCTGAAGGTATGGTTTGATGGAGAAAGTATTGGCATGACCGGTAATCTTTATAAGCTGTTCTTCACCGACTCCCGCTTTTGCAAGTTGCGACACTGCAGTTGACCGTAATGAATGATTACTAATCTTCTTTTTCTTTATGTCGATGCCTATTTCTTCTGCGGCGGTTCTTGTCCATTTCCCCATTTCATTCCTTCCAACGGGTGAATTTTTGAACCATCCTACAGAACTAGGTTCTCTCCATGCAGGATTTGGCGTTAAAAATAAACGATCGGTGGTTATATGTTTACCTCTCTTGCTCAGCATTTTTTTGTAGAGCCTTAAATAATAAAATAATTATTATTTTGTATTTGAAACAGTATTTAATTACCTAACAGGGCAAATTCTAGGATCTGTGGTGTTTGTTGCAAGCCATTTGCTGTCTGTTAATTTATGGCTACCTCCTTGAGCTGTTTTGGAAAAAATACAATTGTATTCTATTCGCCCCGTAGGCAAACCACAATTATCACTTTCTTCCTTAAAATGTTTGATAGTAACGTTAACACCTTCACATCCCCTCCAAGCTAATTCTAATCCAGCCACATAAAAAAACATTTTCTGTAAACCATCTGGCGTGTCTTCGTTATAAATCTTTAGAATCTTGTTGTATTCTTCTAGAGTCAAAATTGAGGAACTAGTTTTGCGTTTTTCCGGTTGTATTTGTAGGTTCCGGCGTTTTGCGTCGCGTGCATTTCTACTACCCTTGAATTCCAGGTCAACAAAAGGATCAAACTTTATACCAAATTTATTGAAATACAGTTCTTGCAACTGCTTTGCCGTTACATTCCACATCGTTTTTATTACTGCTTCTTTGTAGTCATTACCATCGACTTTTTTCATATTGTACCCCCAATCTTTGAGGATGAATGCTAGTTTTTCCGTGGAAGTGTTTCCATCAAAAACATATTTGCGTTCACCGCAAAACTTCTCAAATTGCCTCCAGATTGAATTTCGTGAGTTCTTCGTATTTAGCGGCGTAATGTTTGTAATAGAATCATCAATTTCTTTTGGCGTGTTACGACCAAAACGAAAATTGGACATGGTTTTTTAAACCCACACAAATTTTGCAAAATGGCTGTTCTTATTTACTTGCGTCGCCATAGTATCGCACACCAAACTACTTCGTAAATCATTATAAAATTATTTTTAAAATGTTTGTTCTTGCAATAATCTGTTGAATATATTGCGTGCATCACAATGAAATCGATAATTTTGAACAACAATAATCTCTCATGCTTGTTGCCTAAGAAAAATGCACTCGTGCTAAAGCACTCGTGCGTTTTCAATGCAACAAGCATTCGAGTTATTGTTGCTCAAAATTATCGATAACATTGCGATGCACTTAATATATTATAACTGAAAACGATTTCGTTTTATCTAAAGCTATGAGCTCATTACGAGGGATCACTGCTTTAGGATATACCGTTAATAAGTGTAAAAGCAACAGTTTCTTACTTTCCTAGCCGATGGATGATATGTTTCCTTGGCCAGCAGCGTTTTCAAGATAACAATCTGAAAAAAACACAATATTACCACCTTTTAACCATGGTTTTATTCAAATTAACTGTTAACGCTTTCCTGTATTATTTTGATTTGAAAAATGTATGTTTAAACTGCTATTACGCTATTACTAGGTTGTACTAAATATGAATAAATTTGTTCATATTATATACAGTGCAGTTCAGTTTTTATATAAGGTACACATTTTTTGTTAGGCATACTATTCAGTGTCGAAATAGGTATACTGTGTTTGAAAACTCTTCTCGAAATTTTGTTTAAAGTTAAATATGTGTAATGAAATTTCTTCGGTAGTTCTGTCATTGGATATTTAAGGACCGAGTCCCTTTTCTTATATCTTTATATTCTAATGGTAGATGCCAGCTATACATTGATCATCGGATGATATTTTGTGACCTTCCATGGCCCGTTGATTGTCAAAAAATAGATCTCCCGTTTCCGTCTCTGTGTCTGTCGTTTGTCATCCGTGTGTCGTCTGTCATATGTGTTGATGTTATTTATATTTTATAAAGTGACATCCTACTTGATTTTTGACTCTAGGCATCCAGATTTTCACAAAAAAAAAATCAAAATTGTAATTTTAATGTGAGTGAGTAACGACTTGACATTAACAGTAATTCGATGAAAGGCGACATTGCCTTAACAACTCATGCCATCAATTAGTACTATATTTCTACAGTTCGTTACTTTCCCTAGTGAGATACGAGAGTAAGCGATTTCACAATAGAGTTCCTGCAATGCCTTAAAAGGTCCGAATAGAGCAAACAAAGCCGTTATAAGACAAAGAAAAAACACCATAGCTAACCGTGGTTGTAATCTTGAAGTAGTATCCATCTTCTTAAAATTTCATTTACTTTTAATCAAATACGTTGGATGGTCAGCTATATTTATTAGTCTCTTCATAACGTGATGTTTCCTGTAAGATAAAAATTTGAATTTCAATTGACGTTAAAATTATGGTGGTCTTATTTTCATTATTAAATTTTTGAAACTAGGAGAGCCATACGTATTACATTTAACACACACTCGTCTAGCGGAAAATGGCGAAATTCAATCTGAAATACTCGCGTCAATTCTACATAAATATGTTAACCGATCTTTGTGGCCCTAGATTCAGCATAAAACTGAGGACGAAATGAGTTTATATTGTTGAGAGTAGACGACTAATTTGAGTCACTACGGGTCATTCTCTCACTAACTAGACCAAGTACTTTTTCATTGCGATTCTTCATGTTCATTTTGGACGGCTAAGTAACAACGTTTGCTAAAATTCTTATGGTAGTTTAATGAATAGGAGTCGACTTAGAGCTGTATCAGTGTCTGCATCGAGTTCTACATACTTAGAAATTCTATCCCTTTGTATAAATTTAAAATTATAATTTTTATTTTTCGAAGGACGAATTATTTATCACTTTATTCCCGTGGCACATTTTAGAGATTGTGCCAATGTTTTGCTTGCCTAGACACATCTACTGACTGTTTATTTCTGTTGCAGGTCATCCCAGCGGTCCCCATGATGGCCACCCTCACAATCATCACCCACACCCCCCGTTCGGCGGCCCACAATCAGATGGTCCTCATCATCAGCATCATAATCCAAATATCAATAATAACAATAATAACGGCACGGTGAAAGTATGTGCAGGGTGCGGTGGTAAAATAGTGGAACGTTTCCTTCTGCACGCGTTAGATCGCTATTGGCACAATAGCTGTTTGAAGTGTTCGTGTTGCGCGGCTATGTTAGCAGACATCGGGACATCGTGCTTCACAAAAGGTGGAATGATCCTCTGCAAAACGGACTATACGAGGTAAATGTACATGACACTTTCTTGGGGAATTGTCCGCGACGAAAATAGCGGTTGGATTATTGCGCGTGGGGAATCTTAAGTATTTGCATGTTGTTCGCGAAAGAGATTCTCACGTTGTAATTTTATTCACTCCGCGGTTATTAAATAAAACGCTCACTTTACAGTCTGTTACGCGATGGTTTGTTCTGAACTAGCCGAAAACGGTACACGTTTAGCGGGCTCTTCCAGTTGATTATTCCTCCGAAGCGTACCTGTGCAGTGGTTGAAAATGTTGTTCTAAATGTTCGCAATCGTTTAAGTGTTATGTCCAGGGTTTTGCCGGCATGATCTACACAACTACGTGCCTCTTCCTTCCAATACTTGGAATTTATTTTTTTATTCTAATCCTCATGTCATATTTGTTCCTTTTTATGTCATTTCCAAGGGAGGACTTTGACTCATCACATAATTTTTTTTATCGGGAAGTAATAGTTCCAGTATTGTTCTCTTTTTGGATCTAAGATGATGATCTATCTTTCTAATGTTTATTCTTACCGCTACTAACGTAATTTCTTTCCAATATTTTTGAAATAACCCTAACTGTAGGATAGTGTAACTTCGAGAGAAAGCGTATAATGCTGTTTAGTTTTTCTCAGTTTATGTTTGCTTCATGATGATAATTGTAAAAACGAGGTGGCAAACTATGAAGGAAAAATGTTCCAAAGTTAGTCACCTGTTAAGAACAATGATTCAATTCTTTTGGCGACTAGTATATTCCTTTTTTTTTTTGCATACAAATGTTAATTTGGGAGTTATCGGCTGTGAATATTGTTGGCAAGAACCTTAAAATTAAAATAAGTTTTTTTTTATATGTCGTTTGCGAAAAGGATTCTTACGCTATTTTACACTGCGTTTCGCCATAATTTATGCTAAGCTAGGATAAAGCATGCACATAGAAGAATTCTTTCAAAGGCTTATTGCTAATTCTGGATAACAACGGTGGCATATCTACAAAATGGTCACACTGAAAAGTTGTAGATTTTCTGCCTTACGCAATCTACGGTAAAATAAACCGAAATAAGAAAACAAATAAGTTGGTTTTCGTCGTGAAGTGAGACGTTAAACCGCAAATCTCAATAAGCAACGAGATCCTGTTTCATAATTTCAAAAAGTGGAATTGCGTGCTATGTAAATGGAGCATGGGATGAATCGATGGAATAGGTAAATATTTCAAAACATACAACACAATTTAATCAAGCTACTTCGACTGTTGCTGGTGAGGAAGGATTGTTTTAATATTTGATTTAATTAAGTCTTCTTCACTGGGTGTATAATTCAAAATTGATGGTAACGTTTCCGGGCTTCTTTATATTAACACACTTTATACAATTTGTGGTATGCTCAGCTTGTACCGGAGAATTTTTTAGGTGCATTCAGCTCGCTGTTTAAACGTAAAACATATTATAAATTTTTACAGTTTAATTTATGAAATAAAGTAATAATTGTTGCATTAAAAAGTAGTCACACTCTTGAGGGAACTATTGAGAATATTGGATTCTTAATTATTTTATTACTGGGATTTTCAAAAATATCGTTTTTCTTTTTTGTGGAATTCTTGTCTTTGCTCGCAAGGGGTCATGTGTTGCAAATACTATTTTTATTATTAATTAAACTTTCAAATATGATACACGTTATTTATTTTAGTACTTGTATAAATGATCTGGTATCAAGGTTGGTTGTGGAATGACTTTCGTATTTATTACCACAAGTCATAATATATAAGTAGAAAGACTGGTTGTCATTATTAATATTCTTTTAGATCTTCTCTCTTCCTAGATAGAGGGTGCATAAAACTGATATATATGTAGGAACGTGAAAGGTACATCTTTGACCAAAATCTATTTTAACAGGAATGTTGAGTTATATCAACACAAAAGGAGAAGGTTCTTGTTGTTTTCCATCTCATATTATCCCGATATTCGAACTAGGTAAATCCTGTGGGTAGAAAATGGCATATGATATGTATATACTTGATTATATAACTTTGTCACAATTTTATCGAGAAAGGATGTTAAACTTAGGTAACCAATAAAACTAGCTGCAGACATACTATACACTACTGGACATCTATAAATTAAGCAACTTTCCAAAAATATAATTAATTTCAAAATAGAATGACCAAAACAAAAGAGATAGATTTTTTTGTGAGGTGTTAGTACAGATGACATAAAATAAGCATGTTTTTAAAGTGTATTGTCGAACTGTAAACAAAAATCACATTACTTTACGACATATTGGTTTCATGGATCAATCAACTTCGTAATGATTTGTTGGCCAATTCTTTTCCAAATGCTTTCTATGTTTTCAACTAATTCTTTTTCTTGTTGAAAATGTTTTACCTACACATTGTCTTTTTACCTCGTCCCAAATGTGCTGAATGGTATTTAAATCCACTGACTGAGCTGGCCACTTCAGAACGGCGATGCCAATTATTAAGGGGGGCGTCTGCATGCCAATTCTGGCAGTTGCGGAAAGTCAATTCTAAAAGTTCGAGAGGCGCTGTCCCCTGGTGGTGAGTTACCGAAAATATCGGTATATGTTCTACAGATCTCTATGTCGTAATCTATGGAAGTAAGTTTCGCTGCATTTGGCGTACCTATTTCTCAAGCCGATCGCAGTGCTTCCCTACCCACAACTTCCAGAAAACCCAACTAAAGATTGTCCAGAATTATATGAATTTTATGGACTCCCAAAGTTAATTTGTTTTACAGCCCTGTTGTCAATTTTATTGTACAGCTGAAGAGCGGGGTGAACTCAGGTACAGAAAACATCGGCTTTCCCCTGACAGGTTCTTTACCTGTACAATAGAATTGACGCCTGGGCTGTAAAATAAATTAACGTTGGGAGTCCATAAAATTCATATAATTCTGGACAATCTTTACCTGCATCTGCAAGTAGGCAAGGACTAAAATTTCCTGATTTGAAAGTTTTGAATTCGAAATGAGAATTTTATGAGATAATGTACCTACACCAGAGTGATTACAGGTAGATTTTAAAAAATGTTAAGTAGTATTTTTGACAAACATTGACAATTTGAAAATGACACAAGACCAAATCTCTGAATGAAATGTATAAAAGTTAATACAACGTTTGTGTCTGTTCAAATATTTAATTGTTTTTATGATGCTCTTTTTCAATTTTCATTTGATTCTTCATTGACTTCATATTAATAAATTATTGCACATTAGTTCTTTTCTACATATCTGATATTATTTCGCAATAAATTTGGGCACATTGTATACTGCAACGTTACGTTTAAACAACGTGTGCACCGACTTTGTGTTTTTTGGATGAAATCTGGCATTTACTGAGTTCAATAAATTTCTGTCTTACAACTTTACTACACAACCTTCTGTGGAAAGTTCTTGTGGGATATTTGTCAACTGTAACTCCTTTTTTATTTGAGGTGCAGTCGTCGTAGGTGCAGTCCTGCTATATCCTATTATCTTTTTATTCACCAGAACTGACATTTTTCTACCAGGGCTAAATCGTTTTTTGATTGTTCCCTCTTGCTTAAATTTACTAATAATTCAACTTACGATGGATTTGTCCAAGTTTACATGTTCTGCAATCAGTTTTTGTCTCAGTTTCACAATCATGTCAAACCATCGTTGCTGTCGTAACTAGTCATTTTGTAAAAAAAATCAAATGATATTCAAAAGTTGCTTAATTTAATGTCCGGTACTAATACGTTTCAAGATTCCCAACAATTAAATGCATTAGTTTATTTATGCTGAGCAATTTGTTGTAACATTACAAACACCAATTGGCTTTGTGAGAAAGAGATATTGATCTTCAAATATCACATGCTGATGATTTTTTGTGACCAAATTATATAGTACTGTGAACGTTGTTTATTTTTAAGTAGCCTTTTTAAAACAAAAATCGTAGAGCAGTAATTTTTTCTTAAGCATCTTCTTAATACTAGACTCTCAAATATGTTTCCAATGACAGATTAAAATCTATTTTAATCACAGATTTGTACAACCGAATATACCTGCGATTTTTATCTTTCCGAAATGAGTATTTCGCCTTTTATGGGGGCGTAATAATATAAGCAAAGAAATCGGTTAATAAAACTATTGTGTTCCACACCCTCTCAGTAAATTAATTTTCGGATTGCCCACATTCTTCAAACGCCGTCATATTGTTTATCGCGATCCCCGGAAATTATTAATTAAATTCCAACAAAGTATTCTCATTGTTTCGAATAAAAGGGTCTTTACCATCCACAATAAGTTGTTGCGATGGGATTATCGTAGGTGATTGTTTCCGCATGTTTCAAAATTACCTCTCTGAATTGTTTCGCTGTTGGCAGACCACCCCGAAGAACAAAAAAATGACCGTGAACGTTTGCATATCTCTTCCTTTGTGGGAAAGCTGACGCCATCCACGGCCTCTGCTTCCCTCCGGGGCTGTAAGTGCTCGCGATTGTTTCTTATTTTTCCCTGGCCAACAATTGCGGCACTTACAACTCCGATAATAAGCAATGTCGAGTGGATTTGCTCCTCGGGTGTTGTTCCGAAGGGGTTGATCGATCGATACAAGTGGTGGCGGCGCGTATTCAGCTTATGCTAATAAATTAGACGGTTCTAAACAGACCGCAATGCAGATCGATGCACTATCACACGCCACAAAAACAATCTAATCACGACTCGGTTTCATTATAATAAAGCATGTACGCAAACATAAGCCGGCAACGCACACAATTTCCGTCGTTTTTCCATTGGCGTAAGTAAGTGACGTCACAAGGCTCCCACGAAATCCCTTCAGCGAGCGGTAGTGAGTTTTGTCTAGGAATTTCTGGCTTAAATATTGAGTTTATCGTGTTTTAAATTGTGAATTAGCATGTCTCGTATCTAACCTACAAATTGTCAGTTATCAGATTGTAATAGGTAATGTGTTTTTTCACAAAATATGGATAAATAATCTCTACTTATTACGCAGAATTTTTCTCACCCCTGTGGTATTTCAGTGTCATTTGAAATAAAATTTATTTAAAAACTTTTCGAAATGACGTCATCAACTTGTTAGATAAATGAATAAATAAAATGTAGTAAATGCCCTGTAATCCACAGGTCACATTAGTATTAGACCAAAATTTCTTATGAACGGACACTTTTTGGTTAGTATTTTTCACTTAACTTAATGTTTCTAAATGATATCTTTCGTGATTTCGGAGGTTATTGACCTAAATATCTATTTATTTTCTTTTGAACTACGTATATGAACTAAATATGAACAATTTTACAAGGAGTACGGATAATCAAAGACAAATCAGAATTACATATTTAGTTGGTTTCTTAATTTAATTTAACGCAACCTAGCAGCACATACAAAATTTGTTTTTTGTAAAAAATAAAAACGTCCAATGTATAAGTGAAATGTCAAATATGAGATATATTAAAAAATTAACCATATTGCAATCTTCTGAATTTTTTTGTCATAATAAAAATGAGCTTCTTAAACTTTTACAATTCACGTTATTTTTCGGTTAGCCAAACTTAAATTGTCCTAGTATTTCTTTCGTGAGATGTCCTCGATCGATGACGAGCTTCGTCTGGAAAATATTAAGCTAAATATCAAATGGCGCATATATGTTAAATACGAGATCCACTCACTGTGTGATTCCATTATACGCTTTATAGAATTTGTTTGTCTAACGATTTACTGCTAAATGTGGATTTTGGGTGTATTTTAAAATTTAACAAGTTACCTTCACTTTTTTCAACTGATTGTTTATCTTAAACTCCAAAGTTACGTCGAGCCAAATATAACTTTTAAATTAAATTTTTCCAAAAATTGCACCAGAGTGTTACAATTTTGTCGAAGTTATTTTACCATTTTCAAGTTTTTTAGACAAAGTCCAAAGTGGTATCAATATTTATGTTGAATGAAAATTTGCACATGTATGTACAGCATCTGATGACATTAATACGATTTTTTCAAAAAGAACTGGTTCCGGAAGAAAAAACTTCGTTAAACCTTCATGAAGTGCCACATTTTTCACTGGTCAAACTTCCAATCAACAAATTATCGTCATAACGTCCGCATAAATTGGTTGTTTCATCTACATGAATATAAATTAGATTATAACTTTTAATTTGACGAATATCCTGGTTTGTTTTTAGAAACACTTCGTCCACGTTATTTTTGTTGAAGTACTATCATCGGGAACTGATGACGTCATGGTTGGCTTTTTAAGAAATGATCGTAGCTTGGGGTTGTTCAGTTTTGGTAAAGGAATATCAGCACTGAGGAATGATATATCAATGAAGATATCAATAAATTAAAGCAATTATTTGAAATTCGCACTAATAAAAATAAATGTGATAATAAAAAATATAGCAAATATAATTTAATTTATACATAAAACATCCGATAAGCCGGGGTGAATTTGTCACTTTGACATCCGATAAAGCTAACCCTAACTTTGCATCTGGATAAAATGTGGGCAAACTTCCACGACATACTTTTTCAAACCTGATTATTGTTGGTTATTATAACGAATGAACAATTTTAAAAATTGACAAACTATTTGTGTAAAATGACGAATTCACCGTGTTTTGGTACTTCGGATAAACGAGAAATTGAGGAAAGTATAGAACAAGCGACCCCAAAAAATACATTAAACACAAAAACGTCAATTTGGCGACAGTTCAGCTATAAATGAATTTATTTTTGAATTTTTCATATTTACCTAGCTATTATTTTTTATTATTCATTAAATTATATCATCGAATTACGCTAGAGGTCTTGCTATTTGTTGAATAAAGGTTTGAATTTGAATTTTTTACAAAAATATGCATTTATATAAATTAATCGTAAATATGTAGTAAGATCGAAAAATGCAAAATATCCATTTTTTTAAAGTCCATTGCTTAAAAAAAAGGAGTTATATGACCATAATACATTTTTTTTTTTTGAATATGCAGCATTTTAAGGAATATGCATTTTGCATTCAATCCGAGCCTTACCCATCATCAACGAGCGAAAGCGAACTACATACATAGTCGATTCTGTTTTTGGGATTGTCAGTTATGTTTAGGAAATATGCTTTTATGTATAGTTTGCTTGTAAGGTTTTGGCTTCTTCGCGCCTTTCCATCCGGCGTTGAAGGCTTTACGGAATAATATTAATATTTCTATTATATTTTATATTGCAATTAACGTTAAATCTTGTCTTAAAGTTAGGTAAATTTTATTTTTATAAGCAAACTGTACCCAATGGAATGTATGTTATTTATCAGTTATGATGACAAATAACACCAAAGTTATTCATTATTTCCCAGTTGATGGAGCATAACGATGTTGTGTCACCTTTTGTTTCAGACATATGATTTCCTTAATTGTGAATTAACAAAGCTAACAAACAATTCTGTTACAGTCTGTCTTTAAATTCTGTCAGCGAGCGATGTTTGAATTGTCAAACGTGTTAGATGTCGAAAAATCAACCAGTTTGCTACAGTCCATACAACGTAAGAAGTTGTGCGCCTTTTTACCCGTCATTATTGTAAAGCATGTACGTAAACATAAGCCGGCAACGCACACAATTTCCGTCATTTTTCCATTGGCGAAATGCCACGGGGCGGCTTCCCCTCGCGACCGGTGCGTGCAGAATGTAAAGAAGTTTTAAAGAGGGTGTCGATTAGCATTCACTTAGCGAGCCTTGTCAACGCTACTTCGTTAAATCGTTTCACATACTTCAATCATCGCTGAAAAGCGTTCGCTAAAGAACATCAAACGTAAGTGGTTTTGTGAAAACACGTTATTTTAACGCGACCATTCAAACAAATGCTTCTATTAAAACATCAACGAGAGCGCGCGACTTGCTTTCAGAAAAGTAACGAAATCGTTACAGGTGCTAATTTCATTTCAGAGATAAGTTAGTTTAGCAGCTCGCTTCTCATACGTACCAACATACACGTCATTACCAAGGTCTACCGCAAATAAATAGCAATTTGCTTTATGAAATTAGTTTACGTAACTCGCTAGTTATCGAACAGATCTAAAATTGTTTTTACTTATTTTAGTACGGCTTATTTCTATTGTATTTAAATAAAATTTGCTGGGAATTTAAAAAATATACCGAGCACCGTTTACTGTCAGCTACTGAACGCTCCTCCTAAACTAAAATAATAAACACTAGACTAGATGCTATGCATTTGCAACAAAATTGTTCCAACTATTTGAACACAGAGGGAATGTGTTTATTGCTCCTAACAATAACATGTTCTCAGTTTTTGCTGCCCTTTTATTACACATTTAATATGTTTTCTTCGTAACTAAATTAATTACATTAACATTCAAGCAGAAGGTAACGCCAACGTTATGGGAATTACAATAACCAATATATTTAATTGTAACTCTAACTTTAAACTAAAGAAAGAAAGTGGTCGGAAACTTTTTTCATCGAATCCAGTTATAAATACTGAAGCAACATATGTCGTCTAACCTGTTAAAAGTCGTAAAAATTAAATTTGCAATATGTTTGTTGCTGTGCAAGGCACATTACTTTTATTAAGTCAAATATTAATCCTCATAATTCTACATACATTTTGTATCGAGTTAATTTCAAAAAATTATTGTTGTTACTCCAAAATCACGTTTCAACATACTTTTAAATTCTACTTTCATCACTACATCCAATCGGGAAAAGGGGTCAATTTAATTTTTGTCTGTTTTTTTTTGAAAATCCTTCAAAAATTGCGGTTTAACAATGGTGTTAACCTTAAAAGGTTAATTTTTTTTATCAGTGTTGTTCTGTTTGTGTTTTAAGGCATTTAATAATAATTATCTTATTATCCAAGATATTTTGTTGTTAATTAAAGAAATATATATTTTGTAATTGCAATAGAATTTTGGAATAGTTTAGGTCTTCATTAGGTATTCTCTGATTCACTGTGGAATTTCTTTTTCTATAAATACCTCCACTGATTGTGGTTCTTGTTTAATCTCCCTTCCAATTGACGTTTTCTTCTCTTGTATTATTTTCACTTTCACATCACAATTTTACAATTTTAAAACACTATCAAATACAGTGTTTTAATTTCGTTTGGCTCTCAATTTTTTTTATCTATTTTTACTTCCCAAACGTTAAGCTGAGGAAGTATTTTAGCAGAATCCATCCGACGAATGGCTACTTTCATGTTCTGTCTCTAGAGTATGAAACAATACGGGAGTTCCGTTCTCTCGTCTACGGTCTTTGAGGATTTTTATTACACAGTAATCTCGGAAACTATTTGATCAATTGGAAAATTTTAGTTGTAAATATTTTTGGGATATCGTGTGGTTGGTAAAACGCTAACAAAATTTCTTTAATTGTCCTCACCATCCCACCAAGAATGTGATGACAATATCCCAATATTTACAGAGTCAATATTATTTACTTTTTACAAAATAACATCCATACACATGTGGTTTATGAATCCGCCTTTAGTTTAGGCGTATTCATAAACCACACCTAGGCATCTAGAATTTTACAAAACAAAATCCAATTATACCGTGTGATCTGTTTAATTTTTAATTGAAATCGGTATCATGATGTTTTCTATAATTTCGGGTTGTCAGGTGTGAAGACTGATAGATTGGTGACATTTTTAATTTGCAAAATGTCCGAAACCTAACCTAAATTTATTAGACGTCACGATTGACATATCTGTTACACAATTACTTCCGTTGTGCCAACACAAACCCAAGAAAAGTACACATTTTTGTTTAAAACTGCTGTGGGGGCTGTCAAGTCCCGCAAAATTGTATATTTGTATATAATCTGCATTTAATTACTTCCAACCAGTATCACCCCGAAACTTTCTCTTCGTCCACCTGCATGTCGTAAAACCTATCTTCTGTTCACCCTTCTCAGTAATACTTATCCTTTCTCAGATTTCGAATACCTTCCAAGAACCCTTTAGACACAACTTTTTTCACCGCTTTCTACCGACCTTTCTCTTCATTTCAAATTCACAAACTCCAAGACTCTTCCTTCATCTGCCAAATTAACAACATCAAAATAAATACGCCAAAACGCAAGTACTGTTTCAGTCACCTGATCACCGCACACTGCCAACAGACTCAGTAATATCTGATCACGGCGCAGTATAATAACCTTTTGTACCAGACTAAGACCAGGGTCCCCGAAACGGTGAAATTGTACGAATGATGATCGTATCAAACTACTAACGCCAAGCACTGTGACTGGTATTATATATGTATTTTTAAGTTGTTGGGAATATCATAAAATTAAAAAAAAAAACGCAAAATCAACTTGGCCCACTTTTTTCTTACAGGATTTTAATTTCTTATAGCTTCGTCCAGATGTACCTACCCTTGTTTCCTGTTGTCGTATATGTTTTACCCTTTCAAAATAGGTTTTTCGTTACTTCTTGACTCCTCTATCATTCTTAAATTTGTTCTCCGTCTAAGTACATTGTAATAAAAAAATAATCTTTTCCACGCTCAGTATCTACTTTCGTCGTATATAGGTACGATATCAGTAGTAAAATTTGAAATAGGTTCAAAGGATAAGTAACAGTTAAGTGTTGTTGATATATTGAAGTCGGATATCTTATTTAAGATGCACCAAGGAAATGTTGGCTTGACATTCAAATTATGGCAATATAATAGCTATTTATGTTACTAGTACCTACATAATGCATAGATTTATTGGACGTGTCCTTTTATGGCCGAGCGAGCGAAGCGAGCGAGCCTAATAAAAGGGCAATTCCAATAAAAAGCATTATGTACGTGTGACATACATAGCTTTATGTTTGACCCAACAGAAGAATTTATTTTTTGCAACTTTTTCACCTCTATTTTAAAATAGTTTATAATGTTTAGTAGGCGCTGCAGTTGTCACTGTCATATGAATTGGGTTGCAGTCCAAATTACTTTACAGTCCAATAAAGTGGTAGATTATGGACTGTTGGAAGTGTCATAAATGTCATCGTTATGATTGAGTCAAACATAAAATGAATTATTGCAACAAAGTAATATGTTTATATAACTTAAAAATAAAGAGTTCGTAACCGTCGCAATCCTACCAAACATCTGAAGAGGTTGCAGGTTTTTTTACGTAAAAGCGCTAGAACGACGAAATCCTAGGTGCCAAAAAACAAGTAGATATCTGTACATTTTCGTGGTAGTCTTAACAGACAACAGTGAAGTAAATTTGTAAATGGTTTTATTAATAATTTTGAATAACATGGTCCTTCGGAAATTAAAATTAAGAACTACGAATTATAAGCTACTTATTTATATATCTATAACGTCATCAGTAACTTTATTATCTATATATTTAAAAAATGTAGACTCTAATTAATAATTAAATGCAAAATGTTCACATTTTTTTCTTCTAATAATTACCGAAAACATAATTTATATTTCTTTATAATGGTGCTCATAATGTCTTCGTCTTTAACTTGTTAGTTATAATTTATAAAGACTATTCCATTGACAAATTAACGATGTTTTTAAAATTTCATTAAGTGCCATTAAAAATCTAAAGATGGAATGAAATAATCACTAACTTTCAAATGAGATGCGAAGTGATTTTTTCAAGTTAAAAGCCATAGAAAGCAGGCGCTTGGGACGAAATTAATACTTCTTAACACGCCATAATTCAAAGAGTTTCACATAAAAGTTTCATAAAATTCTTTAATATTAATAACCGGAAGTTTTTAAACAGTGAATAATTTGTAGTTATGTTTATTCACTTGGAGGTAATTAATAACATTAAACATGACAAGCCGGTGTGATTCGTTTTACGGTCACAGAAAAGACAGCAGTGATTTACAAACTTTTAATTTCGGTTTCAGATCAATTTTTAATAAATGTTATTTACGAACCTGTCATTTGGAATTTATTCTACCTCAAGTTTTAGACTATTTATGATATTTTGTAGGAGCGCTCCCATTATTTTAAGTAGTAAAAGTTTCGATTTAGTTTTTAACTAGAACTTGTGATTTTGTGTAAGAGCCAGTATTTATTATCTGTTGAATGCGAATTTAACTATTTTTGTTATGTTTATAATTTAAAGATAATATAAACTAAATAGCTAACGACTAGGTTTATTCAGTTGCGTTTTTTGTGCTATTAACAATTTACCCATGTAGATGATTTATGAATTTTAACTAACCTTTAATTTATTTTTGGTACTTTGTTATACGCATTCGGTCACAATTTCCTGCCAGTTTGTATTAACTACAAATATGTAATTATTATAATGCATAAAATGTATGTTCGAAAGTATAATCGAAAATGTTTCATAATGATACAATTTTTCCATTAACAGTTTATTAATAACAGTAATTTGATGATCTCATTAGGTTAAATGCTAACGTGATAATTCCTGAAGATAATTTTTTTAATCTTGCGCATCCGTAATTACTCAATATGATCAATCAGTAGATAGTAAGATCCCAATTTTAATTTATTTTAAATTTTTTTTTTTAGGCCAAATCGATTTGATACAAACAAATAATCGTCCTCCACCTGCTGTGATTAATTACATCTAGCAGCACTTGCTTCTAAATAATTATTACAGGCATCTGCATTTGTGACACTTTAAAATTTGTAAAAATTTGAATAGAATGATTTATTATTCGTCAGAATTTATTGCTGCACCATCAACCACCCCCAGAGAGCTTAGACAAAGTATATTGACTTTTTCTACAGAGACAGTAACCATCAATTATTCACAGGATTTGTTGTCACGGCTTTTTGTGAGGTAATCCAGTTGTTAAAAAGCTACCTACCTCATATTTACTAAATGCAACACGGCTGGGAAAAATATCTGCCGAAATAAAGTAATTGCTTGTTTCACGTAATATTTTAATCACAGAACATATATACAAACTTTCTTTTTGAATGTGTACATTTTAATATTGTAATTCTTTTGATAAAGCGTTAGAGCTGATCACGAGACGCCTTGAAAATAGTTCTAAATAATTCAGTCCCCTTGAAAGGAAAATTCTAATTAGATATTGATCCGACTAAACGAGTGACGTACATTATATATGCGTTAATTTGTTGTAGAAATTATATAGCTGAGAAAAATCCTGTCCACATCAATAGCAATAAAGGTGGCGTATGGTTCTTTTAATTTTCTAAAAGTGTATTTAATTACTTATACAACAAAAGCGAAAAAATGAGTAATCAAATTTTATTAATCTTATTCGTTCTGCTCTGACACTTTCAATGCTTCAGATAGGACTTTCTCCGACAGTTTTCTTTCATTGAATGGACATGGTTTATTAAATAAAGTTTTTTGGCTGGTCCACTAATGGAATTAGTGCTCACCCATGCACCTAATTCATTAATTTAATTGGACACGAGTTCGACATTCAGGGCTGGTGAAAAAGTGTGTCCGCAAAGTGATTGTTGCGATTAGAAAACCCGTCAAAAGTTTAAACATTTCAGTGGAAATGTTCAGGATTGCGGTGTTGTAACGAGATGCAGAAGAGGTAGGAAACTCTCGGATCTCGACAAAGCCTCGTACCGCCTGTACTCGATTACACGAATACTGATTTAAATGCAAATTTAAAATGTCTTTCAATTTATAATCTTATTTCTGTTAAAATTACTCCATTATGAAGGTTGATGGTGCGCTGTCGTCTTTTCGTTCTATTCCAGGCGGTGAATCGAACCGCAATACACTAATTGGCTGTCGATATTGAGATAATGGATAATTTAGACGTCTATGTCACGACGTTATTATTGTCCTCTTTTGATTTCGCTGGCTTTAACACTCGATTAGATTAAATGCTTAAAGATCTGACACATTGAACTTTCCTTAGTCACAGTCGTGCTGTACTTCTAATCATTTTTATCGTACATGCACCAACAAGAAATAACATTGTATCCGATTATCTTTTTTTAACTCTCACGATTTTAGATTGGCGGTCTTTGCTTTCCAAGATTCGGGCGAGTTCATGACAATAATTAATTGTTGATAATGTAGCTAACGAGCTCACCGCAGCTAGACTCGCTAGACTAGTGTATAATTTTATTTAACTTTTACCACAACTGCAGTTTGCAAGTATCATCGTTATGAACACCCTGTAAACGGTAATCCGTGTGCACGAATTTTGCTTCGCTAAAAGTTTCTACATATTTTAGGAACCTATTTATTAACTTATAAAATTTTACCAACATTTAACTAAATTAAACTTGCGACTAGTTGTATGCGGGGGGTATTCCAAAAACAGATAAAGTTCGGACTAAATGTTAAAGACATCGTCTCAAGAAAATGTCTAAAATAAATCGTTGTTAATGTTTTGAGATGCCATTTTGCCGGTTTTTTACTAACTTGTTGGAATTTTTTATTGCTGACAGTAGATGACTATAAGTGTAATGTATCATCCGATGTGTTTCATTTGTATTCTCAGAAATATATTTAACGCTAATTGTGGAATTAAGTAATATTATTAGTGTCACATTTTACACGTTAAAATTAATCAAAATACTAACGGACTTCGTTTTATTTACAAACTTATGTACTAAAATCAACTTCAGTGCGAGGATGTGTTCTGTATTCATTAATATTTCCTGAATAGAGACTGTCCGTTGTATTGGAACCTCTGGAAATTCGATTTTTTTTTAATTATACAACCAATTTAAAAGATTTGGATTAGTGGATATGGCAAAAATTCCGATTACTACAAAATCATTTGGTTGGGCGTACCTACTCTAAATCGGTATTAAAAAAATAACCATAAAAGAACAATAGTAAATTGTGTAATTAGTAGGAATAAAAGTTTAATATTATTCCGGACGCTGGTATAAATTCCGGCGGAGGCAATAGTTGAGGCCAAGAAACTACCAAAAGCCCGGAAATATAATTTTCCTACCAATTACACATCCTAATTTTTTTCCTACCGAAAATAAATAGCAAAAAAAGGCGCATCGAAAAAAATAGCTTTTTCATTCTACGTTTAAACGGCAAAATCAGTCAGCTGAATTATCTAAAGTAACCAAGGCGTCGAGGTTATTTTTTTCAAACATTCACTCGACGAATTTCACTAGTCAGGTGTCAAATAATTATTAGCAATTAGTAATGGTTTCAAAAGCAATGAAAATGATGGAGAGTGAATGACACTACGTCTGGAACTGCCATGAGTCAGTTGTGCGCCCCGGTTAAATCTAGTTAGGTCAGACAAATCTCGAGGTAAGGGACAGTTGCGCACAGCGGTCAGAAATAGATTCCTATAATTACCGGTTGCGGATAATTTCGAAGATTTTATATAGTAGCTCGATTTTACTTCGATTAAAATTCACCGTGCAATAAACTTACGTAAGTTCGATATATTGGCAAATATTTGTATTGCTCTTAAATTTTCTACGAATAGGTTAATCTAAAATAGATTAGCTGATTTTTTTATCACTGTACCTACTGCTAGACTTACTATGAAATTCATGGAATTTGGGGATTAGACCTGCCACATGGGGTAAGCTAATCGTGACGCGTAAGTGACCAACACCCTTTGGAACACAGCCAGAACTAGTAAAAAGCGCAAATCTGGCAACGCTGAATTTAGTCCCCTTCAAATCCCCAGAAAAATGTGAATTTCCCTACAGGTGATTCATGTACTATCGTCGTGACTAAAATATTTTGTTTTATTTAGAAAATCTGGCACTGGCATCCTTCGTTCAATTATCTTCGAAAATGAAGGCATCTATGCCCTTATTCAATGTTGGGTTCTGCTTAAGTAAATAAATCTCCGAAATTGCGCGTTTTTTTTAACGTCGGTGCAGTGGATGTAAACCAAAAAAATCTAAAATTCTGAGAATCGAACAAACTGAAATGTTCATTGTAGGATTGCTAAAGTGATTACTGATTATTAAGTACTTCCTTAGCAAGGATTTGTGATTTTTTTTAAACAATACATTATCACTTACTTTGTTTTCATTTGATATTTATTAAGAACTGTCCTGAAAAAAAATCTGCCTAATACCGTTTTCTTCAGTACAGTTAATGAAGGTTTTTTACCTACCAACTTTTTCACTTTGATCGAAGAAAAACTATATTGCCTTAATATTATTATTTAAAATGGCCAATTAGCTGCGTCTCTGAAAAATTGTAAAATCTCATTTTTCGCAATTGTACTTTTTCGTGATAACCTTTATGGAGTAAAAACAATATATATGATACTAGTTACAGTCTTATAGAAAAAAAGAAGGTTTCACCTCTTTAGAGATGAAGACAGTTGGGAGCCCCGAGAAGATTTAATATTCTTAAAATAAAAAAAAAAAAACACTTGGGCCCCCCGAGAAAGTTTCGCCTTTTTTAAAAAAGACAGTTAGTACCTCCGAGAAGGTTTCATATTCTTAAAAATAAGACATTTGGGGCTCCCGAGAAGGTTTTACATTTTTTAAAAAAGACAATTGGGACTCCCGAGAAAGTATCACATTCTTAAAATATACATTTGGGGCCCCCGAAGAGATTCTACATTTTTAGATTAAGAAGGGCGTATTGTCACCTTTTCGAGAAAGTGGGATAATTTCATGAATAAAAAATTTGTTATGACGTCATAAACATAGATTAATACACAATGCGAGAGAAAAAGAGGAAAAAAAAAGGCCAAATTTGGAATCGAACGCGCGACGTCCGGTCCGCATTCCTGACCGTAACCACTAGACCACGACCGGGATGCCTTACGCTAATGGTAAACTGTTATTATACCTGTATATAAACATACAATTCTTTGAAATAACGTCATCAAATTGTTGGTGGGGATGATTAGTAAAATTTTGGTTAGCATTTAACCATTTATATAAGTACCTATTTCTAATACACATACAAAATTTGACAACAATCGGTTCAGCAGCTTCAAAGATTACGTGTCTAATAAAATTGGATACAGACACCAGACCGACAGACAGACGGGAGACTACTTTTTTCGTCATGAAACTTCGAGAAAATATAAAAGTGGCTCGGGAAATAAAAATTATATTTTGTCGTTTAGAGATAGTCAAGATAATTTAGAGAAAAGGCAACGCTCAAGGATAGACTTTGCTCATTATTAGTTCTTCACTTCAAGTTGATACCTCTAATGTATTTTCCTTTCAAAATTTTTTTAATGCACATTTCCAAAACGATGTGATTTTCCTTGCTGCTAAAAATGTAGTACCTATTAAAAAGGAATTTGCCTGTTTGTGTTCTACAATTTACTTAGTTATAAAAAATAATGCAATTAGTTAAGAATCCACTTAGCAAATTAAATTGAAATTAAATGGAGTAATTTAGTGACAAACAGGTGAAAATAATTTTTTTGGTTTAAATTGTTTTGACATATTTTAGCATCTTAGTTTCTCAGTTCATGTTTTATTTATTTTGAAATAACTAAATTTCTCATTAACCAATGAAAAATTTTCTGTTTGTTGTGTTTGAATTCTGCAGATTGATGATGTTTGTTGGAATATATTGGCTTCAGAAAGCAACGTAATAGATACTTACTTGCCCGCCACATTACTGAGCTACATAGAACCTATGCGAGTAAGCAAAACCGCCATTGGTTCTGCTCTTTTCGTTTTAGTTCATGCATTCTTGTTAGTTGTAACCACAAGAACTAAAACAGAACTTATAATTAATTAGATTTTCAACAAAAAATAATTAAGGTACAACCGCATTGTTTATAAAATAAGTTCAGGTTACTATGTGGGTAAACAACAATGTGATTAATTTTCTAATAACTCCCACTTGTTTTTCTAGATGTTCGTAAATTGTACCAAGCGTGAAGTTAAATATATTAACTTTTATTTTTATATTCACGCATGCAAAAAAAATTCAAAGTCCGTTAAAACCTACGGTGTTAGGGGTAACTGAAAATATTTATATTTTTTTATACCTACCTCAATAAGGGAATTTTCATTTCAAGTAACTTCTACAATGTAAGCCCTCGTGATAGTGTAATAATTTAACTTACTCGATTACAAAAAATGAGTACAAAAGAAGTAGCACAATGTCGTGCGATGTTGTCTTTAACGTGCTATGACTATGATAACGCCTCATCAAGTACTGGTGAAACGCATTCACTTTACCGAGTTATATAAATACTGTAAATTAAAACTAAATTCACAAAAATATATCAGTAGCAAACACGCCCCCACTCACTCTTGAGTAAAGTAAACATCTGCCGGTGCGTTATAATTTGATGGGTTACTACGAGGACTGAGTTTTTTACTCCACTTATAGTCGCAAGCGCGAAATCTCGGACACTGATGTCATTTCACTGACATAATTTGTGAAACACTCCTTAGGCACCATATTTGTAATTTTAGTCACGGTTGTGGGTTTGACATTATTGACATACTTGTCAATCATATGACAATAAAGCTTAAACTACATGTAATTTTTTCAAATGACAGAGAAACCCTCCCCGAGATTCCGTGTTCGGGACTGTACCTGTGCAAAGATTAGTGTAATACCATACTATTTCTCGTTTTCAGTGAACAGAGTTTCGTTTTTAAACAACGTGTGTACCATTTTTTACATTTATTTTTTTTAAATAGTTTTTGTTTTTTTTTCAGAAGGCAAGAACGACTTGTTATAATTACATTTAATTATAACTTTTATAGACTGCATTGCAGAATATAGAAAACTATTTTTCACATAGACGTGCATTCTTGGCCCACTTTTGGTTTCGCCAGAAGTTTTTAAATGCTTTATTTTACACCAGATGGATATAGAAACTGCTGGCGAAAACCATTTGTTTCAATCTTTTCGAAATTTGAAGGCGACGGACACACATATGCGCAAAAATAAAAATCTTACGAGGTTCCCGGTCAGGAGCTTCAAAAAATCACTTACACCAAGTGCGGCCTTTGGCCTCCGGTTATTCTGTCATCGGTATAAACTATTACTGTCAATACTAGCCGTCCAAATAAATCATCCATGAAAGGATTAAGTCGGACTGGTTATACTGCAGCAATCTGGGAGACCCTTACATTTTTTTTTGTTGTACTCGTATAGCTCAACCAAAATTATTCGTTTCGATGAGAGAAAGTCGAAGTAAATTCACAGCTATTTATCCGTAGAGATAATGTTGAAGAAGGTGTCTTTTAACTAACCATTTTGTCTTTCTTGTGTGAGGGCGACATTTAGAAAATGAGGAAATATGAATTTAGCCATTCGTCAAACGGACGCTGGATGTCTAAAATTTGGTATTCACGTCTAGAACAGGAACACTAGAAGCTTTAATTTTTTTTGTCAGTATTAAAAAAAGAAAAAGAAAATAGAAGTTAAAAAATTTTACAAATCTAATGCGAAACTTGAAAAGTTTTTAATTTTCCTGTGATTGAACGTATTATTCAGACCGGCGCGCCGCATTTCCCGTATTGTTCCGGGAAGTGGCTCTAATAAGGCATGCAATATAGACAAAGAAAGCTACAAATTGGACTAATATTTAATGCAAAACGGAACGGAAAGTGGAACAATTAGGCGTTGACGAGGCTACCCGGCTGAAGGCAATCAGTATTTGCAGGCGGCATTTCCGACCAACACCTCGTTGTGACATGGCAGTTTCTATTAGATTATCTAATCGTTTCTCCCCTCGCAATCATTTTCATCCCCCTGTTCTTATTTGCTGTCAAATTATGTTCACGTCTGTCATTCCGGCGCGGGCTCACCGTGCACGTGACTCTGGATCAGGAGCGGCGCTCCCGTCTGGGCCGCGGGATATTGCACACCCGGATTATTAACCCGCGTCAACGGACACAATTTATTGGTGTTCTGTCAAAAAGTTAGAACGTAACTAGCACTATTTGCTCCCATGTGTTGTTGGATTTTTTTAATGAAAATCTATGTGGTGGATGGGCTGTCTGGGACTTAGTGTCTTATAGAAACATAAAGGTCGATTTAGAATAATTATTATAAATTAACAACTTTTTTGCCAGTACAGCGTGTGAGTGAGGACACGTGCCATTGATTTCTGTCAATTATTCAAATACAACGGTCAGGTTAGTGAGTGAATTGACGTTGATACGAAAATTAAGATTAGAGATACAGATTAAACAGTTATTATTTTTATTATTGTCATTTCAAGCAAATTAATGTCTAATACTAAATTATCAGTAATGTTTGTCGTAAATTTTAGTTTGGATCTACACTGACGATCATTAAAAACACACACACAGTTGTTTGACTGTGTGTAAAACATCTGTAGATGTTATCATGTGAAGTAGGTTGCTTTGAAATCTAGTTTGTTAAAAAAATGGCTCGTAGTTATTATTATTAATCGCCTCTTACTGTTGAATAGGCCCGAAATTTTTAATTTTCAGTTATGTATGCGCGTTTTTGTAGAAGTTATTATAATGTTAGTTAAATATTCTCTGAAGATATATGTATATTTTTTGCACTCCAGTGTACCAAAATGTTAAGTTCTTTGTATGATGTAAACAAAATACATAAAAAAAACAAACAATGAATTTTTCTTTCCTTAATAATTTTATGTTGCTGTTTTAGAAAATGTGAAAATGCGTAAATTACTTACATTTTCGTCAGAATCTTATTTAAATTGTTTGAAAGTTAATACCTATAGAGGGCCTCTCTTTTATTTGATACAACCCCTGTAACTTTTTTATTCTTGAAGATAAACCTGTAGTTCTTTGAGCAAATTTGTATCATTTTAAAAGATCTATGCAATGGCAACCTCACATTTTTATTATAGCTTCCGGTAGAACCGGAAACGACGTCAACTTTATTTTTTTTTATGGAACAGTAGGTATATTTTTTCATAAATGGATTGATTTTTTGTAAAAAATAAAAAGCGACGAATATTCTAAAATCAATACTTAAAAAGTTAAATATGTCATTTATTCACATAAAACGACACAAATTTGCTCAAAGAACTATATGGTTATCTTGGGGTTTTTATTCAATTTTATATGCATATTTTATTTTAAAATTACGTTGTGATGCTATACTAATTTTCATATTATTGCAATATTTTATGAATAGGTAAACAAAGACTGCGCCTTGTTGTAGTATCAGTAAAATTGAGTTTTAGTGGACAGCGTTTTAAAAAATTTAAAATTTATTTTCTAAATGAGAAAAGTGAAAAATCACTGAAATTATTAACTTTAGAACTAGACAACTTTGAACATAAAGAAAGGATAGAAAACAGGATAAGATTTGGTAACAATGTCCTGAATGTTGTATTTAAAAAAAAAATGCTCGAAGACTGTTTCGACAAAATTTCCCTCACCCTTGAACTACAATAGAAAAATTATAAAATTTGATTTTCCGAATTTTGTTTTTTTTTTATGAGAAACCCTGTATGTTAAAATAAAAATATGTAGCGTGCTACAGGTATGTTTCAAATGAATATTTCCTTACGAAATGTTGTGACAACGTCATCAAGAGTTTTGCAATGACACGTATATCAATTTGGATAATTGCAGTGTAATACTAATAATAACAGTGTTATATTTCGAAATTTTCGGAAAAATGGAGAAAGCCGTTCCTGATTTAATAAATAAAATGAATTGAGTCATTCATTCGTCTTTTTTGAGTCACCCGTATAAGTAAATCTAAAAAATATGAATCGAATGATAAATCACAAGTATCGACTCATCATATTTTGTATATTTTAGATTTTATTTGATAAAATTTTGAGATGACGTCATCAGTTTTAGGGGGGGGGGTCGGATATGAAATGTCAAAGATGTTTCTGAAACTTTATTTTTAGTTGTTTCCTGAATTTTTTAGGTGTGAAGTTTCTCGTGAATAACCTTGTATACATATACAAAATTATTTCCAAAGAACTCACTCACCTCATGCTACAATTAACTTCAAGATTTGAGCTTTGGTGAAATAGATCACAAACAATATCGCCTTTCAGGGTGAAATTGTTAACAAAGAATTCTTTAATTTTATTTTCAGAGATGACAACGCTAAACAACCAAGTTTACGCAATTGTAGCATGTTGATTTATGAAAACCCCCAAAGTTACTCGATAATAATCAGTATACATTTTCAGAAGCTGTAATTCCAAAACTAATTAACTCAAGTGAAAGCTGCAGCACTTGATGTTATACCAGTTTTTTTTGACATATATTACAGCAGAAGCTTATAATTTCATGATGACTTTTTAAGTAAATAGAACTGGAAAATTTCTGCATTGTATTAGTGTCTTTTATAAAGAAAATATGTGTAATGTGCAAGTCGATGTCTCCTGGACTGACGTCAGCGTGTCGTTGCAGCTGAGACCTCTACGTCACCCCACATATATAACGAACATACGTATACCTGAACTGAAAGTTGATCCTGAACTGACAAATCAGAGCGAGTATTTTTTTGTAAATGTTAGATGTCCATCCTTGTTTTGCGGTTGAAGTCATCGGTCTGTTGCATGTCCAATTTATGAGTGTTTGTTTATAGATGTAGCACTTTTGACGTTATAATGTTTATAATTAGGATTTTCTTCTCTTAAAGTTAATAATGCATACTCTAACCAATCTATAAATTAAACGAAATAGACATCATACGCCAAGACAGGCAGGCATAACACGTTAGCGTGTTTCTCATTTCGACAAAAGCTTATTCAAGCGATTTCCTATTGAAAAAGTAATTGTCATTTATACTCTAGAGAAAAATAAACGCGTTGATTGCGTTAAAAAGTAGAGCATAATTTGTTTGTACTTTCGAACTATACTGCCTTAAAACATCCGTAAGGCAAAGAGTTCGAAAGGCGTTTTGGATTGCCATCAAATACCGAGTTTATTTTAAACGGATGGTAAGGCTGCTGAACAGCAATCATTTTTACGCGTTTTTTTTTTCTTTTTTTTTTCATTAAACGTAATGAACGTTAACATATTGCTTACCAAAATTATGCAACAGTTTGTTTAAAAATGTTTGCAGGTTAGTTTTAATAGTTTTCTTTTGTATTTTTTCAAAATCAAGTAGTTGCATGGTATTTAAATATATGCGTTATTAATTACTTAGAAACTAACAGAACGAGAAAAAGTTGAACATAATTAAACTTGATTAAAATTTTTAATCAAAGGCATAACAAATATTTCCATGGCCAACTCTGATCAGAAAATTTTGATCACCAATTAGATTTTAGGAAGATTTTCGATAAAGGTGATTATGATCTTTACTTTTTAAGTTAAAATGTTATGGGGTGGTCGGTGGCCTTTATCATTGTGTGGAAAGTTACGTAAAAAATCGCACTCACACTGCTTACCACCTGGGCGAGAATTTTTCAAATTCATTTAATATAACTTCAATGTTCCACCAAGCAGCCGCCTCGATCCGATTTTATTTTCCTTTTCTTTGAATGACTTGGCCTACGAATTAGACAGTGCATTCCGATTCGCCAATAACATAAAAGTATATCACAAAAATTCAAATTCGAATGACTGCTTACTGCTTCAGAATAATTTAAAAATTACTGATAATAATTGGTGTAGTAATAAAGTAATGGATTTAAATAATGATAAATGCAAAGTAATAATTTTTCAACGAAAACCTGGCCCTTTTAATTTGTAATCGAGTCATCCTTTGAAAGAATTTATCCTGTCGGTGATTAAATCATCACTGATAAATGTAAAAAAATGACAAATATGAAAGCAGCAATATGAAATAAGTGTGAAGTTATAACGAAAATTGGTGCCAGATAATTGATTTCAATAAATAAATCAAATTAAAGTACATGCTGAAAATGATTTCCAATTTTTGTAAGCATAAATGAGCTCTTCGTTTAACACCATCGATACCATACCTCTGCAATATTATTTATCTCGTTAATTTCTTCTGTTATTCGCAACCTTAATTCTCCAAATTATTGACAGGTGCTCGATAAATAGTGTTCTTTAAATAGGGACACGAAAACATCTGCAGGGGTACAATAACAATACCTCGGGGACCAGATATTCTTTGGATTCTACTAATGATCCGGTTGCCAAAAATGCTCGTAACATTGCTTAATATTGCTGTTGTGATCCTAGCCAAATGTGCTGTAGCCCCGGCTTGTTGAAAATAACATATTTCTGTTTCATCGTTGTCAAGTTGCAGTATAAATAAGATCTGGCAAATTTCTTACAAGTATCTAGCAGCGGATAAGTTACCTTGAACAGAATTACTAATGAGATGATTAATATTGCCATAAGTACCTTGGAAGGATATAGACATATATCCGTCATTGAGGATGAGGGGGAGTTCAAACATAAAAATCTGAATTTTCGGAGCTCCATATTCTCATATTTTGAGAATTAATGTGGCCATTCAAATGGAACCAGGCTTCGTCTGCATGAAAGATTTTCTTCAACAGTAGGTCATAAAATGTGTCCAAAATCGGCTTCATGTAATTTTTGTACACACATTACTCGATAAGGAAACAGTGCTAAATGTTTTCGCAGTATTATTCGGCAAGCTACAGTATTTCTGTTTGCTACGCTAGATGTATGGATGTTGTACGGGCCTGCTTCATTATATATCTAACATTTTCAATACTTTCTGGCTGTCTTTTGCTTTCGACTTCCTACTTCCCTCCTTTCTTTGTGATGACGAGCTTTCTCGAAACTTTGTCATACATGGTTGTAATGCGTTGCAAAAATAGGCACGGTAGACAATATTGTTGAGAAATTCTTCCCGGAACTTATCCCAAGCCTCTTGAATCGAGTCCTCCCCCACACCTTCTATCTATTTCGAAAATCCTAGACGTTTCCTGCTAAAGAACAACTTTTAATATAATGATTGTTTCTCCAACAACAAGCAGAACGAGGAAAGATTAGAAAGGACGTTTCATATGACAGCTGTTAGTTCAAGACGCAGAGAAATTGATTAATAGATTAACACAAAATTTAAATCAAAGTTAAAAGTTTTTAAGGGCCTTAATTTTTACCTTTGTGGATGGCTATTATATATAACTCTTTAGAACGTAGCTTTAGATGCAGCGTTAACAAATCAGAAGTCATAAGGATTAAAATCTAAGGATGACTCGATTACAAAGTGTGCTGCTCGACTGAGTTTAAATTGTATCATTTTCGAACATATTTTTTAATTTAATGATTTAGGAGTTGTCCTTTATTCAGAATACCGCTTTACCACACATATTGATAAAATAATTTTCGAACGTTTTAGGACATGTGGCTTTATTAAAAAGCAAATTAGCGACTTTTATAATATCATGTACCTGCACAAATTGTATATTTACTTCTGTACCACTATTTTTGAATATTCCCAGATGATTATTCATACGATCATAGACTAACTGCATGCTGTAAAGAAAGGGTTAGTTTTCCTTCAAATGCACGCATAATCATAGGCGTTGAAACTACACATTACATATAAAACGCAGCGATTATCGTATAATTCAGGTTTAGTTACTTAAATTTGCAACCTATGGCCGACTTGAAGCTTACTCGCTCTCGTCCGGTCTCTGATAACAACGAGATCTGTTATATGACAAGTTTGATGTTTCGGAGACAATTTATCTTGTTAAATATATGAAATGAAGAAAAAACTTAATATATACCTAAGTATTAATATATAGTATATATTAATTAAATCAATCTTTCATTAATTGATTTAATTAATTAATTAAAATTAATTAATTAATTAATTCTTCAGTGTTAGTTATTTCTTATCATAAAGTTGTTCTTTTGAGAAATATTTAAGCTTTTTGGTTGAACATTTTTATATCGTAGGAAGTAAAAAAAAAGAAAACAGTTTATTATAGTAAACGTTACTGTGGTGTCGTAGCTTGCTTCATTATGAGTAACGCAGACTTCTCAATTCTTCTGTCATGCCTAATTTCTCTCATCATGCACGTGACTTCGGCCCAAAAGCGGCTCTCGGTTCCGGCCCGCTCCATATTACGCCCTCGGATTATCAGCCCACGTCACCGGACACAATTTATTATTGTTTCGTCGAAAACTCAATTTGTTGTGTGTCGTAAAGCGAGAATGCGCCTAACCGTCGAGTTTGATTGCTCGAAAGGTGGCACGAAGACCTTATTGCACTGCCGCTTGATTGGATGCATCCCGGAGTCTGATTGTGCTCCGGGCTCGTCGTCAAATCGAGTTTTGTAGCACGCACCGCCCGATACATAATGCACAAAGCGCTGATTATGGATCGCGTTAGCTCAAATGCGCCCCAATTGACTCGCTAAACACCCAACAGACCCGAAGCTTTGCCGCCGACGAAAGTGGTGGAACACGCCGTTTTATGCCAATTGATCGACAAACAGTCTTTCATTCCAGAGAGCGGAGCGAGCGCTGATACAGACAAGAGACCGACTTTCTGAGAACAGAAATCATTCATATTGTGTGTTGTTCCGAATAAGTCTTAAATAAATTACGGGTCAAGAACATGGTGTGGTACATCTAGGGTTCACCAGGGGTTAGGACTCGGTTCTTTACTATTTTTATTTTGTGTCAGTTGGGTTATTAAAGTTACATACTCCGGAAATTCAAGACACTGTTGCGGATTTCACTATGAATGTGTTACAGGAAATTCAGCTGTACACAGTCATGAAACACCTAAAGAGTGGAAGGTTTTTCACCGACATTTTTCCGTTTTCGAAAAAAGAAAGCACATGAAAATCACAAAATATGATTTTGTAGAGGTATTATTGCACGTACAAAACATAAACAAATAAGGTATTCGAAACATGTTGAAGTTATAAATGTGAACGAAAGAATACGAACAACTGTGATTAGTGATATCGAATTATCGATACAAAACACTGAGTTCTCTTTGGGTTTAGAGTACTTGAATACCGCAGAAAATATTTTATGTTGCATAGTTCTAAGCCCGTTACCGGATAAGACATAGAAGTTTCGTCGATAATCGAGTGAACTATTGCGGCTTTACAATCACGACATTGTTAAGAATTGGACTATTCTTAAACTTCAGCGTTAGCTATAATACAGAAATTACAGAATTGTTTTGGCGTAATTTTAAAATAATATATCGAAAATACAAACAAGTTGTTTTGTTTCATTAGCATTAGAACATGTAATGTTTTTTTGGAATATTAAAAGATGACTGAGTCATTAATGGATACATTTATTTTGAAAGCGAAACTGAGTGCTGAAGGGAGTGGCGACTGTAGAGTACATTGAGAGATAAATAAAATTCAAATATATATTTCACTTTGAAGTCAAATGCTATTACAGAAATGTACACAATATCAACTTTGATATTATCATTACAGGAACATATTGTATTTCCATTATGAAAAACGTAGGGATGGACAAGTAAATAATCAGCATTTATGTATACCCGTAATACATAATCATTATATTATATATACTGGGTGTCACAGTAATAGGTACTTCTACTTGTTTGTACAACTGTATGTGCTGTAAATCTAGAAATGTAGTGAGCAAAGCGAACTGCAGCGATCAACAATAAATGTCCTCAAGTTGGCACTGGACGAACATTCTGTTTTCTAATTTGTCTGCTATTCACGATGGGGACTGGTTACAGCAGGAAATCGAACACCAACGAGAGAACATTTTTTTGTTGATTACTTCACGATGTAAGTATTAATAATAATAAAGTTTACAATAAAAACTTTTCGTTCCAAATATTGAGAGTGACAGATTTATTCTATTATCCGGTAACTGATTCGTTGAATCCGGAATTCTATGCAGCAGTTTTGACCAAAATATACCCATATATTATGTAAGTAGCATACTACATATTTTATTATTCGGATGAAAGTATAGTCTATTCGTATACATAGATTTACATAGACAGCAAAACTACTGCTCTGTAGAATTCACTATCTTAGAAATCACGATCAAATACTTACTTATTAATATTTTTAGTTAGAAACATATATTTTCTCATTTTTTGTAACACTTGCAAGCCATATATGTATAATAATACACAGATCGTTACAACAAAACTGAAATTCAAAATTTTAAATTATTTTGGGACAAATTAATAATTCGTTTAATAAAATCATGATCTTGATGCACTGAGTCTTGAAGTCGCACTTTTATTTTTTTGTCAAAATCTAGATTCTTTTATAGAGTCCAAGTTTTCAGCAAAAACTGACATTTTCAATCACAGTCTCGACTTTGTGATTACAGATTCCGGTGGTAAAAAAGTAAACGACAATTTGCGTTTTTGTAAACGAATTCATACTTATAAATTTTAACCAATATTTGTCAAAACATTAAAAAATCTGAAATATGTAAATTATGCAGAGATGAGCATCAGTCGTTTTTAATTGTTTCAATTTGTGTAGATCCTCTAAAAGATTTGATTGTCATAATTATAATAATCGATATGCAAATTACATATATTTAGGAGTCTACTGATTAAACCCCAGAGATCTACTCTTCTGAAGCATTAAACTCTTATCATTCAAAACATTCAATAAAAACTAAGAAGCGGAACCCCCTAGTAAGATTAGAATGACTCCAAAAATGTTTAAGTGTTAACTGTCAGCTCATCAGTAATCGGAACACTTCATCCATCATACCCTACTACTCGCCGGGATAAAATAATACTTTTCTCACAGTCAAACAATATATCACAATAAGGTAAAACAAAGTTAAGTAGTAACAAAATCAATCTATACATTACTGTAGAAGTACGTGAGTGCATAAATGAACACGAGGTAAACAATGCGGCACTTGTGTCATAAATAAATCCTATCTCAGATCAAATATTGACGTCTATGACTCTCCGGTTGTGCTTGAGAGCCGTCGATGTAGTGTGAAAAGAGCCATGAATGGTTCTTCTCTAGGGGTGGTAAACCACACTTAGAAATCTTAGTGTGCCTCACGTGGTGATCCATAGATATCTGTATAATTATCTTTCACAGTTTCATATTTTCTGTATACAGTTTTTAATTGCTTGTTAGTTCTGTTTACATTATAATGTACCATATGTACAATCAGGTTTACTGTAATTGTGTAATTAATTATTACGTAACAGGCACAGAAAATGGCAGATTTTGCACGAATGGCTTGCCAAACGTGAAAATCCCATGATTAAAGACATCTTTCTGCAGCTTTTGTGCATTATTTTCTACGACTACTGAAAGAAACGCTTTCTTTAACAATTTAAATTGTATTCCTAAAGATTGACAAAATTAATTTTTTTTTTTGTAGAGCAATGAACTTATTTCCTTATGTTAAAGTTCGTGCGGCTTTAGGTTTGTGTAGATATTTTCAGTTTAGATACTACGTGGAATTCGACATTGAACCATGAATGAAGTGTGAAATGTGAAAATAGATTTTGCGGAAAGAACGGCTTGGTATACTCTATTTGTGCCAGATCATCAATTAAATATATCATTAATCTTACGAGTAACTATTTTAAATAGGGACACCATATTATAATAGACTTGCACAAAACAAATAATATATTGAAACAGTTTGTTAATTTCCACGATTTAGTCAACTGGTTTACCATCACTCTATTATTGTATACCTTGCGTTCGTAGAAGATTCTCTGTTAGTTGCGACTGTGAGATGTCGTCATCACCAGCAGTTAAATACAATAATTGATTGATATAGCTGGTGAAAATGTTGTACACTGGAAACGACGGATTTATTTCTTCGTTCTTTTTGATCTTGCAAGGGTCAAATCTTTAATATTGCTGGAATAGGGTGTTCCCCTTGCGTTTATCGTATCTCCACATCCTTCAACAATATTGCTAATTAATAGTATGAGAAGTAATAGACTTATATTAGATTTCTGAGGTAAGATACCCCCGAAGAGGGTAAGAAATAAATTATCAGCGTTCCTTGTCTTACACGTAGGTGGAAATCAAAATAAACGAAGGAAAGAAAAATAAGCAACATAACCAAACTGTTTAATTTTTACCACCAAGAAGCGTGCTCGTGTACACCCAAGATAACAGCCCTACCAACGAAATAACATTTTTTTCGTTACGCATAATTGCGATATCAGAAACGGGTCAGCAGCATTCCACAATGACCTTAATTTCGTTTTAAATTTAATTTCGTGTCGTGTGTTGATCGGGGCCCGCTACACTGCTTTGACATCGACGTTTTTTCTGATAATTAAGATCCGAGTAGTGATAGTGGACGATTGATGACCGCATGAGCCAAACCAAAATTACTTTTATTTCGACCTTCCAGCTAATATTCGAGCGGCGGCGGAACGGACGTAACGAAACATGACGTTCGGTGGCGGCGCGGACGTGGCTCCATGCCGACTGTCACGACGGAGGAACGGACGCACAGAGGCGCCGGCGATAACGTGGGGCCGCGGGACTCTGGGGAACAGAACTGCCTAACTCGATTCCGGGCCGCGCCGCCGGGGGCCTCAATCAATAGAAGCGTCGCGGCGGGGACCAATTACATGCCCACTTTCCTCCTAACACCGTTTGCATACATTTTCCTAGTGCGACAAAGACTCTTTATTTCCTCCATTCCTCATCGCTCCAACACCTTTGCTGATTTCTGTCAACCGCTTTCACTTTTCTGCAATATTAACGCCACACGCGCTTGCTAAATCTGTCAAACACCGCCGACGCTGCCCCATCCACCAGATGTGAGTTTGCTTTAAGGCGATGTGGTGATATTCGACAAAGGCGTCTACTGCGTCAGGACGACACGATTGTCGGAGTAAATACACTACGTTCCAAAAAAACGCGGCGTCTAGAAGGAGTCAACCGATTTTATTACAGTTTGAAGAAATAGATATTTTAGACGTAGACTAATTCAAGATAGTCGATCGCAGATGATTCGGGTATGAATATGATATTAATACCACTTGAAATTGGTAATCTCTGTGTAAAGTATCTTGAGGTTACTCTTTCAAAGTAGTTAGTGAACCATCGGTTTGCTATACACGATTCATTATCGATGAATCTGGTGATCTAGAACAAGACTTATTAACGTTTAAAAACTCACTATAAAAACCATGTGGGTATGGTTGAAATATAACCACCTACACACTTAAACTGTATTTCCACGGTATGTGGTTCTCCGATTGTCAGAACACTGCTGATATACGGCATCTACTGCGATCTTTAAATATGAGGCGACGAAACAGATTTTAACACGAAATCAATATCGTTTGAGTATTCAGTATGGCCCAAATAGATCTACATTAAAACAAGCGAATTAATTTATCAGTAAAAGTCGAAAAAACCACTTTCAATATTTATACAGTTAAATTTACCTATGAACTGAACACTTTTTGTAGAGCATTTAAAATTTTTGGTATTGAAGTTTCATCCGCAACGACAGTTATTTGTGAGTTGTTTAAACAAATAAAGCTTAGTCTTATTTTCTATATAAATATTAATTAAATGAAAGACGATTCAGAAAAAATTAATGATACACTCCTTACTGTCTGGTCTTTACTCATATACAGTAATAGTAACTCGATAGATAGTCAAAAATTGATCTTTATGAACAATGTTCCTTGTTTTTTTTGTTGAACACATGCAAAAAGATTCCATAGCTAGGACCATGGCCACGAACGATGGTCATTATTCTTACCAGTGCAAAAATGAGCCACTGCATTATTTTAGTAATTAACCGAAAAACTTTAGTTTTGCAAAATAAGTGTTTGCTGGAATATATTCTTACAGTGTTAATATTGATATATGTATACTACTACTATACTATACAAATGGTTAAATTTGATTTGATGAAATTGATTTGTTTGAAAGTTATACTTATTATTCTAAGAAATGCAAAATGCAATTCACAGAAAAGTACATCTCAAAGTCGTTAAACGGATATTTGAAGAGCTTATACATCATGATTAGATTTTAACTCTCTACTGGGTTAATCTGTCCTTTGTGGGGACGAATCAGGTATAATAATCCCAACAGTTTATCTTTTATAATTAAAAGAAAAGCTATACAGTAAAAGAAACCTTAAATTGTCCTCTCATAAAGTAAAAAAGTAGGCCCTCAGTTTAGGCACTTCTCAGGACTACTGAATTATGTACCTACACATGTTCACACTTGATGAATGTAAAAGAAAATTTATTGTAACCAAGCTAAATAATAATTCACGCAGGGATAATCGGGTTGTACTACTACTACTACTACAATATTAACAATTACATAACATAAATAAAATTGAAACGAACTGAATTCGATATTTATTTGTGATTTTTAGCGCTGTATAAAACATGTTTCTATTTTATCAATCTATTCAGATGCCTTCTGTACGTTAAGTCATAAACCGGAACGCATTTTTTTTTAATCTCTATTAAAACAACCGCGGATTGGTGATCGTGTTCTGCAAGTTAAGAATCAGATCTAATTAGTCAAATAGTTTTACATTTATGTAATACCTGGTGTACGAGTATATAAATTATCATATTCTGATATTAAAGTTGTCTCTGAAATGTCTTTTGTCAATTATTTTGTCCCCCTTGTTACCACAGTGAGGCACCTTTATTGACGCCAGAATCATTTGTGAACACCCTTTGGTGTAACTATGGTGCACTGCTTCACTTGACAAACTATTTGTATTTACTAATGAACCTTTCTATTCCATATGGACTTTCTTCCACTTTATTTGTGAATTCCCACGTTCAGATCAATTTACAAATCCGTGAAAAGAAACTAAGATCTAATAAGTGCTTCATTTCCTGATCGTCCCTTTTCAACAACACCATAGCTGTGTCCCTTGGAAATATATGTTATTTAACTTGCTTTGTATTACTTTATAATGACTGGTCATTGGAGAGTAATCAGTAATCACTGAATTCAGAGAATATTGTATACTTTGTCTTTTCAAAGATATTCAATTGAGTGCCCAGAAGAATAGAATAGAATAGAATAGAATATCTTTATTCTTGCACAGGTACATTATATAAAACAGGGCAAGAAACGTCAAATAAAATAAATAAATAACAATAAAATAACATCGATAAACATACAGGACAAAGTATAATTTGCAGTATATAACGAAGACATTTTTATAACACAATTAACAAACGAAATGATAACTACATATAAAACACAAATTTTGACTTAAATGATAAGTTATTTTAATTATTTACAATTATAAAATTCGTCCAAGTTGTATGGCTCTAGTTGCACCAACATTTTGCATAGCTCCTTTTTGAATATATTCAATTTTTGTATTTTTTTTATTGGGTCACTGAGATGATTATACATTTTAATTGCCGCATAATAACAGTTTTTTTCGCTCAGCGTAAGTCTGTGCTTTGGAAACATCAAATTGTTGTTTCGGGTGTTATAGTTTTGTTGTTTTTTTGGAATTTCGAAATCATTTTGATTTTGATACATAAATATTAATAGCGAGTAGACGTACTGTCCTGTCACTGTAAGGATATTGTTGTACCTGAAAATTCCCCGGCATGACTCCCTGAACTTTAAGTCGAAAATGGTCCGTAAAATATTTTTTTGTAAAATAAATATTCTATTGATTTCTGTACTTTGACCCCAAAATATTATTCCATATCTTAAAAGAGAATGGAAGTTAGCATGATATATCATTAGCAACTGTTTTTTATCTAAGTATGTTTTTAGTACGCGGATAGAATAGTGGACTGTATTAAGTTTTTTTGACAAATATTCTACATGATCCTTCCAGCTCAAGGTCGAGTCTATTTCGATTCCCAAAAATCGGGTAGATTTTGATAACCTCATATCAGTGTCACCAACCTGTATTACATTTGGTAGCTCTAAATTTTGCTTAGTCTGGAATGTAACAGCCACAGTTTTGTCTTTGTTTAGTACTAATTTGTTATTATTGAACCAGATGTTTGTTCGGCACATGAGATCTTCTACTTTTCTTAGCGTTGAAGGGAAATCTTTTCCACAGGCCAACAAATTTGTATCATCCGCAAAGTTTACGACACAGCTGTTACCGTCTTGTACCTTATGCAAATCGTTAATATATATTATAAAGAATAAAGGCCCAATTATACTACCCTGCGGAATTCCCATCACAACTTTCTTTGCTCGAGAAACATGTTTTGTGTTATCTTTTTCTAAAACAACCCTATGATATCTATTGGACAGATACGACTTGACCCAAGCAAGAGCTGGCCCCCTGACTCCATATTTCTCTAGTTTTAAGATAAAAAGGTCGTAATTTAAGCAATCAAATGCTTTCGATAAGTCAAGAAAAAGCCCTAAGATTATTTCTTTTTTTTCTAAGCTGTCGATTATTTTCCTCAAAAACTGGAATACCGCAGTATCCGTCGATCTTCCTTCCAGGAAGCCATGTTGTTCGGGGCTAAATAGTTTATTCTTGATAAAGAAATTTTTTATTCTATCATGCATTACTTTTTCAATAACTTTTGCAAAGGAAGATAGCAAGCTTATTGGCCTGTAGTTGTTAATGATACCGGGATCTCCTTTTTTGTAGACCGGAATTATTTCGGCTAACTTCAACTTATCAGGAAAGATCCCAAACTTTATAGAGTTATTTATTATGTGTGCCAAGGGAGCGGCAATTTGAAAAGCACAACTTTTAATAATAACGTTTGATACATCATCATAACCACTACTTCTTTTGTTTTTAAGATTATTTATAATACTAGCGATCTCCTCTACAGTGGTAGGATAGACGTACAGCGATTTTTCGTTACAATTAATATTAGAAGGATGATAACTGGAATTAAGATCTAGATTATTTAAAAGGGTTGAACCTGCATTTGCAAAATAACTCGCCATGTCATTTACTATTTTATCCGGATCGCCTAACAATTTTACGTCATTATTACTACAGTGATTGCCTCGAATTTCATTAACCACGTTCCATACAGATTTGGACTTATTTTCTGCAGTGTCAATTTTTTTTTTGTAGTACTGTTTTCGTGCACATTGCAAAACATTATTGTACTCTTTTTTAACTTTCTTATAAATAGTACTAAAATTAGGGTCACATTCTTTTACTACATACAGTTTGTCAAGTTGTTTTTTAAATTCTTTAACAGTAGGACAATTATAATACTTTAATTTGTTCAAACGTGTATTGATGGTTTTTAATGGAAAGCATTCATTAAATAGTGGTGTAAAATAGTTTATAAATTTGTCCCACTGTTCATTAACACTGTTATCAGGACACATATATATACTTTCTCCCACGACACTTCCTCAAGTTTTTGCTTAAACAATAATTTACACCTATCATTGACAATTCTAATAACTTTATTTGCATTCTTAGATTTTAAAGGACAACTTTTTTCAAATGTGAAGCAAATACCAAGGTGATCTCCAAACTTTTTGTCGCAAACGTTAACCGCATATTTATTGGAAATATTTGTCAAAATGTTGTCGTAGGTGGTTACACTTTTTTTATTTATTTTTGTTGGATCTCTTACAGTATATTCCAAATAATAAGAGGAACTTAAATCTACAAATCGGTTTTTATAGTTACTGTTGATTAAAAAATCTATATTAAAATCTCCTGTTACAATGAAAAAAGCCTTATTAAATTTAATTGAAAGATAATTTAAAACACTTTCGAAATTTTTGTAAAAAATTTCAATGTCGCCTGAGGGTGACCGATATATTACAATAACAATTATATTCTCATCAACTAAGTGAAGAGCACTTACTTCAAAATGTATTTCTATGCAGAAATTCCCAACTGGTATTTCAACAGCAACAAGTCCTCTTCTAATAAAGATGGCCACTCCACCATGTTTCTTATTTGGTCTGCAGTAGGAGGTTACAGTTTCAAATTCTAATAACTTATATGCATGTAGTTCAGCAGGTAATAACCAATGTTCACAAGCACAAAATATATCAATCCGGTTTTCTTCTAGGAATACATCAAGCTGGCACACTTTATTGCGGATGCACTGACAGTTCAAGAAAAATAGATTATAACTTCTGTTTAGATCGTTTTGCTGTTCCGTTGATTGGTATAAATTTTTTTTATTCGAAATTACCAACTGCGGGTCTTCGAAAAAACCTGAAGTTAAATTTCTTCACTAGTACGCCGGCAGGCCAATTATCTGATTTATATAAGTGTTCTAGAAAATCCAAGTCTGCACCCACCTTGAATGATGTGCTTCTTGCATCTTGGTTACCCGGCAAGTCTTTTACTTCAAATTGTTTACCCTTGTATTTGTTGGTTAAAAAAGACGTCACGTTTTCACAGGTAGTGCCTCTTTTGACACGGCCGACATAGATCCATGCTTTCTTTGTAGCAGCACTAAAGTTCACTTCGTGTGTAGCTGGCCCTGGTTCGGCATTTCCTATGATTATTCTATTTTTAAAATTTCCGGTGCTGTCTTTAGACAGTGACCGCGTCCGTTGTTGTTTATGCTTTTTGTCTCGACGATAATAATTCTTTTTCTTACCAACTGTTTTTTTGAGTGGTTCCTCGCTGATTACTAGACAGCGGATTTCTGTCGGGCTACGTCACGATTATAGGTGGGAACGCGCTGCATCGCCGGGACTCAGTAGCGGGTGATAGGTAATCACTGAATTTAATTGTCACTTGATTCCATAAATACAATTAACGATTTATTAATCAAACGGTTAAGTAAATGAGAACTGGAATTAACAGCAGAGTGCAACGAAGCAGCGTTATTCTAATCTCAAATAAACGAAGTGCAGCCGGTAACTGCAATGAATTCCCATCCCGTACGAGCCGTACCGAGTTTGGCCTTGTCTAGCCCGACAGAAATCCGCTCCCTACTGATTACTGTTTCTACGGAGGTGTTTAATTCGTCTTCGCTGTTTTCATCACTCGAAACTGGATGTTTGTTTATTTGCTTTTCACAACATATGCACTTTTGATTTTGTATCAATACGGAGAGTGTTTGTTCCATTGTCTCAATTTTTGTCTCTAATTTCTCAGTTGCTTTTTCGATGAGTTCTTCCAATTCCTCAACACTTATGGAGATTACAGTATTAGTATTTGTTTGTAATCGCGACCTAGTCATATTGACAACTTTTAATAACACTTTTAGGTTATAATACACACAATTAGCGGGAACCGATGTGTACCGTGCGGCGTCTCGATACTAGAACTCGAAGACGTCTTTCATTCAAAGTTCACCATTTTAACCACCATTTAACTTTCAATTATCGCATTTTTGAAATCAAAGTTGGACAATATGTTGTGTTAAGATAGTTCACTTTGTACATTTTACTTGACGATTTAAAAATCACCAGTAATTAAATTACCAGAATCGAACAATAGTGAGGAAGTGGTTACTCTTTTTAATAGAAAGATAAAATATTTATAAGTCTATTCATCCTATATGAGAGGACGTAGTATTGGGTTAGAGTTCTCGAAACAGATAAAAAATCTTTTGACATAAATTGTACACAATACTCGGGGTGATTGCACCTAATGTATCTAGTTCTTCATTATTTCCATATAGGAGCAACTCTAGCGGCCGTCATGAACATTTTAGAGCTACGGATTTTAAAATCCGAGTTATACAGCACTTTTTGCACGCAGTTTACAATGTGTAAAAATCGTTGCCAGATCACATAGTATTATCCCTCTAATTTTAAAATCATTCGTTTCATTTTTGCTGTACTTATCATAAGCGTGCAATTAGAAAGACATTAAGACTTCTCAGTCGCAGTATGTAATAAAAATAGGCACTGTCTTGTACCAATAGACTAAATTTGAATTTTCGTAGTTATATTAGAAGCCTGGACCAAGTGAGTTACGATAATTGAATCTAAGATGGGGACTTTAATAATACTGATTTATTTCAATGTAGGGGTCGGATCATGCATCTGCGTCAGGGCCGAAAAGTTGATGTAATAAAATGTTAAAAACCCTTTTTCGTTTTGGAAGCACAAGGAGTTTGCTTATGAAAACCTTAATATTTATAAAGTGTTTTATAGTTTTTAAGTGGTACAATTCTGTTTAAGTTTGTTTTTCACACGTCTTTGTATCCTAAGAAAAATTTCTTGAAGACTTATGATGCTAAATGAATGACAAGTCGAAGTTACCTTGTATATTATATAACAGTATGTATAGGTAAAATGAAAAATAAACCCATTTCTAACGCATATTTAAATTTTCGGTACTTCGAAAACGTATAAATAAGTTTTTTTTTACACAGGAGAGGATACCGGCAAATACGAAGAATTGTTAAATGTGCTACGCAATTGAAATGTTGGTTGCCTATATACATATTACGTACATAGAACTTCTGTGTTGGTAAACAGTTAAAGTGCAGTTTTCGTATAGTACTCTACTTTTTAAAAGTTCTGATATCGTGTTTAAACTAAAAATTCCTTATGTCGCAATTACACTTTGTCGTATGCGTTTACGATTTTTGTGTTGCAACGCGTAAGAGAAGCGTATCTGATGCTTTTATGCCATCAAAGCCGTTTACTATCGATTAAAGTGCACTTATTACGTTCCACCCGAGGCTCAGAATTACTTAGCATTGCTGTTTCGGTGTGTATACAATGTCAAAAGTTATTTATGGAGGTGGATGAGGGAGAAAACTAAAAGCGCTTTAATGAGAAGCGGGTCCCGGCCTAATTGGCTCGGATAGTTGCAATTATCAGTACGCGCAGGTCTTATATTATAAACATTGCTAATAAAGTAAACAGTCTGAGTCTATTTTAGCATGCGCATATAATAAATCCCCAACTTCGCTAATTGGATGGATGTTTGACAGTCAATGTGTACACGGGCTATCTTTTACCATTCTCGTCACTGGGGGGCTTCACGGTCAACTTCAACTGTTATCTGTACTTAACAGAACCCATCGGCTCCGCCTACCGTCAACGGCTGGGGAGCGGGTGCGAAGCCGAAATGCACAAAATTTTAAAATGCTAATGATGAGTTGTACGTGAACATCATTGACATATTGTTATAAAACGTCTATTTCTTTGTACAAGTGTAGTAAATTTGTTACATTAATGAAGTATTTATTTACTTGGTGCGAAAATCGCATATTTTTGTTCTTTTGACTACCAAATGACTCGAGAAGACTTTGAAATGAAATAACATGTTGTTACTCTACTTGGAAACTGTTTTTAAACACATCAAGCATTTATTTTATTACTACACATGATTAACGTTAAAAGCTTGGAGCACAGTTTGTACAATGCTGAATTGAGTTACAACACATTATTGCGTTTCAGACATTAGTGGTAGTGTAGTTTGTAAAAGTTTATTTTGTAGTAAAAATTGGAAAGCTCATCGATTGGATTTTTAACTGAACAATATTGAAAATATATCAATGCATATATTTATTTCCTTTGTACTCCGTTTTAGCCGTGTGGCAATTTATATTGTGTTAATGTTCCCAGTTCACGTTTTTTTTTTTTTACTTTACAAGTAGGTTTCATTTCATGTTCAAAATTATTTGCCCATGTATGTATTTGATGTCTGTCTGTCGTCTACCTGTCTGATGACAATTTTATTAAACAGTCGAAATTACCGAACAAAGTTTGATTATTATGACGACCTCCTCTTAAAATTTTGTCAAATAAAAAAATCATGTTGAAATTTTATTCGCAGTTTATATAAGAGTGTGTGTTACAAGCTTTTGATTTAACAGAACTACCTAGAGGAACGCCTAGACATTTTTGAAAAGTCTGAAGAAAAAACAACAAAGGTAATTATACCCGGTCTAAAAATGAAATCAGAAAACAACAATATTATAAGGAACAAATCAAAGATAGATGTAAAAATTGTCGAAATAAAATCTCTTTCAAGAGGCATAACCTGATAAAAGTAAATATGGTGACGTTTGTGGATAAAATAAAACTCGTGTCTAATAAAAATGTACTTATAGGGTATACATCGGGTATACATCAATAATAATGATTTGACCTTAAACGAGGGAATATCCAAAAAGAGATCAGATCAATTTTCGGAAGTTGATAAACGAACAAATTTTGGTTAACGATTGATTTACCATGCTGACTATAACCTTAAAATGTTTTGCAAGATTTCAGAGTATTCGGTTTTGCAATTTCAAAGTTAAAGTGCAAAATGTTGTTATACAATTTAGATTTATTCAAAAATTTGGACGTCTAGGATAAGAATTCAACAAAATTTGACATCAGTCGATCCGATTTTCAAAGATTATGATCTGTCCAATAGATTAAAGTAGCTAGTCAACTGATGGACCCTATTACAATTCTTCAAATAAAAACTTCTAATAAAGGGGGGCCCGAAAAACTTGCAGGTTTTCATAACATTTCTGAAGTGGAAGATGAAAAAATTAATGTATTGACAAAATCTTCATTGGAATTTTTAGCCTCTTCACCTTTTAATACACCACTGTTGTTATCATTTTCGTAGTTTTGCTGCTAGGGATCAATAAAACAAAGGGCCAGCGGTGGAACTTTCTTTTTAATTTCTAAATATTTAAGCAACGGAAACGAGGTAGCGGTTATTTTTTGTTACAATGTTCATCTTATATTATAACATTTCTCCAAATTTTAGTCAAAACTGAAACGATTTTATTTATTAATTGACTGTTTGTTGTACGAACCCCTTAAAACATTATGGAAAAATCTGCGGAAATATACACACCCAGTATGGGCAATAATGTAATAAAAAAAGTAAAAGTGTAAAGAAAATTGTTTTAATAAATGAATATAATTACTACAGCAAAAATAACTACAAAACGGATGTCAACATAATTGCATCAAAAGATCAAAAAACGTAAAAAAGTTTGATGCAGCGATGATCTAAAACAACCTTAAATTCAAGATATGTAGAACCAAGTCTGCGTATCACCAGCAGACAATGAAAACCCACCATGTCAAAATATTACCTGTAAGAAAAATATGGAACTATAGTGTCATTTATAAAGTACTAGGAGAAAGCTGTAGTCGTGAATCGATTTCATGTTCCCATACTGAGAACCTATTGGATTCAAGCTAGTACCATATATATTCCATTTATTGTACGGTACATATATTTTCTAAATTAACAGTTTAGTTGTTAATATTTTGGAGACGGTTCTTTTTCAACTGCTTAGTGAACCCACAGAACCAGTCCAAACTGTGAATCGATTCTCAACTGCCAGCACCGCCAAAGGAGAAAACTCCACCTCCGTTAATTGTTGCGGTTTTTACATTATGCTGCGATGGGTCCAGGGGACATTAGTTGTTCCTTTTGTCAAATGGGAATTTGCATTTACCGGATTGTTAATGCAAAGTGGCTGCATTAATCAAGAGTGCCCGCCGCAGTGACAGGGTAGTTGGCCGATGTTATTAAAACGCTAGTACACGGCAGCTAATTAATTTTATGCAACGCCACACTTGAATAGCTTTCATAATGAATACGCTTCTGATCGTTTTATTTTTACGTGAAACTTATACATGATCGATTTGATTGACGGCTCATGCTACGGTCACGCGGGCTAATTATTCGGAGGGGAAAAGCTTTATTAATTAAGGCGGTTTCGTTAAAAAGACGGAAAAGAAACACTCAGAGGATCTTAAAGTTGATCTCTACTGAAATTAACTCCAGACACTTGCATCCGGAAATCACTCTCTTTCGCGTTGGGCGACGAGTGCTCTAACGAAGATTGTCTACTTTGCAGAGGTTATTACGGACGGTAGCTTTTCCTTTGAATGTCTGGTGTTTTTAATTGTGTATACGACTATTTGGTATTCTATTTCTTTCTAAACTGAATGAAACGAGCTTAACCGGTCTAACGCTGATAAGAATTTATTTTCATCAAAAACGTCGGCCATACGTCTACTATAGTCATTTTTCCGTTTGTTTAGAGCATTGTTAAAATAAAACTCTTTGATTTGATACTGCAGTCATGATATTAATTTCAAATAATTATTTATGTAGTCTGTCGGAAGATCATTTCTTAAGTTTCCTTGAAGACGCGTTGTACAACATTCTAGACGACAGCATAGTCTGTCCTAAGTTGTTCACCTTCTAGTTGTGTTTCTAGTAGTCAAGAAAGAATTTCAGAAAAGTTTTGGTGCTAGGAACACACCAAGCTGTGTAGAAGCTATTAGAATATATACAAACTGGCGCCTTGGTATAGCAACACTGTTCTGAATATGTTTGTTTTTATTGGCAAGTGAAGGCACTTTGCACTACAATGAACACATACTATTTTAATCTGCTATGCATTGTTTTATTGTAACAGTATTCGGGTGAGTGGTATAATTAAATTCCATTATTTTTAAAGGTCAAATTCCACGCCACGCTGTATGGCACACCAACCAAGTGAAGGTCGTTTAGGTCAAAGTACGCAGAGCAGTGTTACACTAGAATCCTGATACATTCTTCTAAGGACCTGCCACGTGGTATACCATGGAATTTACAATTTTGGTTCATTGTCTACAATATTTCTAAAATATGTAATAGAATGTATTAAAAAATTCTTCTTTTCAAATATTCAGTTTTCTGTACTCATGTATGAGACACTCTCATCTTGAAACTAAACGGCTGAATGGTTATGTGGAAGTTACTTGTTAAAAACGAAAGACTGAATCTTTTGTCTTTTGCTTTCAAAAATCATTGTGGAGGATTTAATTCTAATTGAGGTTATTCGGTATTTTAATTCAGAGATATTTCCTTATAAAAGTGTTAACAAAAAAATTATAGTCGTTTTAATCAATTTTATTTTCAAAATTTGAGTTAACAACCGTAGAATTATATTTTCTCTACATTTACATGTAAACATTCGTTATTATGACAAACTATTAAAATAGAGTGAAATACAATAATAATTGGGAATGACTATTTTCACAGCTACCGCATTCTCAACTGTTCATAACCTCCAACGTTTCTTCACCAATTGTCAAATTTTATATGTATTTTAGGAATGTTCTGCAGATGGTAAAATGCTAATCAAAATTTGTCTGATTATCTCCACCAGTAATGTAATGACATCATCTCAAAATTTTGTCCTTAAACCTTATCCATTAGCGTACTCCTGTGTTTGTAGTTTATGAATTCGCATTAATTTTAGAGTTGTTCGATCTCGATCCGGCATTTTCATTTTATTTTGGTTGTTTTGTTCTTTGGTTTTACATATTATCTTCATTTTTGTTTTCGTGTCACAATCTTGAATCCTTTTGTCGACTTATCATTATAAATTCTATAAATACATTTACATTCCAGCATTTCTTTTTTGTAATTTGACGTCGCCTCGCTCTTAAACTAGTAACGTTTTTAACAAAATCTGGCTTTTTCTTCTGGTAGTTGTTAGCAAAACATTTTCAACCTTCCCTTTAATGCATCAGATGAGGTCACCCGAAATTCAATTAAATAGTGGGCACACAAAAGGAATTGGTTGTTGGTAGCGTCAGGTAATTTTCTTTTCCTCGTCGTAGAATTTGTCAGAATGTCAACATTTTCCTCCGTACGACCAATTTTTCTGATATTATTTTTCCACTAGTAAGATTGGATAAAACTACATTATTTTTCTTGTATCGTTTCTTCAAGATGCTCCTTATACCAAAACTGACTATGTTAATGTTAACTCATACTACACCGGGTATGTAGGTGCCCAGTTCATTTAGAAACGCTTTACTGAACCTTGAACATATTCATCTGCCACACTTGAACTTTTATTTAAAATCTTTCAAGGGAAAAATGGTTCTAAGTTACTTATTTATGTTTTCAACGTAGATAAATGCCATAAATTTACTGCATACACCAACCATACCCTTGCGACAACAAATCAAAAACTGTAAACAGACATGATGTAGCCATACCGCGATAGGAATTTTCTTAATGCTTGTCGTTTATGTTTTAATCAAGTGTTCTGTAAAGTAGCTGGATTTGCTCGGATTAATCTAATTACCAAATCTGATGCGTGTCTGACGCTTATTCGTCAAACAGGAAACAAACGAAACGCTGTAATGAAACAAATTTTCTTATTACTAGTAGTACTTCATTCAGTAGGTATATACGGAGATTTTGTTTATGCGATTTTGGTAACTTTGGTAAGATTGGCACTGATGCCATTTCGTCAAAAAACAGCAAGTATTTACGCTCGAAAATAAATATTGTGTGATTTACCGTTTTCCGCACGACCCACTTCGTTTCGTGGAACGCTACCTGTGCGCCATCTAGTCTGCAAAGTTAGAAGTACCGTACACAAGTTGAAAGTTCAGAGGTTATCTGAGGCATCGATGTAAAATTTCTTATGCCTTTTTACTCAAATAAGTAAAAATGACGCAAGTCACCTTTAAGGTGTCCAAATTTACACAGCCACCCGATTAGTTGTAAAGAACATCATCGTTTCCGTTTAAAAAAAAGATGAACTGTGCCATCGAACAGCGTGAGATTCTTGGATCATCCCTTGCAATCAATCCACCTTTCCGTTCGCGGTATAATCTAATTAACGGCGCAACTAATAATTTTCTCAGTACAACGTGACTATAATTGGATTCGTTAATCAGAAAGTGCCCGCGGATAATCGCGGTATTTTCCACAATATAAGATACTCCTAATTAAAGCGAGTCTGATCGAGCAAAGGGCGAAAGCAGCGTAGACGAAAAGGACGGAAGACTACTATTACGTTGATATTAGACTTACTTTACAATTACTATTATCTTAATTAAGATCAAGTAGAAAAAGTTGGTAATGTAAAAAACGGTTTACTGCGGCTTTAATTTAATATAGTATTTAATGGGCACAGCAGATTTTTTATTATTACATAAAATAAATCTCTGTTGAGGCTTAGCAGTTCTCTGAAATCGCGTGATCTCGAAGCTGCTTCCAGTTTTTTAGTAATTGGTTAAACTTTTATCATTACGGGTAAATGTGATTTCTGTATCAATTAGGCTCGAGCAAGTCGCAAAAACGTTACACGACCGTTTTAACCGTCATTATCGGATTTCTTAGAGAATGTCTAACCGCTGCCTGCGAGGAATTTATAAACAAATTAAAAAGAATTAAAAGCGGTCCACACTTGTTTGCTTAATTCTAAAATTGTGGAAGCGTTTATCGAGTAATAAACTAATAAATTTTACTTTTACAAGTAAACTATCTGTTTAAAGAAATACCCAAACCATTATTATCACTCAAATGGGGTAGTTTTTTGTTGGTGCCGCATTTTTTGCTTGTATCTGTACCTATTGTAGTGCAGGTCATCATTGGTATTGAATAATTTTAACAAATCTGTAATACTGTTTTCCCGGCGCCTCCACCAATTGTTGGTATTCGTTTTCATTAGTACCGACTAAATATTCCTTCAGTTCCCTGAGGTTCTTTTTTACTTTTGGATAGCTTAATGGTTTATTCTTTTTAAATCTTAAAAAATAGCTTATAACATTACTCGTGACAGTACTCCTAGTTGTATTTAGAGACACTTATTAGTTCACTTTTATACAATTTTTTTAATAAGCAAGAGATGATAGACTCTCTTAACTTTATTAAGAAATATGTTACAGAACTATTGTTGACTATAAGATCGTTTTTGTTATCGCATGTTAGCAAGAACTTGAAAAATGATGTCACATTATATTTTTGTAATTTAACTTGAATCAATAGTTGTAGTTTTTTTTTTGTTTTGTTTTCAAAATCTTCCACAAAATTGTTGCGCTCTCGTTTGCGTACTAGACGGTCTTTCTGTGTATTGAACAAAGACAAACAGCAATTCGTATCCATAAACAAATCATCATACATTATCATTAACTGCAAAGTCATCCACCGTAATGATTTGTTAACAAATTATAACAAGTTGACAAACGTCTGTAAATGACCTGATTCCGAGTAACTCCACCCTTTTAACGTAATTAGTTTTTCGGTGATCTATTTCCCCGATTGGAAAATATTTTCAAGTTCCCGTATACTGATTTTAGTTTCGTTACGCGATTAACTGGTCAGTAACCTATGTTAGAGTAATTTCCTCCTTCACTGTCGACTATAGAAATTTAATGTTACCGTATTCTTAATGGTCCCGCAGGTTATTTGGAAACTCAGGAGCGTGTTCAGCGTGCGGCCAAATGATTCCAGCTAGTGAATTTGTCATGAGATCAGGAGGACCATCGCCTCAACAACCTGGAGCGCCCCCTCACGTTTTCCACCTCAAATGTTTTGTGTGTAGCAAGTGTGGCGCCCCCCTAGTACAAGGTGATCGCTACTACATGCTATCAGGAAGTCTCGTTTGTGAACAAGACTGGCACAAGTTACTTAAAAGTTCGGCCGCCACACCTACGGTTCGCAAAGGGAAAGTGGGAAGGCCTCGTCGGAGCCGCGACTGAATAGAGCCGTACATTCACGCTGTCCCAGGTAAATACTGGATTTACAATTGTAGTTAGCTGCGAACAGGGTGATCATTTGGATCAGACGTGCTGCTTCCATTGGCGAAATATTTTGCAGTGCGCTTCACAATGGTTTGAACTGGGACGACAGAGCAGTGGCGTCCGTTGTACAAGTTATTTGAAATCAAACACGGACAACTTCTTGAATGTTCAAGAATGATTATTGTCGTCTAGAAAACCGACTTACGTTTTGTAGTGATATTGTGAATTGTCTTTCAGCACTTGATGATTGATGACTGTCATTTCACATGAGACGCCAATGGTCATAGTTCCCAGTTAACAGAAAATGACCCGTGGTGAGTTAATTGATGTAAAATATTTAGTATAGTGATTCTATTTCCGAAAATGCTCTGCAATGAGTGACACGCCCAGATTTAAATGATCACACTGCAGTAGACAGTAGATGTATGAGGCATTGGGTAAATTAAAGTATAGTTCGCGTATTGTTGATAAATGCGCACCCAATACGTAGAAATACGTTTTTTTTTAATAATTATCGTGTTTAAAGTATGAGTCTGTGATGGAAAATAATATACTCCGAATAAATATAAAAATACATATAATTATTTTTTTTTATTTTGTATTTAATTCAAATGCGATTCAAATTTTCAATCAAAAGTTTTTCCTTTTTAAAAAAATAAAATGTTATTATTGAGAAGTTGGTTATTTTCATAAATTAGTAAGTATTGGCAGAGATTTATTTGTAAAATAAATTTCAACCATTTTTATGAAATATTGTCAGGTTTAACTTTCCAAAAAAAAAAGAAGAAAATAATTATTATTTATATGCTTTGCACAACAGTATGACAGCCAAAAAAGAATTGGTCCAAGGTTATTTCGAGAGAACTTCCCTCGTCCCTGAAGTACAATAGCCGTCTTGAACACATACTTCAAATCAAGTTGTTTTTGGAACTAAATAAGCTTTCAGTTGACTTCTTTCACTTTTTTTTTGCAAAAGTTGGCATAAAGTATGAGTCTGATACTTTTCTAATACACACGGAAGCCCTTTCTGTGATATGAGTACGTAGTACAAAGAAAAAACTGCAAAATAAAAGCATTAATTGATGTTATCTTTTAACAGTAATATTTTCTGGGCAGGTTTTTGAGTAAGTCCATTTAAAAATCTTAAAAATGAAATATCTTGGCCGACACGCAGGTATATGATGAATTTCTGTCGATTACATTATAAATTCAGTGTGTGGTGGTGATGGGGTGGGCCGTTTTTATTTTACTTAATTTTCGCTTGAGCAAATTTTAAATTAATTCTGTATAAACGTAAATAGCCCCATTTCCGTCGATTAACAATGTTCTGCTTCGGGCGGGCAATTCTGCAAGTTTTCCCGAGTAGAAATGAGTCTGAAAGCTCTTTAAAGCGCTTGCTTCCATTTGATATTTAAATGCGTTTAAAGTATTGTTTTATGTTATAAATTTAATGCTGCGGAGTAATTATCGATGGTTTCAGGAAGATTACGTTTTAAAACATCCATTAATGGGCTTTATGAAATGTTCTAATTAAAGCAATATCTTGTCTGAGTGCTGGTCCAACCGCCGCGAGGGTTATAATCCCTCGAAATTTGCGTTTTGTTTTCTGTCACGACTGGAAATAATCTGTCATTCGTAGTCGATTGCGTAAATTAACCGAATATTGAATTAATTGGACGCCTTGGGGGTGAAGGAGATAGAGAGGGGAATGTTTTCAATTACAGGTGTTCCAAAAATTTTATGGTTGAAGTTGGTTGTGCATCTTCGAACGTATGTCGCTCTAGTATCCAAGCGTAATTTTAATTTAATGTTGTAATAAGGCATTAAGCTTGGACACGCATGTTTTAAGACGAAGGCTACTCTAAATGGATTTATTACTGACAGTTTAACTCGTGTAAAAATCTCATAAGCAGCGACTCGTTTTATTACTTGACAGCGAATAAACTTGCTCAGAGTTTGTATCTGCCTCGTTAAAAGTGCAATTTGGTCCGGATAAAAATGCATCTCATAAATTAGCTGTAGAGTATACCCATTACAATTATGAAGAGTGCCAACTGTTCCGGAAAGCGCATTTTTTCCCAGTATTATTATTTTAGAAGTTGTAAAGACGCAAGTTGTTCAGTTTACAAAAAAAGTGTGTTTGTTCATCATAAAAATTTGACCAGAAAGTGGAATTACTTTAGACACTTCGAAACCCCTACAACACAGTTGTCAACTATACAAATTCAACAGATGCGGTGAAGTTTTACCAAATATGTTTACAGGATACGAAGATTTTAAAGACTCTAACTACCTACGTTTTTTTTTTATATACATAGATCATACTTTTGGTTTTTGGTTTGTTTAACGTATGTGTGCTGGGCACCACTGTTGGAAGTGTCACGAAAATTTTGATGTGTGCATTATTTGAGGTTATATCAGAATGTGGTGTTCACAGATTGAAATAGCATTAATGTGATGTTGAAAGTTTGTTGACAGTATGCAGGATCGCCATAACTACAACAAAGGAAGGAAGGACACAGATATAATTCTGTTCCATTTGTGACATATATTATAAGATTCAGTCACATTATAACCAATAACATTGACATGCTGTCAGAACCGTCCACATATACAAATGCGGGAAATGTGAAGAAAAAACAAAACGGATGACTAAAAATAGCATAAGACGAAAGCAAATCAAGTTTATTATCGGTAACACTACACAGGAATGAAAACTGTGTAATAATAGACACGACAGTCGATAAACAGTAAACACTTTTAATTAAAACGAACATGACACACGAAAACGTATCTAAGATATGCAGAAAAAGTTGATTACTTCAGAAATATCATAAATCCAACGTAATTAAAGGACACGCCAGTTGGCAGTTCCAAATGATTTTATAATTAAAGGCGTAAGAATAACTTTGGCCCAAATAGTTATGACAGAGGTAATAATGACGTAGGGACGAACTAGTTTTTTTTCTGTTCGATTTAATTAAGGTTTGTTACAGTTAAGCTTAATATATATACTTTGATTTTTTGTGTTGAGGGTGTATATATCACTAATATTGAAAATATTCTAATATTAAAAATATTCTAATATTTAAAAAAAGAACATTATCCAAGTTTAGATCTTCTAAAAGAACAGTATAAAGATTTTAGTGCTATAATGTCAGTAAAAGGTTTAGGGTTCCTCATTACAAATCCTAAGACCTTAAGAGATGTTTCGATTACAGTAAATTGATGTTCCTTAAAGCTAAGTTTATTATCAAAAATTATGCCGAAGTCTTTAAGAGACTCACAAGACATAACAAGATTGTTTATGGTGTAGTTGTGAAGAAGTGTAGTAACTGATTTCTAGTGAATGGAATAATACTACATCATGCTATATTTAACCGCAGTCCATATATCATTTTACAATATTATTCATATTTTTGTAATAGTTCAGTCATGGTGTCATTGAGTAGGTCTGTATAATTGCATATAGTTCAAATCTAGAGTTGGTAATGACACAGGTTGTAAATCGAACAAGAGTGGTCCTAAATTAGATTCCTGGGGTACACCTGACAGTTGAATATAATTTTGAGATCTATAACCATTACATACTGTTAGTTTTTTGTCTACTAGATAAGATTGGAATAGAGCAATAAGAGAGATTTAGAAAAACAAAAATGGTGAAGTTTTGAAAGAAGGTGATGAATAATCCGAACGAAAACTTTATAAGTTTTTAAATTTTTTAACTTTTGGAGTGCACAAATCATTAGATTGAGTAGTATTCGAGGTATTAAAAGTTATTGCAGTATTTCCATAAGAAGTTTGCCAGGTATAGCTGTTTGATATTTTTTGTCCCTAATGAGTTTCCAAAAGTTTTTATGATCAGAAGAAAAACTAGACTGGATTTCGGAAAGCTATTCTTTATAGTCTCTCTTAATTAACTCTTGAAGCTGAATGAATTTTTGATGATGGAAAGCACTTCTTGTTTTTTTAAACTTGCGGAAAGAGTGGTTTTTCTGTTTAATTTTCTGCTTTAATTCAGGAATTAAGTAGTTTCGTTTGATTTACATTATTTAAAGTATAAATGGATGATCAATCAGGAGATCACAATTCCGAATATAATTGAGTAAAATTCGCTGTTCGAAAGTTGTAATTTTACTGTCAGGTGAGAACACTTTGTATTATACGTATTTATATGTTACACTTGATATATGTTTCTTTTAGAGGTTAAGCGTGTGTGCTACGAGCACTCAAGAATGATAGTATACCCAAACATAATTTTTGTTCTAAAAGGTGAAATTGTCAAAAGCATCATCAAAAGTTGGCATGGAATATAAAATCCATAAAGAACTGTGGTATGTAAATAAATAAATAAATAAAAATAGACGTTAATGGTACTATATGAACAAAGCCCTAAAAATCGAAAAAATTGGCATTTCTCTCTTTTGTAAAATTAGGAATGTAATCATTAAATATTAATATTATCACTTCCCGACCATAAGCTAAGGCAGTATTGTAGTGGAGTCCATCTAATTTTTATTAGACAGTCTCCGATGCTATCTGACCGATGGTTGCCAAATTTTATATGTATGTTAGGAATATCGTATAGATGGGTGTCGAAGTTTGTATAAATGAATAAAGACCAGCGAACAGTAAGATAAATGTATATTGATAGTGACAAGTGTTAGGATAAATAAGAATGATAAGAATAGAATATTATGTGACCGTGCGGTCGAGATAGTTGAATGTTAGTTACGAATTGAGAATTGTGAATTGAATGTGTATGAATGAGTTAAGAATTAAGAATGAATGCTACCCTGTGTTCCAAGGTGGGGGTGGCTCTGGCTCCCACCCTTACGGGTGGGGATGGGTGAAACAGGTCCCCGCCAGAGGCTCTAACATACCCCCCGCCTTGAAACAATTACATTGTTTTAAGACCAAAAATAAACTATATGGAATATTAGAATGATAAATACAAATGAAATTACATGAATGGGATGGATATTGTTACAGAAAGCAATGAACATGAAGAAACGCATTAAACTTAAAAAAAAAAGATATTTAAGACAAATTACATTGGTACAATATCAGCGAATACACAATATTTACAATAAACCTAAAAGTAAATTTACAACAATTATAATGTACCAAATCAATGAATAATACGACGAGTGAACAATATGGGGAATGAATATAACAATGGTACAAATATGAATACATAGAACATAGCAAAATAAATCAATAATGAGATGTATATAACAAATTGACAAGATGTATGCAATATGGTTAAATATAATGATAATGCATGCGATTGCGAAATTATCTTTTGCACTTCACCGACACTACACACACCACCACTTCCTTTCCAAAATGATGTTGGAGGGCCGCGTCCTAACCGCCACTGTAGACGCGGAAATTTCTCCTCCTTCACGAGGACCCATTTTGCCATTCCTGGAACGTTGGAAGATGGCCTTTGCCACCCTAACCTGCCTTTCAGTGTGGTCAAATATTCGAGGTACCACGACTTCCAGAAGTGTTGATGGTAAGCGTGGATGAGATGCCAAGGGATGGCCGGTTGATGGGAACGACGGCGTGGTCTTTTCCTGAGAGACCCGTTGATGGCTGGCCGAAAGAGGCATTGGCCAGGTATAAATGCGACCAAATTATTGCGGTCGCTGGACAGAGGCTTCGAAAGGCGCGAATTCAGGACGGCTTTAACTCTGACAATGAGCGCATACACGCCCTCGCCCTCAAGATGGTTTTTACCAGTAATTTCGTTATAACTCCGGCGATTCATATTTAAACTCTTTGAACTAAGATTGGAACGGTCAACAACCTCACAAAGTTTATTGGAAGAAATGTGGGGATTTAGAATACAATTGTGTGACAGGTAAACGGAATTATTTGAGGAATTTTCCATAAGTACCTTCAGGTGTACAAGGTCTAGGTACTTCCTTTGAGAGACAATAAAACCCTCGTTACGTTTATGATTATGCCCCTCTGCTAACAATAGCAGTTGGAGAGCGAGTTCTGGGGAATTTCCTAATTTAGGTAGATTTTCGAAATAAGGGACTGTGGAATGCCCCAACTTCCTCTCGACTGATAATAGCCACTTTGGATGCATTTGTGTAAACCGCGGCTGATTTTCCGAAAAGGGGTGTTTGACCATGAAATAGCCATCGGGTGAATGGCCTGTGGTAGTATACTGAAAAGAGGTTGCACAAAGATCGCTTTTAAACCCTCTGCTTAATGACCTACTTCCGGTTTTGACGGTTTCAGCTTCCAAGAACCGAGAAATAATTTGGGCTGAACTAATTTTGTGATGATGGGAAGTATTATTTTTTAAATATGCAAAACTGCCGCTAAGAATCAACCCCAGCGCGGTATTTTGAAGCACCGGTGGGTTTTTACTGAAATGACTTGTTATTTTGGGTTTAGCATTTTCGGAATGTTTTTTCTTGTCGAGTATTGCTACGTTTAACGTATTGTCTTTAATATTCGAGTCTACGGATTTACATAAATATTGAGATCTACATTCAAATTGGTTACAGACTAACAATGAGTCACAGTTTTTCGAATTAACTGTAGGATTTTTTATTTTGTCTAGTGCGGTAAATGACTCTGCATTAGAAGTTTTATCTAAATTAATTTGAGATACGCCTTCGGAGTTGTAACAATCATTAAAAAGATGATTTTTATTTTCATTGGGTATTGAATTTGGAAATTTGGGACAATTCGGTATTATAATAGGAGTTTTTGAATCAACGGAATCCGGAGGGGATTTTTTACCAATAGTGAACCGCAATTTACGTAGAGCATTGAAATGGGTTTTGTGAATTTTGATGGGTTCTCCATTTCTTAATTTGTGTACCTTTAAAGGCTTTAAATTTTGACAAGTTTTTTCCAGATCCGTGGTGGCTACGTTAGTGTTTATCTTACATGAATTCGAGAAAGTACACAATGGATTAGTTTTTTCAATGAGAACATTATATAATTCGGATATTTTTTGAATATAATTTAGCACGTCTCTGATATTATAAATTATAGGTTTGATCGTTTCCGTGTTACTCGTGTCATTCGGGACTACCATTGTTTCGGATTTTTGCTGAACTACAAGCATTTGTAATTCTGAATAAATTCGCTGTACGTCTTCATATCGACGCTTTAAGTGGCCTCTTTTTTGATGATTTGCAACATTTGATATAAAATTAGAATGTGAATCTATTTCGCTGAGAAGAATTGAAAATTTAACAAAAGTATTGTCTTGGATTACCACCATCTTGAGTACGAGAATAATGTATTACACCAATCAAACAGAATTAAAGCCTACCTGGAATCCTGGATTCCTGGATAGAATTATCTTGGCTGACGCTGAATGATACTTGAGGATTTTGCACAGCACTCGCGGTCGTCACCGATAGTTGAACACTGCGCGGATGATTTCTGTGTGATGTTTTGATAACTATTTTGCTGAATTCCAGCCGATGAATGATATGTTGAGAATTACACTTATCACTACCACTGTTATTCTGTCGCTAATCCGGCTCGAAGGACCATGTCGAAGTTTGTATAAATGAATAAAGACCAGCGAACAGTAAGATAAATGTATATTGATAGTGACAAGTGTTAGGATAAATAAGAATGATAAGAATAGAATATTATGTGACCGTGCGGTCGAGATAGTTGAATGTTAGTTACGAATTGAGAATTGTGAATTGAATGTGTATGAATGAGTTAAGAATTAAGAATGAATGCTACCCTGTGTTCCAAGGTGGGGGTGGCTCTGGCTCCCACCCTTACGGGTGGGGATGGGTGAAACAGGTCCCCGCCAGAGGCTCTAACAATGGGAAAACGCTAACCAGTAATTTGATGACGTCACAACAAAATTTGTTTTCGCTAATTGTAAATTTTATAAGACATCCTGCTTCCTGTACGTAGTATGGTTTATGAACCCGCCTCGAGTTTGTTCATTATTATAATTTAATTGTTTAATCCTACTTATTCTTTAGACACATAACACGAAGCTTTGCAAGCGTTCCCAAAAGTAATTTTTATAATTCGTTTTGTAAATGCCTTTAAAAAATCATTAAACTTTTAAATTTGCGGTTTTGTGAAATGTGCAAACCAGAATATGTTTTCTTTTTCACGCAAATCTTTTATTCAACTCAAAAAATAAATATATCACAATGTCCTTCAGGCTACACTATTACAAAAACAACTGTACTTCTAACTTGGAATTTAATCAGCACGAAGTTTTAAGGGTTACTTTATAAATTATTGCATCAAATAGTATATATTTAAAATTAAGAAATAACAAAATTGACAATAAATTTGTTACATATTAGGTCTTCATTTATTAACTCCAACTCTTCTCTTGGACGGTCTCTAGTTTCACAACTGTGGGAAAAGATCGACGCACCAGTCCGTAATCCCTTGAAATTTGCGTTCTGTTTTCAGTCACGACTGGAAATAATCTGTCATTCGTAGTCGATTGCGTAAATTAACCGAATATTGAATTAATTGGCCGCCTTCGGGGCGCAGAGAGAGAGGGAGATTGTTTTAATACAATCATGGACGGCGCCGTATTGTTTCGGTTCGCGGTAATATTCAGCAAACACGAAAATGTCGCATTAGGATGAATTACTATACCGATACGTTAACTGACTGTGTAATGACCTTCAGATAAACCGAGCGAAAAGTGTAATAAATTTAGGCCGGCTTACACAATTTGTTAATATTACATTTGACGCACACGAAGCGCTGCCGCACGCGAACGCCACCGAACAACCCGCACTGTCCATTCTGAGATTACAACTTCTCGCTGCGTACTTTTTGCACTTTTTGCCCTAGAGGAAATTTGTTTTATTAGCGGCCAGAGATTGCCAGTCTAATTAAATCGATTATCTAACCAACTTGAAAGTGTTTAAAATTTTCGATAAATAAAAATGTACAAGAGAGTATTTGTAGTCTTTGTTGCTAAGCAGGCAAATAAAGTTCGTTATTTGGTGGATATACGAAATTCGGAATTTTGATGGGGATTGGGAATTTTACAGGTTGTTAGCTTTAATATTATTTTAAGATTTGTTAGAATAAATTAAGTTCCAAGCGTGTATTTTTGATTGATAAATATAATTGATAACACGAATTTTTTGAGCAAACTTTGTGCTGTTAGTCACGAATTCTTGTAAAAGAATTATATCTAATGAATTTCATTATCTTGAAGTAAATTTGGGACACATATTGTTTTTAACAAAGAATAAGTTTGTCATTAGTGTGGAGACAACTATATGGGTCTTTGGTTTAATTAGCATTAATAATAATGACCATTAACGACTTCACCCTTAGAATTAAAATAGTGGAAAGTGTTCTCAGACGTACGTGATGAAAAGAACAATTTACCGGAGGAGAGATGTTCATTTATGGGAGTAAATGAGTAAAACTAAAACACGCAAGAAAGTAAAACTATTGAAATCCACCAGTCCTAAATTTTTATCAGTAGTTTTTAATCTTTAGATGCTAGAAATAGTTTGCAGTTATTATTTTATCCTTAAAGATGCATATACCGTATGTTCGAAAAAAGCCCAGGCGCATACCTGTTTTATTTTTTCGATTACAACATTGTGTGATAATAAATCGTCTTAAATATACTACGATCTAGTTTAACAAATTAATGTTTAACGTTTGTTCGTTTTTGTCCTACGACATTCAACTTTCTTTTTAGATAACACCCAATATATTTTTTGGAGATTTTTTTTAATTCATTAGATGCACCTTGAGTCACTTAAATAGGTTTAAGACAAAAGTGGTACCAGGTCACGAACGGATGACGTTTGTTGTAGAATGTACACATAAGCTGTTAAAATGCGACTGTCGGCTGGTATAATTCCAAACCGAATAGGGAATGGAAAACGAAATCGTTCATAAATTTCACAAAAGGGTCACCAGTAGATTAAAAAAAAACACCTCTAACTGGAATACACAGAAGGCCAAGACCTAAATATTCACAATATTCAATATAGTTGTGTCTAGAAGGTTTGTTTACGTTAGTTGCTACCTAACGACCTCAAATTAATGATTACTGTCTGTTAACTGCAAAGAGATTTTATACTAAGAAAATAATTTTACATTTTACCTAAAATGTCTGTTTTTGACAATGAATTCATTTTAAGTGTAGTTTTCAAAATGCTACCTTTGTGTCCAAATTGCATTTAAATACTGATCAATATTTAACGTGTGATTTATAATTATAAATCATAGCCTAAACCAATATTATTATCATTCATGGTTATTTTTAGTAATTAATAGTTTTTTAAGAAACTGTTCGCAAAATACTATCGTACATTCGACATTACATTCTTTGTAACTATAGATCATACTTTACATAATTTTGGCAAGTACAGTTTTGATTATGAAATTTAGAATTGCAGAAAATTAATACGTTACGAGTGTGAAATATTTCGCTTCTTCAGGATTGTTCACTTACGGCAAAGAAAAAAATAAGTATCTCTAAACAAAACGAAATATTTAACTTGAGGAATGAGCAAGTTGTTTTGGGTGTTTGTGACAACACTTGATGGTTATTCAGTATCATAGATGTTAAGTTTATTTCGTGGCAAAATTAAATTTAAACCAATCTTGTGCAATATTTTATGATAATATGGTTTCGCAAATGAGATTCCAGCTAAGTTGAATTGATTTTTATTTCCCGAGCGTAAGTTAAACAAGCGTTGCTAAGGGTCCATCCTGTGAACGGATAATTTCGTGTTTTCTGGATGTTTCATAACCAATCCCTAGAATATAAATCAGTCTCCCGTTTTCATCTTATGTCGAGTTTATTATACCAATATAATCTGCGAAACTACTGGACTGATGTATTTTAAGAATATCGTTTATACGTTAAAACGCTAACCAAAGATCATCTGATCATCCCCACCATTTTATGCATTAATGTGCTGCTACACAGGTGGTTTATGAATCCGCCTTATTTTATCTTAAGTGATAAACCGTTATATGTATATACTGACCGGTAAAAAAACGCTACCCTGAAATATTTGGAACACCATTTCAAAAATTATTAATTTAACTAGTGATTATTTATTAAAGAACCATTCACTGTTGACACACGATGTACAAATTAGCTAAAAAAGAGATATATAAATGCAGAATCAAATTTATTGGAGGAAAGTAACAGAAAGAGTGCAATATTTCAGGGTGGCCAGTTTTTTTGTCAGTCAGTGTATATTGCATACCAAATGTTTAGTGGTGGAACCTTTTTCTAATTCTTTAAAAATATATTTCAGTCAGTTTATATGAAACTTAATTAATAGATACACATCTTAGAATTTGGTCTAAGGCCCCTGAAGTTGAATCATATCTAATTTTCTTTATTTGGATTGTTAAGCTATAGATAAAGAAGCATGCCATGCGTATATTTCAAGTTCGTTTTTATACCGAAACTTAATCATGTCGTCATCAAGTTTTAGAAAGGGCATATGTATCAATTTGGATAGATAGATAATAATAGCAGTAATAATTTATCCCCAACATTTCGTTTGTTTGATCAAAAAAATCAATTCATTCGTCAATTTTTTTTAAGTCAATCTGTATAAGCAATTTAAAAAATATGAATTCATGTGTGGTTTACATGTAAAGTAATCATATTTTGTACATTTTAGATATGTTTTATTCAGAAAAATTTTGAGATGACTCCATCAAGTTTTTGATTAATGATTTACGTTTTTACGTTTTCTTACGATAACTTAAAACGTTTACAGGATTTCAGAGGATTCGGTTTTGCAGTACATCCATAAACCACAGATACAGGAGTGTGTTATTTTATCAAATTTAAATAGCGTATACTATGCTAAAGTTTCAGATGACGTAATGAAATTGTTGGTGAGGATGATTAGACAAATTCTGATTTTAATCTACGTTTTTCTATCTACACTAATCTATACGATATTTCTAAAATACTCTAAAATTTCACAACAATCAGTCTAGTAGTTTCGGAGAATATCTCTCTAATAAAAAATGTCGTACATATGTATGTAGGTTTATCAATGACACGTTGCAAATAAAACTGAGGCATTTTAACTAACATAACCTTAATTGGTTTTAATCTGACTTTTACATGTCATTGTCATTGGTCCAGTAGTACAGCCCTTTAGGTGTTACTAAATATAAGTATAGATGTTAAATAATGCCCTCAAAACATTCACGATGATATTAGCTCATTGGTGCATAACATTAATATTGTCTATGAAAAATTACGTTCGTTAATCATTAGAAAATAAACTCCCATTAATTAACGAACGTGTACAGTTTTATGAATTTACGAATAAAATTTGCATTTCACTTACTTATTTTGGGAATCATGACTGAATGAATAAACAAATTAAGGTCCTTTTACTGTTTAAAAAACAAAAATTGGTTCCAAATTTGCAAGCTGTTTTGCATTTAAAATGCAGAAACCTGAGGAGACACTAATCACAATGTTACGGCGAGTTTTAATATTTCTGAAGTTCTGTAGAAATTAAATAGTAAGACTGTATCCAGAAGCAATCAGTTGGAAATAAAGTATAAGGTTCATTTCATGAGCATAAGCTTTTTGTCGTTTTCGCGTGGCTTTAATTCCCCGGACCATCTGCAATAAAAAACGCCATTTCAGTCATTAAAAATGTCGAAGCGAATCAATAGGAAATTTTCAGGCGCTTTAATTACCTCGGCGGCTGAATGGGATATCAATGCAGTTAGTTCTACAACACGGCATTGTTAAAATACCGGCGACTGACATAATGAGCCACTGTTTGTATATTTTATAGTCCCTTCGCCATTTTTAGTCTTGTTCTGTTTAAAACAACGAGCTGTCTAATTAAGGTGGACAGAGTTCCTCTACATAATACGAGGTAATTGTTAACTATCTATAGGAGGATTTAATTATTAATTAAATCAGGGACTGTGTGAGTTAATTAAAGCAACTTGGTCAATTATTGACAAGGTACTGACGAAATAAAAAAACTCCTGGCACAGGAGCACCAGAAGTTTTCCAGCTTCGAACAAACACTTAAGGGCAATTAAAATAACTTCGTTAATTAGCGGTCTCTAAACTTACTCAAATTTATCCAAAGTATAAACTTACACGAAAGCCAACAAAAAATTACAAGTTATAATTAATTTGTTCTCTTCATCAAGGAATTGAAGTAAAAATTTAATTACTACGGCAGTTTTGCGCCATTTCACGATGGCACTGACGGACACATTTTATAAGCAAATTTCTTAAATTTTGTTAATTAGTAGCTCTTTACGTTTATTTCGTTCTCGTGGAAATGTAGATGAACTGTGTAACAGACCTGGGGTGATAACCGATTGCGATAATACGATATGTAATCGTATACATACATGTCTATATGTACTACATGTAACAGAATTTGACCAGTGTAATAACCCTAGGGGTATGTGATGGTCCGGTACTCTGAAGCCCCTTTGATGTTCCACTCCAGGTGATAATTTGGGTTAACCAATTTGCTTCCAGGAAACAATCGCTATAATTAATAATAGCATTAGTATTGTATTCTAATATTAGCGCCTTACCATCCATTCAATACTACATGCAGTGTTAACTTGGGTGCTGGGTAATGTAACTGAAACGTACTAGTAATCACAAATCTAAAGATATCTACTTTGATATAATTTCCAATCAATAAAGGAGTTTTATCCTTCATGTACCTATCAGATATAAAAGCGCTTAGATTTTTTTTTGGTAAGGGTACGTTTATATTTTACTACCAAGCATGTTCCCAAGGAAAGAACGAACATTGTAGGACACCAGGATTTACTTGTTAAAGTTTGCCCAAATAATTTTTTTTCAAAAAATAGTGCTAACCTTTGAAAAATAACTGGCAGAAAAGCATCATATCAATCATTCTGTTTTCACAGTCATTAGTTTGGATATCTAGTATAGGTATTTTTACAATGAAATGACTACTTTGTTCAGGATGGACGTTTTGGCTAGACGTTTACTTGGAAGTTGTTAAATTTGCCATATAGCTGATATTACAGTAGTTTTCATTTGAAAAATAAACATTTCTGTACGTTCTACTTTTTGATTTGCTCGATGCCCCACAGGCGGCTGGTACACCCTTTAATTTTAAAGAAATCGTCACAAAATAATGGCTCTGGCGCCATTTGTGTGAAAGAGAGCTGTTTATTTGTAAAGGTGTATTACTTAATTCCTTGTTCACACGATCAGGACGTCCAGGTTAAAATGCTCCTCAAAATTTATTGCTTAAAACCGTTGTTATTGATATGTTAAATGACGTCTTATAGCAGGTTTCACTCACGTTTAGATAAGGAAAAAGCGTTGGTCTCCTCTCACATAATAAAATGTCCATTAAATTTCTGTCGCTTTAAGTAACTTTCATTGTTTCTATTAATGTTATGTGTAGGTTATATTTCCGCATGCTTTGCGAGTATTTGTCGTTGATTACATTAACTCGAAGCTTTTTGTTTTTACCAAAGTGCGGTGAAGTTTGCAGTTAAATTTTCGACAAGTGTGACGTTACAAATCGAACTAAAAGTTTTATATTGTGCCATAAGAACGTCCGTCGTAATAAACGATCTGCTATAAATAAAATACCTTGTTAACACACTTTTGTGCGAAAGTTTGGCATTAAAATAGATTGACACCACGTGTTTTCCAGATAAATTTTATTTCGTAATGAAGTCAATTTATTAAGCGACACTTTTTTTGGATCTGGTAATATATTTTTTAAATGTTACATTGTTTATGGAGGATTTATTGCTTATGTAGATAATAACTCTTTGTGGGTCTCGTACAGCGCTCATGGAGGAAATATTTTATCTCTTCCATTACCAATCGGCCACCTACCAGGTTAAATTAAAATATCATTCAATCTTTTGAACCTAATCGACGAATAATATGAAACATCAAATGGTTAATTACAAAATGAATGGATAAATTGGCTCACAATGAAATTCAAAGTGACCTTCGTTCGTAGCCAAACGAAATTTTTAATTGATTAGCGAATTTCATTGCGAACAAACAAGAGGAGTTCGCATGGCGGGGTTTACGCAACCTAGTTCGAAATTTATGTTACGCCACTGAATCAATGTATCGCAGTGGTTCTAATTAACTTGGACATTTCTCCCATAAATTTAAGCCAGACTCCAATTTATGTACGACGCTGCGATGGAAATAAAAATGAAACCAGAATAGCATCTATTAATTGACACAGAACATCCAGTCACCTTTACTGCGCCGTTTATTTATTTATTTTTTTTTATTTAATTAGCCTTTCGGGCACCCAAAAATGATTTGTGACCTCATTCGCAATTTGTAAAGGTGCTCCTTTCCGAATAGTCACTAATTAGTTGCTTTATCGCACTTACGTGATCTTCGTTCATAAATCACCGAAGTCTATATTTACATTTATCGTGCTTGATTTATTCTTTGTGTGGCGTAATTTGCGAACGTCGCTTCACATGAGAAGTTTGAGATGATTTAGAATCGCGGATATGTCCGTTAATGGTGTTGCCGAGATTTATTAGTATACGACCTCGAGTACTCCTTAGATTCCTTATTATTATTGCCACAAAAGGAGATCCGCTGTTGGGCATCTATTCAATCTATTCAAATAATTCCACCGCGACATGCGTACTGTGGACTCTTCCAGTCTCGTTTTTAATACTTTATTAACAAGAGAATTCTATTTATGAATTACTTATTAGATAGAAAGTGAACATTAATACTAGAGGACCTGTAAAAAGTTTGGCTTCTTCATTCAGTTTTAATTGGTCTTATTTAAGTTAGGTAGAAATTGGAAAGTAATTAAGAAAAGTTTTAAACCAAGCAATAATTTTATTTTAATTGTACTTTTACGAGAAGATATTACTACATTCTATAAATGAATAAAGAGATATATACAATAACGAAATCCATATATAAAATGATAGCAAGTTCCATTGCAACCATATTTTTATTTTCTTAATGTATACTTCTGAACCATTGTTACCATTACTTCAAAACTACTACATGTCTAAGAAAAACATAACAAAGAGCGTCGAGGCACATGTATCCAGTTAAAGAAAAACATCATTAACCTCACACTTCAGAAATAAAGACTTTTTCAATTGCAATTCTACATTTTTTTTAATATCTATTGATATCTAAATCCGCAAACTATTATAATAATTTTAGGGTTTTCAAATGTCAATTCCAGTTAATTCGAAATCTTACATTGTTGTTAAAACTATCCACATAGGATCACTGCTAGCTAGTTTGCAGTTATGGTTAACCGCTTTCTGTTTATCCCAGTTAACTCGGTTCTACGTAATCAGGCTACAGTCTTGATCTTAATTGTTTTCTCTAACCCTCTCACTTCTTGTTATCCCTATACTCTCACGGGTTTGCACATGTGCCTTGTGCACTTGATAACAAACTGATAAATCATTTCTCTCCTTTTTCTTGTCTGCTACCCTCTTTCTAATTTCATCGTTTTTCTTTTGAGTTTTCTATGGATAATGGTATTCTAGTCTAGATCTAGGCAAATGCTCTTTATTAACCCTGCCTTCAACTTCTGGAATGACGGTGAGCTAAAAATGTACACTTAATTATTCACATAAATCACTAAACACTGATTTAAATGCAATTGCAGATATGTTTGAACGACTTAATTTGACATTTCACCGGTTACCATGGTTGTATGTTGTAGTATAATAATTATAATTAAAAAGAAAAACAAACTAAAAACACTACTTTTGTCACTACTGTCAAGACTACGATTGCACTCAAATTCTGTGGCATATGGCAAAATTTATAGAGCTAGAATGGACCCCCACTCGACAACACCAAATTGTTGTATTGTCATAGAAATTATACACCCTTGCACAGTTTCAAATCGATACGTTAATTAGAAGTAGGTTAAAATCGACTTCCTAGATTTGTTTACATAGTTTGTTACAAATGAAGCTAATATAAACGTGTTAATAAGTGTGAAAGTATCAATCATTTCCTGAAAATTATTTTATGAAATAAATGATATTAAGCAAAACTTCGTATTTTTGCTTGTAAAGTTCCGAATTTTTTTATTTTAGAAATTCACCTCTATTTTGAAAATTTTGCGTTCCGAAATAAAAAATGAAAATACGCCAGAAACGTAGGTTATTATCTGTCTAACTCTTCTATAAATCTACAAATTTTAATCAACAAAAAACAATTCCTATATTAGAGTACAAATAGTGTCTATTAAATGCCTATTAAAAAAGCAGCCAGTTGTTCGATGGACTCGATTACAATACTTGCTTAGCTTACGATCAGGAAGTAAAAATAAAGTACAAAACAAATAAATGAGTACAAATTATCACGATAATGGTTTTTAAAACGCCTCCGGTGAAGTATTCACTCTGTTCAGTTCCCTGCAGCACCAATAATGTTGTCTTCTAGTGGTCTTTAAGTTCCTTTGCAGAAGCGTAAGACAATGGCCTCTCAATATGGGATTACTACGAAGCGAAAGATCGACACCTAGACTTATAATGTCATTAAATTTGCTAAATTGTTCATAGGGAAGGTGCTTTAACATGATAATATCTTTAGCGTTGTATAAATACCAGACAGGAGTATATGTTGCATACATAGGTACAGTTTGCTCATAGACACTGAAATTAACACCTAGAAAGATTTACTTATCAGAATATGACATATTTAAACCTAGAATAGTATGTTCCATAACAATTTTAATTAACTCACAGTTGAGAAAATAGGGTAAGTGGAGATTATTTTGATTCCCATCATAAAACAGTGCAGTTTTCGATTGCAGATTAAGATTTCAAATATACCAATTAATCAAAGCAATTAGATCAAATAAATTTGTTCATATTGTCTTAAAGGATTGATATAGATTTTGGTAACATCGACGTGATAACCTCTTTAAGTGCTTATATTGTAAGACAATATAAAAAAAACTTGATTAAATCTTATTCTAATTCTAAAATTAGAATTGACGTTGAAAGGTATGTTTGCAAAGCATATAAACAACAGCGGACATAAAACGGAACGTTGAGGAACACCGCTAGTTAATGTTACAAAATCAGAAATTGCATCGCCGCTTTTACACAAAATGTTCGATTAAAGAAATAGTTATTAGTCCATTCTAATAAATTTCGCATATTAGCAATATGTTAAAATTTTACTAAAAATCGTTTGATGGAAACCTCATCTACCAAAATCTACCAAAATCCTCGTTTATCCATTTCGGAAGTTTAGTCATCAAGACAAGAAAGTACATTTGCATAGATCGACTTTGCTTTTACAAACCGCTTTTAAAAACCCATGTTGTTCTAAATGATGATATTCAAATACAAAAAGATTCTAGTTTGCTATTACTGCAGTAGGTTCCATAAGTTTTAACACCACACAAAGCAAACTTACGACACGATAATTCTTTATATGTACTAAATGTTCTTGAAAACTGGTGTAATAATGTAACAAACTGTCTTAAATTCAGGACAATTGCAGGTGCAATGGGTGTCAGATGTTGGATTTACAGTTTTTAAGAAAGTAATAAAAGTTTCAAGCATCAATTTGAGAAGAGCTAGAATCTTGTATGAAGTTTTGTCAAGCGCAGACAATTTTTTATGGAAAGTAGTCAGTGGTATTAATACTGTACACACAAGGAATATATACCTAGTAGCTGCTTCAATGGAATTCTTACAGATTTTTACACGGGCCGCTGACAATTTGGCAGATAAAACTTTTGAGGAAGAACAATAAATTTTTTAATCGTCACGTAAATTTATATAATGATAATTTTCTAGAACATGACGTACATACTTAATTATTTGTGCCAACAAACAACAATGTTCAATGGAGTGTCATTCAGCTGAAGAATCAAATGCTTGTGGTTAGCTTTTCCGAGCTACTACGAAGAGGAAAAGGGAGTTAATTTTTAGTACTTAATTATCAAAACGTGATTAGATTTATCTACAGAACAAAATATTCTACTGAAAGAGGTCATATTTTCATCAAGATTGGGAACTAAAAATGGACATTGTCCTTCCCTAAATCGATTGTTTTCAGATATAAGTTGCAAGATTTTTGCTGTATAACTTTTCAATTAACAGCTATTTTGCGTTGATGTCTTTAGATAGCGTTGGATTAGACTAATGAATTGTTGGAAAATTAAAATCGACCATGGTTATTAAACTAGCATATTCTGAAGAAGATACTTGTAGTTCAAAAATTGAAAAATAGTACCACAAATATTGTGAATAATTGTTGACTAGCGTTTTCTGGGGTAAATGATGAGCATGTGGATGTCTAATGTCTATAGGCACATCCTAGAAGGATACATGCATTTTTTGTAACTTAATTAAGATAGACTTATACCATGAATATCTATTTAATAGAAAATACAACATCAAACTATATTTAAAATAAATACTGCTGCTTTTTAAATAGTTGCCGATCTGTACGATACGATGAATAACAGTCAATAGAGGGTAGTAACCGATGATTCAATTATAAAAAACTAGTCAAAATTTCTTTCGACATAACTTCTCTGGCTCCTGAAACAAATCCTGCTTCTTTGTACAATTGTAAAATTTGAGAAGTGCGAACGATAGAAAGTAAGTACTTAATAAATATTTAACGAGAAAATTAACTCTTAGTAATTACATGGTTAACTTCGAGTATGTATGTTTATACTTCGAAAGAATTCGAATTATTTACGGTGTGACATTACTATAATTTTCGAGTAAATGGAATTAACCGTTCTTAATTTGGTAAAAAAAGATGTAACGGGGATGCCAATGAGATTCGAACCTCACTAACGCAGACCTTATTCGAACGATTAGTTGGCATCCCAGCCCAAGCAGCTACAAGACGGTTGTTCGGACGCGCGCGAGATATCAGTTATATACTACACACAGCGAATATGTCACAAATATTTTTGTAAAATAATTGTGATTAAAACTAAACGCGGGTTCGTATACTACAAGTGTAGGAGTAGGTATATGATTTTATAAAGTTTAAAAAATATTTATTGTTGAAAATTTTGAGGATCTGGAATCATGTTTCTGGTAGAGATGATTAGACAAATTTTGGTTAGCGTTTAACCATCTACATTATTCCTCAGGTACATATAAAATTTGACAACAATCGGTCCGATAGTTTCGGAGATTACGTGTCTAATAAAAATGGATACAGACACCAGGCAGACAGACAGATGGAAACGGGAGACTACTTTTTTTTGTACTCTAGAAGTCATGATACATCGAGAAAACATAAAAGTGGCTGATGGTCCGATAGAGTCGATTACTATACTTTCTTAACGTACGCTCGGGAAGTAAAAAGCAATCTCTGGGTTTAAAGTCCTTCATTAATAGCAAAAATTCGTTAAGCTTTACTCTCATAGGAATACACAGAATAGAACACACAAAAACCTACGCACAAAAGGAATCGGTTCATTGATTATGGCATAATTTCGTGACAAATTTTGTCAGTGTACAATTTACAGTATCTTTTTTTTTTATTTGTAAGTAGCTTGTCGATCATGCATTACAAAAAACGTAGCGATAAATGGGGCCTATAAACTGAAGTGATATGAGAATTTCTATTAATTAATTCCCTAATAGAACACTGAATGAACATAAGTATATTCTTAAAATTGGTCGAAAGTTATTTCGACAGAACTTCTATCGCCCTTGAAGTACATTTCAACAAATTCCGCTTCTTTGAAAAATTATAAAATTTGATTTTGCGATTTTTTTGCGATAATCTCTGTAAAGTAGAAAAATATGAATGCATCGATAAACCACATAGATAGAATTATAATATTTTGCATATTTTAAATAGGATGTATCCTCCACGATTTTTACCATAATCGTTTGACCATTTTTTTTGCGGTATATTCTCCACATAAGACCCACGTGTCGATATCTCGCTTCTAGTGGTCCAGATGGATTAATGGTTGATTTTGTGCTTGTGTAGGTTCGAATCCCATCTTTACGGAGTGCTTTTTCACTGTGATTTTCTATATTTTTTTATTTTAGGAGTTATCATAAAATAATTAAAATTTTTCAAAATCCAATTTTATAATTTATCGAAAAAACTGTATTTGTTCAATTCTATTTAAGCACCGAGGGAAATTCTGTTGAAATATCTTGGACCAGTTTTTTTTACAAAAATCTGCATGTTTAGAGCAAAAACTCAACACGGATTTTGTTTAGCGTGACCATCTAAGTACATACATAATCTATCACTTACATCTAAAATTTGGCAACAGTTTTTTGCAGTAGTTTCGGAGATTGTCGATAGAACTTCACACATGACAGACAGACAGACAGACGCAAATCGAAGACCTATGTTTCTGGTGTACACTAGGAGCCACGAAATGCCCTTTCTACTTAGCTTAAGCTGTGGAAGTAAAAATTAAACTTCGTTTGGTGCAGTGCTTTGGTCTAAAAGAATTTTTTTGTTACAGAAAAATTGGTAACCAATTTTTTCTGAATATCTGCAAATATATTCAAAATAACAACAAAGTTCTACTTAAAAAATAACTAACAAACGTTGAACAAGGGTCTTGTTTTCTTAACGTATTTTCTGGAAGAATAAGCTGAACGCCATGTGAATGCAAATTTATTTTTTTCATAATTGTTTCGCAGTTTGTGACTGTAATTAAACATAGAGATTCCTGTGATTCCTGCAGTGACATGTGATGAATATACAAGATTTTTTTCAGTCTCGTAAGGAGTAATTTGTACACTATCAAATGTAATCTCGTTTTTACTGTGTAAGCACCTTTATTTCTTTGCGTAGCGCTTACCTCCAGATTTTATTATTTTCCGTACTTGTGGTTCGTACTTAAATATTCTCGACTAACTACTTAGCTTTATGACGGAGTTGCTTTAAAGTTTTGTGCACGTTTAGACACAATCAGCGAGTGGAACATTATCAATACATTTTAAGGAAATAAAGTTTATATGACATCGTCTAAAAACTATCTTTTTGTGTCGGGAAATTTGCAGTTTTGTAAAAGCGCGCCAAGTTGGATCATTAAAGGTGCGGGTTTGCCGTAAAGTAGCGCGGTTTACGAGTTCTAATGCCTTATTAGTGATAGATTTATCTTCTAGTACATTGTGAAAATAGGTCTGGAAATATTTGCATAATTTATGCGGTCCATAAAATCGGACGTAAAAGCCAAATTTCCTAATTGAGAAGGAGTTTCAATTCGTGCTTTATGGAGGGTGTGAAGTTTGATATAGGAAAGCGATATCAAGGATTACTTTCCTTGATGAGAAATGAAAATCTAAAACGCATTAAGGAAATTGCCATTGCTTTTAAATTAATGTTAATTGTGCGCTGAATCCATTTCCATTTCAAATTGTTATTGAAATTAATGTACCTTCCCTTCTTTAAGCAAAATTGCCATCAAATATTTATAAGACTAATTCAATTGATTAAATCCTCCCAACCCTTTATCCTGCATAACTCGCCTTTCTTCCGATACACCCATCCATTTTCTTGGATTAAGTCACGTAGTAATTAATCCATCGTCGATTAAGCCCACCATCTAATCCACTTATCGTCGAAGGGTGACGTTTTTCGATTTGAAACAATTCCTGATTAAAACACGTCTTGGCCGATTTTCAAACCGTACACCTTTCGGATAGTTAAAGTAAGTGCTGTTTCCGCAATTGTCTAGGTCCGGATGAGATTCAAGTGTTTCAGATGAATATTAAAACGTAAAGGAATGCATCGAGATGGATTAGGCGAAGAGCTGCTCTTGGATTACTCGTTTCATTAAGTTGAGTGCCACTCTGATATGCGAGTTCTTCCGGATCTACAAAGCTCTCTCTTACTACTACATTCCATTACGGATAAGCTCGCGATGTCTTCATCGAAATATATCAGCTCCATACATCAACAATTTTTTCGTCACTAATTTGAGTAATAATGGCCCGGTAACGGCGCTGTAATTACTGAAATTCAATAGAAATTTGTTTTGTGTGTCAGTAACCCGATTTTTATTTTGACAAAGAAGTGGAATGAATAGTGCGCTTCGGCTGATGGGGTTCAATATTGCATTGGTCTACAGAGGGTTATTACGTTATCCAATTAAAAAGGTATTCGCCAGGCCTTTTGTGTAGCCGGCTGTGCGGATGAATTTGTTTGATTATGAGGCAGCTATCAATCTAAAACTAATTAGGTTTCATTTTTAAACAGCCTCCCATAATAGAAGCAGCCCCAATGACTAATTAATTTTTCAACTCGTTCTCTTTCCGACCGCAGATTACCCGATTTTTATGATCCAATATGTGTTATATCCTCATCATAACCGTAAAGAAAAGACGGATAAATCGAATGAAGATCAATAAAGTGCCGCTATAGACGGACGAGATGAAAGACCAAATTGGAACTAAGAAAATAGGGGGCGAGGAATTGTCTCCGAACATAGTTGCCGTCCGTCACACGGGACGACTCCTATTTTGCAATTGCCCACCATTGAATTATTCAGCAGACACAAGTCGATATAAAAGTGGTGGCAGCGTTGTACTTCTTGATTATCCACTGTAGTAGAACTTATGTATCAGATTGTTGTGGGTACTAGCAATATTGTCCTTAAGCTGCGTAACAAATTTAGTTTGGCTTCAGGCTGTCTTATTTAAATGTTGTGGTATATGTTGTCAATATTATAACAACTGCTTTAATTACACCACGTCCATCATTGGCAGTATACTAGAGAAAAGATAACACATATACGAGATACGTGTATGCTCTATTGAGTACATGACCACTCTGTCATGATTAGTTCAACTCTGCCTTTGGCAATAAAATGAATTACAGCCGACCACGGAAACAGTTGCTAAATTGGCATCACTGGCCTACAAGAGCAACACAATTTTTGTGAGTAATACGAGGTGCATCTCAAAAATGTTTGTTATGTGTTTAATATTTTTTCGTGAGTATAAGTGTTTTAAAGGATTTGTGAAAATAAGGCGGTCTTAATGCTCTGACGGCACCGACTTGGTGTATTTTTTGTACGCGTGTTCAATAATTTTTATTTGGCGAACGGCTACTCTCATGTGTTCTCGACGTTTTGTGACCCCTAGACTATGATTGTCTATCGCCTGTCGTTTATCTGTCGTCAGACTGTCCGTTGGCGATTTTATTAGACAGACAATTTCCGAAACTACCAGAGTGCTTGTTGTAAAACTCTATATGTACATCATGCAGATGGAAAAACATTGATTAGTAAAATTTGTATCTAGTCAACCGTATCAACAAATTGATGACATCTGAAACTGTTGTATAGGAAATGTTATTTAGACTTTATGATATAACATAAATGATATTTGTAGTTTTTGAATCCATCTTGGTTTTTTACTCTAGATATTGGGAAAAAACGCGGAATTGTATAACAACATATTTTATATAATATCTATAAAATTTTACTTAGTAACGGCAAAACCCAATGGTTTGAAATCTTGCAAACGTTTTACGGTTACTGCAAGCATGGTAAATCGTCATCAAAGTTTATCCATTTATCCCTAAAATTTTGCTGGATAAATTTTATTTAAGATGTGCAAAATATTGTAAGCATACTTGTGGTTTATCAATGCATTCAAATTTTTTACAATTATGACAAAAATTAAAGCAACATGTTTTATTGATCAATTTAACAACGGCTCACCCATTTTTCCGAAAATTGGGGAATGCGTTGTTGCTATTATTTAATTAATATTGCACATATGTTTCGTTATGAAAACTCCCTTGAAACATAGGCATTCTTTACCTGGTAGCTGGTGGCAAAGTTGAAATTGCAACTTGTGTTATCTTCCGCATCTGTCAACTTGACACTGCAGAATACGATTCATAAGGAATAGTTGAATGTCATAAAGTAATAATTATGATTTATTTTTATTTGTTTTCTAGACCACACAACCATTGACGCCGTTTGAAAATATATACAGTGCGTTTTTCACGCACACAATGAATAAGAGTTTTTTTTTTTTACATGGTGTAAACATTAAATTTGTGTTACTCGTTTTTCTAGTGCGAATTTCCAAATTATTTTCGGTACACGCTTAGTTTAAATATTTTTTTGCACGTTCTGACAGTTTTTGAAGCTCAAAAATTAAAAGTTTAAAGAAAATAAAATTTAAAAATTATTCCGATTTTTAATGCTAGTCGACTGCCCTCATTCCCGAAAATACTTAATTGTCCCCAAAGATTTTGACAATAAAATAACAATGAGAGGCTGTAACCATGTGAACCTTTTCTTGAGTTCTATAAGTGGACATTTTTTAGTTGTGTGTAAATGTCAGGAGACACATACCATCAAAAATATTAAATATCAGGTAAAACGATTAAATTGATGGAATTATTTTAATTTCTAATTGAATTATTTTTAGTTCTTTCTTTCTAAAAATTGGTAGAATTTGTAAAAAAAAGATGAATGTGAATGTACCAAAAAGAATTTGGAGATTTGAAGTAGAAAAACCGTTAACACGACTTACAGTTTACACCATGTAAATCCTTATTATGCATTCGTAAAAAAGCGCATTGTATATATATGCTGCATGTGCAAAACGACTTATTTCAAGACGAGCAAAAAAGCAATGGAGAAACTTGCATATTATGGAGTTGGTGATTTGACATTAGAGTGGTTTCAAAGTTATTTAAACAATCGTCATCAGTTGTGTCGTATTAGTTTTAACACTTATCAAGAAATTTCTAGTTTACGTAAGGTGGAAAGTGGAGTTCCCCAGGGATCAATGTTGGGGCCTCTTTTGTTCTCTATTTTTATATCGGATATTCAATTTATCCCGAGGTATTGCAAAATTTACTTATATGCTGATGACATCCAAATATATTTTAGCTTCGATCCACAGGATGAGGAATTTGCTCTGCAGAAAGTTAACCTAGACTTAGAAGAAATTTAAAGTGGACTAGTTGCAATCATTGTTTCTTAGCTCTAAAAAACGTGTTAACATATTATTTGGAAATCCCAATCAACTTCAGAATCTGCAACACGAGTTGTTTATTAATAACATCAAAATTCCGTGTCATAATACTGTAACAAGTCTGGGTGTTACTTTAGATTCGAAATTGGAATTTTCTCAACACATTTCCCTTCTTTGCAGAATGTGTTACTTTAGGCTAAAACAACTAGCTCCGCTTAGAACAATCTTGGATGATTCTAAATTAATTTTGATTAATTCGCTCGTTCTTTCTCACTTGACGTATTGCGACATAGTTTATGGTCCATGTTTGGCCGAAAATCTTAAATACAAATTGCAAAAAATCCAGTATAATTGTGTGAGGTTTACGACCCATGTGCTACGTTTTAATCATGTAACACCCTATTTGCGATCTTTAGGCCAGCTTAAACTTAATGAACAGCGTTTTATTAATTATGTGTATTTTTATTCATTCTCTAAACTGTCTAAAAGAAGTGATTCCTATAGTAGAGAGCTTAGATTTGTTGATAAACAATTGACTATACCCACTCATATGACTGCTCGTTTTGAATCATCTTTCTCATATCTGGCTCCCTATATTGTGAATCACTTAGATCAATTTCTTGATATGTCCAGTCAAGTTATTAAAAAGCGGCTAATTTTTGATATTTTACAAGATACCGACTTAGGCATTTCTTTTAATAAATTCTAAATTTGTGTTCCTTTTTTATTGTGTTATCTTAAGTTTGATGTATGATTTTATTTGTTTTATTCTTAGGTTAGTTAAGTTAGTTATCAGTAGGTATACACTGTTAACTAATTGTTTGTACTATTGTGCAATAAACTTATCTATGAATAATCTATGAATCTATGAATATCAAACTGGGCATATTCGTCTCGTTAGCTAACCCTTAAGGCTAGTAAAAAAAAACACTTTCATTTTACAACTGATGGCATAAATAACTGGTTCAATGAGCAAAAGGATCAAGTATATACTTCTAGAATTACTCTTTGAGGCCTTTATCTTATACCAAGGTCGAATTTATCTTTACCCCAAAGGTAGAACAGAATTTAAAACAATCCTATTTTTAGCATAAAATCAAGCAACATTTTGTTTGCAGATTTTGAACATATTTCTGAAGAAATAGTCCTTTAACGTTTTCACCTAAAACTGGTGATATTGCTAAATATATGTAGAAGGTTAGAGAACTGGCAATTCAATAGGGTAATCTATTTCAGTGTTCATCCCAGTCTGTAATAATCACTTTTAAGAAGAAAGTACAAAAACATTAATTAGGTGTATTAATAAATACTGTGCATTACAAGGAATGAGACACTGCAAGAATCCAAAGATCATATTTTTAAAAATAAAATTGACAAAAACAGACACAATATACATTATTATACTTGATTAGAGAGCCGGTAGTGTAAGATGGTTCAAAAGAATGGGCGTAATGAAGCAAAACGTACATAAATTTACTTAACTTAGTTCAATATATAAGCTATTGAGTCTGAGAATTTGAACGAAATAAAAAAAATCCACACACCATTTGCCCGTAGTGTACGGAATGAGCTTAACCAATTTTTAAATACACCAGCACCTTTGTAACAGACTTTCATCGTCATAAAATCTTTGAAACAGCATGACAACATTATTATATTCTCACCTTACATTTTATCATTCCATTTTGCGTCTGCATGCTTTGTTTGCGTTATAAATAGCGTGCACACCGTCCAATATATTGAATAAACACCTACACGTTCTTGGGGCATTAATCATGCAAGAAAGTGCACTCGCGGCATGTGTTACTGGTGGCAAATTTTTAGGACTAGAATAAAAAAAAATCGGCGAAAGGTCACTTTAATTAGGCCGTAGAGGCATTTCAGTTATTTGAGCGGTTTGTCCGTGCGAAAGATGCTAGCTGTTGATGTTTTTGCCGCATAAATATTTCTTGGAGAATAGAGGAGCAATTACAAGGCTTTAGTCTCCACATTGCAGAGCAACCATAACTCGGAATTAATTGACGTTGGTTCGGTGGGCAAAAATGGACGATTTAACAAGACAGATACGATCTGGTGATGGCGGCACATGTAAAACACAAATAGCGCGATTGCAATGTGGTAATGGCAATATCGAAGAGGAGTCGACAAGGGGCAATTAGGTAAAGTAAGCACGAGGACAAAGACGGAGCACGCCAAGAGATGCAAATGTACATTAGACTAATTGAACATTAGGTGAAATGAACATTTGGACCCCATTAGTGATGAGAAGGAGGAACGTGATTAATTAGCCAGCTTTATAACAGTAGAAAAAGGATCATTTAATTCTAAAATAATAACATTAGGCCGGCGGAAATTAAACGAGCACCGCGTGTTTTATTTGTGCTGTAAAACGATTGTCAATTATGGTGCAGCGACAGACAAACCCGGGTCACACGGTGAGCCATAAACCTAATTAGACCTTGTTATTGCTTGGGAGTGGAGCGAGACGCTGCTCGGGAGGGTTTCTTTACTACTGTTTTTAAATTCCACCGAAAGTTTACAGTCCACTCCTCCACAGCAGTGAATTAAACTCGCACCGAATGAAAATCAACAAATACCATGAGATGAAGAATGGTGAATCATGTTCGTCGGGATCTCTTACTAATTCAAGGGAAGTACGGGAAGAATGTAGAGCTAGATTTCTCAGACTCTCAACACAAACAAAATTGTTGAATTTTCGATCTTTTTTGAGAATCGTAAATTTATATCCGAGTATAAAACCACCTACAATCCAGAAATCTATAAGTTTTGTTCTTTGTTACACTTCGTCTTTTTGATCAAAATACCCTGCTGTAAATAGCTCTCTTTCCACAGCCAGGTTAGACCATTTTTTCTCTGTTATTAACAATAGCTTTTCGTCAATTGTCAATATGTTCCCGTGACAGTCACTTTCGGTTTTATCAATATCACAATTTTTGTATCATGTTTCTGCGTCCTAAGGTACATATTTTTTATGAAAGTTTCTAAGTTTTTCTTAATCTTTTACAAGTAAATCTCCAGTGTCAAAAATTGGTGTAAATAATTCAAATTTTGCCGCCCACCTTATTTTTTTTAATACACTTTTCTTTGAAATCTCTTATTAAGTTTCTTGCTAGCTTCACAGTCTACTGTAGTTAGGTGATACTAGCACTTGGGTCAGTTTTATATGTTATTATTTCCAACACGCAGTATAAAGAACAGCTGGGTCAAGTCAGGTCAGGTGAGGTGAGGTGTACGAAACACATTTATTATTTCCTCATCCTCCCCATTTTAAGTATTTTCAAATTTTGTCTCATCAGAAAATCCGATATATTAATCATGGGTGGTCCCAGCTGCCCACCAATTTTATAATTTGATTTTTACGACGACGACCTTAAGATTAAGATGTAGAGCGGCAATTATTATGTTCACCAGCGGCTCCTCGACTGCTAAGAAATTTTACAGTCCACTTCTCCCCGACAGCGAATTAATCTCTGACCGAATGAAAGTCAACAAATACCATGAGGTGAAGAACAGTGAATCATGCTCCTCGAGATCTCTTATTAATTCAAGGGAAGTGCGGCAAGACGGCGAGGAGGCTCTAATAGAGGGCTTAAAAACGCGCAATTAATTAGCCCCGTTAAAATTGGCTTCCGAGTGAGTGGCATCGAGACCCTAAGTGCGGTCCATTTAATTCGTCAGGGATGTCTATGGCGCGCAAAGTCTCCGAGATTTATGAATTGCCACCACCGAGACGGAGGCGGCGGGACCGCGCTCGGCTGTATCAATTTGCCTGTGTGTGTTTGGCGTGGGCCTTAATAAAGGAAGGGGTAGACGAGACGAGACGCACCGCACCTACCCCCAAGATTGGGCGGGTTAAGCGCCGCGAGGAGCCTCCACATTAATTAGTCCTCGATGCAAGGGAGCCATGAAAGTTTACCAGTTAATTAGGGAAGTCGTACTCCACCGCGGGCACTAGCAATTTGCCTAAATTCTCGCTAGATCGTTCGGCTTAGGCGGCACTCTGTTGACAGGAGCACATTGACAGTTCCCATTATTTGTCCCCATCGCCACCGTTTATTCATCAGCGTTACTCATTCTTTAAGTAACGTTTGCCAGAAGCTCCCGGCCATCTCGGCATGAATATTGGCATCGTGGTCTAGAAATAGGGACACGGTTACTTCGACATTTTTTTTTAAGTTAGGGATTAAGTTTTATGTATTATACAGGGTGCCGCGTCCAAGTTTGGACATAGGGAATTAACATGGGGAATTAATTTTTATTTTATAATATCTCACCAGATCACTTTAAAGCAATTATTGAGTGAAGCATTTGTGGAGGTAAAGGAAAGCTATCGGCCAGTAGTTTTTTCAAATCGTTCAAATTATTCAACGATTGTCGTTTAGAAATCATTGAACAACTCAAATGGAATTATTTTATCCAGTGTTTTGTAGGACAAATTAAACGGAATAAATCCCAAATTTATCAATTTATTAGTGCAGCACATGAATCCCTCCACGCAATTCCTGGTCGTAGTTCCCGATCCCGTCAAACGAGCCATCTCCGACTACAACCCGTATCCAAGGAGCCCGAGATGAAGCCCTTCGAGCAGCTCGTCTTCCTCAACACCTCCATCGGTAGCATCGTGACACGTCCTGGGAGCCCGTCAAGCTAGGGATTTACTCACTCATTAATCACTGAACAACGCGAATTATTTTATCCAATGTGATGATTAGATTATGTTGCTAATGCCGGTAGATTTTAATGAATTTTTATTACTGAAATCTCATTAAAATTCTATGTTCTGCTGCGATTAGATGAAAAAACGACGGCCTGCTTGTTCTTATCATGTGATGATAAGATTTGCCATTAAAACAACAGCAGCTGGACCGAGCACTAATTGCAAAATACGATCTTTAAAGTTTTTTTACAGTGAATGGACGTGATGCAACGATTTGAAAAAAATATTGGCTGATAGCCCTTCTTTACCTCCACAAATACTTCACTCAATAAAAGCTTTAAAGTGATATGGGGAGATATAATAAAATAAAAACCAATTTCCCATGTTAGTTCCCTATGTCCAAACTTGTATACAAATTTGTTCGCTGCGTTTGCTCGCTCGTCACTATATTATTACAAATACGATTATATAGGAGTATTTATTTCGCTGTTAGGTATAATTTTTCTAATAAGACGTTTCAAGTAGTAAAGTAATTTTTCTGTTGTGTAATAATAATAATAATAAATATATGTATATATCAACATTCAACATATATCAATAGACCGCGAGGAAGTGACACACCGAACTGCACAAGCGAAATAATCATAAATAGATTGTATTGAAAATTAAAATGGTAAAGAAAATGGTATAAGCGTTTTTATTTGCGTATAGCAAAAGAAATAAGTAAAAAAGTCCGCTGCAACCACTGAAATATAAAATGCGATTTCCTTTTATAAACATAGGTATATTTTACTTCACTGCGCTCCATAGTTGCTTTGCTGCAGTGATGTAAAGAAAAATCGTCGTCTTTGGTTTTATAAAAAAATATATATTCCAAGGAATTGACATGGGACTGGCCACTACGTTAGAACATTTTAGGAATGAACTACATCACAGAATTTTAACAGCCTGCGAGAAATGTAGTCAGGATTCAGTAAGAAAGTTTGTATAGTACGGAACAGCTTTGAATAATCATACTAATTTTTTTTTTTTTGTTATTTTTTGTCATTTTGTACCAGATGTTTGTTATACTCATTCAATGCCCAAACCGTCTTTATCTTTAAACTGGATTTTGTTTACAACAAACAGTACAGGAAACATTTTCAAAACTGATTTTCAGTTTGAAACCACCTTATTATGTTCGAAGAACTAGTTCGTTAAAGCGAAAGGGGACGAATATTTAGAGTGATTCATAATCCAACAGATTGAAGCACTTGCGGGGTTAAACTTTGTCTCAAGTTCGCTGGTGGGTTTTCACGTTTTTGGCTTAATTTTTTGCGTAGTTAGAAGTTTTGCCTACAACTCGTTTTATAGTAGGGTAGTGCTAACTAAACACCAACTGAAATCAAGGCCTGCGCCATAAGCGCGAAAAGTGTATGATCCTTTATTGCTGCGATTTACTTGCTTCCTTGCGATAAATTTCGCCACAAGAGATATCACATTTCGGCTAGATTACTTGTATCGTTGGTAGTAAGGTGGCTGGGATACATATAAAATTAGCCGATTTCTAGAATTCATACTAGGTTTGATGCACCGTACTAAATTTAACAATATTGAACTATCAATTTTGTTATTTACAAGTTATGAAAAAACAGTACAGCTTAAATTATCCTTCTGCACTCTAATGACTTGTGAAATAGGACTTCTAGAAATTTGCGCTGCACTTTTTGTAATACAATTTTTTGGAGATTATAATGATGAAATCACACAAGAGAGCAGTATTCGAGTGTGGATCGAATAAGTGAATTATAAAGTGATTTTAAAAATTTTATATACCTTAACTTATTTCTTTGCAATTTCTCAAGACGAAATCTCATGTTCTGTATAATTTCTCAATTAAGTTATTAAAATAACTATTAAAATCAAATCAAGCACCAAATACAACTCCCGAATCGTCGAAACATGTTTTCCAGTAATGGATCTATTGTTTGTAGCATTATCATAAAGATTAAAGCAAAATAGTGTAAAACGTATGACTGCACATTTATCGATATTTGAAGATATGTTAATGTTAACTCACGCCACTCTTGAAGAATTTCAAGTGTATGTTGTAATATATCACGATCAGCAATTGTTACTATCTCACAATACACTTTTATAGTATCAGCATACATGGGCGAATTCATGCGCTAAACATAAATATGAAAATATAAGAAATATAACAAATCCATTTAAATTTACATGTTTCCTGTTAGATAAGTACGATTTGAAGAACTCAAGTAATGCACATGAGAAATCTAGTTTTGACATTTTATTCAACAATAGTTCATGATTCGCTTTATTGAAAGCCTTAGACATATCTGCGTATATGACTGACATCTATTTGGCCCCTGTTGTACAAAATATTAGCAATTGTTTGCGTCATACGTGTTAAATTTATTAACGTCGATGGAACACAAAAAAATGTGTGCTGGTTGTCTGACAAAATATTTTTTAAATCAAAAGATATTTGCTTGTGGATCAAGGTTTCAAACACCTTAGAAAAATTAGATATAACAGATATTGGTCGATAGTTAGACACATCAGAAAAGTTGTCTTTCTTAAACATAGGAATTACTCTGATGTCTTTCTATGTCAGGATACCGCGACGACTTAATCGAGAGTTGGAAAATATAAAAGTAGTGGTTTAACAAATACAAGGTGACTGCGAAATACATGCAAAAAAAAAATGGGGAATAGCTCACAATATGATTATGTCACTGGCAAAAATTCACGGTCCTAAGTGGTAGCAGTGTCTAGAAAAAATTATTTGAAATTAAATGTAAATTGTTATACGCGCCGCTGGTAATGTTTCGTGACCTACATAATTACTGCAATGAATGGGTAGGGGACTCGGAGTAAGAACCAAAAAAGTATCTTTATCAGGCACTTTTTTAATCGCAACGTGAAAAACACGAAAAGGGCCAGTCATTATCGAGCGGTCGTTGAAATCGGTGTATGGTCCAGTTTTCCAATGCAGAGTGTGTCGATATGGTGGTACAGCATCTCCGGGATCATGGTACCTTCAACCTCAAACTCACGATCGTGGTCGTGATGGGACAGAAAGAAGAAATTGGATTTTCGCAGCTTGTAGTGCATCCTACATTAAAATAACACGGTCACATCCATACCATGTTGACAAAGTGCACGGTTTGGAGCTCGCTGATTGTCCACGTTGTGTAACTCACTTTTTGGCCGATGGAACTCCACATAGTCGTCAACAAGTACGATTTCAAAAGACGGTTTTCGAGAAACGTGTATTGGTTGGATGAAACAATTCGTTTGTGGAAATCAACAGTGTCCAGAAATTATCGAAGAGCTTCAACAAGTGAAAGTGGCAGCCGCTACTCCGGTGCTTTTTTACCTATCAACAAACCTCTTGCGATGCTCTGACGCCTGCATTGCTAGTCAAGGACAACATTTTTAACATTTCTTGTAAAAAGGTAGTAGCATTCTAATTTGCTCTTATTTCTGTTCCAATAAACAATGTAAAATCGTTGTGACAAGGACCAAACATCCGTCAGAACCAAAATTACCAAAAAACTTTCACATTGACCTTTAACGATGAATGAGTAAATGAATGAACGAATGATAAGCAGCAAAAAGTCGGTTTTACTTTTAATTGAAACTGAAAGTGTTTAGGTCGTTTTTATTCGAACGTTTTTCCAACTCTGTTTACAAGGTGGCTCAGTGCCTTCGTATCGAGGGTGGTTCATGGGGGTTTTGCCCCATTCGATTTTTAATTTGTTTTTTCTATATTTCGGCTCTACTAGGGTGGGGGATGCCGTGGTTGAAATATTTGCACTTATTTCGCAGTCACCCTGTATTGCGCCACAATCTTTAACAAGAAATGATGATATTTTATCACTACCCGCCTTTAATTTTTTTATCAATTTAAAAATTTCTTCTTTATCTACTTTATATTTATTAATTGATTTATATTATGAGAAGCATTGCCATCTATAGAAGAGTTGCGCTCTGACGTGTAAACGGAAGTAAAGGGTTCTAATCGAAAATATATTTATTTCTAGTTTTAAACACTTGAAACAAAGTTTCGTCGCACTCGCACACTTGACGTCCCCTTTCGCCTTAAGAAATAAATAAAAAAAACATAATAACGAGGTTAGCATGATTTGCATTTAAAACTTTAAAATTGCAGATAACGGGGAATATAATTATTAGGCCCGATTTCATTATGTCATTATCTGCTGACCTGTCCACCAAGCAATAAATTATGCAAATTAAATTATTCTTCGCACAAGTGCGTGCGTGGTGAATTAATGGAGTATCATAATATTAGGATTATACAGAGTCAAAGTTAGCTATGAATGAAAAGTCGCTTGTGCTTAAACCAATTTTTTCTGATTTATAAAATAAAAATTGCCATTGAATTTAGGTCCAAAAAATATGTGTTACATCTTGTTGCTTTTAAAATATTTAGGATCAAATTTTAAAAAATAATATAAGAATACTTAGTAAATTGGGGATTTGATTTAAAATTAATATAATTTTTTTGTTTACTTAACTAAACATGCAACTCCAAGTGTTTTTGCCGTGGATGGACGGCATCACTTACCGTAGTAATGTGAAAATATCGCAAAAACAAATTAAAAGTCGAATGGGGAACCCGTATGAACCACCCTTGATCCGATGCCACTGATCCACCTATTAAAGAGTAGGTGGAAAAACGTTTGAATAAAAACAATGTAAACACTTTCAGTTTCAATTAAAAGTAAAACCGACTTTTTGCTAGTATTATTCGTTCATTCATGCATTCATCCATCATTAAAAGTCAGTGCGAAATGTTATTAGTTGTAGAAACAAATGGTGGTCCTGACTTTTTATTCTGACGAATGTTAGCTCCTTGCCACGATTCCACAATGTTTATTAGAACAAAAATAAGAGCAACTTAGAATACTACTACCTTTTTTTCAATAAATGTTGAAAATGTCTTTGACTAGCAATACAGGCTTCAGCACATCGCAACATGTTTGCACGGACACGTAAAAAATTCAATTACAATTAGAGATACATTTGTGTCGCTCTCGCACTGGGTCATATTTTTTTCATTTATTGCAAAGGAATATTTTTGATTTTGTTGTGGACGTTATAAAATAATCGTGAGATAAGTTTATGATTTTATTAATTGTTAAAATCAACGGAAAAATCTAAAGTGTTCGGTACATTTCCAGTTTCTTCATTGTTTGCAAAGTTTGGCGTGGTAAGGGGTCAGATAGGGTGGGCTAGCAATTATATTGCTTTCGCGCGTTCGGCTTCAGATAAGGGTATTGCATGTCGGACATAACAAGTGCGGTCTGCAAAGTTCGTTTTAATCATCGTTATCTGCGTTTTGGTGCAGTGGAGAGTCGTCGGTGTTGAGTTATCGTATTCGGGCAGCAGGAGATGATCCCCTTAAACTCGCAGTCAATCACAGGAAGTGCGCGGCTCGCTGCTTAATTCCGGAAGTAGTCGTGCCGTCTCACTCACTCCCTGTTGCCTCCCTCGCGAAATAAAAACACTCGACGTCCGACGTCCTAATGGACCAGAACGAGATGCGATATGTTATTATATATAATGTAATGTAATTCAATTTGGTGGTCAGTGGCGGCGGCTGAGGCGGCGACTTTGTCGATTCTTTGTGTTTTTCGTTTTGGGTAAAAAATTACTCTTCCGAATATACAGCATACAACGTCAAGTATTCGCTAGTCTAAATTGTCTTGTAATGTTCTAATTATGGGAAGACATAAAAACATTGTCATGTAGCCAAGGAAATAAAGAAATCGATTGATGATTTTCTCTGATTTTCTTAAAATAAACTTTGTTTTTGTCGTTCACGTTCTTTGTCGCAATTTTTTAATCATGTTGCTTCTGCTTCGTTACTTTTTGGTTATAATATTTTTTGTAAAAATGTCATATACATACTTACTATCTTTTGAAGAGGTACTTTACTTTCTAACTTGACATTAACACTACTGAATTTCCCTTACAAATTAGGCGTTGCAGGAAATTTCTCAACATATATTTCGTAAATACTAACATACTAACGTGTTAGACTTAGTATTTGTTTTTCTCGCTTTGCTTCTTTTAAAGAAATTTCGTAAATAACAAACGTTGTGTTAACTGACTTTGAAGGACACGCTATCTTCTTCCTCAGAACTGCGACTTCGTCGGGAATCTTTTATCATAATGAGTTGCAACTGAAAAAGTTATCAAGATGGCATTGCTTTTTAGATTGAAGAAGACGTACCGAAAAAAACCATGTGTTTTATTAATCCATACTGTTGTGTATAAATGACATTCCCGCGTTGTCAAATGACATTGATTAAATTTGAGGTTTATTGTAGATCTACTTCACAATGTCTACAAAAAATTAAGGCCAACTTCATGACTTTCAATTAAACACCGCATATGAACAGTCGTGGCTAGAAAACCCTCACTATGTTATATTCACGACTTTTTTAGACGTTAGTTTTTGTTGACTATCATGACTGACTAAGTTTTTTATTGTCACCTCTGACGTGTATCTTTTGTGTTTGTTAGTTTGCTACTTTTTATCGTGTTTTTCTGATCTTCTTTTTAATCAAGTAAAATTTTAAAGGCATTAACGTCAAATAATTGCGATCAGTTCCCTAAAGATTGGTCTGATCTAAGCCCGGACCAAATAAGTTTGAGAATTACTAGCATATGGGTTACAAACCGATGGTTGTAGACAAACAAAATCTTAAGAACATGTCGTTGCAACTATAAATACTTTTGTAATAAAATTTATTCGAATTTTAAATTCTAGTGAAGATGTAACATTTGTGTATCTCCACAAAACATGGGTTTACCAAAACGATTCCTCCATTCGTCGTTGGCTATACAGTTCAAATTTGAAAAATAATCTCAACAAAATTACAAGCAAAAGCTCAAGATTCACAGTCTTGCATGCGGGTTGTCATTTGGGCTTTTTAGAAACATGTAACTTTTTATTAAATTCGAAAAATAACGACATAGATTACCACAAAACGATGGACGGGACTCTTTTTCAAAAATTAGGTGATTGGTAGCATATTCCAGCTTTAAACAAATTGCAACGAAAAGGTACCGTGGTAATGGACAATGCACCACTATTCGGTGCAGTTACAAAAACCACCCGGACTTTCTAGCAGAAAAGCTAAATACAGGTGACAACACAAATCGTCATAAAAAATGTCCCTTTTCTCAAGAAACTTTAGCATAGTAAGGTTACCAACCAAGTTACTAGATTTCCATTTCCTGCTGCGGTCTAAAAAGGTCGTGACTGCATTATAGACCAATAATTTCACGTGATAGTCAGTTCTTATCTAAAACGATAGTGAATGGATAATAAAAAGAAAACAAGCGCATGGAGCTATGGATCATTCCGTTTGTTTTGAATCTCCGGATACAAGACTGTTTCTGAAGGGTAGCGTCAAAAGATGTCTGCGCGATTTAGTTGATTTAATTAAAAAGCAATTCATGTTGTCTTGTGTTTAATAGGGCGTTTAATTTTTGAATTTAATTCGACCCATTATACGTTTAAGCGGCGTAGTTGGGGGCGATCCGGGCCGTAATCTCGTACCTTTGTATGGGAGCGCTCCGGAGTATAAAAGCGAAACCTGTGTAAATTTCTAAAAACGGTATTCGCTTAATTAGCTGCGAGTCAAAGTTTAATTTTTCATCAAGTTGTTCGGCGGTGCCGGCAAACACCAAGTGGAAGCGTGACCGGGGGCGGCGCGGCGCGGCGCGGTGGCGGCTCACTTCATCTTTCTAATCTGGACGCCTAACGTATGCGGCTCGGCCCGGCCGGCACAAAGAGGGCCACATAAAGGCGTAGGTAATTGGGTCGAGTAATGAATAACTAACAGAGGGGAGCTGACCGCCGCCTCCGCCGGTGAATGCGTCCGATTGCCCCCGGACCTCCGCTAATGGCCGCCCTCGCTGCCCAGAGGGCGCTTCATAATTAAAAGACCGACGTCGACGGGATTACACTACTTTATTTATAGTCACGATCTATATTGCTAATTAACGTTCTCATTTTCAGCTATCAGACCTGTCAGAACGGCCTGTAATTACTCTGGAATCGGTCTTACATAAATCCGGGCCTCTTCGCTCCGCTCCGGTTTGATCGTTCCACCTGATCGTGCCCAGACCAAACAAACCCGCGTTTATTACTCATTCACACTTTACAGTGCCGTTAAACTGCACTTGTATTCTAATGTAAAGTCAATTGGTCACGTTTGTCATCGAAAATACCCAATAAATTACAGGCTGTGGTAGTATGTCTTCGGAAGGTACGTCATGTGCTTGTTTTCGTACCGCAATTATTGTTACTTTGGACGTTTCTATAAAAAACATTATTATTATTATTATTTTTTGTTGAGAATTTCGAATTAAATTGTATAAAATTTATACTTGTGACTTCGAGAAATTCATGATCTATTTTATAAATTCACACATTTTCCTATTTATTTTTGCCATAACTTTTTATACCCATTTTGAATACTGTTTTTTGTCATATATTGTTAAAATAAGCATAACATTATTTTGAAAATGGATTTCTTGTTTCTGCTGCCAGACTGAGAATAACTTCCTCAACAGTAAACCACAAAACGTGAAGATTTGTTGAATTTTGGTCAAGAAGAAGTTATATACCTCATCCTGATTACTATGTCTATTAGTGGATTTCTTAAAATTATTTTTAAGGCAAATTTTCTAGTAGCAATGAAAGTTATGATTATAATGGTGAGCTAAAATTTTTCAGTTTTCAGTCATTTATATGAGATATATTTGATTCGGTTCAAGCAATTCATACGAATATTGTTTTTTACAATTTTTGCAGTTGTTAATTTTTACTAAAATCTCAGCTGCACTTCAGGTCCTTTGTTATTCTTCGTTTTGTTAACATTTCCTGGTAAAGGTCATTCTCTTGTCAATAATTAATTGTTCTCTTTTTTATTTCATTTTTACGAGAAAAAAATTGCAGTCCTGAGCACTTGGGTATAAGTAAGTTTTGATAGACAACGTTCCAAGCTGTGGCTTGTGATTTGGATTATTCGAATCGTTGACCGATAACTGCTTTGAAGAGATTGACTACAGCTGGAGATCAATCGGCATAATTTATTAATTATAATGACTCTCAGTTTTTATTCGTCGTGCTGCAGATGTCTTGAAATTTGTTTTCAAGCCTACGAATGAAACTAGAGCAGTTTTTCTATTGCTATAAAGAATGTAATAAACGTACAAATTTTGTCTCAATTAATTTTCAGTTTATTTGAAAATTACGAGCATACCATCTACTGAGAAACACTTTTGAATGATGTGTTGAGATTTCATGTTAAATCCAGGATCTTTCATGATGTTAACAAATTGCATAACTTATATTTTTATGCAAAATAAAGTTTCCAAAATGTCCAAATTTCGTCATCGTTTTGACTTCTGTTGTTTACTAAAGTAAGATGTTTGTATTTTCCCCAAATTCAATCTGACAATTCAAAGGAATCAGTTTTGTTTTTAATATTTATGAAATTTCGTTGTATCAGACTGTCCAGACTTTTTTTGTCTCCCACTTTTCAATGTAAATGTCGTTGGTTCATATTCCAGTATGAGGCTTCTGACATCACTATTTTTCATGATTTATCCATGTTTGATAATGAATTTATTTTTGATCATATCTGGTAATATTTTTAAATACAATAAAGAGTGAGAAGTTTGTTGCCTTCGTAACTTCAGATTCATTATTAATATTATTACTGAAACATTCAAAGTGTGACTATTTGAAAGCATCTGGAATCATCGGAAACCTTGAACTAAGAAATCGGCTAAGATTACACATGTCAGTACCTAATCATTTTTATGTTTAATACTGGGTATTACATAATCGTCCCTACTTTACCTTTATATATAACATAATCCATATGTAACTGGAATTTCATTTTAAAATGGAAACTAATAGATATCCAGTTATTGAAAGACTTTAGCGTTCTACAATCCTCGAAAATGTGGTAAACACTATTTAAATCTTTGCTTTTGTTCAAAATTTATAGTCCATAGCATTTAAACTTCTCGCAATATTAAAATCCCCTCTGTCCGAGACACATCGTTAATTGTTTTTATTGTGCATACTCGAGGGCAGCTGCAAGCATTACATCAAAGTCAAAAACTTAATTTCCTATCCGTCTTGCGCAACTTATTATTTTCTACATGTTGCGGTCATTTTCTATATATTTTGATTGATGACGGAAAATGAAGCTTAACGACATATTTGAATGGCTTTAATTCGCTGTGAATAAAAAGTTCGTGGGAATTTTAGGGGAATTGTTTTGTTATACCTGCAAACAGCCCCTTCTAGTGTGAAGTTAAGTGAACTAAATGTTATATGAACGCTTAGAAAAGGTATTATGAGTTAATTGATATCATTAATAATGACAGGATGCTAAAAAATAGCACGATACAATCATTGACAGACAGTTTCTTCAAAACTGAATTTTTCGATATTATCAAAAACATAACAATTACCTTATGGATCTTAACAATAAACATTTCCTTTTTTGTTGCAATTACGAAGTTTGTAAGCACTTAAGTACAGTATTGGCAGCTGAATTTCATTACTGTTTCATATTACATGCACGGAAAATGTATGGATGTTTGCTGTTTATCATGAATATGTAAATGCTGCATGGAAGTTGCAAATGGTTTGTTGTTTCTTTTCCATATTGATATTGTTAATAAAAATTCCTCCGATTCATACTGGTAGTATAATTGACTGATTGATTTTATTCATTAATTTTTCATATGTTTTTTCTTTCTCCATCCAAACCATTTTAATAACTAGTTTGTTGACTTTTGTGTGCAGTATAATTGGGATTGTAGATAAACATTTAGGGTCTGTTTTTCTGTAGCTCGTTAACTTTTACTCCAGTTAATTACGAAGGAAATCAATTGTTACGCAATTATTGTTTCGGTAAATAAGCGCTGGTTTTCAGTTAAACAATGAATGAAAAATTAACCCTAGTATTGAAAATGGTGATACGACATAATATACTTCGGTAGAGCAAACAGATTGTTATTCTAGTTGTAACTTAAACACCACTAGGTGACAAAACGAGCCGTTTCTGATGTTAATGGACAATTTATATTTTACTTTAACTTAAATCTGGTAAGAATGTTAGTGTTAAAATCTCTACAAAGAGACGTAACCGTTCCGTATCAGTGATCACTGATCATAAAAAAATTCTAGATTGTGAAATCAGTACTTATCTGACATCAATCTAAACTTGATGACGTTTTCAGCTAAATACCCGTTACCTTCGCATGTATTCTATTTGCTAGATGTGTGGATTGTGAGTCAATAACGCTAAAAGTCAAAAAGAATTTTGTGCAGGTATTTTAAATAATAATCTGTCGAAGTGGTTACTTGAATTTAGGTTCCTATTGCTTCTAAGTTCATCTATTACGGTTTCCTTGTTATTTTCGTTTACAATAATTATTTGTACGCATATTTAAGCAAATTAAAAATTAGATCAGAAATGACAAATTATAACTGTTTTTAAAAAAGCTAACCACTGACTTTGAAATACTCTGCTACCTCCGATAGTGCATTTCAAATCTGTTTAGCACTTTCCAAAACCAATAATGTCCCACCGTGCTTTAAAAGTTCCTTTGCTAAAGCATAAGATAATACCCTCTTAATACGCAATTATAACAAAACGAAAGGTTGACACCTACTAAACAGACTTATAACGTTATTAATAAGACACTTAAAAGTTAGAACCACGTTACAACTAAGTCGTCTCAAGTCCTGCTTTCAGTAAGTGTAAGGGTCACTAAATTTTTTAAACTTTTTTACATAGGGAGGGTGGCTCAACTTGGGAGATCATTTACTGGCACGATATTCAACTCTTCTAAACCATAATATCTTTAGTATAATATTGGAAACATTTACTTATGAGAAGTATGATATATCTAACTGGCTTTGTTTGCATTAGTAATTATTTATAACAAATCATTGATGTGCATCCATTTAGACAATGTTAGTGTGTTTGGTAATAAATTATTATTATTTATTGAATACCCATTAATAATTTGTCATCATCAGAAATAAGGACCCTTAGATCCGTTTCCCTCGTAATAAACTGACAATTTAGTGTGAAGCGGTACATTTTTCAATTTTCAAATATGACACCTATTACTTAAAGCGATTAGATTAAGTAAAATTTGTTCACACTGTATTAAATGATTGGCATAAATGTTAGTATCGGCGTAACAACTTATTTTAGAATTAATAATGAATAATTATGGTCGTAAAATGGAACCCTAAGGAACACCACTGGTTACTGCTGCAAAATCAAAAACTGCACCATCGACTTTTAACACAAAATATTCAAATTTTAGTAGAAGGCTTTTGATGGGACCCTCATTAACATAATTGAAAAAAGGTTTTACTGGTTGAGTTAGAACAGATTGTGTTTTCGTATTCGGTACCATCAGTTGACAATTTAAGAAGCAACGATAAATCCGGTATTCTGCATTGTTTTCAATTTTTACTCCATGAGTGGAAGCAGTAGTAATCGAGTCCGTCGAACGAATGGCCACTTTTATATTTTCTCGACGCTTCATGACACCTAGAGTACGAAAAAAGTACTCTCCGTCCGTCCGTCCGTCTCTCTGTCTGTCTATTTGTCCGTCGTCTGTGTCGATTTTTATTAGACACATAATAGTTTACTGGAACGATTCTTGTTAAATTTTGTATGTATGTTAGGAATGACATGTAGATGGTAAAATGCTAACCAAAATTCCAATCATCTCCCACGTTTCAAAGGGGAACTAATTAAGTAAATGAAAAATAATAAATAAATAATATTTTCCACCTGCTTCTATGATATTATAGACGCGTTTCTTCATAGAATTGACCAAGTGGATAAACCCCAAATTCTCCCAAGCCGTCAAGATACCATCTTTGAATTCATTAACTGTTGTGTACTGCTTCCCATCTTTGTAGACCTCTCGTACAAGAGAACCCCATACATTCTCAATAAGGTTGAGATCCGGGATTTTCGCAGGCCATGGTAGCAAAGCTATATTTTCTCACTGAAACCACGTTTTCGATTAATTAAACACATGAATTGACGTATTATCTTGCTAAAAAATCACTTTGCTCTCTTGAAATAGGTTTAAATGTGGTTTGATGTGCACTTCCAACACATTTTGATAATCCAGAGAGTCATTCGATTTGAAATAAATGCTAAGTTAGTATTTCGTAAGCTACTAAAGGCACCCCAGACCATAACATTGCCACCTCTTTGGACTCGTTTCGATAAGTATTTAGGTTTTTTCCGTAAATCATGGCAATAATATCTAAAACCACCAGGACCATCAAGATTAAATTTCTTTTCATTCGAAAAAACTGTCTGGAACCATTCTTCATTTTTTCGTCTGCATTTTTCTGGTCCAATCACGACGTTTTTGAATATGTTCTTTTGTTAACATTGGTTGTTTCTTATATTTGGCATATTTAACATTTTTGTCATTAGCCAATACTCGCAAAACTGTTCTTTTGTGAACAGGAAGTCCTAGGATCGTCTTTATCCTTTGGGACGATATGTTATCCTTTGTAGCCAGAGTTACAATGGATCATTTCGCACGTGCAGTGAGTTTTCCTTTTCTTCCACAATTTTGTGGTTCATTTTCATTGTATTTCTTCCTTACAAACTTGGACATTGTCGTCCGATCTCTTCCAATCTTTCTTCGTATTTCCGCAAAACTCAAACCTGGTCATAGAATGCCTCAATCTGTCATTTTTCACGTTCTATTAGACCGTTTTCTTTGTCCATGATGAAAGACAATTATTGTAGCTTAGCCAAATATATTTCGACACTTTGCCAGTTCTAACAAACAATTGCATATCGTACAAATAAACAACAATTACGCATATTACGTTTTTCTAATTAATTTTTATACAAAAAGTGATGCGTGATAATTTTTTGTCTCAAAATTTCTTGACACAATTGAGTTTTCACAGATCAGAAATTAATTGATGCAAAAATATCACTGAAAAAAGCATTTTTGCTTCCCGAGCGTAAGCAAAGGAAGTATTGTAATCCAGTCCGTCGCGTCGGCCAAATCTCTACATTTACGTTTTCTCGACCTTTCATGACCCCGACAGGACGAAGAAATAGGTCTTCCGTTTCCCTCTGTCTGTCTGTCCATCTGCCCATCTGTCTGTCTGTCTGTCTGCCGTCACAGATTTATATTAGACAGATAATCTCCGAAAGTACTAAGCCGATTGTTGTCAAATTTTGTATTTTTATTAGGAATATCATGTAGATAGTAAAACGCTAACCAAAATTTCTCTAATCATCCCCACCACTAATGCGATGACGTCACTTCAAAATCCCGTAAAATCCGAAATAAGGTATTTTTAGGCAACAAAAAATTCTTCATTTACGTTGTATCTTTCGTTTGTTTATATGTGTTACATACTAAATATTACTCTGAATGCTCGCTGTAACGTTTTGTCTGTTTTCGGCGATAGTGGCTTTGTATTTATTCGTTCCACATCACATGACGTGATAGGAGCAAACTTAAGTATGTTAAATAAACTTTTAATTCCTTTTTCCCCATTACCAATTTAGCTTTTTGAATCGCTTGTGACGAACTTCTGTCAAATGACATAATAACCTAAAAAAATAATAATAATTAATTACAGGTTGAATATAGTTTACTCACTTTTTTTTAAACAGGTTGAGGTAAAATTTTTGACTTTCCCTTATAAACTTCCACCCTTAAAAGAGGTTTGGTACAAAATTTTTAGCATGAGATATCAAAACATCTACGTTTTTCATATTTATGCCGAATTTTTTCGGTCAAGAAGAAGATCACATACCGTCTGTTTAGTAGGGTTTTCCAAGAAGTTTGCCCATCTTTATTGTACCAACAACCAGTCGCAGTCTCTGTACATAACCAAATATGTCTAAAAGTCGTTGCGCAACAAAAAAATAACAACAAATTCTGATATTCATAGTTTTAAGTATTTATGTGTAGGCGCTTAGAAGGCGAAATGCGCACTTAACATATGTGTTAGGCAGTTTAACCCTAAAAATAATGTTCATGCTAACTCTATTTCACTCAAAAATCATTTATAGCAAGTTTGGTTAACGTGCCTGAAAATATGAATGAAAATAGTCCGTTTTGCGAAAAATTCAGACCTTAATCATTAATATCGGAACAGAGGAGTTACATTGACTCATTAATAATTTGAAGACTCATTAATCTCAATAAAACCTAAAAAATATTTGCTAAATAATGTCGTTCGAAGAGTTCGGTTTATAAGCGGTGCACTTTGGGAAATGGCTGGATGCTTGAATAAGACGCCGAAGTGAATGGCATTGGAAGTTTTTATTGATATAATCCTGATGAACCCATGTGAGGTTGTCAGTGGCCCTCATTGCCCATTAGCGAGATTGAACCCTCGCTCTTCCCTGTCCCGACTTCCTGCCCTCCCCCTCATCTTGTTCCCAGCGAAAGAAATTGTTTCCTGTATGTTGGGAAATGAATTAATGCATTCTGAACATACATTATTGATTACTGTTAATGTAAATGCCTCCAACTACCTAATCGTAATTTGTAAATTGAACCACATCGAATTTCAATTAACGGAAAACAGCAGACGAACCGTTTCTGAAAAATGAAATTGGATCCGAACGAGATTAAAAAGTCCTTCTCTGCGAAATTGATATTGTACCACTTTATGATAATCGCGTTTGTATTTATGGACCATCCGTTTTTTTTCTTCTTTAATGTGGGTGCTTCGTTGAGCTTATGGACGGCTTTTCCCGTTATTGAAGGAGGGACGACATTTTTCTGGAATTAATTAACTCGGCGATGGTGGGTTTGGTGCACACACGTGCCCGTCCGCTGCTAAATATGGGTATTTTTATATAATTATATCAAGTGTTTTGTCTTGTTATCATTTCATTAAGGAACGTCGTCCTGTGTAATTTGTTAAAAGGGAAATTAATTATAAATTAAGCTGATATGACACAAAGGGTTAATATTAGCTAATTCCGCTAAAATTATACATATATCTTTGTTTCTACAAACATTCATTAGCAATTTCGCAGCGTTGTTAATGTCAAGTAGAAACAATTGCAAAGATAATACCCGCTCGGGGTGCAAGAATGGGTAAGAGGCAGAGGCCGAAACAATTTCAATTCGGATTCTCAACGATGTTTACTTTCCATTAGGTACTAAAAGTGTCGATATCGTGCACAAACTGACTAGAATCACTACGCATTAATTTAGATTACTTTGTGCTGAGTACACAACTCACTTTGCGCTGCTATCTAGGTAGGCGTTGCTTTCTACACAAGACTAGACTAGTACGAACACCAAGCCATTATGCTGCCCTCTAATAACAGACGAATAAATTAATTTCGTTAATGAATTTACATAGGCGCTCTGGGCGCTTGCGACCGCGATACCGAATTATCTCAGTTTATTCATCTAAACAGCCCCGCGATGACTAATATGCTTTACCGACACAAAATCTTACTGCCTGCTTTCCGCCACGATAGAACGTGTGACGAATGAAAACAAATTTTACAAAAATTATTACTCGTTTTGGGTTAGTATTTTTTCTTGAAACGAAATTATCATTAAAGAGCGGATTTTAGGCTAAAAAAAAGCTAAAATAGGCCCTAAAATAGACAATAAGACGGGGATTTAGACCCAAAAAATGGCAAAATGGGTGCTTTAGGCAAGTTTTAGGAAAAATAAATTTTACGCAACGTCTGGTTTTCTTTGAGATCTATTATTTTACATAATCAGCGATCCGAATCGGCAGAAAAATCTTTCCTTTTGTCCGTTAGGACATTTTTATACCTAGCTCTCAACATCTTTTTTGCCTTTCCAAATTGCGATCAATTTGAAAATTTAAATTGAAAATCAAAGACTAACTTTCAATACACTCCTAATAACAGTTGAAGTGTGCATTTTTCTATTAAAATTTTTGCCCCTATTTTTCAAAATGATTTAAGATTTTTTCGTGGCATTATCAGCTCCAGCATTATGGTTAATTAATTCTATCACAACATTGTAAATCATATAGACCAAACATATGTGACTAATATATAATATACGTATATAAATAAAATTTATATGCGTAGAAGTGACAGATATGACTCAAAAAAATTCTACTGCATCATGTTGGTGGACTTCGTATGAATTTGGAGTCAGTTAAGAAATTATGAACGTAATAATGGACTCCTTTAAGTGCAAATGATTTTATAATGAGTGAAGCTTACTTTAAATACTAAACACTGTAATGTGTTAAGTCTATATCTCATGGCTGTTGCTGTTGGAGAAAAAGAATTACATCTCTACACATTGCATATTCATGAAGATAATTTTTAATGCAAAATGAGAAACTTTGAATGGATAAGTTAAGTGAACGTGATTTTGATAATACGGTGATGACGTTTAAACCATTTGTCAGAGATACTGAAATAATCCCAGACTGGGGGTCACTTGGATATACGTACGTATATTAGACTTGTCTTTTTTGCATTCTTTAGTTTCACACTTCCTGTAATTCTGAGTCGGAGATATTTTTCGATTCATATAAAAGATTTCTTCCAATGTATCAAATAATTTTTTGTAGATTGCTAAGTTTTCGAACTGTCGTGGTATAAATATTGTGAATACAGATAGAATTTAACATGAAAAAAAGCGAGCATGCTTAAGGCCGGACGGCCAAAGTTGCGATCGTAATTCTAAGTAATATAATATAAGGAACGTTATTTCGATAGAACTTTCCTCGTCGCTAAAGTACAGTCGAACAAATGTAGGTTCGAAAAATTATGAAATTTAACTTTGAGAATTTTTTTATGATAACCCCTATGTTGCATATATTAATTTTTATGCGTGGATTATTAAAGTACAGGAAAAAAAAGCATCGCATGCTTATGTTTCTAGGAGGTTTCCATATAAATTTTTTTTAATGACGTCAACATTTTGGCAAGGACACGTAAATCAATTTGAATAAGTGCAGTGTAATACTGTTAATAACAACACCGTATTCTCAAATTTTGAAGCAAATGGGATGGGAAATAAAACATTCATTAATTTTTTTGAGTCGCCTGGTATAAGCAATTCAAAAAAATAATATCAGTGCATTGATAAACCGCAAGTATGGACTTAATTTTAATATTGTGCATATTTTATCAAAACGGATAAATTTTGATTAACCATTTACTATGCTTACGATAACAGTAAAACGTTTGTTAGACTCCATTGTAAAATGTTGTTAGGTATACAACTTTGAGTACAAATGGATAATTAAGTTATTTTATAAAATTTAAATAGCATTTATTATTGTAAAAATTGAAGATGACGTCAGATCATCGTTGGTGTGGATAATCATCTACATGATACTCCTAACATACATATAAAATTTGACAATTGGTCCGTTAGTTTAGGACAGACGGCGGACAGACAGACATACGGACGCACGCATGGACGGAAACTGGAGATCAATTCATTTGAATTATTCGACATATGTATTTGCAATGTGTTTTTAAAAATCAATTAAAGGTTTTGATTTTTCTTTTGGGAACTCCACATTGAAATCGTCAGTCAAAATTATCCGTAATTGATGTAAGTACAGATTGAGCAGTGTTCACCCTAACCTGTTGTTGTATAGTGGCAGATTTCCATGGATGAATTCATGATTTTATTTATACTTGGATTAGGTGAGAGGTAAATGGCAACCATTATAATTATTTGTCCGTTTTCCGCTACACAAATTTCTCCAACAGATTTGTTATAGACATATGATTGTGAATGATTAAATTCGACCGTGCACTCGATAGTTACCCATTCGATCGGAGACAAATTAAGGGAGTTTTAAATTCAACCTATTTAAATTTACTGTGGTTTAGTTAAGGCCACATGACAGAATTATTAAATTCGGCCTGAAGAAAACGACCGAGGAACACCAGTGCAGCAATGCACAGCTGCCTTACCCTGGTTCCCTCGGTTCTCAACCCGAGTTTGCTCGAATGAGCGTTTCATCCCGAAGCCTGACGGATCAAACGTTTTCATTTTAAAATTGTGTGCAAGATGCGCCTAAGGAAGTTTTCATTTCAAAAAATGTAGACGTTTAAAATTGTCCTTTGAGAACATTAAAATAATGTCAGCTTTGAAAATTTTGAAGACTAATAAGACTTCTGAAGTAGCGTGAAGAACGTACAGGTTTTGCTGTAAACTATGTACTTATTTTATTATATCAGGTATCAGGTTTACAATAGCTGTATGGAACAATATTTTACAATTTAACTGCTCTGAAATCTTGGAAACGTTTTATAGTTATCCTAAGCATAGTAAATCGTAAACAAGATGTATCTATTTGTTTGACTTATTTTTTGAAAATTATATTCTTTCCATATTTAAAAACTAAATAAGACAAGGAATTAAAGGAGTTTTATGAGTGTCTTAGTTCTCTACCAGAATGTTCTCTACAAATTCTTCTTTCTTTTGTTTTTCTGCGTCCTGGTTGTTGGATGTCACTAACAAATGAACACATATTTTTGCGTTTGTTTGACTTGGAGTTTTAATGTGACGTTTATACTGGTGAAATTGTTTCAGGTTTGACGCCGCAACATACATCGATAATGGGACATCCCTACCTCCTCCAGAATAGTTTCCTGCCACTGGCTATGATGAATGAAGTCAGGTTTTCCTATGGACAACGAAACTTCTTGTACAGTGATAATCACGAGTGATGGGTTGCAAGTCCCGCTCTTTTTGTAAAATATGACGCGTGAAAGTCGGACTTCCACCGAAGCAGTGTACAAATTTTGTTAGAAATAAATATATAGTGTTATCCGAACTTTGTTATGCGAGAATTAACGGTCTCAAGCCATACTCTATGACGACGTAGCTAATGGGACTCAATTCAGTGTACTTAACATGTTGAAGTTTGTTGTAGAGCGCGAATGTGAGCGCGGATGTCAACCACTTTTTTATTGTGTAAATAGTTTTAAAATAAGGATTGCAATAAGGCGCTGATATTACAAGGGAAATAATGGAAAAAATGTAAATGATATTTATGTACATCACGTCGACGGATTTCACTTCTATGGAGAGATCCAGAGTTTTCCGCGATCTTGCCCCGAGCTGAAATTTTGTGATTATATTGTATAAATTATTGTATTATGGTTTTATTTCTCGTTGCTCTTGTTGTTACTAGTTAATATTTTTAATTATTCTTGATTGATATTTGTTTTATTTTGTGCACTCGAGAATCTCTCGGTTTTTTAACCCGGACATTGTTGTTCTTTAATTTGGAAATCTCTTGTTAAAAGTACTGAAGGAAAACTCCTCTGCTCATACAATGTTTACTTCGTTAAAACTTAAAATTGTGTGCAATAAACCAAAACTCCTGCCCCAAACACTCAGTCACATCTGTAATAAACTTCATCATTCTCACCTTGTTTCACTTTTAATAAAGGTCATACACTGAAATGATTTGCTCAAATATTTCTATATCAAAGTTTTGTTTCATTCTGTGTGCATTCCACAATAAAACGAATTTAATTCATTTTCGTGTTTTATTACCTCACCATTGTAACCCCTCAGATTAAGATTAAGTTTTTCTTTTCCTGCCAAGCAAATCATCACAACTTTTATTATAAAAAAGAAACGAGAAAACAGCCGTGTCTTAAAAACTTTCTTATTCAATCAATTACAGACAGACGTGATGTCCGATAAATCACCATTTCAGGAGCTATATAATGTTATTTATATACAGAGTATCAAATTTTATTATATTCATATTCGTTACAGCACAAAGTTGTTACGACTTTAATTTCGCTTAAAGATTTTTATTTAATTATGATAATTTGAAGACACAAGTTTAATGAATTCGTTATTTCTCTTACACAAAAGGAATTAGTAGCTGCTGGATCGATATGACTAATAGCTATCTTGAATTATGGAGCAGTACACTAGACTCAGTATGGGAACTACCGAGTGTTTCACGGAACAATACACGCAACGTTCTTAGCATAAGTACAATATTTAATACGATTCGTCTAAATTTATGTAGGTTGAGGATACATTTCGTCGTTATTTAAAATAATATCTATATTATAGGCAATGCTTAGTTTTAGTGTTCTACATAAATTGTAGTATAGTTTATACACATCGCATGCATCAAGCCAAAAGATAAATCGCGACTGTTTGTCAGACTGTGCGATAAATATGACGAATCACGTCTTAAAATAAAAATTTCTTTTTTTTCGCACAAAAAGTGAGAGCGTATGAAAAGCCGTTTGGAAAAAAATAATACTATTGTCGCATATAAGTAAAACATTTGTTTTAATTGAAACACCCATCTTGCGCAATAGTAATGGCATGTCCAATGAACGGAAACTTTTTCTGTGATTCCAGGTTTAATAAATCATATTTTCATAATTACTTCATTAAGTTAATATTTTTGCATACCCTTCGTTTTTGACGACAGAACATTAAATCTGTATTATACATTTTAAGTTTCTTTTATTGATACTTCGTTTTGCTTTTAATTACAAAAAGTCGAACATTTTCGTGTAGAAATATGGCTAAAGTATTTCAACAGAAATGATGCTCCAAATACAAATTCTACTTTTTTACATGTAATTATGTAGGTTTAATTGCGGCGTGCAGAACATTTAAAAACACATCAGTTAACAACAAAAGAGAAAGAATGTAGCTTATCGCGAGAAACGAAAAAGTACTAACTGATTTTATAAAAATTTTGATGGGAAATATATATGAAACTGCTTGAATGGACTACACTAAAACAATTTTCCGAAAGTGCATGGGTTTTGAAATGACGTATACAGTCCTTTATAATAATCATACTGAATTTAGTTAGAATTGGAATGATTAGATATTAACTAAAGTAAGCCTCCTGGTTCGGTCCGTTTGTTTGTTGACGATTTCATGAAACAGATATTCTGTGAAAAAAAAATACTGGGAAAATATTGTGAAATTTTTATTGTACCTTAAAAATATCATGTACATGGTAAAATGGAAAAAAATAGTTATTTTAATTTTTTGCTGTTTCCGGACGAGGCGACGACTAATGTGACCAAAGCAAATATTTTTGCAAAATACATACTGGGTTGCCACCATAGTAACCTGATTGACCAAAGCAAATAATTGCCACGGTAACTTTTTGGGGTTGAGTCCTAAAAAGACTCATTTTACGGACACTTTTGAGTTCGTAAAATAGCTGTTTTGGGGACCGTATACAAAAAAAATGTTTTTTCATCCGCCAACAAAAATTTAATGATGTCATATGGATATTCTGACTTAGAACTGCCATCAAAACGTTCTTTTTTTTATTTAATTTTGGTAATTAACTAATACTGATTTAATAATCGAATCGAACTCGGGACTTCGGGTCGGTGCGCCAGACGCTTATCCTATACTCCACGATTAGGATGATTTAATAATGATTACATACAGAATCGATTAAAATTCACTTGGTTAATATGGTTTTATTATGTTAGAATTCTGCAAAATGAATTACTTTTAAGTAGAGTGTGTGCATTTTCAGATAAGCACACCCATAAACTTGCGCAGCAAACGAAAATGAGTCAGGCCAAGTCTATTTTTAAATTTAAGTAGATAACTCGTTGTCAACACGTCATTCGTTAAATGTTTTTCGTAGTATTCACTTGTGTTTATATTTTTGTGTTATGTTCTTCTGCTATAAGTTGCGATTTAGAAAACAGTTCTTTTCAGAACTACTGTGATTATAATTTGACGTGTGAAAGTAAGTTCCGCCAGTGGTGGGATTCTACTTGTCAGATGAAGATGACTCACTGTGCTTATCTGTAAACGTACGGTCTCTATTAGCCCGTTTGACTTGCAAGTAAAAAGTCAAGGTTCGTCTTCCTTATTTTGTCATTTTTTAAAGGGCCCACTTAGTTTCGTAGTACCTATACTACTATACTGTGAAAAAATAATAAATAAACCTTTAATTACTAAACTGTATGCTCTAATATGCATGCATAATTAATTATATCTCCAGGCTGAAGGAAGTGCATCGAAATAACTGCAGATCATTTTTAAATGTTATTAATGCTATTGCTATTAGTGTTACTATTATTATGCATAACTGGTAACAAGTCTAATTCCAGGCCAGCTTGTTAAAGCGATTTCGAATTTAACACAATCATGCCAAGCAACTTTGCAGCTACTTATCCAGAGAAGGAGGCTTTAACTGCCTAAACTATGTCATCAGTTTATCCCTGCAAAGAAATTTTCTAAATGAGATTTGTTGCAAATATAATCCTGTAAAAGGATAAAATATACCAACACAATTAGTCCCAATATTTGAAGAATCAACATAATACCTCAAATAGATGATGATAGTAAGTTGTAATTATCGTAGCAATCATGAGAAACGTGACCATAATTCCCAGATCTAAGTGTAGAATGAAATTGACAAAATTTTAGACAAAATGGTGAAAAGGGACATTCAGATAGTGCACCAATGGAAAGACGAATCTAACAGGATATTATTAATAATGAGCAAAATTGGTTTAAGGTTATTTACACAGAACTTATCTCTCTCCTAAAGAACAGTACAACATATCCAGTTTTCTTAATACATTTTTTGAAAAGCCGGATAAGCTGAAATAAACATATATGTGTATAGTGTTAAAGTAAATGTAGAGTTTTATTATTTTACAAATTTTGTAATGACGTCATCAAAATTTTAGAAAGAATATTTATATCAATTTAGATTGTTGTAAGTAATACTAGTAATTATGGTAGCTACTGTATTCCCAAATTTTTGGCGAAATGGAGTGAGCCGTTCTTGACTTGATCAATAAAACAAATTTCCTCACTCAATAGTTTTCTTCTTGCCACCGGCAGTTCTATTAATATTGGTACTTTGATGAATAGATTCATAATATTTTATACATTTTAGATAGGATTTATTGGGCAAAATATGAAGTCATCAATTTGAGAGTTAAACGAATAACTTAACCTTAAAACGTTTGCAAGATTTTAGACCTTCCAGCTTTTCAGTTTCACAGTCAAATTGTACAATGCAATATAATTAGTTGTCTACGGCAACAAATGAAAATGGATTCATAAACCACGCTTGTATGTCGTACTATTCAAAATTTTGAGATAACGTCATGAGGTTGTTGGTGGGGATAATTTGGCACACTTTGGTTAGCGTTTTATCATCTATGCGATATTTAAAATATGACAAGAATCAGTGAAGTAGTACGACGAAATTCCGGTGACGGATGATGGCGGTTCGGAATTTCGCCGATAACTCGTGGGGGCGGCGTGCCTCGGTGCCAAGCCTCGGGCCGACTAGAGCCGCTGAGAAAGTAAGACATCTAGCCCACCTAAACTTATGCGGACACCTTCACGCCACTGGAGGTGGCGCCTTAAGTCGGGAGCAGCGGTGCCCGGGCGCCAGCTCCCTTTCCGGGGAGGGAGCACCGGGGGTGCTCTAAAGCCGGAGACACGAATCTCCAGGTGGTTTGAACACTCGCGGAAACAAGAAATTAAAAAAAAAGTAGGAAAATTAACAATAATCGGGTTTTTATTCCCTGCCACCAGCTGCACGGCTACAATAATGTTAAATATTTATAAAAAAAAACTTTACCAAATAAAAAAAAAGAATAAAACGGCCGGTACGGTCGTTCGGCGCGGAGACGGTACGGTAACCCGATAGGGGAACGCGTCGGCGAAACACGACTCGTGCCCAACGGTTTCGGCCTTTTGCGATGACCGATAAAGAGGCAGAAAACCCAAACGGTACTTACAAAGGCACTGCACTCGTCACAAACTCCAACTCCAACGGCCACGGCACTTGGGCAGAACTTCCAAACCCTTGAAGGAATCTCCCTTTTCGGCCAAGTCGGCGCGGCTATCGCGGATTCGCCCCCAATTTTCTCGGTACGCGTCCCGGTTTTTGACCTGCGAAAATTCGCTTCGTTACATAGTTTCGAAAACAACAAACAGACGGAAGACGACATACAGATAGACGAAAACGGAAAACCTATTGCTTTATATTCCAGGCTTCATGAAAAGTGGAAGAAACATGGAAGTAGTACATTTTATATGGTATATTTCGCCGCGGTGATGTCAGTTTTCAAAGATCTCTCGATTTCCGAAGAACTTAATACATGAATCTTACACAATGTATGATAAAATTTTATCATTCCGCTTCCACTTGTGTTAGAATTTGATTTTTATACAGTCTGAGTCACTAAACGCGCGTTCCTCGATACCTCATTAATTATTAGAAATAGAAAAGAAGTCACATACCAAAGTTGTAGGGTTTTTTGAGGACATACTCTAAAATTATTTTTTCTACTTTGCGTTCTTAATAAGTCTGTTACGATACGCAATCGTGTGTCGTGATAAATGCACTAATAAGTGCTATACTTAATAATTTCACTAAACGTAGTGAAATTAATTTTTTTATTGTTGTCATTATGGAGGAGCTAGCTGCTAGCTGTTATAACTCTCTATCATCTTTCAACTTACCCTTAATGTTTAATGAAATAAAAGGTATGTTCTGCCAACTGTTGTGAAAATAACCAGATTTTGAATTTGCTGTGTTTTTATGAAAAAGGGGCAAAAGAGAAAAAATACTGTATGATACTCGTTTATAAAACATTTTGTCGCACTCGCTGAGCTCGTCATACCCTAAAACTTGCGTGCGACAAAATTCTTCTTATAAAAGTCGTATCATAATATACTATTTTATTCATACTCTGCCGTGTTGAACATCATAGAAAAAGGAATAAACCCAAGAAAAACCAGGTTGGATGCTGGACAGGTCCGTGCACTTCTTGAGGGCGATGCAGGATTATTATTGGACAATTTATCAATTATATGATGAAAAAGTAATACCAACTTTAGATACTGTATATCATAGACTGAAAACCTAGAATCAAATATCCTGTTCGGACACAACACTTAGGAGGTTCCTTAAGAAAATTGGTTTTTACTATAAAACAAGTAATAAAAGAGTTGGATTCTGAGAGAATTGTTAAGTAGCAGTATGAGTATTTAACCAGCATCCTATTGTATTTAGTGGATGAAACATGGTTTGATATACATGACGTCACAAAAAAAAGGATGGATGGACAGTTCAGGGAAATGTGTTGTTGACGTATCTCCGTCAAGAGGAGACCGAATTTTTATATTAAATGCTTGTTCTGAGAACGGTTGGGTACATGAGGAAAATTTACTTTTGGCATCCAATAATATAACCCAAGCAAAAGTGGATTTACTACGAGAACATGTCGGCGACTGTATTCGAAGATTGGATTACTAAAAAATTAGTTCCATATTTACTGGCAAATAGTATAATAGTTATGGATAATGCGGTATACTGTTCCCAACTGCAAAGAAAAATACCAAATGGACAGTGTTGGCCAGAAAATCTTGGGCAGTATTTTTCTATCATTTAAAAAAAACACGATGTAGTCTATGCTTTATTGTCATAATGACTGACACTTTTAAAAAATAAATTTTGACATTCGTCATCATCCACATTCCAGCCTACGTCAAAATGACAAACATGGCAAATTTGAGGTTATAAGTACGTAAAGCATATTTTAGAGCTTATATCACTGGAATGACAGAACTGCCCAAGATTTTGTGGCCGAAACTGTATCCAGCACCAAAGCCGAGATAGTAGAATTTTTATAGCAGGAAGACATACATTTTGGAGAGGAATGCACAAAGAAACAACTTTTAGAAACTTTACATACAAGAATCAAAATCACTTTTCGTTGCTACCATCAATTTCTTTTTGTGCAACATGTTCATTCTCAGTGAATACATTTTCAACATCGCATTTTTTCAATCATAAACAGATTCCATGACGATGTAGAATTTTTGAAATAGACACTAACAGCTCATTTCATTGTTTTTCAATCCCATCTACGTAACTACCGAGTGTTTGTGATATTTTTGTCAAGTTAGCAACATATCTAAAATTTTATGATGGCTTACTGGATTGATGTTTATAACACTCGGTCAATAGCTGTCCTCGTCTTAACCATTCAGAAGGTTTATTGAACGTCTGAACTGTGAACTGGCATACTCGCATGGCTGCCAATAATTCGAAATTGCTAACACAAAAATTTGCTTCAATCTATACAGTCACCGGATATTAACTCGTTTACTTTGCACTGACTAGGCTCTGCAACAATTTGACATTACATATTTACAAAATAAATGTCAAAGAATTTTTTGCCATTTTCTGCATAATTACTCTAAAACAAGATTATTAAATTATACTACAATGTCTAATAGTGATTATAAATGCACTTCTCGCGAGTTGCGGGAGGATGGAGAAAAAGTGACGCTGGATTTATTACCGGAAAAAAGTAAGTTCAGGTATGAAAAACCTTAAATTATAAGGCATACCGAGACTGGTGTGCTGAAAAGGGATTTCTGAACATGAAATAAGAGAGCGTTGTGTTTGTTTATTTTGGCGACCTTGCCTATAATTCGATACAATTTTACATTTTTTAATAACTTAAAATCGGGGTGCAGATTTTACATTCACTAAAATTATGACATTTATTTTTATTATAGCACGCAGCTCTATGGTATGTCCGTGCACACTCTCATCCCCTAAAATTTGAATTTTTTTTCAAACCATAATTCGTTATAAATTCTACAGATCTCCCACACTGAATTTCATCGTGGCACAAACACTGATAAGCGAATTACAGGGGCGTCCTATATGTATTTCTGTGTGAGTGCCGCCTGCATGAAATCACGGTTCGAATTAAAATCGTTGCTGGTAAATCGTTGCTGGCAAATCGTTGCTGTCTTCACACCGGTCGCAAAAGAGTAACTTTTTCTTTGATTATATTGGCAATGTTATTACGCGGGCAGTCGAAAGGTGGTCGAAAGTTGAAACCAAATGTCAGTGAACATTGTTAATAATAACTAGACCAATTGAATATTTCCATCTATTTGTATTTTATGGATTTTTTTCGGAACGAACTTAATAATTTTTTCACAATTTCACAGTATAATACAATAATTATTAATAAGTACATATGACAATTATTATATTTATCGCAAAAAATGTGTTTTTAAGTAGTTGAACTTTTAATCAGTCTTCTAGAAAGATTTGCATAAAATACATATCAAAAAAATATATGAACCGATTTATTTTATTTATGATTTCAAAAACACAGTAATGTTTATTTCCATTTAAAACATTGATGACGTCGTATCAAATTATTATTAAATTAACATCCATTGGAACGTACACCCTCGAAGAAAGTTCTGTGTAAATAACTTTTTTTTTTAGTTTAACGAACGAGTTCAAATTTCAATGTACGAATAAGTTTGAAATGCAACGCAATAAAATAATGATTGGACGTAACATATTTATTTTACAGTTCTTTACAAATGTGATTAGATTTTAAAATTGTATGACGGCGGTAGCTATGCATGAGATGGAAAGTTTACTGCCATATCAGGTCGAAGGTGGTTGAAATGACACAGTAATAAGAGAGGAGCAACCGCTATGTCTGTGCCCTTGCATGCTTGATTTGTGGTTTAGGACATGTTTTATTCCTTTTCCTGTCATCGGGTTTTATTGTTTTTAAAACACTCTGTCAGTATTCAGAACCCACTATGTGAACTCGCTCTGAATTTGTTAGCTATAAAATGAAAATGTGATAATCTGGTGCGAAACCTTAACGAATTATTTATTAAAGACGAGCGGAAGGGTATTATTTTAGGATGTGATATAAGTTTATATACAATTCCGATAAATTTAGGACTGTATAAAACTTTAAACGCAAGATATGCAATGTTAATCGGTGCTTCCATTAAGTGGTACGTAATGTTTTAAACCAGATATTTTCCGAGTTCTGAACTTTTTAAGAATATTGATCGGTTTCGTATCTACAGAATTAAATTTTACTCTTTTTTAGACACTATGTAACGAACTCTTTTGAAATTTTAGCATATTTGGGAGCTTTTAAGAAACGCTAAGTTACATTATAGTGTTAAAATTAATGTGTTGTTCCTCACCTGTAACTCTAAATAACTCTTTATTCAAAAAAACGTGAACATGCACTTATTTTTACTTCCCAACGAAACTTCTTTTCTGGAAGATTCATAATTAGCTCGTAGAATATGAAGAAGTATATACATATTTTAAGAACATCGTATAGGTAACAAAACACAAATTTGTCTGTTCCTCCCCATCAAAAATGTAATGTCATGATCTCAGAATTTTACTAAATAAATCCCATTTTAATGTGTAAAATAATATGCTTCTATACCTGTGGGTTGTTTTTAACACTGCGCATATAAGTTTTTGGAAATAAATTCAAAATACTACAACAAAATTTGCGATTTATTGTAGAAATTACAAATTCTGAAATTTTGTACACGCTTTAAAATTATCGTGGAACAGGTAAATCGCTGATCCGAATTTATCATTTGTCTGCTCGTCAGTGACAGAATGATAAGCAATAATACTAGCCGAAATCGATTACCATAAAAAATCCCTAAGTCTTTGCCGGAATAGTCCGACAATTTTTGGTTTCTTGCCTTTAGAGCCGTATCGAAAAGTGATGCGGAGGTTAAAAAATAATTTAAAAACATAGCTTATTTGGTTTAAATTTTTGTAAATTGTCTACGATGTTCTTAGAAGCAATAATGTCTTGTTTTCGGCAATAATGATTTTTTATGAAGGCATAATTTACAGTTTTCAATACCAAATTTCAGTGAAAAAGACCAAGTGAATAACACTGGAGCAATGCTTGTGTACTGAACAATTGCGGTTTACTGGGCGCCATTCTATTTTATTCATTTTTTACTAATTATTTTGCTGCGCAAATCTTTTAAAAAGACTGTCAAATTATACATACAATATTGAGCATTTTGCGTTTTTGACTGAGCAACAAGGTATTGAGACACTAAACATCTAAAAGCTATCAAAGTTATTTTGAATATCTGAAGCTCCATTTGTTCAAAGCATCGATGCAAGTCTTGTTCAATGGTTTAAAAAGTAAACCATTGAATAATATGTGTATCGATGCTTTCTACATTCCATACAGAGATATTGAATTGTTGATTTACTTAAAGAAATACGAGTAAATAAATTTCAGTATAAGGGCAAAAAATTAATTTTAGCATGACAATAGTATTAACAACCTAGATTTCTTTTGCACAACAGTCATATCAGTCGCATTATTTACTTTAGAATGTAGTTTTTTTTAATACACGAGTACAGTTTAAAATTAATATTCTTACAATTTTCAACACTGTTAACACAGAACGAGTAACATTTTTACACACCGGCTCTTTTTACTTTTGATCTCCACTAATGAAAATGTATACTTGAGTTTGTTTTTATTAATTAATTAATGTTAAACTGAGCTTGATATAATTTTAATTAATTTGCGACGAATCTACCTGCAAAAATCAATTAAAAATTAAATAATTAAATCTCAATACTGGAGAACATTTTCATGTCGGCGAGTCCGTTGGAGCGACGCATTAATTGAATTAAAAAGTACATATTATGAAAGTCCCGCTGAAATACGTTTGTTTTCCTGATGTTTAATTAATTAATCGGAGAACAAAACTATTTCAATTATAATTTCAATTTTCCATAATTGGAATCAGTACAGTCGTGTTCCCTAGTTATTTATCACGGCGGGCTAATTGACGATTTCATTATTAGATTAAAAATGTTGGGAATTATTTGAAAGTGCATCTGGCAAATGGAACACGCATTATCGAAATGACAGATCACTGTTAAATCAATTAACGTAAGTAACGAAGATGCTCGAACGCTGTTCTGCACAAACTAGAACATTTTCCAGGGCCAATAATGGAAATTTAAATTAACGCATTTTGAGTGTACTGAAGTAATTGCTTTTGCTTTAACGTTGGATTCTACTTAAATATTAATATACATTTGTCTCAAATTAATTAATTAAACCCTTAAATTTTTATATCAGAAAACTCTTACTGAAATCGTTATTTCTAAAATTTATGCATTGTAATTTATTTATAGGTATGAGTATATTTGCAATTTATTTTTAAATTCAAATTTTTTGTATTTTGGTGAAACCAGAAGCCGTTAATTGTTTTGGAATATACGAGATGTTGTTAAAAAGGCAGTGAATTGAGTGCTGCGTATACATATGTACAGGGTTTCTATAAATGATTATAGGGTCGCAGTAGGTCATGTAAACGTGCCGCCTCTCAGATTTAACTGTACGGAGATCCGTACTAAGTGCCCAAGGATGCAGGACAAAGATCACACATATGTATAACTGGTTGCCTAAACGCTTCATATGTTTTTAAAAAATAAAACTATTTCATTACGATAAAAAGAAACAAATTTATTGCCGTTAAACATCACACTAAATGTTGAAAATGTTCATCATTCTGTTCAAGGCACATGTTCACTCAGTTTTTTATTTTAAACATGTTCTCTAACATCCTTTCGTCAATACTTCGGACCCGTTGTTCAATTGTTCAATTCTGTTCAAGTCGTCTCAAATCATCAACGATTTCCTCAGATGAAGTTTTCCACGAGGTTTCTCTTTGTTGATACTGCCAGTTCGAACAAGTCTGTTGATTACATCTGGAATGTGGGCCTTTAACAATGTTTCTTGAATTACTAAATCTGGATATTTGGCCAGATATTCTTGCTTACAAGCGGTTACAGAATAAGTGTAATAAGTGTAAGTCTAAAGTGGGATTTATAAACTTGCTGTTGACGTTGAAGTTCCCGCTGCAGTTGTTGTTCCCGCTGACGTTGCTTTTAGAGCTGAAAATTGTCATTTATAAACTCCGTTGCCAAGTTGCTGTTGATGGTAACTTTAATGTTCAACTTTTGCCATATTTAAAGGGATTGTAGCGTCTCATTTAAACAATTATTGATGACATCATAACTCTTACAAATTTGCTGTAAAATTTTTTGACATTTGTCAAAAGATGGAAAGTAAAATGAAAGGCTTGACATTTTTTTTGCATTTTTTTTTCAAAAGCAAATGCTACGCATTTTAAGAATTTTATGCATTACATTATCCTAACCCCCGGTATTAGTATAAAATGTTGTTATACAATTTATTTATTTTTGACAATCTGGCTTCCTAGACTAAAAAAAATCGAGGCCCGTACATAAATCACAAGCACAGGAGTATATTAGTCCATAAAATTTAAATACTTAGGGGGAGATTCTCGAAACTCGATAAGGCCTTGCAAGGATCTGCAAATTCAAAACCATAGCAACATGTATTGTTGTTGCATTGTATTTAGTTTCGATAGCGATTTGCAAATTATCGGAGTTTCCAGAATCTCCCCCATAGCATTTATCATGCACAGTTTGACGTGCCGTTATTAAATTGTTGGTGGGGATGATCAAACAAATTTTGGTTTTACCATCCACCCGATGTTTGTAAAAATGCATAAAATTTGCATATTTTACAAACAAATTATCAGTTCAGTAAAAAATCGACAGATAGACAAACAACAGCCACATAGACGACAAACAAACGGAAAAAAAATACAAAAATACAGCTTGAGTATGTTTACGTGTATACACCTATATTTGAGACCTTGGAAACTTAAACAATAAAAATAATTAAATCTTGTATATTAAAAAATTATTTAAGTAATTACAAATTAGGAACCTTTATTTTGTCAGTAATTTTTATTATAAATAAATTTAGTATGAAATATCGACTCGTTTCCAACAAAAACGGGTTTCTGCATATTTGACAAAACCGTGTCATTCGTTTATTTATTATTAATATAATCGTTGTACATCTATCATCTATTAATATATATCTATTAATCGCCGTATGCGAAAAATAAATAAAAAAAATTAAAACACAGTTACGTTACAGTATGATCTAAGCAAAAAATCAAGAGTATACGAATGCTATTGTTGATGTCACCATACCGTAATTCTGTACATCTATGACATAATCGTTGTACTATTTACATAAATAATAATAATAATAAAAACTACCTCAAGCAATAATTTTGTAAAGTTCCACACTGAATATCTGCTGTACAAAAATCTGCAGTAACTGCATGGATTCATATTTGTTTGTCATTCTTAAAAAAAGATGCTTACGTTATATAGGTAAATGTGAGTGGCCCACAAACCACTAGAAATAAAATACACCAACTAACTATTCGTGGAATCACCGTGACGCATTATCTCGCGTTTTTAATTATGACAAACGTGATTTATAAAAAACAGATTTCGAGTAAACGACCTCATCTCTCTTCATTATCCTGATTATTAGAATGAAAAGATGTCACAAAAGAGCATCACATGTGGTTTGGTTTATATATTAAAAGCTGTCGTTGTCCGAAAAACCCGCACCAGTATCATATTCTCTTAATTAACGTTGTAAAACTCGGCAAGAGCGCTCATTAGAGCTTAGTCACACCGACATAGCATAATGAATCTTGACGAAGCACTTTTTATTGTGTGTGCTTTTAACTAGATTTCAAATTAATTAAATCAAACTTATTCTATTCTGCTTTGTTGTAAAGGTATACAACCCTTAGTTTTGCTTAGTCTGGTTTTAAATGAGTATTTTAATTTATAAAACACATTAATGCTAATTTTATTTTTGACTTTAGTCTGCAGTACTCATTAAAATAATTATATTTCTTTAACGCCCGTGTTGTGGCCGTATTTTAAAAATAAATTTGTTTTTTTAGTCCAGTTTTATTTTAAACAAAAACAGATTTAATAGAACTAACAAGCCATTGGAAACTTTTACAAATGGAATGAGCTGTTCCTATGACGTCATTTTGGTTATTACTTTACCACAAGGGCCGTACACCACTTCATCAAAAATGAAGTTACCATGTCATTAGTGTTATTTATGTAATGTTTTCGAGACTACGTCTGTTTTTATATGTTACATATTTGCTAAACGTCTGAAATTGGAGCTACTTTCTATCATTCGTTGTAATAATTCCCCGAAGAGTGCTCCAAATATTACCGTATGCTAATTTGCTGTGCTATACTGGGTACAGTATATATATTCAGTAAAAAAAACTCTTTATGATGTATAGTCTTTGCCATTTCTATTGAAACACCACTTGTTAATCGTAAATTGGGCAACATTCATATTCAGACAATTTTGTAACTAAAAGCCGTTGTCAATCAACCGAGAGCAGCTGTTACCAATTGCTAAATTTTAAGCAAAATCAACAGATGGTGTTTCAATAGAAATGGCAAAGACATTAGATTACGATAAAAAAACGTAATTTTATAAAAATCAATTTTTTCTACTTTGCGTCGCTAAGGAACTCTTTACGAAACCCATTTCCGTATCGAAACAGATCTTATTATGAAACGCGATTTTTTATTTTACTAGTTTGGTGGTACCCGCGACGCTGGTTAAACGTCACAACAAAACTACCTAACCTCACAACTGTCAAAACCTTTTTAATTGTTCAATGTGTGCCCAGATCCTTGGAATCATTGCAAACATTAATGGTAACATTACAAGAATCCTGAGCGGTAATGGTGATGCCTGGGAAATTTGACTGGGAACAAAGTTTTGTTGGATTGCTCGTCTATCTCTGATGTACTGGCGCTTGTGCCTTGTGCTCGGATGCAATGAGAACATTTTCTACTATAATTTTCACATTATTCTCACTACACCACCGTTCAAAATGCTCAAATTCTTTTGTAGACAAGTCCTTAGGCTTCTTGGGCAATAGTTTTGTAACTGTATCCTCGGCATTTCGCGAAATTCGGACGGGGTACAATTTCCCTCGCTTTCCATAACCCTTGTTTAAAGAATTATTCGCAAATAGCTATTTGTGCAATAAGATAGGAAAAGTGACATTTTTCCACATTCTAGACATGAGATTTTTGGTCCAGACGAAGTCGAGATCAAAAACATGTCGTGAATGTGGAAGACACTTTTCCTATCAAATTGCACACAAGAGTTTGTAAAATTAGGTAAAAAAACTCTTCATTATAAATTTAATTGAGTGATAAAGTATCAAATCCCTTTTAATGCAATAAATTTGTTGTCATGGCAAATACAAACAAACAACGCAACATTTTGCAATTTTTCAACGTTTGAAGTGTTTTGGGTGTTTCTTGAGGTAAAAATGTTGGAAGATGATGTTGCCTCAGTATCTTTTGATGTTGAAGAGTCAGCCACACTTTCACGCGATTCACTATTGCCCGAGAAATCAAAGAAAAAATATAAAAAGGCGTACAAGGAATTTGAGAACTGGTGTTTGATATTGTTTTGTTTTATTTTTCCGCTCTAGTTAGGAAAAATTTCACTTTTCCAAACCCAAATGAATGTGGAAAACTAGAACAATTAACAACCGAATTTTACAAATTAAATTTCGTTGTTCAAACCCAAGTAGCACTCAATACTATATTAACCGTATTATATACATTAGTATGGTCTAAATTGTGTGTTCGTATAAATACTATACGTATTTCATAAATCATTTTTAAATTATACATATTTTAAATGATTTTTAAATGTATTATTTATAGGTTTTATATATTTTCTTGTAAATTCAGTTCTAAAAACTTATCTGTTTTATATAAAGCACAAAAGTAAGTCGTTTCATAGTCATTTCCTTTAATTTTTTTGTCGCGGAAAGTACCTCTATATAAGAATGTGTTATTAATGTTCTTTATATACATTTATATTTGGTATTTTATAAACATATTTTATTTCATCAAGTTTTTCTATGGTTTCTATAGGTAATATTACATGAAATTAAATTATAAAATACGTCCTATGTCTCCTTTGCAAGTTTTAGCACGTAAATTTTTGTTCAGATTTGTTTGTGAGCACTTTAATTAAATAATGTCTTCTACACGTATATTATTATACGGTACGGGTCAATAGCATGATATAATTATAAAAACTACAAATTAGCGGTGATTTATGATATGTAGGCAATTAGGTATCTATTACCTTTACGTATCATTGCGTTCAAGTTTTTTTTTACATCTAAAAAGATTTGATAACGTTTAAGACCCATTAAAATTTTCTCCAATTTTTTTCCCCGAAAAAACATTTTACACCCAGCAATTTCCGAAAATTTGTACTGGGAAGTAGACAGATGGAAATGGTTTTATTAATTAATAGTCTCAAATAAGCAAAATGGACATTTTCGACTGAACAACTCGAAGCAAACTCGAAGAGCTGAAGAGCTGTGCTGTCACATTTTCAATCGGTCGCGCACCTGTGCCGCGCACGTAACTTGTTCATGTAGCCACTGACCAACGTCCACGCGTACACCACAGACGCGCGTTGTGCTGGAAACTAATATTTTTATTGCGGTACTCTCGTAAGTACAGTTTGTGTATTTCTTCCATATCACTCTAACTATAAATGTTGTAACATGTAGGTAGATAATTTGGTATACTTAGATAGGCTAACTACTAACTTTACACAATAAGTAATGAATTGCTTATTGCGTTGAACAGATTTGTTGCTTATTGCGCAGAATAACATCGACATGAAATGACGCATTGGCGGGTATATCATATTTTTTGTATCAAACGTGAAAGTTAATGACTGGGTCATATAAATTCACAAGTACAGTTATCTAATGTGACAACCAATTTATTGTTTGGACTTATAACGTTTATAAATTTTGTAATTTTATTAGATCTAAAATATGTATAAAAGATGCATGATTTACATAAATACAACTTTTTAATATTGAACTCCAATAAATCTAGTGCAGATAGACTTATCAATTACTGATCGAAATGGAGTAATCTTCTATTTAACATTACTGAGTTTGTTTGTAACAAGTGAGTAACTTTGTCATTTTTAGATGCCATTCGACAATCATTTTCGAGACAAAATCCATCATCTTTAGGACAAAAACATAAATGATGCAGTCAAGGATTGGTTACGCTTGGCTAAAGCGAGGTACGAATACTCTCAAAGAAGAGTTCCAACATTATAATCGCTATATATGGATTTTCAATTTTTACGAAAGAATTTTTGGTTAGTTTAATATGTCTATTTTGATTTTGTAATTTTTGTGTATTGTTCTTAATAAACATTCTATAAATATTTGTTTTGTGTCATTTTTGTAGCTTTACTAAAAGTGAATAAAAATGTATATTGAAACGTATAATGTGTGCATACATTAAATGATAATAAGACATAATATCAATACATTTAAAAAACGGTAGATCTCGATGTTTAATAAACATCAGTATAATACATATTATAAAAGTTGAAACGGGCGGACATTTTTCGGACTATAAAAGCTCTATGACAAACTATAATTAGATGAATTATTCTGTTAAAAAATAAACGTTTAAAAATCAGAGTGTGCTACTTGGGAATGTTTGAAAATAAACAACGTATGGTGACCACCCGTAATAATGTAGAGAAAAAATCCCTAAATCTCCTTTTTTTTATTTTACCAAATTTTTGATTAAATAACACACAAAGTAGAAAAAATAGTGTATTATACTCGTTTCATAAGACGCATCGTTGCATTCGTGTCTTTGAAGCACTCCTCGCTTCGCTCGTCGTGCTTCAAAATACTCGTGCGCCAATAGAGGGTCTTATGCAACTTGTATAATAATACTCCTATATACAGGGTGTCCCAGAATTCGCGCCATTCCCGTGAATGACATGTTTCCTGTCCCGAACTGTGCCGTAATTCGCAAAAAGAATTGTCCAGGCTTTAACCGTGTGAGAACTGGAAGGCGATTAAGTTGACCAATAGAGAGGCTGCTTTTATATCCGAACGTTTCTATGTTCAAAGTTACCTATGCCAAGAACAAAAAATCGGGTAATACTAAAGTTGAATGAATTTTTTCCGAATCCCCCTCCGTCAACAAAAGGAAACAGAAGTGTGGTTATAAATTTAATCGTTTTGACAATTGTTTGTCATAAACTGTCACGAAGTTCATCACTGACCTGAAGAGATGCTTCTGCGCCAAAGATGACTGATTAATGTACACAGAGACATCAAGGTTTACTTTAAGGTAAGTAGCATGGGACAGAAGTTATTTCTGCTGCCATTCTAGTTAAATTGTGTTTAACTGGGCTGTACATGTTATAAGCGAAGCTGTTTCATTTCATCGTAGGCAAAAAATAATACATTTATTACTATTCTACATAGAGTAGCTACCGAAGAGCAGGTATTAGAAGTCATTTTCTTAGAGCCCCGTGAATAATCGTCGGCACCCAGACCAACATGTGTTTCACCGATTGTTACATCGAGCAAGAGAAGATGGATCTTTTCAACCTAATCGGAAAGGCCGTGCTGGAGCTCCACGGAATGTACGTGTAGGTGCTGAAGAGCAAGTGTTAGAAAACATGGAAGCGGATCCTAGGAGAAGTGTCCTCTACGTAGCGCAAATGAGTGGATGCCCAAGATCGACCACTCATCGTATCCTTCAAGAGAGAAGACTGTATCCTTACCATTACACGAGAGTGCAGCATCTGCGACCAACCGACTACCCGCGACGAGTACATTTTGCTCAGTGGTTACTGCGACAAAATGAACTAAATCCTGATTTTTCACGGCGCATTCTTTTCACCGACGAATGCTCATTTTCCCGAGAAGGAATGTTTAATGCACACAATTGGCATTTCTGGGCACACGAAAATCTACATCTCACTAGGGTGACAGCATATCAGGAGCGATTTACTATTAATCTATGGGCTGGAATCATTGGTACTACTGTGGTAAAAATTTTAATGTATTGATAAAATTATCACTAAACTCCGTTCCTGTTTTTTTAGGTGGGGCCGTTTGTGTTACCTGATCGCCTTAATGGGGAGGCATATGCTAATTTTCTACGACTAGAGCTTCCGGCGTTGTTGGAAGACGTTCCTTTGAATGTACGGCGGAATATGTGGTTTCAGCACGACGACGCTCCTCCACATAATTCGATACTTGTACGGCGAACATTGAAAAGAGTATCCTCATAGGTGGATTGGGCGTAGCAGTACTAACATCTGGCCTCCTAGATCTCCAGACCTTTCTCCTTTGGACTTTTTTTTTGGAATCAAATTAAAAATTACGTATATACTCGTAGAAAACCCCTAGATACGTTAGAAGAACTGGAAGAGAGACTGCACGAAACCTACGCTACAGTTACTCCTGAGATGTTAAATAATACACAACACAACATAATTCGACGAGCTAGAACTTGCATTGAAGTTAATGGTGGTCATTTTGAGCACATTGTTTAATACTCGTAACGTTACAGTACAACGATTCCAGCCCATAGATTAATAGTATTGCTCTTGATATGCACTCAAGTTAGCGAAATGTGGATTTTCGTTTGCCCAGAAGTGCTAATTGTGCGCATTAAATATTCTTTTTCGGGAAAATCAACATTCGTCGGCGAAAAGAATATGCCGTGAAAAATCAGGATTTATTAGTTCATTTTGTCGCAGTAACCATTTAGCAACATGCACCCGTCGCGCAGTCGGCTCGTCGCAGATGCTGCACTTTCGTCAATAGTAAGGATGCAGATTTTTGTCTGTAAGGATACGATGCATGATAGATCTTGAGCATCCATTCATTTGTGCCACTTGTTCTTCACCGTCTACGCGTATAATCCGTGGAGCCCCAGCACGGCCTTTCCGAATAGGCTGAAAAGATCCATCTTCTTTTGCTGGATGCAACAAACGACGAAACACATGCTGGTCAAGGAGCCGATGATTGGGGAAAATACCTGTATATTCGCGCACAGCAGTGGCTGCATAGCGTGTACATTCTCCATAAATTAACATCATTTCCAAATATTCTTTATACTAGTATGAATAAGACATCAATAACTTAGTGGTATTGGTACTGATTTGTTTATAGTTTGTATTGTTCTTAAAAAAAAATGCAACTAAACGATTTTTGTTATAATTTTTATTCGTATCTTTTCAATCTCTAGAAAGTACTCACAACTTTAAAGAAACTGTTTTAAATCATCATGTGCAGCATCAATATTATTCTTGAATAAGTCTCAGTTTTCAGTATCTCCCCCGCATGATTGACACCACAGCAGATACCTATGATCTTAACACACCAGAGAAGTGGAGTCTCGTCTCTTTTTTCGTTGCTTAGATTAGGTATCAGCAACTAAGCTGTTCAGTAAAAATTGATACTGTTTATTGAAAATCATAAGCACCGATTAATCAAAGGCGATATTTATGTTTTAGTACACTTAATAACGTTCTTTGAATGGACATGTGGTACTCTTTTTTAGAAATAACGATAAACTTAATATCAGGCATATGATGCATAGTGAATTCTGAAAATGTACTAATTTTCGTTAAAAAGAACAACACATTATTCACGGGGCTCTAAGAAAATGACTTCTAATACCTGCTCTTTGGTATCTACACTATGTAGAATAGTAATAAATGTATTATTTGCCTACGATGAAATGAAACAGCTTCTCTTATGACATGTACAGCCCAGTTAAACACAATTTAACTAGAATGGCAGCAGAAATAACTTCTGTCCCATGCTACTTGCCTTAAAGTAAACCTTGACGTCTCTGTGTACATTAATCAGGCATCTTTGGCGCAGAAGCATCTCTTCAGGTCAGTGATGAACTTCGTGACAGTTTATGACAAACTATTGTCAAAATGATTAAATTTATAACCACACTTCTGTTTCCTTTTGTTGACGGAGGGGGATTCGGAAAAAATTCATTCAACTTTAGTATTACCCGATTTTTTGTTCTTGGCATAGGTAACGTTGAACATAGAAACGTTCGAATATAAAAGCAGCCTCTCTATTGGTCAACTTAATCGCCTTCCAGTTCTCACACGGTTAAAGCCTGGACAATTCTTTTTGCGAATTACGGCACAGTTCGGGACAGGGAACATGTCATTCACGGGAATGGCGCGAATTCTGGGACACCCTGTATTATTATTTAATAAACTCATAAAAAAGTAGTACTAACTGATATGCTACGAGTAGATAATTTTTATTATAATTAAATCTAGAAAGCAAAATTGAGTTATCTATACAACTTAAGAGTAAACACCATCTGTTAAGCAATTAATAAATTTCAGAAATTTCTTTGAAGAAGGTCAGAACACAGAACGAAACTTGTTCTGGTAGAGGGAAAAGTGTGTATTAGGAGATGGAAACAGGTAGGTATTTAAAATTATTGGTTTAAATAATTATTATCTAACAACTTAACCTCAGAATAATTGTAACGAAGTCTTGCCTGAATGCCGGTCATTTCCGGGTCAGTGGTGGGTCTTAATAATAACGACTATTTTTGAGACTTAGCAGCTAAAGAATGGTGATGTGCAACGATTGCGGCTATTAATTTATTCTACAAATTTTGACAACAAACAAGAAGCATCAGCTGTTAACCGACGGGGAAGTACGTAGGGGTCCATCAATTGGTTTTCAACTCCACCTGTCCATATGTTTACCGAAAATCGATCTTGAAAATTTCTTTCATGAATTGCATGTGGGTTTACATCACACCAAAGTTGGGCACTGTGCGAGTTAAATACACCATCTCTTGTGAATATCGCTTCGTCTGTAGAAAGCAACATTGTAACGAACTGAGGATCCTCTGTATTTTTTGCACATAGCCACTCGCAGAAGTGAACCTTACCCGGAAAATCTTCAGGTTTTAAGTGTTGAACTCGCTGTACGTGTAGATTGTTAAATGCTAACCAAAATTTGGCTAAGCATCTCCACCAACAATTTGATGACGTCATCCAATGTATAGTATTCTAAAATTATTCGAATGTTACACAAAAATATACTCATATATTTGAAGTGTACGAATCCACTTCTAGTTTTTTTGCTAAACGCTCAAATTTTCACAAAAATATTTTCAAGGCATAATAACGTTTTATTCCCGACACGGTTTGAATGTACGTGAACTGTGAACGCATCATAGAGAGCGACGACCAGCGGTACTGCGGATGTGATTCGATGCCGAACCTGGCCCTTTCCTTTTTACTTCCCGAGCGTAAGCAAAGGAAGTATTGTAATCGAGTCCGTCGGCCGACTCTCTACTTTTACGTTTTCTCGATCTTTCATGACCCCTAGAAGACGAAGAAATAGGTCTCCCATTTCCGTCTGTCTGTCCGTCTGTCCGTCTGTCCGTCTGTCCGTCTGTCCGTCTGTCCGTCTGTCCGTCTGTCCGTCTGTCCGTCTGTCCGTCTGTTGTCACGGATTTTTATTAGACAGATAATCTCCGAAAGTACTCGACCGATTGTTGTGAAATTTTGTACTTATATTAAGAATATCATGTAGATGGTAAAACGCTAACCAAAATTTGTCGAATCATCCCCACCACTAAAGCGATGACGTCACTTCAAAATTGTACATAGTAAATGGGTTTTCAATTGTATAAAATAACATAGTCCTACACATGTAGTTTACAACTCTGAATCGACTTTTCACCCGAAACGTCCAGATTTTTGGAAAAAAAATCAAAATTATAAAACAACATTTTGAAATTTAATTTTTAATCTGATAACCAGAATGCTTTCAAATGTTGCAAATGTTTTAAGGCTATAAAGAGCATCATAAATCTTTAGTCAAAAAATATTTGCTTATCCCCTCCAAAAACTTGATGACGTCAGCTCAAAAGTTTGTGGAATAAATCATATCTAAAATGTACAAAATATGATGAGTCTGTACTTGTGAACTATCACTCCATTAATATTTTTTGGATTTGCATATACAGGGTGACTCAAAAAAATTAATGAATGCGTAAATATATTTTATTGATTTAATCAGGAACTACAAAACCGAATGCTCTGAAATCTTGCAGATGTTTTAAGGTCATAAAGAGCATAATAAATGTTTAGTCAAAATATATTTGCTTATCCCCTCCAAAAACTTGATGACGTCAGCTCGAAAGTTTGCCGAATAAATCATATCTAAAATGTACAAAATATGATGAGCCTGTACTTGTCATTTATCACTCCATTCATATTTTTTGGATTTGCATATACAGAGTGACTCAAAAAAATTAATGAATGCGTAAATTTATTTTATTGATTTAATCAGGAACTACAAAACCGAATGCTTTGAAATCTTGCAGATGTTTTAAGGTTATAAAGAGCATAATAAATTTTTAGTCAAAATATATTTGGTTATCTTCTACAAAAAACTGATGACGTCAGCTCAAAAGTTTTCCGAATAAATCGTATCTAAAATGTACAAAATATGATGAGTCTGTACTTGTGATTTATCATTCCATTCATATTTTTGGATTTGCATATGCAGGGTGACTCAAAAAAATTAATGAAGGCGTGAATTTATTTTATCGATTTAATCAGGAATTACAAAACCGAATGCTTTGAAATCTTGGGAATATATTAAAGTTATTATAAGCATGGTAAACTTTTGTTCAAAATGTATTTGTTCATCCCTCCTAAAAAAATTGATGACGTCACCCTTAAATTTTGCTGAATAAATCCTATCTAAAATGCAAAAAATATGATGAGTTTGTACTTGTGATTTATCATTCCATTCATATTTTTTAGATTTTCTTAAGAGGTGGTTCAAAAAAATTAATGAAGTCAATTTATTTTATTGATTAAATTAAAGGCAACACTTATTATTAGTATTACACACCAACCAACCCAATTTGGTAGACACAAAATTTGTTAAAGGAAAAACTCGGTTGAAACATAAGGGTAGCACGCTTATTTACATCGACTTTAACATTACAGACCTGCATTTGTTTTATGCGTTCACTTGATTCCGCGAATGTGAAATAGACATGTTTATAATCAACCAATTGTGAATTTCACCGTCAAGAATTAAAATAAAACCCAATGTTTTATATAATAAGCGGAAGTCGAAGCAATAAAACCGACGGTCGTTTTGTTTACAGTTTCTGTGTTTGGCTCTCACGTATGCTGTTACGCCTGTCATCTTAAATTAACAATGTTTATACATACACGATTTTCAGTTGCCTCTGATACGTAGGTATACGTGAGTAAATTGTTTCGTTATTTTATTGATTATTACAAATCAATATTCAAACGACCCAATTCATTTTCCCGAAAATTTGAGAATATAATAATTTTATTCTTAGTATTACACTACATCTATCCCAACTGATATACGTGTCCTTGCAAAAATGTTGATGACGTCATCGCAATTTTTTTTTAAATTCCCACTACAAAAATGTAATGAGAAAAAAAACACAATAGGCATGCAGTCGTCAAGTTTCCGACAGCGAGGGAAGTACTGTCTAAACTCTTTAGACCAATTTTTTTATCTTCCATTGGTATAACGCTGTGACTACTTTTCTTTTATGCTGTGACTGGAATTATTCATGTTGATGGCGTCATCGCAAATTTTTTATTGGTCAAGTTAAAAACCACTCACCCCATTTTCTCGAAAATGTGAAGAATACGCATGTCTTTTAATAATAATGATAAAATAAGAATTATAATATTCAGAACATTTTGTTCGATTGTGGTTTAATTAATAATTTTAGTCCTGTTTTGAGAAGACAAACTCATTCAAATCAAACTTCTATATGATATTCTTTCGATGTATAAACATAAATAAACACTTGAGCTTCAGATTGCTATTACCTACTGCTGAAGGACAAGGGGTGTTAATTATACTTATATTTTTTACTTTATAGTGGTTATCACAAAACGAAAATCGTAAAATCAAACTTTATAATTTTTTTAAAGAGCTGAATTTGTCGGATTATACTTATAGCCTTCGACCAATTTTTTATTGACCAAATTAAGAACATCATTTATTAGATTTGCTTATACAGGGTCACTCAAAAAAATTAATGAATCAGTCAATTTATTTTATTGAATAAATCAAGAATTGCAAAACTGAATACTTTGAAATCTTGCGGACGTTTTGCAAGCATGGTAAATTGTTAATCAAAATCTATCTGTTTATTCCCCCAAAAAATTGATGACGTCATCTCAAAATTTTACCGAATAAATTCTACCTAAAATGTGCAAATAATGAGGAGTTTCTACTTGTGATTTATCATTACATTCATATTGTTTAGATTTGCTTAAACATGTGGCTCAAAAAAATTAATGAATGAGACAATTTATTTTATTGATTTAATCAGGAACGGCTCACTCTATATTCCTAGAAAATTTTGGAAATACAGTACAGTTATTTTATTTTACACTGCATCAATCCAAGTTGATATACGTGTCCTTGCAAAAATGTTGATGACGTCATCACAAAATTGTGAAAAGAAAAAACTCAACTCGAAAATACTATGTTTCATTGTACGTCAGGAGCGAGGGAAGTTGTGTCGAAACAGCTTTCGACCATTTTTTTTACACATTCGTGCAAACATATTGCGAGGTGCTGCCTGTATTTCTAGTCAAGGACAACATTTTCAACATTTATTGTAAAAAGGTAGTAGCATTCTAAGTTGCTCTTATTTTTGTTCATCATGAAGCATTAACAAAAATCAGTTCTTCTCAGGACCACCAACTAATAATAATGTTTCGCATTGATCTTTAACGATAAATGAATACATGAATGAACGAAGGCTAATCAGCAAAAATTAGGTTTTACTTAAAATTGAGGCTGAAAATGTTTAAAAGGTAGATCAGCGTTTTTGCTCCATTCGACTTTTAATTTGTTTTTTCTATATTTCCACATTACTACGAAACGTGATGCCGTGGTTATAATTATTGGATATATCTCGAAATCACTCTGTATATTCTATTATAATACAACTCACACCTGCGTGTGTGATTTATGAATTCATCTTGAATTATTACCCTAATCATGCAGATTTTTGGAAACAAAATTCAAAATTCTATAAAACCGAATGATTTGGAATCTTGCAAACGTTTTACGGTTATCTAACCAAAGTAAATCGTTAATCAAAATTTATTCGTTTATCCCCTCCCAAAAAAAGTTGATGACGTCATCTTAAAATTTTACCAAATAAATCTAATATGTGCCCAGTATTAAGCGTCAACACAAACTTGTGGTTTATCAATGCCTTCATATTTTTTAGAATTGCTTATACAAAGTGACTCAAAAAAATTAATGAATGAGGCGACATTTTTTATATTACCCATCCCATTTTCCAGAAAATTTGAGGATACAGTTTTGTTATCAGTAGTAATACACCGTACCTATTCAAATTGATATCCGCGTCCTTGCTAAATTGTTGATGATGCCATCAAAAAGTTTTATATGGAAACCTCACCACAAAGATATGAGTACGATGTTTCTTTACCTGTACTTTAACAATCCATACATACATATTATATTATTTTTTGTTCATAAGGGTCGTCAAAAAAATAAAATGCTCGAAGTTAAATTTTATAATTTTTCGAAGCTGTATTTGTTCGACCGTACTTTAGGGGCGAGGGAAGTTCTGTTGAGCATTTTTTTTTCAATCTGAAAAGTGAGCAGTTCAAAGAAGCGTACAATTTTGTGTTAAAATTGCTGCTATTTTAGATAAAAACAATAACAATTTCGACAGTCCATGGTTTGTGATCGTCAACATAGTCATGTAAAAATGTGATCGCTGAAGTCGACCTTCAAAGCATATCTTCATAATCTCCTAAAGATATACAAAGATTATTACTAACTAAAGAAGTCAATTAATTCATGAATTGGTACAATTTGATAGGGTACCAAAGTGATAAGAAGGAAAGGGAACTGAAACCAGAACAACTAAACTCCCAGCGCTCTCAAAGAAATCAAAAGAACTCAAAAATTAAGACATTGTGGCAGAACACCAGGCTCATTGTCGACAATTTTGGACTTGACTTCATACAAATGCTTATTTTTAATAAAATGTTAATTGACGCACATAACCTAAGAATGTTAACAATTGAAGATAGTTTGGCTGAGTTTAATTTTTTTAATGTGTAAGGCATAATTTTCCCCACTGCAGCCACAATAGAAATCCTGGTGAAACATTTGAATATTTCGGGTAAAATGCTATTGAATTTTTGGTAATTAAATTGCCAAGAAGCCAATAATAAAACCAAAATTGTTATACATATATATCTTTACTAAAAAATTCGCCTAATGTGTGATTGTTCGCATGGTCATACAATTTTCTTTGAAAAAACACGCTTAGGTTATAACTTATGATTAATACATATTTAGACAACAATACTACCACGCGTCGTCTAAGAAATTGTTAGTTGAAAAATGCACCTCGACATTAATGAAGTATTGATTGTGCATTATACGCGAGGGGAGTTTTGTATTAATAAATTTACATATTACTTTACGAGTGGAAAAATAAATGTGTTATTTGGGCTAGATAACAAATTTTGTTTTATATCCCATATTTGTAAAGCACAAGTTATTTTTAATTATTTCCATAAATGCTTGTTACGAGAGGATATAAGAACATAATCTTGGCAATAAATTTGTATAAAATACAATTTACAGTGAATGAAACATAATAAATTAGAGGGGAAATGCGTTACGCCACTGCAAGTCGGTAATTTGAAATTCAAATCCTCGTGTATTGTTTTTAATTGAAGCCAACCCCAGTACTGGTTGGAAGTGGCGGGTTATAGTAGACAGCTGTAACCGAGCAGTATTGCCAATTACCGCTTAACAAAAATCCCTAAATGTAGCAATGAAGCTAAACCGACCAGTTCTTCCAACCCTTAGCAAAATAATTTAATCTGAATCCTGCACAACGGGAAAGAACGTCAAATAAAATATGAAATTCCCGCAGAAATAATAAAGCCCGAGTGAGTTATTGTGGTTCGGCCGTCTCTTTCGCACTTTTCTGCTGCTAAGACTCATCTAGTTGGCAGTGTCTCGAGCGCTCCCTTTAATTAACAGAAAGTGGTTCATTAGAGCTTATTCATTAAAGCAACGAGTAATTAGCAAACTCTAATGAATGCTGTAATAATCTAACAGTGACTATGCTGTACTTATAGTGTATTTTGTCTGCAATTCGCTCCGGGAGAGATGCACTCACTAATAGGGCGTCGAAGTCTTTAGATACTTTTGTGTTATTAATAAAAACAAATAAAGTCCAGTTAAATGTTAGGCATCAACTCTTTAATAATGCCAAACCATCACATCCATTATTTTTACAACTCTCTTGGTTTATTCGCAAATTGATTTAAGAATTAGTTGGTGTATCCGCTCGTGGTAATTTTGAGTACGTAGAAGTGAGCAGGGACCAGCTGATTACTAATGTTAAAACTCACGATTCGTTTGGTTGTCAAATGTGACGTCCCTTTCTAGCCCTTACAACCCCCAAACAAAAAAATATATTAAACGGCAAGGAGGATCGATTGACCCCTCATTTGAAAGTTATTTTAATCCTCCGTTTGGCTTTAGAAACTAAATATTTTGAGTTTTTTGCATTTGTTTGAAACGCAGATGAAATTCTTCCATGTTTGAATTTAAAACAATAACGCTTCCAATACTGCTGTAATGTGAAACAAAATAAGCATTACCAACATGTATTTTATGGTTTTAATGATGTTATTATATATAATAGGTAAATATCTTCCTTTAACTGTTAAAATTAACTCGTCTCTAGTGAACAAACACTTTAATAAGTGTATTACAGTGAATTAATTGCACCAATTAGTATTAGTACCTTTAACCTAATAAGGTGTTCAAAAAAGCCACACTAACTTCCATACAGTGATAGAATTTGTATGCAAATCCTTCCCGCACATTGTGGAGTTAATCGCTGACACTCCGAAATGATATTTTTCATTGATTCCATTGAGTTTCTGGTTTAGTTATGTCAACCGTTGAATTTAAGTGCTCCAAAAAAATTTCAGTGGATTAAGGCCTGGTGACATGGCTGGCCATTTAATAGGATCTCTTCTCTTGGTCAATTGCCTTTGAAATTGATTATCACAAAAACACAACTAAATTCCCACCTACAGATCAGAAGAAAGAATACTGAATTAGTGAATTTGAAATTAGTCAAAACACATAGGTTGGAAAACTATGTATATTTTCAAAACGTTTGATAATGTTTTTTAGTTTCTCCTAAGCTTTCAGCACAGTAATGTTGTCTTTATAATTTTGAAATAAACCTGAAAATTGTCAGCTTTTGAATTAGATCAGTCATCACCAGAGTTAGGCATAGCCGAAGTGATGGGGAATCAATCAGACAAATATTAAAAACGACGACGCGACGTCAGGTGATAAATTTGGTTGGCTGACTGTGCAGTCTCAACCTCAGTGGCGTTTGATGCAATTCAGTGTTTATGTGATCAAGATCATCACGAAAATTGTGATGTTGAACTATTATTATTTTTGATTTTTAAAACATTTTAACATCTAGGAGAATTTTTTATTTTTAAAACATTTTAACATCTAGGAGAACTCGGATAACTGAGGAAAACCTAGAAAAAGTAATAATTGTTATTAAGAATTCCTGAAGTTGTAGACCACGACTGCAATAGCGCTGGCGATCAGACAACAATGAGCGATGCTGACATCTGGTCATCACAAACAAAATTGTATGCGAGTGAGTACTTTTTTTGCAGTAGCAGACAACCTCTATGTTGAATGTTGCTTGGGTAGAACAGCGCATAGTATAAAATTTTTAGCGTACAGAAACTTCTTTAAGACAAAAAGGTGAGGGGTGTTCTGTGAGAAAAACGACCTCTAAAAAAATGACGAGAAAAAGAACTACCGATCTTGCATGTGACATACATGTAATGACAATGGTAGGGAACAGTCCCCGTTTCAGTCAAAAATAACTGCCATAACGATGTGCATTGATCACTTTTTTCTGCACCGATTATTACGTGCACAAAAAGCAAAAAATTACATCCCTCCTATGTAAATTTTGCCCTAGAATCAAAAAAGTACATATCAATTTTTTTTGAGAGATAATTTTATTGAAAATTAAAAGAGCCTTGAAAATGTTAATTTGGAAATAATAGAAAAAATTCAATTCTTCCCATTTTCTTAGACCATAGTAAAATCGGGGTAGATCTTTGGTCTTTGGCGAATTTAGGTGTTATTTTTTTTTGGCCTGGCACATTCAAGGTTGATTCTAAACTCCAGTTAATAGTGAAAAACATTTGGAGAACAAAATAACAGTCAATAGCTCTATTTTACCAGAAATTTTCACGTGCATTATAGTTATTTATGTATCAAGGGCGTAAGTAAGGCGTTTTTGGCCCGCGGCGGGGAGATTAAAGCAAAAGGGTCGAAGACCCGTGTGCTCTCTAACACGCCAAGGGCTAAAGACGCTGCTTACGCCAGAGGTACCTACAAAACTTTATGTACAATCGACATTCAACACAATATTTTAAGAAAAAAGTTTCGTAAAAAATGTTAGAGCGAAGATGTTTTCATTTAAAATATAATAATAAAAATTGTGAATAACTATCGTGATCTGTAAACAAGCGTGTCCATTTTGTGATTTCGTGCAATTTGTTCTTTAAAATGGATAAAAAAATTCTCTCGACATTGTAAAGCAGCAGATGATATTCTCGGGAATCTTCTGCCGTCAAAATCAAGAGAGATTTATCAGAAAGTGTACACGGATTTCTGCGGCTAGTGTAAATGTAAAAAAATCGAGAGTGTTCCTGACGAAGTTCTCTTGGTATATTTCAACAAGCTGAGCACGACTTACGAGCCTTCTTCACTTTGGTCACGGTACTCCATGATAAGGCAAATCTTTCGCGAAAAGAAAAAATTGACATTAGTACATACAAAAGATTATTTGCTTTTCTAAAGCTCCAGTCTGAAGGTTATACGCTAAAAAAGTCTAAGTCTTTGGATAGAGAGCAGATCGTAAAGTTTTTGTTGGAAGCTCCAGATGTCAATTTCTTAATGATCGAGGTAAGAAATCTAATTCTTGCTAATAGATAATGTCCACTCTAATATTCCATAAATTTGTAAGTAGCAGTAATAATGGGGATTAATGGAGCCTTACGTAGGGACGAATTGGCTCAGTTATCTGTATATAACTTTAAGGATGACAAATCAGTTCTAATTGTGAATCATCGCAGATTTTTCTTGTTTTATAAAAACGGAAGGTGCACCTCGAAGCCCATGGGAAAAAACAAACTTGGCCAAGTTCCACAAATGGTGGCGAAATATTTGAAGTTGGACAATCCATCTGGATACATCGGTCATTACTTCCGTAGGTCATCAGGTACGCTTTTGGCCGACGGTGGTGGTGATTTGGTTAGTATTAAGCCTCATGGAGGATGGCGATCGTCTTCTATTGCAGAATCAAACATTGAAAATTTCATCCAAAATAAAATTAAAATTGCTAAGAAGGTTCTCGTAGGTGACTCTCAACGGCCTTCAACAAGTCATAGTGCTTCAGTGTTAAATGATCTTGGTGCCGAGGTTAACAACGTTCCTGGATTTAATGTTAGCAATTGTAAAAAATGTGTATTTGATATTAATATTATTCATATTAATAAATAAAAATTGAGTAATTACGGTCTAAATTTTTATACATGTATTGAACGGACCAAAAAGAGTTGTTTTTGGCCCTCGAGCCAAAAAGAGCTTTTTTACACCCGGAAATGGGGGCCAAAAACCACCTATTATTATTCGATCGTACATAAAGTACTATATTATAGGTACATTGAGGGAGGGAAATGCATTATTTTGTCAGAGGTGCAATTTGGCTGCCAGGGGGCAAATAGCATTTTGCTCGCGAGGCATATATAAGTACTATTTTTTCCATTATTAAGAGCCAAATTACCCTAGCTTAATTTTAAATTAACTGTAATCAACGAGAGCTATTACTCATAAATTTAAGGAGGTTCGGAAAATTTCAGTGTATACCATGACAACAAAAATTAATATAATATGGAAGACCTACAAGGTCGTTGAAGCTACCAACGTCGCAGCTCTCTACAGCGGAATCTAGGCAATTATATCACAAAGTTTACGATCGCTTCAGAGTGGTGCAAAAAAAAGCACAAACCTGCAGGTAATTGCCGCATATTTAGTAAATACCCTTCTATTTTCAACTCAAACTTTCAAATTGATGGTAATTTGATAAGACGAAAATTCTATCAAAGACTAATTTTCAAAAATCCATGGCTCTCTTTGAGCGTGTTTTCTATTGCTCTTTCGGTATTTTTTTGCTGCTCCTTTGGGAAAATTTTAACAGAGCTCGTTAAATTATTTTATCAATTCACAATATGGGGAGAAATCTAGAACAGTCCAAAAAATATGAACTATGTAACATATGTATAGTTAATAATAACTTGGGCAAATCTCAATTATTTACTATCAAATTTAAATACAGAAACTAACAAAAAAGAAAAAAAACCGAATAACATGTAGTAATAAAATACAGTTCGTTGTATTAGAAAAAACTGAAACATTGATATTTGAAAATTGTTATAATAAATTCACTCGTTCGTATCTTTATTTAGCTCTCCAGAAAATATTGTAACCCAGTTTCTAAAATTAACACTACTGCAAACTTTTTGTGAATCCTTCCATTGTTAAAAAAAATCAAGACAATTGGTGTAACTTGGCTACGGCGGATTCGAATTTTAAAAATAAAGTACGGTTATAAAGCTTAAGAAAAGGTGAATCGGAATATAGAAAAATATATAGGATAGTTCATTTGAAAGAACTAAGTTGTTTTTTTTCTATTTCTAATAATAATAATTAATGAGATATCGAGGTGGGCGTGCCCAGTGACTCATTTGTACATCGTAATAATTAATTATATTAATCCATGTAAAAAAACTGATTGCTTTGTTTAACTGACGTATATTACAAAGATTTTCTTCCAAATGCCCGCAATGTATACCATTAGCAATTTTACATTCTACATAATCATCTATTTATTTTTAAATTCATTCAACAGATAAATTCAGAAACGTTGATTCAAGTGATCTTAACAAGGCACATTAAAACACATAAATTTTAGTGGATGTCATAAATATATCTAAACACTACCTCCATTTACAATTACTTCCGTCTAATATTTAATTCAATAACTAGCTAAACAAAACGAATTTAATGGTAAAGTTTTTAACATCACAATACTGTTGAATTTACGACTGATCTATCGTATCGTAAATGACATAAAATATAAATGAAGCGTATTGGTCGTTCATATTATGGACTCAATTAGGTTCAGTTACCAACTATTCATTTCAAAATCGTCAATTTGTTGAGTTTTATTATTTGTCGAAAGGTCCAGAAATTAAGTAAAAATCAATTTCAGATCATAACAAATAAAGAATGACATTCAGTTGCTTAACACCTTATGGTTTAAATTATTTTATCATAGAATTTAGTAGTCTTTTTAGTAATAGAATTTTTATTTGTTTGTCTGATTATAAATTGCGAAAATGCACGTAAATTGGTTGGAGTTATTCCCCATTAACTTCATCGCTGCAACCATTATTTCTTTCAGGGAAGTTTTTCAGCGTACCTTGTGGATATTTGAAAGTCCTGCAAGAGCCTGGCTCTTTTTACCGGGTCCACTTCAATTAGTTATAATGTGATTTGGCCGGGAGAAAAGACTTCGTTATGTTTTGATGAGGTTGACCATTCTTCTCATCCTAAACACGAACGACAAGAAAAGAGTTCATGTCACTGTTTTGTCCTTCTCGTGTCCAGTGTGCTAGAGTGGGTCAGTACAATGCCAGAATGATCTAGGGAGATTTTCTTCTACCTTGCTTACATTACACGAGCCTTGGGATGGATAAACTGAATACGCAAACTCGTTAAGAGTTCTATTTTGTTTAAAAATATATATTCAAAAGTATGCAATTAGAGTTGGTATTTCGTCCAGAACAATGCTCTTATCGGATGGGTCCAATTAGGTATAAATTTATCTGTATTTTAGTTCTGTTGCGATTGTTGAGGTGGATGTTTCTTTACTGCATTTTATTAGCGTGGAGATTTTAAATTATTTGTGCGAGAGGGTAACTTGCAGAACATATTAAACAAAATTCTGCCTGAACGCTCGAATTATCCCACGTGCTAAGTATTGATGAATAACAAACGAATTTCATTTCCTTGATTATCGTTTAAAAATTTATGCATAAACGTCAGGGCTAGTTTTTTCATATAGATTAACAGTTAGTTGTAGCAAAAGCGTGAACACCTACTTACTTATTTAATTGTAACTTGATCTTTATTGTTTTTCATCTACATACCACACATCCGGTATAATAAATAAATGGCAGCACTTGTTTATTTGTCACCAAGTTCCCGTCTGTTGTGTTTATGGGCTTCAAATTTTTTTTTCAATCCGCGCTGAATAATTCCTTCTGGAGTTAGCGTCTCTAATAGTTAGTTTAATTATTTCACTACTAATCGAAAGAAAATGAAATGGGTAAGCATGCTATTCAAATTTTGTGCATAATGACGAGATACAACCTATGAGGACATAAAATATGAAAGAATTCTTACGGTTAAATAATGTGAAGTTGACTTACTTCAATTTTTACTTCTCGAGCCTAAGCGAGTCCTGATTAGGCTTATTCACGCAAAAGGAATTTTGGATCGGTATTAAATTAGGGATTTTGATGATAATAATATCTATAATAATAAATTTATCCATGTCAGCAGCTTACGTTAACCTACATACGTCAAATATTTTAATCTAAATATACAAGGTGTTATTGAAAGGCACGTACTGAAAAGTTGGGAGTGTTCTGTGAACTCGAAAAATTGAAATAAACCTTGGTTTTATAGTCAAAATTATACAAAGAAATAATGACCTGTATCTCTGCCTCTTCTAGACCACTGTCAAATAAATAGTAGGTGTAAAATAAAATTAATTTACGTTTGTAAATTCGTAGCGACCACAAAATAACAAAAAAATCTTCATGATTCACAATAATTGCCAACTCCGACAAATTTTTTAAAGAAAAATTAAATTAATAATGTGATTTTTCATATCTCCGTGAATTTTCTCAAATGAATTTTTGAATAAACCAGTAAATAATAAAATTATTAAAAATATCCATATGGGTATCACGTGTGTAATAATTCAGACCTTAGACTACTTAAATATCGCCTTACCAAAAGTCAAAATTCATATCTAGGTATATCTAGGACATAAGTTTTTCAATTCATTACCTCTGTCATTGCGTGAAAAATTTTATCACATTAATTTGAAGAAATTGTTAAACACGTTTTTGCAGGAACATTGTTTTTATGACGCCAGCGAATTACTTTCTGTTCGTTATTCTTAATGGTTGTATGTTTTTTAAATTTTTTCATCTATGTTTGTTAAATTTGATTGGTAATGTGTATGTTAATTTTGTATAACACTTCTTTTGTTTTGACATCTTTTTTAAAAATGGCCATAGGGATTCCCATGTTAAATTTTAGACCCCATGTTAACTTTTATTAGGGTGAAAACCCAGAGATGATTTTTGCGGAGAAAATAACCTTAGGGTTCTACTTTAATATTCGCTACAGTTTTTGCAATAATTTGCTAATTTGTGCTTTAAAAAATAAAAATTATTTTGATTAAAAAAGTTTGGTAGATCATAGACGGTTTTGACTTATCATTTTAACTTGTCATTTTTGACAGGATAATTTTGATTTAATAATTAAATACCTTGATTGCAGTTTTTAGAAAACAAACAGAATGATGGAATTCAAACATAAATGAAGATAATAAAAGATAATTTCACTGAAATTGCGTTTTTAATGTCCAAGATCGAAAAGCCTTTGTTTATAAATCTGCCACAAAATTTTCAAAATGTGCTCTTGCCGGATATGGAACGATGTGGGAATGCTGCAGCAAAATTTTGCGGAGTTTCTCTGTTGTCGATAAGGCTTTAATGTATCCATCAGTGACTATTTCTACTTTTTCTTTAATTGTGTACTGCGGCATGTTAACGAATTTCGGTCACTAAAAACCAATAATTGAACGAGTAATCAAAGTTTAGAAACGTCAGGTAAATGTTTGTTTTTACATGGCTGCCTACAATATTAGCGCCAAAAAAATCCAAATATTTTAATTAAAAGAAATCTTCCACTGGGTTTCAACTTTAATGCAAATTTCCTCTCTGCAGATAAAAATAAGGTGGACCTGTAATCTGTTTAACAGTTTCGGATTGCGACCCCTCGTCCATTGAATGTTGATCACAGTTTTCCCCATTTCTGGACTTTCCGACCATTGTGGAATAATGTTGAATTTAAACATGTCAAACACTATAGATCACTCCAAATACCTTATATTAGCAAAATTGTTAAACCCATACCGACGTCCGGTTCTTTTTATTTGTACCAGTTAGAACAAACGGTTTGGAATTTTGTTGATTCAACCTGCCATAGCAATACAAAATTTACACTGTTTTTAGATTTATTTGTATACCATTTCCAATCTTCTTTCCCTACTAGAAAAATAATATTTAAAGAGTCAACTATCTGCTGGTTTTCACAACCTCTAAGGAAGATGCGAAATACCTTGGGCACCAATGACCCGTCGGTCGACCCAAACACTTTTAATAACTACTTTGTTAATATTGCAAGTGACATTCTAAGTAAACTATCTCCAGTCCAAATGGACCCCATTAAATTAATGTTAAATGAACAGCTGTCCAACAAAGACTACTTTGAATTTTTGGAAGTATCCGTTATTGAAGTCAGATCTACTATAAAAAACCTCAAGAACAATAATAGCAGAGACATTTACGGACTTCATACATTATTAAAGCGATCACTGATCCAATTATCTCACCACTGACGAAAATAAATATTAAATTGTTGTATTAGGGAAAAATATTTCCAGTGATCCCGATGCTCAAGAAGGGTGACCCCAAGGAACCTGGACACTTCCGACCCATATCATTGTTTGTTCCGAAAATTTTTGAAAAAATACTAAGGGGGAGATTCTCGAAACTCGATAAGGCCTTGCAAGGATCTGCAAATTCAAAACCATAGCAACATGTATTGCTGTTGCATTGTATTTGCAGTTTCGATAGCGATTTGCAACTTATCGGAGTTTCCAGAATCTCCCCCTAAGTATTTAAGCAAATTAGCAATTGAAATGGAATCCTCACAAATAATCAGTTTGCTTTTCGTAGGAATATGCGTAAGTACAATTGATGCTAGTCAAACATACTAATGCTTTTGAAACGGGTGAATTCTATGTCGCCACCTTTTTCGATCTGAGAAAAGCATTCGATTGTATTACACATGATACCCTACTACGAAAATTATTCTACTACAACTTTCATCTCAATAGTACTAGACTTCTCACATCTTATTTATTGAACAGGTAGCAACTTGTCTTACTAAATGGCAGAACATCTGAAAAAAGATAAATCCAACATGGAGTCTCGCAGGGCTCCATACTTGGTCCCATTTTATTTTTACTGTATGTGAATGACCTGTCCTCACATTTAGCACAAATTGATTTCAGGCTATTTGCCGATGATTCAACCGCCTGAAAATCGATCTTGCTCTATTGTACAAAATGATATTTTTACCCTAGTAACTAAATAGTTGGAGATAACCAATTATCCTTAAACATTCACATACCTGACGATGATAGTTTTAAAAACGATTTTACTAAATTTCTGGGTCTGTCAATAGATTCTAAGCTATGCCGGCAAAGCCAGGTTGACCTTTTAGCAAACAAAATCTCAAAAAATATTTTCCTCCTAAGGAACCTAGCCGATTCACCCTCGACACATTTATATAAAACCATTTATTTCGCTTTCATTCATTCACATATGGTATATGGTATCCTGGCATGGAGTCAATCTCCTTGCTTAAAAAAATATTCTCACTACATCGGAAATCCATTAGAATTGTTGGTAGACTTGGTTATAGAGAGAACTGTCGTCTATTTCGAGATTTAAAAATATTAATCCTACCGAGTGCGTAGATTTTTCTGTGCCTACAATATTCAATTAGTAAACGAACTTTCTACCCCGCAACTAACTTCATTGCACGAATACAACACGAGAACAAAAAATTTCTATGCTAAATACTTAGGTACGACTGACGAGGTCGCAAAATGCTATAAATTATGATTGTATAAAATTAGAATTAACGTACCAAAATTATGAATGTGTAAAGTACACACACACCAATCATCTATATCCATCTGTTGATATAGAAAGAAGCTTTTCTTCAATAGAAAATGTTTTTGATAGATAGAGAACAGAATTCTACAATACAACATTTGGAAAAACATCTGATCGTTAAGTGTAGCAACAAGAAAATATTGCTAACTAATACTCCTAAAAATTAGCGAAAGGTTTGTACAATAATTTTTCGAAAAATTTTGTTACTATAGGAACAATGGGGATTGGACGATAGTTGTGCAATCGTGCATATCATGGATATTACATTTTTTAAATACTGGTAAACCTTTTGACAAATTTAAACAGTCTGGAAAAATTTCAACTGAATATTCATTTATAACTTTCGTTTCTAGTTATAAATGAATATTCCTCAAAATAAAAACCAGATTCACGCTTTAGAACTAACTTTATTAGTACAAATTTCATTGTAGATAAATTATTTGCAATAACATGTGGTACGAAAATTATATTAATAAAATAATTTATTTTGTCACAAAGCCTTTCAGATGTAGCAATTGTCAAAAAAAAAACGTTATGAAATCAGTAAATCTTATTGTTGCAAATGTATTTTTTATTGAATTGAAATTAAATTGAATTGAATTGAATTGAGAATATTCACTAATTACCATATGAGATTGATGTGTTTTGAAATAGTTAAACATGTTGTTCAAGCTGTTGGTAAATCGATGCATATTTCCGTTTGGAGAACGGTATACACACATATACAATAAATACCTTAACGCTTAATATTTTTGTGGCAGCTAACTCACAGTCTGTGTCTATAAAATCTATCAGCATTTATATTTCGATAACTGATAACATATATTATTACACCTCTATGAGTTTCATGGTTTCTGCAATAATATGCAGCTATTTTATAACCTTGGATCTCACATAATATTATATTATTTCTATTTGACCAATGGTCAGATCAACTCCAAATGGCTAAGGACATTATAGCTTGCGTGCTCGTCGAAGAGAAATATCTCTAAACGAGAACTTTTATTCATGATGGAAGACTGGATATTCAAATGAAAGACATACAATTTAAAAGAATCTAATTTTACTGCAATTCGTGCTCTTGTTTGCAAGTATGTACTGTCCGTTGTGGTACTCTTTTGAACAGTTTTTCGGTTATTTTTAGACACTATGTGCTGTTATAATCGGCTGATGGTAACGTTTGCAAAAGGAAAAATAGTGTCGCAATTTTGCAGGTTGTTACTAAAACATATCATCAATCTTAATTTTAACACGTCTTTAAAAATTATATAATTTCATCACATTCTGTTACATGATACACAATATACTAGTTAAGTGGTAAAGGAAACATACGTAAATGTAGTTACTGAATAAATACATGCTTGCTAAAATTTAATAAAAAAATACTGTTAACTACTTACAGTTAATAAAACAAAATGCTGTAGGATTCATGTATTCGCTAGAAAACCGTATATGATTGTCGGCAAATTTTGGTCAGGTAGACAAAATAGTTCAACGTATTAGCTTTAGGGCTTTATTAAGGTAAGGATGAAAAAGCAGATGTATTTTTATTCATGCAGCAGTACAAACCGTGCATAAAGCATGAAGAACCGATATGTAAATGTGAAACACCTTTTCAGCCCGAGGAACCACCGCCGATAATAGTTGCAAGCTAAATACCAATTTGCATATAATTATATTTTTTTGTTTGATCACGAATTACGGCCAAAGATTTTATTTTAAAAATAAATAATTATAAACCGGCAATGCACGTAGTCTATGTCATCTCTACAATAATTTTATTTTAACACGAAATTGTTTGCACTCGATTTTTAGAATTGAAACGATGTTATTACTGGTTTTCAAAAACTAAAAGTGTTGTACCAACGCTACATGCTTCAAATATTTTATTAATTATCAAAAATCGGAACGAAAATTAATTAAGTTTGATTTTTAAAACAAACTAAAGCTAATAGTTTGTTTGGATATAATTTTTTTACAATTTTATCATAACTCATAATTATTACATACTTAGTAGGTTTAATTTTACATTGTGAGAAAAAGAAATTTACAAGGAGAAAAAATAGCAACCAATTTCTGTTATAAGTTATCATATAATAAGGACTTTTGTGAAATATGTGAAAATTCAAAATTAAGAGTGCCATTGTGCACTCTTGATTTCAAAATATTTTCATGTTGACATAAAAGTGTGGTTTTTATTAGGGTTATACACGGTGTTCTCTAAGTTGAGACATGCTACTATACGTAATTCTAAAGGGTTTTAGCCCAAGTTACTTAAGGAAAAGTTGTATTATAAGAAAGTTAGATATAGACTGTCCACGAAAAAAATTGACCATTCAAAGAAAATTATAAAATATTTATTTATGGAACTTTCAACTTAACATTATAACGTAAGGGTGATCTTAACGTAATCTATAACATATTGTAACCAATTTGATTCAAACGAGTCCATAACTAAAATCTCGAAGTTTTTTTCTTATATGTACTTGTCATCAAATCTTGTGCATACATAAAATGAACGTTATTTGATGCTTTGTTCCATTTTTTTTCAAAATCAGTAATGCTGTTAGCTCTATCTCTTGTTTTTTTTAGTTCTCGCTTTACATGAGACCAATATTTTTCATTGGGCCTTAACTCGGGGCAGCTAGGTGGATTACTGCTTTTGAGTACAACTCGCTTTGCATTGTGTGCTGTGGCAGCAAAGAGTAGGCATATGATGATCTTTCAGAAGTGGGAATAACTTCGTTTTCAACCATTCCTCCAAATAAATTTCTTTTGGCCACATCTGTCACAGAGTCATTGGGATTTCGCTTGAAGGACCTTAATACTTTTTTTCTTTAATTTTACATGCAGCCTCAGATTTTCAGCCTGAACCTGGTTTGCGACTAATAGTTAAACGTTGACTGAAGTTATTCAAAACATTTGCCATGGTAGACTTTGAAATTTCTGGGTTCTCATTCCTCTTGCACAGGATTTTTTGACGAAGCAAATACTCTTTCTAATAAATTTTCTCAAACAAAAAACATGCACAATAGTGGTTATGTTTTTAGAAACTGGCAATAATAAAATGTCATTTAAGCAAAGCCTACTATGTTTAACACTATTCATTCAAAAATAACGCTTAGTTTTAAGTGGCCAATTTTTTTCGTGGACAGTCTTTAGTTATGTGTAATTGTACTTTTCTAAATTGTTGAGTTTGGTCGTGTTCATTCTATCCTAATTGAAATACGATGCCTATCTATAATATCCATTGTCAGTGGCGTAACAATCAAACTGTGGGCCTGTGTTCTACAACACTGTGGGGCCCCTAATGAACAGCGAAATAAAAATATTTAAAAATACGACTATAATGAGTAAAGTATGAGTAGATTGCAATTAGGGCTTACGTTTTATTAAAATCATTCTACCTGAAACACTGAATTAAAAAAATAAAATACAATAATTACCTGAATACATATAATTAAAATATATACAATTATACATATTAGAAACTAGCCGACCCGGCAAACGTTGTTTTGGCATTTCTAGTGAATATTTTGGTAGTTAAATAAAAAATTAAATCCAAATAAATACATATAAATATAATTAAATTAAATTATAAAAATTTATCGTACGACAATGATTATATTCAATAGCCATCTTCCAACTGTGGATGAAAGCAAAGATACTCATATCGTTATTAAAAAATGGGAGTTGGTGGTAGAAGGGTCAAAATTTAGGGTTATATGTATTTTTTTAATGCCAAATCTTAAAAAAATAAAAATAAAAAATGTTGTCTAAAAAATAAAAAAAAAATTGGTGTGCCACCCTTATCACTTAGGGGTTTAAAAAATAGTTTACTAGACCTACCGAATATACATAAAAAATTTCATAAAAATCGGTCAAGACGTTTCGGAAGAGTTTGGTTATAAACACTGGGACACCAGAATTTTATAATAGATTATTTTAGAACAAATTTCATTACCATATAAAAAAGGTTATACTGAGTCGACCTTAAAAGATAGACATATGCTGTCGCGGACTTTTTTTTAGAACTTTTAGCGGGAAACAATTCCATCATACAGGATTTTTATGTAACTTTAATCGTTTAAGCAGCGTAAGCAACGGCAGCTGTCAAAGGAGGAATAATTTTCCCGTTTTTCCTATATTTTTCATTGCTGCTCCGCTCCTATTAATGTTATGTGCCTTTCTCGATAAATGGACTATCCAACACAAAAATATTTTTTTAATTCGAACTAGTAGTTTCTGAGATTAGCGCGTTCAACCAAACAAACTCTGCAACTTTATAATATAAGTAAGTACAGAAATATAAATAAAAATGCCCATTTTTTTGATCTCAAAATTGTTTTCATCTTGCTTTACAATGGGCACAAGTTGATACAAAATTTAACACATCTAAACTTCTAGCAGTTTGATTTCCAATTGAGAGATTCAGTGAAGATAATCTGTATTTGCCCATTGTGTTTCTTAAAAAATTTGTAGCCATTTTTAATTTCGAAAAAGATCTTTCCGCTGAAGCCACCGAAAGAGGTATTGTAAGAAAAGTGAAACATGCTGTGATAATTTCAGTGAAACTAGTGTAGGTAGATCATTCTGTAATAATTTCCCAGTCCAGTTTTTTTCTACTTAAAAAATTAGTTGTAACATACATCAGATCAGTGGCGGCTCGTGACTGTCTGATGTGGTGAGGCGATGATAGAAGTTTGATAATAATAGTAATATTACTTGGTCTTACTAGTTGGTAATGATAGAAGTCTTGCCTGAAAACCGGTCATTCCCGGGTCAGTGGTAGGTCCTAATAATAATAATAACACCCATAACACATTGAATCAACAATGTTTTTACAAGTCAAAATTTTGTTGAAAGTAGCACTTTCTTGGAGGGATTCGGGAATAGTTGTTGTGTTCTTTTCTAAACGTTTTAAACCCATGAAATTTTTAATGTGTACTTTGGAACTTTCATGTAATTTTGCACTTCGGATGAAATTCTTTAAATCGTTATATCCCGGGATATTGTGTAAATATTACGGCAGAGCCATTTATACTCGTATGTTTCGTAGGTACCAAGTTGATTTAAAATACTTGGAGTACTGACGATTCTGTCGCTTATCAATGGAAGTTAAATGAATTAACGGTTTTGACTGCTCGATATTTAGCAAAATTTGCCGACGTTGTAACTCGATTCGCCGTGAAAACGGCGTTTCAAGAAGCAACACGACGATATCGTACTCGGGATTCATTTTTCACTCACCTGTACCTATGAAAGAGAATATAACACAAAACACCAACACGTGGGTTTTTATTCACGTTTATGCTAATTACCCACGCACCCCGCAACCCTGCTGTTCTGTAAAATAAATGGAAAAATGGTTTAATGAGTACGCCGAAATTGGCCGAGAAGCACCGAAGATATCGCCTCAGTTCCGAGCGTACGCATGTATAGGAGTATAGGAGCTGAGCCATGGAAATCCGTGTCTGTGATTGGCCTTCGCTGGTTCAAGTGAAGCGACGTTCTGGCCGCTTCAGTTAAAGAACTAGGGGCATAAATCGTACGGTATTCAACGGAAAATGTCAGCAGGAAGCGTAAAAATACAAAATCTTGTACAGATTTCCCATTTCAACATATTTTTGTAACTAAAAATGCATTGAAAACTCTTTTTTAATTATAAATTAAGTCAATCTGTTCTTAAGATATATGCTGTGAGGCGCCGCCTCACTTGCCTCATCTGACGAGCCGCCACTGCATCAGATATATTTTATTATTCTAAAAGAGCACCACAACTACAAAATTAAAATAGTTTTGAAAATACGAAAGTTTTCATAAAACACAACTGAAACTGAATTTTTTTTCACGTCTTATTACAGCATGAAGTTTCACTGTAGATCTGAGGACAAAATTTAAGTATTTTGTCTTGCATCATAAATTAGTCATACTTTTGTCGGATAAAGAATGGTAATTTACTACATGGGGTGTTAGATTTGCCACAATGGGATTGCGACACTGCCGCAGGTTTATTAGAAACAGATGCTGTTGCATTTTCGACCGCCGGTGCCGGTCGCTAAAACCCGAGTTTATTGAGTCAATGATATTGAGATGCCGCCGAAAGTCCAGCCCTTTGCAGCAAAAAATTCGTAAATAGCAATGAACCATCGATCTTGGGATTACCGCACATTTTCGAATTTTTTATTTCAGAATGTAATTTGGGCAATAATATAAAAAAATCTAATAAAAAAATGTTCGTCTGACCGGACCGGGCCCCTTGAAGCAGCGGGCCCGTGTTCCGGCGAACACATGGAACACCGGTAGTTACGCCACTGTCCATTGTTACTATGGTATGGTTCTTATATTTTCTGATAATGTCAATAGTGCTTGTCCCTTTATGACGTTTTCAAAATCGTTTGGAAGTTAAGTCTTCGTTTCTATTTCGTAGTTCCAGGTTTAAAACGTCTACCTATTCGAAACGATAAGAAAAATCTTATAAATTATCTAGGTTAATCACAACGGTAAGTTGTTAGAGTCATTCATGTACTAAATTGATGACTGAAATGTAACACAACAGAATTTAAATAATCAAATGACTAATTATTTGAAGAAATAAAATGAAAAAGCAAAGAAGTGATGTTTTACGAAATGTTTAAATTAAGAATGCTATTTACACTTGATGAACTTTAGTATCAGTGTAACTGAGGACTTGAGAAATTCACAGTAAATGCTCAAAATTGTTGTCATTATTTACCATGCAAAGCCTTGATCTTCGTATCCAGGAATTGCCACAGGACAAGAGCCCTTGCTGATGTCGAATTTGGTTAGCGTCATTAAAAATACGATCTCGTAGTTCCTCAACTGTGTGTATTTCACTCGTTTAAACCAATTGCTTCATGTGCCCCCATAAGTAAAAGTCGCAAGCGTTTAGGTCCGGCGAACGGGGCGCCCAGGCAATCGGGCCATTTCGCCCTAGCCCCCTGTTAGGGAAAGCATAGTTTAACTAATTCCGCCAGACGATAATGTGGTGGTGCGCCTTCATGTAGAAGCCACGTGTTCTGTCTAATGTTTAATGGAACTTCTTCCAGTAATTCAAGCTAATCGTTTTGCAAAAAGTTGAGATACTACATACCATCCATGCGATCCGGTAGAAAAATGATCCAATAAATATACTATTTATAATACCAGCCCATATGTTTATCAAAGATGTGTGCTGAAAATGTGTGCGGCGAATTGCATGCGTATTACGAAAATTCGTTGTACCATTAAGTAAATGTTGTTTCATCAGTGATCAGAATTTGGTTAATAAAATTTTCATGGGTCATATTTGTTCCAAAAGCTATTCTGAAAATCGTACTCTTCGGGGACAATCAGGAGATATTGAGTGATAAGGATGGAGAAGCTGTTTTTGACGTAATGTGTTTGCTATGAGATGTATTTACTCGATGAGCAATTTGTCGCACACTAAGTAATTGCTGGATCTTTGCCTATTATTTCTAGAATTTCCTCTTCTAGATCTAACATCTGTTGGAATCTTGGTCTACCGGCGTATCAACCACAATGTTCTTGTATTTTTCCAGTTTCTCTAGCTCGCTGTAAATTGACGAGGCCTAGGAGGGTGTTTTCGCAAGGAGCTTTCTGCATAGATTCTCGACGCCGCACCAGCATTTTGGTGACATTCTCCATAGGGTATTAACATGTCTACAAGCTCATTATTTTCAAAACGATAAGCATGCTGAACATGAGCCATGTCAATAAATTTGAATGACAGCGCTGACAATACTTTAAATTCATATCCATGACAATAATATTTTTTGTAAACGCTAATCTCTAAATAGAAATTTTGGACAGGACCGTCCCTAAAAATTTATAAAATTTATAAAAAGATGATATCAATAAATATCCAAATTTTACTAGTGTAATTTAAGCTAAATGGCTGTAGAACAAGGCATAAAACTGCGTGTTAAAAGGAATATCTCAACTTAGAGAACATCCTGTATACATACACCAGACGCAAGTGAACAATTCATTGAGATGTGGTATTCATACGCTTCAATGAACTGTGCAATGAATGAGACCTTATCAAATACCATGCAATAGTAATTGTTTTTCTTGACGCACATGGAAATGCTTACACTTCAGAAACCTAAAAAAAATAGCTTAACAATATTTTTAATAAAATATTTTGTATAAAATTAGTAATAAATAAAGATATAATTATAAGGCTTCTGTCAATATTGAAAATAATATGAAACTGAATTCATCTAGCTTTCACGGTAAATAGATTTAAATATCGTAACTGTAATAACCAACTCATCAAAACTGCTTACCTTATTTAATGATGTCGACAATTGCAATTTAGATAAATGAGACCGCACGCTGTGTACCAAATGGGTTAATTATTCCTGTGTTATAAATTGAAACAAGTTACATAAAATACTTATTTTTCTAAATGAAAATGAATAAACGCCGCAATTAGGCTCAGCCAATAATATTTATCATTATAAATGCATAACGCCGTAATTATAACAAATTACCAATTAACGCCTAGCTGTATGTGAGTGTTGTAAATACCTAAATTAAGCTAACACACATTTTATTGTTAACGTAGTTATTAAAATCAGTTGACAACGTGTATAGAACCATTTTTTACTATCCAGTTGTGTGGTAGTTCTAAACGAGATGGTCTCTTAGGCAAAAGTCCCCTTCTGTTTATAATTATCAAAATTAGTTTTACTGTTTGCTTAATCAAAACTACGAGTAGCTTGACCATAAAGGAGATGAAAGTTACAGAACGCATTAATCTATACTAATGGTATTAAAGTTAGTTTCGAACTTATTCGACGTGGGCTTAAATAAAAAGTCTCGTTATCCTTCTTGAAACAAGGTTTTGTGCATTACAGTGGCACTATTTTACATATCACACTACTGATAAAAACACAAAATTTTCCATATCTCTCAAATAGTAATGGATGCAGTAATAAAAACCTTTACTAGTGTTTTCAGCAAGTAGACGTTTTCACTGTAGAGACCGGATTGATATACACTAGAAAAGCCCAAATATTAAGAAAGAAATGCCAGATACGTACTTAAATATGCAAAATGTGTATAAACGAAATAAACAAGCACAAAGAAGGATCTATTGAAAAAAGAATTGAAGAGTTGAAACTACTAAAACTTCCGTTAGCCCCAAAAATGCCTCATTTGTTGCTAAATTGTTCATAATTTTATTATAAACATTTCTTACGACCACACCAGATCCATACAACAAATATTTTTAAACATTTTCTGTTTTGTCTTTAATTGTTTGCACCAGTGCAGCAACATTGGCAGATATATAACCTACTCCACTGTGCGCAAACGCTTTCTGTACTTTTTTGTAGCGTCATCGAAAACATCAATTACCTCAAAAAAATTAACAGACTGAATATTATTTTATAATTTTCATAAAGTACAAGAGAACATACTGCTGTCGCGGCATTAAAATTAACTGGTTTGATATAAGTTATGTGCAGCTTTTTTACAATTCCAAGGTCCCCACCATGTAATTATTGGTTCAGCAGGTGAAAGCTTTTGAATCGTAAACTCATCGTTTAAAACTACCTTTTTTAGGTTTGAAATTAACTCAGTCGATTTGGATTAAATTAACAGTAATAAACACAAGTCATGTAAAAAGTCAGGAGTCTACGTGTTATAGAGATTGTGCTTTAGTGTATATTGGACAAACACAAAGAAAAATGTATGACAGAATTTCAGAACACAAAAGGATCAACACTAATAATAAAATTAACAAGTGATAAAAATACCTCTAGTTACTAGTTGAGAGTTAGTTAATAGGTTTGCAAGATTTCAAAGAATTCGGCTTTCCAGTTTCAAAGTTAAATTGCAAAATGTTATACGATTTTGATTTCTTTTAAATTTGAATGTCTAGGGTAAAAACTCGACACGGATTCATAAACCACAAGTGCAGGAGTATATTTTATAAAATTTTTATAACATTTACCTTTGTAAATTGTTGGTGGGGATGATCAGGCAAATTTTGGTTAGCGTTTTTCTATCTACACGATATTCCGAATATACGTACATATAAAATCTGACAACAATCGGTCCAGTAGTTTCGGAGATTACCTGTCTAATAAAAATCGACAGAGATGGAAACGCGAGACCCACTTTTTCGTACTCTAGGGGTCGCGAAACGTCCATAAAAGATGAAACTAACCATTCATCGGATGGACTCTATTACAATGTTTCCTTAGTTTATACTTCGGAAGTAACAAATGTCGACGAAGATGAAATTCGAACTCAACAGCACAGAGCTCAAATTGCCCAAATTCAGCGCCTCGAATTATCCGAACACGACTTTTTTGTGAAGTGATTATATTTAAAAATCAAGGCGGATTCATGAACCACAAGTACAGGAAAATCTAAATAGTATTTGCTACGCGAAATATGGACGTGACGTCTTTATATTATGGGGATGATTATTAAATATTAGTTAACGTTTTACCATATACATGATATTTCTAACATACGTTTAAAATTTGACAACAATCGGTCCGGCAGTTCGTTACAAACGGCACCCAGACAACAGACGGCAGACGGCCGAAGAAAACGGGGGATCTATTGTTTCGTACTGTAGACTGTAGGGGTCATAAAACATCCAGAAAACATGAAAACAGCCATTCGTCGAATGGATTCTCTTATACTACTTCTTTAAGGAAGTAAAAATAAAACTTTATTTTAGGTTAGAGAATTGTTTAACAAATTTTTGACATAACATCAATAACTTAATGGAGAGGATTAATAGGTATATTTTAAAAAAGTTATGTAATTTCGTACTGTAATATTTTATTGTAAGGTGAAAAAGACTTACGCATTGTTAAACCACATCTCAACATTTAGGGAAATTTTTGTTAACATCACTTTTACATGATATCACATTTTTTGATAAGAAGAAAAAACTAGTCGAATTTTGGTTAACGTTTTATCACCTTCATAACAACGTTAAGGTAAATTTAAATTGGACAAAACCAATTTTACTGGGTGGCCACGTTTCTGTAGGTACATTAAATTTAATTGTAGTTACAATAGCTTCTACACATCTTTTGTTGACAATGTTACTTGTTGAAGCAGCTAGTAATAGATATTTATTTTATTAGGAGTTTAAGTGATACTTAATGTGAGGGAGTATGGACAATTAAACGTCGAGAGCTAGCGAGGCGAATTAAGTCCATACGAGTTACATAAACTCACTTAAACTCTGCAGAAATACAATATTTTATTTTCAAACGATGAATATTCTTTTCAAACGATTATTTCGTGTCTCCTTGCTTCGTTAAAAAATTGCCTTGCAGTGTCTTACCATGGTTACCATGGTTGACAATCGCGATGATTTTCATATAAACATATTCTGTTTATACTCCGATAGTTAATTATTTTTAGGTTATTAATGCATAATTTTACATTAATGAATAATAATGAATAGAAAACACGTCTATGTTTATTAGCATAAGTGACTACAATTTTGTTAACTGAAATTTTAAAAGCAGATTTTTGTCCTTACATCAAACTATTTTGTGCTCAACAAAAAAATATTGTAATCAACTCGTATGTTAATGGCGATTAATAATTTCGATAAGTACGAATGAGCGTTAGCGAGTGAACTCGTTAACACAACCGTTTACTGAACAACTATTAAAAGCTCAACAAAACAGCAAAACTAATGCATTAAAAAAATTATTGGTTAGGGTTACTACTAATTGTACATTTGCAACTTGTTTTTCTGATAAAACCAAAAAAGAAAACTTGAAATGTGAGGGCAATCGATATTTTTTGCATAAATGATATATTCATAATGTTATTCGGCAAGAAACTTTCCGGATACCTACGCTACAAGTTAAACCAAATAGACTAAAATTTTCCTACTAAGATTGTCTTAATACACATTTTCATTTAAATTAGTCCGTTTAAAATATTACATAGTGGTGAGTCTAATTAACCTTTCCACATTTTAGCTAAACGTCCCGTCTCGGAAAAGTTAATGCAGTTTTTTAATTTTACGCCAATTTTCGTAGCAATACTTCACGCACTTTAACTAACGGGAAAATGAGTGTTTTGTATTTAATTATACTGAAATTAACACAACGTAGGAATGTTAAAGAAAATTACTTTTGCTTTAAATGAAAAGGCCGGTGAAGGCTTACGGGGTAACCGCTCTATGCGGGGGAAGGTCAATACAGTGGCGTAATGAGCATTTTCCCAAGCCCCACGCAAATCTACACGTGGTAAACAAACTTGGTACTTGGATGAAACTTAAACTCAACTCTTACAAAATAATAATTTTCTCCATTTGCTTCTACTTAATTACTGTACATGTTTCTAATAATGCTCAGTAATTGGAGGGTGTTTCAGCGCCAAATTGCCAATTATGTTGTTGTTTTGTGTTTTTTTTATACGGAATGTGGTTGGGAAATAGTATCATTAACGTAATGGGGTAGAAGGAGCTAGTCCGGTCCTGGTCGACGTCCAGTGCGGCGGAGCCAAGCTGGGCAAATGCAATTTCTTCAACTAATTGGAAAGTCAAAACTCTAGTATTTTACACGTAATACTTCAGCAGACAGGAACAGCTTCAGTTTACGAGAACATTAATTATAAATCGCCACTTAGCGTTGCACTGGTAGGTATTCCCCTAACAAGCTGTATTTTTCACCATTTTATCAATTGAATTAATAAATATCTACATAGAGTAGTAACGATCTAAGTAGGTATATCTGTTATTACATGGTGATTTGTCGGTTTAGTATTTTTTTAGAACTAACAAAATCGATAACTGCCTATTGAATTTTACCTGTTTTACATTAAAACTTTTCTCGTACAAATTACAATATGTACTTTTAAGCAAATCTAATTTCATGAAATGATGTCCTGTTAATTCAAAGCTTGATAAACGTCTAATTAAATTAGTTAAATTAAATTAATTAATTAACAATTTTATTAGTTTTCATGGAAAGGATGATGGAATTTTATCGATTACAAAGTTTAATTTATGCATTTAAAATTAATTAAAAGTAATTTTGTAAATTGTTTTCAGAACTGTAACAAATAGGTAATTTTCTATACATCAAACAACCATGTATTAAATTAAAAGAATATAAAGGCAAGAGTGGTTGGAAACGTTGTCACACGCATAATTTGCATTGTGTTGACGAAACCTTGTATATTGAAAACTTACGTTTTTGTTAATTTTGTTAACAAAGCGTTTTAACAAAAGTTTTATACAACTTCAAGGACACTGTGGGATTCGTTTTTACAAAAAACATTGCTCGGAAAAAGAAACATGGAATTGTCCTTTTGCTAACATATTCGTTTGCTTTTCACCGCATTTGCAAATTGCTTCTCACAGTAAATACGCAAAAGAATATTTTTACGTGGCCATCGAATTTAGAATCTATAGAAGTAACTAATACTTTTGAAAGACGCCACTATATAACCTCCTATTGGTGACGAAAAATTTCAAATTTTTGCGAAATTACAGTACCCAATATGAGGAATAGGTCGTTCCAAATGTATTTTAGCCAGTAGGTCGTCCACGGATTTTTATTAGAAAAAAAAGTTATGGTATAGTTTACGAAATATCGTTGTACCCTATAAAATTTTATTGACAATAACGAGACGGGCAGTAGTACAATAGCAAAAAATATTTACAACTTAAAGCTGTCGCGTGGCGGTAATGCGCAGATGTTAGAAAGCAAAATAATCCAGGTCCGAACAGGGACCATCGTTACTCACGAACGAAAATGAGCATTATTTTAGGAGTACAACTACCTGCTGAATGATCTCCCATAAATTCGGGGTGAACTGGTGTGAACCATAAATATTTCTTACCATTGTACTACTGTCCGCCTCGTTATTGTCAATAAAATTTTATAGAGTACAACGATATTTCGTAAACTATGACTTTGTGGTCCTTAGCAAATCTTGAAAGCTTCAAGTAAATTAAAAAATATACAGTGCATCTTTTTTAAAAGTGGCCATAGGGATTTCTATGTTAAATTTTGGACCTCATGTTAACTTTTGTTAGGTTGAAAACCCGGAGATGATTTTTGCGGTGGTAGTAGCCTTAGGGTTCTTCTTTAATTTCTATTACCGCTTTTTGCAGTAAATTGTTAATTCATGTTATAAAATGTGAAAAGTATTTTGGTTAAAATGTTTAGGTACATCATAGAAGGTTTTGACTTATCATTTTGACTTGTCAGTTTTAACAGCATAGTTCTAATTTGGTCACCAAACACATTCTAGCAGTTTTTAGAAAAGAAATGGAATGATGAAATTCAAACATAAACGAATACATTAAAAAAGATAATTTCACTAAAATTGCCTGAAAAATGTTTAAAGCATAATCTTTAATAAACTAAAATGTTCAAGAAATACAAGGTAACTGCGAAATACATGCAAAAAAAAATGGGGAATAGCGCACAATACGATTATGTCACTGCGTAAAATTCACGGTCCTAAGTGGTAGCAGTGTCTAGAAAAAAATATTTGAAATTAAATATAAATTATAATACGCGCCGCTGGTAATGTTTCGTGACCTCCATGATTGCTATAATGAATGGGGCAGAGCGACTCGGATTAAGAACCAAAAAAGTGACTTTATCAGGCACTTTTTTAATCGCAACGTGAAAAACACGAAAAGGGCCAGTCAACATCGAGCAGTCAGTGAAATCACTGTTTGGTGCAGTTTTCCAATTAAATGCAGAGTGTGTCGATATGGTAATTGGTGTGCGCGAACATTTGCATCAGTGGTACAGCATATCCGAGATCATGGTACCTTCAACCTCAAACTCACTATCGTGGCCGTGATAGGACAGAAAGAAGAAGTTGGCGTTTCACAGGACAAAGTGCCAGGTTTGGAGGTTGCTGATTGTCCACGTTGTGTAATTCACTGCAAATAGTTGTTACCGCAGTGTCGTGAAGGCCCTAACTTTTTAAAGTGCATTCTGTTTACGGATGAAGCACTCACTTTTTGTCCGATGAAACTCCACATGCTTGTCAACAAGTACAATTTCAAGAGACGGTTTTCGATAAATGTGTATCGGTTGGATAAAACAGTTAGTTTGTGGAAATCAACAGTGTCCAGAAATTATTGAAGAGCTTCAACAACAAGTGAAAGTGCCAGCCGCTACTCCGGTGTTTTTTTACCCCTTAACAAACATCTTGAGACTTTCTGACGTCTGTATTGCTAGTCAAGGACAACATTTTCAACATTTCTTGTAAAAAGGTAGTACCATTCTAAGTTGCTCTTATTTTTGTTCCAATAAAGAATGTAAAATCGTCATGGCAAAGACCAAACATCCGTCAGAATCAAAAGTCGATCATCATGAAGCATTACCAAAAAAGTTTCACATTGACCTTTACCGATGAATGACTCCATGAATGAATGATAAGCAGCGAAAAGTCAGTTTTACTTTTAATTGAAACTGAAAGTGTTTACGTCGTGGCTCAGTGCCTTCGTATCGAGGGTGGTTCATGGGGGTTTTGCCTCATTCGATTTTTAATTTATTTTTTATATATTTCGACACTACTAGGGTGGGGGATGCCGTGGTTAAAATTATTGCATATATTTCGCAGTCACACTGTATAATAGACCTTATACGTGTGAAGATTTGTATCTCTGTTTATTCGTTTAAAATTTGTGTTTCCTTCACTGATTTATTCTTCTTATTGCATAGTATAATATGTAATTCTGGTGTAACGCCATCCACACTCCATCTTAAATGTACTGTATGCAATAAATATTACCATATCAAATGTTACAATGAGGATGTGTCTGACGCTTACCCCGATGCATTCTTTGTCCAACACTTCGTCAACATCCATCACTCTATCTGCCATTGTAAACATAATAAAGAAGCAGTTTATAAAATTTAGGGCTAACAGTATGCTTGAAATGTCACAAATTATTGATAATAAAGTTGTTCTAGTCAACAACAGAATTTCCGAGATCGAAAAGAATATACAAGGATGACAAACTGAAATTAATGAAATTAGAAATTCGGCTCCAAAAAACAAGCTGCCTATAACGTTGATGACGTTGCTCTTGAAATTTGTGATCGTAATGAACGCATCAAAAATGTTAGTTTGTGTAATATACCTGAATCCGTTGCTAAAATTTGGGTAAGTATTCTAAAACAAAAAAAAAAAATTCGTTTGGGTATTCCAAAACCCAGAGCATCACGTCCTATAAAGATGTTTTTCGAAAATTGTAAAGAAACCAAATTATATTTGCGCTCGAACAAAATTAATCCCAACAAGAACTTCCACTTTCGAGCGGATGTTACTACGCTTCAAAGAGCTAAAACTCTGCTGTGATTGAAGAAATTCATTATCCTCCTTGGTTCATTGGTCACATTATTGCTTGTATTCGTAATACATCGATGGCCCATCGTAACTATGTAAGATTTAAAATGCCATACTATTATATTTTCAAGTCATATCGTTCCCAGTTCAACATTTTAATGGACACAGCATCATCTCTGCAAATCCTAAAAAAAAATTGGGCTTTCGTACATGGCAGAAAAAGTCACTCTAAAATTCTAAGCGTAATGGAATACAATGATACCGAGCTCACAGCTATCTATAGTTGAAGGATTTGCACACTATTTTAATAGTGTTTAACAACCTGATCTGCTTATTTCTTCTTCCTATTCCAAAACTAGAGCGTCTGTCTTGGTTAATCTTGAAACCATATCAGAAAATGATGTTCTCACAGCACTAAAAAGTTCTAGAGACTCTTTTAGTATGGGGTATGGGGCATGATGATGTGCCCAGTTTCCTTAAAGGACTGTGCTTATGTTTTTATTAATCCTTGTTTATATTTATTTAATTTAATATTAAGGTGTGGTGTCTTTCCTGTTATTTGGAGAAAGGCAATCGTTTGTACGATATTTAAAAAGGGTAGTCAATCTAAAATTGTTAATAACAAGCCTATCTCACTGCTTTGTAATTTTGCCAAAGTAAGATAAATCGATTTTATTTAAATACATTTATGCTTTGACCAAAACTAATTTGTCACCGTTTCAACATGGGTTCATGGAAAAACGCTCTAATTTAGTATCTTCTACACAGTACATATCTGAGGCCATCGACAAGAGAAAGCAGATGGATACCATATATCTTGAATTTCAAAAGCTATTCGATCAAATCGCTCACTACCTACTAATTGATAAACTTGAGCACTTTGGATTCTCTGACAAACTTATCACTCTTTTTATTTCATATATTTTCGATCGTGAACAGTATATTCGATATCGCAATTTTACGCCAATTGTTATCAAACCTACTTCAGGTGTTCTTCAAGAATCTGACCTTGAACCACTTTTGTTTTTATATTTTATTAATGATATCGTTGATAACATCTATTATAAAAAGTTACTGTTTGCAGATGATTTGAAACTTTTTTTTCAAATCAAATCGAGACAGGATTGTCTAAATCTGCAAAACAACTTAACAGCTGTTGTTAATTGGTGCTCAGTTAATCGACTTTACTTAAATCTTGATAATTGCTTCATCGTAACATACTCCAGGAAAACCTGCAATTACGTATCCTCCGAGGTGTGAAGTCCATTCATGAAAGTGATTATCTATTTGACTCGTGAAACCAAGAAATAGATTAGTTTACATTTGTTTCTTGTATATTTTATACGTATAAAGTGCCCACAAAGTTATAACAATAAAAAAATCTATAACCATAATATTACAGTAATAGCAAATTTGTAATGAAAATAACTGGTGCGCGATAAAGTTTATGCTGCTGTAGCAGCATCAGCCAATCAATGTTTACAACTTTAGCTGACCATTTATAGCCGACGGTATCTATATAAACCCAATTACTTGGACAAAACGAAATTGTTTAATTGAATGACATTAAATAGATAAACTAAATTATGGACCTTAATTCATTAGGGAGACATCAGCAACGGGCAGATTTACAATTCAGGTAATGGAATTACAGTTGTACAAATGTCATTACATAAGTGTAAGCACGCTCACTATTAGCTAATAAAATCGATCCTGCCGTTGTAATCTCCCTAAAATCCCTAGTCCCGAGAAATTGAACGAATGCCAGAAGTAGAGGGTGTCCGAATACACCCCCTCCCGTAGACCGGTTAAGTTTGTTTTTCATTTCGGCATGTAAATGAAATTAAACCGGTTACATTAATGGGGCGTTTTCTAATTAATTTGTTTATCGTTTCCGTTCCCAAAATAAATTGTTATCTGCAAAACTTCATTTCTTAAATTAATTCAAATTAGTTAAAACGACTCCGAGTGACGCGTTTTTTTTTTCCCTCCAGAACCTAATATTTTAAGGGAATACTGCTCGGAATTATTTTCTAAAGTAGTTTACAGAAGTAAAAGAGAATTGGGAGCAGTTACTCTTGCTGATAAGGTCACGTTACATTTATGGCCCAACTACCGAGAACTTTCTCATTACTATATTGATACGTGAAAGTTCATTAAAGAAATTGGCATGGAGCTTGGAACAACCTCTACACATGCTTAGTGAGCAAATACAGAACACAGAAAAGCGCCTAAATAGGGTGATGTCACATTCATCAGTTTGTAAATTTAAATTAATTGCGTACTGTCATTAATTTAATAAATGGGTGAAATCAAATCAAAGCCACGTTCTCTGACGTTAAATATTGTTAAATGTAATTAAATTTCCAAATTTAATTTAACAATTTATAAAGTTTACCTCGCCGAATGGAGGTCGCTCAAAAACTGGTTGAGTTGAAAGTCTGATGCAAATTCGGTCCTCCGTAAATAACACGTTGCTCGTTGGTACAGCTGATTTGCTTATAGTGAAATATTGCCATAATTAGAGAAAATTAGGGGATAATTTTGTTTTATGGCAATACTTTAAATGTATTTTCGTTGTCATTTACTACAGGGTGAAAGCTAGACAAAGTAAAGTAATTTTGTTTTTACTGTCTTGTTATCATCTAGAATGTTAATTTTCGAAGATTGTGCTCCAAAAACACTCTATGATGTATGAAGATATCAAAAAATTTGAAACATGCAATATTATATTCTGTATTTTACAAACAAGCATAATAAATAAAGAAGCATTTTACAATTAAATTTGTGTAGATGTTTTGTGAGGTTTCCCACGAACTGTTTTACCGTTCTACGAGTATGTGTACTTTGTCGTTTCCAGAGTTTTATATCAACTCTTCTACTATTATAAATATGACCACTGGGGTTGCCTAGAATGTATGAATTTAATAAAAACTTTGCTAGAAAATTCTTCTAGCTTCTCCTAGCTCACTGATATGTCTCCACAGTAATTCAGTGTAGTAATGGTGGAAACTCAACACGAAATTATTTCAGACAATGTTAATTCAAAACAAAATTGAGACATATTATAAATCCCACATATGTATATTTACCAAATATTATCCATCCCGTCATCCAAATTGATGACGTTATCGCCAAATTTTCCCTAGTACATCCCATGAAAATCTGCAAAGAATTTTAAGTCTACACTTGTGGTTTATCAACGCATTCATATTTTTTTACTTTGTTGAAATTATCACAAAAATATTTGCAAAATCAAATTTTATGTTAAATGATAAAATATCAGTTGTGTGACAATTCGCCATTTTAAAATCACGAGTATACTTATACGACGTATCTTCTAGGAAATGACAAATTTTACTTACAATTTTCGCCAAAGATATACTCGCGTTCTAGTTAAAACAAATATCAGTTATCAATCTAAGCAGTAAAACCATAAATAATACTCCTATTTTTGATATATCACTTTACCTTATCTTATTTTGCTGTAAATAAAATTTATTCGAATTTGGAATTGATGCCCTCTTGACAGTACTAATACTTATATTGTAATATTGACTGATTTTTTAAATATCTGCTCTAAGTTAGCCATGACGCGTACGTCAGTAGTGAAATTGACACGATTGACGTAAGCGTAGCGACTAAAGTACTTTATCATAGTATAACACAGTACTCCAGTCGCAGCTAACTAGAGCAGATATTTAAACAATCAGCCACTATGATAAATAATATCGGTTGGGGTATGCGAAACACGTCATAAATTTTCGAATTAAAAACTATACGTATATATGTAATTAAATAACTAATGAACACACGATATTTTTTAAACTATTTATTTTAAGTATAACTTAAAGAATAAACTACATATTTAGAGTGAATTATATTCATGAACATATTCTTTATGATATTAATGTCTATATCTTATGAAGATTAAATTTAACAAACAAGAATTCACTATCCCAACAAGGGGGGGAAATTTGATTGTTTTTCAAAGGCGAGTTGATGAACAAGGATTTATTGACACCTAGTGTAGTTCATGATCATTGATCATTATCAACGCATTTAACATCACACAGTGAGTTTATCCCTCCAGAAAGTTCCAAAAGAGAAGTACTAACCTATCCAGAAATGTATAAATTTAAAATTGAGAAGTATTCTATAAATTTTGACATCTATGTTTCGAAGTACATAACAACAAATCGATGAAAAATGTGTACCTACTTACTAGAATTCCATCGGTTCATAAGTCTATTAACCGAGCTGAAATCAGTTGTTTTTTGGAACAGTTTATGTGTTGGAAAATTTAGTATGATGAAAAAGTTTGCCTTTCTAAATCTTATATTTTTTTTTGAATATTAAAGAAAATCATCTTCCGAAAAATAGGTAGATATATTTTTTACTCGTAAGAAATAACTATTTCTCAACGTTCATCTGAGAACTAATTACTAGCTCCTTTATCTTGTGAACAACATTTCGATATTCTAGAAGTGTTAAATATTAGTTTCTTTCGTAAAAACTTCATATAAACGTTTGTAATATTGAGATTTTTTAGCCTACAGGACATGTACATCTTAATCTAATCTTTGTAATTTTTGTATAAAATTGGTTCTTTAATATTTCGTTTCATTATACAACTTTTATAAAGTGTGATACGAACGTATCGGTTATCGTCATTGTCAGTGCGCTGCTTCAGTCACACCAACATATGTATATGTGGAGTAAATTCTCCACAAATAATTGATGGAACTAGTGGCAACGTATAGGTATATGGACACAATTTTTCCATCGAACCGACTGCTCTTCTCTTGCTATATGTGAAAATTTTACATATGGAGAAAGCGGACGGTTGTTACCATACAGAAACATTTGTTGAATTCCCAGCGGCAACTTCCTATTTTCCTTGGCAAGCCGGTCATCATGTGCTTGGATGGTCAGCGGACTCTCGTTATACACACAATAAATATGGACTAATAGAGCTGTTCTGTACGTAAACATCGTTATTTCTGCTAGATATCCTCCTGCAGGTAATTCTAAATTCTGTTGCATATTTTGTTTACTCTACCTAATAGAAGCTGCCACATTTGCATCATATGGTCAATTAAGCAAAAAGAAATTGTGTAACCAAAATGTTTCTATTCCGAGTGCATAATATTTGAGTAATGTGGGTAGTTTATAGCAACGGTGAATCTGTTTTGAAACTTTAAAATCTAATATCTAAGGGAGACAGACAGTGGGGCGAATAAGTTGAGGAAAGATAAAGTAAATTAGATTTGTTATTAGTTTCCTTTCCCATTTAATCTTGCTGATTAAAGCTCGAAGATTCAATCTAGTAGAGAACGATAATCAATAAACTGACACAAAAGTTATTGATGTTGTTGGTGGAATAATTCATAAAGATCCAACATAAACGCGTTATTATTTTTCAATCAGTATAAAACGAACATAGACTGAAGAAAAGCGAGTTAGTGGATATGAAAATGCGATTTGATTGATTGGCAGACGTGCGTGGACTGAAGGGACTGCTCCTCGAGATCGGAACGATGCCGTTTTTCGAACCAAACGAGATTTGCGTCGACTTTTCAAAGAAATGTTTTTATCGCGAGAATTTTTCCCAAATTGCACCATTAAATAACTAATCTCTTTAGGCAAATCCAAAAAATAAACGCCATCTCTCGGTGGTCCCTCGTAATGTCGGGGCGAAGTCAAGCTTTCGTCCAGTCCGCTAACAATTTAAGTAAACAATACACACGTCGTAATTCCGAGATTAGAAAACATGCTAATGCGCCAGAGAATTGGACGGAATGGAAATATAACGTTTATTTATTGTTTATTTTTGGCAAGTAGGGGTCAATTAAGCTCGACCACCCCACAGGAGATCTGCTTCGGAGGGCTTACACAAACACTCCCGCGAAATTGCGGGAGAAAGCCCGTTCGTTACGAATACATAAATTTAACTGTTCGTTTACTTCAAACGATTTTACACATGTCGACCACCACAAGTGGTGGACTCTGTCTCTTCAGAATCAATAATATTGCGGTTCTTCTATAAAAGCGCGTTAATGTTAACGTCGTAAAATAAAACCAAAGTACTTAAGCGTCTTACAATTAGTTCCACTCCTGTAAATATGCTTAGCTAATAGCTAACACACTTTTTATATTTCAAGAGTGCTTTTAAATCATTTATTATTGTTGTCGGATTCAATCTTCATTTTCCATTAGCTGCATTTCTGTTACACTTTGTTTAAATTAAATAAATGGGTAACATGAACTGACCATATTATTCACTATTAATATCCTCTTCTTAGAATAGGGTAGCCCTAACTCAATACAAAGGACTGGTGTTTGATAAAACATATTTCTGAATGATGGGCGATTTGAAATTCATTCTAGAAAAAAATGGAGCAATGGCAGAGACTCATGTCAAGAAATGAAACAAAACTTCTCAGTCATTATTAGAAAAAGTTCTATTTTCAAACTATTTGCACTGTTTCCGAGTTCGTATAGCGAATAATGGTTTAAAAATATCACATAATGTTTAATGGCTTATATATAGACACCTTGTTCTTGGTACTAGTTCTCCAGGAGACACAGGCAGAGTAGTAACCGACTAATAACTACAACTTACAAACATTATATGAAAGTCTTTGAGATTATATTTTTATAACTATTACCTATCTACTTGTAAGAATATAATTGTAATTGTCTTACTCCAAGGTTCAGTGATAAAGTAATTAGAAGCTATGTTGATATGAGCGGAAAACTTTGTTTAATAATAACAAGTTGAATAGGATATCGACTGTCAAAGTCAACTTTAATTTAATGAGACAAAGACAACAGAGCACCATTACGTTTGAAAACGTACAGCCGGTCACAAACGCAAAATTTATTCAGCACTTGTCAGAATTACATATTTTGTAAGCAAATTATCGAAAAGAATATTTATATACAATGTAGACTAAGGAAGTATTGTAGATGGAGTTATCTGACGAATAGTTAAATTAATGTTTTCTCGATTTTTCATAATCCTAGAATATTGTGACGAGATGGATCGGCCAGATGCGACGCCTCTGTTTTGCGTTGGCCGGGCTAACTCATAGAGACGACAAGAGCGATGTTAGAAGCGGTTTTCTGGAGGTCTCTAACAGAACAGCGATGTGATAGGAACCACCGTCGGCGATGAGGTTGTCCATTCAATGAGACAATAGAAGTCAAGTCGAACCCCAGAGTACGAGTACGTTATGAAGACAAAGAATTGTTCGCCGTACGTAATCGCTGCATACTTGTGTAGGTGCGTATAATTAAGAAATCGATTGTTGAGTTTTTATCCACCCTGATTTAATTACCGTAAATCGTAACACTGGTTTCAGGAGTGGGATTCAAGATTAATAATAATTGGTTTTAGGAAGATTTACTGGCAGATTGAAAAGTAATTCGGAAGAGCTCAAGCTAGGAACAAGTAAAGCAGATCACAGCTTCTGCTCGCATAGATGGATGCAAGAAATACGGAAATGGACAAAAAGATGGACACAAGAAACAAGAAAATGGACGAAAAAATCGGCTCAAAAATAAAAAAAGTGGAGGCAAGAGACCAGAAAATGGGAGTAAAGATGGAAAAAAATAGACACAAAAATGGAAAAAATGGACGCAAAAAGTAACTCGAGACGAAAAAATGAACAAAAAATTTGAAACGATGATGCAAAAATAAAAAAGCAAATCCGCCTTACGCAAAAATTCCAGATGGAAGCAAATAAGAACGAAATAGCAAAAACTAAAGAATAAATGAAAAATGTAAGAACAAATTTTTAAAAAATGGGAAATATTGTGGGACGAAATATGGTCTCAATGGAACAAAAAATAAATCAGGAAGTCGAGCACTAGTTAAAAAGTCGAGTAGAGAGCGAAACTATAGAAGATCGAATGAAGAAAATTGAAAAGACAAAAAAAATGTAGCAGCGACTGGTTCATGTAATGTGATGTCACCCTCCAGAACAATTCAACCAGTCACCTATGGTGGTCAGACGCTTTGGTCATCGTACATGAAACAGTTTGAAGCAGCAGTGACGGCAATTTTTTTGGAAGAAGAGCAGAAGGCTTAGTGATAGTTTGCGAGGTGCAACGCTAGAGATTGTACGCAGAAAGCTCATGATACCTGAAGATATAGGAACTATACCCGAAAGGATCCGATTGAAAACTGTGAATAGAGAATCAACCCCATCATCAATCAATAGCTATAGTGATATTGGTCAGCTAAGAATAAGACATCGGGCTCTCGTAGGTAGCATGAAAGATGACTTAATTTTGGAATTTTGGAAACGGATTTGTTTAGTCGCCATGAATTGACAGTTGATCCAGTGGAGAAATTCCTACGCCTTAGTATGAAGATTTAATTCATGCTGAATGAGCATTTTATTTTTAATTGTATTGAAGTGAAGCCTGTAAGATCAATCAGCGCAAAGCACGGTTCAACTGCAGGAAGACAGCAGTCGTAGAGGATGAAGAATGGATTACTACAGCTCGATTTCGAGAAGAACAAGAGAAAGACATGTTTACTGGGCAGCTCCTGAAATGGAAAGAAGATGGAGTGCTCGGAAATATCACAAAAGTAATATTTCAAGGCGTTGTGGTCTCAGTGGGACTTCCTACACATAAAGAACGAATTGTTTAAGAGAACCTTGAAAAGCCCGGATGGGAAACATATGACCATGCAGTTGGCAGCTCCGACCATCATTGTCAAGAAAGTACTTTGAAATATATATAACAGGGGTTCTGGTGGTCATTCTAAAGTTAGAGGACGATTTTACTGGGTACGTTGTCCAGAAGCCGTCGAGAGGTGGTGCAAGAAGTGACTTGTACTTTGGTATGACTGGGAGTCCATTCTGTATTCCATTTAGTGTGTATTACAGATCGATGTATGGAAATGAGATAACTGTATGCTAGTTGACGGTCTGTAGGTGTTGCATATTTAAGAAACACTTTGACTGCATTATCTGCCTTTACATTTCGCGAGATTCCACATACGAAGGAATCCACAATACTGTTAATTCGCCGGTTTTTTAAGAGTTTTTTAAACCGTAAAGCTTAGAATTATAATATTGAATCAGTACACATGAGCGTGTGACAGTTTGATGAGGGTTCATTGTTAAGAATTGTTAAATAGATGGCATATAGTTCTGCGGTTGTGATGGAGAGTTCGTTTGCTAGTCTGATACTGTTCTTGGCTTTAGATATATTGTTGTAGGTGCGATGGGTTTTCGTTTATTATTGATAAACACTCTTGCAGTAGTAGTGGATATTGCAAATGAGCACTGGTGTATGTAAACATGAAAGTGTTAAATAAAAGAACATGGATTTGCCATGGGGGGTCGTGCTGGCAGTTCAAGAATTTATTGTAAAGAGTTTTTAAGATAGAAAGGAATCATCTAATAATGCAAGGGCTTAGGGAGATAGGATTCCCGAACTTTGTAGTCATATGTAGAATGGTGTTGCGTAATAAGCAGCAGAGCGTACGTTAATGGTGTGGTTGGCCAAATGCTTTATATATATATGCTCTTAGAGCGAGTTCTTGTCGATTCGTGAGGCCGGTGAGCCAGGGGAGCAGGGGGGGGGGAAGTTTAGTAAATTCTCGGTGCAGGTTTAATATTGAACTCGTGATCAGTACTAAACAAAAGGCTGTGTTTTGGATTACGTTCAACGTCTTAAATAACTGAGATTGTGTCGTGTGACCATGTACGAGAAACGATCAGTATTTACGATCCCTAACATAGTAGACTTTGAGTGACCTTGACATAATTTGACATATCTAAAGGTTAATCTGCTGTCATTAAGCTGAGGCAGTTTCAGTTTTCTTGCTTATTTCATTTTAATAATATTCGGAACCCAATTGCAAGTAGTCAGTAGTTTTTGCAAAAATGGAAAAATCTGAAGTGCGCCCTGTTATTAAATATATGCAAATAAAAGGATGGTCGCTAACAGAGATTCACAAAGATATGGTGATTGTTTTGGCGGAGAATGCTGCTTCCTATCAAGTGGTAAAAAATATCTCTCGAGAGTTCAAATTGGGTAGGCAGACGTGACATGCAAAAAGTGCTGGACGACCAGTGACTCTCTCTACTAAAGAAGATGTTGATACCCTACATTCTACATGACATATGGTGATGATTGATAGACGATTGAGTATTCGTCGGGTAGCTGAAGTTACGGGAATTTCATATGGTTCTGTGGAAAATGTATTAACAAATATCTTGTGTCAAAAGCTGTCTGCTCGTTGTGTCCCGAGAATGTTGACACCTGATGAGAAACAGTTTCGTACAGTTCATTCTGAAGTCAATTTGGTAAAGTTTAAAGCCGACCCAGATGGATTTCTTGCACGATTTATCATCGTTGATAAAACATGGGTACACCACTTCGATCCCAAATCAAAAAAACAAAGTACGGAGTAGCATGAAGTTATGATCAAAATCTTTTGGGATGCGGAAGGAATACTGATGGCTGATTATTTATAGCATAGACACACAATAACAGGCTACTATTATTTCAATTTAATTTCAAAATTGCGCGAAGGATAAAAGACGAGGAAAGTTGAGTGTTCCATCAAGACAACGCTCCAATTCACAGTGTATCAGAAATAAAGTTGTCAAATCATTAATGAACCGGGATATTGCGTGAGTTGTTCTTCTTTCCTTTTAAGCTCTTGATTTTATTCCATACCGCTGGTGTTGAACTATATTAATCGTCACTGAAGGGACAAATTGCTCCCAGAATTCCTTTTTGTTAGTTTTTAGAACCAGCCGACGTGTGTTTTTGGTAGGTAATAAAATTTTACTCTTTTAGGTTAATTTAGGATGTATTAGTTTGCCTACACAAATTTCTGTAGCATCAAAAATTAAAGTGTATGTATGTCGTGGTTGATATCGTTTCTTTCTCGTAGATGGTTACAACGGACTCTGATATGTGTTTGAAACTGTTCCCAATCTGTGGATTTGCGATTCCACCTATGTTGAAGCGTTAGTTTCGTTTCCTATTGCAGATGTCTGCATTGTTGTAAGAATAGGAGAGTGGTTGCATCGTGTAAGAAATCCATAACTTTCCACTGTAAATCTGCGAAATTTGGGGTAATAAAGCTTAAATCTAGGGCAGCAAAAGTTCTGTACTGTACGCTGAAACACGTGTTCCCTGCAGTGTTTAAAAGAATGATGTTAGTGGTGAGGGTTATTTCTTCCAGTATTGTCTCTTTCATTTGAGAAACTGGAACCCCCACATAGGGTTCTTACTTGAAGAATCACATTTTACAATGTATCTAAGAAATTTAACTGGTTCGACAGAGGCGAGGTAAGTTCTGTGTAAATAAATATAGACCAATTTGTTGTAATAATAAACGTATTTCAAAATTATGCAGTTACATATTTAACTGATTCACTGATTGAATGAAGTATGAAATAAAACAACTTACCGGACATGTGACGTATCGGATTTATTTCATACTTTTATCAATCGTATTTAAATAAAATTTTACAATTAAAAATTTTGACAATTACCTACTTGAAAGAAAAGTTTAAATATTATAATTTTTTGTAGCATTTGTAGCAACGGCTCTTTAACAAATTTTGAATAAACAATATACTTAATTCAGTTAATAATAAATTATTGTATATATCATAGTCTCATAGCAACACTTAGAGGATTTGCTCTTTATTTGCCTCTTCCAGACCTGAAAATGTTGACGTAAACAGTCAAAATTTGGGACAATATGAAATACATTAGTATAATGTGTGGTTAAATTTGATTTTATGTTACCGCATGTTGACATCTATAGACATAAGCAAAATATTGTCTCCGATATAGTACATATTTTCAAAATTTGTGATAATTAAATTAAAAACGACACACTAATCTGATTACAAATTGGAATTGAAAATTTTCACATGTAAAGTTCTGGCGCTATTGAAGTGTTTTATTTTTTAAGAACCACGAATTGTTCGACTCTGTAAAGATATGTAAGTGGACGAGTTAATTAAAAACAATAAAGTTTCAATCAGAAAAAATGTACTTTGTTGATGAAAGTTTTTCCCAATAGCAAGTTCAACTAATTACTGCTAGATGGCTCACGGGGAAAGTGATGTAAAAATTAATTTTTGTTTGTTCAACTTGGTTATTCAGTCAAATGAAATTATACAAAAAATACCATTCGCAAATTGTAAAATTAATTAGAAGACTTTACGCAATGTTATATGATAAATATTGAGTTAATTAAGTCAAGCGAACAAAGAGAAGGGTTCTTAATGCGGTAATTTCAATTAACTACGTACAATTTGCAACGCAGTCGCTATTGTATTTCATTTTATTACAATAAACAACCCTTAACGCAAATCTGACGATGGAAGTTTGCATTGTTAGAGCGAACGAGTTGAGAGGGTAAGGAAAGTGTGAGGTCCTTCATTTGAGACTCCGACTATTGTTGTAAAATCTACACTTGGACAAACCATTAATTTAGGATTTTTCTGTTTAACTGTGGTTATGTAGTGCTCATTAGCAATGTTCTAATTAAGACGCGAAAAATGCTTGGTGCTGGATTTAATAGTTTCCAGTTTTTAACAAATCAGACAGGTGATTTAGCTCTTTTTATAAACTGAAAACATTTATCTCAGCTGTTATTTTAACTGATGCATCTGTTTACTACAGCTTAAATGCTTCAAGAACTCAGATAATAATTTCAAATGAATCTATTATTAATGTATTATCTATTTGCGTTAAAACAGGGTCAGAATAATCAAATCTAAAAACATTTTTATACCATGTTCTTTTTTTTTCTATGGACACTGATTTTCTTTAGCGTAGCTTCGCTTCTAAGAATGTTTGTTTATCTTGCTCAAGTTTTTTTTTTCTGCGAACCACAAGATACCACGGCCGCAAATAAAAAATTTTGGCACTAACCAACTCTTTTTATGACGTTGAATATTTTAAATTCATAATCGACTGCACACGAGCAGTGGACCATGTCTAATCAAAACATGCTAGGTGTTTGCTAAAAACTTTAGTTGTCGTTAAAACAGAGTCTAGAAATGGATTTTTATGCACTTTTTACAAATGTGGTATTATATAAACTCAATGTAGTCCACCAGCTTCGCTTTCTACAAACTTAAAAAAAAACTATCTACTACTGCAGATGGAGTTAAAGCGTCTCCCAACAACCTCCTAAAGGGCGCACTCAGAAAACGATAAAAACAACCGGTAAAATAATTGTAGTTTTAAACCAATGTGGAGTTAAATTAATAAATTTGCCTTGTTGATACTGCCTGTAGGTCAAATTGTGATGCTCTTAGAAGAAGAGGATTTCCACCAACCGGTAGATTTCTTATCCATGATGCTCGAAAACTGAAGCTGGTAGGGAAAGGTGTCTGAGATGGCATATTTAACAGTTATGATTTTTTTCTAAATCAGTTGCTTGTTTTTTATAAACATAAGTGATACTCTTAGGCGCAGTATGTTGCCCTCTATCACTGAAAATCTCAATACAAACGTAATTCTTCACCACAGTTGATTTCTGGGATATGTAAAAGAATAAAACCTTCTTTTCAATACTCTATTTAAATAAAGGGTGACTGCGTTACAAGTACGACGTAGGTACGTCAAGAACTCTACATAAGTGCCGTGTATCGTGCGTCATCATCTTCTGTCATGCGCATCCCTGCGCCCTTTGCGTATTCTCGACCCCATTGATTAAATACATATAGATAGACCCATGCTATTGTTTGGAGCGAACAGGCCAACGGCCGGCGAACAAGAGATGGCGCACCAACAGTCGGCCGTCAAACGCCGGCGAAAAGCTTGGACACCAATCGCGCGCGTAGATAACCCAAATCGCAGCAACAATACATTTAATAAAGCTACCACTCGACAGAGGGCAACGAAAACAATGTGTAAAAATCTCATAGTAACCATTTATATAATTTGCAACGTTGCCAGATGAGCCTAGCACAACTTTGCCGTTATTTCTAGTCGATTAGATTTTATTTCGTTTAAAAGTTTCTGGTGAATAAATGGAATTATTATAATGAATAAACAATACAAACAAATTATTACTTGTTATTTTAAATATTTGTTAGTGTTGATGAAAACATAAATGGTAATTAAAGTTATTCTAAATACGGTCCGGTCCGGTAGCTCAAATTTTACAGTACGAGTAATATGTTTCAGGACGAGTAGGTAGCCGAGTCTTTAATTTCGAAACGAGTACTGCGAAAAGAGTTACCGGACGTATGTTGTTATGTATTTTATTTCATACTGTCAACATACTTTTTTATTCGATAATATTATTATTATTTTGAGAAAAAATCCAAATCGAGTCACTTTTTCTGACATCGTTAGCAACCGCTCTTTGGTAAATGTTTTAATTTGTTTATTCGTGCAAATCAGCATCATATGTTTAAACACATAGTACTTATAACACTTTACAGGACTTATTGTTTTGTATAATCCGACTCGATGGACGAATGTTTTGTGCAATCCGTCTCGAAGGACCAATGTTTGTGCAACTCGGCTCGTCCTACCAGTATTTTTTGTAATCTGGTTGATACGACAATGTGATACCGAATTGTACTTTGATATTGCTCCAAGGACCTTTGTTTTCTTGCGTGCGAGATAATAGACAGCGTTCGGTTTCGATGTTTAATACAGGACGGTTACAGAAGTACTAAATTTACATTTGTATTTACAATAACAGGTGAAGCAAAAGAGACCCAAAAGGGTCAGTGGCCGCTTCCGGAAATGGAAGACTTGTCCTTTTTGGCCACGGAGGTAGAAGAGTGTCTTTTCTACCTCCGTGTTTTTGGCTCAATTTTATCGGACTTGTCCGTTTTGTTTATTTTACCGGAATAGTTCGATCCAGTAAAACGTCAAACTTGACATATTTAGTATGAAGTAAAATAAATAAATTTTATGATGTAAATACAATTAAGTGTATCGATAATAATTCGCTACTGAAAATTTATTGAAATATAATTTGTGTTAAAAAAAGATGTTTGTGGTTTTATGGTTTATTAAATGTAATTAAAATAAATAATATCAAGAACTTGTATTATATATCAAAAACATTCATTGTAAATAAGAAAATTATGTAAATAAACCATAAAACCATACAAAATTTTCCTGCGACCTCTATTCAAAATCCCAGTTTACCAATAGGAATTAAGGCACAAAGATGTTTCACTGAATTTATTACCGATTTTTCAAGAAAAGTATGCTTATAAGCCTATAAGCGTCTAATGGGTTAAAACAACAAATAATAATCACAATTTATTTGTTTTATGTGTTCATTACAATAATCCCATTTATTTACCAGAAACTTCTAAATGAAATAATATCTGGTTGACGAGAAATATCCGCAAATTTGTGTTAGGCTCATCTGGCAACGTTTTCGGTAGGTAGGTATCAATGGAATAATGCGATTAGGTATACTGACCGTTTTAAGGAGTGCTCGTCCAATAGTGCGTAAACTAAAAGATTTGGTAATTTTCTTGGAAGAGTTTGTTTCTTCAATGAAAATTTATGGTTTTTAATTCTTCGGCCGCTTGAAAGTCTCGCCATGTGAAAATAGATTATTTGATAACCTGTTTCGTAATAATTGTAAATACGAACAAAAGCATATTTGCATATTCTAAACAACTGGCCATATCGATTCCAAACTTGTACAGGTATGTTTTTTATTGTTTCTGTTTTCAATGAAATAAATTTTATTTGCAAAATACCTAATGTCTAACGACATATCACGCATACATACTACCCCATTTACTATATTTTCAATCTGTGCATTTTTCGCTTCATTCGTAGGAGCCAAGTAAGAAGTATCAGTGAGACCGGCGGACTTTCAATAGCTCGTAAATGAAAAGATTTAGTAAAGTTTCCTAGAACAGTCTGTCTCTTCATAAAAAAATTTAGACATTTTTACTATGAAATATAGGTACAATACGGTATATTCCACTGTTTGTTTTCTTTGAGATACGACTAGTTCTTGTGCCGAAGTGAAACACCAAAAAGTCTAAAGTCCGGAAATCAGAGTGAATTTTAAAACACATAAAACGACTTCTTTATTTATTTAAATATTGTCCTGTAACGTCCTGTGACGTGGAATGGAGTTTCTTAATGTACAAAAGTATGTTAGATAATAACCGAAAAATTTTCTTGATTAAAACTAAAGGAAACACAATTATTACTTGGAATAAAAATAAAGAATATCAAGAACTTGTGCTATGTATTAAAAATATTTAATTTCAAATAAGTAAATTATGTTAATAAACCATAAAACCACAAAAATCTTTTTTTAACACAAATTATATTTCAATAAATTTTCAGTAGCGAATTATCGATATACTCAATTGTATTTACATCATAATAGTTATTTATTATACAAGCGGTTAAAGTGAATGTTTAATGAGCGGCCAGTTTAAGGCGAGAGCGGCGTATGCCGCGAGCGCCTTAAGACCACGAGTTACACATTCATTTTAACCGCGAGTGTAATACAAACTTTTATTCAATTTTGACAACCCCAAGTCCCAAATTGTGAAAAAATTGGTGATTCAAAGTTCACATTCGAGAAACGTCAGAATTGACAGCGACCAAATAAAAGTTTTATATGCGTAGAATTTAGGTTACAATATCAGGTGTGTGTGTGTGTGTAGTATGTGACTCTGGCGACGGTGTTTGTTTATTTTAAGCAAACTAAAATTATCGAAAAATTGCAAAATCATGCAAGATTCCAACGGCAAAACTTGCTCCCAAAAAAGAGCAAATCAGAAAGTGTATCAAAAGTTCCTTAGATGGAAAGAGCAGCAAGGCATTGGAGAAATTACAGAAATGGTAACCATGGTTTTAAAACAGCAAAATAAAAATTTTATTTCGCTAGCGGTTTAAAAATTTTATGGTGCTACCGGATAAACCAAAGCGTTAGTGGCCTACTGACGGCAAAATAAACGTTTGTTTACATGTCAAAATTGAATAAAATTTATTTATTTTACTTTATACTATGTCAAGTTTGACGTTTTACTGGATCGAACGATTCCGGTAAAATCAAAAAAACGGACAAGTCCGATAAAATTGAGCCAAAAAGGACAAGTGTTCCATTTCCGGAAGCGGCGGCCACTGACCCTTTTGGGTCTCTTTTGCTTTACCTGTTATTTAAATTTAGTATTTCTGTAACCGTCCTGTATTAAACATCGAAACCGAACGCTGTCTATTATCTCGCACGCAAGAAAACAAAGGTCCTTGGAGCAATATCAAAGTACAATTCGGTATCACATTGTCGTATCAACCAGATTACAAAAAATACTGGTAGGACGAGCCGAGTTGCACAAACATTGGTCCTTCGAGACGGATTGCACAAAACATTCGTCCATCGAGTCGGATTATACAAAACAATAAGTCCTGTAAAGTGTTATAAGTACTATGTGTTTAAACATATGATGCTGATTTGCACGAATAAACAAATTAAAACATTTACCAAAGAACGGTTGCTAACGATGTCAGAAAAAGTGACTCGATTTGGATTTTTTCTCAAAATAATAATAATATTATCGAATAAAAAAGTATGTTGACAGTATGAAATAAAATACATAACAACATACGTCCGGTAACTCTTTTCGCAGTACTCGTTTCGAAATTAAAGACTCGGCTACCTACTCGTCCTGAAACATATTACTCGTACTGTAAAATTTGAGCTACCGGACCGGACCGTATTTAGAATAACTTTAATTACCATTTATGTTTTCATCAACACTAACAAATATTTAAAATAACAAGTAATAATTTGTTTGTATTGTTTATTCATTATAATAATTCCATTTATTCACCAGAAACTTTTAAACGAAATAAAATCTAATCGACTAGAAATAACGGCAAAGTTGTGCTAGGCTCATCTGGCAACGTTGCAAATTATATAAATGGTTACTATGAGATTTTTACACATTGTTTTCGTTGCCCTCTGTCGAGTGGTAGCTTTATTAAATGTATTGTTGCTGCGATTTGGGTTATCTACGCGCGCGATTGGTGTCCAAGCTTTTCGCCGGCGTTTGACGGCCGACTGTTGGTGCGCCATCTCTTGTTCGCCGGCCGTTGGCCTGTTCGCTCCAAACAATAGCATGGGTCTATCTATATGTATTTAATCAATGTCGACCCTTATCGAGATGCCAAGGTTAAGTGGTATCAGAATTATTCTTACAGATATGTGCCATCATATCCTGCTATGCCATCTTACCCAAATAAATTTAGCTAAGATGGCATATCTACTATACGGTTTTATATATATTTTAATTTCGCAGCTATAGAGTTGGGTAGGTATAGGTAAAAAGTAACCATAGTTTAAGTATATTGCAATATCATGTTAACGACAAACTAAATACCTAACCTTTCTAATATTTAACAAAACATGAAAATGATTACAAAAAAGGAACTATATCAAATATAATAAACAACGTTAATTGGAAAATATTTTTTTTATTTGCACAAATCACAAGTAAATCGCTTTGTCTTCGATGAGACTACAGCACAGTCTATATGACACCATTGTAGACACTTTTGAAATTCCAACCACATTTCTTTTGGACGAGAATGACTAAACAGTTTATTGCAATATATGCAGACAGTGTCTCCATCTTCATCATCAGTTTCATAAGGGTCATCTTCTGAGTTATCACTTTCGTTAGGTTCAAAAACATTCTTTAAATTTTTTGACACCTTTTTACCAGCCGTTCTTAAAGATTTAGCTTCTTTTTCAGCATGTAAACGCTTTGCCTCCACAATTTCTGGTGGAACATTTATTATTCCACTTTTTCGTTTTCTTCTTTGGCTTCGATTTTGGGTTTCCACAGGAGCTTTGGGTAAAGGATAGATTTTCTCTACAGAAACATTTAATGAGCTTGACCCTCGGCTTGACCTTTTTTGAACTTTTACTGTGTTTTTTCTGGACTCAAATTTCCAGAATCGTTTGCCATATGTGAGCTGCACGGTTGAGAAGAAAGGTTGTCAGATTCTGTATTTGATAATACTGTTTTTTCTGTAAGTTTGTTGGCTCAGCAGCAGCGTACATCCAATCAGGAATTATGTCTGGATTTAAAGGAATTATTCATGTTTGATAAAAACCATTCTCTGCAGTAGATATTGTTGCGGCTTGAGCATATGCTTTTTTCAAAATACTAGCCACTTGAAAATGTGTAACAACCCTGCCAGGATGATTCTTTAACCATTTTTCAAGTTCAATGTTGTAGTAATTTGTAAGCGAACTGTAAAATGTCACATCCAGTGTATGCCATCTTATCCATACAAGAAGTATGCCATCTTAGCCTGATTGTAGTCTGCGTTAATATTTGGCCCACAAAATCTTTAAAATAGAGTCAAGACGTAAAGTAACTAGCGGAAAATATATGTTAGAAGTCACTAATTAACGTATGTGATGTAGTGTTTCGTATTATTCATTCGATTAATGAATAAATCAAGTATATGTTATTAACAGAAATAAGATGTTTTACCCATATTAACATAAAAAAATCCGTACCTCATAAACAAAGACTCTAACCGCCACCAAATTTTCACAGTAGTTAGAGAACACACTAAACACTATTGTCCACTAGCAACATAACTTAGACAACTTTCAGGAGCAATAAAATCCCACGTGTGCCATCTTAACCTAGTATGCCATCTCAGACACCTCTCCCCTAGTTAACTTTAGATAACAGTAGAATCCTGACGTATAATAAGAAATATTGTAACGTTTGCTTAACACAAATAGGGCTCCGGCGGCTACGGGGTCGTGCGGAAAGCCGTTTAAGGGCGGGTTCGTTCTATTGGGGAAAACTTACCTCTGGTTTGGGCGCCACCGCGATTTAAAAAAAAAATTAGTTACTTTGTGGGATCCTATAACAGCGGAGTAAGGTCCCGGATTAACAAGATGGAGTAGAAAAAAAAAAGGTGTATTCAATAATTACTTGTGCCTATCCAATTTAACAATGCTATTTTCTCACCTTCCTGCATGTACTTAGCAACAACAACAAACGAATATAATGATAAATAAAATTAACCGGATACTCCGAATGAAAATGAAAAATAACTTAAAATAATTAGAATTCTAATCTAATGTAGCGTAAAAAGAAAATAAAAAAAAAACAACCATATCTGCACGATATACTGTAGCGGCGGCCACCAGGACTTCTCTCTTCTAACTCCAAAAAGCGGGACCACGAATGGGGTGAACAGCAGGAACACGAGGGCCTGGATCTCACAAACCTAGAGTGCCCTTAGCGGATCGAGCGGCCTTAACAAGGGAAAACTCGTCGTTGGTTTCCAGGGGGCAACTCTTCGGCCTGTCCTAGGGTATCTTCATCCACACCAAGGATCACGTACCCGATGTCGAGGGTAGGATACCACCCGATTTTCCTCTCCTTCCAGAACCTGCTCTCCAAGAACCTCTTCGACGCACCCAACACTCACACCTTTCTGGCCTCTCTCCTCGTACCATCCCCGCTACTCATCCCCGTAACTCTGCGCTCACCGGGGTAAATTTTGAAATAATAAATTAACTGTAACGTTTTATCGCTACAATATAATAAATTCGAAATCTAGTATCATTGGAAAACATTATGTCACAAGCAGTTGTAGTCCAGTACGAACAAAGAATGTTCAACTTCAGGCGCATCCTATCTACGACGTACCAGGAAGGTAGTATTTATTACTCATTTTTAAAAGAGCTGTATTCTGCTTTTTTATGCTTTCATTAAAACATTTTGCGAAACATTTTCAACACTTCAAATTTAAGTTGAAAATAAATAAACGATGAAACTTATTTTCATATTTTATACGTCACCACACACACACAAATAGTCCATTGTCCATTAGAATAGGATAAGCAGGAAGCCATTCAAATTAATAAGTAATAATTTCGGAGGCTTCCACGGTCGGAACAATACATGATCGTTTTCTGAGTTGGAACCGTGTTAATTGAGTTTTTGGACTCAACGTTTCACACACTTTTGTAAGTGGCATCTTCAGGAGCAGGGTTAAGAATAAGGCAAAAGATCACGGTAACTGAGTATGTCAACCATACCAGAGGCGAAACTCTTCATACAAGAAGAGTACCCCCACAAGAAGAAATTGCAAAGAGACCGAGGAGGCCATAAAACTGGCCCCTTTTTTCGTCTTGGAAAGTTCTCGTTAAACCACTCCCGTACTTCACGAACGTAATGAATAATGACCAGAAGCCCCATCGTGGTACATCCTCTAGATACTCTAAATAAACCACGGTTGCTATTCGGGGTGGTAAAATTTATGAAGTTATTAAGTGATTTCCGAGAATTCTTGCCCAAATATTGATACTGAACGATCCTGAAAATATGTTTCTTGAATTGCATAGGGATACCCGTCTAACCAAATATGAGGTTCTAAGATTAAAAATACCATCTCTGGTAAAAGTTGCCTCATCTGTTGAAAATAATAATTTTTCGGTAAAATGTGGATCTTCCTAATTTTTTTGACGCAACCATTCAAAGAACGGAACCCTTATTGGTAAATGGTTTGACTGTAAGTGCTGTACACTCGGTACGAAAACTTTCCCACGCTTATTCCCGGATATTTAAAACTTTATATTCCGCATTTGGTGTTCAGTTGGTTTTTAACAACTTCAGTCCAACAAACGTGAACGAAATCCTACAATTGCTCGAAGACATTGAATAACGGCATTCAAAGGTCTATGGTCTGGTAAATTCCAACCAGGAATACTTAACCGTAGAGATGTCGAACTTTAAGACCATTCCCAAATGCTCTGCCGTATATGAAGACCATGTCGGCCATTTCGGCATTTGTGGAACCTTGTATTTCGTAGAAAAACCTCTATGAAAGCATTTTGGAGAAAAAATCTCAAAATTTTTCATGTAAAACTTTTTGTTGGTGAGGTATCATTTTTCATCTTCAAAATAAAACGAACTGCTGTAAATCAATAGCGCACATCAAAGTTTGATAATTTTTTTATCTTAAGGACTTGTGTTAAGGTGATTTTGAGTGTGCTTCCCACGTCCAATTTTCCGTTTCCTTTTTACATATGTTTCAAAAACACCCTGTAGAATGCGTAAAAAGTTACGTTGTTTACATGTTGTCATTATATCATATCTGGATGTACAGCAATGTAATGGCACTCGTAACATAAATGGTCGCCTTTTGGATTTAGTGTTCTTTCATGATATTAAAATAAATCTAGAATAGAATAAGGATCCGTTTGTCAATGTCGATCTGCATCATTCACCTCTAGTTATGGATGTCCATTACAAAAAGTCTTTATTTGTTAATTTTGCCTTCTCGCCTGACAGTAAATTTTACAACTTTCGAAAGGGAAATTTTACTCAATTATATTCGGAAATGTTATATGCTGATTGGTTTATACTTTAAATTATATAAATCAAATGTGCGAAGAATTTTATAATTTCAGAATTCTTGACATCTGTCCCTACCATGGAGGGAAAATAGTTTCAAAAAGTGCCTCATACCATGCTTTCGATTAAGGTTATAGATGCTTCTTCCAGCTTTTTCGAGAAACGTTTGTTGGGTACTGGGCATAAAACACAAAATTAATTTATCAAGGCAGAAAATAAAAGCAATAGCAGTAAAATTTACTTGAGTTTTTATGTTGCTAGAAATATGTTTTGTTATACCAAAAATTAAGCAACAACATTTTTATTAAAACGTTTTTAAACCTGGATGTAGAACTTTGTTTTCAGTGCACAACATGTACACAATGACAAATCGATGACAGTATTTTCAAAGCTAACTACAATTTTATATTTTAGAACTTATTCGTAATAAGTAATTTGTCACTTTATTCCCCGTTTTAGTTAAAAATCTGTATGCATGTGTTTCAGTTCTAAATTGAGGAAAAATTCTTCTATTCAAAAATTGACTATTTGACTGGTGGTACTATGAAAAAAAGTTAGCCTTGTATCTTGAAAACAGATGAAATTTAAAGCTTAAAAAATTACAGAAAATAGAGCTTGAGTATTTTTAAGTAGAGCCCAAATTTCAGGAAGATCCAACTAACTGTTCCCGAGATATTCAACTGCTTCCATACTTTTTAGCGACCCTGTGTAAACAATATTAGCATTCATGGAGTTACAAAATTTGTTATAAATTATAACTTAATAGTGTTATATAAGACACATTTTCCATCTAGAAATCCGACTTTCATAATAAATAGTATAACATTTTTTACTACATAAAATTTTGGTGTAGTCTAACTTCTTTAATCTACTTTCTGACTTATCTAGTTTCACGTTTATTTCTATTTGCATGGATTTCAAGATTGGAATTTAAAAAGGGACAGCTAATATTTATGCAAAGTGTGCAATGGGTGTGTTTATCTGCTTGGAGTTAAGGCGAGGTATTATGGCACTCCAGGTAGCAATGTAACGAGATACGACCTTGAACAGCAGTAGATTATCACCGGAACACATATAACTCCTTTGGACGATGATGACGATAAACAACATGTTTGTGGAATTGGCATGCCCGACAGAATTGTTTCTTCATTTTGCTCCGTGACGTTTCCTATTTTACCCCAACTAAGGAGTAAAATGGGAAATGTTACACTTATGATTAACATTCTATTTATCAAATAAGTTGACTGATTAAGGTTATAAACTCAAATGATTATAAAAACTAAAAATATAATTATTGTTTGTAAATAAAAAGTTTTTCAGTAAAGGTGTTCTCATTTTGCCCCAAGGTCCCATACTTATTTTAATAAATACTGTTAAGTTAGGTACTTAGAAAGTCAAGGGATTCACCATAATTATGCTATATCAGCGTTGTCATTTTCTTACCTTTTCCCTGCACCTTGTAATTAATAATTGGTTATAGATAAATTATGCAGTCCATGAAGTTTTCTTAGTTAATTTCGAATTAGTTGGTCTATTTGTAACTTACAAAAGAAATAACAAAAAAATTGATATTAACTTTGTTACATTAGGCGAACGGGTAGCTCTTGCTGGATTATAATTATCAAAACTAAGAGTGGTAGTGTGACGTATGTAGTAAAGTGCCCGTTAGCTTGCGAGCAAATGAAGACACGTATCTGCGAGTATGCAAATCCCAATCTACCGATAATAATGACTGCGACGCGTGGGCTCCTTCTTATTGAACTAATTTGACAGTGGTTAGCGAACCGCCAGAACGCGGCTTCAGCTTTTCCAGTTATATTTTGCGCCCTTAGACGATTGTCGTGTGTGTATGGACCAATTTAGTGCATGCAATTATGCGTCGCAATTCCCGAAATGAAAGCAATTTCAAATTCAAAGCAGACTCAATCAATATTTTTCTATTTTTTTTAGACCTCTGTGCAACCAGATTATTCTTTGAGTAATTAATATATCAATTAGGGTAGTGAAATAAGTAACTTAAACCGATAGAAGTGGCCAATATGTTTTTCTAAAGAGTAATACAGGATAACTCGATAAAAATTTGTTGAAACAATGTTTAAATTTATTGATTGTTAAATTTTCAAAATAGACTTTAATTTATGATTCTTCTTAGTACTACCCACAATTTGTTTGCAATCTTTGATTTATCTTCGTAACTATCTAATTAATTACTCATAGTCAAAGCTTTTAATATATGATAAATATTTCTATTTAAAGAAGTTATATTACGAGTTAGAACATAGTTATTCGACAATAAATTAGTGACTCTAGAAAGAAACATCGATGCCAGATATGTTCTTTTTCTTCTATAAAAATTCTTTGTTTTTCAAAATAGTTACGCCGATACATGTTCAGTTGAACTTTAGTGTAAAATTATAAAAGGCAGTGGAACTAGAAAAGTATAAGAAAAACGTTTCATAATGTCATTTTTAGGCAAAGAATTGTCACCTACGTTTCATAACAGTTTTCCTTTTCCTCTCATAAAGCATAATGTACTCGTACGCTTGTGGTTTATGAATCCATCTTGATTTTTTATCCTAGACATCTACATTCTTGGAAAAATAAATTTATGACAACGGTTTATAATTCAACATTGAAATTACAGAACGAATGTTCTGAAATTTTCCAACGATTTTAAGGCTACCGTAAGCATAGTAAATCGTTAATGAAAATTTATACATTTATCCCCCAACCTCAAAAAATTTTTCCGAATAAATCCTATCTAAAGTGTGGAAAATATTATAAATCTACACTTTATAACTACTTGTGCAGAGAACATGGTGACTCAAAAAATTAGTGAATGGGGCAATATAGTTTATTGATTAGATCAAGAACGATTCACCTCGTATTCCAGAAAATTTAGGAATGCAGCACTGTTGCTATTAGTATTAGGATGCTCCTATCCAACTATTTCATACACGTATCTTTGCTAAAATGTCTATGACGTCATCACAAAATATGTATTGGAATGGAAAAACTCGCTTGAAACATGGACACAGCATGCTTCTTTACCTTTACTTAAACACTGCACATATACCTTTATTTTAACTTGTAGGTGTGCAATATCAATTTTTTTTAAAGGTTTAAAGAATTTTTGGGAACACGTTATTACTATTTTTTATTTTGATAATTTTTTTAACCCGTTTTCATAAAAAAATAGTTACTTGTATCACAAAACCAGAAACTAGAGTTTTGCGAATAGTAGTAAATTTGGGGCCTACAAATAGTGAGTATACAAGATTTTTTTTCTGCCGATTTTTATATTAATTAAATTGTTATTCATTATATCGAAATGAAAATATATACACAATCCTTAACAATCTCGAGTTCGAATGTCGCTTCGTGCTAAATATTTTGTTTTACCTTTACAGGTTTTTTGTACATAGATTATGTACTTCATTTTTCACCTCGTTTTTTTTTTGCTTTTTAATTACTGAATTAGTATGATGAGTTTTTACTTAAGCGTAAACTTAACATTTATTACGGCACAAAATGCAAAAAAATAATAATAGTACTTTTCATTATAACCCACAGGCCAATCAGCATCTACCAGGAACCGGTAAACCTTTAAACTGGACTTAAACATCTAGTTACCTAGATAAATAGCTTTTAACTTCAAGAACAGAAACTCTATGCGATAACAAAATTTTGAGATATTTGCTGATTCTATGTAACTACACTCTATGGTGTTTCATAAGACCGTTTTTCGAAAATGTTTAGCGTAAATCATTGGTGAGAAAACATTTTTAATAAAAAATTAATATAGCATTTTTACTGCGAAATCGTTAAAAATAATGGACGTAACAACGTGTATAATTTGACAAAGGTTGACATCATTAAAAATTAGAAAAATATTGAGCAATAATAATTACGTTTGGTTTCTTTGTGATGGGTCCTCAATTTCGTTAATGAAATCTCGCAAAGTTTCACTCCCCTTATTTGAGAGAAACTCGCATAATAATAGAGTATAAGAGTCTTCTTTTTAATGGCGAGCTCCTTGTACGTGGTTCACTTATAATGATCCCGTGATTCATTAACCAAGTCAGCTCATTAATATGAGCTAAAGGCAAACTGAGATACGCCAACCTTAAAAGTCACAGAGAGAGAACCGGGCTGCGCCTCCACTCCGCAAGAATAAACTTGTAATCGTTACAACAGGAATTAAATTTAATGATATCGAAAATTTATTAGAGGCGCAAAAGCCAACACAAAAGAACTCTGCTCTGTAACGGTGGGAAACTCAAAATCAATTTTAACAATGCAAAGATCCCTTAATAAGAACAAGCGCTTTCTTTTCGGAGAACATCTCAACCGTGAAGACACGATAATTGTCTGACGAGTCTCAAAACACTAAATTTAGCTTACCGCAAATTAATTAATTTAAGAAACGACCTGAAATTTATACTGCGAAATGTCTATAACGAAATTCTCTTCGTAAATAAAACAAACACCAAACAAATTTAACTTAAAAAGGAATGCTGATGTTGACTGAGAACCCAAAATGTTCGACGTTCGCCATCACAACTTTTTGTGGCTGCTGGATTTTGACCACAAGATTTTTACTTTGCAAGGAAGCTCTTAATTAGGAATTACAATCACAATATTTTTACACAATATTTTGGTTACCGCATAACGCAAGTTTGTATTAAAATTTCGTTATACGAGTATAAAATCAACCACCCAGATTGTTGTTTTAAATTTTACGATTTACAAGATTTGAATGTTTGGAGCCAATTATTGCCAGAATTAACCCAATGATGTTTGCCCGTATCAGTTTAAAAATTTATTATTATAGTATTTACTACGGAATATATTTTTTCCATTAATGAGTAATTTGCGTGATAGATTAACACAACAGTTAATTCACCAACATATACAAATTATCTTCAATCTTAATATTTATTCATGGAGATAACAAGCATTATCAAGATATCAAACCCTGAATTATGCGTGGATTTAAGTGCTTGTAATATTATGTGTAACCTAAACCAGTACTGAATTTAACCGAGATATTCGTATGTAAATATTCAGGAACTTCCTTATTATTACGGTACTTCTTACAGCTACACAACATAATATATATCTTTTTTTAATTTGCCCATTTTATTTTTTTATGATAACGCTTATAAGTTCACAAAAAATAGGTATGCATTGTTAAATTCCACGTGAAGAAGAAGGTGATGAGTATGTTTCAAGTGAATTTTTCGTGATAAAATTTTATGATGATGATTCATCAGTTTTTATCCGAGACAAATACAGCATTTCGGATTAGTGTACTACCGTATGATTTTTTAAGTTTGGCATAAGAGAAGGTTTTGGAAGCAAAAGATGTGAAAGACGTAGGGGCATTTTAATTTTTTTTTATATGTATAAATATCACTGTGATTGACAGAAGTTGACTCTTTTTTTCTAGAGCCTCCCCTTATATCCAGTTTAAAAAATCATGCGGTATTAATAACAACAGTTCCGTATTCTTCTGATTTAAATAATAAAATAAACTGTGTCAGTCATTTTTTGAGACATCCTCTATTAGCAATTTTAAAAATTGGTCTGCAGAACTTCCCGTGCCTTTGAAGAAGAGTCCACATGTCCAAATTTTTCGAAAAAAATCTAAATTTAATTTTCGAATTTTATTTTTGTCACGATAAGTTAAAAGAAAAGTATGTGTGCAGTGTTAGAATAAAGGCAAAGAAGCATGCCATGTGTATCTTTCAAAATTTTGCGATGGTCTCTTGGAGAACCAGGAGGTGGCTTTAATTTCAATCAAGTTTTATTTTGGGCGCCAAATCACTTATAACATTTATTGACTTACAATTTTTCGAAAGATAAATACATGTCACATTTTTGTGCAAATTTTGGGCAAATTAGTTTTTGTTCAGTTATGATTCTATTTTCTGCTTCAAATTTATTGTCAGTACCCTTTTCGGATCCTATACTTAATTTTTTACTTAGTATCTTAGCTTTGTCAGCATAACTCATGAATCGATATTTTTTATATAACTTTCAATCATTATCCTTAACTTTGATATCCATAATGAATTATGTCATATGTAAACCAGGGTGAAAAGTTTGTTTTGTTGTTCGATTTACCCTTAATAACATAGTTATAATCAAAAAGTGTATACAGAACATCAAAAAAATATGTGATTGCCATATCTAGATCATCTATTTGAAGAAATTCTTCCCATTTGAGGTCACCAATTCCTCCACAAAGAGAAGAGAGATCGGATTTTAGAAAATTATAATGAGTGACTATTAAAATTTTCGTGTGACAAATTCTGGGTAGTGGAAATTGATAGATAGACCTGGATGGTGACGAACTACATCTAGAAATTTACCATGTTCATTTTTTATTTGATTAAATTGTTGTAAAGAGTTGAAATTCTTAAATTGTAAGAGGAGACTGTAAATAGATTTAACACTACGGCAATCTGTTACACCATAGTAAGGAAGGTATGTTAAAATCACCTATCAAAAGAGTACGTTCTGACCAAACTGTTAATTCTTCAATATAATTTAGAATTGTCTCGTAGCCGGAAAATAAACGGTTATTAAGTTTAATCATCTTTGATTAAATTTGACTTTCAACAACCAATAAGTCAGTGTCATCTATGGGGGATTTTTTAATAGTTTCTGTAGAATCATATTGTGTTAATACCTTAGATCATATAATAAATAGATACCAAGACGCCGTATTCTTTCCCTAGGAGAGCCTGTGACATCCTCTGGTCACACATATCTCTTCTGCATAGAGGGATTACAATGAAGCTATCCTTGCCTGATCACTATTTGAATTTTGCGCGCCTAAATTTTAGGAAGTATGTCTGAACTAACTTCGTAGGAAATATGTTGACAGCTTGAGTTTATAAATGATTCACAGTAGATAACGAAAGGAATAGTAAATTATAGGGCAGCGATTGTGTAAAATAGGATTTTTGTTCTAAATTCTAAAATTGTTTTTCTTACAAAAACTCGAAAGACAGGTTAGAAAAAAGATCTGTCAAAAGCGATTTGTTGCGGTACAAGGATGGAAGCGAAATAGACATATACAGATTAAATGCATATAACAAAGATGAAGATGTGGTGATCACACAAGGATAGCATTATACTACTCCCCTTGACGTAGAAAACGACAACAGATAGCTTCATGTCTAGTCACAGCTTTCAGTTTGAGTATTGGTATCTATTTATTATATGATCTAAGGTTAATACCTACTACATACAATAAGTCCCTTCCTCGACGTCCATTTTCAGATCTAAATAGTTATATACATTATCACTTGATGGAAAATATTCAGATCACAAAATATCGTCACAAAGGCTGATTTCGGTCTAAATTGTATATCATAATATACCCCTGTACTCGTGGTTTATGAACTCGCCTTGATTTTTATCAGTTACTTTATAAAAAATTTTGGTGCAATATTTTCCACGTGTTTTATGTAGCCGATACCTAGTTCATGCATCAAATATCTTGTGACCGAGTTGATTAGGTAGCAGATTCTCAGAGTCCCGTTTGGGTTTGAATCCCATCCTTATCCAGTGTCTTTTTACATTGTGGTATTTTCTACATTTTTTTACTTATAGGGATTATCATAAAATAAATACAATTTTGCAAAATCACGGTTGATAATTTTTCAAAAAACTGGATATGTTTGACTGAATTTAAGGGGCGAGCGAGGTTCTCTCTAAATAACCTTCTATGATCATTAAAAATTGGTCTACCATTTTATTATACCTTGTACACTATAATCCGCTTTGTTATTTACGCACATAATACAAAGCTGAGCAAATATATCGGGTAGAACATGTATTTATCAAATCAACGACGACTCATCATATTGTCTCGTTAAATTTAGGAATAATGGGTCCAGTAGTTTTGAAAATTTCTTGACCAATTAAAATCGACACAGACGGCAGACGGCAGACGGTAGACGAAACAGACAAAAACGGGCTCATGAAACGTGGAGAAAACTTGAAAGTAGCCATTCACAAGATGGATACAATTATAATACTTTCTCAACTGACGTTTAGAAAGTAAAATGATCTTTTCTGGCGTTTTACCTTTATCAGTATCAATTGAAAATGTTCGAATGTTTTTAAAATGCAAGCTGCGAGTCATAAAGTTTATTTTCTTCAAATAGTAGTTTTGAATATTTTGTCGAACTCGTTACATACAGATCAAATATTTATGCAAATACAGTTCGAAAGACTACATAAAAAGGAATCATTGTTTCTAATTTGCTTACACCTTCTGCATTAAAGACAAATTGTTCTATCTTTGCCAGTGGTAATAAAATCACTAAATAAAATTTAATTTTTCATCCTGTTTCATTGCCCAGCCAAGAAACAATTTTAAAATTCATATATTTCCAAATTCTTTGTTTATAATAACATTCCCTTCCCTAAAATCGATGTAAATCTGAACAAAAAATGTTAAAGATGTGGTGTTACAAAAAATTCATTATGAACATGCTTTGTCTAAAATACGCAGATGTAATAAGTGTAAAAAGCACGGTCAAATTTTTATAGAGAAAATGTATTGATCTTTTTCAAATACGCCTACCGATAAGTATGCTGTTGACCATTACTTTCGACTAGACGGCACAACAACAAGCATGATCCGGTCGAGGGCCAGTTCGTTTAAATAGCCTTTTAAAATGATGTAAACTTCCACTTGACAAAACACATTTTATGGACCTCGTTATTCTGTATCGGCTATTTCATCCAAGTATTTTCGATTTATTGCTATTTTACCTGAAAATTCAGAAATATGCACAAGTTGTCCTGTTTTGAGTAGCAAAAATAGAAAAACATATTTCATGCCGGTATAAAAAGGAGTAACGAGTACTTAAATTTTTCCGTCTGAAAGAAAACACTGAAATAATGATATCATTCAGAACTTGATTCTGATTAGCTAGATGTCATAATTTGTGTTCCATTGACGAAGTTTACTCGGATGTAGTTTCACAGAAAGGTATGAATTCGAGAGACAAGCTGATGTCTGAAACAGTTCAAACTATCTATCCACCCCAATGCTGTTCAATCTAAACCAATTCAAATCCAATCCAATCTGGCTCGTTAGGATGTGCCGCCCTGTTCCTGTTTAAAATCGCCCTTTACCTTAAACGTTCTCCGATCAAGTCCTAATTTGGTTCTTGTCTTCTAAATAAACCCGATTAGAGTAAAAGCCGCAGAATCAAACACGTCAATTTAAAACATGCTGACGTCGCCGAGTCAGTTTTTGTCTTAGTCGCTGGCTTTTAAAAACCGTAAGTCACCTGTTCCACTTGGTCTCTTAAAAATTTAATAAAAATCACATATTTCCTTGTGTGGATAAATTCAATAAGAAAACCTTTCAATCATATTCGATTTTATTACACACCGAATGAAAATTTTTATTGCCTCAATATTCGTTTCTACCACTTCTAACATTGTTTGAAATTCAAGAGAACACTTCGGTGGGTAATTTACTTATATTATTTATCATCCCATCCATTGCACACAGGTTCCAATCTAATCGGAAGGAATTTGTTCTTTATTTGTCTGCAGTTTTTGTCTTTTTGGCTGGGCGTCTAATTTACCATTTCCTAATGACGAACCTATTTTTGGTGAGCCCAATTTATGAAGCGTTCTTTGTACAAAATGCGTTTATATGTGTGTAGTTTAGTATTTTGGACGATAATTAGGGATTCCCTGGGTTCTCTCTTAAATGAACGTCTCGTTAGTGAAGGATTAGCAACGTACGTGCTAGGGGTGTCTGATTTTATCCTGCTCCTCGCCCCAGTGTTATCCGTAATTAGGGCTAGTTGAATCAACGCATGAATGCCTCTAGCAATTTGTCAATAATACATGCCTTCATTAGTCGTTTTGTTTCTTTGCTTAATAATGCAACGTTCTGTTCATTAGATAATAATTATCTCATTACACGAATTTGTTTGTAGCATTTTTTCGCGACTCAAGTTGTATTTGTTGACTGTTATAAATTGGACAATCTATAAAACAAAGCGTTCTTAAAGAAATAAAGAAGGAAAATCGCATAAATCGTTACAATAAATAATTGGTCTTAAGTTATTTAGACAGAAATTCTCTCGCTTGTAAAGCACAACCAATTATGTATGTATGCTGGAATATATTCTTCAATAAAGATTTATTTTATGAGCTTCCGTAACGACAAACATTTTAACTTGTAAGTACTAACGTTACTTTGGTTTATGAATTTCAAGAAAATTAAATGGGCCATTCGTCAAATTACTATTACAACGCGTCCTTGGAATATGTTCAAAAAGTACAAATTCAAGGGATTTTTTCTAAGTCCACTAAAAACTAAAACCATATTATTAAAAAACTGGTAACAGCTCACTTCACAAGACATTAATTAGTAAGTAGCGATAAAAAGCCCTGAAGTGACTGCGTTCATAATCTTTTTTTCGAGAACGTAGGTCCTAAAACATCACCACACATGCGCAGATTCAGTGTCATCTGTCGTCTGGATTTCCTAAACTAAAACCATATTATTAAAAAACTGGTAACAGCTCACTTCACAAGACATTAATTAGTAAGTAGCGATAAAAAAACCCTCAAGTGACTGCGTTCATAATCTTTTTTTCGAGAACGCAGGTCCTAAAAAATCACCACACATGCGCAGATTCAGTGTCATTGTAATATCTGTCGTCTGGATTTCCGATTTCGATGAGTTGTTTGTGTATTAAAAGGCGGACCAGAAAATGTTTAGAAATCGAATTTATGGGCATTTCCATCGTTTGTTCTACATTTTTTTTATTATTTATATAAACACATTACTAACGAAATTTATTTATTTTAATTCAGCTTTGCCTCATTTCACTTCGTTATAACTAGAGAGCGGATTTCTGTCGGGCTAGGCAAGGCCAAACTCGGTACGGCTCGTACGGGATGGGAATTCATTGCAGTTACGAGCTGCACATCGTTTATTTGCGATTAGAATAACGCTGCTTCATTGCACTCTGCTGTTAATTCCCGTTCTCATTTACTTAGACGTTTGATTAATAAATCGTTAATTGTATTTATGGAATAAGTGACGATTAAATTCAGTGATTATGTATCACCCGCTACTGAGTCCCGGCGATCCAGCGCGTCCCCACCTATAATCGTGACGTAGCCCGACAGAAATCCGCTGTCTAGTTATAACCGATATATATATTTTTTCGATCTAAATGCACACATACGTTTAAGTGACAAAAGAAAAGATTATTAATAGTGTCCGACCGAAGGATTCGGTTTTGGCCAGTTTCGGCCCAAAATTGGAGTGTCGACTGAAGTCAGTTTCGGCGAGAAACCGGCCGAAACCAAAACTTCGTTTTATGGTAATTCCTCATTGTCGTTTCTTCGTTTGAAATTAGGTTTCTATCAATTTTTGCCGCAGATGCGTAGGTGTTTAAAAGAAACCTAATTCAGTCAAACAGTTTCATTGCTGTTACAGAATCAACGAAGAAACATAATATGACAAATTTTCTACTCTATTTAGAATGTGTACCAGAAATTAGGTTTATTTTAAACACATACGCATCTGGAGTTAAATTGACAGAAATATAGTTATGTAGTCTCATATTAAGAAATAATGAGGAATTAACAGGGAACGTAATTTAGGTTTCGGCTGACACTGAAGCAGAAATAGAAATTCGGTTTTGGTTATTAAAAACTAATCTGGGTCACCAACGATCAACCAGTAACTAGAAGGCTTTTTTTATCGTTAATTTCCTGTTTCCCTGATACGTTGCCCTTTTCCTCTTCTGTATTGTCTGTCGTCCATTTGAAATTTTATTAGACAGATAATCTCTGGAACTACTGGACTGGTTATTGTACAATTTTAGATTTATTTTATAAATATAGTCTATATATTACAATGTATTTAAAAGAGTTATGTACTATGCTAATCAAAATTTGTCTAACATCTTTCACATCAAAAATTTAATTACGACAACTCAAAATTTTACTAATCGTCCAAGCGGCGATCGTAAAATTACTATTCTCGTTTCTGATTCTGAGATACTGATGTTTTTAAGAAAGGTAGTATATGTATATTGTGACAAACCAGAACTACTAGGATTGGTTTTAGGTGTCTTGATAAGACGGAAGGGAGGGCGCTGTTTTTCGAAACAACTCAGGAATGAAAGCATCCGATTGGTATCAAATTGTAAAGTTCGTAGAGTAGTACGCGAATACCTAAGAAATATGCTTTGAATACGTAGACAATAATTTTATTCTTATTGATTGGATTGCTTAGGTACCAAATCGAGATTTTTTAGGCAACTCTATATATTCACATACTACTCTACGTACCAGCTCTAAAATTGTATACCAATTAGATGCTTCCATGTTATAACTTATAAGCTAAGTAATTAGCCCGAAAAAGGAACCCCCCCCCCCGGCTATCTCATCAAAATGTCCAAAAACAACCGTAGTGCATGTGTACCACAATGTATACTACCCTTCCTGAAAATCTCAGCTTATGAGACATGACCATAGTGATTTTACGGTAACCTCTCCTACAAGTAAATCCTGGTTAAAATTTATAGACTATATGCACTATAGCTGCAATTTATTAATAATAGTAATTACTATTTTTAACGCAACTTATGTAGATTTGATGAAAAAACAAAATTTGACAATTTAACTTAGAAACCACAGGACTGGTTAGTCTGAAATTTTGCACACGCTTTAAGATTGTCGTAAGCATGTTGTAAAGTGATCAGGATTAATTTAATAATCATCCCTTTCAAAAACTTGGATGATGTCATCTCAAAATTTTGTGAAGTAATTCTCGCTTTAAATTTATAGGGGGACAAGAACTTAAATAAATGATAGTCAGAGAGTGCGATGTTCAAAGAATATACATACCTATGTAGGTATTATAATTTTCCAACCACGATCTACATGCTTGTGCATGAGGTGAGGTTTACGTTGTTATCCTAAAATATGTAGAAGGGTACACGGAATAACGATCAAAGTCGCTTTTTTTGTCAAATTGCGATAAGACTACCTACCATCTTGTAGGAAATGCTAAATACTACAGTAGTATAAGGTAAATTACAACCATTCGAAAAACGATCACAGTCAGCAGAAAGAAGGGCTTAACATATCTTCCTTAGGAAGATAATACAACTTGTCCCCTTTTTCAGAATTATATATTTATTTTTGTTTAAGTTAATTACTAAGTGTGTTTGTCCATTCTTTGTGTGTTATTGTTAATTAATAAGTTTCACATTAAACAATAATACTAAATTGTTGTGTTGTTTTGAATCTATTGGGTTTCAAACTTTAAAATTCATTATTTCGATATTTATAAATTGTGACTTTGATCGTTAATCCCGTGCACCCTTCGTATGTATTATCGTTTTCTTTAAAAGAGGGGGTTTTTCTTTGACAATTGTGTGTAAATTAATAAAGTTGTTACCATCAGTACTTTTCGGCAACTGACTTTTCTTTCGTATGAAAAATTCTTAATAAATCCGAGCCCCGAATATTTATTATTATTATTATTATTATTAATCGTAACTTTCCCAACTGGACAATCCACTTAACAGGGAAAGGTGAAAAGAGATTAAATTACATCAGATAAACAAAAACAAAAAGCTCACAACCAGTGTTAAAAATGCTAGAAAACAATTTGTAATATTTCATCATATGTTAACCCAGGTCTCTTGTGTCCAATAGATTTTAGTAGTAGGATTTTTATTCATCCGCCACTAGTTACTATTTGTTTCAAAAAAAAATTGTGAACAATATATTACTGACTGTATTATGATAAATTTGTATTAAACTGATATTATTTTAAAAATACGGATGTGGAGTGTAAACAAAACAGAATTATTTTATAATTAATAAAAATAAATAAATAAATAAATAAATAACTAAATAAACAAACAAATGCATAAATAAATCAATAAATAAATAAATAAACTTGAAACTACCTAACCGATTGTTGTCAAATTGAATATGTATGTTAGGGATACCGTATGGATGGTAAAACGATAATCAAAATTTGCCTAATCATCCATACCATTAATATGATGGCATCCTCTCAAAATATTTCATATTACGTAGGCTTTAAATTATACAAAATAACTCCTGTACTTATTTTTGTCTTCAGAATATCCCCGAGGTATCCAAATTTTCACAAAAAATCAAAATTATCCAGCAACATTCTCTGCTAGTGCCTACAGGGCTTTTATAAATGATCCTAAGAGCGTAGTTGGCCATGAATTTCAAAAATCCCGTTTTGCTGAAATTATGCCTCATTATGACACATTATAATCTGTCAGTTAAAGTCATCCCTTTTATTGTTCTACGGTTTTTCAAGTGTAAATTAGAGTAATTCTCGTTGACCCAAGCTCAAAACATAAAAAAGTCGTTTTCAAAACTCTTGGTGCTTGAGTACGAAAAAATGGTTTACTCTGTTGAACACGACACCTTCATTGTTATGTCTTATTATTGCAATGGAACATTCGCAAACGGAAAGTGGGTACGTTCTGTAACCGCTTGAAAGCAAGAATATCTGGCCAAATACCCTGATTTGAAAATTCAAGAAACATATCGGCTAGCCAGTAATTGACAGCCCTGCTCGTGCTCATACAGCCATGTATTTTAAACATTTTAAACTGTTATAAGTTGAAATGACAGCCAAAATTGATTCAGGCATATTTTCACTCACAATTGCTGCTTCCTCAGTAATGAGAGAACTAGACAACACAATAAGTGCTATGATAAGTGCCATGCTGACGTGCATTTCCAAGGCAATACATCTAAAGCTCATACGATGTTTCTTCAAATATTGGACCTTCTAGAGTTTTTAATTAATAGTTTATAATAGTTATTTACAAGTGAGAAACAAATAAAATATTGAACAATACACGCAAGGTAACGGGTTTTTACTGGCTCCAGAAAGTGAGTGGCTCGCCTGCGGCTCGCCAGTCATATCCTTCTGTCCGACAGTAAAAACCCTTTTACCATGGAAGTGATACGATTTTGGTTGAATTATTTGAGTTTCCGGGTTTGTTTACATCAGTTTGTGAGGTTAGGGTTGACAGCTTTCATTGATTCGGGGTATCGATATTTTCCTCCCCTTAATAGATTTGGTTATTTCGGACCGGGCATGCCACAGAGAGGAAAAAAAACAGGAAGGACTCCATTTTGACGTTTCGTGTCACTGGGAACGGGTGCGAGTGTTTTTAGGGTATCCAGGGCGAAGGGGCTATTTTTGGAGGTAGAGCCCTTATTTTGGCCAGTTGTGGCATTTGGGAACGAGGAAGTGTGTCCTGTGTTTTTGTGACCCCGAAAATCCACTTTAAGGCCGCACACCATCAGAGGTAATTACTCGATCGGGTTCTAGATTGAAATTTAGTCAATCTTCTTTTCAGGCCTTTTTTACTATTAACGTGGGTTTTTTTCGCTTCTTCTTTTCTCCGTGTTGCCATTTTTTTTGCGCTTTTGGCGTGGAAGGGTTTTTGTTTGAAGTTTGGACGGAGGTCGACTAGCCCCCCCCCCCTTTTCTAAATGAGGACACCGTGCTGGACTTCGGGAAGAAGGAGAGGCGTTAGTTATAGGGTAGAGACGCGCTCAGCACTGGCCGGTGCCATTAGGTACTATTTTATTTTATTGTGTTATTTATTGGGTTAAGTATATTCGCGTTCGGCATCTTCGCAACCGCCAGGAACGGCACTGTTGCGGTAGGGACGCAAAGTAATAATTAATTGTAGGCTCCAATTTTATTTATTTTTTTTTTGTACCATCACCCACGGCCTTCTCGGTTGAGCATAGTCGCGGTCGAGAGCCACGTAATGTTAAATACTATTACCATGCTAGTAATGTTAAATACTATAGTTTGTTTAATGGTGCTAGCTATAAACCAAATGGTGCTAGCTGGTGCTAGGTCTAAACTACCTCGGACTAATTTTTCATGAGAATTAAATAATGTCGGGGGGCTAGCGTTAACTTGGGCCCCCGAAAGTAAAAGGCTTTTATTCCAATAATTAGATGGTGCTAGCTTTTTGATTGATGGTGCTAGCTGGTGCAAGGTTAGAACAACAATTTTGAGTAAAATTCATTAACTTGGTGGTGCCAAGTTAACGGACCCCAGAAAAACGCTAACCAAAATTTGTCTGATCATTCGCACCAATAATTTTATGATGTCATCTCACAATTTTGCCGGGCACATCTTACTTAATAAATTTTATAAAACAATATGCTTCTATACCTGTGGTATAAAGTTTACAATTTAATTTAGAAAACTATAAAACCGAGTACTCCGAAATATTGCAAACGTTTTAAAGTTACCGTAAATATGGCAAATAGTAATTAAAAGTTATCTATTGATTTCCTTCAAGACTTGATGGCATTATTTCAAAAATAAATATATACATCAATCCTCACTAAAATGTGCAAAATATTATGGGTATAGGCTTGTGGTTTATTAACGCACCCATATTTTTTAGAATTGCATCTATAGTATAAAAAAATAAATGAAATAATTAATTTTATCTACGACTCTTTAATAATAGACGCATTATGTACGTAACTATAGATACATAATACCCCATATTGATCATTAGTGTTTAATGAATATTAAACACTAGTGAATAATGGATTTATTTCAAAATGTCCTAAAATACTGTTCCTTTTTTTCTAGAAAAATATAAACGTCAAAACTATGTATGTATTCGTTTTTTACGTGTTATATATTTAACAGTTATTATTCTGTGTAGGATTTAAAATTTAAATTTACAATCTAAACGGAATTCGTATTTCGCGATTGTAGATTGTAGATGGCTCTGACGTTGTTTACGTTGCCACCTGCTACTACGGACGCTTAGCCGCCATTGTGCGTATTGTTTTGAATTTTGATTTCTTGCGAAAATTAATTTATTGCCGACGAGTGTTTTTATAAGAGGTTATCATCAGTTATAATGGATGAAAACACTGAAAATCTTCCTGGCACACCTCCCGAAGTGGCAGAAGCAGCTGGTGCTGTTAACCTGTTACCAGAGAAATCTCAAAAATTGTACAAAATAGCGTACAATCAATTCATGAAGTGGAAACAAGAAAAGAAGATTACCTCATTTTCCGAACGGGTGATATTAGCATACTTTGCAGACTTATCAAGTAAATACAAAATTTCTACGCTGTGGACTTATTACTCCATGCTACGAAGTACTCTCAACATCAATCATAACATTAATATAGAACAGTACCATAAATTAAGAGCATTCTTAAAGCGTCAAGGAGAAAATTACCAGCCAAAGAAAGCGAAAACGGTTAGTCCTCAACAAATAACTAAATTCATCACTGAAGCCCCTGATGTAAAATATCTAGCAACGAAGGTAAGAAATTATTGTTTCAAAATTATGTTGTAGGTTCTCATTTATTATTTTTTTAAAGGTGGCTTTGATAATGGGCATAATGGGTGCATGTAGGACTCAAGAACTGCATTCAATGCGAATTCAAGACATCAAAGATTTGAATTCAGCTTTTTTGGTAACACTGCCCAACACTAAAACAAAGATTAGAAGATCTTTCACAGTAACTGAAGATTACTATTTAATATGCAAAAAGTATCTTGATTTACGTCCAGCTGAAGTGCAATCAGATGTGTTTTTCCTTAATTACCAGAATGGTAAATGTACTATGCAGAGAATAGGTATCAATAAATTTGGTGGTATGCCGAAAGAAGTTGCAGCATATTTGGGGCTCCCAAATCCAGAATTATTTACTGGACACTCTTTTCGTAGATCCTCGGCTACTTTATTGGTGGATGGTGGAGGGGACATAACCGATTTAAAACGCCACGGAGGATGGAAAAGCTCCTCCGTGGCAGAGGGCTACATAGATAACAGTGTGAAATACAAACTAGAAACATCAAAGAAAATTTTTAAACAGGTGAATCCCTCGTCAACACCATGTACATCAATTCGAGCTCCTGTAATGGCAGAAAACTGTGAAAACATAGAGGAGTATGCTGCTGTAAACTGCGATAATGTTGTGATGAATCCATCTCCCCCATGTACATCAAGTGAAACTAATTGTGGTTTAAGAGAAACTAGTAATTTTGTTAAAAATTCCCATTCCCTCAGTAGTAATGTCAGTGTTGACATGAAAGGCAAGCCAATACAGATTTCAAACTGCAGTGGCCATTTTACATTTAATTTTCTTGCTAAGACAAGTAATAATAATAATTAATTACTTATTTGTTTTGTTTATTGTTTCTGAAATAAATTATTATTTGTGAAACGTGTATAATTTGTTTAGAGTCGTAGATAAAACGTCGTATTTAACTAGCGCATAATGGCTATTATTCACACGGATGATTTACACACTCGCCTGCGGCTCGTGTGTAATTTTCATCCTCGTGAATAATATGCTACATTATGCGCTTGTCAAATAATATACTATTATTGATCAAATCAAAAACAGCTTATCTCTGTACTTAAAATTCTCTTTGAAGCATACGCATAGTATGCTAGTTTACATTTAGTTTAATAATCCACCCAAATTTTTATTTTAACTTACAGGATCTATAATAAAAAACGTGAAATTCGCACAATCTGATTTTATATTTCCTCTAAGAAACTGAAACTCTAACATATACCATATTAAACCCTTCAAATGAAAAATATTCACTATGAGAAAATATCATTATTTTATAGTTTTTCAAGTTCGTTCGCCCGGTTTAATCCCATCAAACGTCACATTATGTGAGTAGATTGGCCAATAACGGTAATTGTCTCCGGAGACAAATTTCTTTAAATGATGAGATGGATATTGACACATGAGAGACGTGTTTTAAAAATGCATGGTAACATGACCGCAGGTTCCGAACGGACTTTAGATGTTCCCAGTTCGCATTCAACATTAACGTAGTCATACATAGATGCAAGACTCGGTCGTGACGAGTGGAGACGCGACGTGTACAACGACACTAGCAGTTTGATGGCACCCACCCATCACCCATGACCACCAACTAAATGTATTAAAACTTTAATCAAGCTAAGCGCGCTCTGGACACGCCATGTGCCACTCGCTTTGGGCTTTGGGGCTGTATCTGCTTGGACCTCATCTTATTAGAGTGGAAGATAATTGATAAAGTCTGCAAATGGAGCCGCAATTACAACAATGATCTCGAGGGAAAACTTCTTTATGTTGTTACTTTGCGCTTACTAGGCGTTTGTTTATTTTTATTACTTGATTATGTTTAGTATTTTAATTTTCCGAACGATAGCTATTATAGGTATTATAACAATTTCATAATGTTAGTAAATTTATAATAAATGTCTCATTAAATGTTCAAAATCTACTGCATACATTAGTTCAAAACTACGGAATCGATCATATCCTTTGTATTACATAATATTTGATTTAGTCAATGAAATTTCAAAATTATTTTTATGTAACATTATTGGGACAGCACCCCTTGATCACACTTTAAATTAATAAAAGATATAAATTGCGAGTTTAGAAACAAACTCAGATTAGCTGCCCCAGAAATGCAGTAGAGCTAAACATTTTCTTCAAAAATTGATTTACATTGGATCCTTGCCTTAAAATTTAGGAAAGCAGATAAAACAATGTAAGTGGTTCAGCTTTGAAGGAAATTTCTAAGTCAATCTTGGTGTTCACGATCAGTTAAAATGGAACAAAGATTACTTATTAAGCAACAAATAGATAACTAGTATTTTGTAAGTTAATTTTAAGTATCTATAACTTTGTTTCGATTTTCAAGCTTGCTTTTAATACATCTGAATAATAAGCGTAAGTGTTGACTGTTGTTCACAAATTTGTACCAAGTTTAGGTAGTTTTAGATTTTTAGATAATAATATAATCAATTAGTGTTTTAAATTTCAAAAAATACCCTTTTGTAAAGACACACAAAATCAACAAGTTTCACTTAAGGTTTCCCCCGTCATTGCCAACTGTGTCCAAAGCCATGGGCAGCGCGTAGGTTCAAAGAGATTATTCATAAAAGATTATTGACACAAATTAAGACCCAAAATACATCAAACCCGTACATATTGTGTATCAGTTTTATATATGTGGTAGACAAAATAAATGTGTAAAAAACTTTATCGTTTCCAGTTAAAAATGGATAAAAAAAATATAGAACCAGCTTGTTAGTTTTAAAAAGTTTAGAAGAGTTTCAACGTTTATTGTTGAATAAAATTTGCAATGCCTTTGGATGGAGAGTCTTGGGTTTCTTTCAACAACAAAGAACCTCTGCGATTCATTATCACGGGAAACTCAGGGATGGTGTCCACTGATGCATTTGGAGTTATTTATCTTAAAAAACGTGCAAAAATCTTCTCTGAAACCGAGAATGAAGTGATATTTCAAGGCAAATTTCAATTTTTTTTTCATTTATTTAGTAAACCATGCTCAACAGGAAAGGTTCTAATTACAGAGCATATGATATAGCATTATTAGATAGAAGCCGTTTTTAAATAATTATGGATACCAGCAAGGCTGCAGGAAAAGATTTAAATGAAACGTTCTACTTCAGCATAATTCCGTACCATCTGAGTAAGTGGTGAAGCAATCGCAAGGTTTGTATAGTTTCCTCAAACCTATAAGGCGTTTATGGCTTTGACGTTTAAAGTACTTTACAGCCGACCCTTCATAAAGCTTAGTAAATGTAAACCATGCCACGTGCCAGGGACGGCCGAAACGCGAAGGACCGGACTAAGAGTAATTTTGTTTTTAACGTTTCTTCCGTACCTTAATTATTTAATCATTATTCTGCACATTTGAAAATATTATTAAGATAGTGAAAGCAAAAAACATCAAATCTTTAATAAGTACGATCGCAATCATAGAAAACTGGTCCACTAAGTTTTTTGATAAATCAAATAATTTTGACGATGTCACCGTCCTTTGTTTCAAATCCAGAGGGTACATTCATATTGCTGTTATATTAAAAATAATACATGACTAGAGAGCGAAAAGTATGCAGCAAAATTTTGAGAAATATGATCATGTAATATGCATGAAATTTATGCAAATATGCTGTAACTTTATTAATATATGCAGAGATATGCAGTTGCATATCCTCCAAAAATTGTAATAGTGTAATAACACAACTAAATTTATTTACAAATTATAAAATCAGGTTTATCAAGCTTCATTTTTTTAATAAAAAATACATAGATAAATACAATTTTTAAAAATTATTGTCTTACACTAAATAGTGACAAATAAATAAAAATTAATAACAATAGGCCATTTAATTAGTATTTTTGTAGCAATTTATTTTTAAATACTTTTCGAAATATTGTAGCAAAAAATTTTGCCGACGATTCGAAAACATATATTTGTAAATAGAAATGCGGTTTGTAGCAGAAGCTACAAAACACAGTGCCTTCTTGAAGAATAAATTCAGGAAAAGACCAGTACAGGGCACGGTTGATAAAACCGTTAATTGTTAATTTAGAAGAGTCGAATGATGATGACAGTGACTATTTCGATCAATAAATAAGCAGTAGTAGTTAATAAGTAAATAGTTGTGTATGTCAAAATTCTAACTAATTTGCTGTAATAAAAAATGATTGAGTACAAAGTTACTTTGTTTTTACTTAAAATAAAAAAATCGAAAAGCGCAGTTGTCGGTAAATGCAAAACTTAGTCCTGCCCTGTGCTTTTACCAGAAAAGGTCTTTTCAGGTAGGTATCGGTGAGCGGGTTTAAGACATCCGGTTGTGACGGCCTATTGAATTATAATGGGAGTCAAATTGGTGTGAAGTCATAAACGCCTTATATGTTTGAGGGAACTCAAATAATATAGGAAAATTGTTACGAAATAAACACATACGACGCCCCGGTACAACGCCTGGGTTTTATAGTATTTTTGGGGATGATGGGTGACTCATCGCCAATGACGGCAGCCGGACGGCATTCGCTAAACAAAAGCCTGGAAGCGGAAGTGGCAATTGGTGTTCCAGAACAAGCCTAGGAGTGGTGACGGAGACCGTCGGGAGCAGTTAGTGTAGTCCAGACAATGGAAGAAGTAGAGTCTATCATATCCATTCCAGTCGGAATTATATATTTTGTACATAACCGCTCTGTAATAAGTCGTGTAAATTCGAGTTACTAAGAAATACATTATTGAGTTTAACCCACGCCGAATTTGAATTGCCGATCATCGTAACAATATGAAACACACATTTGCTCCGAGTGCTCGGCGAATTAACCTGTAGAGAAATTTTAGAAAGTGCGTGGTGACTGTCATACAGGTAATAGAGCGAAGTAACTTATATATATAAAGAAAAATGACGGAATGTTGAGTACGTCTTATCTGCAAGGACCACACATTAGCCTTTTGTGAAAGGAGTTCCTCTGGAAATTCTCTACGCAGATACGAGCCGTCTATGCCATAAATAAGTGATTTAAGAAAGCGTCATTGGATATTTTCCAGTGCAATAATGTTAGTATAACTACACAGTACACAGACACTAGAGATCTTACGATCATTTGCAAACAGGAGATAGGACATATATATATTTTTTTTATTAACTAATTATACATTTCAAGTGGAATAGTAATTGTCCTTGCGGACTCGTGCAATCCATTTTACTGGTGGATCGGTCCATATTCTTGGTTCTTTCTCTTCATAGCCGCTGGTGAGTTTTCGCTTGTTGCACAATCTTCCTCCATTCTTTTCTGTTGTTGATGCTTTTGTTTCTGTTGCCCACATTCATTTCTTTTATGTCAATCTCCAGTTGTTCTCTCCATCTGTTCCTTGGTTTTCCTTTCGGTCTAGTCTCTGTCGGTTTCCATTCCGTTAAAATTCTTATTGGGTCGTCTTTTGCTTTTCTGAAAATATGATCTTATCCTCTGAGCTTAGCAAAATCTAACTGTGTTTTCTTGTTTCAGTATTTGGTCGATTTCGTGATTCATCAGTATTCTTATTTGTCCATTTTTGTTACTTTTGGGCCTATCGTCCTTATTACTTTTCTCTCGAATACTTGCAGCTTAGCTTCTTCTTCTTCCGTGATATTTGCTGTTTCTATTGCATACGTCACTATTGGTCTTATTGTTTTGTAAATTTTTATTTTCGTTTTCCTACTAACTCGCTTATCTTGGAGCGTTTTCTTATTGCTGTAAAATGCTTTGTATCCTTGTTGAATTCTTTGCTTTACGTTTTCGTTATTTCTGTCTATTATGATTTCTAGATATTTGAAAGTTTCAACTTCTTCAAAGTTGTACTGTCCTATTTGTAAACTGCCCAGCTGTTTATCTTTCTTCCTATAACAGTGCATGTACTTTGTTTTGGATTCGTTGGTCGCCAGCCCTCTTTCTTTGGATTCTTGTTCTATAATTTGGAATGGTATTCTATAAATATTTTTTCCTTCTGGTGATAATTGCTATGTCATCTGCGTATGCGATTATTTGCACTGATTTCTTATTTAACGTACCTATGTTTTCTATTTGCTTTATTATGCAATCGAAAGCTGTAATGAACAACGTTGCCGAGAGTGCTCCTTGTCTTACTCCTCTTTCAGATATTAGACATTAAAACAACTGAAATATCATCAATAAAGATGTTAAAGAGCAAGGATCCCCATATGGATCCCTGAAGGACACCCGTTCGAAACTTTTGAATTTGTAGCCCTTGACATAGACAAATAAATACATAGACAAATAAATACCTGTGTAAATAAGACCTAAGTAACTTGATTAAGTTATCTGAAAAAACGAAACGTTCATGTTTGCTCAACACAAGGTTTTGATCAATATAGTCAAATGCCTTGGAAAAGTCGGTATAGATAACGTCAACCTGTTGCCTGGTAGAGATCTGAGTTATTGAAACTAAATTAATTTCAGTTGATCGCCCTTTAATGAGCCCGTGCAGATATTGGCTCAGTGTTTGCACCACATGATGGTAAAAAGGAACGTGCAGAAGAGTTTCAAATATTTTTGCATTTTTATAATTGGAAATATGGGCTACTGGACGATCATTTTCATCAGTTTTATTATCTTTTTATAAACAGAACAGATCTGAAAAACATTCCACTGACAAGGAAATACATTAGTTTTTGGATTAAATTGTAAATAATATACAGCGGTTAACAGAAGACATACATGCAATCTCTGATAACAGTGTAATGGTAGGTTGTTACTCTTTAAAGGCGATTAAAACTTCCTATTCGGACCTACACAAAGGGTATTCTTGTTCAGATTTGGGGAGGATAGATTCGCTAACCATTGTTAAGGGTGAAGAACTTTGAAAAGTAGTCGATGAAACCGTCGACAATTGCCTGGGATTATTGTACCTGAATCAGTTTTAGGTTTTATAAAAGACCAACATTTCTTAGGGTCTGATTTTAGATTATTGTTGTTGATGTTTATATGTATAGTATTTAAGAGGGGGACATTTCGGATTTAGTATGGGCCCGTAAATATTTAAATACTTCATAATCATTTCTCGATCTAGTCTAACGTTTCCAAGCATTGTATTTAAGCTTTAAATTGTTAATTATACTCCCATTGAACCATGTTGGGTATTTATGGTTGCTAGGTTTCTTCTTTAGCATGTATGTTTTATTCATGAGAGAGGTTTTATACATCAAAAAACAGCCTCAGAATATTTGCTTTTTAAATACACCTTTAAAAACAAGGCAAAATCCTTAAAAAAGTGTTGTATATCGGTCCAGCCGATGTAGTAGTTAATATTTATGCCACTAACACTAGTTGTCACTACCTCAAAATATTGTTAAGTAAAACTTACTTTAAAGGTATAGTAAAATACGTTCCTTAACTTGTAATTTGACAATTCACCTATATTTCAAATTTGCCTTTACGATTTTTCTTAAAAACAACTAACCTATCATAAAATCTCAAATCTATCACAGGGAGTTTACAATACGCCTCTTCGAAATTATGAAAGATACTAAAGTTGATACAGGATTTATAGACAAATAACATAAAATTTTATAATTTTTTCCAGACAATTGATGTCGTCTAGAAAAAATATGAAATTCTTTTTCAACGCAATTTTGTATTGTTTAATTTTGTTACACATTTCTTTTTTATCTACAAGCAAACAGTTAAAAATGAGGATAGAGTAATACACATATTATTTTGCAGATTTTAGATAGGATTTACTTTGCAAAATCTTGAGATGGCGTTATCAAATATTTGTGGAGATGATCATACAAATTTTGGTTAATGTTTTAATATATATACCCGATATGTGTCAACAAATCAAAAATTTTGTAGCAATCGTAAACAAACGACAGCTAACACAATAACAGCAGACCTACTTTTTCACATCCTAGCAGTTTTGAACGTCAAGAAAACATTACAACACTAGCTTTGTAAACGCCTGATTGATTTTGGGTTCAAAATATGGCGGCTATCAGTATGTGTTGACTAAATAGTAGCTGTGGGGGTATTAAATTCACACTAGAAAAATGTTCCAACAAAAGATTTGTTACCACCGCTCTACACGGAGGCGAAAGCATAAAAAAAATATGGCACTAAAACCATTTTATTTTCACGACCTTAGCGAGCTTTTTCAACTGGCATCTAGTGCCTTTAATGGCAATTTAAAGATTTGATGAAATAAGAGAACATAATATACAATAACGAAAGAATTAAGTGTAAACACGAAACAAAATGTACATATTCCACTGGTTGTTCGGTGGAATTAACTTTGTTTAATTTTGCAGATTAGATAAGGCTTATTTGAAAGCATATTAGAACCGTGAAGCTCCGATAAGTTTGATGTCGCCATGTATACAAAACAGTTTCTAGAAGTGAAGCAGATAAAATAGGTTAATTATTATGCTTCATTACACAATTATCTCGCTGTTTAAAAAAATTGGTCTAAAGAGTTTAGACAGTACTTCCCTCGCTGTCGGAAACGTGACGACTGCATGCCTATTATGTTTTTTTTTCGCAGTGGATTTCAAAGAATTCGGTTTTGTAGTTCCTGATTAAATCAATAAAATATATTTACGCATTCATTAATTTTTTTGAGTCACTCTGTATATGCAAATCCAAAAAATATAAATGGAGTGATAAATGACAAGTACAGACTCATCATATTTTGTACATTTTAGATATGATTTATTCGGCAAACTTTCGAGCTGACGTCATCAAGTTTTTGGAGGGGATAAGCAAATATATTTTGACTAGACATTTATTATGCTCTTTATGACCTTAAAACATCTGCAAGATTTCAGAGCATTCGGTTTTGTAGTTCCTGATTAAATCAATAAAATATATTTACGCATTCATTAATTTTTTTGAGTCACCCTGTATATGCAAATCCAAAAAATATGAATGGAGTGATAAATTACAAGTACAGACTCGTCATATTTTTACAGTTTAGATAGGATTTATTCGGCAAACTTTCGAGCTGACGTCATCAATTTTTTGGAGGGGATAAGCAAATATATTTTGACTAAACATTTATTATGCTCTTTAGAACCTTAAAACATCTGCAAGATTTCAAAGCATTCGGTTTTGTAGTTTCTGAGTAAATCAGTAAAATAAATTTACGCATTCATTAATTTTTTTGAGTCACCCTGTATATGCAAATCCAAAAAATATGAATGGAGTGATAGATCACAAGTACAGACTCATCATATTTTGTACATTTTAGATATGATTTATTCCACAAACTTTTGAGCTGACGTCATCAAGTTTTTGGAGGGGATAAGCAAATATTTTTTGACTAAAGATTTATGATGCTCTTTATAGCCTTAAAACATCTGCAACATTTCAAAGCATTCTGGTTAGCAGATTAAAAATTAAATTTCAAAATGTTGTTTTATAATTTTGATTTTTTTTCCAAAAATCTGGACGTTTCGGGTGAAAAGTCGATTCGGAGTTGTAAACTACATGTGTAGGACTATGTTATTTTATACAATTGAAAACCCATTTACTATGTACAATTTTGAAGTGACGTCATCGCATTAGTGGTGGGGATGATTAGACAAATTTTGGTTAGCGTTTTACCATCTACATGATATTCTTAATATAAGTACAAAATTTCACAACAATCGGTCGAGTACTTTCGGAGATTATCTGTCTAATAAAAATCCGGGACAACAGACGGACAGACGGACGGACAGACGGACAGACGGACGGACAGACGGACAGACGGACAGACGGACGGACAGACGGACAGACGGACAGACGGACAGACAGACGGAAATGGGAGACCTATTTCTTCGTCTTCTAGGGGTCATGAAAGATCGAGAAAACGTAAAAGTAGAGAGTCGGCCGACGGACTCGATTACAATACTTCCTTTGCTTACGCTCGGGAAGTAATAAATGACACAGAAACGATATTCACTAGGACACAATTAATAATACGTTATTAATAAACTTTTGAATTAGTAATTCTAAGTTGACACGGGCTAAAATTTGGCATGCTTTTAATTGCACTCTGTTTTTTCTAGGGTGGAGGTTAGTAGGGTTAAAGGAATTTAATCTAAATGTCATTTAAACAACATTAGGTGGAACAAGGCAGGCGCGAAAATATACTCCAATATGGGAAACAGGTGGCCCTCTTAAGGATTAAAGTATTAAAATTAAATTAATATCACAAATTTAATTGGATTTTTAGTTGAATAGAAATTTTTTTACTGAAATCGTTAAGCTCGTCTGATGGAAGTTGATTTAATTGAAGAATAACCCACCGTAACAACTTTAATTTACTAGATTAGGAGAATTTTATTTTACTGTATTTTACACTCTCGAAATCTAATTAAGTTAATATACGTCTTAGATCAAGCTACGACTGAAACAATTATATATTACATATATGTAAAATGTGTCCCAGTTTTTTCACCACACGTTAATTGTTTCCATTAAACACACGGAACTATAAATATGGTTATTACCTGAGTTATGTCTCTCGTTGAATGACAAGATGGTTTTTTAATAGAATACGTAAAAATGTTGCAAAATACATTATTTATATATAGGGCACTTCAATGAAAATGAGCCACCCTAAGAAAAATCTGTTGTTTGCTTTTGAGAAAAATAAAAAAAAAGATAAAATTTAATTTTGTGGTTGTCCCTTTGAAATTGGCAGACATTTTAAATGACAAGAAGAGTTGAGTGACCCCCTCATTGTTTAAAAGGTATCTAAATTGTTTTGAATTTTGTAATTTTTTATTCTAATACTGGAGGCTAAAAACAATATTACTTCTATATGACCTAAAAAAATGTATTACTAAAATTTATTACTAAACTACAAATGACAGACACACATACAGAGGGAAGCAAAAAATAAAAATATTTAAATTTGTGTTCAACTATCTGTGAAATAGTAAATAAAGAGGAAATGTAACATTTCCAAAAATGACCCTCTTATTTTAGAACCTTAGCTACAGCACAGACAACCTGCGATTAAATACAATTTTACAACGCTGTTAGCAACTTCCTAGTTCTGAAAAAAATAAAGTAAAATAATTTTTTAACTTGCTAGGTAAAATGATGTTTTAATTAATTTTTGTAAAGCAAGAATTCTCAAATTGATGTCATTCGTACCAAACTACAACTAAATTACAACTTAAGCGAAGGCAAACTTATCTACTTGCTTGTATTCTATACGTAAACCTTAAAATATCTAAACAGTAAAAAAGAACATTGTGAATTATCGCATAAAGAACAGACTTTCCATGTCGACTATAGTCTTTTATAGGTGTCAATAACACAAGGGTCCATTTGTTGCACGCGATTTGAAATATTGACGCTCCCATTGACCCTCCTGAGTTTCCAAAGTTCAAAGCGTATATTGCTTTCATTTCACACATTTTTATTTCATTTCGACTTGTCACAAAGTTATGACTTGTATCAGCTTTTTGTTTGCTAACTTTACATTTTCAAACTGATTTCGAAATTAAAACTCAAACACAAACGTAACAACAGCGTTTTTCAATAACAAAATTTTTAAGCACTCATCGAAAGTGTTACTGATGGTTTGCAGGAAAGAAATTAGTTTCAGCGGCCGTTCGGTCCACTGACGTTGAAGCAGGATATTGAACAGGTTATATATTGCCCTGTGAACTCAATATTGCACCCTCTGTTATGTCCGGTTCTCCACAGTACTTGTTTGATTATTGTTTTACTCCGTAATATTCAATACTTGATATATGAGATCTTTATCACATAGATATGCTTGGTATAAGTATAAATTATTCGAACACTGTTGTTAATTTTTAAGTGGCGATGTTTTCACGGCATTTTTTACTGTGGGAGAAGTTCAACCTATCATTAGCTCGCAACTAAATAATCTCATTTGGTGTTTCTACTTTGTAGATCTCACAGCACTGTAGCGCACAGTTGCGGCTGTAATAGGTACTAATTGCGACAGGTCCGAGGGACTGTTCATCCCTTTTTAACAATTAATTGACTGGTGATAATTAAGCTAACCTAGTTTAGTTAGTGTACCTAAGTTATAACGATTGTTTACTTCTAAGACTCTCAGAACTTTAAGAGAAATGTTAACGAAATTACAATTCTCTATAATTAATTTCTATCGTACAAAAATATACGATCATTGCTTTCACTTGTACCACAAAGCTAAGATTTCTACATCAAATATTACACATATACCTACAATGTGTCTCTGAAAATTATTCTGGTATCAAGGGCGTGAAACTAAAACAAATATATGCTGCCCTTTACAACTTTATCATGAGTTTTCTGCAATCGATATGCTAGTCAATTTCAATCATTCAACTGTGTAATTAGTTACATCATTAGCGTAAATTAAGTGAATAAGGTGACAAAATAATTAACAAATGAAATTCCAGAACAACTTTTGACCAGAATCATTTATGGGGTAAAACACCCAACTTTGACCTTCTCCCAGTGATTGGCACGGTCTTCACATTTTCACTATTTCCGTTTATAAAACTGTGCTTTTCCCTACAACAGATATAATGCTTAGTGAAACGTGGCAACGTTTTTTTGCACAATAGTGTTTTGCGCTTGAATTCAACTAGTATGGTGTGTATTTGAGCGCCAATTTGTTTCGTGGGATCACTGTAAAGGTAAAAAAATAAGCTTTTTTATAAGAAACGTGCTCATGATTTTATAGTAAATTACGAGTAATATGTGTATTATCTTGCTGACAACTATTCCTAGTCACCAAAGTAACATTGTTTTTACTAGTTTTACTGAAAAATGCTTCTAACCTTACTATTCAGATATATTTTCTGGGTGCCAACATTTAGCTTCTGATTTTTGGTAAATTCTAATTATTGGCATACCTGCCAATCAATGGATAAAGTGAAAATAAAATTGCGATAAATATTAGTATTTGTGATTTATAATTTTTGCATACACTTTTAGATGCCGAAAACTCCAAAAAACAAAAAGTATTCCAAAAAATACAAACAAAACATTCTGCAGAAGCATTGAATGATGTTAAGTCTGGCTCTAATTTAAGAAAATGTGAACTCAGCCGAGATACTTATTTAACCAAAGATGAAGAGTAGGCACTAGTTGAATGGATTCTAGAAAGTCATAGAAAAGGCTTTCCCAGAAGAAAAATTGACGTGCGACAATCAGTTCAAGTATTTCCAGAAGTCATCAGTAGACCGAATTCTTTTAAGAACAACATTCCTGGAAACTACTGGTACCAATTATTTTTATAGTATTCTTACAGAAAGGACTCTCGAAGGTGTGACACCAGCGTCCCCAAATGTTTAAGAAAATGACATCCGGGGAGGGTTTCAAGAAATTGAAAATTATTTTAAATAAAAAGATTAGATGAAAATCTTAGAGGAGCCTTCATGCCTTTAATGGAGATGAAACCTGCTTTCAATTTTATTTGAATCTTGGAAAAAAAATTATTTCAATATTGCACCAAAAGGTACAAAAATGCCTATAAAGTGGTCACAGGTGACCCGAAATAAAATTTAATCGTGATGTTTTCTATTTCTGCTTCTGGAAAAGTTCTACCTCCCTTAATAATTTACCCAAACAAAAGACTGTCTAAAGCAATTAACGAGAGCGTTTCTGGAGATTGGGGAACGGGGTTAAGCGGAGTCGCTACGTTTGGCTTTTACAGTGTTGTCAACATATTTTCAGAATGTAATATCTCCATTATTAACACACTTATTGTTATGAAATTTTACATGTAACCTGTCCATAACCTTCACCATATAATGAGAAGGCTGTTTTTTTAAACAGTTTATTATCATATATTTTCTAAGTTTTGTTAAAATTTTTGTATCACTTATTTTAAAAAATCAATACTTCAGTTTATTTATGGAAATTTTGGAACGCGGTTTTCACCACTGTTTTCAGCTTACAAAACTTTAGAAATCATATTAGATATACTTTTATTTGTTGGAACTGAGATATAGTAAAAATCAACGTTTAGCAGTTTGTACGACACAACTTTTTTTACTGTGTATCGTTTCCAACAAAAAAGTCGATAATATAAACGGTGGATGAAAACTGAAGTCCTCATAGATTATATGAAACATATATTCCATCCATTTCTTCAAGAAAATTATACAGAATTGCCAGTCGTCTTGTTTTTTGATGGTCATAATCATATATCTATTCCCAACGCAACCAGAATTCTACAACCCGCAGATAAGTATTTCAAATTTTCGACCGTTAAAATCTCCATGGAAGAATGAGAGTAATTGATGGGCGTACAAAAAATCCATGTTATAAATTAGGCAAAGAACATTTTGCTCCAATTTTAGAACAATCGCTTTCGTATTTAAAACCAGAAACTATTATTAGTGGCTTCGAAGCTTGTGGTTTACATTGGAATCCGAACACAATTGATTATGTAAATGTTAAAACGAGTTCAGAGGATATAAGTATTTCAGAAAATGATATATTACCATTTCCATTGAACAATGAAGAGAAAAAGATCGCAACGAAAGAAGAAAAACTACGAAAAAAATGAATCACAGCAAAATGAAAACAAAAATTTCGAAGACACTATTTTGCAAGGATTTTTTTTAATAGGTAATATACCTAAAAAAAATAAAATCAAAGAACCGACGACACCTTTCAAACAATAATATTATCAAAACCAGCAATTCCAAAATACTCCTAGTTATTTTACAAGATATAATTAAACGAAAATAAAAAGACGTTAATAAAATGGAATATTTGGACAAAACATGAAACATTAATAAGGGAGACGGATATGTGGAAGAAAAACGAAAAGTTATTGTTTGGAGTAAAAGCCAATTTGAATGTGGAACCTGTAGATAGTTCCGAAGAAAATGTGGATCAAGCTGAAATAACAGAACTGGAAGCAGAAAATAAACCAAATCTTGAAGACTTTCTGTTGAAAACAAAAACTCCCGAAAGAGCACGAAACGACAAGTCGAACGTGTTTCTTTAGTACTTACTTTAACGCCATACAAAAAAATAAGTGAAGAAAAGGAAAAATTGAAGGAAGAAAAAGAAGGCAAAAAAGAAGAAAATAAACAGAAAAGGCTTCAAAAGAACCATAGTGGTAAAGCAAAAAAATAGAAGTAAATGAAACTAACTAAAAGATTGAAAGTAGAGATAAGACTTCAGTAACACAGAATCTTTCTGAAGAGTTGTATCAAAGCAAGCAGATAGATGTAAATAGCTAAAGCTTTTGATCGCACCATTCACAACCGAGTTTTTGCTAAGCTGTGTGACTTCTGATTTTCTGAATCAACACAATAATATTAGCATTATAGATAACTCTCAGGTGTACTTCAGGGTTCTAAAACAGCTCCCTCTCCTACTCTTAATTTATACAAATGATATGGCTCATGTCATTAAGTACTGAAGATTTGCACACATCGCTACTGAAATCCATTTATTGTTCATTGATTTCATCCAAATTTGATCATTTTCCTTTTTAAATTATAATCCGACAATATTCTATTGTACAAGTTAATCAGAAAACACTTCTGGAAGAATTTACGTTAGATTCTTTAAAACAAAGACATATTTTCAGCGATATTGCCGTCGCAAGTTGGATTTGCGATATCGCAAGTCTTCGTTGCTATGGAAAATGCGATAACAGTAGTTCCGTAATCGCAATCGTGAATCGCAACTACTGGCATCGCAGCTCCCATATTAATGGGACTTACGATATCGCAATTCCAACTTGAGATTGCCTCCCTTCTTTATGGACTTGTACACGGTGATATAAATAACAAAAACATACTGTCATTTCTGAAACTTATTAAAAAAAGTCGCCCTTATTTAGATTTAACAGATTTTGCTTACGCTACGTAAAGTATCCTCAGAACCACAAATTTACAAGATTGTAAGCCAACAGCAAAGATTAGTTAATAAGCTGTTCTTTTATAACACTTGAAAATATTTTTTGATGCTATGAATTTTTCAGCTTTCTTTAATATTTTTTAGAAAATATGTGTAGTTTCAATTCACTATGTATATTAAAGGACAAAACCAACTCAGTATTTTTATGTTTTTAACTACCAGTTATTTCATGATATAGAGTGATATATTTGTGTGGGTTGGTTACTTTGCTATTGGATGGCAAAAGGCCAGTTGTGTGTATTAGTTAATAATTGCCATTGAACACAGTTGACTTTATCACATTTTCCAACTAAGTACTAGGTATAGTCTACAATATTCGGTGAAATAATATGTTTGTGTATATAATATCAAAAGTAGTACTTTTGGCGTAACATCACAGTTATTCGTACCACTTGATGCAGTTGCCATTTTTCACAGTTTGTAGCTCTGTAGTTCTACATAATGCTTTGCCTTTTCGGAAAAATTACAAAAAGCTTTATATGACTTCAGCTAACTCTAAATGAACCCTTGTAGACAAAGTATGAAAGTAAGAATCTTTTTCCCGTTATTCAGTTGTATGGACAAACAATAGTCACTGTTAAAGAGTAAAAAGCAAATTTGTAACGTTCAGTGTAATGTGACGCTTTACCCTTTTTCAAAAAATGAGCCGGATTTTTTAGATCCAGAATTTCTAATAGATATACATCATATCAATGCGAATTCCGATAAAATAAAACAAAAAGAACTATTGCTTATATTAAGTTGCCTTTAATTTATTTTATTATTTTTTTAGATACACAAGGACAAATTGATCTAAATCATAGTTTTCTCTCACCAAGTTATTCTAAAAATTAATGGATCTAATTCATTTTTTTAATTATACGTTCTTCTGTTAGCCATAAATTACAAATCTTTTTCAAAGCTATACAAATTAAACATAATGTAGCTACCAGTGTGATCAATACGAGACCAACAACATCCAGAACGTTCCGTTGGTACCAATTTAAGTCCATCCCAGAATACCTAAGATGTGAAGCTCCCTGGTGACGAATTACATATTCGATGGAATAAATAGCATGATCTAACGGTTTTACGGGTCGGTCCTTGATTATTTTCGATCGTTTCATCGCATTATTTTTATACCTGCAATTTACTTGTTGATTTTTACGAACATTTATAACCAATTAAAAATGTACTTGGGGTTATTCAAAACTTCATTAATCGCATTGCTTAATTTACTTTCGGTTAACTTGTCAAAAGGTACTACTAGGGCATAACCATTAGAAACAGCAGTAGCCATATTCAACTTCTGATCCGAAAAAACTGGAATTCCAATTGCAGGTACTCCGTGATATATACTCTCCATAGTACTGAACAGTCCTCCATGCGTAATGAATATTTTAACATTAGGATGAGCTAGAAATTTAATACATTATAGTTATCACATTTCGCTAACAACAACTCCAAACCCAAAACATCACACTGTGGCACCCACTTCATTAATCTAACGTTTTTGGGTTGTCCAGGAAGACTATCATTTTCCCACTTCCACAACACCTTTTCTTTCAGTTTAGAAAAAGCTCCAAGAATTGCATTTCTTTTCTTTCCGTCTAAAGAAGACGATTTCAAATTAGAACCCATGGAAAACAATATAACACCATTTTTGGAATTATCTAAAAATTCTTGCAAATCATGTGGCAGTTTCTTCGGTTCTTTTATATGAAGACCACCAATTTCCACAACATTTGGTACTTGTAGTGTTGCATCATATGAACTCACATGTGAGTTAACTAATAATAAGCTCGCGTTGTTGAGAAAACTATACAAATCTGGCTTGGTTGGTATATATCTTCGTACTAGTTCTCTATGTTTTGGAAGAATTATGTATTGGTGGTACAGAATTGAGCAAATGTCGTAAAAGGTGTTGTAAAAACGTTGCCAAAAATCCATGTGTCCTGTATAGGGGGTTAAAAGGTTCGGTACGTAAGAGGATGGAGACGGTAGTCCAAGAACGAAACTGCCCCAAGCGAAAAGAGGCATTGGTGCTATAAGAACGACAGGAGTTTTATAATGGCACCCAATCCCTAATAAACCTTCGTTCAGAAACTGAGGAATAATAACAACGTCGTACTTTTCTTTAGATTGTAAGAGCTGTTGTACATTTGAGTTTTTTAAAACGTCTTCGGTCATGATATAACCCATTTTTGTCAAAAATTGTACACTACCGAAAACTGATAAATCGTTGAGGTTATACAGTTGTTTCTTGACACCTTTAATGTAAAATTAGTGTTAGGGAAAAAGACTATGTATATGTCACTTACCGTCTAATGCTGAGATTACAGCTTCCACAGAAACTTCTTTCAAATTCTCGACATCCTTGTGTCTTGGAAATGGGGTGACGAAGGTGACTTCATGCCCTCTACTTACAAGCTCGTCTACGAGAATAGATGATAAAGTGTAATGACTGTGCATAGGCATTGGAAGTACGGCTAGAATTTTATAACTTTTACATGTACACATTAATGTGTAAAGTAAAAAAAGAATTTGCAAGCCATTCATTGTTTTGTTTCGTTTACAGTACCTACAAGACATATGTAACAATTAATAATGCTTCTTCAAAAATTCCGGTGATATTGTTTAAGGTTAAGAATTAATCTAGAAACACGTGATACATTTTAAGATAAATTAGCGGACACTGAACCAATGATTTAACATTTTAACCAAAAATTTGTTTTGTATTCATAGCAATGTAAACAAGATATGTGCACATGATTATTATGACTACAGAGTAATGGTGGGGTTAACTAGTTTTGGTCTGATTAGTTTTATCAATTATCACGTACATTAAATAAGTATTAACAAACACATTTACTCGCTTATTTTTATTGCTTTATCGAAAGCAATGTGCAGACATTTACAACAAACACAAGGAAAATGTTTTGGGAAATACCTTTGATTAGCTTAATAAATAAAAAAGTTGAATTTAAAATAAGCCGCCTTGACAGTACACATGTACATTTAATTCGTTTGAGATGTAGGTACTTTAGTAAAATTTTATAGCGGATAATGACGAAGACAAATATCGGTAGGTTAACAATTGCAAAAGATTTACAGCCGAAAAAGGCTAGTGTCTGCTATATGTGCATGGCCGGCCGTTTTGTGTCTGCACCAAATAGCCATTGACAAAATTTACGATTGCGGTTCGGTAGTCTAAAATTTTTAATTGATTGGTGTAATAAAATTTTACTAGGATACAACTGAATCGAGTTTACTTTGCATTGGTTTTCAATAAAATCACATACACATAATAGAGTTTTTATAGCTTCTTTGCTATGTAAATGTGCACTTTTTAGAATTAGGTTCCATCTAATTGATAGAAACTGCCACTGTGCCTTCACTTTGCATTGAAAAGCGTTAGCGTGATAAAACAAATAAAACTCTAGAAAGCTGAGGAAACAATTAATATGTACATATTTCAATTCAAGTAATTAATAAAGAGCGGATTTTAGGGTAAAAAAAACAAAATATGCCCTAAAATGGCAAGATAGGCGCTTTAGGTGAGTTTAAAAAAAAAAAACGCAACGTCTGGTTTTCTTTGACTACATTTATTTTATTATTTTACATCAGCAATACTAATCTTCGTTAAAATTTGCACAACAAATCAGATATTTTTCTATATGTCGACATTTTTATACCTAGAGAAAGATCCCTCAACATCATACGATGCTAAAGGAGAATATTTAAAATTAGAAATTTCGGTAGGTTTCATTTTTAAGTATTTTTCTACAGTTTCGCCTTGAATACTTTGGTGACAAATTTAAAGCCTTGGTACGCGGTATTTTTTTGAAAAGTATTTTGCAGCTTTTTAAATGCCATTTCACCTACTCTCCCCGGGATATCTTCCAATTGTTTATACAATTGCTCAACTATATCCACAGACTGACTTAAGTTCAACCAAGTGGTCTCCAATCTAATTATACATTGTTTTTAAGATGGTAAAATGGGTTTTTATATAAGCCAAATTGTGTTTGAAATGCTTTTGTTAGAAACAAATGGAATTGAACATCGGCGATGCATTTCGATACTGCGAAGTCAAATTCCATAATAACCTAAAAAGTGTAACTTAGACTTACACAACAAAATTATGAATAGCAATAAACGCACCTTTTTTGTATCGTCAAAATAATCGGAATATTATATTGCCGCTTCAGTCCATGAACCTCATCTTGTCAGGACTGGTTCTGGAGGCAATGGACAATCCGGTAAGGCTCTCTGGAAGGCTTGGTACTCAAATGAGCTTTAAAAAATACTTTCTTTACGTTGGAAATTAAACCACTGCCATCTTCATATCGATTCCAGATAACTTCAGTTACTAAACTTAAGGCGTGCGTCAAAATTGGTGAAATTTTGACGAAAAAATAAGAACAAAATGACTTATCTTACCATAAACTTTCTAACAAGAACGGTTTTATATGACGACAATTTACACCTTCCACACCGTCCTAGGTATTGGTACATTACCTGTAGAAGATAAAATGGATAGTACAAGAGAGTCTCTGCCTAACGACAACAGTCAGGGCAATGAATATATCCTTGAAGATAACTAAGAACTACAGAAATGTGACAAAGATGAACTGATTAGTGATCTTATGAGAAATTCTTCTTTGCCAAACAAAAAAGACTGAAGTTCTTACATCCCGATTAAGAAAAAAACAATGTACGAGTGAGTCACTACCCATCCAGAAGTAATGCTTTAAAAACTTATTTTAGAGTAGTTTTAAGGCAGTGCTCCTACATAATGGAAACTCAAAACATTCTATTCCTCTTGCTCATTATGTTCCACGATAAGATGTGAAAACCTCATTTATAACTTTCCTCAAAATCGCTGATAGACAGCACAAATAGCGTGGTTTGGATTATGCGTCATTAGCTTTCTATTATGAACGAGGAAAAGTCAAGATATTTCTTCCATTTTTATATAAAACTTGGTCTTATTAAATGTTTTGTCAAAGCCATAGTTAAAAGTAAGTCTAAAGACTTTAAGTACTTAATTCAAAAATTTCCGAAGATCAATGACGCAAAAGTAAAAGACACTGCACAAACTTTGAAATACAACATACAGCTTGGGCAGTTTCAAATGGGTTTGTTCAAACTTTCTAGGTATAAAGAAATCTTCAGGTTCCAAGGAAAGGATCAAGACATTAAAACTATGGAGGATCGGTATCAAAGTTTTTGGAACAAATCTACAATGGCAGATTTTTGTTGCATATTGTATCGTGACGCATCAGACATAAGAAGACAGAGCACATTTTCTAATTTTTATGTTTTGTTGTTTAACAATCACCTCATATTACAGCTAAAGTATCTCTGGATAAAACACTTCTAAGTGAATGAGTATTGCTATATTTTCCAAAACAACCGTTAATTGTCAAAATTTTTTTCTTCATTTGTTTTCGGGATGCGAAGCCAATTTGAATTTTTTTAAATAGCACTACCATATAATGAATGCATTTTGGAATAGAGTTTTTTTTTTAATTCATTGATGTAGTACAATTATAGTTTCTTTCTAACTGAAATGGGAAAATACATTATTTTAAATAAAAATAAATAAAAAAAGAAAAATGACATAGCTACCTTTGAAAATAATCTTAATTTGACATGTAAGGTGTTGTTGCAAAAATGGTGCATCTAACTGAAACCGAGCGCATAAACGATGCTCAAGTAAAAACACCTTTCAATGAAATTCAACTTGAACGAGAACCCATTTCTAAGTCGACCGTTTCAAAAACCCAACGAAGATTTAATGAAACTGGAAGTGTTAAAAAATGTCCAAAACCTGGCAGGCCAAAAACTGCTGCAAATCATGAAAATGCCCTTAATGTCCTTTTAGACGCAACAGAAAACCCCAAAAGTCTATAGAACAATTAGCGCTGAATCACAATGTTAGCAGAAACTCAATTCAAACAATAATGAAAAAGAAAAAGCTTCAGCCATCCAAAATCCAATTGGTACAAGAGTTAAACGAAGATGATTTTTATAGTAGAGTTGAAATTATGGACACAAAATACAACAAGACGGAAATTTTATCAACAGGAGTTCGTTTTCTGACGAATCTACGTTTTGTTTAAATGGTTGTGTGAACAGACACAAGTGCAAATACTGGTCTGATACAAATCCATACTGGATGGAGCATATCCACACACAGCGTCGAGAACAACTGAATGTTTGGTGCGATATTATTGGTTACTATGTAATTGCTCCTTTTTTTTTAATAATGGCAATTTAAATTCTAAGGGACACTTAAGGTTGTTGCGGGAACGTGTAGTACCTAGACTTAGAGAATTGTTTTCCAATTACCAAAATCCGGAGTTACCAAGTTTCAACAAGACGGTGCTCTACCCCATTCGACGTCAAGTACGGCAGTAGTTAAATGAAACTTTTCCTGGTAGATGGATAGGCCAAAGGGGTACTGTTGAGCCAGGTCACCGGATTTGAGACAGCTTGACTTTTTTTGTGGGGCTATTTGAAGAATCGCATTTATATCAATATACCGATTCACATCGAAGACAATGAAGACTTACTTACGTAACGAAATTGCTAGGATTCGTCCAGAAATTGTCATTAACTCACTACAAAATCCTATTCAACATCTCTTTTCTACCAGCGGCAAAAGTAGTCACGGAGGCAAGACTGGAGTGGACAGTGGGCAGCTTTTCCCCATATAGATCTCCGGGAGTTGACGGTATTTATCCCACCCTTCTGCAGAGGGGAATAAGCAGACTACGCCCTATTTTGTTGCCAATGCTTCGGGCATGTCTGGCTTTCAGCTACATACCGAATGCATGGCGAAAAGTAAAGGTTATCTCTATACCTAAGCCAGGAGGACAAGATTACACCTTGGCTAAATCCTACACACCAATTAGCTTAACATCATTCTTGCTGAAAACGCTAGAAAGACTAAGCGAAAAAGAGATTCGGGAGACTGCTTTGAGCAATAAGCAACCTCTACATCCGAACCAACATGCCTACATCCAAGGAAGATCCACCGATACGGCCCTACACACAGTTGTAAATCGTATAGAGTAGGCGATGAAGTACGCAGACGATCTAGTCATTCTGTTCACTAGGAAAAGGAAAATTGGCACACTACAGATGCTAAAACTATTTAACACAACGCTTCAACTTTCGGATGAAGTCAAATACCTGGATTTTGTATTGGACTGGCGACTCAATTGGAAGGAGCATGTAGATGATAAAGTGGAAAAAGCACGCTCGGCTCTTTGGCAATGTCGTAGGGTGGTGGGAAGGTCGTGGGGTTTAAATCCCAACATCGCCCTCTGGATCTACACGGTAATAGTCAGACCGATGCGATGCTGTGCTATGGAACTTTAGTTTGGTGGCCTAGAGCCAGACAAAAAACAACATCCCTGCAACTTGAACACGTTCAAAGAATGGCGTGTCTTAGTGCTAGAGGACTAATGAGAACCACTCCCACAACGGCTCTGGAGGCTTTTCTTTGCTTAGCACCTCTTAACCTTTAGATAGAGGAAGCGGCAATGAGGACGTCTCTAAGACTCCACTCTCTGGGAGTATGGAACAAGCAAGGCCGCATAACGAAGCACACTCGTATCTTAACAGAGGCATTCAACAGAATACCCTTGTTAAGGATGGGTTGTGACCGAATGGGCACAAAATTAATATATGAAAAGACATATAGAATATCAATGAATTCAGAAGGAAGAGCCGACATCGAGATCTATGTCGATGGTGCCTAAACAGATAGTGGTTGAGGAGCCGGCATCTACTCCGAACAACTGAACGCACAAATCAGTGTACCTCTCGGCACCCACACGTCTGCCTTACAAACAGAGCTGATAATAGTAACTGGGAATAATGCTGGGAGCTAGAATCGTTGCTGAACGTGAAATCGGCAACAAATCAATACGCATACTTACTGACAGCAAGTCTGCACTATTAGCCCTGGACATCTGTACGGTTCGATCGGGGCTGGTTTGAGGGTGCAGACAAACGGTATGGTATGTAACGCAGAGGAATAGTGTAGAACTTTGTTGGATCAAAGGACACAGTGGCAACGAAGGAAACGAGAGGGCAGATGAGATGGCGAAGCGAGCCGCGCGCATGCCCTTCTGGGGACCCGAACCGGCAATCACACCTTCGGTCGCCCTCTCGAACGAACTCGTAAAGCAATATACCCATAGACGGCATGAGCAAATTTGGGCGACGTTGGGCAGCTGTCGGCAAAGTAGAGCTTGTATGGCGACACCAGACCATCAGTTGACGAAATTTTATCTCTCACTTTCAAGGGACAAATTACGCAAACTGGTAGGATTCCTTACGGGACATTACCAGTTTAACAAACATCTACATACGATAGGGGTGGTAATAGACCCAATCTGTCGTGGATGCAAGGAAGAAGAGGAAACAGCTGAGCATATTCTTCGTGAGTGCCCAGCCGTAGCCTCCTACAGGAAATCCATACCAGAGGACATCTGGCCTAGTATGGTAAAAATCAAGGAGTTTTCACCTTCTGCATTACTCAAGTACATTCAAGCAGTTGGGTGGCTTGACGAGTAGGGGAGCGGGAAAACACTCTGATATGTACGTGGGGAAGGTACAATGGGACCAAAGGCGAGACCTAAGTGCCCGCTGGCTACGGTCAGCCCACATAAATTAAGCATCCAATCTACCAGGAAATAAATGGAGAGCATTTTGAGCATGTATTATAGAAAACAGATGTTTAATTTTGATTTCTGTTGTTATGGGTTAATTTATTTATTGTTCCGTCAGGATTGACCAAAAATTTTAAAACATGCAAATGTTTTCATGGCTGAGTTTGTATTTAACGTATTAATTAAAATCCTTTTTTTCTGCCACTTCAAGAGCAGATTTCTCAAAGAGGAATAAACTTTTCTGAAGTTTTCTTCCATTGAATCTTTATTTCAACGTAATACTTGATTTGCTTCAAATTTTATTATTATTATTATTAATATTATTATTATTACATACAATGTCCTACAGGTCGTAGCCCAATTATGGGACAACGTTCAAACATGGCTAAAACAAATGATTGAGTAGCATCTTTTAATTTGGTTAATTGAGCAGTTAAAAATATCTATTTTGTTCTCAATATTATTATAATTAGACAGCATTTGTGTAAGTGGCGAACTGATTCCACTGTTCGTACGTGGTGTGTCGAAGGAGAAAGTGTTTTTAGTGCGTGCATTTATTCTGTTGATCTTAAATTGAGTATTGAAAAGTATTGTAGGACACTACAACTCCAATAATTATTTTAAATAACAATACAACAGAGTGCTCAATACGTCTGGTGAGCAGAAAAGACATATTAAGTCGATTGAGGAGGAATTCTTGAGGATGACCTCTAGGTGGGTAAACACCATCTAATACGTATACTGCCGTTTTCAGAAACCTCCGTTGGATTCGCTCAAGAGCAGAGATATGTATGTTATAAATAGGGACCATACAACTGAAGCATACTCTAAACGAGATCTACAATAAGTTATATACAAAATTTTCAGTGTCTCTATATCTGCAAACTCGCGCCCATTGCGTACAACAAAACCTAAGGACTTAAAGGCAGATGCAGTAACAGATTGGATATGTGAGCCAAATGATAATTTTGAATCGAACACTACACCAAGATCACGTACAACTTCAGGGTTAGTAAGAATAGTGCCATCTATATTATAATCAAAGAGAACAGGTGCTACTTTCTTCGTAAAGGTCATAACTAGAGCTGTGCGGTCGAAATTTATTTATCCCCACTATCCGTCCCATCAGGCCAGCAGTGCAGGCCGCTGCAGTTTTGCCTTCCTCGCTTCTCGCTTCCCAGTTGTGTATTATTTTTCATAATTCACACCAATCGTTTTATTGTTAACGAGACCGACACTTGATCATTATTAAAATTATTATTCTTATTATTTCGTGGATATGGATTTTAAAATCATCAATTGACTTTCAGTGAACATCATTTTTCGCGTAAATTTCTTCGCGATACGTAACATCAGCTGCGAGCCACTGGTCTGCCGTAGTAGGGGTCGATTCGAAGCGTTTAAATTTCAACCGCCTAGCTCTAGTCATAACATAACACTTATTTACTACATCACTTGAAATAATAGATTTAGAATTAAAGATCACCACAACCACTAAATTTTTAAGATAAAATAAAATCTCCATCTTTCAATAAACGTAATATTGTATTGTAAACAATACAATATTGTAATTACAAAATTTAAAAAAATCGGTCAAAAAATAAATGAGATATAAGAACTAAAAGTCTTAAGTGAAACACCCAGTATATGAGATAGCTTAGTTGGATGTTGTGAATCTATGAGGTGCAGCACAGTACAACAGGCAAATAAAGTTTCAGTTCTTTCGTTATATACTCATTCAAATATCTAACATGCACTGGGTATGCTCACATTTGAAGTGAAATACGTATTAGATCGATTTTTTAAACTAATTTAGGGGGGTAAATTAATAATTTGAAGAACTCTTAGTTTTCTTTTTATCATAAAATAAACGTTACATTAAAGTTAGATTGGAAAGTGTACCAGCTCTGAATCAGATTCATGAAAATGACAATTTCATTACTAACTCGACCAATTAGAGGATTAGAATCACAAATGACATTTCCATTAAATATTTAATTAATATGTGAGTTTTCCCTTACGTTGAGCGTGATGTGCAATCGAGCGAAATATGGAATGCGGGGTAGCTCGGAGACCGAGGAGGAGAGCGCTCTTTCATTAGAGCAAGGTATCTGTTGTTATTTTAAGCATGCCTTTATCTAATCAGACAAAAGCTTGCTGCGAGTCTCGTTAACTTCACCCTTCATGCCTCTACACTTATTACAAATTTCGCTGCGGCCCTCGTCCCCGACCCACCCCAAAAATCCACACAACACAAAGTCCAATTAAACTTATAACAGAACGCAGTCAGTATTAGTAAAAAGGATCTTTAAATGTCAGAAGAGAGCAGTTTTATGTTCTAGGCATCCACCCATCCACGTACTGCAAATATTGACTCTTCAAAATGGTACAATGATTATTGAGAAAAAAGTGTACACAACTTCACATCCATGTTTGCATACTATGAGTGTTCTCCACGTTTCGTCAAAATACTCTCAACAAACTAGTCTGATATGACAAAACAGACTTCGGGGCCTATTCTGTAACAATCCTATTTTTTTAACAGGGTGTTAAAAATTAACACCCTGTTTATTGTTCAATTCTTATTCTGTAGCGCCGCACCTGTTTTTTGATGCTCTTTATTTCCAAAATTTGTCGGTTCAGGAGACGCCTATAAAATTTTAGCTTGACATTTATTTCTAAAAATGGCTACAGTGGACATCTTTTTAGTGCTTCAAAAACAAAATTAAAAGAGAGAATGCGTTCAATAAAAAATCTTGGAATTTTTGAGACAATAGTAAAATCATTTTTTAATTTTATTTGCCTAGAGTCGAGAGACGATGCTTTTACTGTTATATGAGTAAAATCATATACTATGAGATGAGTAAAGTAATAGTTATAAAATAAAATAAAAGTGACAAAAATAAGCCAGTATAGGTGAGTGAGTATGTATAACGAGTGTTATACTGACTCATGAGCCTATACTGGCATTTTTGTCACGTGTATAATATTAAATTTTCTCTTATACCTGCTTGTATTCTTTAATTTCCTTCATAAAATGTGTAGTTGGCGGCAGTTACTATGACAGCACTGTAAATAAACAATTGTGGAATTAAAAAAAAAACTGTCATCAAATGCTATCAAAGAAAAAATAATGGAAATTCCAGAAGAAATCCGTAAAAAGGCATTAAGTGTGGTGCAGAATTTGCTTCCTGATACTTCCAAAGAGTTATACGATCGTGAATATCAACTGTTTAAGCAACAGACGTTGTTTGTGAAGAAGTGTTATTGGCGTATTTTGCAGACCAGGTTAAGGTTTTTAATTTTTCTTTGTACTTTTGTTAATAGCAAAATTGTTCTGACAGGCGGAAAGATACAAGTCATCTACCCTATGGTCCCAATACTCTAGGTTGAAAGGAAGCTTGAAAGCTTATGATAATGTAAACATAAGCAGTTATTGACAGCTGACAGCGTTCTTAAAAAAGAAGCATGTTGGTTATGAAGCCAAGAAGTCAAAAGTGCTTAGGAGAGATAAAATGTTGAAATTCTTGAAAAAAGCTCCTGACGAAACATTTCTCATGATGAAGGTACATACAGGCTTTTATGTTTTAAAACTTGGAATACTAATTGATTTAATGTAGATTGTTGTTACATTTGGAGTGGCGGGAGCCTGCAGGAGTGAGGAGGTGCACAAAATGCAGATAACGAATAACCGAGAAGAAGGAAATGTCCTAATCCTTACACTTCCGCATGCGAAAACTCACCAGAAGCGTGTATTTACGGTTTTGTCCGAAGGTGTAAATGGTGTAGAGTTATATAGAAAATATGCGGCTCTCCGACCATCGAAAGTCACACATCCCTATGTATACTAACTGCAAAAAAAATCCGAACACCTGGATAGAATAATAATTTTTCGAAAATCTTTTGGATTTACAGTCTATTACTTACTATTAGTAAATGATCAAAAATTCAAATGGAAATATTAACACCTAAGCTAGTAATGGGTTGGAGCACTTCTGTTATTGAGGCATTCGTTTACACGCCTTGGCATGGACCTAATGAGTCGATCAATGTCATCCTGGTTTAATTCATCCTAAGCAGCTTGTACTTCACGCTTCAGGTCGTTTAAAGTTTATGTTGGTCGTTGAAGATGAGTTTAAATGTCGTCCCATCATATCCCATACATGCTCAATGGACGAGAGGTCAGGAGATCTAGGAGGCCATATGTTGTAGACTTTCGGTCTCTTATAGAGTTAACAAACGCAGACGACGATCTTGGCACTCAGTGGTAGCTCTTAGTCGCCCGGATCCTTCAGCTCTGTGTCCTCTACCGTCTTGACTCCACGCCTGCCAACATTCCGTCACTGTAGCCACAACTCTGTTAACACGAAGTGCAATTTCTCTAAAGGACAATCCTGCTTCACGCATGCCTACTATTCGACCCCTATCAAAATCACTTAATTGTGAATACTGAAGACGTTTTCGCACTGGGGGCATGTTACTGGTTTTTTAAGGAATTTGAATTGTCGAAAGCGAATACCGAAAAACGTCAAAATTTGACTGAACAGCCCCAGCTTGCTAGACCTCAAATCAGGGTAACAACAATTAAAAAGACGTACAAGTTCTTCAAATTGTCTTCATATGTTCATCATTTCTTACTTATACAATAACCAATTCGTGTATAAAATTTCATTTGAAAATATCGACGTTTTCAAGGTGTTCGGATTTTTTTTTGCACTTCGTATACTTTTAGGAATGCGCAGTGGAAAATGTACAGTACAGCGAGTAGGCATCAATAGTTTCTATCGCATACCTAGAGTGATTGCCGAATACCTGAAACTTGAAAACCCCGAACAATACACGGGTCATTCTCTAAGACGATCTTCAGCAACTATTTTGGCGGAATAGGGAGCTGACATGACTGCGCTTAAAAGGTTTTTCGAAAATGTGTTCGCGCTTTGGGCAAGATTCCTTAGAGGAAATTGAGAAAAATATTCTCAGTTTAATGCCAATCAACACGAAAAAATCTAAAAAGTACGCGTGAAAATTGTTCTAAAGTTTCTCTGGTGAAAGTGGTTGTGTGATATTAGGAAGATCGGTGGCTGAACTTACATCCATGATGAAGGATTTTGGATTTAACATGAAGAAAAAAATGCTGAAGATTATAAGGAAAATCTTATTAAAACCATTTGGAACACTGTGGCAAAGACTTTGCAGGAAAAATATAAGGACGTAATTTTTGCAAGCGCTAGAATAGTTCATGACACCAAGAGAAAGAAGTTGCAAGTGAATCCCGAAAAGCGAAAAACTTCCTTGTCGAGTTTAATGTTAGAAGAATTGAACAAAATAGGTGACCTATGGAACCTAAACACCCCGAGTGGGTTGCAGAGGAAATTCTACCACATTGCTTCTTACGAGCTAGAATGGAGGGGTGGTGAAGCCGTAAATTGTTTAACTGGCTATTTTTCGAAGGCTGGCTGGTAGAACTACTGGCCGAATTATCTATAATCCTCCGTTTAGAAAAATAACACAAGGTGGAGCAAAATCTTTGGCTGAAAAATATGGTCCGTACAGAATTTGGCAAACCCAGATAAATGCCCAGTCAGATAATTTGTTAATTCAAATTTATAAATGCAATTGAAGTATAAATTGTTACTATTACGATTACGAATCATTCCAATCGATCAGCTGCAATTTCAAATTTGGGTGAGGCTGGAACTGGAAAACCTCAAATTGCAAAAATGAATGGACACGGCAGACAAATCCTACTTACAATAATAATTCAGCTCAACGCACCATGCGGCTATAGTTAATAAAATGCGACAACCAGCAAAAGTCAATATTAATAAGCTAATCGAAATGAACAACAAATCAAGAACTGTTTATAATAATTGTACATTCATAAATAACTAGCGGAACCCGGCAGACGTTGTCCTGCTTGTGTATATATTTACTTTGTATATATGTGGATATAAATGTATGGTATGGAGCGCAGAATGCGTTGTAGAAAACTGAATAATAAGATAACTCATATTGATGCTATTCCATTTATTTTCATTAGTATACACAATGTACACATTTTTGTATTAGTAATTCACGTGAATGAACAAAATTTTTGACTATTGTATGCGCTATATATGCTAGTCCAAAAGGTATAAGGTTATATGACCATTATAAAAGTAGTTGACCGCAAATAAGTACCCCCTTTGTGTGGTTCGCACTAAGCTTACCCGGTTGGCAATAAATCGTCTTCTCAACATTTCTTGCTCATATTTAACAGGGCCGGCTTTCAAAGCGAGTGGTGATTTCGGAACCCTCAGCGGCTGCAGGTAGTAAAGAAATAATGGAGTGGTGGATTTACATATTTAGTGAAAGCCGTCCCTGAACGAAACCACAACAGCCGGTCGAGCTCCATTGGACACGTTATTTACGACCCTAAAACCTTTTCTATTGTAAACAACTTAACTTCGACACAATGGGATAATTTTATGATGGCCATATAACCTTATAGCTTTTGGTCCACTATAACTGAAACAACTTGAACACATTTTAATCAATACTAACATCTATCGTAACGCTAGTGGGTAAACAATATTTTTGGTTTTTGGATTTGGTGTATAGACGTACAGAGTTTTTGGAATTCCTACTCTGGAGCAAGCAACATACAGTTGACCATGCGAAAAACATGGATTTCCTAAATTTAATCCGCCAACGCGCAGAGACTGCCCTTGGGCTTTGTTGATTGCCATCGCGAAAGCAAGACGCACAGGAAACTGTAGTCGTTTGAATGTAAAGGGCAAATCAGTAGGAACCATTGGAATGCGCGGAATCAGTTTGATTTTTTGGATGGCATTTTCAATAATCTCTAGTAATTCACTCTTTGTTATTACTGAGGATTGTAGACAGTGAACATCACTAATGATTTTATTTTGCGGTCAATACGATTTTTGTTGTAATACCAACGAAAACAATGCTGTCATTGGTGCCGCCATATATCTAATACTTGCTAACTCTTCAGAAGTAACATAGAAACGGTGTTCACGGACAAAGGGAGACGGAAGATATTGTTTTCTGTCTAGAAAAGTACCGAGGGTCTGTGCGCACGTACACAAAATAGAAGCGAACGTATGAAATGTCAAAACACATCTAGTCACGTTATCGACTAAAAATCAAGCAAGTACGAGTATATGAGCAGTACTGTTTGGTGCTATAGAGAGACAAAGAGGTCCGATATATTGCTTTGCCGTTGTGTTTTCGGACTCTTTTGAGGCCTGATAGCAATATAGTAGTATTCGATATATGGGTGCCGCTGATTCTCTAAGTTCATAATACTTTAACAGAGAGGCTGATGTGCTGCAGTGCCATCTAGTGGCAAGTTACAGCAAAATCGATAACGCGAAAATATTCTCCATGGTCAAATACCAACGTATATCAATTTTCATGAGGATCGGTTGATTGGTACAGAAGTTGATGTGTTGCAGCGCCATCTAGTGGCGAGTTACAGCAAAATGGATAGGGTGAAAATATTCTCCATAGTCAAATGCCAACGTGTACCAATTTTCATGAGGATCGGTTGATTGGTACAGAAGTTGATGTGTTGCAGCGCCATCTAGTGGCGAGTTACAGCAAAATGGATAGGGCGAAAATATTCTCCATAGTCAAATGCCAACGTGTACCAATTTTTATCAGAATCGGTTGAACGGTGTAGAAGTTGATGTGCTGTAGCGCCATCTAGTGGCTAGTTACAGCAAAGCGGATATCACAAAAACCTTCTCCATGAAAAACCACTTACATGTGCCAAATTTCATGGTGATCGGTCAAACAATTTCGGAGTCTATCGATCACAGATATATATACAGGGTTAGTCACGAGAGAATTACTTCTGAAAATTATTTTTACGCAACCCTAAATACTAATACCCTGTACCACTTGATATTATCTAAATTTAAAATGAAATGCCTAATCCATGATTGCTTTGACTTTGGCAGTGTCACTTTGACGTTAATTAATTTTTAACATTTTTTTCATCGTTGACTCGCCTCAAGAGCCCCATTGGATCGACGACATACAGTCAGATCAATCTGGGCTATACTGAAGCCGTAAGTGCTCTACCAATGTTGTTCGCCGCTAATGTGTATGTGTTAATTCGCGATCTCTGCGTCACCTAGAGCCTCTTCGAAGCGCAAATCTGCAACCTCTGGACTTCTTCGGCCATCCATTTACAAAAAACCCGTAGCATCCCCCCAAAATGCCCAACATTTTCAACAGATTAGTAGTTAAATTATTTACTTACTTGTTTGAGTTTGTGTTGTAACCTTTGAATAAAATGCCGTAAAAGGAATTTTTAGAAATAATTTTCTTGTGATTAATCGGTTGCAAAAGATCAAGAGGCACACTAACAAATTTATTAGCGGCGCCGGAGGAGATTTCCGACTGGCTGCGGTACCACCATGGACACTCGCGTAACCTCCTTTTCCACAATTGTCAAAATGAGATTGCCAAACTCAAAGCAATCATGGATTAAGCATTTCATTTTAAATTCAGTTAGTATCAAATGGTACATGGTATTCGTATTTTGGGTTGCGTAAAAATAATTTTCAGAAGTAATTCTCTCGTGACTAACCCTGTATATACCAACATCCATTTTTATATATTAAGATTATTACAATAATGAAAATTAATTGCTACCATTGTTATTGCTTTCATTAATAAATATATTATCTATTGTTTATTGTTTCATGCATGAAAATTGTCGCTTTAGAATTTTGATATCATTTGTGCATTGGTTATCAATCGATAAGTGGCCGGCTCCCAAAAATGTTCGTGTAAGTCGCCATAGAATTGCCAACATTTTAAAATTCTCAATCAAATCAACTCCATTGGCTGAAATTTTCATTAGCAACTGGTCTAAGTAATTACTTATTTAATCCTACCCTAACCTGCCTTTCAATCCCACCCGAATCAAAGTTGGCGGAATTCGCTAGCTCCATGTACCTAATACATCTGGCGAATGGCTGCTGTCATGTTTTCTTGGCGTTTCATGACTACTAGAGTACGAAAAAAGAGGTTTCTCGTTTCCGTCTGTTTGTCTATCTGTCAACTTGTCGTCTATCTGTCTATCGGTGTAGATTTTTATAAAACACATTATATCCGAAACTACGCACTGATTGTTCTCAAATTTTATACGTATATTGAGAATATTTGTGCTGATTGGTGCTAAAATCCTAACCAAAATTTGTCTAGCCATGCTCGCCAAGAATTTGATTAAGTATACTCAAATTTTGTCATGGTAAATGGTATTTAAATTTTATAAAATAACATTTGCAGTTTATGAGTTCGGCTTTTTGATCCTGCTAGATATCCACACTTATACAAAAAAAAAATCACAAATCTATGTTAACGTTTTATACGAATATAGGAAGTTCATCAACAGCTGTTTATAGCTTAATACGTTCGATCCGCTCATGGAGCACGGTTTTTTTTTCTTACACTGGGATTGGTTTATCTATATTGTTTCTTCTAAATTAATAGACTTATTTAATAGTACTCCAGGGTCTGTCTAATAATAACATAAGACCAATTTTTCTTAAACTGTAAAAGGTTCCTATACATTCCGATTGAATTTATCAGAAATATCCTGAATCATAATAGGAGTGATGTCTGTCTGGGCTTAAAAAGGTGAAGACCTAGTTAGGGTATCGTAGAGTTCTGGGTGATGACCAAGAGTTCATGCAACTGAAATGAAGTACTCACACTTTATTTTATAATCAACAACATCAGTTTCAAAAACAGTTATTTTAACATATGTTCGAACTATCATCAAAGAGTGAGGGTTCTCATTTAACTCAACTTTCATTTTTTATGTTTATAAAATTATTTTTTTTATCAACTGAAAATGAAATAAATATCTAAGTGTTGCACATCATTGTAATCACTAATCACAATTTACCGGTGTATCCAAATCCGTTAAAAAATATACGTTGCAATTAAAAAAATATGTTTGCGCCGTGACGCCGAAGACATTTATACCTATGTAATTTTGCAATGTACTGAATTAAACTTTCCCATTCAAGCCAAACAACAATGGCGTTTACAGAATTCCAATATCTCGATCCGTTCTCAAAACATAAGATCGCTGATTTTTAACAGGAACAGCCTGTATATTCATGCTAACACCTAAAAAATTACAAAATATTTCAACATTTTTATCCCACCACATTACGCCATATCTTAAAAAAATATTTTACGAAACTCAGTAGGACCAGAAATACTATTCCAATAAATTAAATTCTATAACTATAACCGTACTTCCAATGAAATCAAAGTACTGAATCGCGTTTTATTGAAAAATTATAACATTTAATTTTGCGATTTTCAACTACTAGCACGTTCCGATAACAAGTTTCTGCGTTAAAAGAAAATGAAATTTGATTCATTTTGTCACCTCGAAACAGAGTAGAGGATTAATTCATTAAGGTACATGGAACAAAACATAGACGACAGAGAATACACAGACGGAAACGGAAAACCATTTTTTTCGTACTCTAGGAATCATGAAACGTCAAGAAAACACGATAGTAGCACGATGGACTCGTTTATAACACTTTGCTTACGCTCGGGAAATAAAAATTCTTGCAGAGAATCCATTCTACTTAAATAAGGGATTCCTCGCATTTATGGATATAAGTGAATAATCATAAAATCATCAAATTAATTTAACTTTGTTTTTACTGCGAATTTTGTTATTCCGCCTGTTTGTCGGACCATTAGCAATTTTATTAGACAGATAGTCCCCAAAGCTGACTTCCGTGAAATTTTAGGTGTGCTTTGAGATTATAGCATAAATGATAAACCGCTTATTTTATTCATCTTTAGTAATACGTTGACAACGTCATTTTATTCCCTTTACCAAGAAAAAATTACTTGAAGTTCACATTCTAACATACTCCCTTGTCTGTGAATTAATACTGTACTGACATTTGGGTAATTCCACGAAAATGTTAACCTCAGCAAAAAAAATGGTGACATAATTTCCGTTTGCTTTTAGATAACATATATTTTGGATTACGTAACATACGATAATTATTATTTATTAAGTAAAAAGCCATATCTTCATTTTCTTTTAAATTGTAGGCACAATTTTGTTGTTACAAATTTCTTGAAAACATCTGTTTATGTTATTCTCTCAAGTGCCTACCTTCAAACTCACGCGCTTAAAAAATAATCATTAAATAAAATCCGTATGAATTCATTAGCGTTAAAATGATTAAATTTAGAGTTTAAAATGATTAAAATAAAATTCCTACATTCACTAATAAATATCTAACATCGCTATGTTGTTGAAACAACCAGGTAATTACGAATTTTTCATTTACTATTAACAATCCGACTTGTGGTGTAGAGTTTATATTCAATCAAAATTATGAATTGTTTCTCCTTTTTTAAAATACTAAACAAAGCAATTAGTGCGAAAAACTTTTTATATTTGCTGATTGAGTCTGTTTTTCTAGCATTATGTGGATTTGGATTATTTAAGCCACACAAACTTTTTCAATGAATCCGCCACATTCAACCTTGGCTTATCTCATCGTTCGCTCTATACAATCAGTGGCGATAATTCTACAATTCAAAGCTCATCAGCGACACATTTCATCCTTAATAGGAACGACTTGTTCCTTTACCGCGAACCACTTATCAGACGTGCAGGGTATTTACTGCGATTCATCAAAGTCACCCCATCTAAAAATAATAATCTCCCTAAACGGTTTTGCTTTCTACTAGATTATTTTTAATTAACAATGTCAACAAGTTTCACGAGTATTTATAGAAAGTGCGTTAAACTACACAAAAAAAAAACCAACAAGTTAAAATCTTCGTGTTTCCCTTTAATACGAATAAAGGTGTTCAAATGAGAACTAGCTCCAAGTATTCGTAAACTAACTCTAAGGGTAGTCAGAATGAATGGCAGAGCGATAGGATTTCCAAACTGCTTTGTGAAGACTTAGTTCTAATACTAATTACGAGTACCAATTAGCACTAATTAAATACCGGACTGACCTATTATCTGCAGCCCTCGTTCCTAAGGCATCCCATTCTGCCAGGATCTTGGATACGCGCTCACTATAATTAGTAGATTTGCTCATTTTACAACGGGCCCTCAGGGCTTTCGAACTAAATTAAAGACTGTTATCAGAGAAAAGTATAGGAAGGCGGCATAAATAATCATTGTAATTAACTGCTTGCAATTTAAACAAAGATTTTTAATTGTTGTTTTTACAGTAATTTGTACTTCACTGTGCCGTCGGGAGATGATTTAATTACATAGGACAAAATATAAATACCTACATTACAAAGAAGAGATTTTTATCTCACTCCAGCATCCTAATACTGAATACGTTTTATTATTTATATTTAGTTTAAAATATTAACGTACGAACGAATGACGGACTTTCATATCACACAAAATACTCACTGCTGTCTTCTTGAAGTTAGATACTTTACAAATACCCGAACTTTTATTTAATAATAATAATTGTCGATTTCCGTTTAAAATTACCGCTTCGGAAGTACGCTAAGTGACGTAGATAAATAAAAAATGTTGGGTGTGGTTTGTTAACTTTCATTTTTGGCAGATCATAATAAGCTAAAATTTTCTTAAAATTACTAAATAAGCATGTCTTTTAGTCTGGAATTTATTTCTTATTAACATTAAATTTACTTTAATTAATAAATACAAAGGGAACCAATATCTTTAATAAATTCACGAAAGACTAAAAGTTATATGTATATATATAATGATCATTGAAGCTTTCGATCAGCTTAAGCTTAGGAATTAGAACAAAATCTCGACCTATGAACCTTTTGTACGGGTTAGAAGTTAATCACTTGATGAACACTATTTGCCTGTTTTATATTTTTTAAATCGCTAAAAAACTCCAAGTGTTATGCGTCGTCGAAAGTGGTGCGGAAAATTGACAGTTTTTTTTTTTATTTAAAGTGGAACGTTGGATTTATTAGAAAGTCGACGTTCCTATGTTTGGTGCACGAAATTTTCAATATATTTTCAAAATACAATATCTCTCTTATTGTTAACCTGTCCAAAACTTTCTCTGCACAGGGAAAGAGCATTTTTTGAATTAGTTTATTATAACCTTCTTTTTAGAATTTGGGTGGAGTTTTTCATCACGTTCCTTTAAAACTCAACATTTCAATTGTTTATAAAAATTTCGAAACGGGGTTTTAATCACTGTTTTCAGCTTACAAGTTACTCTGGAAACATTGTCAATCTTTTTGTCAGAAATGAGATACAGTAAAGGGAAGCTTGTGTCACAGAAGCTTCTCTATCCAAAGCAAATTTTGGCCTTAGTCAGTTTATGTAAATAATACATAACAATAACAAAAGTTTAAATTATATTCGAATACTTTATTGCACTTTTAATACTCTTAAAGACTTGTTTCGCACTGATCTTTTTGTTGACAACAAAATGTTATGTATTGACAATACATATCATTCATAATAATAAAGGAGAAAAAGCATCCAGTGACGATTTTGTAATTTCCTTCTGTCGAAACATAGACTGAGCTTAATTCACTGTTCATTAAAATTATGATGAAGGTTCTAATTTTTTTAAGTACTTTACAATGTCCAAAAATTCTGCGCAAAAATGTGACAAATATATGTCTAGTTCTTTTCAAGGAGCGCATATACGATGTTACAGAAAACAGTACAGTACAGTTAAAAACATTGATCAAAAATAAAAATAATTAGAAGAAAAATACGTATGAAACTGATCGCTTTACGTTTAATTTTTGCTAGAAAATGAACAAGATTTTATAATTTAGAACTATTCGACGTCTGGTAAAAGAAATCATGAGAGCAAAATACATTTTGTAATGAAAATTAAGAAAAAAAGATACGAAAAAGTTGACAACACTTAAAATCAATTAATAGAACGAAAATAGAATAGTCGTTTAGTTTTATCCATTACAGATGAAATTCAATAAATCCATGATGAGTGTGACAAGGCATTTTTACCAATGTATCGTACGAATGACAAAAAAGAAAAAGAAGGGGCACGAGAAACGGAAAAAGGGCAAGAAGAAGGCAGATATCGGATATCGATCTAGAACCAGAGACTCCGTCTTACAATTTGTGGGTAATATGTTTTTAAGTACTTGTAATTAATTAATCTGTAAATAAGGACTAAGTTCCTTATACATATGCTCCATGTATACAGCGTGTTATTGAAAGGTACGTACAAAATAAAATCGGTAATTGGTCTCGAAGTATGGGTGGTAAAAGTAAAAAAAAGTCCAGGTAAAAGTGTTCTTACCTTTTATTAGAAATAAAAATTCGTTGTATGTTGTATGCCTCTGATAAAAAGGTCATCTTTCGTTTCTATAGCAACATTTATTCTTGACAAAAGTTTTTTTTTTATTGTTTAGCTACAATGAAATGTTGAAAAATAAAAATTGACGTCTGTCAAATAAAAAATTACAAGTTATACAAATGCTGAAATGGCTGATAAGCATGTATGGTAGATCATTTGGAAATCCCATGACGCGCAGCGTCTTTACGGTGAGGAATTTCCTCAACGTAGATTACCCGATCATCGTACATTTACTGCGATTGACCAACGTCTGCGGGAAAACGGCACGTTTACTCCAAAAACTGCGGATTGGGGTCTCGGACGAACAGAGCGTATTTTACATGCGGAGACAGAAATTTTGGACATCGTTGAAGAAGAACCGCATCGGCGTAAGAAGACTATCTTACCGTGTAGGAATTTCGCCGTTTGTTGTATGGCGAACATTATATGACCAAGGACTTTATCCTTACCACGTGCAACGAGTTCACACTTTGAAACCAGAAGATCTACCGCGCCGAATGAGATTTTGTGAATGGTTGCTTGAGAGGAATGGAGCAGACCTACATTTGTAGCGACGATTTTTTCCACAGACGAAGCGACATTTACAAGGGACGATCAGATGAAAATCCTCACGCTATCCTAGAAAGACATTCTCAGGAACGGTTTACTGTAAATATACGGGCCAGAATAGTTGGCAATAATTTAGTAGGCCCTTACCTTTTACCCCCTCGCAAAAGCATATTTGCAATTTCTCAATAAACATTTGCTAAATCTGTTAGATAACATCTTTATAGCTACCCGTCGAGATATGCTCCAAGGTGGAGCACCTGCTCACAATGCTCGAGAAGTGCGGACCTTAATCCATGCGATTTTTTCTTGTGGGGACATTTAAAACAATTGGTTTATAAAACCCCCGTAAACGCAGTTCAAGAACTAATAAATCGGATTCAGAATGCTGCAGCTGAGATTAGAAGAAGGCCTGACACGATAGCCCTATTGTAGACGTCATTAATTCGCATTTTGAACAATTGCTTTAATTCGTTAATTTTATTTTTATGATATTATCGTGTTGTATTGTATATATTTTTCAATCAATTTTTACCAGTTTTCATATTTTTCGACTTTTTACTTATCCTGTATTGCTCTTAAAATAAAAAAAAAAACTTTATCTCGGCCAAATTAAGTTTTTCAATATTTTAGACAAAGCAAATAAGTCTCTTATTTTTTTATTATTGTTACAGTTGCTAAGACTTACCAAAATAAATTAATTTTACCTATTTATTCTTCAGTAGCGTCTAAAAAGGTTGGATAAGGGTCAATTTTCCCCTTATAATTTTGATAACACAAAATAATTAAGTTTTTCAGGCTTCTTAGACTTTGCGAAAAACTGTCAATTTTGTTGTACGTAAGTACCTTTCAATAACACCGTACGTTTCTTAAAAACCTATTTTTTATATTAATTTAATTTATAATTTATTTATAACATTATACTTATATACAATTTTTTCTCTTATATGTACCTGCTTATTAAGTATTCAGTCTATTATTAACATTGTTTGGCGTTGCTAAAATACATCAATATATCATCGAATAAGATACTGGTTTCAGTATCTTATCGAATGATATACTGATTGCTAAGAGACCAGTATTTCATTGCTTTACGAATTTACTAATTAACCACTATTTATTATGAAACCAGTCGGTGGTCCTTGAAGTTCAACGGAGTGGTTCTCCTTCGTCGCCGTTTCCAAACCATTTTCCACAACATCACATGAAGACACACTCACAGAAGAATCTATTAGTATTTTTTGGGCAATTTTTATCTTCTGCTCTAAAGAATCTTCCACGTAGCCTGTTACAACTTTTCAGAGGACCATCCAGCGTAATCATGTCGTCAGCTCCCTGGCCCGGCAAAATAGTTGCTGAAGATCGTCTTAGAGAATAACCCGTGTATTGTTCGGGGTTTTCAAGTTTCAGGTATTCGGCAATCACTCTAGGTATGCGATAGAAACTATTGATGCCTACTCGCTGTACTGTACATTTTCCATTGCGCATTCCTAAACATACATAGGGATGTGTGACTTCCGATAGTCGGAGAGCCGCATATTTTCTATATAACTTTACACCATTTACACAGCCTTCGGACAAAACCGTAAATACACGCTTCTAGTGAGTTTTCGTATGCGGAAGTGTAACAACTAGGACATTTCCTTCTTCTCGGATATTCGTTATTTGCATTTGTGCATCTCCTCACTCCTGCAGGCTCTCGCCACTCCAAATGCAACAACAACCTACATTAAATCAATTAGTATTCCAAGTTTTAAAACATAAGAGCCTGTATGTACCTTCATCATGAGAAGTTTTTCGTCAGGAGCTTCTTTCAAGAATTTCAACTTTTCCTCTCTCCTAAGCACTTTTGACTTCTTGGCTTCATAACCAACATGCTTCTTTTTTAAGAACGCTGTCAGCCGACAATAACTGCTTATGTTTACATTATCATAAGCTTTCAAGCTTCCTTTCAACCTAAAGTATTGGGACCATAGGGTAGATGACTTGTATCTTTCTGCCTGTCAGAACAATTTTACTATTAACAAAAGTACAAAGGAAAATTAAAAACCTTAACCTGGTCTGCAAAATACGCCAATAATACTTGCTCACAAACGACGTCTGGTGACCTGTCCCTCATCCATTGCTTAAACAGTTGATATTCACGATCGTATAGCTCTTTGGAAATATCAGGAACCAAATTCTGCACCGCACTTAAAATGCCTTTTTACGGATTTCTTTTTTTTAATTCCACAATTGTTGTGTGGAATTAAAAAATGTGCTGTCATAGTAACTGCCGCCAACTACATATTTTGATTCCGAATATATGTACATTTTATGAAGGAAATTAAAGAATATAAGCAGGTATAAGAAACAATTTAATACTATACACGTGACAAAAATGCCAGTATAGGCTCGTGAGTCAGTATAACACTCGCACTACCGTGCTCGTGTCATACATACTCACTCACCTACTAATAATACTGGCTTATTTTTGTCACTTGTATAATACATAACTAATAATTCATGGCTACAACAAAAATTAAAAACAGGTGATCATACAGCATTACTAAAAATTAACATTGCATGTATATTGAAATCATCAATTGCATTATTATCATTTATACTTTAACGATGTAAATATTTTAAGATGCGGATGCAATTTCATGAACCTGGGCGCTAATGCACCATTCACTTTGCAAATTTTCACTTTTCATTTTTGACTTTTCAAAGTGATTTTGCGTTTCACTAGGTAATTTTTATTTCATAGTTACAAAGTAGAACGAAAAGTGAAACTTCTAGGAATCTTGCATTTTATTTTTAATTTTTGTTCCACCGTTAGAGCTTCCACTTCGAATCCGCTATCGAATTGTGGTGCAGAATTTCGTAACTACTTGATACTTTATACTCCTTGACCGAACGGTGGTAAAAGTTACAGAAGGGTTAAGTGTTAAGATGTCTCACTGTAATCACGTACCTAAGTGATAGACACAGTCATTTTTATTTATTTTTCAGAATTTTAAATGAACAATTTAATAAAAATTTTGTAAATAACATGAACATTCTATATCTATTTTCAATTTTTCATTTGTTTATTTTTAGATCCTATTTTGTTTGAAAAACGAACCGTTGATCACATACATACACATTAATAATTTGTATATGTTATTGATGTTGCTGTAGTTCGAAAAGATATATGTAATTCCTGAAATAGTTCGATAAAGCCACCATAACTTTTGGAGGCAATAGAGTATACTGTATTGCATATAACATACAGTAGTTTCGAAGCTAAAGTTATTATATTACATCAAAAATTATACCCAAAAATTGCATTATTTTTATATTAGGCAATTTTAGATTCTAGAAATATTAGTCCAGGAGTCACATCTTTTTCAATATAGCGGTTTTCGTTTTTATGTAAAAATTTCAGTTTATTCTTTATTTATTAATTATACAACGAATACAAGCCACATCTATTTCGCAAGCTGGCTGAATAATTTTAGTGCACATTCTATGAAGTATTAATTCTATTAGGACTGACTGATAAGTTAACAGTAGAACAATGCTAAGCATTGCTATTAATATTATCACGTTGACAGTGTTACACTGTACACGCCATCAACGTCACCCTGTTTTAACAATTTGAAAGGAATTAATAATAATAATGTCTACATAATCGAGATCTTCATTTTCAAGACAGTTACATTACACTACATTTCGTATATAATAAGAACATTGATACAGGAGCATTTACAGAGTTTTTCTACCCGGAGACCAACAGAATAATTTGAAAAATATACTAATTTTATTCTTTTTACAATAATTCATGTAAGTAAGATTCAAAATGTAGATAGAGGAATATGTTATATTACAATAATAATAATGTAATTTCTTCTTAAAAGGTTTAAATTAGATATTCGTCTAAATGATAATGTTGTAATTATTCCATAGCCGTCCGCCGGAAAGTAAAATATCATTTTTCAATTTTTCAATTTTCAAAAGATGGTTGTCATTTTTTGATTTAAAAATTGAGCTGCTTTTTTCCTTCTTAATACAATAATTATTATTGATTTTAATTAATCGGATGACGATATTTGGTGTATAGCACTTGTAGTTTCATATTGCAGCTACTTAAGGTATTAGATAGTTTGAACAGGTTTCAGATCAAAGCTTCGTCTGGTATTCAGTTCAGTTTCAGCCAAAACGCAAGGACACTCTACAATGCATCGGCTTCTGTACGATTGCTCTTAACTATTGTTAGACAAATTCATTTTACTAATCAAATTTGTCGATGGGAAAATGTTAATCGGTGGATTAGTGCAACTGATAAATTCTAAAAACTGATGAGATTGGACAATAAAGCCAATAATGATGATTATTGTTTTCAAGAATGGCATTCATTTTAAATGTTTACTAATGAACACAAAACCAGTAGTAATATTCTAAGAAAACGATTTACAACAATATTATTACTAAATTTAACCAGATATGAAAAAAGTTGTCCTTAATAAAGAAATTATAGACGTAAGTAAAACGATGCTATTTTTTTAAGATCAACAGTTTAGAAGGATTTTAGATATCTCATCACAGTTCTATGCTTATTTGCAACGCCTTCCAAAGCTGGTGTTTACTTAGAATTAGCGAACTCCGTTTGGGGAAATATTGTCACTGCCTAATTATAAACATAACTCCCAGTAATTGCTCGGTGTGATGTTTACATTTGCTGTACAAATTTACATTTGGCTGTTGAGTTATTGAATACTTATTGCTATGGGACTAATAATGAATAAACCGGAAACTTTGGCGGTAAACTTATTACAAAGTCGAGATCGGCAAATATTATTATTTGCTTTAATTAACGATGTGTGCTGACAAAAGTCATAAATAATGCATTCATGAAAAACTTTCTTAATTAGCAAATTTTACAGCCACCAAAATTCCAGCCTTCAACCCAAGGAACAATTATGATTAGAAACGCATCCGTGACTTGTTAGAGGCTTCGTTATGGTCGCAGACAAAAAATCGACGACGAATGCTGCAAATTCTGTGCCTTTTAAGGCGACATCGTTAGTGAACTAGACTTTTGGAGACAGACGTTTACCTACCAATTAAAATATCTTTTAGCACATTCCGTGTTTTAGATTCTGGACTTTTCTGATAATTACTGGTAGTTCCGAATTTTAAAATCTGTAATAATTAAACTTTGACTATTGTGTGAATTATAACGGCATGCAACAAATTTAACTTTTTATTAGCATTGTTTCGTACTAGGGTTTTTTAAGAGACATCTCGACTCGAAACAAAATTATGAATGCAATCGGAGAGTAAACGAATTGGAGCATCGAGCGGCAATGGCCCTTAACAGCGATGCGCCTTAATCGTGGCTTGTTAGTGCACGTTTAAATTTACACAAAAATATCACCTTTACTAATTTAATTATTTAATTTCAAAGCTAGATGTAATATCTTGAGGGATTAAACAGTTACTGCATCCGTTTACATTTGCGCAGAGCAAGCTAAGGATGTACTGTAATAGTGTCATTTTAACAAATGTTTCTCGATGTTTCACGGCTTTTACAGGACTTTCTTATTTCCAGTGGGATGTGAAATTTAAAAATGCTGAAAATTAGGCACTTCTTAACAATGATCGACATTTTTATAGTTTTAATTAACTGGTTAGCATCTCTCAAAATAATTATGACATTTGAACTTTCGTTGCCATTATAGGTTTACACACTCGCAAAAAGGCGGAATAAATCAGTGCCCCCTTAGATGTTCGAATCATTTATGAAAGCGCTGTACAATACAACCTTGCATATCTACATACAAAGATGTTTCTTTATTGTATTTATTTTAGCATGTGCTAAAATAAAAACAGTATATTTATCATAAAAAATTAAATTTGCAAATAAAACTGGATTTGTTTAATCCCGTTTGTAAGGTAGTAACATTATTTTGGTAATTATATTCACGACGTTTTATTTACCCATCTTTTCACAAAATTATGACACCATCTCAAATACATAGTTAAATATTTATGAAATAATAAAAAAAAAAAATTCTCTTGCTGGTATTTTGGTAATACAGTTTAGGTTTCTGTGATCTTGCATAATATTGAAAAAATAATTAATATCTGAACTGATTTAATTTTTCTTTATTTATCCATACAATAAATTAATAAAATAATATATTTTTTTAAGAAAACGCTCTAACAAAAATGACGAGTTGGTTGTACTTCAGGGGCAAAGGGAAACTCTAATGAAATTTAGACTATTTGCTATTGATTTTTTCTAGAAAAATTGAATGATTTATTATTGTGAGTTCAAAGTTTGCACCCAGCTCAACGAGCATGTTTTGTACCCTTTAGAGTAAATTTGCGATTGTCACCGCTGATAAACATCACAACCGCCCAATTTTATTCTGTTTGAAATAGTATCCGCCACCTCGTTTTTACTTTCTTTTTATGAAAATTTTACAACTAAAATCACAAATAATATTAAATCGCACTCAGTTCTTCCAAATGAGGTATCGGTTAGTCCTCCATATAAACAAGTTTTAGACGCAAATTTTAAGTATTTGAGCCATGTGAACGATTTGAAATTATCGTGTACAGTACAACTATCCTATTTACAAACCAATACACAAATATTCAAGATATGTTCAAACATTTCCCACTAAATTTACTCGAAATTTAACCAATAACACTAAAATGGATTAAATGGGGATATAGTTGAATAAAGAGAATGCGCACAATTTAGCGAAGTGATTTTGAACAAAGTCATTCAAACTTTAATCATAAATTTCCGTCCTGAATTGAATTTCTCCCAGAACGATAGGTTTTCGCTAATAATCTGAATTCTATAGTTTTATTTGCGTTCCCAATACATAGCAAATACGTAACTTAAGAAAGACTCGACATTCTTCTCCTTCGGTTACTACAGAGTGTATTATTTCTGTAGTTGTGTGCTTGATAGCAATCACTATTCTTAGAAATCGTGCTTTTAAAAACAGTGAACCCTCTTTGTGTAGCTAAGATCATTTATACCTAAACGCACGAGAGATAGATAAATATATAAATTTTAGCATACATTTATTCTGCTTACTGGGATGTCGAAGGCAATGTCTAAACTTGCTTAGACAGAAATTGTTTCGCCTCTATGTAGTTATATTACAACAAATTCTGCGTGTTTTTCTGAACAATACGTATTTTAATTTTACCATTTGTAATACCCAGCGATTTTTAAAATTTCTGATCTAGTCGTCCAAGAATTTCTTGACAAAATAAATTCGGCCGAAAAGTAGGTCGTAACTTGAACTTGCGACAATGACAACAAAGTACAATTAAAATAATGTTAAAATACGAGATTGTATCCAACGCACCACAATACAAATTCTATGTTCTAAAAGGCGATCTACGTAATTTGTAAGATGCATGGTTTGTTCTAACTTTAGGTGAGATTTTCTTAATTTACTTCCCGAGCGTAACCTAAGGAAGTGTTGTAGTCGAGTCCATCGAAGGGTCATGACCCCTTTTATATCATCCAGGGGAGATCATGGAGCATGCCTTATGTTTTCAATATTCTGTAAAAATGATTATAAAAATACGAACACACTACTAATTGACAAACGTTAACTGACATAAATCAATTTACAAACGAACGTTAGCTCTTGGTTGTTGAAAACTAGAAAAACTAGAGAAAGAAAATAACTTCTCCAGATTTATGAATAAGTTTACTTAAAAGGAGAAAACAACATTAAAGAAACTGTTGGAAATGGTATCCATTCTATTGTATGTATACATAAACTGACACGTCTTTTCATGTTATCCAATACATTTTGTAGTGTAGCAGGAGTAATGCGAGCACACTCTTCGGTAATTCTGCCTTTCGGTTCTTCTATGGCGTGAATGGGAGTTTTAAAAATAGTGTTTTGTAGATGATCGAACAAGAAGTAATCCAGAGGGATTAAATTTGGTGACCTTGGGGGTATTCAGGAACTGAATGTAAACTTATTAAGTACTCTATCGTCAAAGAATGCACGGAAAAAATTCAAATCGCCTCCTGTTGTATGTGCGGTAGCACCGTCATATTGAAAAAATCGTCTTGGAGTTCATCATTCTGTAACTCTTGAACAAAAGCAGTTAAGATATTGTTTTGATATCGTTGTGGTGTTACAGTTTCCTCAAAGAATATGGGTCCAATGATACGTCGCAAGACATTGCGCACCATACACTAATTTTAATAGGATGGAGAAGTGTTTCACGAAAGACCTGTGAAATTTCATAATTGTGATCCAAATTGACAGACACTCAGTACCAGAGAGATGAAACCAAGCTTCATCAGAAAAGAATGTGAAATACAGCAAGTTATCATCACTGAGATATCAAGAAACCATGTGCGGTAGGCAATACATCTATTAAAATCAGCCGGCAAAAGTTCGTAATAGGCGTGAAGTTTGTACGGGAAAAGGTGAATTTTTTTTCACAATTTTATGACATGTGCCCACGGAAAATCCAACTTCTTGCGACATATGATCCAATGAAGTTGATGGATTATTTTCCATGCATTCTTCAACGTCTTCTATGACTTCATTGGTACACAACGTTGGTCGTTCCTTTTTTGTGGTGGACACTACCTGTTTCACGAAATACTCGCAACAGTGTTTCTAACAACGTTGTAAAAATCAGCAATGGCAAAAGTCTGGAAATTTTTGTTGGAACTCTTGTACCACTGTTATAATGCCATTCGTCTTCAATGGCAACTCCATTTCGGAAGTAGGAACCAATCATGAATGTTTTTTGTTCCAGAAAGAAAACCATTTTGCACTTTTATTTAAAAAAAATTCGAAAGTTTGACGGTTCAAAGACCAACACGGTTAAATATATCAAAGACAATCAGAATTTATCAATTTAACGTCCACAGCCTCCTCTGATCTAAATAATTAATGGACGCACGGTATATCAGATATTCTGAAACCAGCAACAGATGACATACACGCGGAGACGGGAGACTGATTTTCGTATTCTATAACTTGTGATATGTTGAGTATACATGAACTTAATCATTTGTGAAAATGAATCTGTGACAACACTTCTCTAGCTCTAGAACTGTGCAGTTTACGAATGGTTTTATTAAACATATTTTGGATGATTAGTTTATCAAATCGTGTTTGCTGTTTATAATATAATTAGTGGTTTAACAATTTACTTCGTCATTTTTTCAGTTTTCCAAATAACTAATACAACGTTTATCCCCACAACAGCGAAAACACAAAATGACTAAACTAAACTGGAATTACAATTAAACACTTACCTATACCCTAACCAGGACTCCTACTCCACCAGTAAAATTTCACCAGCGATGTAGAAGCAGGATTTCAATAATTAATAACATTTTGTTGTTTAAAAAATTCCTAGACTCTCGTGAATGTCTCGAAATGTACAATTAGGTACTGATAAATTTAAACTGAATTTTAGTTTTACTTATTTACTTTTTTTGTTTTTGGTATCGTGAGGATAAACGCTATATTATTAAAGAACATCGAGTGAACAAAAAGTAATTAAAGAATCTTATCAGTGAAACGGCTTATTTTTCATTACAACTGCAGCGACTATTACAAAGAACCCATATTTCTATGCTGTTGCTCTTTTGGCAGCTCAATCCCCAGTACAACCCGGCATGTAAACTGCGACGGATCTTTCGCATGGTCCACTAAACTGCAGATACCCTGTTACTGGCCTCGATATCTTAACTACTCTGTTTAAAGATTTCTGCAGGATTCGTGCTTTTTTGTAAAGCTTTACGTTGCTACTTATTTGGTAATAATATTGCTAAAGCTTTTTTTAGAGTGTGAACGGCAGGAACAATTTTATTTGTAGTATTAAGAGATCTAAAAAATGTACATACTTATGTAATGATTTTCCTTATGAAATAACAAAAAATAATTAGGAGTGAAATTTTATTTTATTGAATTTTATCTTAAAACCAAAGTAAAATATAATAGAACTGTCACTATTTGGAAGAAACATCACTGCAGATAAAAGTTTTGTTTGAGCTTAGGATGGTTTATCCTTCATTCCTGCTGTAAATGTGCTCATCAAGACTAAAATCAATTAGTTTTGGTAACAATTGTTCGCTACACTACTTTTATTTATTTTTTTTAAGTTTGATAAGTGTGATGGTTGAGGGCGAAACTAAAAAAAAATCGATTTAGAGATTTTTGAAAAAAATTTAAGATAATAGTTAGAGACATTGTAGTGACATAATAAGCATTCACGTTCGGTAGAAGTAACTGACAGAAACTTTTCTGTAGTTAAGTTGCAATCTTAAGATGACTAGAAATTTAAGATTGGCATCAGCTGTCTAATTTTCTAATTCAAATGTCAAATCTGAATTGTGTGGAAAAAAAACGAAGTTTTTCTAATTTCAACACGCTTCGTTTCAAGAAAATCCTTAAATACAGCATAGAAACAATTTCCATAAAAGTAATCACGAGAAAGCTCATTTTAAAGGAAAAGAAACAAGAAATATTTCGTAAAATTGGCTAAAACGGAAACAGTTAAACTGGTGGCAGAAATATTCTCCGTAAAGTTCGCTAGTGTTGTCGAGTGTTTTTCGAATTTTAAAATAATACAGATACAGCGGCGCTTGTGCCGTTAATATTATAATCAGAATCAGAAAGACGACTGCGCAGATTTATATACCTACATGCTTTGTTGGTTCCGTTCTACAATTGGTTTTTAAGTTTTATATAATCGTTATTGTTTTGTAAGAGGTAAAACACTCGGCTTTAAAAATAATTGTACGTAATACACGTATAAATTAAGGTTTCCGAAGGCGAAGTTTTTCACATTTTAAACACGTTATAGCTGCCAGAATCAAATTTCTAAGGCGGTACCTATCTCCAATTGCGTGATTGTGGTGAAGATTTACTTTTCATTTTCTTGGATGAGACATGGATATACCAGAACGGATCCATGGTGAAATTGTGGATCCATGATGATGACATCAAAGCTTGTCCTTCTAAAAAAACTAGTGAAGGGAAAAGATTCAAAATTTTACATGCGGGTTGCTCTTTGGGCTTTTAGAGGGATGCGATTTTCTCCTTGGTTCAAAAATAGATTCACCAGATTACAACAAAACCATCACATTTTCGATATTTGACCTTTACTTACTTACATGTCACATTTTTGATACCTACTTTCTGACATTCCAGTAATACATTATACACTAGAACAATTATGTCCGCAGTTACACAGCTTAAAAAAAAAAGTTACCAAATCTAGTTACATCTACCGAACGTGAATTCCTTATAGGTTGCCAAGCTGTTATGTCCATAAAATTCAGTTATACGGATGCGTGTGGCGTTTGTCGTGAGTCCTTCACAATTTAGTAAAGTCTATAAAAAGTGATAGGCGGCACGTTTCTGTGACCTACTTCGATCCTATAATTATTTATAGAAACCCTGTATAACTAAAAACCATGCCAGCTTTCAAACAAAAACAAACCCGTTTGGGAGCTACAGTTCCTCAGACAAACACAGAGATAGACAAAGACTTCAAAGTTATAACACCTCTCTTTCTGGGTCGGGGGTTAAAAAATTAACTTTCTCAATTGAGGTGCCTGCAGCTTCGGTTTACCCACGCACCGTCATTCATCTATCGGTCAAGACCATACGTGACAAGACACACTTTGTCAATGATTTTTGGTATGACGGGAATTTTTGGACCTCCAGAACGTGGTACGTCTTCCACGGATGTTTTCTTGCGCTTGAACTCATGAACCCAAAGAATGTAGAAAACAAACTTTCGTAGATTTTTTCGCCGTTTTCTCTTCTAGAAAGAAGAACTGAATCACACTACGAAATGAAGTTTTCTCCAATTTTAAAAATCAGTCAACACAGTATTCACGTATTTCCTAAACGAAAAATTACTGACAGAATAACTTGATATTATAGAAACGATATCTATGAGGAGCCTAGTTGACGTACACGTATGTAGTACTACTTGCTTTCCCCTTTTTTCACCCTCAAAGATTATGCGTTATTCATCAAACCATCCTTGAAGGAACCGCATTGAAATCGGTTCATCCGTTGGAGAGCTACGATGCAACAATCAAACACACATACACATATAATGCATTAAAAAAAAGATGTACCGCCTTGAGGCAAACCTTAAACACTAAAATTTTATAGAAATAAGTAAACCATAAAGTATAACAATTGATTAAATTTTCAACAAAAACTGAAAATATTTATTTACAAAAAAATAAATAATGCGTTGTACCGCTCTACTGCACTTAGCAATCGTCTTATACATGCTGTAAATCAGATGACCGATTGCACCTTGCTTTGGACGTAATTCATCTAACGTTTTGGGAGGATGAGGTAAACGACACAGTCTTTTATGTATCATGTCCCAGACATGTTCGATTGGATTTAAATTAGGTGACCGTGGCGGCCAAGGCAAGAGATTGATATTATTTTCGACCAGGAAGTCTAAAGTTATGTTAGCGATATGAGGGCGGGCATTATTAAATGGAGATAGACTAGACTCCAGTACTACCTCACCGAGGTAACGACGAGCATTTAATGTGCTAGGAATAAAAACTAGCTGAGATTTGCCGCCATACCATATTGCCCCCCCACACCATTACGCCGGAAATTAAAGCCGTATGGCGACTTTGAACAAATTGTAGATTTTGCCTTTGGCCTATAGCTCGTCTAATCCTTACACGTTTGTCAGAATGCCACAAACAACACTGTTGTCTATGCTGACTTTGCTGTAGTATAGTAGCTTTATGTTGTCGTGTCAGAGGAAGACGAAAATAAGGACGACACGAGCGTAATCGAAATGGTCCTATTTGGCGATAAATCGTACTCATCGAGATTCTATTTACATCCAAGTGCTCTAATCTAGTTCACTCCAACAACTCGGGATGATTCTGCTGGATCCTGAATAGCACTTCATCTTAGGATCTCGTTCTTGTGTTTCTCTAGGACGTGCACTACCTCTACGGTGAGCTTCTAGGTCCTCTTCCTGCCAATCTCTACAGATCCGTCTTGGTGTGACATAGGGATGGCCAATTTGTCAACCAATTTCACGAAACTTAGTACTGTTTCAGGCATTTCCACAATTAGTTCTCGATGAAAAGGCGTAAGTTCATGAAAATTTGCACGTCTCCGAATCCGTCGCATTCTTTATGGCACTGACAATTCGAATAAACTAAATAAGGTACAGTGACAACTTCCACCTGCTAGTGGAAGAGATGTAATTTTTTCTATAAATACCAGATCACGTTCAAAATTCAAAATGTTTGACTTTATGCCTTACTTATTTTTCTACAATTCCAGAGTTACAAGTCTGCTCTTTCGGTAGTAACTTTTTTTTGAAAAGCTGTGTACATCAGCTACTAATCTTGAAAGGGCTAAAGTGATTATCATCAAACATAGCTAAAAACTATCTCGATAAAACCAGCTTTTAATGAAATAAAAACGCACCGAAATCGGTTCATCCGTTTGGGAACTACGGTACCACAGGCAGACACACAGAGAGAAAAAGAGGTCAAAATCATTACAGCAACCCTTTTTTGCGTGGAGTGTTAAAATAAAATAATGCAAACTAAATGATAAATTAAGACAATGAACGAAAAAATATCACAACTGCACGATCAGAAAAGCAAAATCTATAGTATGTTTTTGCCTGGTTAAAAAATAAGTATGATTTTTTTGAATAATCTTGAGTTATACTACCCTTCACACCGTGTAATGAAGATCTTTACGGGGTAGTTACTAAAGCAGATTATTTAATTCAGTAGAATTTAAAAAATGATAAATACGCAAAGCAATGAGGTTACACGTACAGTTGGTTTCCCCTACAGTTTAGTTTTATCCCAAAGTTAATGCTCCAACAATACTGAGTTTTGCGTTATATAATAGACAACCTTAAAATGATTACGTGGATCAAAAGGAGAATTCGAAGGGAAACGAAAACGGTCAGGCGGAAATTAGAGTAATGATCCGTGTTCATTGCAGTTCGAGTCCTGACTTGCATCCTCAATTAACTGCATCTCGAGGATGATGGCTACGATACTGTAGATGATATAATCAGCGACAATTAAGCTTGTAGCAGTCGTTCCAACAAGAGCCAGTTGCTACTTTATTACAAATTTTCATAACCTTACGTTTTTCATCTGCGTCACTAACTGTAAACAAGTCGTTCTTTTAAATCCATGTTATTACCGAGCACTTTAAAGAGTAATCTTTGATATTAATGATACAAAGGGGTGTGAAAAAAGTCATACGTGAGTAAACGAACATCAAATAAGCGTGAAGTTCTAACTGGCAGTGGCATGGCTTTATGCAAAGTAACTGTAAAATCAATATTTAATCACGATTAGTCTCTGAAACAACACATGTGCTTTGTTATCGTCATACGGTAAATTAATCAAAACGTATTTTTCGATATAGAAACATGACTCGACGTAATTGAAAATTTCAATAAAACTAACGGCAGTCTTTATAGCGCGTGCCGCAGAAATTAACTGATTTGTTTCGTTTCATAAAAACAATACTGCAAATGGCGCATATGATCAAGGTGCTTACTTGTAAATGAAATTTCAAATAGCTACAAAGCCACATTATTCACATGCTTTGTTTTACAGACACAAATTGTTTGTGTCGATATTGTTTTCATGGTTTTATTAAGAAAAAGCATAAACACTTTTCATGGAATTTAAACACTATGTATATATTTTTTTCGACTGCAACATTGGGATTTACATGGTGCAAATTTCCAAATTATTGGCTTGGTTTACATAACTTTTTACACCTTAAAAGTAATGTGAACTAGGTGTGTATCAATAAGTATTTGGAAATTCGCAGTAGAAAAACTATTAATACGACTAAAGTTTACACCATGTAAATCCTTATGATGTATTCGTAAAAAAAACGAATTGTTAATAATAAACCCGTTTTCCTTGAAATCTAAGAGCTAGTGACCGATTTATTTTATATTTCGATTTTAGTAATAATAAACAATATCCTCTTAGCTATGACCAGACTGTAGATTTTATGGAGAAACCCGTTGGAGGGAAAGACATTATTTCTTTAGTCCACTGCTGATGTCGACGGTGTGTACAGCTTACTGTATGACTTGTGTCCTCTTATGGAACATTCGCGTACAAAAAATAGAATCAAAAAAGCCCTTAACAACCTTCGTAATAGAAAAAATACTGCAGATATACTTAGATGCCTCCGGACTATCCCAAATATCTATGGATTACTCCTAGAGCACTATTTTTCTTCTCTTCCCATTTATCTTCGGTATGCCTAATATTTCTAATAATCTTTTACTGCCTTTATCCATAATAACAATCCTTATGTGCTCTTATTGACAGAAACCTGGTTAAATTCTGCTATACCTAACAAGTATGATTGCTTTGGATGGGTATAAAATTATAAGACGCGATCGCATTGGTAGAAGGGGCGGGGGTGTTTGCATATACATTAGTGATCAAATCTTTTCTGAATTTACAGTAAATGTAATTGACCACATTGATTCCGGTGGCATTGATTCTCTTTTCTTAAAGTTCGTTAGCAAATCTTTCAATTTATTTTGGGTTGTGTCTACAGACCCCGCTCCTCTATTTTTACTGACGATAGAACTCTGTTTCAATATATTTCTGAGTTAGCTGACAACAACGACAAGTTGTTAATCTTCACGTTGTCTGGCCTATAAATACGTCTCATGCTTGTAGAGCGTCCTCTCAATTGTTGGTCGATTTGTTACTATCTTATCATCTAAACCAGTTGATAACTGAACCTACTAGATATCGATCCGGCCAGAACCCATCTACTATAGAGTATAGATTTAATTATAGCTTCAGATGATAACTCATTAACCAATCTGGAATAACTTGGCCCGATAGGTATCTCTGATCATTCAGTACTCAAGGTTCATATGCAAATGTGTTCTCTTCCCAAAGGAAGAACGGTTTCATTTATGAAAACCATTGTAGATTAAAAATCTGCTAACAAATATTTAAGCAAAATTGACTGGCCGGGTTTCTTTTCGGGGCATTCGATTGTACAACACTGGGATTCATTCAAGAATATGTTCCGACACTGCATTTCAAAATATTCTTCCACTTTTACCGTTAAAAGACATTCAATCAAGCCATGGATAGATGCTAAGATTCTAAAATTAGTCAGAATTAAGCGTTCTCTATGGAGAGTGTTCAAGAGAAGTGGCAATGAAATTGATTTTAAAGTTCACAGAAATTTTTGGAACAAGTCGTCTACTATAATTAAAAACTCCCGCGCTGTGTATGAAAAGCGTATCGCTGATCAACCAGACGTTAAGAGCTTTTACAAACAAGTCCGCAACAAATTTTCTGGACCTGTTATTACCCCGTAGTTGAAGGACGACAATGGTCGGATCATTGACAATTCTGCTACAGTTGCAGACATCTTTGGTATAAACTTTCCTCAGGTTTTCACTGTTGATTTGAACCAAACTTTACCGAGTTTGATCGGTCCTAGTCACAATGTGTGCCTTGGCAGTGTTGAGTTTCCAGATATTATAGTGCGTGCAAAACTGGGTGAATTAAAACTTTATAAATCACCTAGGTCTGACAATATTGGTGCATCTATCCTGCAAAATTGTGCTGATTCCCTTTCTTAACCCTTAAGTCTTGATGACGCAGTCCTTTTCTTCTGGTATTTTGCCAGACGACTGAAAAATTGCCACAGTATGGCCTATTTTTAAAAAACGCGACAAGTTTGATCCGATTAACTATCTATCGTCCAATTAGTTTAACATCGCTGATTATTAAAATAATGGAATATTTAATTTACGATCGCTTAATACAATTTATTTCAGACCAGCCACTTATTCCTTCAGGGCAGAAAAATCCACCATCTCTAATCTTCTGTGCTGTCTTCTGACTGGACAAGAAAATTTGATTTGGGTAATTCAGTAGACGTCGTCTATCTGGATTTTTTTAGGGCGTCTGAAACGTAGGTTTAAAGTTAAAGTTGGTGTGCAAGTTTTGAGTGGGGTGCCGCAGGGGTCCGTCTTCGGACCACTGCTGTTTATATATATCGCGCTAGATGCTTGTGATCTCAACATCTTCTCGTTAATAAACTTATGTTTAACTCACTTATTGTATAATATTTTTTAGAAAATACATAAGGATTCAGTTCCAAGTATGACTGGCTTACAAATTATGCTGTTAGCCCATAAAATTTTACTACTGGTCCAAAATACTGTGCAGCGAAAGTTTTCAAAATTTGTTAAGTCAGTAACATTGATATGATGATTATAAAACTATAATTCAAAGTTATTTATTACCTTCGGAAACCAATTTTGAATCTATGTGGAAATGACTTCAATGTTGCTACTACGTTATCATCGAAACCGCATATTGGATTAAATATTAATTAAAGATTAAATTACATAACAAAAATATATAGTTTTGCCAAAATTAAAAAACGACCACGTGTTGATTTCATTTGCTAACAAAAAAAAAACTCCAGTGGTGATTTTCATATTATACCGTTGAAGCAAAGTTGTCATCACAAAACACGCAAGCACAAAAATAAACCACAAGTGCAAGAGCATGTTATTTTATAAAATTTATGTAACACTAGCTGACCCCGTGAACTTCGTTTCACCTACAATTTAATTTTGAATCTGCAAAACCGAATGCTTTGAAATCTTGCAGATGTTTTAAACATATGATAAGCATAATAAATTTGTATTCAAAATATGTTTACTTATCCCCTCCAAAAAATTGATGACGTCAGCCCAAAATTTTGCCAAATGAATCCTCTCTAAAATGTCCAAGATAGGATGAGACTATACTTGTGATTTATCATTCCATTCATAATTTTTGGTTTTGCTTATAGGGGGTGTCTCAAAAAAATTAATCACTGAGTCAATTTATTTTATTGATTGAATCAAGAATTGCAAAACTGAATTATGAAATATTGCAGACGTTTTAAAGTTACTGTTTGACATGCCCAAAAACTTGATGACGTCATCTCAAGATTTTGCCGAACAAATCCTGTCTAAAATGTACAAAACATCATCAGTATATTTTCGTAATTTATCATAGCATTCATATTTTTTAGATTTGTTTTTACAGTGACTCCAAAAAATGTATGGATCAGTCAATTTATTTTAGAGAATAACTCAAGAGTTGAAGAAATAACTTCTTTGAGATCTTGCAGACGTTTTAAAGTTATTGTAAGCATGGTAAATTGTTAAGAATATTTACTTATTCCCCCGAAAAAATTGATGGAACGGCCCACTCGATTTTTGCAGATAATTTTGGGAATACAATACAGTTATTTTTAGTATTACACTGCACCAATCCAAGGTGGTATACGTGTTGATCGTAAATGTTGATTAGGTCATCACAAAATTGTGTGAAGAAAAGACTCAACTCGAAAATGCTGAATATGTTTCATTATACTTTTGGTGCGAAGGAAGTTCTGTCGAAACAACGTTCGATCAAATTTTTGACAATGGTTGATATAAATAAAACTCAGTAGATGCTCATACTCGAAATACGAAGTATCTACTCGAATATCAAATCAAAATATTTCTAGTTTTTCTAGATGATGCTAATACTTCAGTAGGTAACAGTTGATGCTCAAGTAGTATCTCGATACAACAAAAACGGAAAACAGTGACAGTGTTCAACCATCAAGGCAAAAATCGAGTCACCAAAATATCAGATAGTATGGGGTAGACACCTTGAGTTGGGAATCTCTATGGTCAGTGTTAGAAAGAACGCACTGCACAATGTATGCATAAATAAAAGCTAATTATCTTACGACTTCAGTTTTAATTTATCGGATTCCTTGATTCCTTCACTCGACAATGTTTAAATTTTGGGAAAATTTTCGAAACGATTGAAGTCGGTTGATCAAAGCTATACATTTGCATGATATAAATTAATAAATTTTAAACATAATTAATATCACTTATAATGTTTAAATATGATAAGCATAAATATATATGATAATTAAACCGAAACTCGTCCTAAAAGCCCGAAATTATTAAAAACAAATCAATTTGTTTAAACATTATTAAATTATCCCCGAAAATGTGCATTTTCCCGGCCAAAATATGAAAAATAATTTTTGCAATCTCATTGTGACGTACGATGACGTCACTGTCACCTGAGCTACCTGTCCGAAGGTCACGTTTCGCAGTCCTTTGTGTTCAGTATTAATTTCTGTTTGATGGCGGCAAGATCGTCGCTTCATTTTGGCGTAAAAGTGGAGCGTTTTAGCGAATTTATACTTTATTATTAATAAATATTACGGAAAATATGTTGTGTTAGTGCTGTGAACGCGAACGAAAATGGATATTTTTCCGAAAAGGACCGAAAACGAGGTAAGTACGACTTCAGTTTTAATTTATCGGATTCCGTGATTCGTTTATTCGACTTTGTTTAAATTTTGGGGACATTTTCGAAACGATTGAAATCGGTTGATCAAAGCTATACATTTTCACGATATAAATAAATAATTTTTAAACATAATTAATATCATTTATAATGTTTAAATATGATAAGCATCAATATACGATAATTAAGCCGAAACTCGTTGCCCTACAAGCCCGATGTTATTAAAAACAAATCAATTTGTTTAAACAATGTTAAATTATCCCCGAAAATGTGCATTTTCCCGGCCAAAATATGAAAAATAATTTTTGCAATCTCATCGTGACGTACGATGACGTCACTGTCACCTGAGCTACCTGTATAAACGTCACGTTTATCGGTCCTTTGTGTTCAGTATTAATTTCTGTTTGATGGCGGCAAAGATCGACGCTTCATTTTGGCGTAAAAGTGGAACGTTTTCGTGAATTTCTAGTTTATTATTAATACATATTACGGAAAATATGTTGTGTTAGTGCTGTGAACACGAACGAAAATGGATATTTTTCCGAAAAAGACGGAAAACAGGGTAAGTAGGTACGACTTCAGTTTTAATTTATCGGATTCCGTGATACGTTTGGTCGACAATGTTTACATTTTGGATAAATTTTCGAAACGATTGAAGTTGGTGGGTCAAAGCTATACATTTTCGCGTTATAATTAAATAAAATTTAAACATAATTAATAGAATTCATAATGTTCAAATGTGATAACTATCAATATATGATAATTAAACCGGAATCCATCTTCCTAAGAACACGAGGTTAGCAAAAACAAATTAGTTTCTTTAAACATTGTTAAATTAACCCCGAAAATGTACAATTTCTGATCTAAAATATGAAAAATAATTTTTGCAATCTCATCGTGACGTACGATGACGTCACTGTCACGTGAGCTACCTGATAAAAGGTCAGTTTTTCCATCCTCTGTGTTTAGTTTTGATTCCGGTCTGGTAGCAGCAACACAGGAGCTCCGTTTTGGCTTAAAAGTAGCACATGTTCGCCAATTTCTAATTTATTGTTAATAAATATTAGCGAAAATGTTTTGTGTTACGTGCTGTGAACACGAAGGAAAGTGGATATTTTTCCAAAAATGCCCGATTTTTTTTTAAATATGTTGTTAATAACATGCATTCAGGACTAATAAAGTACGGCTTTGGAATATACAAAGTGCAGCGTTCATAATTCACAAAATACCGTATGCATCATTTTTAAACTACGGCGTCGAAATTTACAAAATACGATGTAATTCACCCATGCTATCAAACCCTAGTCCTCTCTTTTAATGGCAAGACGCACTCCAGACCTCCTCGTATTGTTTGGTTCTTGCTGGGCAACAACAACGAGCGAGCAGAGTCATCGCTCTTTGTTGGCAAACGTGGAGAAATTTGTATATTGTAACTTTTGTAATTGAAGCATTTTGTACTGTATATTGTATGTGTTACTAACTTAACTTGGGTCTTGCCAATTTAGCTCCAGTGGTGCAAATGCTTTGTTTTCACGGTGCATTTGCTTGGGTTTTAATTTTGCAACAGTGCATTCTTTGGTTCCGGGTTTGAATTCTCCATGTCGTCAGACGCTTTGGCCTGGGGGGGTTCTTTTGGCCCTTAGACGCTGGGTTGCATCGTTCTTTGAGAATGAGGTAAGACGACCTTGGATTTATGCGGCTGCGTTCTCCCTTGGGCGTGTGAGCGCTGCGACCAATAGATTTCGTCCCGAGTTCCATCGGTGTGCTTGCTTGGGTTTTCATTTTGCAACATTCTCAATTTTTGGTGCAATTTCTTCCGGTGGTGTATACTAACTTTGCATTTGTATTGTATCTGAATTGTATCTGTATCTGTAGTGTATTCTGTATTGTAGCTAGATTGTAGGTACCTGTATTGTATTTCCGTTGTATTGTACTGTATAACGTTCTATCCCTCATTAACAATTCCTAGCCCACTCCTTTCCTAGCGAGATCTGCTCTAGACCTTCCCGTGGTTCTTGCTGAGCATCAACTATCGAGGACAGAAAATTCAAATTCAAAACCAGCAAAGTTTCACAAAAATTATGAAAATCGCTCGTTGGTGGCCAACGTGGAGCAAAAGAGACTTTTGTAACTCAACTAACTTTGTTAACTCTATATTCTTAAGGAAAACAAAATATATTACATTTAATTTATCATTTATAAGGACAAATAGTCATTTGCCACGCCGATGCTCATTTTTAGATTAAATGCTCACAAAACGCGTAAATGTTCAATTTGTGTCCGGGGAGATACAATGTTTGCAAGTAGATACACAGTACATCGGGTAGATGTTCAGGTATATAAGAGTAATAATGAAGTAGGTACTTCGTACTTCGAATATGAGTATCTACTCAGTTTTATTCATACCGTCCAATGTCTCGCTTCAATGTTTGATTATGATGTTGATTATGAGCACAACGCTGATCAACTTCCGTATCCGAATTACCCTTGAAATAAATCATCGCGATTTGCACCTTAGGTAGTTCGTCGCACATTTGATTGACTTCGTGGACTCATGTCAGCTTGTCGCCTTCTCGGCATTGTAATGAACTTCATAAAACGACACAGAATTATTTTCACAGTCAATCAAATCTGTAAATTTTGTCTTGAGAATTTTAAAATATTGAAAACTTCAAATTAAATCCTTGAATAATGGTAAAGTTTGAAGTTTTGTCGAAACTAACAAAGTGAACATAGGTAAATAGAATGGCAGATCAAAATTAATAAGACACTTTCGCAATGTGTAACTAAATTCACTTTAACTAAGACTTTTCTTAAAATAAACGACGTTTTTTTTTTTACGAAAAAACAAAGAACGATTTGAAATGCAATAATACTTTTTTCACAATCGCACGGAAGAAATAGTTTTGTATGACACGTCAGTTAGGCGACAGGTCCGTCAGGAACGCCAACTATTCAAATTCATTCGAAGTGGCGATTCCCATGCAAAATTTTTAAAATTTGTTTTATCTTTTAGCCGTCTTATTTTTTATAAATTTTCTTACATATAAACCTTGTCCTGACAATTAAGTACACGTAAAAAAAAGAATCGTCCAATTCGGTGCAGTCGTTCTGAAGTTATGAGCATACATACATTTCGGCGATTCATTTTTATTAATATAGACTAGCTGACCCGGTGAACTTCGTTTCACCTACAATTTAATTTTGAATCTGCAAAACCGAATGCTTTGAAAACTTGCAGATGTTTTAAACATATGATAAGCATAATAAATTTTTCTTCAAAATATATTTACTTATCCTCTCCAAAAAATTGATGACGTGAGCCCAAAATTTGCCAAATGAATCCTATCTAAAATGTCCAAAATAGGATGAGTCTATACTTGTGATTTATTATTCCATTCATATTGTTTAGATTTGCTTATATAGGGTGACTCAAAAAAATTAATGAATGGGTGTAATAATTTTATTGATTTAATCAGGAACTGCAAAACCGAATGTTCTGAAATCTTGGAGATGCTTTAATGTTATCATAAGCATGGTAATTTTTTGATTAAAATGTATTTGTTCATTCTTCCTAAAAAATTGATGACGTCACCTGAAAATTTTGCTGAATAAATCCTATCTGAAATGCGCAAAATATGATGAGTTTTTACTTGTGATTTATCACTGCATTAATTTTTTTTAGTTTTGCTTAAACGGGGTGTCCCAAAACAATTAATCACTGGGTCAATTTATTTTATTGACTGAATCAAGAATTGCAAAACTGAATAATTTGAAATATTGCAGACGTTTTGAAGTTACTGTAAGCATGGTAGCTTTTCAAAATATATCTGTTTATCAAGCCCAAAAACTTGATGACGTCATCTCAAAATTTTGCCGAATAAATCCTATCTAAAATGTGCAAAATATCATCAGTATATATTCGTAATTTATCATTGCATTCATATTTTTACTTCCCGAGCGTAAGCAAAGGAATTATTGTAATCGAGGAAATAGGTCTCCCATTTCCGTCTGTCTGTCCGTCTGTCCGTCTGTCTGCCATCCCGGATTTTTATTAGACAGATAATCTCCGAAAGTACTGGACCGATTGTTGTGAAATTTTGTACTTCTATTAGGAATATCATGTAGATGGTAAAACGCTAACCAAAATTTGTCTAATCATCCCCACCACTAATGCGATGACGTCACTTCAAAATTGTACATAGTAAATCGGTTTTAAATCGTATCAAATAACATAGTGTTTTACGACTCCGAATTGAGTTTCTACCCGAAACGTCCAGATTTTTGGAAAAAAATCAAAATTATTAAACAACATTTTGGAATTTAATTTTGAATCTGCTAACCTGAATGTTTTGAAATGTTGCAGATGTTTTAAGGCTATAAAGAGCATCATAAATCTTTAGTCAAAATATATTTGCTTATCCCCTCAAAAAATTGATGACGTCAGCTCGAAAGTTTGCCGACTAAATCCTATCTAAACTGTACAAAATATGATGAGTCTGTACTTGTTAGTTATCACTCCATTCATATTTTTGGGATTTGTATATACAGGGTGACCCAAAAAATTAATGAATGCGTAAATTTATTTTATTGATTTACTCAGGAACTACAAAACCGAATACTTTGAAATCTTGATGATTCTTAAAAGTTGTTATAAGCCTGGTAAGTTTTTGATCAAAATGTATTTGCTCATCTCCCCTAAAAAATTTATGACATCACCACAAAATTTCGCTGAATAAATCCTATCTAAAATGTACAAAATATGATGAGTCTCTCCTTGTGATTTATCATTCCATTCATATTTTTTGGATTTGCATATACAGGGTGACCCAAAAAAATTAATGAATGCGTAAATATATTTTTTGCACTCATGATCTTTTTTGATGGCTTTCGTGCATTCACCAGGGTGCGGGAGTTCGAACTTCCCGCACACGTGCATTTTAACTTCCCGTTGCCATGGTAACCTTAAAATACTCGCGTAGTGTCAACATTGTGATGTGTTGACGGCGCCATTGTTTATAAGTAACTCACAGTTAATTTCTTCAGTTTAAAGGTTTATTCGTTGCAAAAAATATTGTACACAACACGTTCGTGAGCCTGCTTCCCGCATTCACGCAAATGCGGCACTCCCTTCGGTCGTGCCGCAAACAAGCGTTCATGCGGGAAGCAGGCTATCCCGAACTAGTTGTGTAAATTACTATTATTGATTTAATCAGGAACTACAGAACCGAATGTTTTGAAATCTTGCAAATGTTTTAAGGTTATAAAGAGCATAATAAATTTTTAGTCAAAATACATGTGGTTATCTTCTCCAAAAAACTGATGACGTTAGCTCAAAAGTTTGCCGAATAAATCCTGTCTAAGGTGGAATATACAAAATATGATGAGTCTGTACTTGTAATTTATCATTCCATTCACATTTTTTGAATTTGCATATACCGAGTGACTCAAAACAATAATGAATGCGTAAATTTATTTTATTGGTTTACTCAGGAACTACAAAACCGAATGCTTTGAAATCTACTGCGAAAAAAAAACATAATAGACATGCAGTCGTCACGTTTCCGACAGCGAGGGAAGTACTGTCTAAACTCTTTAGACCAATTTTTTAGATTTGCTTTTACAGTGACTTAAAAAAATATATGGATCAGTCAATTTATTTTATTGAATAACTCAAGAGTTGCAGAAATGAATACTTTGAGATCTTGCAGACGTTTTAAAGTTATTGTAAGCGTGGTAAATTGTTAATCATTAAAAATTGATGGGACGGCTCACTCGATTTTCGCAGATAATTTTGGAGATACAATACAGTTATTTTTAGTATTAGTTACACTGCACCAATCCAAGGTGATATACGTGTTGATTGTAAATTTAATGTTGTTTTGGTCATCACAAAATTGTGTGAAGAAAAGACGCATCTCGAACATGCTGAATATGTTACATTATACTTTTGGTGCGAAGGAAGTTCTATCGAAAAAACGTTCGATCAGTTGTTTGACAATGGTTGATATAAATAAAACTCAGTAAATACTCATACTCGAAATACGAAGTATCTACTCGAATATCAAATCAAAATATTTCTAGTTTTTCTAGATGATGCTAATACTTCAGTAGGTAACAGTTGATGCTAAAGTAGCATCTCGACACAACAAAAACGGAAAACAGTGACAGTGTTCAACCATAAAGGAAAAATTCGGGTCACCAAAATATAAGTTAGTATGGGGTAGACACCTTGAGATGGGAATCTCTATGGCCAGTGTTAGAAAGAACGCACTGCACAATAAATAAATAAAAGTTAATTACCTGAAAAGTTTTCGATATTCCCGCTCCTAACGTGTTCTTCAAACTGAATGCACTTTTTGGCGACGTTCCACGTTCATGAAAGTCCCCATATTTAGTCAAAACTCACTCTTACAACGATCCTGCTCGTTTTCTAAGCTGCTTTACAGACAGTTCAATCATTTGCCATGCCGATGCTCATTTTTAGATTAAATGCTCACAAAACGCGTAGGTAGATGTTCAATTTGTGTCCGGGGAGATACAATGTTTCCAAGTAGGTACTCAGTACATAGAGTAGATGCTCAGGTATATAAGATTATTACTCTTTCTAGGTACTTCGTACTTCGAATATGAGTATCTACTCACTTTTATTCACACCACCCAATGTCTCGCTTCAATGTTTGATTATGTTGATTATGAGCACAACGCTGATCAACTTCCGTATCCGAATTACCCATGAAATAAATCATTGCGATTTGTACCTGAGGTAGTTCGTCGCACATTTGATTGACTTCGTGGACCTATGTCAGCTTGTCGTCTTCTCGGCGTTGTAATGAACTTCATAAAACGGCACAGAATTATTTCCGCAGTCAATCAAATCTGTAAATTTTGTCTTGAGAATTTTAAAATACTGAAAACTTCAAATCAAATCCTCGAATAACGGTAAAGTTTGAGGTTTTGTCGAAACCAACAAAGTGAACATAGGTAAATAGAATGGCAGATCAAAATTAATAAGAAACTTTCGCAATGCGTAACTGCATTCACTTTAACGAACACTTTTCTTGAAATAAACGACGTTTTTTGTTACGAAAAAACAAACAACGACTCGAAATGCAATAATACTTTTCACAATCGCACGGAAGAAATAGTTTTGTGTGACACGTCAGTCAGGCGACAGGTTCGTCAGGCATGGCCAACTATTCAAATTCATCGGAAGTGGCGATTCCCGTGCAAAATTTTTAAATTTTTTTTAATCTTTAACCCGTCTCATTTTTTCTAAATATTCTTACATATAAACCTTCTCCTGACGATAAGGAACACGTAAAAAAAAGAATCGTCCGATTCGGTGCGGCCGTTCTCAAGTTATGGGCGTACATACATTTCGGCGATTCATTTTTATTAATATAGATAGAAGATAGATTTACAAGTGTGAATCTTTAAGATGACGTCATCCTATTGTTGGTAGGAATGATTAGATACATTTTGGCTAGCGTTTTACCATCTCCACGATATTCCAACATATATATCAAATTTCACAACAATCGATCCAGTAATTTTGAAGATTATTATCCGTCTAATAAAAATTGACAGAGACGTCAAACAGATAGACAGACAGAAACGGGAAACGTACTTTTTTGTACTCTAGGGACCATGAAACATCGAGAAAACATGAAAGTGCTCGTCGTTCGATGGACTCTGTTACAGTCTTCCCTAGCTTACGCTCGAGAAGTAAAAAATACACCAAATTTTATATAATTCGAAGGATGACAACAAGATAATCCATCATGATTCTCTTGAAAAATGAAACCAAAATTGTTTCACTGCATTAAACTGAGCTTATTTGGAAACAAATATCAGAGATCTCCAGATGTCTTTACCGTTTTGAGTAATTTTACCATTTTGGTATTAATGAGAACATTATGCCCACCTTTTATTTCAAAATATTATTTAAAATTTACTACAAATTTTCTAAAACCTTTATAATAGAATCAAAAATCACGAGAACTATCATTTTAACTAGATGTATGCTATAATCTTGAGTGTTGACTGTGGAGTATCCGATAAATTGAAATTTTCCTGATTGATTTCAGGTGTAACCATTAAAATTCAGGCAACTTTTTTCAGTTGTAAATATTCGTAACAAATTGCCTGAAAAATTCCCGATAAGCTTTTGAAATGGCAACGCTTTATCGAATGTTTTGCGTAATTTAATGAGAATATTTAGTCTGACAAGAGTGTTTATCTCTGACGTCTATTTTTTGGTTAACATATCATCTTGTTGATACTTTGCACATTTACGTATTTTACAACTACGTCTAATAATAATGGGAGTATAATATTGAATAACTGATACCTAATTAGTAATTAGTAATAACCGTCTAACTGGACGTTCTGAACTACTTAGATACTTTCATTTTTATGTCTTTATTATTGCTATGAGACATTCGCAACGGTGAGTGCTTGTATTCTGTAACCGCTTGTAAGCAAGGATATCTGCCAAATATAATATTTGTTCGAACTGGTAGTGTCAACAAAGGGAAATCTCCTGGAATACCTTCAGTGTCTGAAAAAGTTGTTGATGATTTGAGACGACTCGAGCAGAATCTGCAAATATCTTTGACAAGATTGTTTCAGCAATCAGGAGTTTCTGTTACAACATGTAATTGACTAATGTGTCCAAAGTATTGACGAAAGGATGTTACAGACCATTTTTGAAATTAAAAAGAAAATGAATATGTGCCTTGTACAAAATGGTGAACATTTTCAACATTTACTGTGATATTTAACCACAATAAATTTGTTTCTTTTTATTGGAATGAATTAGGTTTTTTTTAAAAAAGATATGAAGCAATTACGCAACCAGTTTTGCACATGTGTGTCGTATTTATCGTGAGCCCTTGGGCATTTACTAAAGTCCATATAAAATGTTAGGCGGCACACTTCCGTGACCTACTTCGACTCATTTATAGAAACCCTGTACCTTTATTGCAGTTTTTAGAAAAGAATGACCAGAATGATGGAATTCAAACATAAATGAAGAAAATGAAATATACTTTCACTCAACCTGTGTTTATAAATCTGCCATAAAATTTTTAGATTGTCCTCTTGTCGGGTAAGGGACGATACTTCTCTATTGTCGATAAGTCTTTAATGTATCCATCAGTGACCATTTCCACTTTTTCTTTAATTGTGTACTGCGGCATGTTGACGAATTTCGGTCATTAAAAACCAGTAATCGAACGAGTAATCAAATTGTAGAAACGTCAGGTAAACTTCTGTTTTTACATGGCTGCCTCTAATATTACCGATAAAAATGTCCAAATAATTCAATTCTTTTAAAGAAATTTCCTTTAATTTAAAGCATAACCTTTAATAAATCCGACAAAAGATGACTCAAATTACATCGAGTAAAAATTTCAACTCTGCATCTTTACTTAAACATAAGTAACATGGGGTACAAAATTTAACATGAAACAATCCCTATGGTCACTTTTTAAAAATATGCGTATGAATGGCTAAAAAAAACAAAAAACAAAAAACATAACTACTGAAATTGACTTTGGGATTCCCTGTCTCAACATGATACTATCAGCGTAGATAACAGCACAATTTCAGTGCAGTCAATACTACTATATTTCCAGTTAGTTACTAACTACACATCACTTTATTACAGTTTAACACGAGAATCGTTTCGAGTCCATATACCGCCTGACTAATCTAATAAATATTTTATTTCAAGTACCATTTCAACCCTGATCCTTTCATAATTAAAAAGCGTACACGTCAAAAACTAAATTAAAAAACTTCCTGGGTTAGTCAATTATCGCTTTGAATCAAAACGCTACGTTTTAATGAAAAATTAATGAAAATGCCAATTAAACTTTATGGTGATGGCGTTGAAAGCTTCTGTTGTATCGAACTGAAAAAACAGGACATCGACAAAATGCTGAAATTATAAAGCGCACTACGGTCCTTACATACACATATTCCAGAAACGTTCTCCGATGAAAAATTCACAACTGATAACCTGAAACGTAAATTTGTGATTTTTAAATAATTATAAACCATTGAATTATATTTGTACAAGTCCGTATCGACCTCATATTAATGATTAAAGGAACATTACAAAGTCGCTGATATTGCTTTTGAGTTATCTATATAGATAAATTTCCTTTGGAAGAAAGGTGACTCTTTGCCGGCGCGATTTAAGAATTTGGGCGCCAGCTAGCAACGCTCCCCGCTGAGAGGATTACACCACTCAAGAAATTATTCCAAGGATTTAACTCAACAAAACATATGTCCTGGCAAATATAAGAGAGTGGAAAAGCTTATTCATTCGACACTCGATCTTATCTCTTTAAGTGGCTTTTTATAAAGATTTAGCTGGAAAGTTCCAGGGTGTGAACTTTGAGCCGGAAGAGGGGTGTAAACGAGCTGTCATCGAAATTAATTCGTCGATTTTTTAATAAAACCTTTTAGACTAAGCATTTTCTTTAGAAAGATAGAAGTAATAGTTTCACCTAACTATTTCTTTTACGGTATTTACAAGTTGTAGATTAAATTTACATATTTTAAATCCCGCATTATTTCTTTCGAATCCATAAGCAAAAGATGGAAATTTAGGGAAGACTACAAAAAAAGTATACAGCATGGCGCAAATTTTTTAGGACAAGAAAAATTTGCTGGTCATCCTAATTACTAGTTTATTTCGACAGAACTTCCTTTTTTCGAAAAATTATATATAAAGAAAAACTAGTGGCATAAATAACCTTTCGTAACCTGCGTCGTGGTGACCCAAGTAGCAAGGGATTGTGGAAATTGCACAAATACGGACAAGGTAAAATATATTTAAAGCAGATAACCAACGGGAAAAAATGGCCTCTCAGCAGTAATAACAAGCTTTCTTGCGATGTATAAATAAGAACTTGAAATTTATTTTGATTTGAATGAGTTTGTCGCCTCAAAATAGGAGAATAAAATTTTGATCCAGCCAAACTCGAACAGAATGTTCTAAATATTATTATTATTTTTATTAAATAAACATGGGCGTATTCTCACCTTGTCGAGAAAGTGGGCTGACTAGTTCTTAATTTGATCAATAAAAATTTTGTTATGACGTCATAAACGTAACACAATGCAAGAGAAAAAGAAAAAAAAACGAAAGGCCAAGCCTGGTATCGAACGCGTTCTCAACTCTTATCCACTGGACCACGATCGGAATGTCTTACGCTAATGGTAAACTGTTGTATTATGTTTTTATGCATTTTTATGTGCATTTTGTCTTGCGAAAATTTGGACGATTAGGGAAAGAGTGAAAGCGGATTCGTACACCACCCTTATAGGAATATATTGCTGTATAACAATCAAATGAAGTAAACATAGAATTCTTTGAAATGACGTCATCAAATTTTTGGTTCGGTTAACGTTTAACCACCTACATGATATTGCTAACTTTGACAACAATCGGTCTGGCAGTTTCGGAGAATATGTGTTTAATAAAAATGGAGACAGACAACCAGACAAACAGACGGAAACGGGAGACCACTTTTTTCGTACTGTAGGGGTCATGAAACGTTGAGAAAATATATAAAAGTGGTCATTCGTCCAATTGACTCCTCGTAAGACTTAGTGGTAATATGGTGTATGGTTTGTAGAAAATACTTTAAAAATGTACTGCATGTTTATTTTAGACGTATTTCTTCTAAAATTCGTTTAATAATTTCCAAAAAAAAAAATAGTCTAAAGTTATTTAGACAGAACATCTCTCACCCTTGAAATACAGACCAACAAAAAATACAAAAATATTTTTCGAAAAATTGTAACATTTAATTTTGCGAATTTAATTTTCTGTTAAAGTAAAGCTAAAGGAGCATGCTGTGCGTATGTTTCAGGTGAGTTTTTTCATAATAAAATTTTGTAATGACGTCATCAATGCTATATTAAGAACACATATCTATATCAATTTGGATAGATGCAGTGTAGTATCAATATTAACAGTCCTGTGTACTGAAATTTTCGAAAAAACGGGATGCGCCGTTCTTAATTTGATGAATAAAATAGATTGCCTCATTAACTATTTTTTTGATTCACCCTGTATGAGTAATTCTAAAAAATAGGAAAGCATTCATAAAGCACAAGTGTGGATTCATAATATATATTTTACGTATTTTAAATAGACAACGTCATCAATTTTTGATTAACGATTTACAATGCACACAACGCTTGCAAATTTCAGAGGTTTAACAGTTTCAAAGTTAAATTATAAAATGTTGTTACACAATTTTAATTTTTTTCCAAAACTGAATGTCTAGACCCACTTTTTCGCACTCTAAGGGAATTGTAGAGAAAACATGAAAGTAGCTATTTGTTGTATGGACCCTATTATTTACAATACTGCCTTAGCTTATGCTCGGGAAATAACAAACACACTTTGGGTATATAATTCAACCATTGATTTCATCATTAAATAAATTTGTATTGTTGTGTTAAATTTTATACAAGTATTTTTAAAACAATATGGCTTGATCCAACACGGTTGGATGACGTATATCTTCAGGTAGTAACGGAATACAGAGCTTAGTCTAGGGAAAATAAAATTTGTAATATTTAGTTTCGTTTGCTGACGTTATTTTTACGACATCGATTTTATCATCTGCGTTTAATGGGTTACTTTATCATTACTTTCCATTTTTTGCACGGACAGTAGATTAAGCAGCACCGGTCCTGCATACTACTGAATCACTATTTGTTACGACAAGATAAAGAAGTCTTCCAAAGATTGCAATCGGATGGGGGTCATGTGGAGTGACATTCGCGGCTGGATTAGCATAGGTTCAATGAAATCAGATAAAAATAACCACTGATACTGGCACTCAATACACCCGCCAGCCACAATTGATTGGGATACTCTATCACGCTGACGATACCTCCCTCTTTAGCGACTATTTTAAACCGATTGATGGTCCATCTAGAACACAGAAGGGACCTGAGATAACACTGACAATTTCCCGAAGATGATGAGTCATGGATCGACCGAACTCTTCGTCCAATCTCACACATTGTTAAATTAGGGGACGTAAAAAGTAGTGGCGGATCGTCTGCCAGAGATAAAATAAAGACATGTGGTTAGGATATTGGCCAATGGTGGAGCAGGCAGTAAGCCCACCCTGAAAAACCAAATTTCCCGATTCTTTTCAGCAGTGGTCATTATTAAACGCTTTGTTCAGCAAGAAAACCCAGTTAGACCCAATAGCTGCCGAAATCTCTTGTTATATGATCCCGACAATCGTCTCTAAAGCCAGAAGATGTCGCCAAGATAACAAATGAAACAAGCTTCCGGAGGAGGCGGAGACACCAAATGATTGAATTCAAAGTAGAATCGAACCGTTTCCTTTTATTGTAGCCAGTTTTTATAAGGCCACTATTTAAGTATCGCATGCAATAAAAATCTTCCGACGAACTGATTATTTCATCGAGAAAAACAAATTGTTAGTTTTTTTACTCGCTTCCTGCAGTTTATCAAAAATAATACATTTGACAGAAATAGAAATATTTATGTCAGTAGTTGTGACAGTTTAAAAAATCATGGACGAAATTAAAATTGAACAGCCTAAAGTACAAACCAGACTTATTATTCCGCAGGAAAAATATGATTTACTTGTGTGGACCGAACACGAAAAATTATTTCGCGAAAGAGCTGCGTTTAGAAACAAAATCTTGGCTGAAATTCTTGTACCGTTTACGATAGCTCTCCAAGTAAAGCTTCGCAGATCTCTCCTAGGAACTTACTTGGAACACATGAATGAAAATCAGTGGCAAAATGAATTTCTTAACATGAATAAATTAGCTGTTACGGATACGGTTATGGAAAATTTTAGTTCAAAGCAGTGGAAAAAATTTGAATATAATAACAATTATTTACTTGATGAAGTAATGGATGTTTTAAAAAGAACCGTTACAGAAAGTGGCAAAGTGGATTGCCGATTTATTTATGAACGTGCTACCTTTCTCAGATTAGACGATTACCACGTAAGTGTTTTGTTGTTACTTTTAAACTTGTTTCCCCAATTTTACGGTGGTTGTTAAAACATGTCAATACTATTGTATTTGTATTTTTTAAATATACTAATGATGGCATGGTAGTCTATCAGATAGTAATAAGTACCTGAAGCAAAAATCAGTCGGAACGTTATACTTTGCAAACAAATTCACAAGAAAGACATTTACGTCCCGAGCGCGTAAAAGTTAAGGGAGGTGTTGTAATAGAGTCAGAGTCAATTGCATTACTGTTTGCTTATTCGATGAAAATATATGCAGCAAAACACTGAAAGCCGAAACTACGAAAATGGGTTTTCTAAAATTTCTCCAGATTGTCCTGAAATTGCTAAAACACTAATGAAAGTTGGTTGGCTCTTGACATATAGCACATGATATATGTTTAGTTAAACGAAAAAAAGTTTGAAGCATAAAATTTTACAATTTATCCCAAACATTACCTAACAGATCTCTTCGAAATTTTGGTAAAACACCAACTTCGATTTAAATACTACAAAACATTGGCAAAATTATTTGCGCATAACTTCTCACCTCTGAAACAGAACCTTATGCATGTCGTGGTATCTTTTAAATAGGTGCATGTTTAATATGTATTTTAAGATGACTGAATCAGTACAGGTATACTACTAAGATTTAATAAATCTATTGTTTGATTTTTGGGATAGCTTATAAACTGTATGAAATAATTAGAGATCGGATTATATGCAGTTTGCACATCTCATATTTTTGATATGACAAATAAATGCTTTAGTGTATTGACGTAGATTAATTATTGCTTATTTTCCATATTTTGACGTTACCTTGCATTTTTTGTCGATTGGAGCATATTTATGCATATTTATGTATGTGTTACTTTGTCAGTTGAAAAAAAATCCAAACAACTTCTTTTCTTAAAATATTCAGAAAATCCGAAATTGGGTCTGCTATTGTCATAGTCAGCACTTTTTACAGGTCGACGTGAATTGTTTATTAGGAGGCCATAAAATTTTTTTATTTTTCACTCGTATATAATGTTTGTTTTATATCCATGATTTGATAAACGTAAAGCGGCATCTTATATCCGGGGCACAATGAGCGGGCATAAAGAGTTATTATGCCCTCTCATTATGCTCTATTTTGCTAAACCGAATTAAACAAAAATTAAAAAAAAATATTGTTTATTTTTAACTGCTTATTTATTTTTTGACAATTTATTTAATAACGAAGATACAAATTACAATTTACAAACTTGCTATTCATACCAAACTATTCAGGTAAACTTAAACTTTTCGGAGGTGCCTCTGTTGGAATTATTTCTGCCTCTGCTTCCATTCTGCTAGCACCGAATAAAGTATTATATAAAAATCTTGAATTGTGTTCACTCATTCTCCAACTACCTTTACTACATGAAACATTCGTATTTAAATTAATTACAATCATCAAAAAATAACTTAGTTTATCTTCTGAAGTAAATGTCTGTTGTCGGAAGCATCTTTTAGAAATTGCATGACTTGTTCGCCAGTCAAAACTCGGGATTTTTTTGGCACATAACCTTTTGGGTTTTTTATAGAAATATGTCAAACGATGATAATTAGAAATGTCTATGTTGTCGTTTACTCTTAAAGTTGTCTTGACCATCGAGTATTTTCACCATAAGGAACTGGGTGAATATTTTTCTGACTAAAAATGAAGAACACAGTTAAATAATTATTTTATAAACAGAATAACTCACCAATTCTTGGAAGTAAGCCACTTCTTAATCTTCCAATTAAGGAAAATTTTGTATTCTTTTTCATATATGGATCCTGATGTTCCAGGTAACACATTTTCATTGGCTTTTTGCGCTTTCTTCACAATGGTTTCTGGAATTTCACAATATGCACCACGGGCACAACTTGATGTTTATAAATCTCGGGCAACTTACAAAATCTCGGGCCAGAGGCCCTCGATTTTGTAAACGTTGCCCTCGAATATAAACATCTTCTTTGTGCCCTTGGTACATAAATAACCATTATGATTTCTTTTTGATAAAAGTCAAAGAACATCTGACTATCTGTTTGAGTTTTTCTGGTATTTTTGTAAATAAATGTACCTGAAGATTTGTTTGTTGCAGCTTACATCGGTTAGTTTGACTAATTAGAAGGGTGTTTTGTCTGAAGTTATACAAGTTTAGCTAGGTACATGTCGACTAAGCATACAATATCTTATACCTAATATTAGCAAGAAAGATGGGGAGAATCATTTGACAAAATATTTCTAATTCATTCATAAGTAGACATTGAAAAATACCGGTGATAGTAAATTTTGTGAAAAATGTCCAAAATGAAAACAGTTTTAATAAATTCATGGATAAAAGGTTATGATAAATAAACAACAAGTACTTAGTTCAAATTTATCTAAACCGATGCTTAGTGCCAATTGTTCTTCATAAAAAGTTACAAGAACCCTTGTTTCAAAGCGTTTTTAAAAAAATATTGTAAAAATATAATACCGGATGAAAGTAAGCTGGAAAAAAATTATGTACCAAATTTTTACAATGAGACAATTTGTAGTACAATTAAAGAAATTGTAAAAAAACAATTTATATATTTTGTAGTGGACGAAATGTTTGATACTCGCGGGCGTTATATTGCCAATCTACTGGTAGGTTATTTAAGTGGTAAAGAATCGAGTAAATCTTACTTATCTGCGACCTACATGATAATCACTTATTATGACGACTATTTGAGTTATATAATCTTCAATATTGTTTCACTAGTGGTGTAATGAAATTCATTACACAACTCATTTTGATCTTCAAAAATAAATTTATAAATATAGAGATGGAACATCATTTTTAAGTAGGTACATTACAAACAATAAAACAGTTTAGTCGCAACTTTTTTTATTTTCTTTTAATGTATTAATGTACTCCTCCTCCACTGTATTCGATTTCAAGCCTCCATGGTGTTTTACGGGTAAGAGGTCTAGTCCAGAGTCTGCAAGCATCGAAGTGAAAGAGCGTCTGAAGCAATACCCAGTGTACTCTTTAGGATCTGATAAATTAAAAAATGTAGCGATGTTTTTTAACGTATTATTGTACGTTGTATTGTACAAAAACCTTTCCTGTATCCAACAAAAAATCTTCCATGGTAGGTATGCTGAGGACGTAATGCGAAATACTTCCTAATTATTTCCACCATATCAAGCTCCTGGATGCCATCAAGCTTTACAAAAAATTCTCTGGAAATTTTGGTTTTGGTGTTCTGGATTTGTTTATCGAAAACCAATATTTTCTAGTAGCGAGTTAGTGAACTGTTCTTTTCTGCAAGCTCCTGCGATGCCTGTTATCAGTGCAACGTAAGAAAAATATGAATTAAAATAATTTGAGGACATTTTAGGCATATCCTACCTTAGTAAGCAACAACTGCTTATCGTCAGCTTCTTTCAGGAACCTTCCAGTCTCATTTTTCGTAAATATTTTTGACTTCTTGAGTCTGCACATTTCTGATTGCTTTTTAAAAATGCAATCAATTCCTTGCATTTGCTTATGTCAACATTGTTTTTCTTACAAATCGTCGCCTTCAGCATTGAATAGCCCAAATACTGAAGGATTTGTACTTTTTCCACAGATTGTCGAAGTACGCCAGCAAAACCTTCATACTGGTTACATTTTGCATTTGTTTCTAGTTACACCATTTCAAATACCGCTCCTAAATTTTTTCATACTTCAATTTTGATTTTGCTGGTAATAACGCAGATAGACCACTGGTCGCAGCTTCTCCTATATCTGAGGGAACACTCCGCGAGTCATCATAACGTTCGTCTCACGAAAAACGTAAAATTAAGCGTTGTTAAAAACATCCAACTAGTCACCATGGTATCAAAAAATTTATTGCACTTTAATGCCAAATTTAAATTTTTTATAAAATATTTATTTGTATTAGTTTTGTGACTTATCTAAACGGTCGCAGATAAAATGTTGTACATCACTCGTGGGCTAGCGCATATTATACTCTCGTGTGGTTACCACGACTGGTTCTACGCACTCGTAGCACTTGTAATGTAAATAACTAAGTATTATTTGCATGTAAACAATTAGAAAAAAACAACCACCTGACTGTATTAAGATTTATTAATGAATCTTTCATGAGTTTTTTCCTTCCTGATATTGTGCCGACGGAAGATTTTAGTTACCTTGTCCGATGCAGCGGCATACAGGTTTGATTAAGGCCGGTTTTAAACTTAAAATTCTATACCCTAATTTGATTCAAATTACTTGTTTGACGCACGAATTAAATAGAGTTACTGAGAAAATTCTGCAACAATTTTCAACTATAAATTCTCTAATAAGTAATGTTAAAAAAATATTTGTAAAGTCACCTTTGAAGGTGCAAATGTATAAAGAAAAGTTGCCAAGAACTCTACTGACAATCGGACCTGAATCCGTTGTTACCCGATAAGGTACTTGATTAATAAACGTCGAAATTTTTTACGCGGAATATTTCGAACAAATAAAAAATTTGATTTTAGAATTTTTATAAAACATTTTTTGCTGAAGGAATTAGCATTTATTTAAGTGATTATTAATTTCTTTCGGCGACGATTACAAAACTAGAAACATAGTACATGCCCTTGATTAAATCTGTGCAGTTAATTAAAAATTTTAGAACCATTAGTTTATATAAATATTTCAGAAAAATAGGCAAGAGGTAATTAATAAAAATACTGGTTACAAGCTCTTGGAAAACATCGTTTTAATCGAGTCATTAGATACTAATGTACAATTAGGTCCGAATATTATTAGTGCGTTAAAGTACACTACACATATCTGTTGATGTAGAAAGAAGTTTTTCTTCATACAAAATGTTATTGACAGATAGAAGACAAAATTTTACAATGGAAATTTTGAAAAAACATCTGACTATTTGTGTAGTTCTAGCGTATTTATGTTTTATGTAAAAATATGTTATAGGTAATAATTGTAATAATACACATTTTTCGTATTTTTTGTTTATAGTTTATTGTTTTTTTCTTTCCAGATTATCGGAGGTAAATTGCATATGTGCATAAAACCGTTCCTACTTAGTAAAAATTGTGTATATTTCGAAGAAATTGTGTGCATATATGTATATGCGCGTATTTGTGTTATAAATCCGCTCTTTATCAATAGTAGTTCGAAATTCTTAAGTCTGTTTTAGTCTAATACCTAAAACTAAATATAAATTGGCGATGGTTTGCCGTATCATTTGTTTTTGATTTAGTGTATGTTTAATTTTTTGTCATAACAAAACATCATCAATTTGTGTTTAATTAGAATAATTAGGAATACAACAGACTTAAAAATGAAACCATTAATATATAAATCATTCCAGTAGGTTTCTCCCTTAAACGTAATGTTGAAAATAAGGGTAACTTAATGGTACATACACCGCAAAATGAGTATGTCACGCTATATATTTCTAGTACGATATATACTTAAGACAACTCTGAGATGACGTCATAATTTTTTTGAAAAGAAAGAATGAATAGATTTTAATTAACTTTTTTATGTCCATGACAATTTTACTGTACATTGAAAATGTCACTTTTTTGTTTAACAACGAATTCAATAAAAAACAGACTATAAACGACAAAATAAATAAAATTGGAGGTACAAAGATACATTTTTTTTCTTATTTATTTTTAATTAATTTATTAATCTTTTCAAATAAATCTAAAATATTAAAAGGGAACATGTGAACACGGATGCCGTTATCTAAACATTTTAAAATGATGAAACTAAGTGACTAAATGAATTACATATCGAATGCTAGACCATCGACAATTAAAAAAATTGGTCTAAAGAGTTTAGACAGTACTTCCCTCGCTGTCGGAAACTTGACGACTGCATGCCTATTGTGTTTTTTTTCTCATTACATTTTTGTAGTGGGAATTTAAAAAAAAAATGCGATGACGTCATCAACATTTTTGCAAGGACACGTATATCAGTTGGGATAGATGTAGTGTAATACTAAGAATAAAATTATTATATTCTCAAATTTTCGGGAAAATGAATTGGGTCGTTTGAATATTGATTTGTAATAATCAATAAAATAACGAAACAATTTACTCACGTATACCTACGTATCAGAGGCAACTGAAAATCGTGTATATATAAACATTCTTAATTTAAGATGACAGGCGTAACAGCATACGTGAGAGCCAAACAGAGAAACTGTAAACAAAACGACCGTCGGTTTTATTGCTTCGACTTCCGCTTATTATATAAAACATTGGGTTTTATTTTAATTCTTGACGGTGAAATTCACAATTGGTTGATTATAAACATGTCTATTTCACATTCGCGGAATCAAGTGAACGCATAAAACAAATGCAGGTCTGTAATGTTAAAGTCGATGTAAATAAGCGTGCTACCCTTATGTTTCAACCGAGTTTTTCCTTTAACAAATTTTGTGTCTACCAAATTGGGTTGGTTGGGGTGTAATACTAATAATAAGTGTTGCCTTTAATTTAATCAATAAAATAAATTGACTTCATTAATTTTTTTGAACCACCTCTTAAGAAAATCTAAAAAATATGAATGGAATGATAAATCACAAGTACAAACTCATCATATTTTTTGCATTTTAGATAGGATTTATTCAGCAAAATTTAAGGGTGACGTCATCAATTTTTTTAGGAGGGATGAACAAATACATTTTGAACAAAAGTTTACCATGCTTATAATAACTTTAAAATATTCCCAAGATTTCAAAGCATTCGGTTTTGTAATTCCTGATTAAATCGATAAAATAAATTCACGCCTTCATTAATTTTTTTGAGTCACCCTGCATATGCAAATCCAAAAATATGAATGGAATGATAAATCACAAGTACAGACTCATCATATTTTGTACATTTTAGATACGATTTATTCGGCAAACTTTTGAGCTGACGTCATCAGTTTTTTGTAGAAGATAACCAAATATATTTTGACTAAAAATTTATTATGCTCTTTATAACCTTAAAATATCTGCAAGATTTCAAAGCATTCGGTTTTGTAGTTCCTGATTAAATCAATAAAATAAATTTACGCATTCATTAATTTTTTTGAGTCACCCTGTATATGCAAATCGAAAAAATTTGAATGGAATGATAAATCACAAGAAGAGATTCACCATATTTTGTACATTTTAGATATGATTTATTCGGCAAATTTTCGAGCTGACGTCATCAAGTTTTTGGAGGGGATAAGCAAATATATTTTGACTAAACATTTATTATGGCCCTTTATAACCTTAAAACATCTGCAAGATGTCAGAACATTCCGTTTTGTAGTTCCTGATTAAATCAATAAAATATATTTACGCATTCATTAATTTTTTTGAGTCACTCTGTATATGCAAATCCAAAAAATATGAATGGAGTGATAAATGACAAGTACAGGCTCATCATATTTTGTACATTTTAGATATGATTTATTCGGCAAACTTTCGAGCTGACGTCATCAAGTTTTTGGAGGGGATAAGCAAATATATTTTGACTAAACATTTATTATGCTCTTTATGACCTTAAAACATCTGCAAGATTTCAGAGCATTCGGTTTTGTAGTTCCTGATTAAATCAATAAAATATATTTACGCATTCATTAATTTTTTTGAGTCACCTTGTATATGCTAATCCAAAAAATATGAATGGAGTTATAGATCACAAGTACAGGCTCATCATATTTTGTACATTTTAGATATGATTTATTCCACAAACTTTTGAGCTGACGTCATCAAGTTTTTGGAGGGGATAAGCAAATATTTTTTGACTAAAGATTTATGATGCTCTTTATAGCCTTAAAACATCTGCAACATTTCAAAGCATTCTGGTTAGCAGATTAAAAATTAAATTTCAAAATGTTGTTTTATAATTTTGATTTTTTTTTTTCCAAAAATCTGGACGTTTCGGGTGAAAAGTCGATTCAGAGTTGTAAACTACATGTGTAGGACTATGTTATTTTATACAATTGAAAACCCATTTACTATGTACAATTTTGAAGTGACGTCATCGCATTAGTGGTGGGGACGATTAGACAAATTTTGGTTAGCGTTTTACCATCTACATGATATTCTTAATATAAGTACAAAATTTCACAACAATCGGTCGAGTACTTTCGGAGATTATCTGTCTAATAAAAATCCGGGACAACAGACGGACAGACGGACAGACGGACGGACAGACAGACGGAAATGGGAGACCTATTTCTTCGTCTTCTAGGGGTCATGAAAGATCGAGAAAACGTAAAAGTAGAGAGTCGGCCGACGGACTCGATTACAATACTTCCTTTGCTTACGCTCGGGAAGTAAAAATCTATTTAATGTACTTTAAAAACATACTGCACTCTATTTAAAAAGAAAAAGTTCGTTCCTTTCAAAAAATGTCAAATGCAATTTAGTATTATATATATATTCACTTCAAATTGCAAACTTACGTCTCTTCAATAACTGAAAATTTAACACTTTTCCGCTGAATGGGAAACTAGGACACCGGGTATATTATTATATAAATCGTCAAAACTTTACTTTTTTCATTTAAGAGATGCAGTTCTTTAGAAGAAATCATATTGTGTTATCTTTTATTGTATATTCACCAACGTGTAAACATTTTTTTCAGATAAACATGGTCGACGATGGTTTAAGAAGTTTTAAGAATCTTCAAGTGTTGGTAATTTGTGGTAATTGGATAAACGATATATACGGTGTTGTACTTCCTCGAAGCCTGAAATTTCTGGAACTCTACGTAAATGAAATCAACTCGATGGAAAATTTGGCCCCAAAAGCCCCTAAACGTCTGGAGTATCTAGGCTTAGCCAGAAACAGACTAACAAACAGTAAGTTTTTAAATACAAATACTTTAATATTAAAATTAAAAAACTGAAAGCTGCGATTTCTTTCACAGTTGTAAACTCTCAATTTATCGTTACTGAAATTAATGACTCATTAATTAATACATCAAATTCACAATAACTAACACGTTTTCCCCTTTATGTTATGTCATCATAAAAATTATACGATGATGTCGGGTGTCTTATTTTCATGGCGAACAGCGTTTTCGTTTCAAAATACCAATGATATATTCCTCCGTCATTACTCATCATTTCTCAATTAACCAAATTAGCCGCCGCCATCTCTCGTTTGGCCATTACACGGATCCGTAATATCATAGTTCTGTTACTGCTGAGGCATTATCGAGGGTTGGATCGGACCGTAAAAGTTAACCATGCATTAGCCGAGCTTTGTCACTTGCCATAATAGGAAATACGAAAAGTTTTCCCATACTTATTTAATGATTGTTGTATCTACTTGGTCTCTAATTTAGAAAATTTCTTAGCTGTGTTTTTACGTTAATACATCAGTTATAATATCATAATGAAAATGGTAGAAAATTTTTACTTGAGGTATATTTTATCATGCTATGTAGTAGGTAGAACTTTAGTGCTAAAACCAGGATATCTGCAATAATAAAGCTATATTTTTTTAAAAATGTAGTCCTTCGCAGCTCGTCAGTGCAGTCCGTTAATGTTTACCTTTCAATCGAAGATGTTTATTGATTAAAATTAATTTTAAGTCGAAATTTAGGAAAATTACGTTCAAGAATTTGAAATTTATACTAATTGTTAATTTAAGCTCAAGAGCAATAACTGTAAAACACTGTATGGGTGGCAGAAAGTGCGTTCATTCGTGCATTAATATCGTCGGTATAAAAGCCCTTTGCTCATTTATTTTTTATTTTGAAAATATCCACTTTGGTAAATATGACTGTGGTCTATTTCATTTTAACTGTTTTGAGTAATATTCTATATTTTTTAACAAAAATTAATCGTGGTCCACCCTTATTGTAGATTTCTTTACATAAAATTTATGATTCCAAATAAAATGGTTTCCACAGCCGCCATGGGTGTGGTTCTAAATACTTGCGTAATGCTAAAATTAATTCGCTATTTAAGGCTGATTTTACAGATTGACATACTATATGCATAGACGTAACAGTACAATTTTTCGTAATAAAACTCATATATAGTTGCAAAATGGATAATTTTCGCAAAAATATTTGCAAGGTTTAATAACATTATACAGGGTCATTATAAAATACTGTAGTCAACTCACCTATGAAAAACAATTGAAATTTTTCTCGTGCCGCTAATCACCAAAATGATTTCAACTCTTTTGAAATGTCACGAACGTCGAAACAAATCTATCAAATGTGTCAAAAATTGATATGCCAGGTTTGCGGTTTAATTTCATTTTAAATAGACACGAAAATACGCCAGGCCAGAGCATTAAGGGTTGCAGTGTTATCGAGCATTTGTGAACGCCACTGCAATACATTTCAGTTTCAAAAATTGTAAATTGTCAGAAAAACGTTTAAGGGCTTTGTCATGAATTACACCTTGGAAAGTCGATTGGAGTTGAACAGAATAAATCATCTGGTCTGTTTTGCAAAGAAGCAATAATTTTTCAAATAATGAAATCCAAAAAGTGAGGTTAAATTTGCCGAAACCAATGAACACGGTAATTAATTAAAAAATTACATTTTTATAGGTACCCTGAAGGTAAAAATTGTGAAAAATCACGTAATGGACAATGGCAGAGCAAGTCTTATCACAGTTAACGAACACTACCACTGTTTTAAAATGACAATGAGTACCTAATGCACCCCACACATGGGGTAGCTTCGTACAGAGTGTGGGGTACATTCGTACTTAGTGGGGAACCTTCGTACCCTGTGATAAAAATGTCTTTTATATGATAAATTAGCGTTTATTGTTTATTTATTAATCAGTCTTAAATATAAAAATAAAAGTTTCTTCTTTATCTTTATAGGAATTAACTAACATAAGAGATACTATTGCACGTTGTATATAGACAAATCTTTTGCGAAGCTGAAGATTTTAGCCGTTCTTGCTGTTAAAGCAGATTTGGGTTGCGGCAGTATACATACAATATCTGATATGTCAACACTTCCTTCATCTTTAGTATCGGGAAAAATAAATTTCCAGGTACCCGGTTTCTTTCTTAAGAATGAAATGCTATATTCAGTAAGGCTGTATTTTGTTACCACCTGCCCAACATAATGTAAAGCGGTCTTTTTTTTTTCGAACTTTACCAGCACAAAGCATTCTTCTTTTATATCTTCCGATATGACTGGAGTCTCAGTCTCAATATCAGATCCTTCAGATATCTCTTCGATGGGAGAACAAGAACTTTCTCTGAAACTTACGTCAGTCTCATCATCACTATCCGTCTCTATAGTTTTCTTCTGTCTTTTTGATTTAAGTGTTAGATTTGCATCTGATAGCAAATTTAATGCGCGCTTTATCTCCTTAGCTCTTTGTTTTCTCTCTTGCTCTTGTTTTTTCAATTCTTTGGCTTTTTCAATTTCTTCAAGTATATATTTTTCGGGCGTATCTGTGTATATCCGTGATTTTCCTGGCTGTTTTCCTTTCTTCGACCTTGTGATCGTTCTCGTATCTACTTTAGGGTAGGGTCGGATAATTTCTGGCGTTATTAGTCCTACAACTGATGTAGATGGTGAATCAAGCGGCTGTGACAGCAAAGAGGGTGATGTAGGTACTCCTCTCGATGCTAGATCTTGTTGACCAATATCTATATCTTCAGATATGGATTGTGACATATTCACATCTTGGCCTGTGGAAGTATCAGAATGGTAAACCTGCACGGGTGTAAAATCCTCGTCACTAAAAGCCAGTTTGTTAAATGGCCATATTCCAATCTTTTCAAAGCCACTTATAATATTTTTGCAATTGAATGATTCAAAATAAGCTATTTTGGCCAGTTTGGGAATGTTATATATACTTAGCGTTTTACTCGGGTTATTCACATGCCAATCATTAAACGCTGTCTTCAGTTTGGTCTTGAATGGCCCAAATACTGCCACATCCAATGGTTGGAGACGGTGTGTTGTGTGGGGTGGAAATGACAGATAAATAATGCCGTTATCACGGGCATACTCCACTGCTTGAATTGTGACGTGGCTTTCGTGGTTATCGACCAGAAGTAAAATCGGGTTATCTTTAGAGCAGGATGTATTCCTTTTCATATGTTTCAGTACTTCCAAAAATATACTGGAATTTATCCAGCCACTTTTAGTAGCAACTCCCAGGCTACCTTCCGGAGCACCAACCAGAAAATAATCTTTGAAATGAACTCTTGGAAAGATAAACAGCGGCGGAATTGTGTTACCACTTGCTGCAATAATTCCTCCAAATGTGACAAGTTCACCTCTTTCCGCCGAAACAAGTTGGCCAATTTGCTTTTGCCTTTTCTCAGCCAATACCTTTGGCACAGTCATCACAGTAGATATCCCTGATTGACCTGATTCATCGAAATTATAAATGCGATCTGCAGTAAATTCATATTTTACTAAAACTTTTTCTAAGTTCTTGAAGAAGTCATCTACGGCAGTTTTGTTAAAGCCATACGATCTTGCTGCACTGGTGTTTTCTGGTTTTCTCAAGCTTAAATTTTTGTTCCACCTGCGAAAACTGTCCAGCCAATCTTTGCCTGCCATTCTATTACGATTCCAGCTAGGTGGATAATGCAGTTGATTAGCTTTTGCAAATTCGTATGCCAGTTTTCTCACTTGTGCAATCGTCAGGCCATAGTGCATTTTGGAGCAGTCCGTGATGTACTTGTTCAAGAGAGTCTCTTCTTCTGTAGTGAACACTTGATTCGACGCAAACTTAGAACTAAAAATACGCGCTGGCATGCTATCTTCTTTTTGGAGAGTAACTTTTTTATGGAACTTCGATAAACGAGTTGCCAGGGTTGTCGGTTTCACACCATATTTTTGAGCGGATTTCCTAATAGATAAAGTTTTATCTAAAACTTCCTTCATCGCTGACTTCATTGTATCTTCATCTACCTCGCCCGTTCTAATCCGCTTTTTTTTATATATTCGTGGCATTATTCTGTAATAATAATATTCTCCTTGTACAAACTTTTCAAATGCATCAGGGGTACATTCGTACAGTACGAATCTACCCCACTGGTAACAGTACGAATGCACCCCAAACCAAATAATCAACAAATTAATTTAAAATAAAAATTACCTTTAAGCATATCCCAACATGAATGTTTATATAATAAGCTAAGACATCTGTCCATAAACCAGTGTAAATTACGTTTAAAATTAGAGGAAAACTGTAAGATATATACGCAGTCAAAGTTGAAAGCAAAAAAGTGTATCACATTGTCGGTATCTAATCGTTTTGCTTCTGGTCAAAACAACATTTTGTAATTTAACGAACGGCACCGTGGTAAGAAATTTGAAGCATGTTTAGTAGGTTCTCTATCTACTACTCTATGTTAAACAGTGTTTTTACAACGTCCTCACATTTCCATCATGAATATTTGCTCTGATATGTAGAATAATCTCAGTAGAAATATATAGATTCATGTACCTCTATATTAAATAAAACTTACAAGTTAAAATTTGTTACTTCTTTTAATTAAAATAACAATGAAAAAAAAATACAAAAACAAGCATGGTCATCGAATTTCTGTAACTCGAAATAATTAAGAAATGTTCCACAAACAATTAATTAAATTGCCGAAGAATACATGAGGTTGGATAGAACATGTTTATGTAAAGGTGGAGCGTTAGCAGCAAAATCAACATTCCTACTTTTGTTATTTGGGTTAACTATTGAATTTTGGAACTGCGTTTTTGTACTTTTGATTTTAATTTGTTTTGCAATTTTAGATAATGTGTCTCCGTGTGTGGAATTCCCAGTAAAATGATAACATACGATTTGCTTCCATCGTAAGCTTACTAGTGATGGGAAAAACTGCTACTTCTCTGGAACGGTGACTGACTGTTCCTGTGACACCACAGTAACAGTTACAAATAGCAGCTACTTTCTGTCACTGTTCTTCGACCAACAGCGCTCAGCCTTATTGTTCCAAACGTTATTCTGGGAATAACAACAGCACGAAACCTTTATGTATGAAGACTTGAGGCAGAGTTTTAATGTATAAATCCGTTTTATTTAAGTAAAGAAAGTATGTTATACACTTTATTTTTTTCTATAATCAACACAAAAAGTAAGGTATTTCATTTTGTTATAAAGTATTTTTTCCACAGCACTTTTTATATTTGTTAAAAATGTAACCAAACGAAAACCAAAAACGTTGTTTAAAAATGTTTTTCATGGGCATAATTTAACTTGATGACATACTTGACTTAGATACTGGTACATTAGCGGACATTGACTATTTTTTCTGATATGTAATATATATAATAAAGCACGTACTGAAAGTGTCGATTACCATCCACATGTGATATCAAATGTCTGCAATGGTTCCAAGCCGTCACTGAATTGCATATATACAGTTCCAGCAGGTTAGGTCCACGTATTTCTGTGATTCGACTCCGCTGTAATACAAGTGACTGTTCCTCAGAGTAACTGCTACTTTTAAACGTGTGTCACCACGAGGAACGGTGACATGTGAGGAACAGTGACAAAGTAGCAGACTGTTCCTTCACAACCCAACACTAAAGCTTACACCTCCTAACATAAAAAACAAAACATGGGTAGCGACTTCATTTAAATTTGTTAATGTTGTTTCCCAAAAGTAATGAGGAACGTCGACAGTATTCTTTACCTGGATTGATTGCTGCTTCGTCTAAAAATAAACAATAATCTCTTTCCTAATCATTAAAATTTTGAATTTTGATTGTTAAATAGGTAAAAAGTTCATGTAAAACTCCTGGTAAAAACAGTATGTGCTGAATTTTACGGCACATGGTTCTACTTGAAGGTAACGGAAAATTTATATTCAAAAGATATAGTTATGTCCTGACGTTCCACAGACAAATTTTTGTTTTAATGGCTTCTTCTGTTGTTTTATTGTTCCAGCGTTTTGGTAGTGTACATTTCACACTTAAATTTTGAATTTGCTTTTCGTTGAGAATCCCTTTTATAGTTCTGTTTTATGCATCTTCCTTATTTTTGAAATTTATTACTTGCCCTTCTAAACTAGAAATGTTTGCTTTCAAAACATTAATTTCTTTTTCAGCACCACGCGTTATTTTTTCTTGTAACTTTTTTTCATTTGCAGTTTTTTGATGAAGTTGTCTTTTTCGAAAATAGTCTGTTGAACTTCATCAATAACATTTTTTTTTTGCCAAGAACCGGTCATTTTGACGTAAATTCAGCCACATCATAAATTGTTGGAATTGCGTTCTCACATATTTTACATTCACTTGAAAATATAAATATAAAATTCTCTTTTTTGAAGTGAACCTGTTGACCAAGGATTAGATGGAAAATACAATTTTGGACAACAACCTCGCAAATGTAAGCCCTTTTGCGAATTTTTCAAGATGGATGTTGCATGTGTTCTTTCCATTTGTTATCTAATATCTTGTTTTTGGGGCCTTTAAACAATGAGAAACCATTTCCTTCTGTATTTCTACAATTTCGTACACAACAGACGACGACTATTCTCTTCCACGTCTATGTACTAAATGACAATTACAAACTGTCAAAACATGACTCAAAAAAGGCATCCGTAGCCAGCATAGTAAAATAAAATTTACCATTAATTTTGACGTTTCGTGTCACAACTCTTTTCAATTATAATATAACAAGTGATATGATTATTATCGATAATATTTCGAGTGAAACCGAGCTGCAGATTCAACGAGTGCGAAGCACGAGTTGAATGTGCTGCTTCGGTTTCACGAGCCATATCTTCGATTATTAATCATATCACGAGTTATATTCAACATGAGAATATAATAAATGAACACATTTTTTGATAATAGAATTGATTTCATCGTTTTGAGCTTGCCCCCAACGTTGGCAAGCCATAAAAGACAAAAAAATTTATGAAATTCTAAAATTTGTCAATTTGACAGTTTTTAAATTTAGGTAGCAACAGACCACAATAAGGCAATAAAATTATTATCGCTGTGATAGACATGTAACTAAGGGCATGAACAAATTCTATTGGAAGAAATGCGATCATGTGATACATGAATTATATTCTCCAAAGTATATCTAGGGTCTCTAATCCCTACAATAGGTGAAAACATTACCTTCAGCTTTGCAGTTTTTAGATATCTGAAACATGCCAGATCTGCATAACAGGAATGTCAAAGAGGTTCTACCCAAAACACCCCCACATGGCGATCCTAATATCAAGATTTTTCAAAATTTTTATAACAAAAGATGAAAAAACCAATAAAATTTTAGGAGCATAGTGTTAAGAGTTCTGTAGATGATTACGAGACCTCTTGAAACAACAGAATGTTTAATAAAGATTTTTAACCTTCCTAATAGTAAAATTACAATTATTACTAAACAGTAAGTTGAAATAAGTTTTAAAATAAGAGAATGCAACTAACACCGAAAGAAAAATGAAAGTTACTGAAAATAAAAAACTTTAATGCAGTACCTACATACACTTTCTACATTTAATTTTGTTTATTGATCACATTCATTTACTTGAAAACGTATTGGGCCTATGAATCGTCGTCTGGAAACAGCTAACCACACACCAACCTTCATTGCGTGTGATGGTGTTTCTTCAAAAGCGTGAGTATTTTCTATACACCAAATTCTGAAGTTCTGTCAGTTGACATAGCCTAACAGATGAAACCAGGCTTCATCAGAAAAAAACGACAAATCGAGAATCCCGTTATCGTCCATATCAGCTTGAAACCAACGACAATACCCAACGCGGCGAGGAAAATCAGCTGGTTGCAGCTCCTGAACCAACGAAATCTTGTATGGATGCATATGTAACTTCTCTTTTACGATTTTCTGACATGTGCTGTATGGTACTCCGGACAGTAAAGATTTTTGACAAAGCTTTATTCGGACTTTGTTCCATTCTCATCCTTAAATCTTCAACAACGTCTTCACTAACTTGAGGTCTCCCCGTCGGTTTTCACTTAGAAACGCTACCAGTGTCGTTAAATCTGGCCATAATTCGCCGTATAGCGTCTTCAAAGATTCTTCATCAATGACAACAGAACATTTCACCAGATACTCGTTTTTAGACGCCTCCACAGAGTACACTCCATCCCCATCCTCATTTAACACCCCATTACGGTAATAGGGCATGATGATTGCTCCAAAGAACTAAAAAAATCATTTGTAACACTGGCCATAGTTATTCCTTTGTGTTCATTACCTGAGATTATTCCACAATGATCTGCAGTTTTGATAAAAACTGTTTTTTGAGACATTTATTAAAGTTCTAACAAAGGGGAAGACAGCAAAAATGAAAACAAGACAAGTCAATTAACGCACAAAATGTGGGAAAACGTACCAGTAATCAGTACAAACGAAAAAATTATTGACATCTGACAGAATTTGATGAAGCGTTGAAACAGTACAACCGCTAATGTCATACTAATGTGGCGTTAAAAATAAAAATTCCAGTATTAGTGTAATTCTTTCCACAAAACTGAAAAAGGCGGCACACAATGTCACCAAAGTCATGGCCTTCTTCGACTACAATATTTTATAATGACCTTGTATTACTTACCATTGCCGGATGATATCAACCTTCGTGGCGCAATGGGTTTCTGGAGAAACGGCGATCCGTGGGTCATGGGTTCGGTGTCGAACCTTTCCTTTTCATTTCTTTCGCTTACGCTCGAAAAGTATTGTAATCGAGTCTGTCCGCCGACCCCCAACTTTTACGTTTTCTCGACCTTACATGAACTCCTAGAGTACGAAGAAATAACTCTCCCGTTTCCGTCTGTCTGTCCGGCTGTCCGTCTGTCTGTCTGTTCGTCTGTCTGTTCGTCTGGCTGTCCGTCTGTCTGTCCGTCTGTCTGTCTATCTGTCTGTCCGTCCGTCTGTCCGTCCGTCTGTCCGTCTGTCCATCCAAGTTAATATACATGTCCTTGTTTTTTATTGCACTGGTAATACGCTGTGACTACTTGTCTTTTGTGCTATGACTAGTATTATCTATGTTGATGACGTCGTCACAAATTTTTTATTGATCAAATTAAGAACCAGTCACCCCATTTTCTCAAAAATATGAAGAATACGCACGTCTTTATATAATAATGATAAAATAAGAATTATAATATTCAGAACATTTTGTTCGATTGTGGTTTAATTAATAGTTTTAGTCCCGTGTTTTGAGAAGACAAACTCATTCAAATCAAACTAATTTATACGTGACATTCTTTCGATGTATATACATAAATATAAACATTTGAGCGTCAGAGTGCTATTACCTAGTGTTGAAGTACAAGGGTTGTTAGAAATTTTAAGTTCAACATAGCGAGTCATCAGGATCTGACAACGGATCGTCAGTCAGTAGCGTAACATTCACACTTAAGAAAGGAGTGATTTTAAAATTTATTTATATTTCCCGAGCGTAAGCGAATCGATCCAAAACAAATTCACGAAAAGTTTCTGCAGGTGCAAAATCTTCCTCTGAGGACTTGTTAGGGTCGTATGGATATATGCCGGCTGCCCTGAATCCTGAAATTCCCTTGTCCATCGTTGCCACCTTTAGATATGTATGCTTGATTGAATAAGCTAAGAACATCATACACCATGATTTTTTGATGAACAGTTGCGATCATATGAGAATCGTAAACTGCAAAAAGCGCCTTTTTTAAGCGTTCAAAAAAAAAATTAAATCCAATGGTTGAAGGTGATTTGAGGTATGAAGTGGAAGTGAAAAGAGGACGATGTAATTCTCCTTGCAGTGGCAATATCTAAAGATATGTGGCTTCCATGATTATCTAATATCACCAAAATGGGATCATCTTTACTAGCTGTAACATATCCTTGAAAATGTTTAATATCCTTTATCAGAACAAGTATAAAGGCAGCCAACAGGTCCCCCTTTTGCCACTTGTGGAGACATACGTTTCCTGGGATATATTACGATTGGTGGAACGTTGTCACGGCTTCACTATTAAAAGACATTATACGATTAATGCTAGTGTCTCCTGGCTGACGAAGCGTTATTTGGCGATTTTTTTTCAAAAAATCGTACCCAATCTTTCCCAGCAAGTTTCAGATCTGCATTAAATTTATGAGGAAGATGATTGGCTTCAGCATACTCAAATACAATTTTCCTTAACTCACGTTCTACCACACCATAAAACAGATTTCCCAATTTTATAACATATTCTTGCTCTTTGGTAAAAACAGCACTTCTACCTAAACAGTAATCTTCTTATCAGTCTTACGCTTGTAGTTTCGAACTATTTGCAACGTTGAAAATAAAAAATAAAACATTTTACCGTTTGGAGTAGCTACGGGGTAATTTCAAGAATTTCTACGTGATATTACCCCATTCGGAGTTTCTATTATACCGGGTGTCTAGAAAATGGCGGATTAACTCTCCCTACGCTCCTAACAATCAACTGGTGAGTCTGGGAAAAATAGTAAAAAAAAATATTGAAACGATTCGTTTAAACGTAGATCCCACGTCGGGCCCTAAATGGTAGTATATGCACAATTCCAAAATTATAAGCGAGCACCGCGAAAAACATATGCCTGGAATTAACTCCATGCGTGGCATTACCCTGCTCTCCCCTACTTAGCTACACATATGCAATTCACACTGGTCATGGCACTGGTAATTAATTCTTATACAATTTAGGCTTCAATTCAATACACTCACCCGCTTTACGACCTTTTCAAGTATTCAGTATCTTACGTTTATGACCACCAGATTCCCAAAAAAAAAAAATTGAAAACGTATCATTTTGAAACCCTGATGTTATTACGAAATCTCTAATCTCCAATTACAAACGGATTAGGCGGCATGACTCTGGAAAGATGTACTATTAATCACTGAACTATTCTAGCCATGTAGATTTGTCTAATATGTTTTCGCAGAGGCGATGTTAAAAACAAGAATCGCGAAAGCAAGGAAATAATAATTGAGTTTTGATGTTGGATTGAAGTTGATCCGGCATTAAGTTTGATTAGTGTCATTGTCTGTTCGTTGCATTTGTAACTAAAAGTGGTGGAACGTCACCCTTCTAATAATGTAAGCTGGAGTATGGCGTTATTCAGTACAAAAATTCGCCCGATCTAATAAATAATAATTAAAAAATAAACGAGGCGTATTATATCAAATGTCACCTGGGTGTCGGAAATTTTTCACAGAACATTTGCACACATTTCATTTTATGCGAACGTAGTGGCTTTCGGACACAACCCGGTGGACCAACAAAGTCTGACAAAACGAGATAAAAGTTTATACAACCCCTTTACGAGGCCATAATAATTAATAATACGGACATGCGGGTCCGCATTCGCAACATTAAATCATAATATGTTTATATGACCGTTGTGTTAATAAGTGTTAGTCTGGCGCCCGAACGGCCAATTCGTCGGTTACGTTCATAGGTGAACTTGTGGGTGGCTAATAAATCTGCACACCTGCCGCTGCTTGACGACAAAATATTTCAATTTTTATGATAATGGCCAAACCAATATAACTACTTATATGTTCTACTTTTACAACTTGGCATGACAATTTTTTTAGGAAATTTCAGGAGTTTAGAACGTGTATAGATGGTAATATTTTACGCTACACGCAACAATCAGGAAAATAAGAATTGCCAGACATTTCCCTGAAGTAAATAGTAGTTTATTTTGTACAAGAAAGATAAACAAATATATTATTATTGCTACAACCGGGAGCAAGTACCTACATGAAAATACAACGAAGCCATGCCTCTGTTTCGAACAGAATTGTTTATTGTAATAGAAAGTTTAACAACAACTTTTTTTTCACAATCGGGGAATAATATGTACGTACATTGATGGTAGTAATGATGTAATGGAAAGACGCTCTAAATGTTAGATTTGTCTGCTACTGGTCATTAATCTCTTCCAAATTCTACAAAACTTAGTGACTACTGATACACATACTATTCTGATTATCTTATTGGAGTCAAATTATCTCAATTAACATGATCAGACTATTCAAGAAACATACAAACAACATATGGAAAATTAACGACTCAGTTAAATTGAAAAATTTTAGATTTTTAGGTGGCTGAAGTCAAAATGTTCAAATTTAATTTTTATTATTAATTTCGTAGACAACTGCACCATTTTTAAATTTTATTTGATATGTGTGAGTTAAATTATTTGTATCAGAAGTGACAGTGTCAATGCTTTTCATATCATCAAAATTATGTCTGCTGATTGTAAAATTGAACTTTGTGAGTAGGTACTGTTCAGTCCCAGTATAATTTCTAATCAAATGGCAATAACTCCGATTTTAATTAAATCATGATTTGAAGACTCTGAGTAACTATATGCCCTGATGAAGCAATAAAACAAGATTCGAGATTCCAGAATAGTACTTAATTGTTTTACTATTATTACTGGCCGTGCCTGACTACCTGTCGTTAAATTTGCATGAAGATCACCATCATCATCATTATTATTATTATTATTTTATTATTTTATTACAACTACAATTTGGGGGGCATTTCACGTAATTCACGCTAGGACAATGTGGTACACAAATAGGAGTTAGTCACCAGACACACGATGTTTGATATCTCAGTATTATTACAGATACAAAAATAGGTCGAAGTCTAGTTCGACAGAACTTCCCTCGCTTCTAAAGAACAAGTCCAACAAATCCCACTTCCTTGAAAATTTATAAAATTAGATTTTGCTATGTTTGTTTTGTGATAACCTCTATAAAGTAAAACCAACGGCATAAATAACACTCCCACAGCCCCTAGTATGGATTTCCTGTAGAAGGCTACCGCTGGACACTCACGAAGAATGTGCTCAGCTGTTTCCTCTTGTTCATTGCATCCACGACAGATTGGATCTGTTGCCGGGCCGAAAGGTTGCAGTTCGGTGAAATAAAACAACGTTCTTTTTTGGGAAAAGGAGGCCTCTGGACCTCAGCAGAGTCACCGGCAGCGCCGGCGACAGCCGAGTTCTTCTTGTGGATCTGCCTCGGGTTGGGATTTTGTTTCTATAACGATAAAATATCGGTATTTACCGATAAAATGTGGTCGTGTTTTTCTTTCGCATCTAAAATTTATATTTTCGTCCTTGTCATTTATCACTTCGTTATCGCTTCGTATCGTATCGATAGAAACAAAATCCCATCCTTGCTCTGTTTCTCGGTTCCGACTGCTGCAAGTCTTTTTTTTTTTTTAGTGGAGGGGAAATGTCTACGCAGACCACCGTAATGGTTCTTGGCCTCTTCTGCGGCCTACGGTGGTACTGGGGGAATGGTTACCGCCCTAAAACCCCTCCTTCTTCTGCTCGGGTACCAGGACATTGTCCGTTACACCCATGACGCGCATCTCGGTAGACACAGCGAGAGCTGCGCTACCGAGCTCGGTTGAGCTCTTGATTGCCTATGAGTTGGCCCGCATCGTCGGCTTTTCCTCGCGGTTCCTGTAGCCGGTGGAGATCTGCAACAGAAAAAGTGCGCTATGCGCTGACGTTAGTTGTGCAACACCTTGGAGGCGATGCGGTCGGGGAGTGGGGGAGGCTGGGGAAGGCCGGTCGGTGGAGACGGCAGGTGGCGTTACTTGCCGATTTGGTCTTCAAGCAGCGCCCTACGGGGCCGCTTGCGACTGGGGGGAGCTTCTTCGTCGAACTCGTAGTCGACGGCTTCTCGCACCAGGGGGTTGGTGTGTTCTTCAGCTTTTCTGAAGGATCGGAGGGCGATTTCGTGCAGGAACTCCTTCAGCGGTGGGAGGCTGGCCTCTCGGAGCAGTTGGGCGTTTCTGACGAACCAGGGGGCTTTGAAAATCTGTCGGAAGCTTTTCGTCTAGATGACATCCAGACGGTGGAACTCTGATTTGGACGGTTGGTAGCTCCAGGCCACTGAAGCATAGGACATGGTGGGGCGAATGATTGTGCGATACCGCAACAACTTGTTCCTGATCGATATCTTACTGCGCCTGCCGATTAACGCAGACAACGAACCCTTTATCCCGTTCGTTTTGGCTACGACGTAGTCAATGTGCGGGATAAAAGTCAGGCTTTGTCAATGATGATACCTAGGTATTTTGCTTGGCTCCGCCAAGGAATGACCCGGTTAAACATCGTGACATTTCCTGCTGGCCCAATACGTCTTTTCGAGATAAGAAGCGCCGTGCTCTTTTCTGGACTGACTGTAATGAGCCAACGTTTGCACCACTCCTCCAGCGCTTCGACGGCCCCCTATAAGTAGGAGGTTACGAGATGCGGCGATTTGGAGCGTGCAAAGATAGCCGTGTCGTCTGCGTAGATGTCGAGGCTAGTTCGAGGGGGATTGGGTATGTCCGCGGTAAAAACCGCGTACAGGAGCGGGGAGAGCGCCGAGCCCTGGGGGACTCCGGCGCTAATTGGATGATCCGCAGATAAAGCGTTACCAATGCGTGCTTTAAACGTGCGGTCATCCAAAAAGGACTGAATGAGCTGCATCATCGCCAGCGGCACGCCTGCCAGATGAAGCTTGTAAACAAGTCCATCATGCCAGACGGTATCGAAGGCTTTGGTAACGTCGAGAAAGACCGCACCAGTCAATTGTTTCCATTCAATTGATTTTGCGGCGAATTCTGCTACTCGGAGGAGTTGGTCGGAGGTGGAGTGTTGGGGGCGAAAGCCGAACTGTGCATCTGGGATGACGCCTAGATCGTTGACGATCTCGGCTAGTCGTTTCCGAATCACTCGCTCAGCGATTTTTCCCACGGACGAGAGGAGGCTGATGGGGCGGTGGTTTTCCGGAAAAATGTGATTTTTACCGGGTTTCGGGATGAAGATGCTGCTGCGAGTCGCAGCTCTGGCGCTCTTTTATCCGTGCTGCCGCACGTACAAGAGCTGAATCCAGGCCGCCGATTGGCTGGTACGACTCGCGACAACAACTCCAACTTATTTCGCGCTTTCTTCCTCCGGTAACATAACAAAGTTCTACATTATTCCTTCGCATTACATACCGTAGCGTTTGTCTGCACTCCCAGCCCAGCCTGGATCGAACCATGCAGCTGTCCAGAGCTAGTAGTGCCGATTTGCTATCAGTACTTAGCCGTATTGATTTGTTGCCGATTTCACATTCAGCAATTATTCTAGCTTCCAGCATTATTCCCATCAGTTCTGTTTGTAAGACAGACGTATCAGTGCCGAGTGATTTGTGCGTACAGTTCTTCGGAGTAGATACCGGCTCCTAAAGCACTATCTGTTTTGGGATCATCGACATAGATATCGATGTCGACTCCTCCTTCTGAATTATCATTCTTTGATATTCTATATGTTTTCTCATATATTAATTTTGTGCCCAATCGGTCACAGCCCGTCTTTAACAAAGGTATTCTGTTGAACGCCTCTGTCAAGATACGAGTGTGCTTTGTTATGCGGCCTTGCTTGTTCCATACTCCCAGAGAGTCAAGTCTTAGAAACGTCCTCATTGCCGCTTCCTCAGTGTAAAGGTTAAGAGGTGCTAAGCAAAGAAGTGTCTCCAGAGCAGCTGTGGGCTGTAATACTGAGATACGCTATTCTCCGAACGTGTTCAAGTTGCAGGGCTGTTATTTTTTGTTTGGCTCTGAGTCCCTAAACTAAAGCTCCGTAACACAGTATCAGTCTGACTATTGCCGTATTGATCCATAGGGCGATCTTCGGGTTTAAACCCCACGACTTTCCGAGCCGAGCGTGTTTTTTTCCACTTTATCATCTACATGCTTCTTCCAGTTCAGTCACCAGTACAATACAACTCCCAGGTATTTGACTTCGTTCGAAAGTTGAAGCGTTGAATTAAATATTTTTGGCATCTGAAGTGTGCCAATTTTCCTTCTCCTAGTAAGCAGGATTAGTTTCGTGTTCTCTCCATTTAAGAAGAGGTTGGTACACCAATACTCGCCTATTGCTTTTGCAGCCTGTATTATTTCACATAATGTCTCTGCGTTTTTTCCTGTCAGCAAAATGACTAGAAGCTGACAACGACAGTGTCCCACAGTACAGGGGAAATACTTCTCCCTGGGGACATACCCTGTCTACAACAACCTCGATCTTAGTGCCACCTACATTAATCCGTACTTCCCTATTCCTCAGCATACCGGTCACCCACCTACTCAGGATGGGGCTCACGTCGTACTCTTGTAAGGCTAGTCCCATGCTTGTGACAGTCGTTTTATCGGACGCCTCTTCAATAACCAAGAACATTCCTAAGGTGGAGAGTTTGTTCTCCATCGCCCACTCTATACGATTTACAACTCTGTGTAAGGACGTATCCGTAAATCTTCCTGGGATGTAAGCATGTTGGTTCCGATGTAGAGGTTGGTTGTTTAAGGCGGTCTCCCGAATCTCTTTTTCGCTTAGTCTTTCTAGTAGTCTTTCTAGCGTTTTCAGCAAGAATAGTGTTCAGCTAATTGGTCTGTAGGATTTAGCCAAGGTGCTATAACATCATAAACACAAATAACACACAACGCGAGAGAAAAAGAAAGAAAAAACAAATGGCTATGTTGGGCATCGAACGTGGGACCGCCGGTCCGCATTTCGAGTTCTAACGCACTGAGCCACAATCGGGATATCATACGCTACTGGTAAACTGTTATTATACTGTGCTAGTTTTTTTGTGAAAATTTAGACGGTTCGGAAAAACTCAAAGCGAATTCGTATAGGAGTATATTAAGGTACTGTATAACATTTAAATAATATAAACATAGAATTATTTGAAATGGCGTCATCAAATTGTTGGTGAGGATGAGTAGCCAAATTTTGCTTAGCTTTTTACCATCTACATGATATAAACAAAATTTGATAACAATCGGTGCTGCAGTTCTTTTGGTGGTTTTTTGCATGCGCCGTTAGTCTAGTTCAAAAATAAAAATCAATTTTGGTATGTCTGTGAACAAGGGGTTTTGAAAGATTTTTTGGGTGCTTTTGAAACAATTATGCTTGATTTTGGATTATTTTCAACGATTTTTTCGTATTCCTAACTTCTGGTGGTCTATAGATTCTTTGGCTGCTTTTGGGGTGAATAAAATGATGTGATTTTTGAAGAGTTTTATGTCTTCTTCTCTTCGGTTGTTTATGTTTGGAAAAACAGCAAAATTTTTAAGGCTATATCCTGTTTTTAAGGTGCCAAATACCCTAGTACCATTCCTGCTTAATTTGGTATTGTTTTCCTTTTTTTTGCATGCGCCAAATGGCTTGGTCCAGAAATAAAAACTATTTTGGGGTGTTTAAAAACAAGTTATTTTGTAAATTTTTTAGAGTGCTCTTGAGGTAATTTTGCATGATTTTAGGTGTTTTTCAACGGCGTCCAATTTTTGGAGGTCTAAAAATATTTGGGTACTTTTGGGGTGCATAAACATGTGTGCTTTTTAAGGATTTTAGCTCTTCTTAGGTTATTTACCGTTGGAAAAGCAGCTAAATTTTGGAAATTCTGTCTTGTTTTTTAAATGGCCAAATACCCTGGACCACAAGTAACATTTTATATACTACTGCTCTATATATGTAAAAAGACCTTACAAAAAAAACAAATAATTACAAACTTAGAAACAAACAACTAACATTGTAGGTCAGTAACCTTAAATAAACTTAGAAGAGACAGTAGTGGAAGTCACTGAACGTATTCTACAGGAAAATAATATCACAATTAAAGAACTTCCTGGACGATAGTATTATAACTAGAGAGCGGATTTTATGAAATTTGCATATCCGTTATTTTTTGCATATCCTCGTAAGTCCTGATGTTTAATATGTGAACGAATCACGCTAATTAAAAATGAATACAGCTATAAAAAGTGCATATTTGCATATATTTGCCTTCTGCTGCATATTTCACATAACGAGTGCATATTTTGTATTTTTATCAATTTTTGTGCTACTTTGAAAAAAAAAATGGTCTAAAGAGTTTAGACAGTACTTCCTTCGCTGTCTGAAACGTGACGACTGCAAGCCTATTATGTCTTTTTTCATATTACATTTTTGTAATTCTTGATTTAATCAATAAAATTAATAGACTCAGTCATTAATTTATTTCAGACACCCTGTATAAGCAAATCTAAAAAATATTAATGCAGTGATAAATCACAAGTATAGACTCATCATTCTTTACACATTTAAGTATTTTTTCAGCAAAATTTTGCGGTGGCGTCACCAAATTTTTTTTTTTTGGATATACAGGGTGACTCAAAAAATTTAATGAATGCGAAAATTTATTTTATTGATCTAATCAATTACTACAAAACCGAATGCTTTGAAATCTAATGCGAAAAAAAACATAATAGGCATGCAGTCGTCACGTTTCCGACACCGAGGGAAGTACTGGCTAAACTCTTTAGACCAATTTTTTAATTCGTTCTGTTTACCTATATTTATTTTTTAGTACAAGAATATTATCTTAAAAAATCTGATTTATTTGTCAGTGAGATCTAATTAAACACTTTGCAATGTGATTTATGTATTTTTTGTAATAAAAGATAAGGTGTTTTTGCAATTTGTAAATAAATTTAGTTCGGTTATTACGCTTTTTTTTAATTTTTGGAGCATATGCAACTATATATCTCTGCATATATTAAGAAAGTTATTGCATATTTGCATAAATTTGATGCATATCATATCATCATATTATTTCCCAAAATTTTGCTGAATATTTTCCGCTCTCTAATTATAACGATAAACGTAACCTAACGTCAAAAAAAAAGGAAGTAACACGACTCATTAAGCCCTTAATACTAGATAACCATTCCTTTCAAATCATTTCCATTAATCAACTTGGCAAATTCAACGAAACAATTTTATATTTTCATTTTGCTCGATTATTCCACATGCTGTCTGATGCACCACAAGCCTACATCTTATTGTTGGGTTCATAGTTTTGTGTATTGTTCTTTAATTCGTTTTCTATATTTATTGCTAGTTTCTCCTTCAATAAGTTTATAATGTCTTATTACCACTTTATTAATATTATTCATTTTCGCTGCGACATTCTTCTTAAGGCTGTCTTCTTTAATTTTAATTATGCTGAGTATATTTCAAGTGTTATTTTAACTCTTATAGGTATCTTTGATATTTTTTTAATTTTCTGTTCCACTTTTAGCTACTTTGGTGTATGTATGTTAATCTTTGTGTTGATAGAAAGTGTTTGCTATTGCTTATCCAGTAGTTATATAGTAGCTGTATACATTATTATTTCTAAACTTCTCTCCAAATTTGCCTAATACTTTATCTATTTCTTTTGTGTTTTTACCAGTTCGTGCATTAAAATCACCAACTAGGTAAGTGTTTTCGCTGTAATTTTCATTTACTTTTGTAAGTTTCTCCCAGAATAGATCATTATTAGCTGCTCCATCATCTTTGTTTGGTGTGTATCCTACAATCATTGCCAAGGTTTCCTTTCTTATTTTTATATATGTTACAGATAAATCGCGTTTTCTCTAGTGAAAACTAGCTTTTACTGAATGCCTTTGTTACAACTAGAATTTACTGCTGTCATCAATTAAAACTAGTTCTAACCAGACATAACGCGTTTTACTTTTTGTTTTATGTTTGTTTTCTGTTGATATTGAAGCTATTTTTGATGTTCCTTTATCTGATTATTTTAGTTACTTCAAATTAATACCTATTGTCGCCATGGCACTAGTCTTTTGTCTGGTAAGAACTAGTTTTAACTGATGATAGCAGTAAATTCTAGTTGTGACAAAGGCATTCAGTAAAAACTAGTTTTAAGAAGAGAAAACGCGATGTTTCCACATTATCCACATTCTCATATTTATTACCTTTTCCTCTTCCTGTTCGAATCATCTTTTTTAATTGTTCTTGAAGGGGAACTCTCTTTTGTCTTTCTCTTTTATTACCTATTTCTAAGTTGCACCACATGATCGAAAAAAAGTTCTAATGTTAAGACAGGTATGTTGGCAACAGCAACACACTGGTGGTTCAGTTTGGCACTTACGGTCAAATAACTATCAAATAAAAAGGCAAATTTCTTCATAATCTAACACTCTGCGCTGGTCGAGTTTAAAATCTTCAGTAATAAAATGAGCAACAACCTCGCTTCCTTCAAATTTCAGTATAGATTATTTTATATACCCCAAGATCGAAAAAGAAATTAGTCAAAGTTGGCCATGCATGACAAACCGTTAGTAGTAATTTAAATTTTTTATTAAATGTCAAATTGACACTACTTTTAAAACACATAAAAATGAATCAAAATCACCGTTTTCCCCTTTTGTCCCATTTCTGAAGTACGATTCGTTTAATAAAAAATTATTTTAAACTAAGACAAACGGCTTTTCGTGCATGGCGAACTTTGACTAATTTCTTTTTCGATCTCACGGTATTTATATAAATTAATATTATGAAAATCACATGCTATATACAGGGTGTCCCAGAATTCGCGCCATTCCCGTGAATGACATGTTCCCTGTCCCGAACTGTGCCGTAATTCGCAAAAAGAATTGTCCAGGCTTTAACCGTGTGAGAACTGGAAGGCGATTAAGTTGACCAATAGAGAGGCTGCTTTTATATCCGAACGTTTCTATGTTCAAAGTTACCTATGCCAAGAACAAAAAATCGGGTAATACTAAAGTTGAATGAATTTTTTCCGAATCCCCCTCCGTCAACAAAAGGAAACAGAAGTGTGGTTATAAATTTAATCATTTTGACAATTGTTTGTCATAAACTGTCACGAAGTTTATCACTGACCTGAAGAGACGCTTCTGCGCCAAAGATGACTGATTAATGTACACAGAGACGTCAAGGTTTACTTTAAGGCAAGTAGCATGGGACAGAAGTTATTTCTGCTGCCATTCTAGTTAAATTGTGTTTAACTGGGCTGTACATGTCATAAGAGAAGCTGTTTCATTTCATCGTAGGCAAATAATACATTTATTACTATTCTACATAGAGTAGCTACCGAAGAGCAGGTATTAGAAGTGATTTTCTTAGAGCCCCGTGAATAATGTGTTGTTCTTTTTAACGAAAATTAGTACATTTTCAGAATGCATCATATGCCTGATATTAAGTTTATCGTTATTTCTAAAAAAGAGTACCACATGTCCATTCAAAGAACGTTATTAAGTGTATTTAAACATAAATATCGCTTTTGATTAATCAGTGATTATGATTTTCAATAAACAGTATCAATTTTTACTGAACAGCTTTGTTGCTGATACCTAATCTAAGCAACGAAAAAATAGACGAGACTCCACTTCTCTGGTGTATTAAGATCATAGGTATCTGCTGTGGTGTCAATCATGTGGGGGAGATACTGAAAACTGAGACTTATTCAAGAATAATATTGATGTTGCACATGATGATTTAAGACAGTTTCTTTAAAGTTGTGAGTACATACTTTCTAGAGATTGAAAAGATACGAATAAAAATTATAACAATAGTTGCAATTTTTTTTAAGAACAATACAAACAATTTATGGAGAATGTACACGCTATGCAGCCACTGCTGTGCGCGAATATACAGGTCTTTTCCCCAATCATCGGCTCCTTGACCAGCATGTGTTTCGTCGTTTGTTGCATCCAGCAAAAGAAGATGGATCTTTTCAGCCTATGCGGAAAGCCGTGCTGGGGCTCCACGGATTATACGCATAGACGGTGAAGAACAAGTGGCACAAATGATTGGATGCTCAAGATCGATCATGCATCGTATCCTTACAGAGAAAAATCTGCATCCTTACTATTGACGAAAGTGCAGCATCTGCGACGAGCCGACTGCGCGACGAGTGCATGTTGCTCAATGGTTACTGCGACAAAATGAACTAAATCCTGATTTTTCACGGCACATTCTTTTCGCCGACGAATGTTGATTTTCCCGAAAAGGAATATTTAATGCGCACAATTCACTTCTGGGCAAACGAAAATCCACATTTCGCTAACGTGAGAGCATATCAAGAGCAATACTATTAATCTATGGGCTGGAATCGTTGTACTGTAACGTTATTAAACAATGTGCTCAAAATGACCACCATTAACTTCAATGCAAGTTCTAGCTCGTTGAATTATGTTGTGTTGTGTATTATGTAACATCTCAGGAGTAACTGTAGCGTAGGCTTCGTGCAGTCTCTCTTCCAGTTCTTCTAACATATCTAGGGGTTCTCTATATACTTAATTTTTAATTTGATTCCAAAAAAAAGTCCAAAGCAGAAAGGTCTAGAGATCTAGGAGGCCAGATATTAGTACTGCCACGCCCAATCCACCTATGACGATACTCTTTTCAATGTTCGTCGTACAAGTATCGAATTATGTGGAGGAGCGCCGTCGTGCTGATACCACATATTCCGCCGTACATTCAAAGGAACGTCTTCCAACAATGCCGGAAGCTCTAGTCGTAGAAAATTAGCATATGCATCCCCATTAAGGCGATCAGGTAATCTGATAATTTTATCAGATGCATTAAAATTTTTACCACAGTAGTACCAATGATTCCAGCCCATAGATTAATAGTAAATCGCTCCTGATATGCTCTCACCCTAGTGAGATGTGGATTTTCGTGTGCCCAGAAATGCCAATTGTGTGCATTAAACATTCCTTCTCGGGAAAATGAACATTCGTCGGTGAAAAGAATGCGCCGTGTAAAATCAGGATTTAGTTCATTTTGTCGCAGTAACCATTGAGCAAAATGTACTCGTCGCGGGTAGTCGGTTGGTCGCAGATGCTGCACTCTCGTGTAATGGTAAGGATGCAGTCTTCTCTCTTGAAGGATACGATGAGTGGTCGATCTTGAACATCCACTAATTTCCGCTACGTAGAGGACACTTCTCCTAGGATCCGCTTCCATGTTTCCTAACACTTGCTCTTCAGCACCTACACGTACATTCCGTGGAGCCCCAGCACGGCCTTTCCGACTAGGTTGAAAAGATCTTCTCTTGCTCGATGTAACAATCGGTGAAACACATGTTGGTCTGGGTGCCGACGATTATTCACGGGGCTCTAAGAAAATGACTTCTAATACCTGCTCTTCGGTAGCTACTCTATGTAGAATAGTAATAAATGTATTATTTGCCTACGATGAAATGAAACAGCTTCTCTTATGACATGTACAGCCCAGTTAAACACAATTTAACTAGAATGGCAGCAGAAATAACTTCTGTCCCATGCTACTTGCCTTAAAGTAAACCTTGACGTCTCTGTGTACATTAATCAGTCATCTTTGGCGCAGAAGCGTCTCTTCAGGTCAGTGATAAACTTCGTGACAGTTTATGACAAACAATTGTCAAAATGATTAAATTTATAACCACACTTCTGTTTCCTTTTGTTGACGGAGGGGGATTCGGAAAAAATTCATTCAACTTTAGTATTACCCGATTTTTTGTTCTTGGCATAGGTAACTTTGAACATAGAAACGTTCGGATATAAAAGCAGCCTCTCTATTGGTCAACTTAATCGCCTTCCAGTTCTCACACGGTTAAAGCCTGGACAATTCTTTTTGGGAATTACGGCACAGTTCGGGACAGGGAACATGTCATTCACGGGAATGGCGCGAATTCTGGGACACCCTGTATTCTAAAATTTAAAAATTTATTTTTCTTGTAGACATTTCTGATTTGACGGAAACGTTCAACAAACTGTGAAATAAATATATAATTTCACTCGAAAGCTACCAGAATATGTTAGTAGAATATATTATTAAACGACCTATTTAATCGGAACCTGTCTAAAATTTCAATTCTCAAAGGACACAGTTAGTGTGAACCTATTAAAAAATCAACTACCGTATTGTGAATATGGTTAATTTTTTATTTATCGTTGTTCCTGTCTCTAAACGGTAAACAGGGAACGATTGCAGGGACAAGAGGATTAGGTCAGAGACGCATAGTGGCTGAGTTAAATTTGCAAATATGCAAATTTATTTTAAAAAGTTTTACGTTTAATTTGTGCGAATGTTTTAAAAGCGAGCAAAATGTTATATGAAAATTATAAGAGGAACATGTGGCACCGGTAAAATTAGACTCTTAACAGACGGATGAACAAAACTAATTAGGAGTAATGGCAGACAGTGTATTCTAAAATAAGTAAATGGACTAATGAAACCCTCACATGAGAAAAAACTCATCAAAAATAATGGCCGGTAATTCTCCTAAAATTGTTAAGCTAAATGTAAATTTGTTTTTCCAACCACCACTCAGTGCCTTATCTAAACAGTAGATTTTATCTACATATAAAAAAATTAAACAACCCAAACAGAGATAAATTGTATAAATGTATAAACAATAGTTCAAAACCAGAGGTTCTGCTTCCTGAAATACGTAAACCACAATAAATGTTATATTTTTGGAAAACTAATTTTTAGGTTTTGAATAAAACTGATAATGAAACATTGTTTTTAGACTAAGTGAGATTCAGGCTATCATTGTCCTTTATTTTTCCATTTATCTTAAGTAAAAGATTCAAAGTCTTAACACACTTAATGGTATCGTAATTTTCAATACGATAGGGAGATACTTTCAACTCTCACCCACTACGTTAAGCATTCATTGTCTTTTGTGAATAATGACACAACATAAATCACATGTCATTCGATGTAAAACAAGATACGAGAAAACAATGTTGACAAAAGCGGAGAGTGAGCAAAATTTTTCCAAATTTAATTTCGCCGTGCTAGAATCTGCATTTATTGTCTGTATGAAAAGTAACATAAATTATACGAAAGTTAAGCCACGCACACGTTTCTTTCAGTTGACACTGACACAAAGACTGACGTTTGGTCGTGGTCGACCATTGTTGTCTAAAATGACAAGTTTCTCTTGATTAATGACACGTTTTATATTACGTTTTCACAGGAAGTTTCAATTGGATTCCATCTTTCCTGGTAAAACCTTAAATGTATTACAAATGTGATGAAAACAGAAAGCAGTCCGAACCCACAATCGTACTCCCTGACAGTTATAGATTTTTTTAATTAATTGATTTAAAAAAATTAAGTTGCACTTTAAAAGACTAATTTATTCAGTTAAAAGCGTTATTTACTTGAGAAGAGATGACATGAGAAGAGCTACATGAAAAATAATTGCTGTCGTCCAGATTTTTTTCTGTATTATGATTTAAATTTTTGCTGCAAGAATTAAGTTGTTAGCATCTAACTATTGTACCAATATGAAAGTAATGCAAATGTTTTTTCTTAATTTCGTAATAGCGATATTTTTTATTGAAATTCACAATTTATTAACTAATGTTACTCAATTTGAACAATAGCTATTTATTTAATTTTCAATAGCACTAATTACCTACCTTTGTCCCTGATTTCATTAGATAAAATAATAACCAGTTAATGAAATTAATAGAAATCATCGGAATGTGATTACAAAATAACATTGAACATATTACTGAAAACTACATACATATATTGGATTTAAAATGCCTACTGCAAGCTTATGAATTATTACTTCATATTCAGAGTTCCTACATAAATAACATGTAATTTTTAAAAATTTTCAAGCGACCACTATTAACTATGAATAGACCCTTTTTGTTGTTAATGATTCCATGATTCTACAAAAATGCTCTGGTTTTTTTTTTCCGAGCGTGAGCTAAGGAAGTTTTGGAATAGGCCAAATTCGGCAAAATGCTACTTTTATGATTTTCCGTATGTCTATCGTCTGTCATCTGCCTGTGTCGATTGTTATTAGACAAATAATCTCCGAAACCATATGTGTCGCTAACAATGTGATAACGTCAATTGAAAATGTTTCATAGTAAATTTTATAAAATAACACACTCCTACAGGTGTACTTTATGAACCTGCATTGTTTTTCTTTACCCTAGACATTTAGAATTTCGGAAAAAAGATCTAAATTGTATAACATTTTACAATTTAACTTTAAAACTTGCCCAAAATTTATCCGTTTGGCTCTTTCCACCCCAAACTGGTATCTCAAAAGATTGTTATGTATTCATATTTTTTAGAATTGCTTATATGGGGTCACTCAAAAAAAATGCATGGGGTAATTTATTTCATCGATCAAATCAAGCTCACCCTATTTTTCAGTAACTTTGGGAATACGGTACTGATATTATTAGTACTACACTGCATCTATTCAGATTGATGACGTTGTCACAAAATTTGTAGCGGAATAACTCACTTAAAATACACGCGTACCATGATTCTTCATCTTATCTCTAACGGTGCACACATCTCTTTATTTTAACTTATAAGGGTTACTATCAAAATAAAATTTTATAATTTTTCGATAAACCTTGACACTGTAATTTAGAGGCAAGGAAAGTTCTGTCTAAATAACCTTATACCATCTGATTCGGAATATATAGCCTGTTCTAAAACCACTTGCACGTGATTCGTCACTTTCATGCTCCATTTGGTAATATTGTTTCTCATTCCATTAATCGCATTGTAAGAACAGGATCATTATTTTTTTATTGTTTTACTGTACAGGTGTCCCCAGATAACATTCCCCAGCCTTTTATCATGAGAACCAATGGAAATATTGAATTAAAGATGTATGTGGATCCAATTACACCAAGTGGAGGTTGTAGAAATTAAGGATATAGATCGTAGTCTGTCTCCACACTTCTTCAAATTCAATTTTATTTAATAAGGGAACCACATGTTTCGAGGACTTCAGTCCTCATCTTCAGCCTATAAAGTAAAAAATACTAAAAGAGCAAATTAATTAAATTAATTAAGAAATATTGAAATTTTGTAAACGCCATTGTTTTTAACTTGAAGGGAAAATCCCAACTGAGTAGGTACATTGCAAAATGACGCATATGTGACCCACTTGCCGTATAAGTATTGCCATGAAAACAGACTTCTTGGATTACTGCAATATTTCTTGCTGCCTACAGAAAATGGTCTAAATTTTTATTCTGAAAAGTATTTATTATAAAAATTATAACGGCAATAAAGGCTCTCCTAGATGGCCAACTGGCAGCCCGCAAGTACAGACAGGCAAATTCAGCTTCTTCGAAAAGTTATAAAATTGAATTTTGAGAAATTTCTTTTTTATGATATTCTATATAAGTTAAAATAAAGGTATGTGTGGACTACAGGTAAACAAACAGGCTATGCGCACATTTCAAGTGAGTTTTCTCATCGCAAAATTTTTGGGACCTCATCAACATTTTAGCAAGGCAGACCAATTTGAAAAAATGCAGTGTAATGCTAAGAATAATAGTACTGTACACTGTAAACTGCAAAATAGACTGAACTGCTGTTCTTGATTTGATCAATAAAATAGATTGCATTATTCATTAATTTTTTGAGTCACCTTGTCTAAGTAATTCTAAAAACCATGAATGCATTGATAAACCACAAGTATAGTATAGAGTCATAATATTTTACATATTTTAGATGGGATTCATTGGAGAAAAGTTTGAGAATATGTCATCAGTTTTTTGGGAGAGCGTAAACGGATAAAGTTTTATTCATGATTTACCACACTCACGATAACCTTAAAACGTTTGTAAGATTCAGAGCATTTGGTTTCGCCATTTCAAAGTTAAATTGCAATACTTTTATACAATTTTGATTTTTTTGTCGTCAAATGTAAATGTCTAGGGTGTGGAAACCAACACCGATTCGGATAGCTTTTTACCGTCTACAGGATATTGCTAAAATTCATCTGTATATCACAAACGGGCTAGGCATGTTATGCTATATTACAATGACAATTATTAAAGAAAGGGATTGTGAGTTTAAGAACTGTGCGGATCAGCACATGCGAGCACATGAACACCGCGGTTAGTTGTCCGAGTGTATTGCATTGGGTCGAGTTATTACCGCTTGTTTTTCAGGTGCAATAAGCGCTTATACATAGGCGTCGAGCACCCATTGCTTATGTGGAACACTTGTCGTGTATGCAAACGTGCGACCTTGATTAGCATTCAAACAGAGTGGTGCACACCTATGAAATAAAACCGCCTCGCTGATCTTTAACAATTATATGCATAAATGAACAATAAATATTGCAAACAAAAAATAACCGTCATATAAACACATGCTAAGGACCTGATTGTGACTACAACTTTGCTGACGGACTAATGAATAGCATTAAAAGCAATTTCTTTTTGTAACACTATTCGTTGAAAATATTCCACACAAGCAAATCTAGGTGAGTGGTGACTCACACCTAGATTGGCTCGAGAGTCGCTGTTATTGAGGCAGACGATTTTAAGTTTCCAAAACGTTGAATTTCCTTTCAAAGATTTGGAAAATTGTAAAATACTAGTTCAACCAGTTATTTTAACACATACGTATTCAAACAAACCAAACAATAAACACACCCTAGTTATTACATTTTGATCGCCATTTTTCAAAAAAATGTCTATGAATGTGACTAGTAAGTATATGTGTAATATTATACTGTCTTTTTAAAATCCAGCGTCTTCTAAATTTTCAAGGTATGGTATTACAACAGCACCTATCCTGTGTAATTTTTAGCGTTTCATGAATTCTGAATGAGACCCAGAACAAAATTGCCCCCGCAAATAGCATAGAATTTGTATTTAATACTAGAATATTGTTACGAAATAAATCCATACGCCGCCCCGGTACGACAACTATGAGTTTCCTAGTATGTGCGGCGATAATTCTTCTTAATTTCTTTTCTTTGAATGTTATCTTACTTTAATTGTAATATATTGTCCTGTCATTGGATAATAATCTGTTGGGCAATAAAGTCTTATTATTATTATTATTATTATTATTATTAATGTAAAAGACTGTACGCGGAAGTCGCGATCGGTATTCGAGAAAGACCTCGATCACGGAACATCTAGAAGGAAAGTCTTAGTTTAAATAGAGGCAATTTGGAGTGGAAAGAGCCAAACGGATAAATTTTTGGTAAGTTTTAAAGTTAAATTGTTGAAAGAAGCCAGTCTAGTTGCGCCGGAATTAATATGCACATAATTGCTGTGTAATTAGTCGTGCAAATTCCAAGTACTAAGAAATAAATTGTTAAGTTTTACCCACGCCAATTTTAATTGCCGATCAACGTAAGAGTATCTTCCGTAAGATCTGCATGACATCAGAAATTCATTTGATACAAAATCAATCAATAGTTATTACTTACCCCTAACCTAGACTTTTATCCCTACTAAAATTATTTAAAGCTTAAACGTAGTCCATCCTGATACACTAGCATTAACAACAAAATAAGATTAATAAAAGCAATTGATGTTAATTCCAAATTCTATAAATTTTGAACATTGAACGAAAACCGAACAATGACTAGGTATCTATAATGTTCAAAAATAGAAACAGAATTTGAAATTAACATCAATTGTGTAGCATTAATGCTGCATAAATAGTGTATCGTTATCGAATATGTGTTAACTTGTAAATTTATAGACCTGACGAAGTTTATGCTGAAATAAACGAAACTAGTCGTCGATTTTTAATGTTGAGTTCACGTCTTTTCTCAGCAGTCTTGTTTTTCTTCCTGAGCATAAGCTAAAGAAGTGTAGTAGTCGAGTTCATCGGGCGACTTGCCACTTTCATGTTTTCTCGACGATTCATGAACCCTAGGGTACGAAAAAATTGGTATCCCGTTTGCGTCTGCCTGTTCGTGTGTCCGTCGGTTTGTCATCTGTGTCTATTTTTATTAGACAGAAAATCCTTGAAACTACCTCATCGATTATTGTCAAATTTTGTATGCATATTAGGACTAACATGTAGATGGTAAAACGCTAACCAAATTTGCCCACCACCAATGGGATCATACCTGCACTTGCGGTACATGAATTCGTATTAAGTTTTTACCACAGATTTTTGAAAAAAAAATCACAATTGTATAACAACATTTTGCAATTTTACTTTGAAACTGCAAAATTGAATGCTCTGAAATCTTGCAGACGTTTTAAAGTTTAGGTATAATTAAAATTAATTTTTTTATTCTTCTTGAAAAAAAAATGAATAAATCCTGTCTCAAATATGCAAAATATTATGACTCTATACTTAAGAGTTCTTCAATGCAATCACAGTTTTTAGAATTACTTATAAAGGGTGACATAAAAAGGGATGAAGCAATTTATTATATTAATTAAATCAAGACTCACTACAAACAAAGCTCTACACTACAATGCACCAAAATCATTGAGAAAGACTCAGCAACGAAAAAATCAATGCTAAATCACAACTCACTCCATTTGTATAAAATTTGAGAATACACTAAATTTTTATTAACAATTTACTGTAACCTTAAAACGTTTGCAAGGTCGCAGATCATTCGGCTTTGCAGTTCAAAGTTAAATTGTAACAATTTTACTTTTTTTTCAAAAAATTTCATCATCTAGGATAACACATCAAGACGGATTCATAACCAACAAGTATACGAGTATGTTATTTGAAAAAAATTAATATCATTTACTACGCAAACTTTTGAAGTGACATCATCACATTTATGGTAGGGATGATTATACAAATTTTGATAAGCGTTTTAGCATCTACATGATATCCTTAAAATACAACATCTAATTTGTTAACAATAAGTTCAGTAATTTCGGAGATTATCTGTCTAATAAATATCTTGTAATTCAAAAATCAACCTATGGTGGTTAACCCTTAATCCATAAAGCGCGTATTTATTCTAAATGGAGCTCCCACAACCAGAGTGATGGTTGATATTTCGTTAACGACATAAATTCCAAATTTTTGAGTCCAACTGATACAATTGATTGTCAAGCAGGCGGTTCAACGATAAAACGAATCAAACGAGTAGTTATTAATTAAAGCTCGGACATGTGTACCCAAGAATAAAAGGACACCAAACTTTATCAGAGTATGGCAGGCGTTCAGCGTATACGAGAAAGCAGGTGTGTCTCGTGATTAACGTGATGTCGCCACACGGTAATAAATCAGAAATCATTAGGTGACAAGCCAATTATACATCACAGAACTGCACGATGAGAACTAGTGACATTCGCGTATGATCTAAGTCGAGTGAATCCCCATTTATCACGGCTGGCTCTCCCTCTTACTTCAGAAGTCCGTTAATTACATGTCCTAGTCGAGCCTGGAGTGATAGGGCGGTTTTATTACGTGTAATTATTAATTAGCACTCTAGGAAGCAGCAGTGTAAATAGTAGAAAATAATAACATCCGGGAATATATTTTTAATGACATGAGTGAATCAAAACATTGGTGTAACAAATATAATAAAAACAGTTGTGAAGGAAGTGATATGATTAAAATCTGCTTGTGTTAATTTCCTAATTAAAAAAAATAAATAACATATATACAAACTTAAACTATACTTATATCATATTATCTATTCAATAATTTAGATGTAACATCTGCTGACAAAATTTAAAAACCACTTAACTCGGCAAATATACGTGGCAATGCTATTTAAAATCTTTGAAAAATGACTAAGCTAAATTATGTTTTGTGTTAGTCTCTGCCATAGTTCTAAAATGTTTATTGCAGTCCCGTGGGTTCTAATGTACAGATGATCCACCTATATATAAGTAAATATAAAAGAAATGTACCTATGAGTTCTAGAAATATGCTGAAAATAATAAATACCATTTATTTTACACATTTATCTGATGATGGTAGTCTGTACCAAAACGCGTACGGTCGTGGACAGTGAATTTCGTCCACCCAATTTCTTAGACAGAAAAAAACTCTAAATTAGCCCTTAGATCTTTCTAACCTTTTTTTGTCATTTTGACATAAAGGGGCAAACATTTTTTAATACGATAACTAACACTAGTCCGCGATAAGCCCAAAAGTGTAGCGACATCCCGTCTTGGAAAAGGGATATTAGTTTACCTTCATTAAAATAACTAATCGATGGCAGGTTCGAAGCTAAATTAAATTTGACAATACTTACGTCAGTGATCATGACAATAAAGCACCGACTACAGTGAATTTTTGTAAATTCGCGTGAATTGTGTGGACGAAATTCACTGTCCGCGACTGTACCTGTAGTAGGAATCTATAAATTAATAGTAATTTACATGCTAAGTGCGGGAACAGTTGTTTTGCAGACGAGTGTGTAGCTGATTTCACACAAGTCGAGCAAAACTGTTCCCACACGTAGCATGTACAAAATTTTTTACGACAATATTTAAAAATTGATTTGCTAGAAATTTGTGACATTTTATTTGTCAAGTAAATCAAGTCGTCGATGACCAAAATCTACTCACCTGAGCAGCAGAACTGTCAAAGCGCGTCCGTGAAAAAAGCTAATTTGTAGAAAATATCCTCTGATGGAAGTTGCGCCAGAAATTAGAGAAACGGAAAGCACAGAACAAGCCACTTGAAAGCTTGTCACTTTGTCATCTGTCGAATGATGTAAGATGCATGTAAAATTTCCAATAGATGGCACTGTCCTTTTTCAAAAATTTATTTATTTCAAACACTTGTTGTTTTCAACATAGAACAAGTTGAAAAGTAACATTCAAGCTTATAGTCTTTAACTTTGGTATGATAGTTTATTTTTTGACGTTCTTTTAAAGAAGAAAAGGAAAACACACACCAGACAAAAAATTATTTTCAGTCTTCTGTTTTTGAGACATGGTACACAATTTAGATTTTTTGAAATAGAATAAGTATATCCTGTATATTTTTTTCTATTCTTACTTGTCTCTTCCTAATAAGCTTTAATAACTATAGTCTATTTTTGAAATTCTGATGCGACGTTGCCACGTTCATCCAGCTTTCTTCAACTTTTTTAACAATGCAAGGGTTCACCAAAAAAATCGCAATATTGGTATTTTTAAGATCTGCATTGCAATATTTTATAGAGAAATAAACAGAGGTCTCTTGAGATAAGCTTTTCGTTCCTACAATCACCGTTGAACATCGTCGATGTAATTTTGAAATGCCGTTTGATTCTTAAATGTTGGTCAGTTGGAGATTCAAATAATGGTTTACTGGTCTTGTCGCATAAATAACACTTATTCATTTTTGACGTTCTATGTGTAATTGTCGTTCAAATTAGGAAAAACAAATCAATGTCAATACATTAAGAGATCTATAATTAAAAATTAATATACATAAAGACCACTAGAGTTCGCTCGTTTGCGGTCATTCCATAACATGAATACTTTCCGTACTAGCCAAAAAATACCGAATGAAACGGCCATATCTCTTTAGAGATTAATAGAGTTGGCCATGGTTCTACTACATATGATAAATTTTCCATTAATTTTTCAAATTCACTTGTGTCCTGTACAGAAAGTACTACCGCAAGCTTATTGCAAATTTTTTCTTCTTTTCTATATTTTTATTGAGAAGTTGTATATTCATTTCAGTTATGTTTATTCTTCCATTTTCTGTTTCTATTTCAGCAAAGTTGTTTCTCACGCATACTTTGCAATAGTTTTGTTTAGTAGGTATATCTTTCATTAACTAATCTCTTATCAAATAATGGTGTCCCTTTTAAATTTTTGTAGGCTAGAATGCTAGAAGGCAGGGCAATTGTTCTGTCTGTGAAGTACATATACACGTTCGCATTAATTTTCATTTACTTGCAAGAAGTTTCTCTTTCTTCTATAAATTCCACTTTCTGGGATTCTCGAAGAGCTTTTTCAACCTCCTTAAAAAGATAAGGAGTTCAAATTCTGAAATACAAATCGCCTCCTGAATTTATTGCAAAATTTGTTACTGGTTCAATAAGGAGATCGTCATAGAAAGAATTTGTTACTACACATATACCGGATTGGTAAAAAGTATATACTAAATATTTCAAGAACGGTGTATCAGAACTCATTGAAATTTGGTAAAGAGGTAAGAACTCTATCCTTTGAAATGTTATTGAAACATTTGTTTTGGAGATAGAAAGCCAACTTGATTACATGCTTTCTGAGTGTAAGCTAAGGAAGTATTGTAATCGAGTCCATCGAGCGACTGGCTACTTTCATATTTTCTCAAAGGGTCATTACCTTTGGAGTTCGAAGAAATGGGTCTCCCGTTTCCGTTTACCTGTCTGTCTATCTGTCCGTGCGTCATCTGTGTCCATTTTTGTTGACAAATAATCGCCGAAACTATCGACCCGATTGTTCTCATTCATATTTTTTAAATTTAGTTACACAGGTTGACTCAAAAAATTAATGATTAGGTCAATTTATTTTATTGATTAAATCACAAAAAGATATAAGTATTTTAAGTCTTCCTATACGTTTAGGTATAAGAGTACTATTCAAATATAGCTTTTCAACTGAGCACTCCATAAATTGAATAGAAGTACGTATATAAAATAAATGGTTTTGTTTTTCATAATTCTATCAAACATGATTACTGTCCTTTTGATGTTTTTTATTTAATTTTTTCAAATGAATATTATTAATAATAATAATAATAATACTTTATTACGGAATTTCTCCAATTTACACAAAATATAACTACAATATGTAAGCTATAGAAAGAAAAAAATATATATATAAAAATAAAAATAAAAAAAATTATAAATACAAATTGTCTTTACACTCAATTCAAATTAAATTTAAACCCAAATATGAAATAACTAATAAACTACATTATATTATTCATCAATTTTTTAAACACTCCAAGTTTTGTATCAAAGATTTGAAATTTCTCCTCTCCAGCTAGATTATTGGCAGATTCCATCATTCTCCGAAGTGGATGATTAACTGCGTTGTTGGTAGAAACAATAGCGGTTCTAAAGATGGTACAAGTTCTAGTTGATCTACTATTTGAAGTCGGGACTCTGAATTTCAACTGAGATAACAGATTGCTACTATCTATTCTACCGTTTAGTATAGCATGTAGAGTGCATAAATCAGCCAGGTTCCTTCGCGCCAATAAGGATTTCATATTAAGAAGATTCATTGCCATGATGATGTATGTGGTGTTCCTTAAATTCAATGATTCTAAGAATTTTTTTTTGAACGCGTTCTAAAAGACTGATGTCGTTTTTATATATTGAATACCATATATATTGTTTATTAGCAAAATATTTGTTGTTTTTACTTGTTTTGACAATCTTCATTTAAAATACCATACGGAGACTTCAAGAGTACTTTAGTTAGTCAAATTTGAGAGAGTCCAGATTTGGATACTGGACCTACAAGACATACAACAGTTTTTCAAGGGCCGTTTCTCCACTACCAAGCAGGTTATGGATCAATGATTTACTGAGGATGGAAGAAATTTTGGAATGAAATCCGTCGTATCCAACTTTTTGGATTACGGAGTTGCCACTTACACTCAGTGTTACCGTAGACTCTGAAGCACAAATAAACGTCAGCGTTTAGAATGTTGTAGAGAACGTCACCAGTGGAATGAAGAATGGAACAATGTCGTCTTCAAAAAGAAGAAAATATTGGCATTCGAAAGACATGTTGTAGACTGCACTGTGGTGTTAATGACATGGGGTACTATTGTCACCTTTAATATTTGCTACATTGACGTTTTTCTTCGACCATCTCTGTTACCATACATTCAAGAGCTTCCAAAAACCCTTTTGGAGCAGGACAACGCCCGTCCTCATATTGCCTGACGCCTGAGTAACACTGAACTTTTTTCAACTTTCCACATAAACCTCTTACCATGGTCTTCGGGATCTTCCTATCTTCCCCCTATTGAACATGTGTGGGATGTGATGGGTGTAAGAATATCCCAGTTAACTCCCTCTCGGTAAACTTTAGCTTCTGTACAAGATGTTATGCTGTTCACGTAGCATGAAATGCAATACCTCAGACTGATTTAGGCAATTTAATTTTATTAATGCCAAAGTGAGAGCTTGAGGACCAGAGGTACTGCGATTTTTATCGTTTACTTGTTATATGTGGTTTAATAGATCATTAAAAAATGATCTACTAAAAGATAAAAAAAAAATTAAAAAATTTGCATGGGAATCGCCACTTCGAATGAATTTGAATAGTTGGCGTTCCTGACGGACCTGTCGCCTGACTGACGTGTCATACAAAACTATTTCTTCCGTGCGATTATGAAAAGTATTATTGCATTTCAAATCGTTCTTTGTTTTTTCGTAAAAAAAACGTCGTTTATTTTAAGAAAAGTCTTTGTTAAAGTGAATTTAGTTACGCATTGCAAAAGTGTCTTATTAATTTTGATCTGCCATTCTATTTACCTATGTTCACTTTGTTGGTTTCGACAAAACTTCAAACTTTACCGTTATTCGAGGATTTAATTTGAAGTTTTCAATATTTTAAAATTCTCAAGACAAAATTTACAGATTTGATTGACTGTGAAAATAATTCTGTGTCGTTTTATGGAGTTCATTACAATGCCGAGAAGACGACAAGCTGACATAAGTCCACGAAGTCAATCAAATGTGCGACGAACTACCTAAGGTGCAAATCGCGATGATTTATTTCATGGGTAATTCGGATACGGAAGTTGATCAGCGTTGTGCTCATAATCAACATCATAGTCAAACATTGAAGCGAGACATTGGACGGTATGAGTAAAACTGAGTAGATACTCATATTCGAAGTACGAAGTACCTACTTCATTATTACTCTTATACACCTGAGCATCTACCCGATGTACTGTGTATCTACTTACAAACATTGTATCTCCCCGGACACAAATTGAACATTTACGCGTTTTGTGAGCATTTAATCTAAAAATGAGCATCGGCGTGGCAAATGACTATTTGTCCTTATAAATGATAAATTAAATGTATTTTTTTTTTCCTTAAGAATATAGAGTTAACAAAGTTAGTTGAGTTACAAAAGTCTCTTTCGCTCCACGTTGGCCACCAACGAGCGATTTTCATGATTTTTGTTAAACTTTGCTGGTTTTGAATTTGAATTTTCTGTCCTCGATAGTTGATGCTCAGCAAGAACCACGGGAAGGTCTGGAGCAGATCTCGCTAGGAAAGGAGAGGGCTAGGAATTGTTAATGAGGGATAGAACGTTATACACTACAATACAACGGAAACACAATACAGGTACCTACAATCTAGCTACAATACAGAATACGCTACAGATACAGATACAATTCAGATACAATACAAATGCAAAGTTAGTACCCAATACACCACCGGAAGAAATTGCACCAAAAATTGAGAATGTTGCAAAATGAAAACCCAAGAAAGCACACCGATGGAACTCGGGGCCAAATCTATTGGTCGCAGCGCTCACACGCCCAAGGGAGAACGCAGCCGCATAAATCCAAGGTCGTCTTACCTCATTCTCAAAGAACGATGCAACCCAGCGTCTAAGGGCCAAAAGAACCCCCCCAGGCCAAAGCGTCTGACGACATGGAGAATTCAGTCTCGGAACCAAAGAATGCACTGTTGCAAAATTAAAACCCAAGCAAATGCACCGTGAAAATAAAGCATTTGCACCACTGGAGCTAAATTGGCAAGACCCAAGTTAAGTTAGTAATACATACAATATACAGTACAAAATGCTTCAATTACAAAAGTTACAATATACAAATTTCTCCACGTTTGCCGCCAAAGAGCGATGACTGTGCTCGCTCGTTGCTGTTGCCCAGCAAGAACCAAACAATACGAGGAGGTCTGGAGTGCGTCTTGCCATTAAAAGAGAGGACTAGGGTTTGATAGCATGGGTGAAGGACACCGTATTTTGTAAAGTTGGACGCCGTAGTTTACAGTATTTTGTGAATTATGAACGCTGCACTTTGTATATTCCAAAGCCGTACTTTATCAGTCCTGAATGCATGTTATTAACAACATATTTTAAAAAAATCGGGCATTTTTGGAAAAATATCCACTTTCCTTCGTGTTCACAGGACGTAACACAAAACATTTTCGCTAATATTTATTAACAATAAATTAGAAATTCGCGAACACGTGCTACTTTTAAGCCAAAACGGAGCTCCAGTGTTGCTGCTACCAGACCGGAATCAAAACTAAACACAGAGGATGGAAAAATTGACCTTTTATCAGGTAGCTCACGTGACAGAGACGTCATCGTACGTCACGATGAGATTGCAAAAATGATTTTTCATATTTTAGATCAGAAATTTTACATTTTCGGGGTTAATTTAAAAATGTTTAAACAAACTAATTTGTTTTTGCTAACCTCGTGTTCTTATTAGGAAGATGGATTTCGGTTTAATTATCATATATTGATAGTTATCATATTTGAACATTATGAATTCTAATAATTATGTTTAAATTTTATTTAATTATATCGCGAAAATGTATAGCTTTGACCCACCAACTTCAATCGTTTCGAAAATTTATCCAAAATGTAAACATTGTCGACCAAACGAATCACGGAATCCGATAAATTAAAACTGAAGTCGTACTTCCCCTGTTTTTCGTCTTTTTCGGAAAAATATCCATTTTCGTTCGTGTTCACAGCACTAACACAACATATTTTCCGTAATATGTATTAATAATAAACTTGAAATTCACTAAAACGTTCCACTTTTACGCCAAAATGAAGCGACGATCTTGCCGCCATCAAACAGAAATTAATACTGAACACAAAGGACCGAAAAACGTGACGTTTATACAGGTAGCTCAGGTGACAGTGACGTCATGGTACGTCACGATGAGATTGCAAAATTTATTTTTCATATTTTGGCCGGGAAAATGCACATTTTCGGGGATAATTTAACATTGTTTAAACAAATTGATTTGTTTTTAATAATTTCGGGCTTGTAGGACAACGGGTTTCGGTTTAATTATCATACATTGATGCTTATCATATTTAGACATTATGAATGATATTAATTATGTTTAAAATTTATTTATTTATGTCGTGAAAATGTATAGCTTTGATCAACCGATTTCAATCGTTTAGAAAATTTTCCCAAAATTTAAATATTGTCGAGTGAACGAATCACGGAATCCGATAAATTAAAACTGAACTCGAACTTACCCTGTTTTCGGTCCTTTTCGAAAAAATATCCATTTTTGTTCGTGTTCACAGTACTAATACAACACATTTTCACTAATATTTAAATATATGAATTAGAAATTCGTGAAAAGAGCCCTACTTTTAAGTCAAAACGGACTCTGATGTTGCTGCCACCAAACCGAAATCAAAACTAAACGCAGAGGACCGAAAACTGTGACCTTTTATCAGGTGGCTCACGCGACAGTGGCGTCATCGTACGTCACGATGAGATTGCAAAAATTATTTTTCATATTTTCGCTCAGAAATTGTACATCTTCGGGGTTAATTTAACAATGTTTAAACAAACTAATTTGTTTTTGCTAACCTCGTGTTCTTAGGAAAATGGTTTTCGGTTTAATTATCACATATTAATAGTTATCATATTTAAACATTATGAATTATATTAATTATGTCATTTCTGCAACTCCTGAGTTATTTTCTAAAATAAATTGACTGATCCATACATTTTTTTGTCACTGTAAAAGCAAATCTAAAAAATATGAATGCAACGATAAATTTACGAAAATATACTGATGATATTTTGCACATTTTAGATAGGATTTATTCGGCAAAATCTTGAGATGACGTCATCAAGTTTTTGGGCTGGATAAACAGATATATTTTGATTAAAAACGTACCATGTCAGTAACTTCAAAACGTCTGCAATAAATCTAAAAATTTAGTTTTGCAATTCTTGATTCAATCAATAAAGTAAACTGACTCAGTGATTAATTTTTTTTGAGACAACCCCTATAAGCAAAACTAAAAAATATGAATGGAATGATAAATCACAAGTATAGTCTCATCTTATTTTGGATATTTTAAAAAGGATTCATTTGGCAAAATTTTGGGCTGACCTCATCAATTTTTTGGAGGAAGTAAGTATTATTTTGAATACAAATTTATTATGCTTATCAGATGTTTAAAACATCTGCAAGATTTCAAAGCATTCGATTTGCAGATTCAAAATTAAGTTGTAGGTGAAACGAAGTTCACGAGGTCAGCTAGTTACATATAATGAGCAACACTAGTGTCACTATTAGCAAAATCAAATCTGTTTAATTTTTAAAAACATCTAAAATTAATTTAGACGCAGATAAATCGATACTCTGTGAAATCAATTCTCTTAATGATGCTTTGGTTAAGGCATGAATCCGATACTTCCGTGCTGTAGTGTAGAATGTTGTAATCTTTGAAAAATATAGGTTTCAGATGGTAAATAAAATATTCATTGATGAATTGGGGCTATTAGTATCTCGGGCAGCCGCGTTTTTCCCATAGAAAATCACCTGCAAAGTACTCGCATTATATTTATTTTCCTGCCATATCATTATCTGGCCAGAACACGCGTCCATAAAATATTCATTGCTGGCATTCGTGTCAACTGAACATTTTCGTTTTTCTACCAACAGTCGAAAAAAAACTGATAATTTTAACACGAATCCTTTCATCTCGTTGTGTTATATCTGCAGTAATTGAAGCGGTGTTTATTGCAATTAATATAGACACTTCATCTGTAATAAAATGCGAAAACAGTTTAAATTAGTTACTACTAAATTATTTGTCTAATTAATGCACTTTTCCAATGATTACATCGAAGACCACTTTACAGCTTGAATTAAAAACGACTTCTGGGCATTGCTAATCATAATTCGTATATAATTTTAGGAAAACTGCACAAAAAATTTACTATAATTTATTACGTATTAACAAATAACGTATGAGTATACTGGTACCGAACTAAACCTAAAACTTATAAAAACAACAAAAATTAGTGGCTGCAATTCCAATAAAACATCACAAAAAATAGAAAGAAATAATACAATTAAAAAATGATATCACTGAAAAAAAAACTTAATTTAATCAATAATGCACATACATCTGTATTTTCCAGTTAGTCCCATAATAACTGCTGGGCGCTAAATCTATTTGTGCATAATAATTCCGCATCAGTTTTGAAACTAGATCCATTAGTTCAGTTCCGTATTACAGGGTTGCATCTAAATTTAATAATTATTGCGCAGAATATACCAAAGAGGCTTTTAAGTAACCTAAAATAATAACTTTTTTATCACAGACAAAAGTTAAAGAAAAAACACTTACTAAGCTTCAGTCAACTGAATGGGAGTAACAAACGAAGTGGAGAGTGAAATTTGGGTCCATCGTTAAAATGTTACATCACTGATTTATCATTTTGTGATTATGTCGTGTGTATTGTTAGGTTAATTAATGTAGTACTAATGCTGTTAAGTAACTTTGTATGAAATCTAAAAATACAGCTTCATTTAAATTGGTTAATATCCTAAAAATTTTGGGAACCCAAGAAAGCCGTTGACAGCTAAGGAAAAAACTATAAAATAAGCACACGTAAAACTTACCGTTTTTCGGGTTGCTTATTTTCTCAAGTTGTGGCCTGAACAGAATTCTGTTTCGCTGCAAAGTTGATCAATTAATTAGCCAGACTTCTTCCTGCATACACAAAACTAAACGACGTAAAATAAATTGGGTTTATTTTATTTTATTTCGCAAGTCAGCGTTGTTTAATTGATTGCAGATGTCAATAATTATAATTAGTGCAGTTCACAGATGTATAATTTATTAATTAGGGTTACTGGTGTTTCGTTGTTGTGTCTATCGTTATGTTTTAAAACATTTACCTCGTCATTAACCAATGGAGTAAAAAAACAAGTGAGGAAAATAAAATAACTCTCTTAGGAAACATTCAGAAAAAAAATTATTGAAGCTTATTGTGACATAATTTCCCTCGCCCTGAAGTTCGACAAATGCCGTTTCTTTAAAAAATTATGGAATATGATTTTGTGATTTTTCGTTTTGTGATAACTCTATAAAGTAAAAACCAGTGGCGAAATTAACATTTAAAGCCAGTAAAACCGGAAAAAATGTAGAGATTCTCAATTTTTCAGTACATGCTTAATTTAGACTGTATATGCTCATACTTTGAAAGAATTCGACTATTAGCACGTTCAGATTGCAAGCATCAACGTACGGTTAGAAAAAAAGAAATTTGATTGATTTGTCTCCTCAACGCAGATGATGTCTAATTAACCACATTCAGTTTTTTTCAATTTTAATTAATGATTTACCATGCTTCCAATATCCTTAAAATGTTTGCATTATTTGCAACTTCAAAGTTAATTTAAAATAATTTCGATTATTTTTCTCTAAAATCTGGAAGCCAAAGGTAGAAACTCAAGTGGACGCATAAATGACGCAGTAGCACGTAATTTTATAAAATTTAAAAGGCACTATTCGACAGAATTGTATGATGACGTCATCATTTTTTGGGAAGGTCATAAACGAATTAATTTTGATTAACCTAATTGATTGCAAGTTTTCAGAGCATTCGGTTTTGTAATTTCAAAGTTAAATTTTAAAATGTTGTTATCCAATTCAGATTTTTTTCGACAAAAATTTAGATGTATAGGGTAAAAACTCGATACCGATTCACAAATTATAGATACAGGAGTACGTATTTCTATAAAATTTAAAGAACATTTATTTGCCATTGACACAACTGACATAAACGAAAAAATGTTGATTAACGATTATGATGCCATGCTTATCATAACCTTAAAACGTTTTGCAAGATTTCAGAATATTCGGTTTTGGAGTCTCAAAATTAAATAGCAAAATGTTATATTTTATGTTTTATAAAATTTAAATAATATTTACTAATGTAAATTTTGGAGATAACGTCATTCTATTGTTGGTTAAAAATGATTAGCCAAATTTTGCTTAGCTACAGGATATTCCTAATATACATATAAAAATTAGGACAGTCGACAGACAGACAGAAACAAGGAACCTGTTTTTCATACTCTAGGGGCCATCAAAAGTCGATCACCATGAAGGATTACCAAAAATCGGTCCTTTTCAGGACCATCATTTGTTTCTATAAGGAATAATCTTTCGCACTGACCTTTAACGATGGATGAATGAATGCTTGAATGAACGAATAATATGCAGCAAAAAGTCGGTTTTACTTTTAATTGAAACTGAAAGTGTTTACATCTTTTTTATTCGAACGTTTTTGCACCTACTGTTTACAAGGTGGATCACTGACTTCGTATCGAGGGTGGTTCATGGGGGTTATGCCCCATTCGATTTTTAATTTGTTTTTCTATATTTACACACTACTACGGCACGTAATGCCGTGGTTAAAATTATTGCATATATTTCGAAATCAGCCTGTATAATGCAAAGGCAGTTTGTTAACAATTTATCATCTCCTTTTTAAAATTTTTGTGAAATTTTTCATCACGTATCTTTACAAATTAATATCTCAGTTAGTTATAGAAATTTCGTTCACCACCGTTGTCAGCTTACAAAACTCTGTAAATCGTAAGACAAAACATTGTCGATTTTTTTTATCGGAAACGATGAAGCTTGTGTCGTAGAAGCTTATTTTTACTGCATGTTATTTCCTACAAAAAAATCGACAATCCGTCTGATACGATGTCTAGAATTTTGTAAACTGGAGACGGTTTTGAAAGCCGCGTTCCGAGATTTCGATAAGTAAATGAGATATTTATTTTTAAACATACCTAATGCAAAAATTTTACTAAAATTAAAAAAAGTTGATAAAAAAAAAACGTATATTACACACTACATTATTTCATAAAAATAAGTAACAATAAAGGATTTATTTTAATATATTTCCTATTCTAATTTTACTTTCCTCCTTTTATAGTCCTCGTTTATCGATTTTCGGTCTTGATTCGATATTACTTGAGTCATTTTTACTTCCCGAGCATAAGCGAACAAGTATTGTAATCGAGTCTGTTGGCCAACTCTTTACTACTGAACCGATTGTTGTCAAATTTTATATGTGTATTAGGAGTATGGTATAGATGGTAAAACGCTAACCAAAATTTGGATAATCATCTCTACCAACGATTTGATAACGTCTGCTCATTACATTGTATAATTCACATTACCGATTTTGTGAATCAAAAAAATCACTACATAATATAAAACAAAGTCGCTTATCGCTGTCTGTCCCCATGTATGCTTAGCTCTTTAAAACTACGCAACGGATTTTGATGCGGTTTTTTTTTAATAGATAGAGTAATTCAAGAGGAAGGTTTATATGTATAATAACATCCATTATGTAATAGAGAAATACTGTAATTTTTGAGGTTTCTAATGTGATGTCGTAAATAATTACATTTTTTCCGCTTACATTGCAAACGCAGGCTGAACCCTACGAGATTTATCAAATTAATGTACCAAGTATTGTACACCTTGAAAAGGTCTACAGAAAACTCCGCGATGGTATATGTCTATTTCTTATGGATAATCCACAATAACAATTTTTTGTCATTTACTCCGAATTTAACGCGTGCGAAGCCGCGGGCAAAAGCTAGTAATATATATGTATATATATAATCCTGTACTTGTGGTTTACGAAAATATCTTGATTTTATTTATTATTATTACTATTTTTTCATTGTTTAGATCACCTTGTTTTTTACCAAGATAGAACGTGACGCTCATATAGCAGATTTAGCTCAGTGGTAGAGTCTGCGATCTTTTGTTTAGATACAATAAATTTATTAAAATGAATCACTCTCTAATTTTTTATTGATCAAATTAAGAACGAGTCACCCCATTTTCTCGAAAAAGTGAAAATACGAACGTCTTTATTTAGTAAAGATTAATTAATAACAATTGTAATGATAATATTTTTGCTCGATTGCAGCTTACTAATAATTTAATCCTCTGTTTTGAGGCGACAAACTCTTTAAAATCAAACTAATTTCTACGTGACATTTTTCCGATGTGTAAACATAAATACGTTATCGAGCGTAAGCTAAGGGAGTATTGTATTCGAGTCTATCTGATCCGATTTTGTACTTTGATATATTCTCGACTTTGCATGACCCCTAGACAAGACCATAACTAGGAAAGTGTTTGCCTCTCCTAGACCTAGACAAATTATAATTAACCAAAAATGTGAATTACAACATCGAAAATCAAAATAAAATGCAATATTTTATGTAATAAGCAGAAGTCAGAGCGATAAAAAAGACTGGACTATCGGCATTGTGATCAGGTTATTGCAATTCATAGAAAGTATCTTTTAGTATAGTTTCTCTGTTTCACTCTCACGTACACAGCCTCCTCAATCGTTATCGTTATTTGTCTTAAATTACAAATACTTCATTTGGACCTCTGCTATTACATGTGGCAGACGTGATTAACTTGTTTCGTTAATTTCGCATCTACACATGTTCACATCAAATGGAAATTGATTCATTCCAAAATTGACTCTCAGATAATTCCAAAGACAGACAACCGAAGAAGAGCAGTTATTACTTTAAAGTATAAACATGCTGATAAAACGTTCGAAGACATTTTTATTTGATTTTTTTTTTTTGTAGTAATTATTGTAAAAATTGAATTTTTTGTTATTTGATAGATAATTGTAATTTATTTTAATACATTGGTCACAAATATTTTTGTCCCTTTCAGAAAAAGATATATTCTGTTGGGCCAATATATATTATTATTATTATTATTACACTGCTTCTATCCTAACTGTCCTTGCAAAAATGTGGATGACATCGCAAAATTTTGCAATAGAAAAACTAGCTGGAAACAATCGCGTAGCACGTTCCTTTAGCTTTACTTGAACATTACATACATACCTATCTTTATTTTAACTTATAATGGTTGTCATAAAAAACATAAAATTCGCAAAATCAAATCTTTTAATTTTTCGAAAGAGATGGATTTGATATACTGTATACATCAACCAACTTTTTGGACTCGAAATTACATTTACAAAGTGTCTGAAATGTAACAATAATGAACCAAAATCGTATAACGAATGCTAAAAAATGTAGTTACCTCTATCTTGAGTCCCGCTTTTTTACTCATCAAAACACATTTACTGTTTGTACGGGGTTTCTACAGGGTCATTATAAAATATTGTAGTCAACTCACCTATGAAAAACAAATGAAATTTTTCTCGTGCCGCTAATCACCAAAATGATTTGAACTGTTTTGAAATGTCACGAACGTCCAAACAAATCTGTCAGATGTGTCAAAAATTGAAATGCCCGGTTCGCGGTTTAATTTCATTTTAAATAGACACGAAAAGACGCCAGGCCAGAGCATTAAGGGTTGCAGTGTTATCGAGCATTTGTGAACGCCACTGCAATACATTTCAGTTTCAAAAATTGTAAATTGTCAGAAAAACGTTTAAGGGCTTTGTCATGAATTACACCTTGGAAAGTCGATTGGAGTTGAACAGAATAAATCATCTGGTCTGTTTTGCAAAGAAGCAATAATTTTTCAAATAATGAAATCCAAAAAGTGAGGTTAAGTTTGTCGAAACCAATGAACACGGTAATTATTTAAAAAATTACATTTTTATAGGTACCCTGAAGGTAAAAATTGTGAAAAATCACGTAATGGACAATGGCAGAGCAAGTCTTATCACAGTTAACGAACACTATGAGTACCTAATGGGTTTTTGCAGTAAATAATTTTGCCAAAGTTGTGATCCCGCGAAAGTTCTGTTTGTAAATTGTAAGGAATCGTCAAAATATTGGTGTAGACATGGTTTGTGACCGGTGCTTTTCTCTTGAAAAAACACAACTGAAATCCTTGATCTTCATCCCTACAATAGGTGAAAATTGCTATGTCCAAACATTACCTTCAGCTTTGCAGTTTCTAGATATCTGAAACATGCCAGATCTGCATAACAGGAATGTCAAAGAGGTTCTACCCAAAACACGCCCACATGGCCATCCTAATATCAAGATTTTTCAAAATTTCTATAAGAAAAAAGATGAAAAAACCAATAAAATTTCAGGAGCATAGTGTTAAGAGTTCTGTAGCTGATTATGAGATCTCTTGAAACAACAGAATGTTTAATAAAGATTTTTAACTTTCCTAATAGTAAAATTACAATTATTACTAAACAGTAAGTTGAAGTAAGTTTTAAATTAAGAGAATGCAACTAACACCGAAAGAAAAATGAAAGTTACTGAAAATAAAAAACTTTATTGCAGTACCTACATACACTTTCTACATCTAATTTTGGGTAAAATTTTACAAAGAGCACTTCTCGATTTCGCACAAACTGTTTGCACAGAACTCTTCTACAGGACCCCCTGATCACGTTCCTCACCTTCAAATGTTGTGGAAATGCTTACTTTTGCCACAAAAAAATTATTAAATTTCCTATTTGCACACTCTTCAATGGCAAGTCGTTTCGAACATAACCTAACTTTTTATAGTCAACAACATGGGTAGGTGTAATATCGGGTTTTTAGTGGAGGCAGGGCGCTTCGCGCCCTGCACCCCATTACAAACATACCCCTAAACGTGGCACTTCTTGCTCCGTGGATCATTTAGTTATTGGAATTCGTGCGAGTTCAACTGTGTGTGTGTCGTTGGTTGCCTACATGCGGCGCAACTAATAGGGTGCAAACCATAGGGCGAACACTAAATATTTTTTTCTGACACAAGGAAGCATTTCCACAACTTTTGAAGGCAAGGAACGTAATCAGGGGGTCCTGTAAAAGAGTTCTGTGCAAACAGTTTGTGCGAAATCGAGAAGTGCTCTTTGTAAAATTTGACCTAATTTTGTTTATTGATCACATTCATTTACTTGAAAAAGTATCAGGCCTATGAATCGTCGTCTGCTAACCACACACCAACCTTCATTGCGTGTGATGGTGTTTCTCCAAAAGCGTGAGTATTTTCTATACACCAAATTCGGAAGTTCTGTCAGTTGACATAATAGCCTAACAGATGAAACCAGGCTTCATCAGAAAAGAACGACAAATCGAGAATCCCGTTATCGTCCATATCAGCTTGAAACCAACTACACTACCCAACGCGGCAAGGAAAATCAGCTGGTTGCAGCTCCTGAACCAACAAAATCTTGTATGGATGCATATGTAACTTCTCTTTTACGATTTTCTGACATGGGCTGTATGGTACTCCGGACAGTAAAGATTTTTGACAAAGCTTTATTCGGACTTTGTTCCATTCTCAGTCTTAAATCTTCAACACCGTCTTCACTAACTTGAGGTCTCCCCGTCGGTTTTCACTTAGAAATGCTACCAGTGTCGTTAAATCTGGCCATAATTCGCCATATAGCGTCTTCAAAGATTCTTCATCAATGACAACAGAACATTTCACTAGATACTCGTTTTTAGACGCCTCCACAGAGTACACTCCATCCCCATCCTCATTTAACACCCCATTACGGTAATAGGCATGATGATTGCGCCAAAGAACTAAAAAAATCATTTGTAACACTGACCATAGTTATTCCTCTCTGTTCATTACCTGAGATTATTCCACAATGATCTGTAGTTTTGATAAAAACTGTTTTTTGAGACACTTATTAAAGTTCTAACAAAGGGGAAGACAGCAAAATTGAAAACAAGACAAGTCAATTAACGCACAAAGTGAGGGAAAACGTACCAGTACAAACGAAAAAATTATTGACATCTGACAGAATTTGATGAAGCGTTGAAACAGTGCAGCCGCTAATGTCAACTAATGTGGCCGTGGCGCTAAAAATAAAAATTCCAATATTAGTGTAATCCTTTCCACAAAACTGAAAAAGGCGGCACAAAATGTCACCAAAATCATGGCCTTCTTCGACTACAATATTTTATAATGACCCTGTATAAATGATTATAGGGTTGAAGCAGGTCATATAAATGTACCGCCTCTCAGTTTTGGACTTTACTAAATACCCAACAACTCACGACAAATACCATACGTATTTGTATAATTGATTGCCTAAATGCTTCATATTTTATTAAAAAATTAAACTAGTTCATTAAACAAATTGTTGCGGTTAAACATCACAGCAACTATTGAAAATGTCCACCATTTTGTTCAAGGCAGAATATTTTCATTCTCTTTTTAATTTCAAAAATCTTCTGTAACATCCTTTTGTTAATACTTTGGACTCATTGTTCAATTTCATATTGCAACAAGAACTCCTGACTGCTGAGGAAATCTTATCAAGGATGTTTGCGAATTCTCCTCAAGTCGTCTCAAATCATTAAAAACGTCCTCAGATACTGGAGGTCTTCCAAGGGGATTTCGCTTTATCGATATTGACAATTCGAACAAATCTATTGATTGCATTTTTAATATAAGATTCTAACGATGTTTCTTAAATCATTATCAAATCACGGTATTTGTCCAGATATTCTTACTTACAATCGGTTACAGAATACACTCACTCTCCGTTTACGAATGTATCATTGCGATAATAAGACAACAATCCTTTTCACGCTCTTCGCTTCCTGACATAAGAACAAAAAATTTCGTACGCAGGCACCAAAAGTTTTGTAAACGAATATTTTGTTGTTCTGAGCTTGGATCAACAGGAATTACTGTAATTCACATTTGAAAAATGTTAAAACAATAAAACCGATGACTTTAAATGACAGGTTACAAATGACATTACTGACAAGTAAGCACAAGAAGAGAATAATGAGGCGCATAATTTCAGCGAAGCCAGATTTTTGAAATCCATTGCCAACCACGCCCTTAGAATCATTTTTCGAAACCCTGTCTATTCTTTATCACTCACTCTTTTGCGTTTATTTTCTTTAACTACACTTTCGGTGCCTTTTGGTCACATTTTCCGACTGTTATTACAAAACATTATTGCCTCGATTCATACAATAACAGTAACAACAACAACAAAAACAATAACAACAACGTGAAATGTCATATAAGTAACCAAAATGACAGCTGTTCATAGCCCCCTATGTTAATAAATGTAAAGCAATGATGTCCAATAAAAATTAACTTCCACAAACTCTCAAATTAGCAAATCATATCAATCTTTCTTTTACTATGCCTACCATTCATAAATCAACTTGGTCGTTCCTGCATTGGTACATATGTAATTCTTTTTAAATACACTTAAATGGCATTTATATAATTTTTTACCCTTTTACACTTTTTAATTTTTTTCATGTTAGCTGAATCAGGTCTATTCTCTACTAATTGTTGTAATTCTGTACTAAAAAGCTTATTTCAACATCCCTTTCTGAAAAATAAAACTTATTTGAAGTCAACACCAATAATATTAAATGTCCGACAAAAATATTAACACAAAATTTCAAAATAGATCTTATTATTATGATTACTTAAAATATGTTTGAATTTTAACTTGTTGTACATTTAAAAGGAAGCCGCTCCGAATATCTTTCAGTCATTAACTCAGTATATCTGATACTAGCACTTAGACGCTTTCAAATTTTGCAGTCCTCTTTATTCACCAACAATTAAGCATTATAAAATCATGAAATGATAAACCGTCTTGTGGACATTTTAAATAATGGATTCCTGCATTACGTGTACTAGCGTAGAAAGAGTTGCCTTGGTGTGATATTTATCTCACTCACAAAGGTGATGTTCAACACAAAGCTTTTTACCGATATTATTTGCCTCATATACTATTCAATAACTTATCCATGAAACTGTGTTTTCACTTATTCGAAAATAATTTTACCCTCAACTCAACTTCTAATACTAATAACGATGCGTGCACTCTCTTAGACCAAGTTTTGCCATTTTCAGGTCGAACTGAATAATGGATTAAAACAAGTTCAATTTCAGACAGGAGACGTGCATGATCATTGTCGACATTGAAAAATGGCACATAACCATTGCTGTCCTAACTAAAATATTCAGCACACTACATAAAAATTGAGAAGTTCATTTTCCTGAAACCATCAAGTCGAGTCGGACTGGACGTTTACATTATTAAGGCTCACCAGGGAATGGATGTATACCGGAGGGAAAAATTACCTCGCGTAAAACTTTTACGCTTTTCTATTGACGAAAACCATGCAATTTTCCGACGATTGGTACTAAAATAATAATATTATCTACTTCTAAGACTTTGTATTGTGTACGAATACACATAGGCTTAGTAAAAAATTACTTCGATTGATGTATAAATAAATATAATGATTCCCAATATTCACTGTAGACGATGTAAGATAATAAGGGTTTGATTGAATTTCTCAATTATTTTGTTTTTTAAGATCAGTCAATTTATTATCATAATTTAAAGCAAGCAACTGAATATTCTGCAAACATTGTACGGTCTGCTGACTACAAAAATCAAGCATCTAGTAACTGAACTTTCAGATCTTGAAAGCAATACTAAAAACTTCAAATTTTAATTGTTAAATATGGTATAGAACAACAACATTTAAAATAATTTTTAAAATGCAGACATGATGAGGGAAACTATTATAGAGGGCAATTTCTGTAGCGAATACTTTCAGATTTTTTACTCCCATGTCATCATCAAAAAATTATTAGTATATTCCGAAACATCACTGATACAATTGTAACAAAATTCAACGTTTTAAGTTCACTCTATGAGTGAGTTATTTGAAGTGCTATGAAGAAATGGAACTATTTGTAATTGGAATGATTTGTAATTTTGCAGTGGATGTCCACCGCTCTTTCGCTTAGGTTTCCAAAAGTGGTTTAATTTCACATATTGTATGACATTGACAACATTATAAATTGTACGCTGCTAAGATGAATATTGTTTACGTAAGGATTAATTGCACCGAATAATTTTCATCCAGTACAAACTTGTTTGTTTCCATAAGAAATGTATAAAGTTTAACGTTAATAATGTGCTTAAAAACTTGTCAGAATGAGGCATGAATTAAAAAGTGGAGTTTAGGCTAAAAAAAATCCCGCTTACTTAAAAAATTAAAGGCTTTGATTTTGCGAATTTGTATTCAAAAAAAGAAATGCATATAAGAGTATGCTATTTTATACAATTTGTTATAAAAATTTTTAAGATATCATTTGATAGGGAGATTGGGCAGATTTTGGTTAGCCTTTTAACATCTACACGATATTCCTAACATATATAAAATACAATCGTTCCGGTAGTTTTGGAGATTATCTGCCTAATCAAAATCTGAAAGGACGGTACACAGACTGAACCAGGAGACCTAGTTTTTCATACTCTAAGGGTGATGACATGTCGAGAAAACATAAAAGTAGCCAGTCGCCACCCGATAGACTCGATTACAAAACTTTCTTTGTTTACGCTCAGAAAGCAAAAATAAAACTCGCAAAATTAAATTTCATAATTTTCTGAACATTTTGTATTTTATAAAAGGTTTTATTCCCACAACACTGAAAACACACAAAATATTTGTCGACGTATTTCGCCAACCACGTTGGCATTATCTAGACAAAGCTAAACTATATATTTGTTCGACTGTATTTCAAGGACGAGTTGTGTATAAGTAACCCTAGACCACATTTTTGTTCAACATTCGGTGATGTAACACACTTTTCTTCGCTACAACATCCACATCACGCTTGTTTATATATTTGGACGAAATGTTCATATGTCTGGGCCCGACGGCGACGGTCACGCCGCCGATAATCAACTAATATAGTAAAGGTTATTCTTGTAGTTTCCGGGAGAGCCTTTTTTATGCATTCATTAATCAATCATACTTTAGTTTTGTTTATTACATCCAGTGCATTGAATGATGTATCATACCAACAATATTGGAAAAATAGGAATGCGTTGTAAAGCACATGAATAAACAATAGAGTAACAGTAACAGTTATTTATCTATTCTATTATTGTATTCTCACAATGTGAAAATGGGATGTGCTCTTTCTGATTTGAAGGAAAAAATAGTTGCAAACGCCAGGAATCGTATCCGGGTCTTCTGTTTCGTCTTTATCAAACACTTGTTATATAGATTTCGTCTTAAAGCACCATCATTTGGTTGCCGAAAACATCACACTTTTGTAGTTGAAACAGCGAAACATACATAATTCTCCTCTTCTCTCCAATACATTGCGTGCTAAAATATTTCATCATTTAAATAGGAGACAGATATACATATTTTCTACTACGTCATGATCATGAAGATTAAAATTCATAAGTTTTTTTAGCTGTAGTATGTAAAACTTGATTGATCAACTTCCATCCCAGTGTATCAGCCGCATTATTTAGTTAGCTTGTAATTGAGTAACCTATTAGCTAATTTACATTAATAATAGTATCAAAGTACAAATCTCCTGCTTCATATTGTACAAAAATTTGACTTTTTCTGACAATTTAAGTTCTCATACGTTTTACAAATTTACAAAGGGTTTAGATTATCGGCTTCGTTTCGGCATGGTTGATTTAGATTTTAATACTTGCTGTAAGTTGCAAAATTCTAACAAAATTCGCGCCACTTATTTTGTTCCAAATAGCAATAAACATCTTCATGAAATTTTTAACTTCGAAATTTTTTATAATAAACCTAGATGTAACTAAAGACTGGTAAGAAAAAAATAACATAGGATTAACGTATTTCCTCTCATAGATTGGAAAGGAGATTTTCAAAAAAATATTGAAGAATAAGTACCATAACAAACGTGAATTACAGTTTTTGATATTCTTATGCATTGTGAATTCGTCCTTCGGCTACTTTTGAGATTTTTAACCTCTCCTGTTGCTACACCAAATAGTGTAAACAAATACTCGGCTTTAATATCGATTAGTTTAATACCTACATTTTTAAAAATTCTAGAAAAAAATATATACGATATGAATGCATTGTATATACACTAAGTTACAAAAAAAAATGGCGTACTCTAGTTTTGCCATGCCTGTTATGTGGATAATTATGCTTTGTTTTTGAAGCCAGAAAGTATAGTAACCGAATCCCTCGGACGAATGGCCACTTTTATGTTTTCTCAACGTATCATGACCCCTACAGTACGAACAAAGTAGTCTCTCGTTTCCATCTGTCTGCCTGGCGTCTACATTCATCTATATTAGACAGGTAATCTCCGAAACTGCTGATTTTTGTCAAATTTTGTATGTGTATTAGAAATATCATGTAGATGGCTAAACGGTAACCAAAATTTTGCTAATCATTCCCACCAAAATTTAATCATTTTAAAGAATTCTATGTGATTTAAATGTTCTACAGCAATATACTCCTATAGGTGTACGAATCCGCTTTGAGTTTTTTCCCAAACCATCTAAATTTTCACAAAAACATTTGCACAGTATACCATTAGCGTACGATTACGATACCCCGATCGTGACTCAGTGCGTAAGAGCTCGGAACGCGGGCCGGCGCCGGCGGTCCGTTCGATGCCAAACTTGGCCTTTTTTTTTCTTTTTTTCTCGCGCTGTATATTATCTTTGTTTATGACGTCATAACAATTTTTTATTTAAGAACGAGTCACTCCACTTTCTTGAAAAGGTGAGAATACGTCTTTATCTAAATAATAATAATAATAATAATATTTAGAATATTCTGTTCGACTGTGGCTGAGGCAATAATTTTAGTTTCTTTTAAATCACAGAAATTTATACGTGACATTCTTTCCATGTATAAACAAACAATTTCTAGTGCTTGTTTATATATCGGTAGAAACCTTGTTATTACTGCTGAGAGGCCATTTTTCCCGCTTTAAATATATTATAACATTGTAAAATCTGTCGAAATAAACTTTGACCAACTTTTTTATTTCAAAAATATGTAAAAAATTATCTTTATTAGTTTCACTTCTTAATATTCCTAAACTATTGCAATTTTTCTTAAAAAAAACAAATTCATTTTCTGACTGACGTTGTTCGCAAGTGCAACTTGACCTAAAATTTGCCAAAATGTTGGATTGGATTGTATAGAAAAGCATGTTAAATGAAATAATCCAATGAGTCTCAAAAATAAATTCTTCGTTACTTACGTGAAAACGCCTTTTAGAAAACGAAGCACAGAAAATACTTTAAGAAAATATTATTTTTCAAAAGCAAATGAATATCAAAAATAATATTATATGGAACTTTGCAGAATATTTTTTGGTCACAATTTTATAGTGAAATAAAAATTCAGATAAATTAAAAAATAATTGTTATGAGGTTATGACGAATCTTTTTTTTTAATATTTTGCTTTCTATCAATTATTTCATGTTAATGAAGGAATGCATACATAAGTACAAGAGAACTCATTCGTATAGTGAAATAAAAATTCAGATAAATTAAAAAATACTCATAATTGTTATGATGAGGTTATGACGATTTTTTTTTATATTTTGCTTTCTATCAATTATTTCATGTTAATGAAGGAATGCATACATACGAGTAGAACTCATTCGTCTTTATTTATAACTAAATTTCGTTAAAGTGGTGGTAAATTTTTGTTCCTCTAAAATGTCAACCATGAAAGTACGGTCTCAATCCAACACCAAAACGTACCTACAATGGTTTATACATAGGAAACATTGCAAAGAACATAGTGTCTAAAAGTCACTATTTAAATAATCAAAATATCTAAACAAATGCTAAATACATATAATGGTAAAAGAAAACAAAATCACTCCCTAGATAAATAATCATTGTAAAACCAAGTTGAAAACCTGGTGGTGCAGTTTGTTATCTAATTCAGATGAAAGACAAGAACTTTGTTTTTGTATTCCACCTATATTTTAAAAATATTTTTGTACGATTCAGTACGAACATACTTCTATTTATTTATCTCTTTCATTATTCTTACAAAATAACGTAGACGATTTAAGTCCGGTATAAAAATGGGCTATCGTCTTCTACATTTTATCTACACATTTAAATGCAAATATTATTGTCAGGTGGATGTAAAAAAATTGAGAAAGCTTTTAAAATTAATAAGTTGCTGTAGGCAGGAAGATATTCAAAATATATTCTTATGTTTGGAAGTCGTTTTAATTGCAAATTATTAAGGCAGAATTTTTTGTAATTAATGCGACATAAAAACATGCTGTGTTGGTAATGAATGTAGCCCTAGGTTTCAATTTTATTTAATTAAACATTTTTTAACACAAATTAAATATCTGATCTCAATTAACAATTAGATTTTTAAACTTTCATAAAACGTGTCCATAAATGATCTGGAAAGCTCTGTCATGTTTTAATCACTGTAATAATAAGACAAACAAATATTTAAGAAAAAATCTTCCGACCCACCCTTGATACCAGAATCATTTATGGATCCGTAAAAGCGGTTGTAACGAAAAATAAATATCTCTATGCTAGATTCACTAATACACAGTTTTATTGAATTTTATCGAACTTTTCATCATTTTTAAATTAAAATTCGTTTCTAGACAGCGCTCTCCATCTGTTAGGAGAAGCCGAACGCTTCTTGAATTTAAGAACTCTGGATTTAGGGGAGTGCGACATCTACCGTCTAGTCAACATATTAGAGTCTCTCAAGCAACTGTACCAACTAGAAGGTTTGTGTCTACAGGGAAACCCTTGTTCGGTAAAGTTTCCTTTTTATAGAAATTGTTATGTTAAAATAGAATACTAGTTTAAACGATGTTACGATCAGTGACTATAATGATGCTAGACAGAAAACTGACGAAAACATCGCTTGAAACTGCTTGAACAGAGGAATACGTCTGAAACATATCCCTTGCAAAATGATCACCACTACACAATGAAACTTCTGAATTCCATGCAGAAGTCTGCAAAACACTTGCAGTTCCAGACTGCTCACCATTCAAAACTGTTTTTTGTGTATATATTTTAGTTTTTCCAGCACAATACCCAATTATTGACCCAACATTTCAGTGCAAAATAGTACTTTACACAATGAATTCACCTTTTAATTAAGAGCACAAAGCCTGTTCATAATGTCGTGAATAAATTCGCCGAAAAATTAAAGAACGAAACCTGACAAAAACGCTCGAATAAGTCGATTAAAATTTTGCAAGGGCCAAAGTCAAAAATAACTTTGAATTTTTACTTCCCAGACGTAAGCTAAGCAAGTATTTTTAATTGTAACAGGATCCCCATATTTTCTCGACGTTTCACCAGTTCATGACCCTTAAGAGAACGTGTCGATATTTATTAATTAGGTAGATAGACAATTTTCGAACCTACCGGACTGATTGTTGTCAAATTTTATAGGTGTTAGAAATATTGTATAGATGATAAAACGTTAACAATCAGCAGCTTCATTATCCGACGTTGTTATAGTTAGATTTCTTACTTATTTTTTTTTAAGTTTTCTAAACTCTTGATTTGAGGGAGTTCTTCTATTGGGATGTTGCCTGGCGTTGAGACGACCAGTGGGATCAAAATTTTTGTCACACTTTCCCAATATTAATAACATATCTGTGAACAGATAAAATGAACACCTGTATAATACAAAATTAAAAAATATATATAACATTTTTGCAAAAACAGTCGTCGATCTCTTATCATTTTTCAGATGAGCTGGAACATTTATAGGTAAATTCAACAATTAATTTATGAAAAAATATTTATAATCTAATTAAATTAAATAGATATTTTGCTTTGTATATACAGTCATATTGGGTAATTTTTAAAATTTCTCCTCCAGTTACCTATGACGCTTACGTCAGTAGTTTCAATTCTGTTGCTGATGTAAGGGTCATAGTTAACTAAGACAGAAATTCAAAAAATCATCTATTATAATTTAAAAATAAAACACACTTAACAATTAAGTCATGCAAAAACATCATAGCAGCATATTTACAATATAAAAAAAACAACACAATTTTTCGAGAAAGTTGATAAATCTAAACGAAAGTATTAAAATTTTTAAACAGTTATTTTGTTTGCAACTAACATAATCTCGATAGAATAACGAGTGATATCGGTTCGGAAGATGCGGCTGGCTCCTCTATGGATCTTCGTTTCCTAGGTTATGTGTATAAAAAAATATTAACCAGAGAGTATCGAACTCCAATGACATGACTAGGCGAGCATCGTCTTGTTAGAATCAAATGAAACATTCGGATGGATGGCTATCGAAAAAGGAACTTAAAAACTCCCACTATGTCAGTACAACTGATCAAAAATTAAAACACAATTTAACAGAGTCATAATTGGAAAAATGTGTGAGTTTTATCTTATCTTTTTTTAAGTTAATATTTTTTCAAAGTAATAATAATTATTGATACAAAGGAGTATTTATCATTTTTGTATATAGTTTTTCTCTTCATTTGAAATGTGCAACGAAGAACTGTGAGTTCTTGTGAATTTTCATACTTAAATTGTTTATCGAATTTATTTCTACTTTACAGATACACCGTATGTATAGGTATGATCTAATTAAAGGTGTGAGTCTTGTTCAAGATTTCTCACGTAAATGGCTAGATCGTATATAATTATTTGCAACTGAGTTTCATAATGACACCACAACTGCCTAATTATATCCTAATTGGGGACAACCTGGGACAATTGAATTCAGAATTTCAAATTCACTGCCGTCTCAGGAGTATGTTTAACTGCTTGTCATGCATGAGAGGTGATTTCAAAAAATATGTTACACTACTAATGAGACATCTTCAGCACAATACTTTTTTCAGGATTTCACACTATTTTTAAGAAATATAAAATTCGATTTCAATTAAAAAAATTCACCCTCGGAAAAGTAGTTCAAATTTAAGGATTCTACCCTATTTTCAAAGGTATATTGAAAAAGTAACATTTCAAAGATTTTGCCTTGTTTTTAAGGTGGTTTTTAAAGTTTTCAGAAAGTAACATTTTATAAAGTACCTATATTAAAAATGTTAAAATCACCTCCGGCTCCTGAAACTATGCTGAATTTCAAGGCTTTTTGACCTGTTTTTAAATTTGTACTATATGAATCTGTTCAGCACAACAATTTTAAGGATTATCCCTGTTTTAAGGAATATTAAATCTGCAAAACCGAATGTTTTGAAATCTTGCAGATGTTTTAAAGTTATGTTAAATTATGATAAATTTTTAATCAAAATATATTTGCTTATTCCCTCCAAAAAATTGATTACGTCAGCTAAAAATTTTGTCGAATAAATTCTATATAAAATATACAAAATATGATGAGTCTGTACTTGTCAATTATCATTCCATTCATGTTTTTTGGATTTGCTTATACAGGATGACTCAAAATATTAATAAATTAATTTATTTTATTGATTTAATCAGGAACTACAAAACTGAATGCTTTGAAATCCTGGAGATGTTTTAAAGTTATCATAAGCATGGTAAATTTTTGATCAATATGTATTTGCTCATAACCCTTAAAAATTGATGACGAACCTTAAAATTTTGGCAAATAAATCCTATCTAAAAAGTACAAAATATGATCAGTTTATACATGCAATTTATCATTCCATTCATATTTTTTAAAATTGCTTATACAGGATGACTCAAAAAACAATTAATTAATAATTCAATACATTTTATTGATTAAATCAAGAATTGCAAAATTGAATGTTTTGAAATCTTGCAGACGTTTTAAAGTTATTGTAAGCATGGTAAATTGTTAATACAATTACAATCTATTCTTTTTTATTTCCAACTTTGCAGTTTCTTTATTTGATTAGATGATAAATATACTCTATAATCACTCATCGTTTTTGACTCTGGATTGGCGTTGTCAGTCATTTATTTAATTAAAACCTCGACAAAGCTTTGTGAGCCAAAGGGGAACTCGACTTCATTTCCAAGTAAATCTTTTTATCTGTGATAGTCACATTTACAGTTCTTTGAGATTCAATTACAGTATATATGTAGTAATTAATATTTTGATAATCTCTTAATGTCCATTTAACTTCTAGTTCAGAAAATTTTGTTTTTCTAAATAAATTTTTATCATTTTGTTTGTAACACACGTGCCTTCGCCTAATTTTTTTATAATTACATAAAAAGAATGCGACATGCAAACGATGTAAATCCGCACCATTCACTTGATATTCATAAGCAAGATGTTGAGTACCCCTGATTTTAATATTTTTATTGTTTGTTTGTCTTGGCAAAATTATCGTTTCGTTCAGCTCTAGAAAAAAAACGAGAAAAATTCTAGATATACATTTTATTTTGACTAGGTATTTACAACGCGTCAGTTTCCATTTCCAGAGGACTACAAATTACTACCTACGGTAACAGTTATGTACATTACAACCACAAAGAAAGTTAGATTTGCTAACTAATAGTGAAAATTTTTTTTTCACTCGAATTTTACGTAATACAATGCGAACTTTCAATTCAAAACTTTGTTATAGTCTCGTATAATTAAAAAAAATTTAGATAAAGAGATTAATTTTGTAACAGTTTTTCATCTTTTGTTAATAACCACCTCTCCAAGTATTCTTTGTTGAATGCAAAATTATTTGTAATTTTTTAAACAACTGTTTTTATATCAACATCTAAATGTTTAAATTTTTCAGATTTATTTTGGGCATCATATTTGTATTGAGGTGTATATGAATCTGCTGTGTCTGCATACCAACATAATTGTGATGCTGAAGTATCAGATACATTGCCTGAGATTTCAATCAAATTTGAAGTTGACGTAGCAATACCCCAACACCCACATGATTTGTTTGTTCTATTAATATCTCTTCATAGAAAAACTCAAAAACTCAAACTAATTTTAGATTTAACAAAAATATAAAGCTTTCCAGCCACTTATGTTACTTTCAATACACCTATACTATTCAAGTTCGTTCACATTGATATTATTTTCTCTTCTTTCATTGTAAGTATAAGTTTTTGTTGATTCATCAGTTACAAGGATTTCATCAATACGACATAAATTATCTACATGTTCCACTTCCATTTAAGATTTATTATAAAAAACCTTTTAAGAAACGTTAGCAATTTTAGATCACGTGAGTAAAATCTATATTTATTAATGAATTGGGATTGTATACTTTGGTTATGAAATCCAAGTTGCCTCAGGCAATTGACTCTTTCAGGGACGCTTTACCAGATTTGATTTGATTTCAATAATATCTGTTGATTTTTTTGTTAATCGATTCTTTGGTGAACTTTTCTTTTTTAATCCGTCGCCTCACAGATGTTCATTCAACGATTTTTCTTTCATTTTGTTTAGAATAGAATATGTAGTATATGTAGAAAGCGGCGGTGATTTGACATATGTAGATGCTGTATTTTTAAAAGACCTGAATTTACACCTTGAATGATATCATTTTTATTATTTTCCCAAAAATGTTGTAGTACTCGTATATGGCGATATAAAAAGCCTAATTCTGGCATTCCAATTTTTTTATAGATTCAAAAATATTTCCCTCTGTGATATTTAAGACCAAACCCATATTGTTTTAGAAATTATTGTTTTCTATGAACAACAAGTACCATTTATCCTACAAAAACTGCTCCACAGGCTGGAGGCAAAGACGATTACTGAATATTCAGAACAAAATTTAAACACTCATTGATTTAGCTGATTTGCAACGGAAATGCGAATATTAAATATATAATCCGTACGATTAATCGGTAAATATTATGGATGTGTTGGTTGAACATTATTTAAAGATCTAGGTGAAATATTTGGAGTAATTGCCTATACTTATAACGTCACTTCTAAGATTATTTTGATAACTAGACGAAACTAAGGAGCACTCTATCAAAATTTGATCAATATCTTTGGTGATATTATCAATTTTTGTTGAAGAGTTTATTTTTTTTAATTCCAAATCCTAAAACTCATGTAACTTACCATGTGAAAAGTCAATTTCATAATCTATATCACGTATAATGTATAATTAACATAAAACGATTCGTTGCATAATTTACATCAAAATAAAACTGGGATCCTGAGGCAAAAATTATTCTTGGAAAAATTATTTCATTCATTCTTATCATACAGACCGTTTGGTAATTTCAATATTTTCCAGTCCTGTTCAGCCACATCTTCGCCTATGGCCTGTACAGCACTGGTCCCTTTCAGGGACGCTCTGGATCGATTCTGTCGGTCTTTCCTAATTTCATTCTGTTTATGACCATCACCAATTAATTCGCCTTGCATGCTACGCACTAGTCCACTTTGTGGATGGTCACGAGGGTTTTTAGACCTGTATTTTATTTCATTATTTTTATTTTCTTCGGTAATATTATTGTCCCAACTATACCAGAGACTTGCTGTTTTCAAAACAACGTCTCTTTTAATCCAGATAAATTAATATAGTTTTCAGAATAACTACTTATTTCAAAATCATTATCTTAAAAAAATGTTTCGAGAATATAATAATAATATTTTTTTTCCGAAAACCGTAATACACTGTAGGATATCGTCAAAACAACCATGTTACTACATATTACATCTATTCTAAAAAACAACAACAACAAAATTGCTTCTGATTTTTAAACAAATTAAAATATTCATCAAATGTGTAAACTGGTGTTTTTAAGAGGAATTTCTTCGTTTCTTTGTTAAAAGTTCTTACACCGAGTACTTTCGTCTCATGTGGTAGTTCATTATCAAATTTGATAGTCCAGTATTGCAGACTTTCTCGTGTGCGTTTTATTCTGTGAGCTGGAATGACGTAGTCTTCCCGCTTCCTAGTTCTATAATCGTGACACCCATCCATTCGTGGTGTGTTTATGTTAATTTACATGTAAGTACTTCAAACAGGCCCATATCTACTTTTGTACAGACTTCCCCCTAGCAATATTCCATACGAGACTGTACTTTGAAAAATACGTCATCCTGGCCGCCTCTAGTGAGCAGTACATTTTGACTTTTTTAATGCAGAAAATGATATAATACAATTTCTCGGCCAGATGTACAAGATGAGTATTCCACTTCAGCTCATTATCCAAGTGTACTCCCAGTAATTTTATGGATTTTTTCTGTAGCTGCTGTAGTAAATTGATTTCTTTCTGTTTTCTCCTGGTTGTTAATTAAATTTTTTTGGCTAAATCATTCTTCTGTTATGCATTGAGCATTTTGTCGAAGTGATTCCAAGTTTTGAGTACATGTACCTTTTGCTACCAACGCTGTATCGTCGGCATACATACAGTCAGAGCTGTTCAAAGTACTCAAAAAAAGTACTTGAAGTACCAAGTACAAAGTACTACTTGAAATAATGTTCAAGTAAAGTACCAAGTACTTACTTTCAGCAAGAGTATTTCAAGTATCAAGTACTTTTCAGATGTACTTGAAGTACAAGCCAAGTACATTACTTCAAGTACTTACAAATACTTGAAGTACTGAAAATGCTTCAAGTACTTTCTAATTATTTGAAATACTGTAGAATTAGATAACTTTTCCTGTTTTTTTAAAAAAGCTTAATATATTTTAGAACCGAATTTTTTAATATTCAGAATTTAAGTATACAATAATACATATTTCGCCACATAAAAAATTGCATAAGCATCAACTTAAATGCAGAATGGTAGCTCACTTATTAATAATACTATGTTATTTATAAACAATATTCTTTTGAAATACTTTTACATCTTTCTGTTGACACAATGCCTTCGACAAAATTAACGTCTATTTCTAATTTAAAATTTAAAATAAAATACATGACGGCGTTGTCTATGTATGTTTACTATTAATTTACAACAAAAACATCGGCGCTGTATGGTATTTTCTCAGGCTTCTGTTGCCTTTTTTTAATATTTTGAATTTTGGTTTACCACCAAAACGTTCTGATTTTTTAATAAAGTTGTGTTAAAAATAATTAATTTTATGAACCGGTTCCGTGTTTAAGTTTGTGGGTAGTTTACAGCACCCTTAATCATTACCCATTGTGAAAGTGCACAGGGCCTGATTTGTGAAACTGAAATTTTTCAGAAAAAAATTTTAAGAGCAGTGCGATAACATATAATAAGCATTCACGTTCGGTAGAAGTAACTGACAGAAACTTTTCTGTGGTTAAGTTGCAATCTTAAGATCACTAGAAATTTAAGATTGGCATCAACTGTCTAATTTTCTAATTCAAATGTCAAATCTGAATTGTGTGGAAAAAAACGAAGTTTTTCTAATTTCAACACGCTTCGTTTCTAGAAAATCCTTAAATACAGCGTGGAAACAGTTTCCATAAAAGTAATCACGAGAAAGCTCATTTTAAAGGAAAAGAAACAAGAAATATTTCGTGGTTTTAAAAAAATTGGGTAAAACGGAAACAGTTAAACTGGTGGCAGAAATATTCTCCGTAAAGTTCGCTAGTGTTGTCGAGTGTTTTTCGAATTTTAAAATAATACAGATACAGCGGCGCTTGTGCCGTTAATATTATAATCAGAATCAGAAAGACGACTGCGCATATTTATATACCTACATGCTTTGTTGGTTCCGTTCTACAATTGGTTTTTAAGTTTTATATAATCGTTATTGTTTTGTAACAGGTAAAACACTTGGCTTTGAAAATAATTGTACATAATACACGTATAAATTTAGGTTTCCGAAGGCGAAGTTTTTCACATTTTAAACACGTTATAGCTGCCAGAATCAAATTTCTAAGGCGGTACCTATCTCCAATTGCGTGATTGTGGTGAAGATTTACTTTTCATTTTCTTGAATGAGACATGGATATACCAGAACGGATCCATGGTGAAATTGTGGATCCATGATGATGACATCAAAGCTTGTCCTCCTAAAAAAAACTAGTGAAGGGAAAAGATTCAAAATTTTACATGCGGGTTGCTCTTTGGGCTTTTAGAGGGATGCGATTTTCTCCTTGGTTCAAAAATAGATTCACCAGATTACCACAAAACCATCACATTTTCGATATTTGACCTTTACTTACTTACATGTCACATTTTTGATAGCTACTTTCTGACATTCCAGTAATACATTATACACTAGAACAATTATGTCCGCAGTTACACAGCTTAAAAAAAAAAGTTACCAAATGTAGTTACATCTACCGAACGTGAATTCCTTATACATGCTCGTGACATAAAAGTCACTATGTTGCATTTTCAAAAAAAGCGTATGAATTTTTTAAATAAAAAATAAAATGCCTAAAACGAGAGACCATTTTCAGCGAAAACTATAACTCTTGAAAAATATCAAGGTGATCAAAGTAATTAGTCGTTTTTTACTTCTGCGGTTACCAAAAATGAATGCCCCATATTCCTGAATATATCTGTCTACCACTTAGGTACGTATTTACTATTCTAAGAATTATTAAATTAACCTAACTACTACAGTGACTAAATAGTAAACACATGTTTGTCTAACTAAGTATGTGACTTTACACTGACAAATCACAAATAATAGATTCGTAATGCTATTCCGTCCATTTATAGAAAATTTTGTTCCTCTAATGACACAATACTTTCAAAATTTTCCTTTACATTTTCGATTGGCTTATTTTTTATTTTTACCTGAAAACCCAAAGAAGATGACATTAGTAACGGATAACTACAATGACTTCAGGGAATGCCTAACAACGGCTTTTGCGAAAATTCAGGTAAATATGTACTAAATTTATTATTGTTAAAATATTTCGTAGGGGTGTATTTATCTAGGCAATTATACTAACTAATCGCGAATTTCATTAACTTTGGATTTTTTTTTAATGTGAATATGTATTTTGTTCCATTTACGGAAGCGGCCACTGACCCTTTTGGGTATCTTTACCTGATATTGTAAATACAAATGTAAATTCAGTACTTCTGTAACCGTCCTGTATTTAAACATCGAAACCGAACGCTGTCTATTATTTCGCACACAACAAAACAAAGGTCCTTCGAGCAATATCAAAGTACAATTCGGTACTCATCAAAACCATACAATCATGGTCATATCAACTGGATTACAAAAAACATTGGTACTACGAGCCGAGTTTCACAAAACATATTTCATTTTGAACAATATTGGGTTTATGTAATAAGCGATGCAATGTAATACGTAAAGTTGTTGTACGGTAATAAATAAAATCCGCACAGGAAAGATAAATGACACTAATTAGTGTGACTTTTAAAATCATTGTTTTTCTGCATTACGTCTTTTTAAATTGTTGGTGTTCAAATAATTCATACAATTTATCAGATTATTTGAAACTGTAATGTGAGAAAATATAAGTAGTAATAACAAACTAAGTTTATATGGCTGAACCATGTATAAACAAAAAAAGAAAATTTGGTAAAAAACGAGTGTCTAACATGATAAAGAAAATTAAACAGCAAAATATTTAACATAAAATTGTGTTTAAATTCTAGGAGGAAGAGGCGAATATGAAAGTCTGTACCTGCCATCAGCTATTGCTATTATAATAATAAAAGGGATAATCCCCTGCCGAGTTCTCCGCCCTGACCAGGCTTCTTACTGACAAATACATGGCGGGGTTAAGAAACTAATGAAAGAATAAATATCTTTTTGAACAAGTACTGAATCATTTCTCAAATATTTTCAAATCCGACCTTGCACTTTAGCAGGTACGTCAACAAACCCGATTCCCTTTGGGGTACCGGGAAGGTACTGAAAAACTACCCGCAAAGTTAAGTTCCAAACCAAAATACAAAAAAGACAAATTTCGTATATTCACAACTTTACATTGCTGAAAATTTTACACAGATCTCCGACCCTTCTGCTGTCGTCATCCACTCTCAAATGACATATTTATGACATTAATTTTCTTACTTACCTATCTATCGGCATTATGCAAGTACCTATGAAATGTATGTCATATTGTAGGTAAGATATCCACAATCACAGATCAAAATATAACCTCACAGGAAACAAACACGATTTTACTATAAAAATACATCTAATCAAATAATTGAATTAATAACTTCAAGTATTGAACAGACCCTATTTTGAGATGTGAAAGCTTCGTAAAATAGAGACTAAAGTATTTGAAATTTCCACTTTCATACTTCAAGTAATTCAAGAGTATTTAAAATACTGAGTGAAGTACTTGGAGTAAAGTACTTGGCAAAATCAAGTACTAAACTCAAGTACATTTTAGAAATACTCCAAGTACCAAGTACCAAGTACCTAAATATAAAAGTACTTCAAGTAAAGTACTTGAAGTACTTAAAGTACTTGAAGTATTACTTCAAGTACTTTTACTTGAAGTACTGAACAGCTCTGCATACAGTATTGTGAAACCAATCTAGAATAGACGGAAGATCTCTTATAAATATTGTGAAGACACGGGGCCCTAAGATAGAACCTTGCGGAACCCTCTTTTGTAATAGTTCTCTTCCCGATAATGTGTTATTCTATCGCATTTCCTGATATCTGTTCCCCAAGAACGATCGTAGTATTTCCAGTAGGCTTCCCACGAAAACTGTTCCAAGAGGATTTCATGGTCCACTAAGTCGAAGGCTCTGGATAAATTTAGTGTGGTTGGCGCTGTAAATCTATCGCCCCTGTTATGTTATTTATTACCTCTACCAGAGCTGTCATTGTAGATTTACCTCCCATGTATCCATGTTGGCTAGCATTCCACAGCTCTTTGCTTTGAAAGTATTTTATTATTCTTTCTTTCAAAAGGTTTTCGAATATTATGGAAGAAACTGGGAAAATAGAAATAGGTCTATAGCCAGACAGGTTCTCCAATTCCCCTTTTTTGTAGTTCGGTACTACCTTAGCTATTTTTAGTTGTTCCGGAAATAGTCCTTCCTCCAAACATTTGTTAACGACGTCAATCAAAGGTATGATTTTGTAAGGAATTATCTTCAAAAATAGATTTGTATTAAAGCCAAAAATATCAAATGTCTTTTTCTTTTGAATTTTCTTGTCATAGTTCAAGACCTCTTCTTCTGAAAAAGGAACTAAAACAAAAGACCCGTGGTGCTGTGATTTTATGGTTCTTCGTGCCCCAATAGTATTATCCATGTCATCACTGACTTGTAATGTTGCAACGATATTCACTCCGATATTAACGAAGTAATTATTTAATTGGTCGCTAGTATTAGAGCGACTTTTCGTTTTTATTCCTTTGATTTCGTTACTTATGGACCAGACAGCCTTTTGTTTGTTGACAGCTTCTGCTATTCTTCCAGTGTTATAAGCTTTGTTCGTAGCTGTTATTGAAGTTTTATATTTACATCTCAGTGTATTATGTTTTCCTTCCGAGCGGATCTTGCGGCCATTTAATAATTGTATGCAAACAATCCAGGTGGTGTTTTAGGGCTCTCAATTCGTTGCTGAACCATTTTTTGTCTACTTTAGATAGATAGTATAGTCTTTGCCATTTCTATTGAAACACCACCTGTTGATTTTCCCTAAACTTTAGCAATTGCTAACAGTTTTCGGTTGATTGACAACGGCTTTTAATTAGAAAATTGTGTGAATATGAACGTTGCCAAATTTACGATCAACAAGTGGTGTTTCAATAGAAATGGCAAAGACTATATATATATATTGTTACACAAAGAAAAATGAGCAACTTAAAATTAGAGGATCGCAGCGTTATAAAGTTCCTCACAAAAGAAGGCCAGCAGCCAAAGACAATTCGTGAGATGATGGTGGCAGTTTATAATAATATTAATAATAATAATAATAATAAGACTTTATTGCCCAACAGATTATTATCCAATGACAGGACAATATATTACAATTAAATTAAGATAACATTCAAAGAAAAGAAAAAAAATTATACATAATTAAAGAAATAATTACAAAAATTACAAAATACAGTGCAGTGCTCTCTAAATCTGAACCCTAAATGTAAAATAAAAATTTAGTAATATACTATCATATTGCTTTAAACAGTACAGTTCACATCACTAAAGTTGCGTAAAATTGCACTAATACTTGAAACAAATATATCACAACGGTTTGCTACTTGATTCATAGATTTGCACATCCTGTATACTGGTGAATTTAACCCTAAATTAGTCCTACAATGGGGTAATTTGAACGGATCTGGATTTCTACTTTCTGGCCTTGGGATGTTAAACGATAATTGACACAATAAGTCACTGCAGTCAATGGTGCCCGCTAAAAGTTTTTTCAAAAAAATTACACCAGCAGTATTACGTCTGGAGCGAAGGGACTCAATATGATATTCCGCGAGCAACAGTTGTTGTGAATATCCATTTGGTGGATACACAGCGTGAGTTCGAAAATACAAATACTTTAAAAAGCGTCGCTGCACAGATTCTAAATTGAATGACTGATAATTGTAGAATGGCGACCATATAATAGATGCGTATTCAAGTTTGGAGCGAACCAATGAATAAAATAATGACATAAGAGCTTTAGGATCAGTGAATGATTTTGTATTTCGAATTAAGAAACCTAATACTTTAAGAGACGATGTAACAACATGATTCATATGGTCATTAAAACTTAGTTTCATGTCAAATATTACTCCAAGATCCCTTGCAAAGTCAGACCTATTGAGGTTTGCGTCACATATTAAGTAATCAAAATGTAGTACGTTGAGTTTGCGAGAATACGAAACTATATGACATTTATCTGTGTTTAATAGAAGATCATTATTATCACCCCATCTACTAACTCTGTTAAGATCTTCCTGCAATAGTCGACAATCTTCTTCACAATTAATAACTCTGTAAAGCTTTAAATCATCTGCGTATAAAAGACAGTGAGAGTTAGAGATATGAGCAGTAATATCATCTACGTAAAGAAGGAAGAGAAGTGGACCCAAGTTTGAACCCTGGGGCACACCTGATGATTGTAAATAATTAGTAGATTTACAGTTATTATAGACAACACTCAACTTTCTGTCATGTAAGTACGAAGTAAATAAAGATAACAGAGGAGTAGAAAAACCAAATTGATGTAGTTTACACAGAAGATTAATGTGATTTATGCGGTCAAATGCCTTTGAAATATCGGTGTAAATTACATCGACCTGTAAATTATTATCTAAACAATTTGATAAATACTGTGTGATGCAAGTGAGGTTACTGATTGTTGAACGGCCACGGATAAAGCCATGCTGTTTGACTGACAATAAGTTTTTTACGCAAGGATATATGGAACTGTAAATTACACTTTCAAAAATTTTTGCAAAATTTGACAATATTGAGATGGGCCTGTAATTACGTATATTCGATGATTCACCCGACTTAAGAACTGGACAAATTCTTGCAAGTTTCCAAACATCCGGAAATGTGCTAGTTTGAATACACTTGTTGAAAATAAGGGTTAGAGGCGCAAGTAGCGCATTGGAGCAGTCACTAATAAGAAATGCAGGAATACAGTCCAAGCCAGCACTCATGTTGGGTTTTAATTTTTTTATAGCTGAGTTAACTTCTTTATCAGATATAGTAGTAAGATTTATAGATGGCCAATTAGTTGATGTTGCAAAAGGATCAGTAGTAGGAATAGACGATGAAATGAAAACGCTGGAGAAGAAGTCTTTGAATGCTTCGACAATTTGTTTGGGGGTCGACAGATCTGTTTCATCAAACTGCATTCTACAGGGAATGCGTGTTCGCCCTTTTTTGTCATGAAAGTATTTCCAAAATTCCTTAGGATTATGTGTTAAAGAAGACTGCACCTGATTCAGATAAGATTTATAGTCTCTATTAACCAAAACTTTAACATTTCTACGAATGTTAGAGAACTCATAATAATGAAACTGAGATTTAGTTATTTTAAATTTACGATGAATTATGGTTTTTTGTTTAATTTGTCGTTTAAGTTTAGGTGAGTACCATTTGGGAAAACAATGTCGACCAGGTTTAAGTTTAGGAACGTGTTTATCAAATAATGAATGTATATATTTATAGAGTTGTTCACATAACACGTTGACATTTTGTGTTTCATCTAAAAAATCCCAGTTAGTGAAATGTATATCACGATAAAGGGAGATGAAGTCTGCTTTTTTAAAATTGTACATCTTGGTGTCAGATAAAAATGGATAGTTTGGAGGAGCTACATGGTCAATTAACAGTGAGATATTTAATGCAGGGTGATATGGATCTGGATGTACTAGTGGATTATTATCTTTTGTAACGATGCATTTATTTAAGGCAGGGTCGTGAAAAACTAGGTCTAGACATCGGTTGTCACAATTTTTTATGTTATTAACTTGGCTTAAATTTAAGAATGACATACTCTGTCTCAATAATCTACTTTTCATATCATTCAATGATTGCTCTAGAAAATGCGGAATGTTAAAATCACCAACTATGATTGAATTCTTATTTACTGAAAGGAATTGCTCAAAAATTTCCAGAAATAGCTGGAACATATCTGACTTAATTTTTGGAGGGATATACAAATTTACAATAATCAAAGATCGATTGAAGCACAGAACTTTGCAACAAACTATGTCAACATTTGGAACAGTAGTAAAAATGGTCATGTCCATACTATAAGCAGAAAACTTTGCATTGACGGCTATGAGAACACCTCCACCTTTGGAACAATTTGTTAAACTTTTGTTTCTATCACTCCTGAACACTGTGAAAAAATCTGGAAATAATTCACTCGAGAGAACAGAATCATCAAGCCATGTTTCCACTAAACATACAACATCATACTCAGAGATACAAATATTAGGAAAGAATAAATGGATTTTAGATTTCATACCACGCGTATTTTGATAATAAATTTTGATATCATTGGATTTGTTGGGCAAGGTTAGTTTAAATCACTGTTATCATTAGAAGAAGATTTAGGAGTATCTTGAACAATTCTGGGGATACCATTTAAATATTTAATTGTTAAATCGCTTTCACCACTGTTTATCCGGTTTTGAAGTTCAGATCTTAGTTCCTTTAGAAACAAATTTTGAGCATAGGTTTTGTCATCACGGATAACAACTTTTCGAAATTCTGTATTTTTCAGAACTTTTTGTTTTATCAAAGCAGACTTAGCAAGATCTGGAGAATTAAGTTTTACTCTTAACAACCGAGGACGACCTGGGAATGACTTACCTATACGTGAGACTCTGCCATCCACAACACTAATTAAGGGGTCTACCAAGGATAAAATATTGTTAGTCATAACAGTGTCTGACACTTCCGGATTCTCTGGAACATTTGAGAGAATAACATTAGCGGCACGTAAAGAACGCTCTACTGATTCATGTATTATTGTCTCCCTTGTAAAGGGCGAAATAGAGAGGTTATTAAAACAGCGTGTTCAAGTTTCGAAAAACGCTGATCTACAGAGGCTTTTACATCGGAAATAAGTTTTTAACTTCATTAAATCCTGAAAGTGTGACGTTGCATCTATTACAAACAATTTTGATGTTATCAGAATGAATGGTTCGTATGGTAGATACTTGATTGCGTGATAATCCGAGGCAGACATAATGTAAAGATAGTTTACAGCTACTACATTTGATTAAATCTGTATCATTGACTTCTTTAAAGCAATGACAGCAGGTTTCGTTGTTATCCATTTTGCAATAATAAGAATTAGTTGCATGAAATAAAGGAGGTAGATATCAATAAGTGGGTGTTTTTATGCTGCAAAAACTCAATAAGATGGCGTTGGCACGAGTTACTGCACAGGTACTGAATGCAAACTTACAGCTACAATTACTGCTGACTCATTCGAGTTGCATTAAGCAGAATGTCACTCCGATAATTTATATTCTTAACTAAGTTACACAATAATTAGATCAAATATAACTTGATAAATCGTTAAAGAAAGAGAGACACGAGAGAGCACTACACCTGTTCACGCACGCACGCTCAAGCGAAGCTTAAGTTTATGGAAATGATGCACCGTCTTATTACCTAATAAAATTTTGGTCTAAACAATTTCGGTAGAGACGTGAATCCATTGTAGTCCCGCCAGAAATGGAAGACCAAAAACAGCAACAGATGCAGAAATGACTCAAGAAGTTGAAGCTATGGTCCTCGAGGATCGGTGTTTTAAGGTCTACACAATTAGCAGGACATTAAAAATATCCGAATCTAGTGTAATAACCATATTGCATGAAAATTTGAACATGAGTAAAGTCTCTGCCTGATGGGTTCCACGATTACTAATATCCGAACAAAAACTGCGCAGAATGGAAATTTTACGAAATCATTTGGAAACTTTTGAAGAGAATTGCGATTTATTGTCTCAAATTATAACCGATGACGAGAATTGGGTACACCACTGGAACCCTTAAACAAAATCTGAATCAAAGCAATGGGTTCACAAAGGATCTCCACCACAAAAGAGGCACGGACGGAACCATCTGCCCAAAAACTGATGGCAATCGTTTTTTGGGATATTAGAGGCATACTTCTTATTGAATACATACCTAAAGGCATAACAATAAAAGTAGACAACTATGCTATCACTTTCAAAAATTTGCGTAAGGCAATTAATGAGTAACGGCCCATGCTGACCAACAGAGAAGTGTTTCTGCTTCACGACAATGCGAGGGTGCCTAAGGCGGCTAGAATTCAGCACGTTGTGCATGAATTCAGGTTCATTGGAGTGGATGATTTCCCCTATATTTCTGATCTAGCTGCGTCTAACTTTTATTTATTCAGATTGTTAAAAAAACACCTCCGCGGACCTCGTTTTAAGTCTGATGAATGCCTAAAAGAAGCAATTAAACATTTTTTCGACGATCAGGAACAAATATTTTTTTTCAAGGGCATAAATTCATTGGAGAGTAAATGGCGCAAGTGCGTTGATGTAGGGGGTGATTATATGGAAAAATAAAATTATCACCAAAATCGTACGTCTTTTGTTTCATAGTCAGGTAGAAAATATATTTAGTGGCCCTCGTACATTGGACGTTAACATTTAACAATTTAAAAAATACGTCGTGTTTTTTCATTCACCTTGCTTTTATTTGTGTACCTTCAAAAAAAGTGATACCTTTTTACCACAAGATTTCTCGACCACATATCTGGTCTTGTTTCTAATAAATCGAAATCTATTCTAAGTTTATAAGCCTTCGTTGCTGCTAGATTTAGTTTTATGACAAATGAGTTATTCTAGAAAACTTTGATACAGTCCTACCATTTGGCTATTAATTAGATAAAAATGAGGTGTCACCCAAAAGGGTTGATATCTGAAAAAAAAAGAAGAAAAACTTAAGTTGCTACGAAGACTGGTCATAATCTTAATTGCAAAGTCTGTCAAGACCAGTGCAGGGACAAAAATATTCAGGGAAGCGTGTGAGATACTAGTTAAAGAAACTTCTATTATGAAAGTCCAGAAATTCGTCACATTATCGTTTTATATTTTTTCTGTTGGTTTTTCACATTGATACCTGTTTGTTCTGTCTGTGATTGTTGCATTATTAAATAATTCCTTTCTTAAATTATAAATCGAAAAATAATGAACCTAATTTATTAGCAGGTAATGAAACAACTTTGGTATCCAGAGCACTTTATCCCACTTTGTGTCTTGTGTGTTCTTTATTTAGTTAGTTAATTTTTACAAACAGGCCGAAATGCTTTGAAATTCAGTACAATGTCGTGAGCATCCACCAAGTGGACTAGTGCTTCGCATGCCGAAGGCGAATTTTAAGTTTTTGATAAATACTCTTGACATTTTAACTTTTCAATATACCTTTAAAAAGGGGTAAAATTTCTGAAAATGTTACTTTTTAAATAAAAAGAGCAGAATCCTTAAAATTTGAACTTAAAAATAGAGCAAAATCGTTAAAAGGGTTAAAGGGATTTTTAAACCTTTGAAATATTAGGGCAAACTTCTTAAAAAAGTGTTGTATGCCGAAGGGGCCTTACTAGTAGTTGTTACATATCTAAGCCTACGACAATTAAACGAAATCTCTGTCAGTTTGAGATCCGCATAAAATACGATTTTATAGTTGAATTGTACTGGATACGATTGTCCAGTAAATTATCACCTAAAAAAATGTAGTCAAGATTTCTGAAATCAAAAGACTTAGTAACTGTATTAACGCAAAATTAGGCTGCTAAATCCATTCATAACCACTGATAAAATATATCACATTTTATAGATCTAGTCGATGATGCGATTAAAACTTTTTTCGAAAAACAGAACAAACGTTGCATGCTAAATTATGGAAAGAATGAGACAATTTAAAATTGTATTTTAAAAAATCTAACGCGTACATTTGTTTTCACGTTTTTGTTACATTTTTATACTATTAATTTATTACAACACATTTACTTATCCCATATTGAGAAATACAACTTATAATACCTCATGTCAACTGTAACTCTAAAATATCACTTCTTTACAAAAGATAATTGCAGATGGTAATGGGTTACAAAGATATCGTTTTAAGTTATTTCCCTTACTTAATCTTTTTGGATGGAGTTGAAATACTGAAAGAAGATCGAAAACTTTCCGACGAATTTATGAATGGTTCCGAAAATGCAGAATTAATATTAATGTGCTCGAAGCTTACGGGGCTACCAAAACCACCTAAAGCCGATGTAAGATAAGACTTTAATACCGAATACTAGAAACTTGAATTATCTGCTAGATAATTCAAAACTACTTTTTGTAGAAACAAGTAAAACAAACTATTCATATTGAATTCGTAATGCCTTTGTTTCAAGAAAGTACAATAGAAGACGTAGAAGCTGACGAAAGTGATAAAGATGATGATGACCAAAAAAAGAAAGGAGGTAAAGGAAAATCAGGAAAAAAGGATAAAAAAGATAAGAAAAAAACGAAAGGCTCCAAAAAGGGAAAAGGTTCGAAGAAAAGTTCAAAGAAGTCACCTTACGAAAAAGAAAACGAATACAATCCTCAAAAAAAGAATAACTCTTTTCAAACCGTGAGAAAACCTTGGAATAACAATATGAAATTTCCACCTATTATTCTTCAGTCGCCCGAAAATAATTTAGAAGCTTATAGGGATAGTTTTCGAAGTTGCGTTAACGTTCGTGTGGTATATTTAATGGTAATTACATCTAAACGTAAACGTCTAGAATATATAATTAGTTGTATTGAAGTTTCTTCCACCGAAAAATGATAAAAAAGGCAAAAAAGGTAAGAAAGGTTCGAAGGAAGGTAAAAAAAAGAAAAGCAAATCGTCTAAAAATTCCAAGAAGACTGACAGTAAAAAAGGCAAAAAATCAAAAAAAGGAAAAGAAAAAACATCGAGTGAGCATAATAAATCCAATAAATCAGAAACAAGTGAACGAAGCGAAAAAATTGTACAGAAAGAACCAAAACCACCAACAGAAAAAATTTTGAAACGAGTCACCGTAGCAGAATTTAACTGCAATCTATTTAGTATTACCTGGAAAGACGACATACATTTTTATTGGGCTGACCAGTCACCATTTGGAAATAAAGCTGTCGAACTTTATAGTTATCTAGAAGTATGTCTCAACTGCCAATAATATTAAATTTTATATACTCCACATTTTTAGCGTTTAAAGAAAGAAGCCGAAGAACAAGCACGAATTGAAGCTGAAAAGAAAAACGAGAAGTTAGCCGAAAAACTTGATAAAAAACATGATAAAAAGTCGAAATCCGATAAAAGTGAGAAAAGTAAAAACAGTAAAAGCTCTAAAAAATCCGAAAAGAAGTCTAAGAAATCTAAAAAGAAAAAGAAATCGAAAGCTGAACCTGTAGTGTCTTGCCAGGTGAGTTTTGGTTTGTCACGTCTGGGTCAAGAACTGAAAGATGTCAAAAGTACGACCGACGTTAAGGAAAAAACAAATAAAGGGAAAAACAAGAAGAAGAAGAACGCAAAATAAGCAATAAAACTATTATATTCAGATTTAAACTAAAGTAAAGAAATAAACTTTATTTCTTACAAAATGCATTTTTATCATCATACAATTTTGTATATTTATTTGCATTAGGCGTCGCATTTTTAATGTATTCAAAGCCAATGATAAGAAATGTAATATTTGTTGAAAGTAAACCAGCTTTATAAGTAGAATGGATTTAACTTGGTAAGTACAGTAGCAGTTACGTCGATTATTATTGTTCTGATAAAATAATTGGCTTAACTTGGGGACATGCTATCTATGATTGTTAGATCTGAGGCAGCAGAGAGAACGTTTGCATATTTTGTTACTTGTTAAGTATTTCTTTCAAAATTAAATGCCAACGGACAAAAATAAACAAGACAATGTCGATCGAGGAAATTGGGCCAATAAATATGAATTTCTTCTCTCATGTTTGGGGTATGCTATAGGAATAGGTAATGTTTGGCGATTTCCCTATTTATGCTACCGAAATGGAGGCGGTAAGTCATTTGTTTTAAACATGCGTCGCGCCTAATTTTCCTTATTTTAGGTGCATTTTTAGTCCCATATTTACTGATGTTACTTTTCTGCGGTATTCCTTTATTTTTTCTGGAAAGTTCACTGGGCCAGTTTGCTAGCACTGGGTGTATAACACTATTTAGGATTTCGCCTTTATTCAAAGGTATCAAATGTGCAGTATGCGGATAGTAATAACAAACAGAACTTTAATTTTAGGGGCTGGTTTTGCTATCGTTATTGTAAATATAATTTGCACTGCTTATTATAATGTTATTATCGCTTATCCTCTGCTATTCCTGGCAAACTGTTTCCGAACTAAATTACCATGGATTGACTGCGACAACCCGTGGAATACTGATCACTGCGTTAAGGTATGTGTTTACTTCTATAAACATGTGCATGTGTAAAAAATAGAAATAAAAACAAATACACAAATAACTATTTCACCTGTATTGTAAAAAGAAATCGCGTACGCTTTAAAAGAGGGTTGTTAAAAAAATATTGCGCACTACACACAGAGAAAAAACTTTTTAAATTCATACTTCACCAGAGTTCAGTCACTTTCCGAATCGGCAGCGAAATATCTGAAATAATCACTAAAACGGTAAAATAAACACATACATGTTTTTTGTACGATGTATAATATTAATTACTGCAATACCTATACTTATAAAATATTTTCAAACTTTCAACAATAGCATTTATAAACATTTTACTCGTTTAAGAATATTTTATAATGCGTAATTTCACAATTCCAAGGGGAAATTATTGATGTTTAACTTATATTAGGACAAAAGCCAAGTTAGGTAAACTCTTACTATCAAACAGTTGTCAAAGATATAGAGATATTTTAGTACAAAGAAAACTAATCTGTTTACTGCTGTAAACCAGAAAATTTCATTGTTTCCTCAACAGTGTATTAAATTTGATTATATTCTTGATACGCTTATGTCAATTGATGACACATCAATTGTCTGGTTGGGTTTTTCGTGTTTTTTTTTTATTTTAAATATTTTCGTAAAGAAAAAAGAATTAAGCACACATGACACCTCGCAATTTATGTTTATTTCTCTCCATACTGAAATACATCGACTCGAAAAGGACTTATTCCTCAAATTAGTCTTCTTTACTAAGATTGTGTTATTTCATGTAAAAAATAGCAACATTTTCTAATATTAAGTATTTAAATAATTTTTTTAGAAGGATTGAACTATGTATTAAAAATTAGTTTTACACAGTATTAAGCAACTGTGGCAGCTATATGTTGATAACAATTATTTATTAAGTAATAAGTATCGGTCTCATTATTTTGAAATACCACAAAGTTTTACATGCCAAATACATGGTACGTAAGCAAACATTGTTTAGCAATTCAAAAAGAGATGATTGGGGTGACAGCACACAAAAGATATTCTACTCATGTTTCAAATTCACATCAAAAAAGAAAATTCAATGCATAATAAATTATTTAATATTTGTGACTTTTATGCTACAGTTATTGCAATTGTTTTAAATTTTAACTGCTTGAATCTGAGCAACATCTTTGTAAATTATTTGCATTTGAATTCACTACTCACTAAAATAAGGTAAGGGCGTCAGCAAACAGAATAAATTTTGTACTATCTGACACGTCATTTCCAACTTATGTACCGGTAGGTGTTAGATTTAATTATGGTAAAATCAATAACTATTATTCAGAAAAAAATCTAGTCAGAACTATATGTTATAGGGAATGCTGAACGCAAATTAGATCTTACTAATAACATGAACAGTTTTGACTAGAAAATGTTAGCTTTCTCTAGGAAATGTAACATTTTACTGATTCTTGATTGGCGTCTAGAGATTGTGGTTTCAAGAGGTAAAAATTGAAAAACAGAAATAGAACAAAAAAACACAACTTTAATTGCAGTAAATTATCAAAAAGGTAAAAAACATTTTAACATGCATAAACTATTCACAAGAAATAAAGAGATAAAAGAACTCATGATAAATACATATATGTTTTTGAGGTAATGTTCACTGACTACTCAAGTAATCACTGTCAACATCATAGAGAAGAAAGATACACATTTCCTAACGTTCGGTGGTACCTAAATGTTAGCATTAACTAGGAAAAATAACTTCATATTCTCATTTCCTACTTTCAGGGCACGTTTTAGTAAAAGCTAATTTTAACTAGCGAATCCTAACCATCACTAATTTCTGGCTTTCACTGTAATAAATATACATAAATTTGTAAATAGTTTAAAGTTTATCCTACTTAATTCTATACACACACTGCGATTAAATAAATCGTTTTAATACATATAAGGCTGGTTCAAAACATTCAGATGTACTTTTACCTTCAAAGCGATACTCTTCAAATCGTCGTAACAAAATATTATGCTATTATTATTAAGCCGATATGTATAGTATGCACGTATTCTTTGTTACTAAAAACACCTAACGCAATAATGAATCATCTGTTCAAAACCGTTTATGAATCAGCCTTGATTAAGCATTCAAATTTTCGCAAAAAAATCTGAATGCTTAATGGAATCGCAATGCATCACCACATTTTATACCAGTGTAAGAGTACTGACGTATAGAATCTCCATAAAAATGTTGAATTACTAACGCGAAGATTACTGGTTCGAGTGACTCTCGGGGGTCACAATTTTTTTTAAGTCAAGGTGTTACTTATGCTACTGCATATCATGTTTTTTTCTGTACTTTAACAATTTACACATAACTGTATTTATTCGACTGTACTACTGTACGAGGCGAGGGAAGTTCTATTTAAATAATTTTAGACCAGTTTACGAAGTGCATTAATTAAGTTCGCGGAAGTCACTTCAGGCAGTGTTTTATATCGTACATCGCAACATCGCTTTGTGTTTATTTTCATTTCTTGAAACAAAGTTAGTATAATGTTGCTGTTACAAATTCATTTATGGGATATAAAGTCTAACAACAATATTACGAAATCATTTATTTATTATTTGGTTGAGTTATTTTTAATTGTTGTGTTAAAGGGGAGAAATTTTAAAACTGCTTTAATTAGAATAATGCCAAAATATTGAATTTCCGTAATTAATCTGCATGATATGTTTTTTGTTATAACAAATCTCTTTGCAACCAAAATAATAATCAAAATTATCTTTACTTGATTACCTAAACACTAATCGGCCATTTAGTTTGTTTGATGATGTGACTGATATGCTACATTATATACTAAGTGACAAAACTAACAGAACACCATAAAGGAATGACAATTTTGCAATGAAATTTTATATACAGTGCGTCTTTTTTAAAAGTGGGCATAGGGATTCCCATGTTAAATTTTAGAGCCCATGTTAACTTTTGTTAGGGTGAAAACTCAGAAGAATTTTTACGGAGCAAATAGCCTTAAAGTTCTACTTTCATTTTCACTACCACTTTTTGCAGTAATTGGCTAATTTGTGCTTTAAAAAATAAAAATTATTTTGATTAAAAACGTTTGGTATATCATAGACGGTTTTGACTTAACATTTTAACTTGTCACTTGTCATAATTTTGATTTAATCATTAAATAGCTTTATTGCAGTTTTTAGAAAAGAAACAGAATGATGGAATTCAAACATAAATGAAGATAATAAAAGATAATTTCACTGAAATTGCGTTTTTAATGTCCACGGTCGAAAAAATCTGTGTTTATAAATCTGCCGTAAAACTTCTAAAATTTTCAAGGATTGATTAGAATTTGAATGGTGTCGGTCCAGTAGTTTTAAGAAAAATTAGTATATTATTAACCAAGGTTGTGAAGACAATCATTCTAGACCGAGCGCAAATTAGAACCCGAGACGCACAACGTCGAGGGCTCTTATAAAGCGCGAGGTCTAGAATTACCTTCACAAACGTGGTCAATATACTATTTTTCTCACTAATAGAAACCGTAAAACAATAAATAGGAAAATTAGACCTTCAATTTTTTGACGCAAAATGATTTTGTTATCATTTTTAATCAAACCTAAAATAAAAATAATTTTATCTTCCACCGTGTACCAACTACCATGCATATACTCAAGTAATGTTAGTTGCATGCATTTATTCATTTTAAGAAATAATTACATCAAGTAATTGACAATTACATGCTTTAATAATTAGACCTGGACCCAAACTATTATCAACCTTTCGCGGTTTTCGAGTCCACGAGAGTATAAAATTAACTTGGTTTGCACTCACACCAGACAAACAACAAGTGACGCATCAAAACCAAAAACGAGTCTACCTTTCATCCATTAGTTATCATTACGAAGCCTCTCACCAACTTAAAAATTGACATTCATTAATTCCATAGACGAGCTACCAAACTGAAGTTGCACATGGTTGCCTATGTTTAACGATTTTCTTAATTTATTTTTCAAATTCAAGTTATTCAAATGCAGTTTCGAGACGTTGATTTTCTCACAGCTCGAAGTTTGAATTCAAACTGGGACACCACATTATGGAGACATTTATTAAGATCTATGGAACGATATTAGGGCAAAGGCTGGAAAAAGAAGAAATAGAGATTAAATTTATATTAAAGCATAGTTTGACTAGTAACTTATTAGACTTAGGCATGTTTTACGGCAGACAGTCTAAGTTCAATAAAACAATTACTAGTCCACATTTAGCTTAAAAATTAAAACTCCGTGATTAGAAAAAATCCAGTAAAGTATTAGTAACCACAAAATATTGTAATAAAAAACATTATTAAAAGTTTGAAGTATAACGAGAAATTTTATAAAAAAATAAGTGAACAGACATATTAGCAGGTTCCTTTGAATTTTTATATAAATAAATTTGATGTTTTTTGCTACAAAGATATTTGTGCCCATCGTATCACGATCGTGAAACATTTTTTGCTGAAAGACTTGTGTACTCTGACACCACGCTAATTCAAGTGTCCTCTGAGAAAATTAGTATTTATTACCAAAAAACTTACATCATTTAAAATCCTCAAACGAAATTCGTCTAGCACGAACTTTTCTACGCTGTCACAAAACACCCATAAAATATAATGTAATTTCCAGCTAGGTGGTCAGAACGCTGCGAAGAATCACGCAAACGATACGTTTCTCCTGCACCAAAATGAAACATTTGAAAATAGGATGAAAACTCCAGCGGACGAATTTTTCCAGTAAACAAACACACTTGATAAAATGACATAATAAGTTACAATGTTTCAGTTATCATATTTTGCAGATCTCTGATAGTATCGAAGATCAAGGTACAATCGTTTGGCCTCTACTTTTATGTAATGTGTTAGCTTGGGTCATAACTTACCTCTGCATAATGAAAGGCGTGAAAAGTGTCGGAAAAGTTGTTTACTTTACAGCCACTTTTCCGTTTTTTGTTTTATTTGTTCTTTTAATAAGAGGTTTAACGTTACCTGGAGCATGGGATGGCGTTTCCTTTTATATATACCCCCAGTGGCATCAACTTACGAATTTAAAGGTCAGTACACATTATTTATCTTACAAATATGTCAAGAAAATTTTAGGTGTGGGCTGACGCAGCGTGTCAGATATTTTTTTCTTTAGGACCAGGTTGGGGAGGAATAGTTAATATGGCTAGTTATAACAACTTCAGAAATAATAATCAGTTGTAAGTTTTTTTTAATTCCGTATAAAGCATGTCGAATTTTATAAACATTGACGAAAAATTTCTACATATAATGATAATGATAAAGAATGATTATTCAAAGGAGTAAAAGCTAGATGGGATTCAAATAATTTTATTGTATGAAGCATTGAAACATTTATTGCTTTTTGCGAAAACGCTGAACATCTTAGTGAAAATAAATAATATGTTATGTAACATGTAGTTTGCTACAAATTTACAGAATACTTTTAGTTTTTACGACGATATTTATGGCTGAATCTAGCTTATAATAAGGAAACATTTCTCGTGACCTTCTCCTTGCTTGTTCGACAAGTAAAATCTAAATTCGTTTGTGAACAGAACATGCTTTACTTCAGTCTGTATGCCACAGGGCAAATTTTGCTCGGCTTTTCTTACCTCAAATATGACTTCATCAAAAAGCTGTTGATAAATTTTCTCTTCAACTTTGCATGACTGTTTGTTTAGTAACGGTCGTAGTTTTTTTGCAAGTTCTTTTTAACATTGTAAACTACAAGTCTTAGCAAAATTAAACACAGGACTTAATATACAATAAATAAAACAAAATGAAAATTATACTGTTTTTATTTTTGAAATCTATAAAATGTATAAAATTAGTGAAAGAAACATATTCATCTCTGACTGATACATCAATATTCTTGAAGCTTTGGTTCCGATACCGTATATTATTATATTATTCGATTGCGCAAAGTTTATTAATCAGTTACTTTTCACAAGACAATATGTCCGTAAAATTACTGAAAATGACTACATCAATAGAATTACAAATTTTAATCTACCAAAATTCAGGGAAGAATTATCTAATTTGTATGATTTGAACGAAAATTTAAATTAATGTTATATTATATATAGGAAAAGAGATATGCCGAGAGCTTTAGAAAGAAGACAAATTGAAAGAGAAACAATAGGAATTTAGGTACAACAATTGGTCGCACACAATTGATCATGCGACAATTGATCGCAAACAAACTTGTGGCGACGTCAGTTGATTACAATAAATTTGAAATAGAGGTTGGATGTAAACACCGAATTAAAAAACAAAATTGTAGTTTGTTAAGAAACGTAATTGGTAGTTGTGTTTTAAAAATTAAAAAAAAATAGGAGCTTATACCACCTAGGTAATTGTTAATGAAGGTTTTTTTTTTAATTATCATTTAGAATAAAATTATTACCATTTTGCCGTTAGTTCATTATAATAAGTAGGCACTCATCACAACAAGTATTTATTGTACTTAACTAGATTTGATAAAAAAACCTATACAAGGTTATTCAGCTAAGATGACCAATCTGAGCTTTTTTGGAGCGGCAACCCAAAATACGGATTATAGTTATTTCTGGATTTCGATAAATATTTGAAAATTAATTTGGATACCAGTGTGTGAACCCGGTAGAATTGTTGCCGTGAACATAGTAGGTAATTGGAAGAATTGCCAGTTGCTCGGTGGAGAAGTTATTATTATTACAATACTCCCCTAGCTTACGCTCGGTATGTAAAAAGATGTCTTGGCCGTCCAGTCCTTACCAGAAAACGATTTTTGTTGATCCGACTTCATTACGACTATTATCTTTAAAAACAGTACTTCCTCTGGATTCATTGTGCTGGCATAATAAGTACAAAATCGCCATTTTTATAAATTAAATTGAATTTCTTCAAGTAACAAATAATATGTCCACATTTTAAAATATTGACTAAAACCGCAATCAAAAAATACTTTTCAATAATAAAAAGGTAAAAAAGTTTTAAAAACCTCTAGCATATAAACATAAGCCGGTCAGGATGTTTTTAGACAAAAGTGAGCCATGAAACTTTTTCTTTACGTTTAGATACACTGATTCATTGACAAAACAGTTTTTCTGTCAGTGCATAAAACTGACGTTCACTTGAGGTTGATTTACTATATTTATTGTCTTTTAGAAATGAACATTATACTTACTAGAATGGAAAATACAAAGTGTGAAATTACTGACAATAGTGTTGCAGTTTTTGATAGATTTTCTAACTTTACATTAAAAACAACTTAAAATACTAATCTGATAAATTTCATTTTTCATTAGGGATCTTTACATATACGAAATTGGTTGCCAACCAAATTACTAGATTTACATGGCCTACTTTTGTCTAAAACATTGTGAATGGTATATACAATATACATACTAGATAATTACTTTTGTACACATAAGAAAGCTAAATTTCGTTGTTTTCATCGCATTATATTTTATTCGATCTTGTTTTTGATGAGCTTACGTGATACGATGGCAATTAAACTGGTAGAATGCCACAAATCACTTAGGAGATTTAATACAAAAACAACATAAATCAACAGGTAAACGAATCTTTAATATGTGGTACCAGCATTAAAGTTTAGCAGAAAAAAAAAGATGAGTGTCAGTATTGTGTTTCCTGAATGATAAACGACGCAATAAGTCTGAAATATTTTTTTTTATGATTCTCTTTGAATAATCTGCAGCTAGCCCAACAAAGAAATTTGTTGCACATATTTTGTTCAAATTATTTTTTAAATCTATTTTTAAATTAAGTAACGGTAATTACGCCATTCGTAACTGCTATGAATAATTTAATAGTGAAATTCTCCCATATAAAAATATAATCTTTAATATCTATATTATGTATTTACAACTGCATAATGCGACTTTCTATCACAATACTGTCTATTTATAAAAATTTATGAAATAGTATTGTACACTATAGCACTATATTGAATTTTTTTTTAACATTTACTGCTGATCAATTTTTCTTAATTTACGTAAATGCAGAACAATTTATTTTAAAAATGACATCTTGGCATTTATAAAATACGTAAAAAGGACGTCAAAAAGATATTGTTGCTTCGTGAGTCATCTCAATACAACCGTTACTTTTTTTTATTTTGAAAACCTTTCTGGTGAACTTGTCCGTGCACTTCACTTTTAGTTTTAAGTTTAATTTAAAATGATTCTCGTTTTTTTGCGTGTAATTTTAATATTAAATTTTGTTATTTTTTAGTATTTCTTTTGTCGGTCGGTTTCGGTAAAATCCTATGTCTAAAGTAACATAAGTATAATTTTGATTTCAGTACTTTGTAATGATACTGGTTTTTACCAAAATTCCAGCAGTTGCACTGGAGTGAGCTACAAAATAGAGTACGATTTTGTTTCCAATGAAAAAATTTTTGCTTGTCCCATTTGCGTAAAACAGTTTGAAAAGATCCATTTAAGTAGATAATAGAGGTAAGAAATACAAAATTATGCAGTTTTCAATATGTTAAATAATGTCGAAACTTTAATCTAATAATTTTTGTGATGAGAACGGTGGTGATTTTTCTTATTTTTTTTTACCACATACTAATTTGAAGAGGTTCTTAAAATGTAGTTTTGTACCTACAATATTTTAAAATACATCTCATTTAAAAGTAAAAGATTATCAAAAAAATATATCTAAAAAAACTAACCAACAATAAAAATCAAATACAATCTTATGACACAAATTCACAGCTTGCAGAATTAGATTTATTATGTGTGTAGGTACTGTAAAAGTGTTGTCATTTTTTATTGTAACTACAGAAATTTTGTTTCCTTAATTCAACACAGTCACTGATCTCATTCGTGCTAGGCAGACTAGAGTATCCATCACAAGTATTTCGAAAAAAAAACACTATTACTACAATTACAATTTTTGTGAGTATTATGCTTTTTAGTTTCGTTTAAGCGTTACAATAAAAAAAATAAATTTAGAGGTAGTCTTAATCTATCATAAAAAAAAAGATCTAACGAAATGGCAAGACTTGTAATATTCAGTTTAGTCGTTAGTGCTGCACATCTTGAGCATTCAACATTATGTATCAAGACTAATTATCACAATTTCATGTTCTTCATATTCGATTTGTTCAGGAGGTCTAATACTTTCTTCGTCGTCAAAATTGAAGCAATGTTAAATAATTCAAGGATGTATAATAAATAATCATCAAATGTTGTGGTAATAAATTTTTACGTCCCGAGCGTAAGCTAAGGAAGTACAACAATCGAGTCCATCAGACGAATTGCCACTTTCATATTTTCTCGACGTTTCATAACCCCTAGACTACGAAAAATGTGATCACCGTTTCCCACTGCAGCTACCGTTTGCGCTCCCACAGCACGGTAGCTACAGGGGTGTTATTTATACCTTCGGCCAATTTTTTATTCACAAAATCTGCAGCTGGTAGTAATTCTAAAGAAGCTCATAACTGTGATATAGTTTTTATATTATTTGAACATTATGAAGAAATTATGAGTTTCATGTTTTATTGATTGCTGCTGTGCTCATTCTATAGTGAGTAAACATTTCTCTCTGAAAAATAGTAAAATTTTGAACTAAAATGTTTTATAAATCAGAATCCAATCTCCGAGTGTAGCGAACCAACATCGACTTTATTTAAAACACAAACACAGCTAACTTTGTTACTGATTTGCAGAGATTCAATTCTTGTCCCAATTCTCAATTGCGGCACAAGTATTTTTGCTGGGTTCGTTGTGTTTTCTGTAATCGGTTTTATGTCTCACGAGACTGGTTTGCCGGTATCAACAGTTGCAACAGGCGGACCCGGACTGGCTTTCGTCACATATCCGGAAGCAATCACAATGCTACCTTGGCCTCACATTTGGGCGATACTGTTTTTTCTTATGCTTTTCTTCCTTGGTCTAGACAGCTGTGTAAGTAGCAGGATTTCATTGACTTTGAACTTTAATTGTTGTTTGTTGTAGTTTGTACAAATTGAAGCAATCATTTCCAGTGTGATTGATGAATACCCGAGCCTCAGAAAACACAAAATGATGGTTACTTTTGGATCGTGTGCAGTTACCATGCTCATCTCTACTATGTTTGTTAGAAATGTAAGTTTGTTGTTGGTAATTTAACTGTAAAATCAAAGAAAAGGAAGTCAGCAAATTACCTGAAAATTTTCAATTATACCATACTGTAACAAAATAACTCATAATGAGTATTTTTGAAATTTGCAGACTTAAAGATGAAAAAAAAACCCTGTACTTACTCCTTGCGCCCAAAATTAATTTGCTATAACCGTTATATAGTTTAATCGCGATGTTACGACGTCTTTAGCTGCCGTTTTAAATATATATGTACAAGTGGATCAAAATTAAGAAATGGGACTAAGATCATAAGATCTCAAAGGCCATATATGCTCCATATTTCAACTAACGATTCGATTGTTAAAAAATGCTCGTAATATGACTGTTGTGGTCCCAGCTGAATGCGCTGTAGCCCCGTCTTGTTAAAAATAAATTATTCTAATTCCCCCAAAATTAACTTCCACCCTAACGAAAACTTCCATGTCGTTGTCAAATATGGTTTTATTAAATACATGCTTGTGTAACAAATGTGAATTTCAACACAATATTTCATTAAGACAGAGCTAAACCTGGACTTCTACAACTTCAGTTTAACGGTTTTTTCAACACTTATCGCATATTTAGAATTTAGTGTAAAGACATTATATTTATATTTTTTACAGGGTGGAATGTATCTTTTACAACTTTTCGACTGGTATGCAGCATCAATATCTGTTATTCTCATTTGTTTTGTCGAAGTATTTGTTGTTGGATGGACGTACGGTATTAAAAATTTTATAAGAGATTTAGAGTTTATGATCCAAAAGAAAATACACTGGCTGTGGATTCTGTTATGGAAGATAGTTAACCCCATCATTCTCGCTGTAAGTATTCATTTACTATCATTATTATTACAAAATATTTAATAACAATTTCTACAAACAATTTTAATTACTTTTAACTGTAGAGGAGATCCAACAAATATGTAATTTGATAATAAATTTACATTCTCGAATTCTAATAACGGTAAATTTTATTAAAAAAAAAACTAGATTAATTTTATGCCCTATTCCATATTAATACATTTACATGAACACGATATAATTATGAAAAGTAGTAGGCTGTTTACTAATTTCGTAAACATCAGTTTCAGAATGAAATTTGCAATTTACATTTAAAGTGAAGTTAATTAATACATATATTTACTGAACTGTTTTAGTCAATATTTATTACCACAATTGCCTTTAACACAAGAATTACATACCGAGGCATCACTTATCCCGATTGGTCTATCACATTAGGGTGGTGTTCATGTGGAATTTCCATCATATGTATTCCTCTTTATATGGGATATAGACTTTTATATCTAGAAGAAGGTGACCTTGTAGATGTAAGTTTTTTGTCACCTTTTTTTACGTCATTTATATACCTGTTTTTAGAGAATCAAATCTGCTATTAAACCGACTCTAGAATGGGGGCCCGCTGACAATGAACACAGAAAAGAATGGTTCAAATTGGTTCATTACGATAATATTAGAAGTAAGTATTTAAACTGTAATTACTATATTAAATCTACATAAATTTTCAAGATGAATCTCACAAACTAAATATTTTGTTGATACCTGATATATTACTGTTGCAACAATAATTTTTAAAATTTTGTGAAAAGCATGGTATGAAAACAAAAAAAAATATATCGAAAATGGTGAGACAATTTTTTTGGTTTCCATTCATTCTAAATTAAAACTTTTGTGTTGTGTCAATCAGGCTGGTACTCGTTTTTCTTAACCGTACGAATATAAAACAAACATGGTTGCAGCAACGATTACTTGCTCTTTGAAACTGACCCTTTCCTGGCAGCTATAGTTTGTGTAGTACCTCGCAGCTAATAGTTTTTGTCTCATTTACTTATAACCAAATAATTACTAGTTACTATGCCATCTACATATATAATCATAATCGTTATATTTTTAGTATGTTGTTTATTGTTACTGCTGGAAAATGCTTTTATAATATCATAATTAAGCAAATGAAAAAGCGATGTTTAATTTAAACACACTCACCTTGAGCCATTAAGTGATCTTTTTTTTTCTGTTTTTATGTAGACTTAATTCTCTTGTAGAAGTGTTGGAATGAAACAATATACCCCTGTATTAACTTTCTCATTTGAACTAACAAGCTAAGCACGATTAATATACACTTGCAATATTTTATGTAGGTCAGTTTCCCCAATTTTTTAATAACTATAATAAATAATAAAAATAACTCATATCTATTAATTTGTCCTACAAAGAAGATGAGAACATGAAAAATGTCCGTCAGTGTATAATAGAACTACATACTTAGAATAAAAAATTGGAAACTGGTTTCGACTTTTAAATAAAGTTAGTTAGTGTACGAAAAAATAACAGAAAAGGTCTGGCAAATTCCGTTAGTCACTACATTATGATAAATTTAACTGTTTTGATTTAAGAGTTTTAGATCTGGTTTGCAGAAGCTTAATTAAATATTTGATTGCGATTAAATTTTCATCGGTCACGTGCTACTTTAATGGCGTATTAAAAAACCACGTGACGGACTCTAGGCCAATCAGACGTCGCTAAACGCCTCGTTTAATTCGTGATTAACTTAATCTCAATTAAAATATTCTATATAAGGGCCCTTAAAGTTACAAATTTATTTAATTTTTAACTATTCCTTAAAATCGGTTGACATTTTATTTTGTAAAATGGACATTAAAACTGTGCTTTATAACACAGTTATAAAGCACAGATCATATATGATATCGCGATAATGTTGTATTTCTGTAGAATGCGAATGCAAATCCGCAAGATCCAACCGCATTTTTGCAAATTTTATAGTAAAGTGAAGCTACTGTTTATACGTGCAGGTTATTTTACACTTCACTACTTCGACACCCGAACAACCGTTCATTAAGGAAAATTGTTCTTACAGATTTATTTTCTTTTTCCAGACTCCAGCGCCGATGCAAGCAAAGATCCCTACCACGAACAGTTTGTTCAACTGGTTACATTAAACACCTAAACCTCCGTTTCTAGTAAATTATTATGTAAAACAGAACACCTTTACACAAATCTCGTTTCTGTTGTAATAAAACGACCCCTAAATTAGAATAATTATATTATACTGAAACTCTTGCAAACATAATTGTATTTTCCTTGCGCTTCTAACTTTATATAACCACTAATATTTATCCGTCAAATGTGTTGTTTATTTAAACCATTGTTCCTAGACAAAGAAGAACAAGTGACTGCCATTTTGTTATCACCAATTTTTAATTTTGGTAAGGGTAAAGTAAATAAATATAACAGTTTCAAATAAATTTTTAAAGTAATGATTGTGAGACTACTTACTAGATAATATGACTTCAGTGAGCACATTTGGTTTCTTGACATAACGCATTACCTTGTCTGTTTTTAACTTGTTCCCTTTTTATGCATAGGTACGTACGTATTACGTATTGATAATAAATAAATAGACCGCTTTGTTTTAATGTACACACGGGATGATTCACAAGACCACGATAACGACGTAATTTTAATGCAACCCAAAATACATTTGCAACCAATCACTGGATCCTACAAAATTACAAAAGTTAAATACAGAACCATGTTACCAAAAAATAATTAAAACTTCTAATTATTTTACTTTAATTTATTAATTAAAAATACAACTAATACAACAATGGTCATTTACTAAACATTGCTGGACTCGACTGCCGAAAGATTATGTAACCTGAGTTAAAATTTCTGAATTTACCGAAATGCCGGCAATTACAATTCTCTCCAAAAGATATCAACTGCGAATCGGCTTTTTGTATAAGTACTCAACTTTTAATCATTGCTCACAAAAAGAATTCCAGAAGTCAGGACTCCACGCTGGCTAATAACAAGCATTTCCTCTTCCTATCCACATATGTAGGTATCACCAAATGTTTGGTTAAGTAATTTCGTACATTTAACAGATAATATGGTGGAGCAAATTTTCACAATTCAAGGAATGTACTAATTTCAGTGATACTGATACAAAGTACTCGAAAAATATCTTTGTCGGGGTATCACTGAGCATACAATTTAGACGGTGCTAACCCATTTCATCGACGTTCACCAAAATTTTAATCACGTTCACTTGTTCGTCAGTGGAGTAGTGCATGACTTTTTTCTGTTTTTTCATAACAAAATGTAAAAAGTTCAAGAGGAAGTCATATTTTTCATGCACGATTTTTGTTATAATAAGTACGAGTATATCGCTAAAAATTCATCCCTACAAACTTAATTACAAATCCCAAACAAAATGAAACTGAAAAAGGGTGGTTTATAAAAAGTGTATGTGTATGACGTCAAAAGTTCTTCAAGGTATTACTACTATGTAAATGGGCCTGTATATATACCTACATTATACAGATAGAGAGTTATTTAGCTAAGATGACCCATCTGAGTCGTTTAGAGCGGCAACCCAAAATACCGATTTGACTTGTTTGTGGATTTCAACAAATATTTTTAAATTTATTTAGGGTCCGAGTGTGTGACGCTGGTAGAAATGTAAATCTGAAACTGTTGTAATTTAATCAAATTAATTTTAAAATATTTATTGAAATCCAGCAGCAACTGTAATCGCTATTTTGGGTTGCCTCACTAAAAGGCTCAGTTGAGTCATCTTAGCTGAATAACCATGTATATTTGTTCTGAATTCATATAGGTATACATGATGATTCAGTGTAAATGACGAATTTGATCTGTCTTGAAAGGTATCCCAAAATACATTATTTTTTTATTCCTTGAGTCATCGTAGATTTTAAAAAAATATCATAAATCCTAGTTGCATTCCTATGTCATTGTCAGTTTTGAGCAGTTCAAAATTATCTACAAAATTGCCAATACCTACAAAAAGAACATGATCTTAATTTATGGAGAATGTCAAAACGCTCTAGTGGCAGGATCTCAAACGTAGACATCCAAAGATAAAATTTTTAAAAGGTATGAAATGAAACCAAACCAAGGAGTGTTTTAACCGCTACAGATTTGAACTGGTTTAGAAAATCTTTACATTGGGCAACGCGCAATTGAGAGAGAAATTGGTATAATCAATTTTCTGTTTGTTGAATATTAAAAACTAACAAGTTCTAGTGTTCTACGTTAGTTCTTGAACTATGAGAGATTGAGAGATTACCTTTCCACGAAGATTGGCATTTGCAATTTTGTTCGAGAATAACTGCTTGATGATCCCAATTTTATCAGGATCATTTTATTTAGTGATGGGGCCAACTTTTCTAACAATGGCAATGTAAACAAACACAATTTACATTATTATGCTTCAGAAAATCCACGCCGGATGCGTGGAATTCATTTTCGGAATTTTTATCAAAGTGTGGTGTGGCATAACATGCGCAATAGACCTTATTTTTACGAAGAAATTGAATGGAACAATTATTTACATTAAGAACCTATTTAGAATCACGAATAGGAAATTTACCATTAGAAATTTGTAGAAATTTTTGGTTCCAACACAACAGAGCGCCGCCCCACAATCACCATAAAACCGTTGGTTATAAAACGAATTCGACAATAATTGGATTGGTAGAGATTCAATTCACTCTTGATCTGCCCAGAGTCCAGCTCTAATGGGACAAGACTACTTATTGTACTGCCATTTTGAAAATTACTATCACCTTAGAGTTTGAAGCTTAAAAGACTTTTCATGTCGCGACCAATGTCTGTATGCCAGCATTGTCAAAAATAACGAAACTAAAAAAATAAGATTGCAATACTTAAAGGTACAAAGTGATCAACAATTGCTGTTTCAGTTGGTGTCAATATGAATTTTGCTTGCAATTGGTAGGCCTGTCACTCTACCGTACTTCCTGTTGTCAAAACTGGTATAGTTGACAGTGACATTTAATTAACAGCAACGTTTGTTTAATTAGTAATAAAATACATATCCAAACTTTCATGAGCGCTTAAAAGTAACGTAGCGCCAAACATTTGAATCATGTTTGACAACAGCAGCGCAAGAAAAGCTTCTCAGAATTGGTTAATTCTATTGCCAACTCAACCAGTATTTGTTCATCATGCGATTTTCACACTTTATTACAATGGAATGGCATTAACGTTCAAGTTTATTTGGCCGAGACTGTGTATTTGTCTTTTCCGTGGATTCGTAAAAAATATTCCACTAAATCAAGATCGAGTTGTGGAAGGCAATTAACTAACGTGTGTTATAGTTTTTCTTAATAATTAAAAAAATGTTGTTAATATATTACGAATGTTTAATAAATCGCGAAAATTATCATACATTAAGGATTCTGTTTTTTGGGTCTAGGAATATAAGTACAGTTTCACCTTGACAAACTGAACTGTCACCACTTAGATTAAAATGTTAATGTCAAAACCACAAGATTGAAGTAAAATTATTCTTGTGTTTCTGATAATGTATTTTCACCGTTAAATTTCCAATGAATATCACTATGTTTTTGTTCCAGTGTTTTACCTTGTCGTCAGCTTTTAAATTGATATTGCAAACACTTGTTTTATATTTATTTCTAAAGTAATAGTAATTTTGAAAGGTCCTAAATAGTTATCTCTACGATTTTTTGCATATAGTATTTTTAGATTTTAGTGTATAAACTAGGGACTCTGATTTAAATGGAAGATTTTGACAAAATAAAGCATATCACATTCATTAAACAATTAACCGCTTACTGCATGTCTAGTTGTCTTGTAAATTGTCTTAACGATTATGCACGTAATACAACTTACTCAAGAAGTTAAATTAAACACTTTTAAAATATCGGTACATACCTGTAGGCGTCGTGCAGAAACCTATATTGGGTCGGTTTCTATTTTCTACATATGTCACTGATGTTGAAACAAAAACTTTACATGCCTTTTTAACAGATTTGCAGGGATAATCTTAAAATTTAGGGATTAGTGTTATGTCATTAACTTCAGTTCTGAATTAATGCCACTCTCTTCGAGTTACTTTATCGACAATAAAATTCTGAAAACAATGGTTAACGACTTACGCGTCAATTTAGATAGTAAATTATCTTTTGTCTCCCACTACGATTGTATATATAGTTGCAAAAGCAAATAAAACACTGGATTGTATTAAAACATTTGTCAAAGATTTTAAAAATCTATAGACTTTCTTTACTGTGTTGGTTTGGTCCGCCATGGAAAATACATGTATAATTAGATCTTCAAATAATGAGAGCAGAATAGAATTAGTGCAGAACAAACTTTAAATTTGCAGGTATCACCTTACCTTCCCAATAATGTTAAAATAGTATACCTGCTGCAGTCAGGATTCGAATTCAGATCGACTTTTAAATTTAGAGTCCATTCCAAACATACGTATGATGTATGTAAATATATTCGGATTCAGATTTCGAATTTTACAAAGTTCGGATAGCATTCGAACTTGATCCGGAATCTATATTTTGATCACAGTATCCGATAGTAATTCTGAACTTTGATGTTTTTAAACTATTTAATGCGAATTCATTATTATTAAGTTTAAACAATGAACGACAAACTTAAAATATTTAAAAAGAAAGATATGTGTATTTCATGATTTCATGTTGTTAACACAGCAAAGAATGCAGGTAGTTTTGTTATCACTTATCACAAAACGAATAAAATATTATATTATTATTGTGTACTAGAAGCCACATACTTTAGATATTTTGTAGGGGAACTAGGGGCTTGTTGTAACAGGGGTAAGTTGTAACACTACATTTTTACCCTCAATTTAAACTCTTTAACGTCAGGTATTTTACTGTATTTAATTCTTGCACCATAAGACATCATGTCATCACAACCACTGTTCCTTGAGCCAGCGCAGTGAGTGGATCTGTGCACGTGTTTCGTTTTGGCCAAGTAATGTAAAATATTGCTTTAGTAAAATTTGGTTTTTCGTATCACTTATTAATTAATTTAAAACTTTTAGTTTGGCATGTAGCTCAAAAATTACTCAGCTTTGATATTCCTTACACATTTTGATGCTAAGCCACATAATTTTGTCGAAATCTAATTAAATGTAGAAAATTGTGCTACGGGGTATGTTGTAACAATAGCTTTAGGGCAAGTTGTAACATGTTACAACTTATCCCAAATTCACTTCTACAAATCTTGTACCTAGCATACGAAAAGCGAGCCAAAATTTTGACCTATGCCATATATCGCTTTCCAGATATATTAAGAAAAAGGAAGACAAAACTCAAATCTTTAATGTTGACTCTTTTTCTAAAAGTTTATTTCAGTTTTACTGAAAAAAAATTGTATGTAATGAAGTGTTGTGTTGATTTTTGAAAAATAAAGTCTAAATATGTATCAACATCAGCTTTATTTTTACTGGTACTACCTGTCTCATAGCTGTTACAACTAGCCCCAACCACGGGGCAAGTTGTAACAATGCACTTTTTTTAAGAAAATGCCTGGTGTGAAGTGAAGATGAACAGTTTTGACCTTTTGCCTGTTCAGTCCAATAGCGGAATAGTTAGACTACCGATAAATACTTTTATAATGGTCAAACAGCTAATAGATAGAAAATTATATTCGTTTTCCTAAAAACTGTTACAACAAGCCCCTCGTTCCCCTACTTTTGCTTATAAAAATGTATCTAATTAATTTTAGGCATCTCTATAGTACCAGTTTTAAAATATAACCACCATAAAAGACACTTAATTCTAAAACTACCATACCTACCTAAAAAAATAATATTTGTACTGCCCTTAAACTCCATTGTATTCCCAAATGTCCTGAATTAAATTAGATGACAAAAATAGTTTGTTAAATTTATAATAAAACATAATGTTTAAACAAACTGGAGATTTATATTAACTAAATATGTTTTAGAAAAAATTATCAGTGCCAGTAAGTGTCATATGAACCCAAGTGAAGTAGTTTGAGTTACTTGTACGAGTACCTAATTGAAAATCGTACAGTTCGTGATTTAAGAAATGTTTACATTATTTTTTAAAGTATTGAAACAGGTAAATTATTTCTACATATCGGCATCTGCAGTTATATAGCTCCTATCTTTTTAAACGATTAAAAATAGAATTGCAATTACAATTATTAATGTAGGCACCATTATGTATTTACTTAAACATTTTGTTAACGTTGGTATGTCGATCTATCAGTTTTTACAATCTTGTGTATCTCATTAGCAATTAATATTGATTTTATTTTTTACAAAAGATCCCGTTACTGTTATACCCACATAATAAATTATCACTGGCAACCTTGCCCTTGGCCATAGATTTTTACGAAAATACTCTACTTCTGAAAATAAAAGCATAATGATTTATCAATGAAATTTTTATTGTTCTGGCCACAATCGGATTTAAAATGGCTACAAAAAGACTAACGGGTTTTAAATGGGTAATTACCATCTCATTAATATTACAGCAGACGAGTATTAATTGATGTGAATCAACTTGTTACACATAATACAAAGTAGCTGTAGCGACAAATTTTAAAACAGGTTATAGGAGCTGATAACACTTATTATTAAATTAATGCTTAGTTGAAATACATTTTAAGTCAATTGACATTTCCTACTTATCAGAAATACCATAAACCATATGTGAAGTTTGAAATTTAAAGCAGCACACGCCCATTTAAAACAAAACCAGATTTGTGAATTAATATTTCAAGGTTTCTTCCTGCGACAGTTTTATCAGCTATTTTTTAAAACATTTTTTCCTCATTTAAGTACTTTGGTAGAGGTATATAAGCTGGAACGGTCACATCTACTTCATATCGTCTCAGCAGTGAACGAAGCAAACAACAAAACCAACAATGAAGGTAAGAAAAGCAAGCTAATTACGTTAACGAACAGTTATTATATTAAAACATTGCAGGCCGTATTCGTCGCTCTTTTCGCTCTTGTAGCCGTTGCCTCTGCCGGAATCGTTGTCCCTGGTGCCGTAGGATATTCCTCCGTCATCAGCCCATTGAGCTACGCCGCCCCCTACGCTGCTCACTACGCCGCCCCTATTGCCGTCGCTGCCCCAGTTGCTGTTGCCCCCGCTATTCAGTCCGGGTAAGAAAATGATCGTTGCTTTTTTTGGATAACTTTTCAATGAAAATTATTGATTTACAGATATGTAGCTGCTACTCGCGGATCCGTCCACACCGCTCCTCTTCCCCAAGGACCTTTCGCCTTCAGTCACCACATCAACACTGCTCCAGCCCCCGGAACCTTGTAAATTTTGTAAATAGTGTAAATTGACGATGATGTTAGTTGGTTAAATAAAAAAGAAATTTAAGTTGTGTGTTCTTATTTTTCGATGAGACTTTGCTAAGTTTCCATATTCTGTGAAAAAAAAAAACGTTGTACTGGTCTAAAAGTTCATGATCGATAAATATTTTAACACTGCAGTTCTTCACACAGCCACCGTGTGCATATGATATAAAAATTTGCAAGTATAACTTAGCGCTATAGGTTTGCCAAATGTAAGTCATCAAAGATTCAAATTTAAGCATTGGTTTGCGTGCAGAAGTGCAAATAAAGAAGTATTTTCTAGAAAATGAAACATATTTTGCTATAAATTATGAGCTTAAAAGTTTATTTCATAGAAATGTAGTGAGAACCACCAGTATGCTAGAGTGAAATATAAGCAAGCAAAATAGCTGGGAATTATACTATTAAACAAATTAGGTTTCTAGTAGACAAATTATAAAATTTTTGATTTTACAAATTCGATTAGTTTTACGATGACACTAAACAACACGAAATTTGGCACAAAGATTCTAGCTGCAAAAATGTATTTTTCTACCGCGCACGTTTTTCGATTTTCTAATAGAGCTATTAAAGCACCCAAATACCGTCAAAGCTTTTTGTTAATAGCCAAAAGGGGTTCTCAAATAGATCTAGTGTAATTTAGATCGGTAAGCCTTGACGAGAAATGTCAGGTGAATGTCAGTGGCAAATGTCAAATTAAAATTTCCCGTTTTTCGGGAGGCGTAAGGACTTCACTAACTTCTTCACAAGACATTTTAACCAATTTTAACTTACAAAAACTCGAATTGATTCGAATTACAGTTGTTGTGAAAATTCGACCTTCAAATATTTCGTGGTTCGTGTCAGACCAACCCATCACCAACCACGACAAAATTCCCCAGATTTATAAAAACACAATTTTCAATTAAATTTTGCGAAAAAACGTGCGCGGTAGAAAAAATAGTATAAATAACTCGTTCTTAAGGCCATTGTGGCACTCATTCTTTATATAACTCGCGGCTTCGCCGCTCGTTCTATAAACTTGGATTCGTGCCTTAATATTTATCTTATAAAACTCGTTCTTTAATATACTATTCTTTTTAGGACACTATTAAATTTTAAGTTTTTCTTATAGTTAATTTTCTAAAAAAAAAATCATTTGTGCTTCATTTTTTGCATTTATTGTTAAATTGTTAAGTAACTTTCATTATATTATTTAGTCTTTCTTCTTTCAATATCGGAAAATAATGCTAAATAAACGTTTTCATTTTAGACATTTTTAAATGTCAGGAATTCGTCAGGCAGTTTGTTTATTAAAAGTTATTGAAAGCACTACGGAAAGAGAACTATTTTTAGTTCTTGGTATAAAAGAAGTTCTCGATGTTGAGTTTTTTGTCACCAGGTACAATCAAACAAAGTAATTCTTCCACTTCCTTTTAAATTTGATTTTTTTTTTATTAACTGAAAATGAAATAAATATGTGTATCATTGCAATCGCCATTTAATGGTATACCAAAGTCCGTTAAAAAAATACATTAAAATGCTATTGGTATCACAAATGGCATTGGATTTTATAAACTTGAAATAAATCTCTCTTTTGATAACAAATATTAGAAACATTCTTATTCGTAAACGCGTTATGAAAACCTCCTTTATGAAACCCATGTAATGTACATTGACAAATCTCGCTTCGCTCGTTTCGTATCTAAAATTTACACACGATATGCAAACTAAGGCTTTTCATAACAGTTTGCCTAAATATATAGATATTCCCCAAGTAAACCTGTACCCGTGGTTTATGAATCCGTTTGATTTTTATTATAGTTATTACTTTACAAACATTTTTTTGTGTTGCATTTAGCCGATATCTTGTTTATGCATCCAATACGTCGTGGCCGAGTGGTTTAAACGACTCGTCGAATGTTTTTTACACTGACTGCTATTATCTAATTATGTTACGCCCGCCTGTATTTAATATAATAAAACAAAGAATTACTTACCCAAAACGATAGAGCGTTTTGTTCCATTGTAGATTAATTAATACTTTTAATTGCCTTCTCTGTTTGGAGGAGACATCAGAGCTTCACAGTCGCAATCTTTCAATGTATAGACATAAACAATAGAAGTTAAGCGTGTCCTGTTAATATACTTTTTCCGTGGGTCATCTGCTTTAAATATATTTGACGTGTCGATGTCTGTACGGACTTCGCTCTCTGCGACGGCCACTGTATATAGGAAGCTGCTTTGCCTATACTGTATCACTTTATCAGTAAAAACAGTTATGTTTATTTTAACTTATAGAGTTTGTCAAGGAGAAATAAAAAAATATGTATATATTTTTTTATTTTTCTAAAACAAATAACTTTAGACCATTTTTTTCCAAAAAGCGGGATGTGAAAACTGGTAAAGATATCAGCAAATTTTGGTCAACGTTTTACCATCTACACGGTATTTCAAACAGTACATAAAAAATGTCACAGCAGCCAGTCCAGTATATCCAATTTTTATAAGTATGTTCGTAGAAAAAATAATTTGAATATTGCTATTTTAGGAATAAATCAGAATAATCTGAAAACGAAAGCGCTGTTACTCAACAATTTTAGCATAGTGTTATTGTTACATAATCATGAGTGTATCGCATCGATTAGTTACCGATTGAAAAATCAAATTCGCAATGTCAAAAAATTAGTAGTGTCAAAATTCGAAATTTCTGTAGATGTTTAGTGAGTTCTAAATTAATGTAACGGACAATCTTGTTTTTGTTTTGTGTGTGCTAAATTCAACATGGTTTTACAATTCACTGATGACACCCCGAAAGTTACTCGTACCGATGCAGCAAAGAAAAAAATTGCCCAGAGAAGGGGCACAAAGGTTATACTTCCAAGTGATCCTCGGTTTGCTAAATTAAAAAAGAAGAAAGTGAAAATGTTTACTTCTGCTCAAAAATGGTGGTCAAAAGCAAGCATTAAATATGCGTAAGTATGTGAGAATAAAACTAGTTTATGAATTTTAGTTAAGTAGCTTTGTTTAATACAAAATTGAATTAATGAAAAAGTTCTTCGAAGTTGCGTTTTGAATGTAACAAGTTCAGTGACTTGACTATTGTAATCTGGAAAATTGAAATTTTAATTGAACTGGCGAAGGTAATACCTTTATGCGACCAGTAAATCAATAACTAGCAAATAACGTTAAGCGAAAAACGACTGTGTCATGGGTAAATTAAAAAAAAAGCTGTATATCATTCATTTAGCTGAAAGTATATTTTACCGCAGTAATCACAAAATAAAACAGTAACATATCTGCCATAAGTTTGTTTTTAATTATTCAAACCTGATCAGTCAGGTAGGAAACAATGGTAATCACTGATCAGTCTTAGCTACGTGTTTTTAACTGACAATGTAGTGGCGATACCTAATGTATTGTTCATTGTCATTTGTAAGTATTCACTGTCTTTATTGACCGTTATCTCTACATTTACGGTTATAGTGTAACCAAGAAAATGACGGTTGATGCTGAAAATACAAATATATTGCTTGTAAATTACAAATTATAGGAAAATAAGGCAGAGGTAAAGTTTTATAAACCAAAACATACATATTTTAGCTAAAATTACTATTTTACTTGAACTTCTCTAGTTTCCAATCGAACTTTAATATTTGTGTTTATCCAATGTTCTGATTTTCACTTCTCAACCGTAAGATAGAGAAATATTGTAATATGGTTCCCTTGACGAATGGCTAATTTCATGTTTTCTCAATGTTTCATAATCCGTAGAGTGTGAAAAAGCAGATGTTTCGTTTCCGGCTGTCGGTCTTCCTGCTGTTGTCTGTCTCTCGACGACTGTCTGCCATTTTATTACGTAAATAATCTGTGACATTGGCTGATTGTTGTGAAATTTTAGGTTATGTTAGGAATATGATGTGGATGGTAAAACTCTAACCAAAATTTGTCTAAAATTCCCCATTAAATTTTGCAGCAAAGTAATACTACTTTATAAAATAGCTTGTTTCTCTTTTCGAATTATTAACCCGTCCTTATTTTTTACCTTAGACATTTAGATATCTAGAAATCAAAATTTTATACCAACATTTTAGGGTTTAACTTAAATTCTAGAAAACCGACTCTTCTGAAATTTTTCAAACGTTTCAATGTTGCCGCAAACTTGGTAAATCAATAAAGAAGTTTTTTTCTGTTCATCCCATCCAAGAACTTGCTAACGTCATCTCAAAATCCGATCGAAAAAGAACATACGCGTTCTACTTTAGCTAAAGTAAAAATCATTTTACCATGCTAATATTGTTAAATATAAATACTATTAATTTGACAGGTATTGTAAGGTATGTGTAAGGTGTTTCATGCAAAAATGGTACATCTAAGTGAAATTGAGCGCATAGAATTATTAATGATTATCGATTACGGTGACAAAAGACGAAGTTTTGCTCAAGAAGTAACACTTTTCAATAAAATTCATCCTGAGTGAGAATCCATTTTAAGTCTATAGTTTAAAAAATCCTATGAAGATTTAATGAAAAACTGAATGTTTGGTGCGGTATTATTGGTTACCACGTCCTTTTTTTTATTAATAGGAATTTAAATTCTAAGGGATAATTTAAGCTGTTGCGGGAACTATAGTCTAGTGTCTAGACTTAGAGAATTGTTTCCCAATTACCAAAATCCAGAGCTACCAGCAAAAACTATTTTGTTTCAACAAGACGGTTAAATGTTTTGAGAACTAATTGTCCAAATCAACTGAAATTAGGTATAGAGGAACAAGAAGTTGTGCTCTAATTATTCGTCAAAAAAAATGTTTTTGTTTTGTTTTACGGTGCTCCACCCCACTTTGGAAGTCAAGTGCGACAGTATTTAAATGAAACTTTTCCTGGCAGATGGATAGGCCGAAGAGGTACTAATGAGTAGCCTGCCAGATCACCGGATTTGTCACCGCTTGACTTTTTTCCTGGGCTACGGAACGAAATTGTTAGTATTTGTCCAGAAATTCTCATTAACTCACTACAAAATTGTATTAAACGTCTTTTTTACCACCAGGAAATAGGTAAGTGGAAAGCATTTCGAGCATCATTTGCAGAAAATAGATGTTTAATTTTGGTTTCGGTTGTTATTGTTAATTTATTTATTATTTAAAATTAATTAAAATTAAGAATTATTAATGTATTTAATTATTATTGTTAAATAATTTATTTTGCCATCTCAATCAGAACGAAAGTATGATTGTGATATATCAGTGAATTAAAAAAAAGCTCTATTCAAAAATGCATTATGGTAGTACCATTTAAAAAAAATAAACTTGGACTTGCATCTCGAAAACAAATGAAGTAAAAAAAAATGTTTTGGCTAGTAATTAGAGTACAACTTTTTGTACTCCTGTACCTAATTTCAGCTGATTTGTACAATTGGTTCTCAAGATATTTAACCATTTCCAAACATTCTAGCGATCTGCATATGGAGGGTGAGTCATTAAATGCGCGCTACTCAGTGTCTCATTATTTATTAAAGATAGAAAAAAAACTGAACTAACAAAACTAACGTTTAAATGACCTGTTTGAGATATAATATCGCAAAAAATCGTAGTGGAAAAGAAAATATTACCAACAGTCGTGATCAGTATTTTATTTTTACATGATATATAAATCGGCTGACATTAATCATAATAATTGGCAAATTAGTTTTGCTAAAATGTCTAATTCTAATTGTTTATTTCATTACAAGCAGTTTCTTTTCAGAATTTACCGTCTTAACATAAAAAACTGTGTGATAATGAAAAGTAACCAAATTTCTCTATCTAAAATGAAGTAAGTTTTCTTTGACATCTTCAGAAAAACTTATTGTTTAACAATGGCTTTCCCACCCGAACATGATGTTTTCATTCCGGTGTCTCACTTTAGAAGTGGGACCCGTAGCCCAGACGGAACTTGATCTTATTCACTGCAGTCATGTATTGACTAATTTGTGGAAGCTTGTCCAGATGCAAATATTCCATATCAAACATTCAAACATTTGCAAATCATAAGGGAGTCTTTGCTCATCGCTTTGAGACTAAAAATGGTATTTGCAAAGGAAAGTCGACTGGCAGACAAACTGTGTTGACAGCCGAAGTTACAGAAAACATTCAACATCGTTTAGAACATGATCTAAAGGTAAAGATCTTGTCAGACGTTTTATTTAACAGGGAGATAAAGATTAGTCTCATAAGAATTAAAGAGGTTTTCCGAAATAATTTAATAGTTAAATTTTGCAGGTTCTTCAGTGGGAATATCCATTCGAAGTGTCGTTCACTCATTTTTTTAATTATTGTCAAGGGTTCAATAATACTTTAAATAATGATGTTTTATTAGACTTTATATTTTTCCCGATGAAGGATGGTTTCATTTGAACGGGTATGTCAATAGTCAAAATTATAGAACTTGGGTTACTGAAAACCCTCATGCTTTTGTAGAAACTAGTTCACATTCAGTAAAAGTTATAGTTTGGGTAGCCATTTCAAGAATTATATTATTTTAGCACTCTTTTTTGAACAATTGCATGATAAACAATATCAATACGGTTACTTTAAGCAAAATAGAAAGACGACCCACCCAGCAAGATACACACTTCGTTTATTGCAGGAAATTTATGCTGATCGAATTATAAATCAGCGACTGTAGCCTCCACGATCATCAGATCTCATTGTATCAGATTTTTTTTGCTCATTTGAAGAACAAAGATTTCAAAGATAGGTCCCATATCCTTGACTAACTTCAACAAACAATAACTCGTGATTTTGAAAATATATCTCTACATCTAGTACCTATTTGATGACACGAAAAGAAGAGTTAATATGTGTCTTGCCAACAAAGGAAACCACTTCCAGTATTTGTTATGAATAATAAAAACAATTTACAAAAATTCTGTGAAGCTTATTACATCTGTGCAATAAAAAAAATGGAGAATACCTCACAATAAGATTTATTGCACCATGTGTATGTACAGTTCACGGGGTAACAATGTATAGGAAAAAATATTTGAAATTAAATATAAATTGTTATACACGCCACTGATAGTGTTTCTTAACCTACCACAACTATTCAATGAATACAGGCAACTAAGATTAAGAACTAAAACAGAGGTGCACTGATAAGTAGCGTGCAAAAACATGATAAGGACCAGTCATGTATCAGTTGGTTGTCGCCGTGTGTCTTTGACAATGATGAATTTTTACAATTCAGAGCGTGGCGACATGGCAATGCTTTATGGTGCGGCTGAGGGAAACGCCAGGTTGGCCCGCTTTCCAATTTGCACGATTCCGTGTGCGCGAACATTTACATCAGTGGTAAAACATCTCCCAGATCATGGTAGCTTCAAGCCTCAAACTCACGATCTGAAGAACAAATTTTAGAACTCGTCGAAGAAGAGCCCGACATCAGCACGCGCCGACTTGCAGCTGAAGTTGGAGTTTCACAGTTTGTAATGCATCGTACATTAAAAGAACAACACCTACATCCATATCACGTTCAAAAAGCGCAAGCTTTGGAGCCTGTTGATTTTCCACGTCGTGTAATTTACTGCGAATGTTTGTTACTGCAATGGCGTGAACACCCTAACTTTTTAAACTGCATTCTGTTTACGGATGAAGCAGCGTTCACTAGCACTGCTGTTTTCAACACCTACAATACTCACACTTGGTCCGATGAAACTCCACACGCTCGTCAAGAAGTACGATTTCAACGACGGTTTTCTATACATGTGCGTGTCGGTATCGTAAATGGCCGCTTAGTTGGACCTTATGTTTTATCAGACAAATGTGGAAGTGCCTCTAGGTGAACGAGTTCGCATGTGGTACTTGCATGATGGAGCACCACCACATTTTGCTAGGCCAGTAACTGAATGGTTAAAAAGCCGTTTTTCTAACCAGTGGGACGGTAGAAACAGTTAGTTTGTGGAAATCAAGAGTGTCTACGAACTACGGAACGTCTTCAACAACGACTGGAAGTGGCAGCCGCTACAGTTCATAGAACTCCCGGAGTTTTTTTACGTGTCCGTGCAAGCATATTGCAACGTGCTGAAGCCTGTACTGCTAATCAAGGACAACATTTTCAACATTTATTTTAAAAAGAATGTGGAATCGTTGTGGGAAGGACCAAACATGCGTCAGAGTAAAAAGTCACCATGAAGCATTACCAAAAATCGGTCCTTCTCAAGAGTCCATTTGTTTCTGCAACTAATATTGCTTTGATTTTGAACGATGAATGAACGAATGATAATAACCAGCAAAAAGTCGGTTTCATTTTAGTTGAAACTGAAAGTGTTTGCATCGTTTTTATTTGGAGATTTTTCTACCTATGGTACTGTTTAAAAGGTGGATCAATGACATCTCATTGAGGGTGGTTTATTAGGGTTTTGCACCATTTATATTTCGAAATTACCCAATATATTTTTGATCACGTTGTTCACTGCCATTAATGTATACCTCCATTTCTATACATTGCCAAATTCGGCTTACAACAAGAGAAGGTTAGATTTGAAACCTTGAACTTTAACTTGAAAAAAGACCTGACATTAATAAATGAAATTAAATAGGTAATCGATAAAAAAACTGCGTTAAAAAGTAAAGTGAAACAATGTAGTTTATCCTTTGTGATGAAAGTCCACACAATCCATTATATTAAGAATTCGTCATAAATGCAGCTGGTAAACATAAAATTCTTTTGATGGAAGTAATACTTTGGAAATGGGAAATGAAGTATTGTCGACAAGCTAAGCAAATATACCTTGCAAATTCCCAATCTTGTAAGATATATTTAATGTTTATTTAAAAATTATTCACGTTCTTTTAAAACTCAATGCTCATATGTTCTGACATGTTCCGCACAACTATCTGTGAAAGTAAATCTCACATTATATTTCAAAGGTTACTCATTTTCACCTTGAACTTCGCTAAAAATATTTGTCTTGGATTAGAAGTTTTGTTGATTTAACATTTGAACAACATTTACTTCATTTAATAAATAAACAAAATGCAAGTAAACATTAATTAATGGAATGTAAGTTTGTTAGCACTAATAATAATCAGAGAGAAAATTAATTAGATCAGATGCGTGCTGCACAAACAAACCACAATTTTCTCTACTTGTTTACCGCGCCACTGAAAAATTAAGTGAAAATCATTTTGGAGCTGCAGAGGACATACTTGCCATTGTTCCTTAATCTTTAAAATTAAATTAGAGCTTCTCACAAAGATGTTCATAAAATAATCAATTTAACAAGTCCTTAATTTAATAAAAATGAATAATTAGCTGCGAATTATTTCCTAAAAATCTGCACTCGTCACACTTGACATTTCGGTAATGAACTGAAAATTAATCTTTGCCAAGTCAGTCTGGCGTGGCAATAAAAACAAAATCCTGAAAATAAACAAAACATCGCGGGGTTGCATAGGTGTACAGAAATTGCACCATCGTAGCCACCGTTGCTTGGTTTCGGTTTAGACCAATACCAACAAAGTTCATCGCACCCCGCTAATTCAAATCAAATCATACACCCAGCAAGTGAAAACCGTTGGCAACTTGTCTGTACATAATTCCCACCCCAAAGTTGTCTTGATCGCGTGCACCTGAGGGTTGCTGTTGGCGTGTTCTTGCAATTACCAGCAATCGCCGTCCTTCGTGTCAAATGACAAGACATCTCACTGCAGAAATGTGCTGATGTGTACGTGATTTTGTCATTTTCGAGGTGCTACCAGAATCGTAAATACTAGCAAAAATGTCCTCCGGCAAGTTCTGGGAAACCATGAACCTTCTTATTGGCAAAGAATACAGGCGGACCGGTAAAGAAGTGATGGAAGACGTGGATGATTGGGTGGACAAAGTGATTGTCAAAAAAGAGTTTAGTGTTGAAGAGTCTGAAACTGATGTGCTTGTCTGCAATAAAAGTAAAAGTTCCGGATATTTCTCGGAGAGTTGGAATGATGAAAAAGAAGTTGAAGAGTTTATCAAGTCAATCGACTTACCAAAAATTGAATGCACGTATGTAGATAATTATAAATACATAAATTACGTATTTACTTTAAACAGTAAAAAAACCCCTGATGTGTGTTTCTGCGTCGTGCGTAAACTAGTAGACCGGACTGACATTAGATGGCGCCCAAGATTAAAAAAAAGTCTCACCACGTGTGAGAATTCAGGGTAAATGTACACATAACGAACATTTGGTAATTTCAGAGGGGATATTAATGATATAGACTAATTTATTTTACATTTAAAATACAAATTACATACAAATAGTCGATCAACACGCAACAATCGGGTATAACGATATTATTTTGTTCTTTTGTTATTTTTCCAATAACAATATATCTCAATTATCCCCCAGCTTATGTTATCGTCATTATAAATAAGCTAAATTAATACGAAATTACATTAATGTAATGTTTGTCATGGTCATCAACTCCTGATAAAATTAAAGTCAACAGAGTAAACCAAACGTACACAATTTCTACACAAAAGGTACGCGTTTCTATGATGTGGAACATATAAAATTTTAAAAATAATGGTTTCTATTTTCATTAATATAATTTGCTACTACGTTCTTTTTTCTTTGTATAGCAAAACAAAATGCTTTAAAGTTCTTTAGATAAACCTCGTCCTTGCCCGTACAACACAGTAAATTCAACCAATCGAATTTCTTAGATAAAAATAGATAAAAATTATAAATTTTCTTAAACTCCAATACGTAAAACAAAAGTAGAGGTGAAGTATTGATAAAGGAGTCAGCTATGTTTCAAGTTTTGTGCGAGATATTTTTAATAAAATTTTCTGATAATGTTAGAAATATTTTAGAGTGGAAAAATGCATTGCGTTTGATCGGTACAATATAACACTAGTTACTAGTTACTAGTTAAATGTTTAGACATGCGGAGCGAATGTTTAAAAAAGCGAGTATCTAGAGGCTGTGCAAAAAAAAAAATAGAAAACGTACTTGCATTTTGTAAAGATATAGTCCAAGCCCATTCCTTAACATCCCCTGGCATATCGCGTAAGATGATCAGGTCTGATAATTTCCGAAGTGATAAGTATGGATTTTCCGTCATGCGATTTTCTTGTACAATTTTTTTTTTGCTTGAACCGAGGTTTGACCTTATAATAATATAATATAATAATGATATACAGGGTGAGTCATTAAGCGCGCGGTTCTCGGTATCTTATTAATTATTAGAGTCAAAGACAAAAGTTCCACGGTTCTTTAAGGACTATACTCTAAAATGATTTTTAATCATACAGACTGCTTTATTTTTAAGGCGCTAACACACAAATTAGTTTTCTTTAAATGAAACACGCTATATATCTTTACATATTTTGATTAACCTTTTTTTCGCCTTTACAACTACAGTCTCCTTTTGAAATTCCGATCCGACATTGCCACCTTATTCCAATTTTCCTATTTTGTGGAAGGATAAACAAAGATACGCGCTGTGTTGTGGTATCAATTAAATTAAATTTTAATACAGGTCGTTTATAAAAAAATCTACAACTTTACAAATATTCGACGGACTCGCTTACGCTCGGGAAGTAAAAATTGACAACAATCCGAGATTATCTGTTTAAAAAATTCACACAGACCGCGGACAGACAGACAGACAGGCAACCAGACAGAAATGGGCGACCTATGTTTTTGTGCTCTAGAGGTCATAACCCATGACACATCGAGAAAATATGAAAGCATTAGTCGCGTCATGGACTCGACGCTTATAATACTTTCTTAGGTTACGCTTGGGAAGTAAAAATGATGATGAAATTTTATTATAAACGGTAATTCTCAGTGTAGTGTGCAGGCCTATTCTTGTTATTTTCCAAATATCTGAGAAAGTGGATGATTTAATGGCTATCATAATAATCCTAGTAACGCTAAGGTCAATGTAAAATCGAAAATTAGTTGAACTTACATTAAATTCAACGACGATTGTTATAGAAGGCAAAAATAGGCAATCTAATCTTACAATCGAACTTTCAAGGTTTACAAGTCGATTTATTAATATTTCATGGAAATATAAAATTAAGTTTTGAGAAATTTTTATATCAATTACTACCTTATGCTCCACCAAAAATTGCATACTTAAAATAAGTAGGAACTTTAATTTTTTGCATCTGTTGCCATGCAAGCAGTTTTAACCTCATTGTATTTGTTTATTTACCCGAAACAACTATTCAACGATTGTCCCATGACTCCGGTGTGAGACGAAGCTGAAATGTATTCAGCCTGAAACGAGCTGAATTTTCGCATAATTGATCAGAGTTCATAAAATCACTTTAATACCTAGGTATGTCGACGTAATATTGTGGTTAACATAAGCTAGAATGTATAAAATGTAGAATCGAGGCTTGATCCTTCCGGGGGTTAAGGACGTGTGGGAGAACACTTCATTAGGACGTCCGTGACCGTTCGGGTTAGTGCAGTTGTGATTTCCTTGACTGTTTGAATTAAGGCGATGGCAACAAGTGCTTGAAAAATCACCCACATGGATATATACGAGACATGGAAGTTTTACAAATTATAGGCAATAATAGGTGGTTGATCTGATGAATAATTTCGGAGGTTCTGCATATTATAAAACGACTAAAAAAAGTCGTTCAGGAAACTGCAGAGATATGGTTAAAACTTCTGTCTGAAAAATGTTTGGCAATGTCACCACTGGACGTTGTGTCAACAAATTACTGGAATCTAATAGCAGTGACTATATATATTTATATATAGTCACTGCTAATAGGTTAGGCAGATTGAACTTATGGCCTTGGCAATTATTTTCGCGTAAATATCCCAAAGTGTAGCCAAAACATTCTTTAAATCAACACTAGACTATATTCGTTGAAACTAGTTAACGAATTATGCGTTTTGATTGGTCAGATCTTGTCTCGATCGAGACGTAGTTCACACAGGTAGGCTTTTCGGAAATGCATTTTGCAGTTTCAGATTTCAATTATATTTAATGTTTGTTACTCCTCCAAAAAAAGGGCTCCTATAAATTGTTGTTAATTTGGTTTCTACGGAAAGTGCACTCGTCTATTGAACGGAGTATCGGTAGATTCACGTGATGTTGTTTTGACAAGGTGACTCGTTTCAGTGAATATACTACAGTGGTATTTTTTGGAAATTAACATTTGATAGCACGAGTAGTACCATTGATCGCAATCCCTGTTCATCATCTCAGTTTCGTAAACCAGTACCTACCTAGTTATAGTTTGAAAAAATATTCCCTACAACACATTGTTCGTACCACCTGTTATCACTTCAACCATTTTCGAGAGTAACGAACTGCGTACTAAAAGTTACTGAATCTTTGGAACGTTCCGAAATAATTATTTTGGGAATTAAATATGTAATTGGTCTTAAATTTCTGAGTATTTTACTTAATTCACAAAATTTGACTACAATGCTACACGTTTAAACTTTGTTTAATGTATTGAAACTAACTTGGACAGACTCAGGACATTCAGCTACATATCGAAATCTGAAGACGACTAAATGAATAATATTTGTGGTAAAAAGATAAATAAACATTTAGTGCTAGTATGTACCACAAATTCAAGTAACTGGCTGTCAAAAAAGAAAAACATGATGCGTTCGCTAATGTTTGAAAACGCACGGGAAAATATGTAGGTATAAGAGATAACAAAAAATGAATATGTGAAATTTCTTCACTGAATTAAATAAATGAAATTAAACTAAAGTGGGTGTGAATTTCCTTAATGTTGGTACTTATGTTGTGTTCTAAAACATGGTCCGAATTTAAAAGTGGATCATCGAAATATTCACGTGATTTGCTCATTCACTTCTTCATACTGGACTATTATTTTCTAATAGTCATCTCAAAAATTTTTAATTTAATTGCTACCTGAAAATATTTACTGTAATTGTACAGTGTGAATTTCCGGTGTAGCTAATTTCTGCAGTATCACTAAAAGCTCAAGTGGATTTTTTTTTATCCACAAAGTTTTCATTCTCCTAGCTATTTTTAGATATTTTTCAATTATCGGTGAAATTATCCGTTTCAATTGAGCTTCGATACCATTAAATCAGTAGCAGCATTTACAAAAAAGTTACAAATGTAGAAACGGTATAATAACGTTTCGTGAACTTCTCAGACCTATCTATCATAAGAGACGGGCCAATCTTATTTTAGTTGACTTCCGATAGTGGGATTCCAACCGTCAGGAAATGCAATTTCTCTGTCGGTACCCAATATAATATTTTTTCTTGCAAATTCTTCGGTAATGAAGCAATCTATTGTCCAAATATCTCCAGAAAATTATTTACATCTACTCGATTTTTGACAAAAAAATCTATAACACCCGCCTACCTCCTATCATTGTACCCATTTAGTATAGAATAAAAATATTCAAGTAAAACTCATATCCTTTATACTATACCTTTGCCTAAACATGCTCAATCTTAAGAATTTTTTTCAAGAAATCATTAATTTCCTTTTTGGGGAGAAAATTTGACAGATGGTATTCAGCATGATATTAATTAAAAAATGCTGTCAACATGAAAAATTTGACTATATTTCAACTTTCGTCAACCGCCGACATTGCATTTACGTTTTATCCGTGATCCAGTACCTTGAAATGATGGTCACTGCACGACTCTCCTGGTCTGAATTCATCTAAAATCAACAAACCTTTTGTCACAGCAGGAGTTTTTATTCTCGTAGCGATTTCCGAAAATCTATGGCGTATTATTTTAACGGGAAATTGTCTGTCAATTCCTATTAGCAGTATCCTACAATTTTAGATGAAAAACGGCGACAATTTAGAGATCACTATTAGTCACAATACCAAATTGAAAACCGCAGTTCTTTAACAGTTTAGACAAAGCAATGGGGAATTTGTCATGACGTTATTAAGAATAAACTAATGACTAAGCATGTGAAAAACTTCTTTATTAAGTAATTACTATATAACTAAAAACTTTTGTGCCTTATATAATTTTCCTAATCTGTCTAGATATGAAAAATTGCATCATTTACTACTACTACCTTGTTATCATAAAAATTCCAAAAAAGGCACGAATTGGAGACCAATAAACATTGCGACGCACAACAAGTAAGTTAGTGAGTCGATATAGCATGTTTGAACGAATGAAGAAGGAGTATGATGATGTGTTAAAGAAAATCAAGCTAGGTTTCGGGCACAAAGACCCTGCACTCACCATATCTGTACGGTAAGAATAGTAGTGGAACAAACTGTGTGGTACAATATAACGTGGAGAGTGAGGAAAGATAATCACGACGCCTCATGGTATAACGGTCAGGATACCCGCTGGGTAAGTATGAGAAATGAGTTCGAATCCCACTGAGGTAATGAGACATTTCCTCGCTTTTTACAAAACTTTTCGAGTAACAAAATAAACTTCATAAACGATGAGAAAGTTTTCGATCCCGCGAACCACAACGCTTTATAGACACTGTTAGAGGAATATGGGATAGGTACCTCCTAAAAATTCATTAAAATAAAAGAAGCTGTCCCATGAGAGGTCAACAGCACACACCGTTCACGCGAAGTTGAATCAGATAAATATTGATGCAGAAGTTTGACAAGGTCGACTTTAGGTATTCTTGATAGTAATCGATTGGATTAAGTAACATCAGAACTGGAATAAGAAGGAATGTTTTCAAGCAATTAGAACATTTAAAATTTGCAGATGCTATTTGCTTGTTCACGGAAAAAAGGTAACACATGAAATGAAAAACGGAAAAAGTAGCAGGAAACGCAAAACAGACTGATACATAACATATTTAATCGTCAATAAAATCAAGACCAAGAAACCGACAGAGATGAGAATATGAATAGGAGGAACAGACATAGAAACTGTAGATAAATTTAGTTACATGGAAAATATTGTATAACAAGAAGAATAGGAGCAGGCCAGAAGGCATATAACGTGATAAGGAATGTGCGGCCAAATAACGCAAGAAAGAAAGATAAAACTATTTAATAGCATTGTAAAAAGTGTGTTAATGTATGGGTCCAGACCTGGAAAATATAGAAGAAATGCTTGAGATAAATGCAAGTGTTCGATGAAAGATTCTTGACTTCTACTGGCCGAACGGGACATCAAACCAGAAATTGTGACAAAAAATCAACCAAGAACCCATAACGACAACAGTATGCCGAAGAAAATGGAGCTGGATAGGTCATACACCAAGAACACCAGATACAGATACAGCAAAGTAAGCCCTAGAATATACACCGTAAGGAAAACAGAGACTAGGTTGGTAGATCTGATAAGGAAACAACGCAAAATATAAAGAAAAATGGAAGCAGACGATTGACGCACTGTGCTCCTCATGGAAAAAAAAGAGGATTAAATAAGTACCACTAACTATGGTATGTTGGGTTTTGTCTGCGCGATCCTGGAATTGTTTTTAACAAACTATAGCTTTTTAAGCTTAAAGCGAGAGATAACAATAAACAGCTTTCTTAAAATTTTCATTTTTAAATTAAGCACTCTAGGACTGGAAACACGTTAAATCACTGAGAATTATCCTAAAAAGTAATTATAACTATGGATATCACAAATGAGGCAAGTGTAAATTGAAAAAGTAACCTCTTTTTCTCACTTTTGATAATGAGTGTTACTGGTGCAGATATTGCGTATTGATAATAATCGTGTTACGATAAGATAGAAGATGGGTAAGCGACAAGGCTTAGTACCTGCTAGCCAGAGTCGGACTTTTCGTTTTTGTTAGTCAACAGCAAACTAGCGAAAAGTTTTTCATGATTACAATTGATAAATTAAAAAGAAACTACAATATTTACTACAAAAAATTGTTGATTTAGATTCAAATATTAAATTATACATCTTCCTCATGGGAGCCTTCGCTTCATTTATTTTCAATATTTAGTGGTGTAATGTTGTAAGTCCAATTCTGTATTGTCCTAAATTATCAAATAGGGTGAGGTTGTTGAACATAGGTCTGATTGGTGAAAGAAATTCATAAAATTTAATAAGTCACATCTGAAAAGGACAAAGTATACTTACCTCACCCTTAGAAGCATGACCCGAGGCATGTTAGCTATTTTTCCTTCTCGAGCGTAAGCGAAGGAAGTATTGTAATCGAGTCTATCGGACGAATTGTTTTTTATATAAATTCCACTAATGTGAAATTTTTGTAAAAAATATGCGTGTAAATGAACCACATCTGAGGACACATTTTGTTTCACATATATATTTATAAATTTACGAGGCGACGACACTAAACTTTTAGTAGGGAAGAATAGATAAATTATGGTTAGTAATCTATCAAAATGCTAACCTCAAAAGTTGAGCTAAATAGAGAGATATTGATTCAGTAATTTTTACGAAAACGCAAAATTAAAAATATGGATGCACTGGTATTCTACAACTATAGACGTAATATCATGTCGCTTTGGTATTTCTACAAATTTTGTTATGCAATTTAATTTTTTTTACCAATTTATATATTTGAGATAAAAAAAATAAGGGCAGGTTAATAAACCATAAATATGGAAATGTATTGTACTGACTGACATGGGAACCAAAAAATATATTTTTTTTCAACAGACTTTTATACCACGTGTTGCCCTTCAAGAGGTAACAAAATGATCAAAATGTTGACTCTGTATCTCTTAGGTTTTGTGAGATTATTAATGTTTTTGTTTGGGTTTTTTAGTTTTAAAATGACCCCTTACGTCCCAGTTGACTACATTTTTACTGTCATTGTCGCTTTATCTGAACCTCGTAGTCGAGCATAATGCCTCTACGAAGACGAGCTTGCGAATATCGTCAAATAAGCGATTTTACAAGAGGTCGAATTATTGAGTTGCGAGAAGATGGTGCTTCCTATAGGCAAATTGCTCGTTAGGTCAATTGCGACGCCTCAACAGTGTTGCGAACGTGGCGAGCATGGACTGAACAAGGCAGGAGTCAAAGAAGAAGACTTGCTGAACCATCAAGACAGATGACAGAACGCCAAGACCGCCGTTTAAGAATATTGGCTTTACTAGTTCGATTCTCCACTACTCGACAAATTAGAGACCAGTGATTAGCTGAAGAGGGTGGACCAGTCTCAATGCCAACCATTTATCGCCGCCTCAGGTCTTTTGGATTGTGTTCTTACCGTCCATTGCGAGTGCTTCTTCTGACCGCTGTACATCATCGTCAGAGTCAGGAGTGGTGTAGAGAACGTCAACACTGGGGGGCGGAATGGCAGCATGTGGTGTTCAGTGATGAATCTCAGTTTTGTTAGGCATGTTCGATGGTCGCAGAAGGGTAAGAAGGCGTCGTGGAGAAAGCCGCGAAATTGACTTTGCTGTGGAAAAGCACATACACCGCACTGTGGGAGTAATGGTGCGGTGGGCTATTGGTTATGGTAACCGATCACCTTTAATTTTTATTCGCGGCAATATGACAGCTGCGCGTTATATTGACGACTTCCTACAGCCCGATTTACTTCTTTACATTGAGGATCTTCAGAATGTCATTTTTCAACATGATAATGTTCGTACTCATATTGCCCACAGAACTATGAAGTTCTTGGAAAATGCTGGCCTCGACATTTTGTCTTGGCTACCTCGATCTCCCGATTTCGACCCCATAGAACATGTGTGGGATATGATGGACAGAGGATTTACAAGTTTACAGAACCCTCCAAGGACTTTGGCTCGATTTCAGCAGGAAATTCAAGCTGCCTAGAATGAATTACCCCAAATAGACATTGACCACTTAAGTTTATCGATCCCAGACGTGTACGTGAGTGCATTCAATATCGAGGGTGGCCAACACATTATTAACCGTATTTTTTGTTAATTGTTAGAATATATGTATTTCTGAATTTTGGACTATTTCTTTACCCGTTGAAGACCAACACCTTGTGTAAAAATCAGTTGAAAAAAATTATTATTTTTTGGTGTTGCACTTTCCATGTCAGTCAGTATATTTAACAAATTTTTAAAGGATCCACAGACTTACAAAATTTTTAAATAATGTCATTAAATTGTTTGTGGGAGTTAACAAATAAATTTTGTTTAGCGTTTAACCATATTGATGAGTAGAGTACACAAAAAATTCCACAGCAAATGGTTCAGTAGCTACGGAGAATGGGTGTTTAATAAACTCGCCAACAGAGAGTTGTCAGACAGAAGACAGACGACAGACAAACGACGGACTACTGACAGGTGACGGACGACGAGAAACCGACCAACGGAAACGACATTTTCGCATTGTAAAAGCCATAAAACGTGAAGAAAACATGGAATCAGCCTTTCGTCGAATGAACCCTATTATAATACTTAATACTTCTCTACCTCGAGAAGAAAAAAAAATGCATTTGATTAAAATAAACTGCAGTATGCAAATTTTTACGAATAAGTTATAAACGACTAATGAAAACAAGAACTTCAATTTCCTGCTCGTTCTTTAGCAAAGAACTCTTAAACTTTTCCTCTAAATATATTAATACATTAAGTTATAGAGCCACTTCATTTAAATACCAATGACTGTTTCTGTGATATTTCATTCCGTGAAAAATACACGGAACTTTGTTTGTTAAAACGTATCAATAAATTTAATAGAATTCTCACGAAATGCCACCCCGTGTGCCGTTCGTTCTTTCAATTAAATTAATGACTGTGAAAATATTTAGGCGGTTAATTTCGTTTTATTGTTATGATTGCCACCCTTGTCGGTCGATACACGGTATTTTGTGTCGACATCGCCGGTTCGGTGACTAGACGACTATGTGGTCTTCTTAAAGGGGTGACGGTATCGTCGTGATCAGGTACCAGTCGTCACGACACACGAGTATCCGGCACCAGGAGCGACATCGGCAGTGTTCTTCCCACCACCCTCTTTACACCACTTCGAGGTTCTTGTCACGGATATGCGACCTTATTATACGACACGTTATGTCTCTTAAAAACTTTAGTTCTAAGAGATATTATTGAAGGACAAGCTCGTTTAATGTTGAAATTGCATATAAATCAAACCCTTAAAAAACCACTTTTAAATTGTTGTGCACATCAAACATGTTTTTGCTTATTTATAATTTTTCAGTAATAATATTAATCTCATGTTATCATTACACTCATCAATTTTATAGTTATGGTCACATACGATAATGTTCTTTAATAAAAAAACAACTGTAACATTCATTATTCATAAATGCATGAAATAATATTGTACATTTTTAAAGAGGAATTTCAATTGTCACATCCTCGATAAGCTGAAATTCCACTCATAAATTTTGTTAAAACTCGTATCTCAGCGGAAAGTATAGGGAGGCTTTCTGCTCTCAAATTTATGTCCTCGCATAAAAAAAACATTATGATACCATCAATAACAATTATGTGAAAATGACAAATAAAAAGCATTTTAAAATATCGAAACCAACAATTAAACTAAGTTAAATGCAATGTTTTAATCAATTGAAGGAATATTAATTATTTAACTATCAGTTGGGCTTTTTAACAACAAACAAACTCACCATAGTTACTGCCTGGCAACATAATAGTAACTCAAAGTTATAATACCTAAAATGCTTTATTTGCGCTTCCAAACCACTTATGGCAAGTTAACAAATACAACCAAACCAAAACTACTATATTTTTCAGATTACTATTATTACAACATCTTAAATACTATTCTGATTCAAAGGTTTTTGATTTAACAAAAGTGCATTATTATCCTATTTTTGCTCTTTTATTCTCTGAGAATGGTCATCTGAACGATTCTATTAACTATAATTTTTGCTCTAATTATTATCATCATCCACATTATGCCAGTCTCAGCCACATTATCAGCACTTTATTCCTTCTCATGTACCAATAATAATAACACTATGCAACAAATTAAAAAAAAATAAAATTCACAGAATGCACAGTATGTGGTTAAAATTTCTTACCTCAAACTCAATTGAGGATTGTGCTTGAAAGAGTCGTATCACATCAGGTTTCAAAGTGAAAAGTGTTTATTGAATTTTTTGAAATCATACAAAATTAATAAAACAAAACTTCATTTTTCATTGAAAAAGGTCTTTTTTTTCGAACGATTGGCATTCTTATTGTAGCCAGATCTCGCAGTATCCCTCTGAAGACACCAACAGAAGTCTACAAGCATGGGTGGATACATAAAAGCGATATTTTTACGATTAAATGCAATCAAGTGTCCCAAAAAGTAAGAAAAACAAAACACCCGTTATCTATGTTTTGTGATGTGATATGAGTATAAAACATTTTTTTCTTTAGTGTATGGAGTATAGGTACCCAACCTATCACATCAGGTATCACAATGAAAAGTGTTTATTGAATTTTTTGAAATCATACAAAATTAATAAAACAATACTTCATTTTTCATTGAAAAAGGTCTTTTTTTTCGAACGATTGGCATTCCTATTGTAGCCAGATCTCGCAGTATCCCTCTGAAGACACCAACAGAAGTCTGCAAGCATGGGTGGATACATAAAAGCTATATTTTTACGATTAACTGCAATGAAGTGTCCCAAAAAATAAGAAAAACAAAACACCCGTTATCTATGTTTTATGATGTGATATGGGTATAAAACATTTTTTTCTTTAGTATATGGAGTATAGGTACCCAACCTATCACATCAGGTATCACAATGAAAAGTGTTTATTGATTTTTTTGAAATCATACAAAATTAATAAAACAATACTTCATTTTTCATTAGAAAAGGTCTTTTTTTTCGAATGATTGGCATTCCTATTGTAGCCAGATCTCGCGGTATCCCTCTGAAGACACCAACAGAAGTCTGCAAGCATGGGTGGATATATAAAAGCGATATTTTTACGATTAAATGCAATCAAGTGTCCCAAAAAGTAAGAAAAACAAAACACCCGTTATCTATGTTTTGTGATGTGATATGAGTATAAAACATTTTTTTCTTTAGTATATGGAGTATACCCAACCTCAAACACTATCTGAACTTTCTGTGAATTTTTTAGTGTTGCATAGTGTAATTAATACATCGCTCATGTTCTTTTTCCCTTCGAAACTGAAGAAGTTGGTACATTTACACAATTTCTAGAAAATCTTGTACATTACGAATCCATTCGTGACAAAATGGATTTTTTTTACTAAAATTTTGAAGATTTTTACTTCCCGAGAGTAATAGAGTTCATCCGACGAATGGCTACCTTCATGTTTTGTGGACATTTCATGACCCCAAGTAGGTCTCGCGTTTCTATTTGTCATCTGTCCGTTGTCTGTGTCGTATGTCTCGATTTTTAGTAGACAAATAATTTCCGCAACTATTAAACAACTAATTATCTGAAACGATTTGCATATTGTGCATAAATGAGCATATCTCAGTTAATGTGCGGTGATCTCGATAAAAATGTTTATAGACAAAAAGACTTATCAAATACATGTTTCCTAATTAGACAAATCATGTTAGACCATAATTTACAACTTTGCGACCATCGACTTTAAATAATAAAAAAAGCTTTCATGTTGAAAACTTCAATATGAGAGTTTTAAACTCCTCAAACCTTTTGCTGCAAAGAACGATTTATTATTAGAAATATAAAGACACCAGTAAATAACAGATACCTTGTTAGACTCACGAATGTTTGATTAATGATTATACAAGATTTCTATAAGTAGCTCATGGAAGCGAGCCGCTTATCACTTTATGGGGATTTTACTAAACGCCTAAGAACTCATGACAAATAAGTATAGAACTAGTTGCCTAAATTTTTCATATCTTATTAAATAATGAAAACTATTTCGTTACAATAAAAAGAAACACATTTATTATGGTTAAACATCACAATAAATGTTGAAAATGTTCACCATTTTGTTCAAGGCACATGTTTACTCTGTCTTTAATTCCAAAAATGTTCTCTAACATCTTTTTGTCAGTGCTTTGGACCCATTGTTCAATTTCATGTTGCAACAGGAGCTCCTGACTGCTGAGACAATCTTGCCAAAGATGTTTGCGGATTCTGTTCGAGTCGTCACAAAATATCAATAACTTCCTCAGATACTGAAGGTCTTCCAGGAGATTTTTCTTTGTTGACACTGCCAGTTTGAATAAATCTGTTGATTACATCTCTAATGTAAACCTCTAACGATGTTTCTTGACTTCGCAAATCGAGATATTTGATCAGATATTCTACTCTCCGTTTATAAATGTCTCATTTCTTAATAAGACATAACAGTGAAGGTCTCTTGTCCAGTAGAATTAACCATTTTTACGATCTTCGCTTCCTAGAACAAAAACAAAATTTTCTCACGCAAACACCAAGAGTTTTGAAAACGATTGTCTTGTCGTTTTGAGGTTGGATCAACGAGACTTATTGTAATTCACACTTGAAAAATGTTAGAACAATAAAAGTGATGATTTTAAACGACAGGTTACAAATAACATTAATGACAAGTGAGAACTGTCATAATGTGGCATAATTTAAGTCAAGTGGAATTTTACAAATCCATGGCCAACTACGCCCTTAAAATAACCCTGTATTACTGTTAAAAATAAGACATTTATAGACTTTTGAATAGTTTTTGAAATATGATACGATTTACCTACTACGACATTTTAATAAATAAAAATTCGATTTTAACCTGAATAGATGCGGGATGACAAGAACTTGTATAATAAATTGTATAAGATTCATGTGCCAACTTATTGAGAAATCGGTAGGTTTTCGACAACACCGTTACGAATTTATTCGTATTAATTGCATTGCTTTTGGATTTTCAACGCTGCTAGCTCAAAGTGAAACACAGTATAGACTGCTCAAAGACTCGATGCCATACCTATATTTCCGGTAATAATCCGCTTTAATTTTTGGCAAATTTTTTACCTACGAAAATAACCTCCAAGTAATTTAATAACCGGCCCGCATATCTGAGCGATTTCATCTGACTACTGAAGGTTCTTATTGCATAAATTGTTATTAATTATACATATTAATTAACTATCAATATTTCTTGTCCTAAAGGATCAAGTTTTTAAGTTTTACGCTTATATATCCTTGAATTACTAATGTAGCTTATATCCATCGACACTGACACTCTTAAAACTTAAACTAAGCAGGGTTTTAAATGTTGGATGTAACTATAATCCTGCACACAACGCATCGACACCTCGTATTCTAATTGAGTAATTAACTAGATTTACAGTTGGAATTTCTTGGTGAAGAGCATTCTGAAGCAGAATCTGATACACGTGCCATATTATTTATAAAAAAATTGTTCAAGAGATTTCAGACATCTTGATTTAACGTAATTACATTTCTCCGAGAATTATCTCGGGGAAATGTAATTACGGATTAACCTTGTTTAGTATTATTAATTCGGTGTTTTACCCAAATACGTAAAAAGAGGTTTCCTAAAACAATGCTTTTTCTTCTACTTTCCTGTGTTATTTTGTTCCCATAAATAGTAATGATATTGGAAACACCAACTTTTCTTTTCGATCATGTGGTACCTTACGTAAACATTGCATTCCATGACTCTGGAATGTAAATTTTATAACTAAATTTAAGGAAGTGTTGTAATATGGTTATTTTGTGGGATGTCTAGCATATCTTTCGTGGATTTTATTCTATTGATTAAAGCAAAAACAGTTTGCTTTTTTTTTTAAATTCTGAAAACAGGGTACTGTTGTTATTAGTATTATTGTACTCATTGGAATTAATAAATTTCTTTTTACAAACAATTTACTGACATCATCAAAAGTTTTATTTAAAAAACTGGTTGAAAGTTATTTGACAGAACTTACCTCACCCTTGAACTATAGCCCAACAAATTTCACTTCTTAAAAAAATTGGTCTAAAGAGTTTACACAGTACTTCCCTCGCTGTCAGAAACGTGCCGACTGCATGCCTATTATGTTTTTTTTTTCGCAGTGGGTTTCAAAGAATTCGGTTTTGTAGTTCCTGAGTAAATCAATAAAATAAATTTACGCATTCATTAATTTTTTTGAGTCACCCTGTATATGCAAATCCAAAAAATATCAATGAAGTGATAAATCACAAGTACAGACTCATCATATTTTGTACAGTTTAGATAGGATTTATTCGGCAAACTTTCGAGCTGACGTCATCAATTTTTTGGAGGGGATAAGCAAATGTATTTTGACTAAACGTTTATTATGCTCTTTATAACCTTAAAACATCTGCAAGATTTTAAAGCATTCGGTTTTGTAGTTCCTGATTAACTCAATAAAATAAATTCACGCATTCATTAATTTTTTGAATCACTGCATATGCAAATCGAAAAAATTTGAATGGAATGATAAATCACAAGAAGAGACTCACCATATTTTGTACATTTTAGATAGGATTTAATCAGCAAAATTTTGTGGTAACGTCATAAATTTTTTAGGGGGGACGACCAAATACATTTTGATCAAAAATTTACCATGCTTATGATGATTTTAAAATATCTTCAAGATTTCAAAGCATTCGGTTTTGTAATTCCTGAGTAAATCACTAAAATAAATTTACGCTTTCGTTAATTTTTTTGAGTCACCCTGTATATGCAAATCCAAAAAATATGAATGGAGTGATAGATCACAAGTACAGACTCATCATATTTTGTACATTTTAGATATGATTTATTTGGCAAATTTTTGAGCTGACGTCATCAAGTTTTTGGAGGGGATGAGCAAATATATTTTGACTAAACATTTATTATGCTCTTTATAACCTTAAAACATCTGCAAGATTTCAGAGCATTCGGTTTTGTAGTTCCTGATTAAATCAATAAAATATATTTACGCATTCATTAATTTTTTTGAGTCACCCTGTATATGCAAATCCAAAAAATATGAATGGAATGATAAATCACAAGTACAGACTCATCATATTTTTACAGTTTAGATAGGATTTATTCGGCAAACTTTCGAGCTGACGTCATCAATTTTTTGGAGGGGATAAGCAAATATATTTTGACTAAACATTTATTATGCTCTTTATAACCTTAAAATATCTGCAAGATTTCAAAGCATTCGGTTGTGTAGTTCCTGAGTAAATCAGTAAAATAAATTTTGCGCATTCATTAATTTTTTTCAGTCACCCTGTATATGCAAATCCAAAAAATATGAATGGAGTGATATATTACAAGTACAGACGCATCATATTTTGTACATTTTAGATAGAATTTATTCGGCAAACTTTTGAGCTGACGTCATCAAGTTTTTGGAGGGGATAACCAAATATATTTTGACTAAAGATTTATAATGCTCTTTATAGCCTTAAAACATCTGCAACATTTCAAAACATTCGGGTTAGCAGATTAAAATTAAATTGCAAAATGTTGTTTTATAATTTTGATTTTTTTTTCAAAAATCTGGACGTTTCGGGTAAAAACTGAATTTGGAGTCGTAAACTACATGTGTAGGACTATGTTATTTTATACAATTTAAGACCCATTTACTATGTACAATTTTGAAGTGACGTCATCGTATTAGTGGTGGGGATGATTAGACAAATTTTGGTTAGCGTTTTACCATCTACATGATATTCCTAATATAAGTACAAAATTTCACAACAATCGGTCCAGTACTTTCGGAGATTATCTGTCTAATAAAAATCCGGGACGGCAGACAGACGGACAGACGGACAGACGGACAGACGGACAGACGGACAGACGGACAGACGGACAGACGGACAGACGGACAGACGGACAGACGGACAGATGGACAGATGGACAGACGGACAGACAGACGGAAATGGGAGACCTATTTCTTCGTATTCTAGGGGTCATGAAAGATCGAGAAAACGTAAAAGTAGAGAGTCGGCCGACGGACTCGATTACAATACTTCCTTTGCTTACGCTCGGGAAGTAAAAATTATAGATTTAATTTTGCGATTTTCGTTTTGTGATATGAAATATATTTAAAGCAGATAACAAACGGGAAAAATGTAGATATTCCCAATTTCTCAGCACATGCTTAACGTCAACTGCTACTTGAAAAGAATTCAACTATTAACACGTTCAGATTACAAGCATAAACGGTTAAAAGAAAATGAAATTTGATTGTTTTTGTTTCCTCAACGGAGAGGAGAGGAATGATTAACTAATTAACCACACACATAAATTTGAAGAAGATTTATTCGGCAAAATTGTAAAATGACGTTATCACTTTTTGGGGGAAGTGTAACCGGGTCTCGTCAGACCGGTGAGGGTCCCAACAATATTTCATAAATAAAACAAATCTACAGATTGCTCTTATCTTTTTTGGAGAAAGCTTATTTCCTTTCGGCGTCGACACCAGGTCACATATTCACAATTTGTGTGAGAAAACTGCAAAGAGGAAAAAGAAGAAAACTACCGGACCTTTTCTTAACAAGCAAACAAATCTAAATCAAAAATAAACAAACCAAAGAACACACTAGCAATGTGGAAAAAGAAGTTAACTCAATCAGGATTCTACACTCAGAATGAAAGAGATATTAAAAATCGACCAACCACTTCAAGCAAGAAACAGTAACTGAATTTTGTGACAAAAGTTTGGATCCAAGTCGTACCTTCCTGGTTAAAAGGGATGGATAGTCTTTGACCTCCTCCTTTTGGGGGTGGTTTCTATCAGAAACTTTTTCCAACAATTTTGCTTAAAAAGAGAGCAATAACCTGAAGCGGGTGGTCTGTCAGCAAATTTGTCCAATTAGTAGAAACATTCTTACCGTAGTTACAAACACCAAACAGACAAATGTACAGGGTTTCTATAAATGATTATAGGGTCGCAGTAGGTCATGTAAACGTGCCGCCTCTTCGACTTGAATTGTACTAAATGCCCAAGGACGCATGACAAAGGCCACACGCATCTGTATAATTGGTTCCCTAAATGCTTCATTCTTTTTAAAAAATAAAACTAATTCATTACAATAAAAAGAATCAAATTTATTGTGGTCAAATATCACACTAAATGTTGAAAATGTTCTCTCCTGACCGCAGAGGAAATTTTGTTAAAGATGTTTGCCGATTCTGCTCAAGTTGTCTCAAATCATGAACATCTTCCTCAAATACTCAACGTCTTCCCCAATGTTTCTCTATGTTGACACCACCAGTTCGAACAAATTTGTTGATTACATCTTACATCTTTAATGTCTAATGCGAGCCTCTAAGGATGTTTCTTGAATTATTAAATCACGGTATTTGGCCAGATATTCTTGCTTACAAGCGGTTACAGAATGCATGTAAGAAGAATCTTGACCGATGGATGTATTCTACATGGAATCATCAATGCTCATCTAATCATACCAGATATTCTGTCAAGATTATGTTTTTAGGTACCTACTTCCAATGTCTGTAACACACGCAGTGTTAAGGGTCTAGTTCCAGAACTCTGTTCAGGGAAAACATTTTAAGTATTCTAAATAATAATAATAATAATAATTTTGCTTAGTAAACTTTTGGTGTTGATGTAAATATAGCAAGGGGTATCATTTACATTTTTGTAACGTTACGAGAATAGGTATCTATGTTTGTTTATGGATTTATTCTATGTTAATTATATAAAGTAAAAAGGAGATTTCCGTAAATAATTAACTAATATAGTATATTAAGTTTTAAGAACGGTAAAGGGTGTTTACTGGTCGAAGGCAAAAGTTTGGAGACGGAGCGAAGCGACGTCTCCAATTTGTCTGAGACCAGTAAACCCCCTTAACGTTCGTGATGCTTATACTATTTTTTGTACGACCATCAAAAGATTTGCGTCTGTTTATCAAATTCATAAATGGAAAGAATTTATATCAAACATCAACAAGGTCGTTTTTTAATTTAAAATTTGTTACTATGGTTTCGATTAGTATAAACAACAATTTTAAAAATCAGTTTCCATTTTGACCGCTGTCGATTTAGATTTGATCTGGCTTGATTTCGAGTTAATTTTCTTTCCGGGACTATTAGTGAGTGATTTATTTGCTTAAAATATCAATCATGAGTGATTCTGAAAGCGAAAATGTCGAAGTCGAACACGCATGGAATTTAAAACAAAAAAAATCTTGAATGCATGATTACTAGAGCTGTGCGGTTGAAATTTATTTACCCCCACTATCGGCCCACAGTGCCGATCGCTACACAGCCTTGCCTTGCTCGCTTCTCGCTTTTCAGTTGTGGATTATTTTTGATAATTCACACAAATAGTTTTATTGTCAGCGAGACGGACACCTGAACATTATTAAAATTATGATTACTCTTATTTCGTGAATATGGATTTTAAAATCATCAACTGACATGCCGTTAACATTATTTTTCGCGTAATTTTCTTCGCGATACATAACGTCGGTTGCAAGCCTATGGCCTGCCGGAGTGGGGGTCAATTCGCAGTGTTTAAATTTCAACCGCACAGCTCTAATGATTACTTACCGTTCAGCTGAACAGTAAGTAATTTGCTTACCGTTTGCCTCTTAGTTGTTAGTCGTAGCAACCCGTAAACTGAACTTATTGCTATGGCAACCTATACGGTAAATGATCGAAAAAGCAATGGTCATACAAAAAATTATATTAGTGTACATCTTCCGCGATATGTAAAATATTGCCCCATTCTCAACCCCACTTAAGTTTGTTTTTAAAACTTCGCATTTTTCGTCCACCTTTCTTGTATCATTAGGATTAATTTTCGAGGAAGTCGTAATTTTGTTTGCTTCTACTTAAATAATTGACTTTTTTTTCCTTTTGGGCCTTGTTAACTTTTTTCCCCCTTTTACGTTTGTTCTTTCCATTATTTTTCATAATAAAAATGTGGTTTAAACGTTCAGGATTTGAAGAAAACTTTTTAAAATGCCAAAATGACAAACGTATGAATGCTACTATGGAAATAGAATGTGATTATACAAATATCTGCTCCTTTCGAAAAAAGTGGGAAAAACCTAACTTCCCTTGATTTAAATAAAGATATCGTTACGAGTCTAAGGAATAACGAAATTGTTAAATATGAGATTACTAGAATAGCAAAAACTGAAGGACAATCGTTAAAACTAGAAAAATAACGATGTTGTCATAATACCAATCGTTATAATTAAGATTAAACAGAATCGCAATCAATACCTCCTTAGTTTAAGCTTGGGAAGTAAAAATGAAATTCGAATTTTACAATTGATTTAAGAAACTGAAATTAGTGGTGATATGACAATAGCATTGTGCTAATACTAACAGAACTTTAGAAAATTGTATTTAATAGTCCCCTCCACAAAATTAATGACATACTCTAGAAAAATCTATACTTCTATACTTATATTATATATAAAGCTATAAAGAGTTTGTTTGGTTGAACGCGCTAATCTCAGAAACTACTAGTAGTCCAGTCAAATTAGCGATCAACCTCGGAATGAGAGATAATAAGCTGAATTTTCGTATATACCTTCATTTTAGCGTTCTAAAAGTTGTCTCAAAAGTCTCATACAATCTCGTGTCTGCGTCGTAAGTTATTCAAGGTCAAAGGTGAAGAAAAACAGTTTTTTGCGATTATTTCGGTTTCTATTGCTCCAATGATGTTAACATTTATTATCGTAATTGTAGAGCACAAAAATTGGAACAAATTTTATTTGAAATATTTTTTCATGCGCTCAATCGTTTTTGAGATAGAGGGCAGTGAGCGCGCAGCGCTCATCCATACGTACTGTAATGCAATCAACCGTTAATATCTGTGAATACTACCTTTAATTTTGAATAATTTGTATTATTTATCAGTTAATACATTGCATTTAATAACATTTTACATATTTTCAATACATTCATTTAATGATAATGATTCTTACCTACTTTGTGGAATTAAAAACTCTTTAAATGAAATACTTATTGTATGTATATCTTAATTTATTGAAAGTAGATTTTAAGTAGAAAAATAACTAAGTACTTTATCTTTCAAATGTGTAAGTTTTTACATATTAGATAATATATTATACTTGTTATATTATTATATACCTAAAAGTTATATTAATTTTTTCAAAGTAAAAATTTAAGGAAGTAAAACGAGTTAATGTATTTTAATTTTATCTTTGTTCAGTACCTGTACATTTCTTACGATTGAAATCGAATTGCAGTGAAAATCTAGAAATCTTTAATAATTTAAAGAACAAAAGTATTAATTTTCTTCTTCTTCACCGTCATCTTCTGGACGTTCGGGAATTTCTGTTTCATCGTCATCATCTTCGGTGCCCTGAATCGTTGTTTCCAGACCTTCCAGTTATAATCATGATAGAAAAATAAGTATTTAAAACCTTACAAATTTTAAAGATATAAATAAATTGAGATATACAATAAATATTTCATTAAATGCGTTTTTAATTACACAAAGTAGGTAAGTATTATTCAATGAATATGTTGAAAATATGTAAAATGTTTAAATACAATGTATTAATTGATAAATAATACAAATTTTTCAAAATTCAAGGTAGTATTCATAGATATTCACGGTTTATTGCATTACAGTACGTATGGATGAGCGCTGCGCGCTCACTGCCCTCTATCTCAAAAACGATTGAGCGCATGAAAAAATGTTTCAAGTAAAATTTGTCCCAAATTTTGTGCTCTACAATTACGATAATAAATGTTAACATCATTGGAGCAATAGAAACAGAGATAATCGCAAAAAACTGTTTTTCTTCACCTTTGACCTTGAATAACTTACGACGCAGACACGAGATTTTATGAGACTTTTGACACAACTTTTGAAACACCAAAATTAAGGTATATACAAAAATTCAGCTTATTATCTCTCATTCCGAGATTGATCCCTTTTTTATCCTAAAATGACTGGACTATAGTTCGAATTCAAAAAATCTTTCTGTGTTGGATAGTCGATTTATCGAGCAAGGCTACAGCCTAGATAACATCACGCTACGATTAATAGGAGCGGAGTAGCAATGAAAAATATCGGAAAATCGAGAAAATTATTGTTCCTTTGACAGCTTCCGTTGCTGCTTAAACGTTTAAAGTTACGTAAAAATTATGTATGATGGAATTGTTCCCCTTTAAAAGTTCTAAAAAAAGTCCGCGACAGCATATCTTTTATTGTCGACTCAGTATCACCTTTTTATGGTAATGAAATTTTCCGGAAATCGTCATTGAAACAGCATTTCCTTGCGACATTAGGCGCAGGAAAATTGGATTTCCCTGACTAGTACTGTAAAAACTACAAAAATGACGCAAAATAATTAGTTATTTAAACAAGAAAAATTTATTCAAAATTTCGTAAATTACACTATTTAAAGCCAGAAATACGTCTTCCGTTAGCGAAGTAACATTTTTAAGCCTGCGCCAATCTTCAAAGATTTGGAACTGCTTTTCATACCGCTCCTTAGATTTCGACGGTAACAATTCTTCTGTAGCAGCAGCGGCTGCTTTGCTTAGGTCAAAAGGAACATCCTCACCAATGTTTTCGCTTGTATTCATAATTAATTAATGAAATAAACACACAGCTCTGACGTACGCACAAAATTTTATAATTGTTTTGTTTGTAACCATCGTTTTCAAGAAATTGACAAACTAGATTTTTGCGCAATTAATTAAAAAACTTGTTGGAAAATCTCGATTTTTAGCGATTTATTGCGATTTCCGGAAAAATTTAATACAAAACTCGTCAGTAAAATGTCTTATTTGACTCGGAGCTTTAAAATACTCGGCACAAAGTGCCTCGTATTTCAACATAGCTCCTCTTCAGTAATGAGACATTTTCCTGACTTTTATGTAAATATCTATTGTTCTAAAATAATCTAATATAAAATTTTCGTGTCACAGTGTTTGTAACCAAACTTCTCCGAAACGGCTTGACCGATTTTTATGAATTTTTGTGTATATTTGGTAGGTTTGAGAATAGGTCGTAATAGTATATTATTAACCAAGATTGTGAAGGCAGTCATTCTAGACCGAGCGCAAATTAGAACCCGAGACGCGCAGCGTCGAGGGCTATAAAGCGCGAGGTCTAGAATTGGCTTCACAAACGTGGTTAATATACTATTTTTTCCACTAGTAGCCCATTTGAAGTTTGCAAATTTTCAAAATGTTTTTTCTGATATGCATCAATAAAAACGTGTACTCACGTCATTTTAGTAAGCTTTGGAATTTTGTTATTTTTTGACAGTCCAAAACTTTTGTTTCAATTTCCACCATATTTCCCGTTTCAAATAATTTTTTCTGTGAAAAATGTTGGAAGGTGAACCATCATGTACCCCTCCTGAAATAAAAGAGACGGCACTACGCATGGAAGAACAGCTACTTCCAGAAAAATCAAAAAAACTGTACCTGAAGATATATTCAGAATTTAAGGATTGGTGCTTGGGAAAAAAAATTGGGACAACGTCTGAAAATGTGCTTATGGTATATTTCAACGAACAGGCCAAAACGAAAAAGGCATCCACATTATGGGCAACGTATTCAATGCTCAAATCCACAATTTCCCTAAAAGAAAACATTAGAATCGAAAATTATCCACGACTTATGTCATTTCTCAAGCGACAAAATGCAGGTTACAAACCTAAAAAATCTTTCGTGTTTTCGCAAGAAGAAATCACTCGATTTTTAACAGAAGCTCCTGATAAAGATTTTTTATCAAAAAAGGTATTTTTGCTTATAATTGTCATCAATATTTACAAACCATTTCATAGGTGATCTGTGTTATGGGAGTGGCTGGTGCTTGCCGCACTGATGAGTTATGTAATATGAAGATGAAAGACATTATAGTCAAGGAGGATATTATCATTGTGAATATACCAACCAGCAAAAATGGAGCGTCGCGAAAATTTGTTGTGATAGAACCTCTGTGGACTGAGATAATTCGAAAGTACACTTCAAAAAGACCTACCCCTGATATGCCAAAATTATTTATTGGTTTTCGTGGGGATAAACCTACAAGACAAAATATTGGTCACAATACAATCAGCAAAACTCCAAATACTATAGCGAAATTCCTTGGATTAAAAAACCCAGACCAGTACACAGGACACTCATTCCGTCGTACTTCCGCGACAATTTTGGCTGAAAAAGGCATAGACCTTTTATCGTTAAAGCGACACGGGGGATGGAAATCCTCCAGCGTAGCAGAAGGATACATCGACGACTCGATATCCGATAAGAAAAAAATCGCCGAAATGGTCCAAAGTTCATTTACGACACATTCACTCCCGTCAACTTCAGTTTCATTCCCGTCCACTTCCGTTTCATTCCCGTCCACTTCTGTTTCATTCCCGTCCACTTCCCGCGGTCCAGAGCACGAAATTCTTAACTCCACGATAGACATACCTGCAGTCAGTTTTTCCAATTCAAGTACAAATACAGGGACTGCTGGTATCAATATGACGTGCCACAATTGCACCATCAACTATTATTTTAATAAGAATTAAATGTTTCCTTACTGTTAATATTGTTATAAGTTGTAATATTTCAGTTATTAAATTGTTTTAGTATCACTAATTTATCGTCAATTACACCGACAATAATCAATTCAGGGTTCGGAAATCATTCCAGGGCATAATTTAAAAGCAAATTTTCCAAAATGATCGTTTTCAGGTTATGTCGCATTTTTTCTGACAGTTGTGGAGAGTTGTCATATTAGGTGGCCAACTTCACGTTTACATTATTGACCAAGGTTCACAATTTTCCAAATTACAGACCTCTAGACAAGTCGACAATTAGCCATTGTAATGCTACTAGTGGAAAAACTATTTTTTATACCTTTAAGTGATAAGGGTGACCAACCAAAAATTTTTTTTTATTTGTTGTACAATTTTTTTTATTTTTACTTTTTTAAGATTTGGCATTAAAAATACATGTAACCCTAAATTTTCATCCTTCTACCACCAACTCCCATTTTTTAATAATGATATGAGTATCTTTACTTTCATCCACAGATGCGCAATAGGGTTGCAAGGTGGCTATTGAATATAATCATTGTGGTACGATACATTTTTATGTATAATTTATAATTTAATTATGTTTATATGGATTTATTTTAATTTAATTTTTTATTTAACTACCTACCAAAAGATTCACTAGAAATGCCAAAACAACGTTTGTCGGGTCGGCTAGTTACTAAATAATCATGATAAAAAAATATTCTATGTAATAATATTTCAGTTGCATGGTGAGGATGTTCAAATAGTATATTATGATATTAGTTTATAATGCAAGGGATTATGGCATGATTTAGCGCATGAGTACAACGAATGGGATAATTTCATGAGTGCCATAATCCTGCCTTATAAACGTATATCATACGCATTATAAACGTATATCATACGCTGTTTTGTGATGGACTGCAGTAGTGGAACATTTTAATATTTAACAATTAATATTTGTTATATGTTACATGTTTCCATCCCGATTGCGTATGACAGCTTGACACCTTCGACCCACACTTCAAATCAACTCTTGAGGCGTCATAGTCCAAGCCGTTCCATATTTCAACAACTCGTTGCCCCTGTTTATTCAGAGTGTTGGGTTGAACAGGATGTTCTCGTAAACGGCTGCCAATGGCATCGCAAAAGTACTCGATAAGATTAATAATAATAATAATAATAATAATAATTTATTGTACTCAACAGAGATTAATCTCCAATTACAGAATACAAAACAAAAGTAAATAGTAGTCTATCTTACAAATAAATAATTAAATACAACGTATGCCTGCAAAATATATCTAAACATCAAGAAAAAAAAAAATAGAACAAAAAAAATAGAACAGTAAGGATAGCTCATTATAAAAAAGAGTAGAACAAAATTCTGACGCTCTGTAATTATGTGTTATGCTGTAAATGTATGGATTTCGATTGAAAAAACTTCCTTACCGCTACACCCTTGGGCCAAAAAGATGCAGCCAGAATATCATTTTGATATACAAAATCGATAGTAAGTTTGAAAGAACTATATAACTCAGGAAATTTAGAGTCCAATTTAATAAGCTTAAAGTCAGGAAGACGTTTATTTTTCAGCACTTCTTCATGGGATTTTAACTTAAATTTGATATAATCAGTAATCTTGTTCACATCAACATTAGGGTTTACTCTTGTAATATGTATATGACTGCTTTTTTTTCTGGTGACAGCTACGAAATCATGATCACTCGATGACAAATCTGACGAACCTGAACTAGAAGCTATATCTGCTGAGCCAATAATTAACTTACTTACTTTCGGCCGACGTTTTAAAGTAACACCTGTTACCTCCTTCTCAGAAGGATTTTTACCATTGTCTGAAGAATTATTTAGATCAACTTCATTACATGAATTCGTATTAGGATAAATAATAGTGTTCCGTATTTCAGGTTCACTTTTGTTTACCACTTTTCTTGCTTCCACACCACTCACGTTTTTATTCATAGTCTTACTCGAAAAAGCGTCCATTGATGATAAACTACAATCAGTGGAGCCTCCCAAGTTGTTCGAACTTTTTATCAAAATGTCTATCATCTCACTTTGCGTTTTTACACGATCCCTTAGCTCCTTTATAATTTCATCTTTTTGTTTAATAATATAATTGAAAACAGCAATATCAACCTTTTTCTCAGGACCACTCATTTGTTCCATTGCTTCAAAAAACTCAGAATCTTCGCACACAACAGGAGGCATTTTCACTTTATCACAGCAAACTAAAGACTTACTGTCCAAAATTTTTACATAAGATACACCCTTGGCACAACTAAGGTGGTACACATTATCACACGATATACATTTTAATGCACTGACAACTTTTGATTTACATTTTCTGCAGATTTGTGCAGACGTACCGGACTGACTACTACTATTGGCATCCATCTTGGCTCGCAACTTAAGGTCTTGGCTTCGTGCTGGCCAATCTACAGTATTGATGCCAACTACCAGCAGGTAGTTTAGCACTCTACGACAGACCAAAAGGCACAATATGATTTTGACGACGTCCATAATGTACCGTTCAGCATGTATTCTACCGTTATTTAACAACCCAAGTCTATATGTGCGGTTAGTGAAATGCCCACTCAAACCATAATTGAGCCACTACCTTTACGTGGAGGCTCAATTATGGCAAACGTGGTTATTAAACGACGTTTCACGCATGTTGCACTGCTGTACCGTTCGGTGGAACGTCGATAATCACGAATTCGTCTGTCGCAATGGTGTAAACAAAATCTACTCTCATGGGTAAACAGTACTCTGCTACAGTCGGCCCCCAACCAGTTAACATAGTTGTTCACAAATTCTAGACGCGGTCTGCGCTCATTTGCTGTTAAGGGTGGACCTCTGGCAGGGATACGATTCACCAAATTAGTTATCCTAAAACGTTGTCCAACAGTTTCACAGCTAATTTGACCTCCATAAGCTTGAACAAACTTAGATTGTAGGCTTCTGGCTCTAACCAACCGGTCTCATAATGTACAAATAAAAAAAAAACATGGTCTTCGACAGAGGTCCTTGTAGTAGGTCGGCCTTGCCCTTGTCTTCTTGAGTAACTACCGGTCTGCCTAAATCTTTCTACCACTCCGGAAATCGATGTATGAGAACCACCGCTTAGCACACGCCTCGGCGGTTAAATAAATACCTGGTTTGATATTGCGTAACAATGTTAACATTCAGTAATGCACAAAACACTCACTGGTTATGCAAAAATACCTTTGAGACTTTTTTTTATAAACAAAAGATATATTCAGAAAAGCAATAGATTCCAAAAAGAAAATAATGAGATCTGAGTGACAAATATCTGCTAGCTTTGAGATAAAAATTTATAAATACAACAAATCGTAACTGTAGAGATAAATAGAATTTTTACTTTAATTGGTGCGTTAATTTTGTTGTGCAGTGTATTACATTATTGTAAAATTGTAATAACGAATTTTCTGGTTCTGACGGTTGGCAAAAAATGTGGTAAGTTAAAATTTGACGACGCTATCAATATTTATGTTAAAATGTAAAATTGGCCATTTTTATAATCATTTGTAAAAATGGCAATATGTCATTTTAATATAACGTTATTAAATAAATTTACATCTTTTTCAAGATATTGAACATTATTTTTTAGTTCAATTCTCTCATGCCGTAGCTCATCGCAATAAAAGTTTTACTTTTCTGCGAATGTAATTCAAATATTTGTATATTCATGTGCAATACTTTTTTATGACTTAAACTTTCCTTTTTAGTTTTAAATAACAATAACGAAAGTTGTTCCTCTTGCAGGATAATATACAGGGTTAGTCACGAGAGAATTACTTCTGAAAATTATTTTTACGCAACCCAAAATACGAATACCATGTACCATTTGATACTAACTGAATTTAAAATGAAACGCTTAATCCATGATTGCTTTGAGTTTGGCAATCTCATTTTGACAATTGTGGAAAAGGAGGTTACGCGAGTGTCCATGGTGGTACCGCATCCAGTCGGAAATCTCCTCTGGCGCCGCTAATAAATTTGTCAGTGTGCCTCTTGATCTTTTGCAACCGATTAATCACGGGAAAATTATTTCTAAAAATTCCTTTTACAGCATTTTATTCAAAGGTTACAACACAAACTCAAACAAGTAAGTAAATAATTTAACTACTAATCTGTTGAAAATGTTGGGCATTTTGGAGGGATGCTACAGCTTTTTTGTAAATGGATGGCCGAAGAAGTCCAGAGGTTGCAAATTTGCACTTCAAAGAGGGTCTAGGTGACGCAGAGATGGCGAATGAACACATGCACATTAGCGGCGAACAACATTGGTAGAGCACTTACAGCTTCAGTATAGCCCAGATTGATCTGACTGTATGTCGTCGATCCAATGGAGCTCTAGACGCGAGTCAACGATGAAAAAAAAATGTTAAAATTAATTAACGTCAAAGTGACACTGCCAAAGTCAAAGCAATCATGGATTAGGCATTTCATTTTAAATTTAGATAATATCAAGTGGTACAGGGTATTAGTATTTTGGGTTGCGTAAAAATAATTTTCAGAAGTAATTCTCTCGTGACTAACCCTGTATTTATTTACAAGAATAACTGAAGCTGAGAAGTATCAAATAATACAATTCGATTCTTAATAGAATAACATAGCATAACTTTGAAAGACACGACGAGCTCTAGAAAAGGTCCTTTTTTAATTTCATCAAAATCTTTGAGAAACTAGTGTACACCATCTATGATTGGTTAAAACATATTTTATTCACAACTGGTCAATAACTGGTGATACTTTCAAACTTTTTAAGTTTAGACCCGAACTATTACATACTTCACTTCCATACCATACTTTCTAACCTAAAACGTTCATTTCTTAGAGCAGATTTGCTTTTTACTTCCCGAGTGTAGCTATAAGAAAGTATTGTAATCGAGTTCATCAGGCGATTGGCTAGTTTCATATTTTCTCAATGTGTCATGACCAGAAAAAAATTGGGTATTCCGTTTCCGTCCGGTATTCAGTTTCAAATATGTTACTAGAAAATTGATTACGTTCTCATGTCGTATGGAATTTTTTATGGTATTACTGCTGTTATCTATTATATTTTTTGATTAATCAAATCTCAAGAAGAGTACACCCAAGTGTTTTATTATTAACAATCTGAAAAAAAAGTTGGATATCGTAGACAAAAAAAATTATAGAATGTCAAAACACATTTATAGATTGTAATTTATCTTTTTACACTGTTGCTGATATTACTTATCTATTATATTTGTTTTAACATATAGACATTATCATAAATAAATGTTCGAAAAATCAAAATTTTGTATTCTTCAAAGAGACGAGATTTGTTGGACTGGGGCGAAATAACCTTCGACCAATTTTTTTAATATCTAGAACAACATTTTAGCTTCTATATGTATTTATACAATTTTTGATCATCATTCATCGTCATTTGTTGTTTCACTGCCGATAATCGCGTTTTCTTCTTCACTAATGGAATTGGGATCGTTTATACAATCATCAGAATCTGAAAACATAATAATGTCATTAACTACGATTTCACTACTTATTATAGCAGGAAATTGACAGATACTGGTTAGAGTTCTTCGATCTATCAAAATGTCGCAATTTCAGGGACTGCCTGTCTAATAAAATCGACATAAGACAAACAGGCAGACAAACGGAAATTAGAAACGAAAAACATCATTTCAAATTAAAATGGTGATTTTAACAGCAACGTGAAGATCGCTTTTATAAGCACATACAGTGGCACTAAAAAACCGGCATCCAATTTTTTTCAGTATCATGAATTTATCTACCAAGCACCATCAAATCGATATATGGATTACGTTGTTGGTAACGTATATTTCTTCTTCTTTTGTGACGTTATACATTGTTCATTTTTGTCCGCTTTTTTAGCGCTACTGTATAACTGATTAAAGATCTAAGTAACCTTCCTCTTGGAACTTTAGTAATATTATTTTCCCTAGAAACAAAAATATTAATGGTTGCCTACTCATCTCAAATGAACACTGCACGACTATTACTTCTCGGTCGTAATTTTGACTTACTCGGGCCTGCCGCACATTGTGAAACATGATAAATGTATGCATACCCTGCGAACAAAGTTCATATCCGTATGAGGCGTTGGTTTTAATGAAGTAGGAAGTAACAACAATTTAATATATTTTGAGATTAATGAACCATTAAGATTTTGTACAAATAGATTCCAAAACAGGTGCTAAACAAAACAAAGTAAATTAGATAACGAAAGACCGAAAACTTCTCCAATTTAGGAGGGCGTAGCAAAACAATGGCACACTCAGAACACATAGACACTACCCGGAAGAACACTCACAAATGACATTAACTAATTTTTTGTAACTTGATATAGGCTTTTCCACTGTATTTAAAGCATTGACCAAAGTCACGTGATGACCATAGCCCACTCCACTTGACAAAGTTTCTATCTCTCGCTATTGTCTTAAAAAACGTTTAAATCTAGAAACGTTATTTTAGTTGCTTACCAGTATAGAACTTATATGATTAATTATATAATTCACATAATCTAAATATAAAATATTAATTATTGTGTTGTACCTCCTGAATCGTTTCGCTTTTTCTTTTATGATTAACATACGAGAAATTAAATGTTTCGACCCAGTTGTGGTGGGAATAAATTATCTCGTTAATTAACTGTCAGTAACCAAGGACTTCCACCACATTCATCAGTGATGAGTTTCTAAATTTGTCAATTCCATTAACAAACAGCATGAATAATCTTTTAATTTGAACTGTTCTAACCATTCTATTATTTCGTAAATGTGTAGGTTTTTGGTATTATTCCTGTTGTCACTTCTTTACAAATGACGTTTTCCTGAAATCCAATGCCATGTGAGTCAGGAACATTAATAACTCGAAAATAAAGGACACCCTGACACCAGCTAAAAATAATATTTTCATGCTAGCTTTAACATAAATCCTTAAGGCGCATTACGCACAGACTAGTTGTTATTTCAAATTAAGCGAATATCATTATATACCTAGTTTATTAAATATGCAATTATTAAAATCATAAGATAGCATTTCAGATATTCTGCAAATGCAAAATTATGTCTTAACAGAAAGGGTAGGTGTTAAGAAGATTTAGGGTTATCTTAGAATACACTCTGGTTTGTCTTTCAGTTCATGTCAGTTATGATGAACGTAAGGGATTGTTCCGGTGCACCGCCTTTGAGTTGGTGGCGAACCGTAAATCTCCACTTCCATGAAGACGTTTAATAGACTGTGAAACACCTACGTTCCAGCTCAAATAATGAAATTTTGCTTTGCCCCAATCAATAATTTACTACGAATCGTGAACACTTTTTTACGGAGAAAAGTCCGTCGTATATCTGTATTTAAATGATGTAGATCGTAATACGTATCTAAGAAAAAATTGGTTTCACTAAGTAATCAATACATAAATCCCCACAGACATCGTTGCTTGGGAAAGTTGATAGCGCTACTTCAACGTTCGCTGCCAACTCCAAAACAAAAGACATTTACTTTATATAATAAACTACGTTGTTAAGATGAACAAACACAGGTGTGAAATAAATTATATATCTACTCATTTCTAATATATAGCATCAGTTTAATAACTGATAAATATTTAAATTATTATTATTTTAATACTTATTATGATTATTTAAATTTATATATAGCATCATCTTCATTCAGCTAAAAAGATAAAAATAGCGTTTAATTTAAAATTTAACAGTAATATGTATTTTCTACATTATCTAAAAAACGTCGTGAAAATCGTGAAAATTAACAGATACACTTTTATTGAAAAATACTGTGTACTACCTTTAAATTAAGAATGTTTAATTTATAATTAACAGCAAATTCCTTTGAATCGGCTGGCATATTAGCTGAATGTGAGAAAACACTATTGTCAAAATGTTTGCCAAAAAGCGTACTGGATTTCAACAGCGTAAAGGAAACAATTTAATTAATTTTCATTTAATATTTTTTTAGAATATCAAGTGCAAACAATTGTAGAAAACAAAAATTTTGCGGTGACGTTATTAACTTTTTCCTAACGGCGTGCGGAAAGTGACTAGTTTCCGCACGCTAACCCGTGCGGAAAGTGATACTTTTCCGCACTAGTGCGGGAAGTAAAATGTAAGTACATTTCAAAGATTTATTGATTAATGATTACAACCATTTATATTAAATGTGAAAGAACAATTTAGATAGTTATTTTTCTCATTGCTTTCATTTCGATCTGTCCCTTCAGTGGTTTTCATCTCAAACACCTTGCTAACATTTGCTGCCTCCTTTTGTTCAGATCCAACTTCAGCTTCGTTTTATCGGTGATAGTACAACTGTTACGCCAATACAGCTACTTCTGAAACTTTCTTTACTTGCTTTTCATTGCACCATGCCCAAAATTCCTTATAAGCCTTCTCATATCGGTCCTTACATTTTGTCGGTATTAGGTCTTGAATTGCATTCTCTGCTTCAGCAACTATATCCGAAGGAATAGAATCGCTAGAGGAATCTTTGTTTTCCATCTTCAATTGGACACACAGAACACAACACGATTAGGTATTATTGACAAATATTTTGCGAAAAACTTGTTTGTGTTTAAACAATTGCATTCGCAATACCTTGACTACTCAACGATATGATTTTCGAATGTGCTGCGATTTAAAATTTGACGAAAAACTTAATTGCTGAGGGGGAGATTCTGGAAACTCCGATAAGTTGCAAATCGCTATCGAAACTGCAAATACAATGGAATAACAATACATGTTGCTATGGTTTTGAATTTGCAGATCCTTGCAAGGCCTTACCCCCTGAAAGATTTAACAGAGGCTGTTAGGAAAAACATTGTTCCTAACGCGCGCGGGAAGTGCGATTCCGAAACTCGTGCAGGTACCGAAACTCGCTACGCTCGTTTCAGTAACACCTGCACTCGTTTCGGAATCGCTGACTTCCCACACTTGTTAGGAAAATAACTATTTCGAGAGGATCACACCTTTGTCGTAAAATTAATTATAAGTTATTAAAATAAAATGTCAAAAAATATTCGTATATTCAATGGCAAGTTTTAAAATTCCAAGTCAGAATTACCCAACAAAATGTTTTTAGTACGTCGTCAAGTTTTTACAAGGAATGAGTTTTGACTCGCAGTTTAAAATGTTTACGTTAACTTAGCGTATGTAATATTTCAGACAATCAATTTTGCACTTTCTAAATAAAATTGTAACACTGTGTTGTGAAATTTAATTTTTTTCATAAAATTCACATGCCTAAGTTTGAAAATATACCTAAATAACATCTATACAATCGTATTATTTTAAATAGAATTTAGTTAACCATATTTTAAGATGGCGTCATTGCATTTTAGTTAGGAGTCAAAGTTATGATCCGTCCAGTAGGTTCTAAGAATATCTGTGTAATATAATCGTCAACAGATGGCAGTTAGACGGAAAACGCGTACCTACTTTGTCATATTGTAGGAACCATGACACAGCAAGAAAATATGATATTAACTCTTCGTCAAATGTATATAATTAAAATACTTCCCTAGATTACGAAAAAATAAAAACAATTTAACTTTTACTAAGCTAAGACAGTGCTGCCAAGAGTCCATCCTGCGAATGGTTACTTTCATGTTTTATCTACGTTTCATGACCCCTAGAGTAAAAAACAAATCTCTCAGTTCCGTATCTATTTGTCGTCTGTCGTCCGTATCGCTTTTTATTAGACAAACTTTATATGCATGTTAAGAATATTGTGTAGATGGTAAAGCGCTAATCAAAATTTGCCTAATCATCCTCAGCAACAACGTGATGACGTCACCGCTAAATTTTGCATGGTAAATGTTATTTAAATGCTATAAAAACGTACTCCTGTATTTGTGGTGTATGAATCCGCCCTGAGTTTTACCTCAGACATTCCGATCCGCCAAATAATCAATGTCTAATAACGTTTTATAGTAATATAAGAGGGACATTCATCAACCACTTTTAGCTCAGATGTAAGTACCATTATATACATTTGTTTCAAGAAACTACATTTGTTTTATTGTATTTGCCGCGTTGAGGATAGTTTTGTCTATTAACACAAGACTTTTTTTTGTTAGTGAATGCTAAATTTTATCATTGAAGTTTTCAAATAAGAAAAAAAAGGCTAATAATCAAAAATAGAAAAGATCTCTATGTGCTAGCAATTGCATTCTCACGTAACGATAATTTTAATAATTTTCGAATTTTTTATCTGATTAATCTTGAATTAAATAACATGTTACATAATCGATTAATTCCACCCAACATTGCTTCAAAAATAAAATTTCTCGGCAGAATTATGTAAAATTTGGAAAATTATCAGTTATCATAAAATAACGCTTTCTTTTTCTTTTAAGTAAATTGATCCTATCTTTCTCGGTTGCGAGTTTGTGAGTGGTGAAAAATAAAAATTCATTTTCAGTTGTTTATACAGAACTTCCCTCGCTCCTGAAGTATAGTCGATAAAAGAAGTCCAGTTTCTTTGGTAAATTTCAAAAGATAATTCTGCGAACTTTATTTTTCGTTGTGATAAACCCTGTAAGTTAAAATGAAAACAGGTAAAATAAAATTGCTAACGAACAACAGACAGGTAGACGGCCGATAGACGGAAATCGGAGACCAACCGTTATCTGTGCTAGAATAAGTTTCAGAAATTGGTAAATCGTCTTAAACTTCACAGAAGATCTATAACATTATTCGCATACTAAACTTATCCGACTACTGACGTATTTTTAAGGAAATAACATTAACAAATTTACAAGGAAGTTATTGCATTTTTGATTTACAATAAAGAAGAAATTACAGAAATAGCTACAACGTGTACCGCTTGTCGGGGAGCATTTCTCAAAAAAGATTTGTTATGTTTTTGGAAATAAATAATCAACTTTCCAAGTGGAACATATCTGGGGAATTGTTTTTAAAGTTGTGTAACCCCACGTGTCTATAAAATTTAATAAACCAAATTTATTTTTGCATTAGCGCGGTTGCGTCAATTAAAAGCAGGATTTAATTATAACTGACCCGTAGTTTAATAATAATTATTAAACTACCGGTCAAGGTCATACTGTCTACCCTATATGTTCAAATAAAATTTATTTAAAAACAAGAAAAAAACGATAGATACGAAAACATTCATATTCTGCAGACTGTAAAATGACACAAAGCCATTTAAAACAATGTGGATAGATAAGTCACACAATTTAGTTCGCTGATTTAAATTTAGAAATCTTTGCCAATCAGATTGTAAAAAAATTACTACTAATGTTAAATCTGATGAATAATCGAGGGATGAATGTAGCATGATTTTGCACCACTCAGTATAACATATAAGTAGCTTAAAAATAGTCTTCTACCGTTTTATTATTGACGAGTTATTAGGAAAGCCATTTGTTTACAAATCTGATTGCATGACATACAGTTCTAAAGCAAAACACGAGAAAAGTTAGATATGTCTGTGAATAACTTAAATAAATTTCTAGAACGATGAGTTTTGTTGTGTCTAGTCAATACCACTAACTATTGCTTTCGTCGATGTTTGTTTTTAAAATGTAGGTTACAGTGAGATTATTAGCAAATTTCCAGAACCATTTAAACCTAAACCACAGTGTGGTTGTTTCTAAATCATAATTTAAGAGGTGCATTACTACAGGCTTAATTAAGATAAACAACCTTAATATACACTAAAGTAGAAAATTCGAGCAAGGAAAATACACAATTGTGGTGAGTTTAAACCAGTTGTTTATGTGCAGAATTATTCGTGTACTATGTTTTGTGTTAATTACGAGGAGTGATAATTAACAATTAAAAGGTCGTAGCAAATTGTAAATCGGGAATGTTGTTTTAAATTTATCCTTCACCTAATTTACGTAGTCGGTAAACAGATTTAGTTGGTTCAGTAGTACGTTTAGGAAATGTAAAGCCCAGCAAAAATAAGTGCAAATGATTCCAATTATGAGTATTGCTGCTGTAAAATCTCCAGTCGCTTTGGAAGCTGTACCCTGTGTAAAGATGTCAATCAAAACTAGTCGCTACCCTTGTACTTAATGCGTAATGGTTTTATTGCAGCTTGCGATCTAAACTACTAAATACCACTCATAAAATAATTTACGGCGTTTGCATTTATCTTTTGCCGAACAAACAATTTCTTAAAGTACCTCTACTAGTTTTAAAAAGGCAACAGGGATATGGTCGATAGTTATTGATACAGACTACTTATCCTCTTCCGGGGAATTTCTATACAACTGTATACAGCGATTTAATCTTTTCTGCCATTACTTAATCAGTCTCGTTGTGCATAAACTTAGCAAATGTCTGACTTGTATTCAATTCGCGAAATTTGATTAGACACATGATCAAATTTTTTACACAATTTTTGATTTAAATAGAACCCGGCGCCTCCACCATTTTTAAAATTTCTAAATATTTAAATAAAATGCGGTTTTATCACAAAAAATACTACAAAATACTTTTCTCAGAACTTATAAATTTTAAAATTTCTCTGTTTTAAGGTTATACTTTATTTAAAATTTAGTTATTTATACTATTAAAAAAGATATATTTAACTGCACTTCGTTTCTTATAACACATTCTAATTTAATAATGAATTCTTCCACATGAAAATATAGATTTATTACATTTAGTTCGAAATTAAGTTTTCCATAAAATGTAAACGCTCTGTGAGAACTTTTTTCCATAGAATTAATAAATTCACAAAAAAGGGTTTCCTAAGTTATACGCTGAATAAAACAACAAAATCTAGATTCGCTGTGGGAAGGTCGTACTTCTTTGGATATTTAACAAATTAAAAATACAAAATTATTAGTTGAACAACTTATTCTGTCTTCCTCACAACTTACCACGTAGACGACAAACATTAATAAATAAATAAATAAATAAATAAATAAATAAATAAATAAATAAATTATGCAATAAAACTGTCTATTTATCTTACAAATGTTTAAAATTTTTCTCTACTTTTTTAGGGAAACTTCACATATATTCTACTTAAATTGTCTCTATCGACTTTTAGATTCGCAATGTCATTCATGTATACGACTCATCTGGGAAACGTTCCATATTAGGGTTGCTCTCTCATACTGCATACTTTATGCTATTTTTCTCAATACATTAGTTAAAAAACCACTATCAGAAAGTCGCTAGTATATTACGTTAAAAACGTAAAATAAATAATATTAATAATTATTAATATAATCATAAAAGAACTAACTAAAGTAACTTTATGGTTTCATATTTTCAAAATGCTAACGTTTTCCGTTTTATTAATATAGTCTTATACAAAAGCAGCAGTTATTTTTAACACAATGTTGTGTTTTTAAAAGCCAGTTTTTAAATATAAGGCATTTTGTATATTGCTTTGATTTGCTTTTTCTGTGAATTTTAGCGATTAAATGGGAATCGTTTTTATCATTTTACACTCCAATAAATCCTGAACATCGTTTTCTTTACGTTTCATTTAAGTTTACTCCAATAACCTCCAAACAGCACATTCTTGTAATTGTTAGCATTATTAAATTTTATTCAAGCAAACCTATTTGGAATGAAATATATTTGTGATATTTCTTCTGCGGCGTAAAAACATTTTTTGTCTCGTTTCAAATCCTCTACAGACTAATCTTGAACTCACGGTCTGCTAGATACAGCACTAAAACCGTATTAAGTGGCTGGTCCAATTCTCGGTTTGTCAACTCTTCGTTCGAGGAAAAATGTTCTATCTAAACATTTTATTAGTATTTCTCAAATTTCGTCTGATCAAACAATTTAGCGAAAAAAAAAATCACATTTTTTGGGAGTCACCACAGTTATTAGTTTATTAATAGGTTGTTGGGTTTTCTGACAATCATGGAAGAGAACTACTTTCATGAAAGTTTTTCAAAGTCACTATAGCTTAAAATAATAATAATACATACAATGCGATGGACAGAAAAAAAATCAAAACTTTTATATTCATGTTTGCTACAGTTATCAGAAGAAAAATAATACGTACACAAAGGTGTTAAAGTATAAATTTTAGATGTTTAATTAAATTTTTGCACCAGATATACAGCAAAAATAAGAATAATACAAATATTAATTAAATTCATAAACGAAATATTTTTGTGTTCCGAGCATAAGCTGAGGAAGTATTTTAATAGTTGTAATAATCCGGCGAATGGCTACTTTCATGTTTTCTAGATGTTTCATGGCTCCTAGTAGGTATCCCATTTCCGTCTGGCTGGCTGTCGTCTCTCGCCTGTTTTTATTTTTATTACATAACGGGAATTCCATCGTTACTTCGGCTAAAATTGTACGGGACTCTGCAAAGTTTTTTTTTTTTAACTTTCCTCATGAGTACTTTTACACTTTCATTTTTTAACCTAATCGTAGAGATTTGTTTTCTCTTTTTTCTTAATAGTTTGCGGCAGAAAACTATTATCAGGCCGAAGACAGAAAACAACGAGCAGAAATACATTTTTTAATGTACGAGTATATTTTAAGAACAATAATATACTTATTATAGCATTCCATTTTGATCAATCGTTAAAAAAATGTATAATTACGTAATTTTCTTCGTAAACAACATTTTTTAATTAGAATACTACACTATGGTTGTTAAATTAGAAACTTAATTTAGAAAATTATGTTTTCAAAAATTTGTCGTGGAAATCATGTTATTTATGCATTTTGTTATACATTTCGTCTTAAAAATAAATTTATTATCTAGTGCAGACTGACCATAACAAAATGTAATAAACATGAAAAAATTAAAATCAAATTGTTTACAAAATTTCTTTTATCTACGATAAACCCTCTTCTAGATGACGTGAAACCTTCTTTACAACATCTGCCCTTCAGCGTTTCTGGTTGTGTTGTATCTGTCTATACAAATTTTCCCGATACTTTATTATCAACGCGCGGAATTGTATCTCATACGCTAGATCTAGTGCTGTCGCGGCGATAGTTTGATTACAAATATATTTTTCTTTTGGATTATATCAGCATAATATAACATTTCAAGATCACAAATCTGTAGTCCTGTGGTTAAAAAATTAAAAGGGCATCGAGTATTATTATTTGAACTAATATAGTAATATATATAGAAGTTAGAAGTAGTTTTTTTACTACCTATAAACACTCCTAGCGACGCACTGGCTATGACCTTGTGGACCAGATCAAAGCGTCCCCGCTACTCGCCGTAAAACACACCTTACTTCAACTGGGGGATTGCAGCGGTGAGATAAAATCCCGCGTACCGTTTATTATAGTTTGAACTTGTCATCCCTGCTCGGTGTTCTTGTAACTACGTTTGTCTATGTATGAATGAGTGCTGTTGTTATGATTTCTTCTTTTCGTAATATTTTATCTACTTGACTTATATGTCATCTAATGTAGTTACTTTCACTATTGTATTTTTATATTTTAGTTAGTTTTTCCTTCATGCATTAAAACTATTTGAACTTGTTCTATACCAGATTTTTTTTTCATTTTTTCTAAAACTACGTAATCCTATGATTCAGAGTTATAATGCATAATCAGTTTTCTTATGATAGTAAAACATTAACCGATTTTTGTACAAAAACATAAACAGTAAATGTTTCCAGCATACACCTACGGACAAATAGAACTTTTTATTAAAAAACAATGGAAGAAAACTCCCTAAGAACAACTATAAAAATCTAGTTAGCAAAGTTTTTAAATTATATTGATATTTGAGCGATGAGGGTATAAGGCGTAAAACTGTTTAAAAAATCACAATGTTTTCCTATGGACTAGATATTATACTAAGCGGTATTGTAATCTGAGATAATTTTTTGTTCTGCCGGAATACGTAAAGAAAGAAAACGCTGTTACGAACAAGAAAAGACACTTAACTCACAATTTTACATTTTATTTAAGATGATAAAACTTTGCTTTTAACTCACACTCGAAGCGCGTTTTATTTAATTTTGATGTCATAAGCATAAGCCAGAGAAGTATTGGAATAGGGTTCCTTTCACAAATAGCTAATTTCATGTTTCCTCGACATTTCATAGTTCCTTTTATATGAAAAAATGGTCCTCCGGTTTTTGTCTTGTCTGTTGTCTACAGACAATTAATCTCTGTAATTACTAAACACATTCTTGTGAAATTTTAATCTCCGCTATAATTATAATGACTAATAAATATATAAAAAAATTTATATTTTTTCATAATTTTACATTTTAATTTAATTTTTACATTACAAACGCCGAAAATACCGAGTACCATAACAAGCGAGAATGCTCATCGACGGCGCACCCAGAGAACTGCTGTAAGCGAGTTACGCTACTCGGTTTTGGCATAAATAATGTAGATAATTAAGTAAGTAATATTACCAGTCCTATGTTCGTATTGAGGTTGGTATTACCCTTGTCACTAGTAGGTGTCAAATGTCACATTCGTAAAACCAATTTCAAATGTGAATTTTCAACTCAAACGTTTGCTGTTAAAAAAGATGAGCGAAGCTGCAAATGAACTCCACCATTTTCAAATTTTGGCGGACGCGACAACATTGTCCATTTCGAATAAATTTGGGAAGCGGTACGTATACTGACATTCAGTGGTACTAACTTAAAATTCATCAGCTAAATATTGAAATCTGAACTCGTACAAAAGTGCATTGTTTACCATTTTAAACTGGCATTACCGACCTATAACATTAGGACAATATTTTTTTATATCAATACTTAATTTTGACACGTTAATGTATTTTATAATCGTAGTTTGTACTTTGCGGCTCTAGATCTTGCAAGAAAAACTGCGGCCCGCTAATGTCATATTCATATGTTATTTGTCATTTTCAGATATGGCAGCACAAAACATTTTTCAGTCATAAGTTTTTTCTTTGGCTTTATATATTCGTACAAACGTTTATTGAATGCTTTTAAATAAATATGCGTAGATCCAAATCCATATTCATTTATTATTATGAGAACTGAAGATGACGGAAATGTGAAAAACGTGCTCATAAAATGTACAGGTGTATAGTATCGTGTATGATCCATTTAAACAAATTCACATAAATTTGACCCAGCATCAGAATTTTTTTTACAAAAATTTCGAACATTTTATTTAATGATAAACATTACTAAATAAATCTAGGCTGCCACAAACTAATTTTTGTTTACATTGTGGTCAAATATTTTTGTTCTATCAAAAAGTGAAAATCATAGTTACATAAACATACATGTCATAAGGCACCAGTCTTTAGAATAAATTATTGAGAAATATTAGTGTGAAAAAACGCTTCAACCTGTTTTTAACTGTTCATTATCATCAGCAATGTATAAACTAAATAATTCCCTAGAGGATGGTGCTACGACAAGAATACAACACCCACCGCATTTTTATTTCTGAGTAGGCCGACAAATAAGGGAAACACATTCAGCAAGTTCTGGTTTTCTTATTAGTTGCAAACAGTTATAGCATAATTCAAAGTTCCCTGGTATCATAAAATTGCTAACGTTACGGAATAAACAGTTGATGAATAATAAATACTGCGGATCGTCGAACTTTACTACCGTAGTACCTCTTTTACCCCCAGTTTTCTCTTTACTGTGAGATTATCATCTTTTACGTCAAGATCAAAGCTTTCTCTTTAACACTTACGACTTGCTTAACGTTCACAGTAAATTAAAGGAAAGATGTATTTACACAGAGGGTGTAATATTGCGTCAACCTTTAAAAGGCAAAAAATTCCAAGCTAATGTCGGTAAAAGACGTTTTTTTCTAAATTAATTACAAGCAACTCGTACTTGCTCAAAAATTGTTCACGTGTTTTATAAAAGCATTTTCAACACAATAATCGACAAAACAAAAATAAATAACTTCGAAACGTAGACAAATAACTGTTTCAGTAACTGACGCTTTCAGACTACTTTTTACTTTTTAACAAATTTAGTTTTTTAATTATGTTATCACATTACTTGCTCTGATTTCACGATAATTTTTAATTTCTTAGTGTTAATTAAACTAATAAATTTGTTTTCTTACAATTTCCAAAGTGTAATTAATCTCCTAATAAACCTAACAAACTTTTCGTAATTTTACTCGGAGGAGGCGTTACACGTAAACATTATTATAATTTCTTGGCAGTTTATTCTTGCAGGTTACTCGTAATTTTCGAAACACACTGGTGGAAATAATCATCAGTTTTCTTACTTAAGTATTGTGTTCTCTTTCTTGACATTTTTTACACGTTTCTTTTCCAGTGTAATACAAGGACTTTTTATAAGAAGTCTAGTATTATAATACTAATAATAATAATATTAATAATAGTAATAATCAAATAAAGGCATGTAAAATTGATCCAAGTAATAACTTTTTTTTTAAGAATTTAGAATGGCACATAACAACAGTGATTAGTTAACCTCACTATGAGCAAATATGATGCAGAAATAGAATATTGAAGAATATTTTTTGCGTTAAGTATCAAATTCAACAACTAGACTAGACTAGCTAGATAGCGAAATTATAACAGCAAATAATTCTGATTCAACTTAATTCGAGCTCATTAACCGACTTCAGGATTCGACTGGCCGTTTCCGGCGGTGATCCCATTAAATAAACAGCTCATTTCGAAATGTTTTGCGATCAGTGTTCTGGAGTACCCATGCAACTTCCGCTTCCAGGCTTTTCTTTAGTCGAACGGCGCCCGGTAGCCGTCACCGCTGATGAGTCACGGCGGATGGGTTTATTTCATAACAATATCAAAGCCTATATAAGATGTTATATTTATTGTAATAGTAATAATTCTTCAACAAAAAATACAACAAAATTTTAAAAATTTTAATTTTTCTTCGAAATGTTATCTATTGTAAATGAAATAATCCATAACATATGTAAAAATAGAAAACAACCAAACCATCTAACACATTATTTATTTAAAACAAGTCGTCTTTCAGAATCGTTTTCGGAATCTGTATCCAATATCATCAAGGAAATAATAATAAGAGGAATGTCGGTAAATGTATAATTTCTCATATTGCCTTTCAATCAGCTTCAATTATCTTTTCACAGTGTCTTAGACTGTATCTCGATATAAATTCTGCAATTCCATACTTGCCGAACTTTATCGGATGATTTGATCTCAGTGTTGAAATATGTTTACTATAATAATACATCACGTGTTTCTTTTATCTGATACAACCCCTGTAACTTTTTTATATACTCATAAGCATATGGTTCTTTGAGCAAATTTGTATCATTTTAAAAATATCACTTATGGGAATAAATTACATGATTGTCAATTTTTCAAGCTACTAAATTGTTATCAATAAATATGAATTTTTCCTCTATTTTATTAAATAACTTTTTAAGTATTGATTTTAGAATATTGGTTGCTTTTTATTTTTTAAAAAAATCAATCTTTCCATTTATGAAAAAATAAACCTAGTGTTCCATAAAAAAAATTAAATTTACCTTATTTCCGGGTCTACCGGAAGTTATAACAAAAACGTGAGGTTTCCATCACACAGATCTTTATAGGTATATATGTCAAAAGAATTTGGAGGGCAAGGGAGACTATTGACTACAACTTCTTCAAAATATTCTAAAGTGACCCTTGTGATGCGTGGTTGAGCATTGTCTTATTGAAAAACAGCATTTTGCAGCATGTCAAGATATGGAAGAAGAAGGACCTTTACATTCTCCACGATGTATTGCTGCGGATCTATAGTTACTGTAATTAACGAAGATCAGCGTCATCCACTGCCGTATACAATGCCCACCCATCCTTACAGATCATTGCACAACGCCACCCCGAAAAACTGTGGATAGTCCAGTCATTTTAGGATAAAAAAGGGATCAATCTCGGAATGAGAGATAATAAGCTGAATTTTTGTATATACCTTAATTTTGGCGTTTTAAAAGTTGTGTCAAAAGTCTCATAAAATCTCGTGTCTGCGTCGTAAGTTATTCAAGGTCAAAGATGAAGAAAAACAGTTTTTTGCGATTATCTCGGTTTCTATTGCTCCAGTGATGTTAACATTCATTATCATAATTGTAGAGCACAAAATTTGGGACAAATTTTATTTGAAACATTTTTTCATGCGCTCAATCGTTTTTGAGATAGAGAGCAGTGAGCGCGCAGCGCTCATCCATACGTACTGTAATGCAATCAACCGTGAATATCTATGAACGCTACCTTGAATTTTGAAAAATTTGTATTATTTATCAATTAATACATTGTATTTAAACATTTTACATATTTTCAACATATTCATTGAATAATACTTACCTACCTTGTGTAATTAAAAACGCTTTTAATGAAATATTTATTGTATATCTCAATTTATTTATATCTTTAAAATGCGTAAGGTTTTAAATACTTATTTTTCTATCATGATTATAACTGGAAGGTCTGGAAACAACGATTTAGGGCACCGAAGATGATAACGATGAAACAGAAATTCCCGAACATCCAGAAGATGACGGTGAAGAAGAAGAAAATTAATACTTTTGTTCTTTAAATTATTAAAGATTTCTAGATTTTCACTGCAATTCAATTTCAATCGTAAGAAATGTACAGGTACTGAACAAAGATAAAATTAAAATACATTAACTCGTTTTACTTCCTTAAATTTTTACTTTGAAAAAAATAATATAACTTTTAGATATATAATAATATAACAAGTATAATATATTATCTAATATATAAAAACTTACACATTTGAAAGATAAAGTACTTAATTATTTTTCTACTTAAAATCTACTTTCACTAAATTAAGATATACATACAATAAGTATTTCATTTAAAGAGTTTTTAATTCCACAAAGTAGGTAAGTATCATTGTATTGAAAATATGTAAAATGTTATTAAATGCAATGTATTAACTGATAAATAATACAAATTATTCAAAATTAAAGGTAGTATTCACAGATATTCACGGTTGATTGCAATACAGTACGTATGGATGAGCGCTGCGCGCTCACTGCCCTCTATCTCAAAAACGATTGAGCGCATAAAAAAATGTTTCAAATAAAATTTGTCCCAAATTTTGTGCTCTACAATTATGATAATAGATGTTAACATCATTGGAGCAATAGAAACCGAGATAATCACAAAAAACTGTTTTTCTTCACCTTTGACCTTGAATAACTTACGACGCAGACACGAGATTTTATGAGACTTTTGAGACAACTTTTAGAACGCTAAAATGAAGGTATATACGAAAATTCAGCTTATTATCTCTCATTCCGAGGTTGATCGCTAATTTGACTGGACTAGGATGTCACCGTTTGCTACGCCTTTCCCTTACCGTTGTCCAACCGTCGTTCATGCCCAAATAAAATCTGGATTCGTCAGTAAAGACGACCTGATGCCACTCATCATTACAGCCCTGTAGCCGGTACGACATAAGTCCGAAAGACTTTATATGGCTGTTGATGGTCTTCGTTGTTACCAGTCTTCCTTTTTCTGCATACCATTTGTCTACCATCGAACATGTAGTCAAAAAATGACCCCTCACAGTTAACCGCCTTAATGGCCGGTTTCTCGAACCATATTTAACTGGTCTGTTAACTAACTGTCCGTTAAATTTATCGGACAGTTAAAATTCAGTTCGGTTTCTGAAAACATTCTCCAGTTAGTTTGTAGGTCGGATAACTAACTGGCGGTTGTATCCTGAACTAAGGATTTTTTTAAAATCGCATAGATGGCGCTACTATAAATGTCGGTAATTTTTGACATATTCAAATATCAAAATGGGTGATAAACGCATTAGAGGTAAAAATTTCACCGAAAGAGAGAAAAATATGCTTTTTGAACTAGTTACGGCCGATTTTGAAAGTGTCATAGAAAACAAGGAGTCAGATGCTATAACCGTGGCCAAAAAAAATTTGGCATGGCAGGAAATTGCCCAAAGTTACAATGCACAGTGTGAAAGGGTTACGTCTATCTCTGAATACTTTCACCCTATCCACAACCACTAAAAGGTCACCCAATTCCTCATCAGAGGAAGAACTTGAACTCTCGAATACCCGAGCAAGTTCCATTCTCTCTGACCCCGCAGACGTGAAGTTCTGAAAAGAACTGATTTTGTTTTCACTAAATTGTAGTTAATTTGTTGAAATTGCTGAAGTAATCCTTGCAGAACAACACCAACACTCCAAAATCGAAATCAAAAATCAAAACAAAACACGAAACAGCGACCATTTGCATTCAACAATTTGACAATTAGTGACTGCGCATGCGTCAGATAAAATTTAACGGACCTCCATGCCGCGTTAGTTTAACTGTGCATTTTGGCTCAGTTAAAACTGACAATTTGTTTCTAGCAACCCATTTACTAATTTATCGGAGAGTTAAACTAACTGGTCGGTTAAATATCGTTCCAGAAACCGGCCATTAGACAACGCGTTGTTGTGCTGTTCCATCCTGAACCCAAACTTGATAACAATTTGCCACAGATGATAAGGTTCTGTTTAATCGGGCTACAATTTAGAGAAACGATCATTCCTCTTCCCGAAAACCCTCTATTCGACCTCTCTCACTTCTCTCCGAGTCGCAAAATTTAGACGGTGTCTCACTCTAGGCCTTGTGACAAACACGTCACACAATAATGTGCCGGAAAAGATCAAATGAGCCATTCTTCAACGTACAAAAATTTTTTTTTTCTTAAAACTGCTGCACCGATACGATTCAAATTCTAATCAATTCTTATTTTAACAATGCTTAGCCTAAATATACAATTTCATTGCAAAATTATCATTCCTTCATGGTGTTTTTTTACTTTTGTCACTCAGGATATACTCTTTTTATACCATTTGAGAAAAATATTGATACTCACTTCAGGAGAAAATTTTGCATATATTCTGATAATTATTCTTTATATTAGAGTGAGGATAGGATTTAAACTGCATTAATAATTCCACACCAAATGGACGCGAACACCAACCTCAATCATGGGGGGTACTGTCCAGCTGACCGTGTTATAGTTCTAGATTCTAACCAAATACTTTCAGTAATGATTTTATAAGTTGTCAAAAACGTAACTGCTTACACAGTTATGAATAGTTCTAATGTTCTATATCCATTGTATCCAACATAGTGCCGTCTATTCGTTAGTAGAGAGCTAAAGACCTAATTACTGCGTACACCAATTTTTTCTAATTTTTTTAACAGTTGTTTTTTTAACAGCTTTTATCGAATTTCGTGGTTAAATCAATGTAAAACACGTCCTCCTGCCACTTAAGATACAAAATATGTAAAAGTAAAATTAGTTGCCGTAAATTTTTAACAGTATAGTAGTAGTGGACAACGTTTGTCTAAACTAGACTCAAATAATTTTCCAAACTTACATAATAATGCAAAACGGTGATAATTTTTAATGTTGAATTTATCACCAGATTTCGGAACAAACATTTTGAAAGATGCTTTCTAATCTTGTGAATAGACATGTTTAGTTACAGTCTTCTTTGTAGCTTTAATATAACGCAATCACACATACAAAATGTTATTAAAATAATAACTTTACGAGTTTTTAATATTTTAGTCTACGACGTCATAAACAAAGGCGTCCTTGTAAATTTTAGATTCCCATTAGATAAGTTTTATTTAATTTCTGCAGCAATTACCAGTCGATTAAAACCAGTAACGAGTTGAATTGAACCAGTAAATTAGAAACGTAAAACATGTGTTTAATTAATCTACACCGTAGGATGTAGTGAAGCATCACATTCCGAAAACAACGCGTTTACATTAGAAAATAATATCGTGTGGATAATAATCTGCGTCTTGTAAAATTAAAACCTTTTAAAGAGAACAATAAGGTGATTCTTTATCGTTTTGAGGAAAAATTACCTAAATTTATAGAAACAAAATGCATAAAATCTGATGCGTTTTTTTGAGTGTTTTGTGTGGACTGTGCAAAAATTATATTATTTTTTTTTGTTAAATTGACAGCAAGGCAAGTCGAAATATTTATAAAGGTAAAGCAAAACCAATACGTATAATAAGATAATGCTGCCGGGCAACCTTTACGACAACTGAACTGTAAACCGACATTAAAACATGTATAAAACATTCACGACCTTTTTAGATCGCAACAAACCTTGTCTTCAATATTCACATTTTTAAAATTTCATTTGTCTGCACTTTTTATCACATCATGTTTTAAAATATGTACTTCAAAAAACACTAATACTAAATACAATAAATGTACATTATTATAATCAGTAATGTTTGGTTATATTACTCTTATACTACTAAGACAAAAATTTTGCATAGATAGTTTTTGAGATATTACCCAAATTACATCCATTAAAAATTTCAACTTTGAATCTTTACTTCAAACATAAGTTAACACAGAGTATAAAATTTAACATGGGAATCGCTATGGCCACTTTTAAAAAAGATGCACTATATAAAAAATAGAATTTTAACACAAATAGATGGGCAATGACAAAAGCTTTATAATAAACTGTTTAAGATTCATCTGTCAACTTCTTCAGCAATCAGTACGGTTGTGATAACAACTAACAACACGGCCATCCCATATAAGTTTTTATAAGAATTGCAATGCAGAGTTTCTAAGCCACCAACTCAAAGTAGAACGGAGATTACATAGATACCATAAACCTCCTGGCCAAGAGACAATTTTTTTAGTTGATTTGTTTTATTTATCCGAGGATGGGCTATCAAACATACAAATGTAAATTAACAGGACCAGATCTGGTTCGTTTAACACATATTCACAATGCCACCACCACATCAGGCTACACAAATTCAATACTACCAATCTGCGTAATTTACAATCGCTGAACAAGCTACGTAATAACGGGTGTTTAACTGAAAAATCACTTAAAGAAAGAGTTGGAATTTCATTTATCACAAACGGCAAGTCTGTTTTTAAAAGATCCACTTGACAGAAACATAACCTGTTATATGGTATATGTTATAAGAACAGACATCCCGTTTGTGTCAAATGATATTCCAACGCCTACTCTGAGTGATTTTTCAATTGCACACCCGTTATAAATGGATCCATTCAAGTTCTTCAACGTTTGTTTTACTAGAATTGGCATAAAACCAAACATTGCATGATAGTTTCAATGGATTTATTTAAGTATGAAAACTAATGACAATTTCAATAGATATTATATCATTTCATCTAGGTGAGTGTTATATCCATCCTAGAGATGTACCGACTAGTGTTGGCCGACTAGTCGGCTTTGTCAAAACCGGTTTATAAATGCAACGGACAGTGTGTTTTTTTTTCTATTTCGCCGACTACCTTAAAAACTTGTTTTATTTTAATAAAAGAAATAACTAAAGTTTCTTTGTTTTCCCAAAAATGTGTTAAATTTGTTTGGATAATTTTAACATTTAATTTTTTGTAGTAACTCAGTACAAAAATAAAGAATAACACAATTTAGGGCAGTTTATACATTACTTAAGCAATTTTAACCACTTTTTTGGAAATTTTTTGGAAATTTTGAATTCGCTTTGCGTGTTTATTGGACCAGATATCGTGACAGCGATTTCAGAATCATAACTAGCGGAAGATTATCTACACTTTGACACCAATCTTCGGTCGATTAAACCAATTTTAACCGGTTTTGACATAGCCGACTAGTCGGCCGACACTAGTCGGTACATCTCTAATCCATCCACATTACAGAAATACTCAAGTCTGTTTAACCAGTATGAAATATTTGTATATTTAATACATTAAATTAGTTTTACAACTAATTTGGTCACTTGGCTTACTTAAAATTATAGGAGTAATATTTGCCGAATTTCCACCAAAACATTTATTACAGGAATGATAATCCTTCAAACTTTAGATATGATGAATAATATAATTAGGTATCGTTAAGGCTCGGATTGTATGCAAAATGCATATTCTTAAAATGCGGCATATTCAGAAAAAATATGTTTTCTGACCATATAACTTCTTTTTTAGGCGACTTAAACTAAAAGTGGAATTTTTAGACCTCAAAAGCAGCCTAAAAGTAAGTCTTTTCTGGCCGCAAACATTTTTGGCCGATCTATGGTGGCAGCATCTATCCATAGTTTTGCATATTACAAAAGATACCGATATTACCTACTGCTCAACACGCCTCCAGACGTTCGTTCCTGCTGTTTTAAAATAGATATGTACCTCGTTAGATGTTTACTAACCATTAATTCATTGCTTATGTTCAATTAAGGTCACTGTACCCTATATGGCCTACCTAAGCTTTGAGAATTTTTTTTAATTTTTGTAAGAATTTGAAATGGAAAAGTAATGGTGGGAACTGAAAGAGGTTACATTTTTGTACATAATTTTCAAATTTCAGACATTTTCAAAATTGTAGAGCTCGACAGTACCCGGTTTAATTAAAGTGTGTCTTTAGGCCAAATTGAGTACATAGATACCCAAAATGGCATGTTTTTAAAAAATTGAAAAAAAAAACAAAAATAAGCACGGAAAAAAAGTTTATTCACAAACAGATTGTTAATTTTCACAATAAGGAGAAATAAAAATATCTTTATCATTTCTAGTGAGATCCAGACGTATCTCTTACATTCGGAACATATTTTCAAATCTTTTACAATATTTTCTTGGTACATCTCGCAAAAACGTCTGTGCTTGTTCCGTGAGCTTACTTTTTGTTCATAGTAATTTAAATCAGCTTCTTCACAAAAAAAAAATCAAACGAGAACTTCAGTATGTACCCAACAGGCCAACAGTGCGCCTAGGCCATATTGATTCCACATGACAAGCGAACATGTTATCAATAATTCCAACTGAAAATCTGTTAAGAAAGTACAACTAATGCAGATCATTTAAAAGCGAAAAAAGGAGCTACACAATTGTAGAAATATGAAATTGATAACTTAATTGAGATTAAAACTATCCAGAGAAAACTTAGCGGCATCAAATAGAACGCATACTGACTCATCAAATCACCATCACAAATAATTCCACAGTAAGTAAACGAAACGGTGTATTACTTTACTGATTGCTCCTAAGTAGTATAAAAACGTTCCAGAATGTATCAAAGTGGCGATCTACCACATTTTGTTTGAAACGTATGAGAAAAAGCCAATAAGCCATATTGAGTACTAGGCCATATTGAGTTCAGTTACCTTATAACTTCTTATAAAAAATATGTAGTTATATCAATAAATTAAAACTAAAAATAAAATTTGTATAGTTTATAATGAAGTCACCTAAAAAATCTTGTGTGCCCACGACCAAAAAGTGTGATTTCGGCCTCGCCTTATTTCTGGCCTCAGCTATCGCCTCGGCCATTAATCGAAACTGGGCCGAAAATGAAACACTTTTTGGCCTAGGTACACAAATAACTATTCTAAAAAAAGGTCTTCAAAAAAATGCATATTTTGCATATTTTTCAACCTTACTGTGTATTTACCGATTAAGTGCATATTCATGCATATTTTAGTAAAATTTTCAAATTGTACCTTTATTCAGTAAATACCAAGACATTTCGGTAGGATCTTTACCTCGAAAAACGAGTAATTAAGGCATCCAAATCCGAACTGGAGACATTCCGTTTATTGGTATATTAAACAGGCCGCATCCAGCTTAAAATTATCTTAATTCTCGGTTATTTAACTCTTCAGGTAGCATCCTTCTAGCAATTATTCATTTTGTCACTTACCCATTTCATTATTTATTTAGGTTATTTTGGTACCGACAAGTGAAATTTGAGTTCAAAATGTCAAAAGTTTCTACACGGCTCCACGGCTGGATAAAAAATTATTCTGAACTAGTGTTAGATAAAAATTCGCAAAAAGTATACAAATTTGTATCATTGCTATATTATTGAGTTTGTCACATTTAATTTTTTTATTAGTTGCAATTTCAAACAATTGCTTTAATTTATTCATATCTTATTGCTTTCAATTAAATGCGAGAAGTAAAGCATCCATAGAATTAATTTTATTGTTCAGGTCGCCTGTGAAAAGAAGTTTTCGATAACTCAGCACACTGAGACAAGCCTTCACGAAAATAAGCTGAAGAATTCTACTAATGTGAAGTCGCAAAATCTTTTTCCAACACCCAGACGATGACATTTTCATGTCCATGAAACAACCGATTCATGTGGACGTTATGTCGCAAATTTGTTGATTGAAACTTGGACCAGTGAAAAATTTGGCACTTCATATTTGATTAGCACAAAAGATTTGGAAAAAACAAATAATAATACTATTACAAAGTTTATTCATCAAGGTTTAACAAACTTTTTCCTTCCGGAACCAGTTCCACTTGAAAAATTTAACTATAAACAGCATTTTTTTACATGCTTAGTTTATAGTTGTAATTTGAATTCTTATATTGCAAATAAACGTTACTAGACCTGTACTTCAACAACAATAAATAAAAAAAAATGTCATTTTATTTTATTAGACACATTCATATTAAGTATTTGCATATGCCTGTTTTGCATATTTAGTTGCATATTTTTAATAAAGTGGTGCATATTTTGACTAAAAATGTATGCATATTATGCGCATATTTCTTCGATATGTTGATGCATACATTCCGAGCCTAAATCATTATGATCATGTAAACACAAACACTATTAATCTGATAAAAAATTTTTAAGCAATTCAGTTTTTACGCATCATATTACGACCTATTCCTTCTTTAAGGACTTTGGCAGCTTTAAATTTCATAAGCGTATCGTCTTAACGGCCGCCTCTTTTACGACCGTTACCTGCGTATTATATAACAATAATAATTAAAGGAAGTTATTTAAAGGACACCTTTGGGATTATTAACGTATTATTCACGGCGTAATTTAGCTCTTGTCGCGCACAGTTTTTTTAACTGCAATGCGTCTCGCTTTCGGCGCGGCGCGTGTGAGATGGGTGTCTTGAGGAAGCCAAGTTGTGCGCTTTAGGAAGTAGCTATCAGCCGAGTCTCGAGCGTAGGTTTGGGCGTCGCGACGCCCTCACTAGCAGCCTTTATAATCTGCTACAGGTACCTAAATAAACCAACATATTTCATTCTGCACAAACACGTTCACAGAATCGACTCATCACTTCCACTAATTCGCACAACTGTAATTAAGACGCCGACGAGTTGTTTTACATCTTTTGAACACGCTTTCGCAAACACTAACCCAAAGTTTAACGTAGTTGGAATTTGGAAGCATTAACACGCCACGAATAAAATTTGCAGCGATTATTTACGTTTTATTGCACATTGCTACATGCTACCTACGAACAATGGGCCGCAAATCAATTCAAATGTGATGCACGCTTGAGAAGTAATCTCCTCGAAGATTTAAAAATTCATCCGTGGGGGGAAATGACTCTTGACGACTGAAAATCGTCGATTATTCGGGATTTGCATCAGTTAAACGACAGCTTACTGTGTGTTTTAGAAACATTTTATTTTTAACCTCAGATTTAACGACAATTTTTATTTCTGATATTAACTAAACTTCGCCTTTTTTAAAATTCAAAAGTCCGTGTAATATTAAAGCTATTTTATATTCTTCCGGAAACAATCGGCCATTCATAACACTGTCGTGATTTTATTAATATTTTACAGGCAATTTTCACGAAATCACGAAGAACATTTTGAGCAGATCACAAAATAAATAATTACATCCCATCCTGCGAAGTTGGGAATTATTTGCTAAACTGATTAACAGCAAATATTTCTGATCGAAAAATATCCACTTCCTTCAGTACACTCACTCGGACTAATAAGGTACCTTAGCCATATATTGCCATGTTCCTAATACTGCCAGGACTAAAAAAATTACCTAAATTCAACATAATAATAGGAATAATGAAAAAAATAATGAATTGAACTATTTTAAATTAAAATATAATGTATAAAAAATATACCAGAAATTAACAAATTACTCAAGGCAGAGGACAATTAAAAATGTCTTTATTATTGTTATTATTATTGCTATTTTATCATTCAATAATAGGTAAAAATTGTTTAAATAACTAAATAAAAAAACTTTTAATGTTATTTGATCTAGCAAATTAGCATACGGGAAGATTTGGAACACCTATAAGTATGTTCCAACTGTTGCCACTTACATAAATTTATAAAAAAATGTCCAAAAATCATAACTGTTGAAATTACTTTTATCAATTTCATTTTTACTTAAAGAAAGGACACTTACTAATGAATCTATTAACAAAATTTTAGCTTTTAGGTTCTCAAACTTAATTTGCCAATAAATTTTAAACCTTAAGGTGGTAATATTTGGTTATGTACCTTACAATAATTCTAACATATTTTATTAAATGTACCCCACACTCTAGCTAACGCTGGTAAAACTAATTCCGTAAAATTTTCTTGTCTTTTAATCAGGGCAAGTATGTCAGTATCTTCAAAAGATTTATTTAACGATTTTTACTTCTCGGGCGTGAGCTAAGAAAGTATTGTAATAGAGTCCACCCGGCGAATTGCTACTTTCACGTTTTCTCGATGTTTCATGATCCCTAAAATATCAAAAAATAGCTCTCCTGTTTCTATCTTTCTGTGTGTCGTCTGTACGTCCGTTTGTCATCTGTGTCGATTTTCATTAGACAGATACTTTCTGAAACTACCAGACCGATTTCTGCATTTTATCATACTTGTGACATATGGCATTACCCAACAGTTATCCAAATTTTATTACTCCTAACTTATGGTTTATGAATTCGTCCTAAATTTTACCTTGGACGTCCAAATTTTTGGAAAAAAACTCAAAATTGTATAAAATATTTTACAATTTAATTTTGAAACTGTCTAACTCAATGCCTTGATCAAAATTTATGCGTTTGTCCTACTTCCCAATTAATGACTTCCTCTCAAAATGTTGCCGTATAAATCTTGTCGACAATTTGCAAAATATTATTATATATATTATAGTCTATACTTGTGATTTACCACTGCGTTTATATTTTTAGAATTGTTTATACAAGATGACTGAAAATAATTAATGAATAAAACAGTTTATTTTATGCATCATTCAAGAACAGCTTACCCTATTTTTCCGAAATTTTGAGAATACAGTATTATTATTACTAGTATTATACTGCACCCAACCAAATTGATATACGTGTCTTTGCTAAAATGCTTCTGTACGTTTACTTTAACACTACACACTTATATTCATTTTAACTTATATGGGTTATCATAAAAAAAAAATCAAATTTTATAATTTTTCGAAAAATTTGATATGTTCAGGGGCGAGAGAAGTTCTATCTTTGACTGCATTCATTTTTGTAGTTTCAAAATCAAACTGTAAAATATTGTTATGCATTGATTTTTTTTTGCAAAGATCTTGATGTCTAGGGAAAAAATCAAGACGGATTCATAAACCAAAAGTGTAGGAGTATGTTATTTTATAAAATTTAAATAAAATTAACTACGCAAAAATTTTAGGTGACGTCATCACATTGTTGGTAGGGATGATTAGACGGTGCTGTAGTTTTGAAGATTATCTGTCTAATATCATTCATATTCTAGGATAAAAAGCATGCAAATATTTAACCTAAAACATGTCTTTGATATTTCAAAGTTTTACACTTATTTACAGTAAATTTCATTTTGTGGCAACTGTTTAAAAATTAAGAATTATACGGTAACTTTGGAAAATAAGTTTACAGACGATTTTTTTAATGTCTTAGATCTTCCGTCATATTTATACTAACGAGCTTGTTGATTTACACTTTTATTAAAACAGGTATTCTTATGGTTATTAAAAAAATTAAAAACTTATACACTCCATTTTGTGTAGGTATGCATAGCATATTATTTAACAGTAGTCGCATGAGTACAAAAACTGTTATAGGTATGTGTTTATTTACTCCAAGTTACTTTAATAAACGACAACAACGTGTTTGATATCTAGAATTTGTTAAGTTTGAAAACATGAATAATTACATTTTAATAATTGTTAATTAACACTCCTATTTAAATTATAATATAAGTTGCAACTACGGAAGCCTAAAGTTTTAGGTTGTTGCGAAATGCAATTCCTCAATCAATCCATTCTCAGCTATTCGCTATGTAATTAGTCTTAGCTTTTACACCATGTGAATTGTCAATGTTTCTATGAAATATTGTCCTGCAAAATACAATGTGAGACACCTAATAATTAGGAAGTATATTTATTAACATGTTATAATTTTAAAACCACTAAATTCATCTTAAGAAATCTGGGGATGCACATAAGCATACCACAGTTGTAATACCCCGTACATGTTCTACAGAAAATCAATCTTGTATGCAGCGCGCCATTCTTTTTATAAATTCCAATATATGTCGGATGTGACCCAAAACATCAATAGTATTAATCATGTATTGTCGAGGGGAAGTCGTTTATTCGAAGGTTTCTGTTAAAGTCATTGATTTCTGAATACATTTACATAATATTATTGTAAATGTTGAAAACTAGTGCACAAAAACTTTACAGATACTTTTTTAATGAGGAAAGTGGAGTAAACTTAGTACAGAATGTCGAATTTATTGACTAGCGGTGACATAAAAATGTCAGACCTATAAACAGATTTAGATAGTTATTTCCGGTAATGAACATAAATCGAGAAAATGTTGATTATCCGACAGCATCATTTCTGACGTAGATCTTGTTATTAGCTTCTCGGTAATTCCACCGGGATAAACGTAGTGTCAAAGTAAGTCAAACAATCTTGTTGACGGAGCGAACATTAACTTAAGGAAGTTTTAGGAAAGGATATAAAGAGAGCAGTTATTATGTTTTCCGATTATTTTGTCGTATAAAACACATTTTGATGCGCCATCATTTATTGCGACCCAACTTCATAAATTACATGATTAGATATACGTGCTCCATTAGAGTTAATTTTAAAAGTCATTTTAGATACTTGAGGGAAAAATATGGTTTTTAAATTTAAAGCATTTCGTGAATTTTCTTGCACGATTTCTTAAACATACCGCTTTACTATATTAACTCAACTACTTTACATTTGATAAAATAAACAGGATACTTATTTTATTTCTTGTACTCGGAGATGTCAGCAACATTCTGTTCTTTTTCTTACAATTATTTAGCACGTTATGATTGGGTATTATTTTAATTGTAACTTGTAACCTCCATAAAAATCAACTTATCTAACACTTTTACTTTATAATAAATTAACACCTTATTTTAATTCCTGCATCGAAATCCTTTCACCCAGTCATTGTGTAAAATTAGTCTTTGTAAAAGCAAAAATAGAACTGCCAAGCTCACAGTTTTGAATTCATAATTTCTATGACAATTTATAATTATCAGGAAATTTACTGACACAAGCAATTGTGCTTTTTGCAAAAACAATTACTAACACTTGGCATAGAATTAATTTATCCGTATCCTACTCAAAGTTCAATATTTTGATTGACATCTTAATTAAACAATATTCAGCATACAGTTTTGAGTAAAAACTTTAATGATCAGATTAACAACCCCCTTCCGGACTGATCGAAATTTATTCATTTAATCCATTAATCCATGAGAAAATTTGCAAGCAAACGAGGATTAGCTTCTGTGCTTGCAGAATGTTGTTAAATGGTAATGCGAATTCAACTTTTTCAAAGTTTATTTATTCTTTTACAGATTCAGCCATCCTCATGTCACATCGCGCTTGGAAAAACTAATGGGTTCCAATTTAGTCTGTTTGACGGACAGGGATTATATGCAAAAGCTACAAGAACGCATTCTAGAGGACTATGCTGAGTCTATGGACAAAAGGATCAAAGTCCGAGAGGTAAGTAGATGCTCCAGAACCCAATTATTCATTTTGTTTAAAGAATATTCTCTACTGTAAAGCCACCAAAGATTTGGTTACAAACGAATGTTTTAAGGTCAGATATGTACGGCTTACATTTATGTTAAATGAAGAATCTTTTTAACAATGAAGAACTTCAACCACATTTAATTTACAACATGCTAGAAAAAGTCACGGCTTTCGAATTAAATTTTTCTCGATTTGAAATTACATTACATTTTTTCAGTGTGCAATATAGTACCTCGTTTATTAAAAAACTGAAACGTACCGTAAAATTCATTATTCCTCCAGTGGACGGGTGGTCTCAAATTCACACCAGTGCACTGGTGAAGGCTGTCAGGACCATAATTACAATAACCGTCATCAAGTTAACAAACTTACAAGTATCCCGGATAAAACTTCGCGGTCTCATATCTTGAAAACGGATAGAAATATTGAAATTTTGAAAATCCATTGTTTTTAGCTTGACAGGGAAAGTTCAATTTAGTGGATTTCAAATATAACACATATATAGCGTCGGCTTAGCAACAGGAATCTATATTTTTTTAATTTGGAAAGCATATTTTTAAACGGATTTTGATAGATGTGAATACAATACACTTATGTGTTGACTTTCTAAATACAATTAAAATATACCACAGAAAGCATTTTACTCGTTTGATAAATTTTGTAACAACAAATTTAAGGATCTTATCTGAAACCTCACCCTTGAATGTAAAAATGTAATTTTAAATGTAAATATATATGTAATATAAATATCTGTATGAAAAGATATATCCAATTGTCATATAAAGTAATGACGTGCAAACACAATTCTAGGTAGGTACTACTATTGTTAAATTTTAACGTCAAAAACCTAAGACTAAAGTTAAGCATTTCTTTGCTGCTTGTGGAAAATAGTTGAACTTTTTAATTCTGAAAAACATTGGGCAGCTTGCAGCTCGATTTAAATTTATTTTTGTGGTGATACTTAAAAGATTTGGCCTATTTGCGACCCTTGCGTGATTTAGGGGTTTAAAAAAATTGAATTGGGAATGTTTGTGCCTCTTTAAAACCTGATACTGTATTAAAAGCGACAAGTCACGAACTATAATAAGAAGTTTTGTGTTCAGTGTGAAGGGCGACATTTCGAATATATGCTTAAATCAATATTTTAGAAACAGATCTTTTGTATAATTGTTTGTAAAATAAACTGGTAGCACTTTATTTCATTCAACTTTAGTTTTTTTTTGTATTCATGAATTTTATATTTTTTATGGACTGAAAATGTAATAAACATCTATGTCACTATAAATACTATATCATTGTAATCGTAATCACTGAAAAGTACTATATATTCGTTGCAATTTAATAAAACATTTAATAAAACAAAGGTTTGGGTCGAGACACCGACGCCATAATATACCTATGTGTACCTGAATATGTACACATACAAGGTGTTTCATGAGTAATGCCGAGCCTTACAAACTTTAAATGCAACCAGCAAAACATGTTGCACTGCTAATAAGATAGTTTTTGTGCAAAGACTGACTATGTTTTATACGTATTTTTTTTGTTGTCAACATCAATGATGCGTCTGTGATGCCTCTGAAAATGTATTGTGTATTGCATTTCCAATTCTGTAAGACTCGACATTACTCGTGAAACACCCTGTATATATGCCAATTTGCAGTATGCTAAATTAAACTTTCCCTTCAGGCTAAAAACAATGGCGTTCATAAAATTGTTTATTTCTCTATCCTTTTTCAAGATATAAAGCCGCTGGACATCTCTATATATTTTTTCTTGACTCTAACACGTGTATTTTTGGTATACCTATTTAAGAATTAAACTAGAATCTCTGACTTTTTGAGTTGTTTAATTGTTATTAGAAGGTTCGGTTAGGTAAATAAATATATTTTGAATTGTTGAAATAAGTGTTATTATTATTAAAACAAAAACATTCACTAAACTTCATAATTCATAAATATTGCTGTTAAAAACATTGCAAAATTCTGTGCAGAAACTTTTGAATTTTACCCTACTTTATTTTCTGTGAATTAATAGCAGTATATTCTGTGTTCCATGCACCACCAGAACAGTTAAAACTTGCAAAAACATCGTGTTTCTGTTTTTTGCAATATTCAATACACTATACCCACCCCTATTTTAGAAATTTATTCTAAATCGCTAGAGCTCGTGGAATACAGATTTCTGATGGAACTGGGCGCTTTATCCAAAAGTAATTTAAAAGATTCCAGAAAATAACACTTATACAATAAAAAATAAAAGTTATAGGAGAGTTTGGATTTATGGATTAAAAAACAAAAAAATTACAAGCAATGTTAATTTTTGCATGGACTAGTAGAACCCACCCGTGTACTGGAGGGTGGCTGTTGGTCGAAAATTGTCTTGTAATGCGTAATTAGTTATTTGAAGCATACCTACATAGCGGATTAATTAAAGAAAGTAAAACAAAATTCTTATAAATGAGTAATGTGCAAGATTAAACGTGTTTTGTGCATTATGGTTCAATATTGTAATGTTTGGGAAAAGAAGAAACAGTAACAGAGCAGAAACAACCAAGTAGTTAGAGTAAAGAAAAAAATTAATTAAATATGCAAAACAGTCAGTCGCGTGTCAACATTTAAACAATGTGTAAAAATGTTCTCTATGCTCCCATAAGAATGCCAATTTACACGAATAAGTGGGCGCGAAACTTGACAACATGATAATTTCAAGCGTCGAACGACAACGTTTCGTGTTCATAGACGTGGGAGAGGATCCCAATAACCAATCGCAATAGTAGAAAACTATTCGAAACATTCGCAGACTATTTTATTCGCTTTGTTTCTTTTGGCTTATCGTACCTTCAATAAATCTGGATCTTTGGAGTCTAATAAAACTCTTTGGCATTAACTAACGCAATTATCAACAAAATTGTCTCTACTAATTGTGTAAATAATATAGACTCTCCAAACAGGATAAAGTCGAGGGAGCAAAATAAATATACCGGAATATTTTTTACATACACCGTAAGTAAAGTTTCGATGTTCAGTTAAAAAAAAACACATCAGTGCATTAGGAGGAAACATATAATCAATCTTACATAGAAAATACAGATCTAATTTTCTGGAGTAACAAATTCCGAAGTAGTTCGAATAAAGCTAATGAAAACATTGGGTTTTATTTTGCATAGCATAAGATATTTAATTTCTTTTCCTCAGTTAAAAGATAATTTGTTCTATTTTTTTAGTGCTTACGAGTATATTCCACGCATCGAGTATTGTTTACATTTTTGTAAAATAATTTTGAGACTAATTCAAACAAGATGGCATTTAGTTTTTTTTTTAATGAAATAACTGATTACATACTTCCAATACCTCATATATCCAATATCCAATATCACATTTTACACATTTAAGATAGGATTTACTAATCAATATTTTGAAGTGACGTCATCAATTTTTAGGAGGGATGAGCAAATACATTTTGATCAAAAATTTACCGTGATTATGATAACTTTAAAACATCTCCAAGATTTCAAAGCATTCAGTTTTGCCGTTCCTGATTAAATTAATAAAATAAGTTCACGCATTCGTTAATTTTTTTGAGTAAGCCTGTATAATCAAATCAAAAAAAATATGAATGGAATGATAAATCACAAGTAAAAACTCATTATATTTTGCACATTTTAATTAGGATTTATTCAGCAAAATTTTGAGCTGACGTCATCAATTTTTTGGAGGGGATAAACAAGTATATTTTCATTAAAAATTTATTATGCTTATCACAACTTTAAAGCATTTGCAAGATTTCAAAGATTAGGTAGGGCAGTTTCAAAATTAAATTGCAATATGTTGTTTTTAATTTTAATTTTTTTTCAAAAAATCTGGACGTTTCGGGTAAAAACAGGCAGAGAGACAGACAGACGGAAACAGGAGACCTATTTCTTCGTACTCTAGGGATCATGAAAGATCGAGAAGACGTAAAAGTCGAGAGTCGACTAACGGACTTGATTACAATACTTCCTTCGCTTACGCTCGGGAAGTAAAAATGTTCCGCGGTATATATGTGTAGCAGTCAGAAGCTGAATTTAGTACACTGCATAAATAAAGGGTGTTAATTTGAAAAAGTCGCCGAGTTGGCTTTGCTTTTTTATTGGTTGAAAACCTAGTGAAAAACGCATGTGTTTTAATAATCCGTTCTGTTGTGTATAACTGACATTTCCACTTTCTCAGCTGTCATCGATTAAATGTTAGGTTAATTGTAAACATACTTCACAAAGGTTAAAAAAATTCGAGCCCAGCTTGAGGACTTTTTTAATTGAACATCTAATATGTACATAATACATATACAGGGTCGCTAGAATGTATGGAAACGGTTAAATATCTTGAGAACCAATTGTATAAATCAACTGAAATTATTTTTTTATTTATTCTTATTTAAAATAAATTGTTTTGCCAGTTCAGTCAGAAAGAAAGTATAATTGTGCTACGTCAGTCAATTCAGAAAAAAAAAATATCTATTTAAAAATGCATTAATTATATAGTAGCGCCATTAAAAAAAATCAAGTTGGCCTTGCTTCTTGAAAACAAATGAAGCAAACAAAATTTTTTTTGACGAATAACTAATTAGAACACCACTTGTGCCTATGTACCTAATTTCAGTTGATTTGAACAATTGGTTCTCAAGATGTTTAACCGTTTCCATACATTCTAGCGGTCATATACGAACTGCGGTGCAATTTTTGCTCAAATAGCACGTGCTCAGGTATATGGATAATTTTGACCGAATCGTGGTAAAAATGTTGCTCAAGTAATAGGTAGTCAGGTACCGTTGACCAAATAGCGGTACATTTCCGTTCGTGGTTAGGGGGCAGGGCACAACTGTGTCAGTAGTATATACCTGTATAATCTTTCAATTCAAAAATAATGAAATTTCAAGGTATAATTTTGTGAAATGGGTCAGCTACAAATTTGCTAATATCATGTCATAATTGTAGATAATAATATTTAGTTAAAGTTTACGGTGATTTTATTTAAACAATTTCAGAAATTATATCATTCGGAGCAGCATAGATCAATAACAGATAAAGCTACAATCGCTTTAATTTACTAACTAATAAATAAGTATTAACGAATGATTATACAAATCTATGTAAGTATGTGATAAAAGAACGAAAAGTAGAGAAAGTTAAGTATTTGAAAATTGACATAAATAGTATGTTAATGTTATTTACTAAATTTCTATTTAGTTCTTGATTCAGAGTTGTGGATATTAAATTAATTTGACCATCATTCAAATGATTTAGAAAACTGATGCAAGAGAAAGAACTTTTAATCCCCAAAATCCCCACTTACCGTAGTTCGGTTAGGGATTATAAGGTATCAGGTAGGTACAAAATTTTGCACCGCAATTGGATCAATCTCTATAAGATACCAGGTGGTCAAAAAATTTTGAACCGCAGTTCGGTCGAGGATTAAAAATCCACGGCATTTCGGACAGACCGATTCTAGCCACCCTGTACATAGTAAATATACTATTTTATTACACTATCTCTGTTAACCCAGTTCTATTAAATATTACAAAATATTGTAAGGAGATTTATGAATCCAATTCGTTTATTTTTATTATAACAGTGTTCAACATCCTGATAACTTTGCCAAAATTGTATAAAATTATGGATGAGATGATTAAGAATATTTTGATTTATTCTCGTTTATTCTGTCGTTAAACAAGTCGATTTTGAACTGTGATGAAATTTTGCTATTCATTCATATCATCATGCTTATTCTTATTCGAGAAGATTGTATTATTAGTGCGCACAACCAAAGCTCGCAAACACTGAAATGTGCATAGATGTTAAATTAAGTTACCTAGATACCCGACTACCTAACCCTGCGCTGCAGAGAGAAGTGAAGCTTCAAGGTCGAGTGGCCGCCATTTGTCAGAAAGGCAAAACATTGCTGTCAATGTATGATCGCTTGGTAATATATTAGGAAAATAGTGCTAAACATATGCTATAGTTGGATTCATGTATCTTTTTACACACGTGACCAAAAGCTAACGTCCGAACTAATAACTGTTACTTTGTAGTAATTAGTCAAAAAGATGACAATGTTCATAACGTCAACATGACACAAATGTATAGACTCAGGCAGGTCTTTTGGTTTCGGTGCTTTCCGATTGGGCCGTGATTTTGTTGGACTGGGAAGCACGCCGAGTCTTTCTTTTAATCTTTGAAACCGTTCGGCGAGTAACACTTAGAACATCGGCAACTCGCTAAAAATTTGAGCGAAATTATTAACCATGAAACTTCAAGTGGTTTTTATGTACTTGTTCTATACCATTTAATGAGATTAGAGGACCACCGTTTTCTTTCTCAAGAGCAAAATGCTCTATTAAGTTGAACACAATGTCCTGGGCACGGGAACTGAGACGTTTGCCCTCCATGTTGTAGACCAAACACGAACAAAAAATAAGATAACAAAACATAAAAAATAGGACAACGAAACAAGAATCCTAACAACCAACGAACTTTACGAAGAACTGAATAGAAAACTCGAATAGAACAACGAAAAACTGCGATTAACCACGCTGAGTAAAACCAAAAATGACAGTGACGTTTAATGAAAAATCGATGAATTATTAACAGTCACTAGATTGACTACATCAGTGCCTGTCGCACTATGTGGACGCATTTATTACGTATTTTATCTTTTTCTAATTCAAGGAACTTTGTGAAAGAGAATAACTGACGTAGAGCGTAATTTGACATAATTTCGGTAGACATACTATTTGTCTGGTTCTTCGTTTTTGTAATCCTTAAAACAAAGATTCTTATGGTAGGTGCTGTCTGAGCTTGTATGATACTTCGGTCACGTGTGTCAAAAGATACATGAATCCAACTATATATATGAATTAAAGTATAGTTCCAAAAAGTGTTGGTTTATTAAAAGCGAAATATGCCGGCATCGTGTTCCGCATTTGGGTGTACAAATCGGTTTAAACCAGGAGGAAACGTCCAGTTTTTTGGGTAATTTGCGGTGGATTGCTAAATCGGTTTGTCTTTTTATTATGTGATTTTGTCTTTGGATTTCCCCTGAAAAATGAAAAACTCTTGGAACAGTGGGTTAGAGTAATGAAAAGAAAAAAAATTACACCAACAAAAGCCAGTAAATTGTGTAGTGACCCTTTCACTGAAAGTGATTATTTGGTGCGTCCTGGCACGTATTTACTGCTTAGGTCTTTTTTTTAAATTTTAATGACTTCTGATTTATGTAAGAATTGGAAAACTATTTTAATTATTTTTCCTCAATAACGTAACATTTGTAGTATATTTTAAGTTATATGTACTTTTGTTGTATGTCAGGATTGGCAAGCTAACAATAAAATGTGCACCTGATTTCCTTAGAACAAATAAATAATATTTTACCCTTACTTTCACCATTACCGTAATACGATTCTACAGTATTTTGCCTCTTTGACAAATGGCCGCCATAGGCTTCACTTTACGCGACGCAGTTGCGCATCTAGTAGAGTATAAGGTTAAAATCTATGGAAATGTGTCAGTCGACAACGACATCTATACAGCAGCTTATTAAAGTAATTTTGAAATTACAAATTTAAATTGGAAACAAACTCAATGTTTCACTGTAGAACAAGAAACCGCGTACTATGCTATAGCCTCTTTGATCATAACAACCTGCATTTCTTGGCAGATAGACAGACTAACGGAAACGGGAGACCTATTTTTTCGTACTTTATGGGTCATGAAAGATCGACAAAAACGTAAAAGTACCAACCGGTACATAAAATCAGTTGTGTCAGCTATCTGTCGTCTGTCTATTGTCCGTCGTGTGTCGTACTGGACCAATTTTTGTCAAATTATATATGCGTGTCATGAATAATAATAAACGTACGAGTTGTAATTAGTTTTAGCGTAGATGGTAACACATTGACCAAAATTTGGCTAATTATCCCCACCAACAAGTTGATGTCCCCTGACGAATGGCTACTTTGTGATTTCTCGACGTTTCATGATCCCGAGAGTACGAAAACATAAGTCTCCTGTTTCAGTCTGTCTATCTGTCAGTCTGCCGTCTAAAGTGGTTTTTGTTTTAGTGATGGATTTAATAATTAAAACATGGGGTTATTTCGACAGAACTTAAAAAAATACGGCTCCTTCGAAAAATTATAGAATTTAATTTTGCACATTTTACTTTTTATGATAACACTATGAATTCATTGCTTAATCACAAGCAAAGCGTCATAATATTTTGCGTATTTTAGATAAGATTTATTCAGAACAATTTTAAGATACCGTCATCAGTTTTTTAGAAGGGAGTAAACGGCTAAATTTTGATTACGTATTTACCATGGTTCCGACAACCGTAACATGCTTGTAAGATTTCAGAGCATTCGGTTTTGCAATAAATTTTAAAGTTAAATTGAAAATGTTGTTATACAATTCTGATTTTCTTTTCCAAAAATATCTAGTAGCATCTCTAAACGGATCCATAAATTAAACATGCAGGAGTATGTTATTTTATAAAATTTAGGTAACATTTATTTGGCCACGTTCTAATATTTACTACTTACTATGCCTAAGATCACCTAGGGTAAAAACTCAACAGGTATTCATAAACCACAACTCAGGATTATGTTATTTTATAAAATTCAAATAATATTCTTTATATATATTTAATATTTTATGATTGCACACTTTTTGATTAACGTTTTACTATCTACACGATATTCCTAACATAGGTAGAAAATTTGACAATTGCCGATCTAGTAGTTTCGGAGATTATATGTCTAATAAAAATTGACACAGGCAACAGACGGACAGACAAACTAAAATCAAGAGAATGCTATTTTCATAAAAACTATAAACCGCACCTACCTGGAAATACCCCTTTTTTCCTCGAGCAAGGTTTTATAACTACTATTTCTTTAATTGGCCTATATTTTACTCCCTAAATCAACCGGAAATCAGAAATTACTCGAACAGCCCTCAAGCAAGATGCAGGAGATTTTAACTAAACTACTAAGATGAAAATATATGTATATTATAGTATAACAATTTCTTACACCAACGGTTGCCCTATTGTTAATTATTAGTTGTTTAAGGCCTTCAACAATTTCTAGCTGCCACCGCACACAATAGGCACAACAAACTTCTGACCGTTCCCTTAAATAACATCACTAATCCCCGGGTGCAAATCTTTTCTCACAAACCTAAGTTAATCACAAGCGTTGCTCGCTAAAACCATAACGCGATATAAGGGTCACAAGACAATTACATGTGCGACCTAGACTTAAACTTAGGAAAAGTGCAAAACCCCATGGCACGTTATACTGAGAACAAGGAGTTGCAAAATGACTAGGATACAATTTCCCGTGTTAAAAAAATCGCAAACATGATATATAGTAAAGCATATTTTCTAAGGTTATATGCCAGCAATAAAATCGGCTCTTCTATGTTAGAGCCAACAACTATTCCATTGAGAAGAAACCGCAATAGTTGTAAATGACATTACATTTGCTGCTCGCTACCTGCTATGAAACGCAGGGAACTTGGAAATTTTAGTACAAAAATTAAGAAACTACATACTCGATGAACTGACTTTTTACGCAAATCGTCCTATATAGAACCGACTCTTTGAATTTCAATAAATTTATTACAATAAGGAAAAATAACCTTGTTGTGTGCTTTGTTGTGTTAAAATGCCGGGTAAGAATATTTGCACAAATCTGAAGCCGGATCTATTAGTGTTTTAGTCTTCAATCTTTGAAAACTAACTTTCAAACAAAACAAACCACATTAAAATCGGTTCATCCGTTTGGGAACTAGGGGGGCACAGACAGACACAGACAAACAAAGGCTTCAAAGTTATAACACCCTTGTTTTTCATCGGAGGTTAATAACAATTTAAGTGAAATAAATTATACTTTGTTAAACTGATGACCCTTACTCCTGAAGCTTCCTCTGTTCTGTTGTGCTTCACAGTGTGATGCAACGTGCCATGAATACACTTAGACTTCAGCAATCACAAGTTCTCTCAAATAATTTTAACTACTATCGTCAACTTACAAACCGTATCATTTACTAAAACGTTTATTGTAACGCCCGTTTTCACCGCACTTTCAACCACTTGATTAAAAATCAGATTTGTCAAATTAAATTACATTATTACAGTTAATCGGATGATCAAAAGTGCGTTGCAGACGAGCATAAGTAATTTAAAATCACAAGAGAATATTTTTTTATTCCGTAAAAATAACATTATTAATATTGTTAAACTTCTATTCAATTGGTTAAATAATAATAGTTATTTTTCTACTTTTCGTCAATAATATTTTCATTAGGAAACGCATATGCGTTTCACAGTAATGACAGTAATGACATTTAATTTTATTATGATATAAGTGTTAAAAGTGAGATTTTATTTTGTGTGGAGGGTTGGTAAACGAACGAAGCGAGTTCCCCAACCACACAAAATAAAATCAATGAATATCATACAATATTTTTATACAAATTCTGTAAAAAGCAACAAAAACACTTAATTATTATTAATTTTCACAAACGAAATGTACATCTACACACTGGCGTAGATGTGAACAAATTCATAGAAACTGTCAGTTTGGTGTTAGATACAAACAAAACGTTGCATAAATGTTTACAAGCATGAATTACTTTTATCTACAATCACATTATAATGGGAGTTTTATCCACACTTATGAAGCATATAAAGTACCACTTTATCCACTAGTGGAATATTGAAAAATAAAATCTTAAATCATACTTATTTATTTATTTATTATTAATATTAACATTAATATTTATATTAATAGACATTTACTTTTTTTTTTCATTGGTTCCATTAATAACATGCTTGTAGTTTTCAGAACGCATAGCGCTTGTCGAAAGTTTTTGATAAATCCATAAAAACAATCGATGTATCCTCTTGTAAGGAACGATTAGTACCAGGAGTATCTTGGATCTTCCTTGCGATATCAAGCTTCTTAGATAAAGAATCATCAATACAACTTTCTGCTACAGCGGAGCTTCTCCACCCACCATGTCGTTTTATTGTCGTGAGGTCAACATCTTTATTAGCCAGTAAAGTTGTCGAAGTGTGCCTCATGCAATGGCCGCTATAAGCTTTTGCGTTTGCCAAATTCAAAAATGAAGCAACTCTTGAAGGAACTTTCGACAAAGTGTTGATTCCAAGAGGTTGTGAAGTACATTTTTGATTCGTGTATCGCAAAAAAATCTGTCGTTGGATAATTTCTTCGGACGTAAGGACATGTATTTTCTACACGTCTCCACTGAACTGATAGAGAATCCTTCTTTTATAATTGTGAATTTTCGTAAAATGCCGGTCTTGGTATCTGATATCGAAATAAGCAGATACGCGCCCCTTCTTCTACATCAGTGATTTTCAAATTTGTCAATTCACAGCAACGACAGACACCAGACACCCCCATTATTATTGCAACCTAAAATATTTCAAGGTTTATTGTCTGCCATGTCTAAAAGGTTAAGAGATATTACCTTAGTCATCAAATATTCTTTATCGCAAGCCCTTGTCAAAAATTCTTCCACGTGTGCTCTTTCCAATACCGCAGCTTTCTTCGCCTTGTACTCTCTCGACTCACTCTTCAGATAGGCAGTGGGCTTACTATATTTTCCAATGTCTATGATTTTATGGGCCTTTATAGCGGCTTTCAGCATCGAGTACTTGGACCACATTGATGAAATTGCATATTTCTTCTTCAAATTTAAGAAATACGATAGCAGAATTTCCTCATTTATTGTCATTACCCCTCGTTTTCATTCGGAAAATATTTTTTCATAATGTTCCCAGGACTTAATTAATAATTGAAGAGTTGCTTCTTCAGCTTCCTGAAAAAACAAACAAATAAATGTCATCAATTTAATTTAACAAGCTTTAGTGATGTTTGTATTTGCATTAGGAGTCTTTATAGTGTACAATTACAGTAAAAATGGAAGACAACGAATAAAAATCTGAGTATTAATATTTAAGAATAGTTGTGAATAAAAATTAATTTCTTTAACCAGTTTAAACTTAACTCACTTTTAAGTTTTGCTAAATTAAGGTTGATGTCCAGACTGTTTAATTCCCTTTGTATACAATTTTTCTTCCCGAGCGTAAGCTAAGGAAGTATTATTCAGAGGGTTCATCCGACGAACGGCTAGTGTCGGTTTTCTGTACGTATCATGATCTCTAGAATACAAAACAATAGGTCTTCCGTTTCTGTCTGTTTGTCTATCTGATTTTTAATAGACAGATTATATTATCTCTGAAACTATCGGACCGAGTTATAACGTCAGAGTCCGAATACGATTTGTGTTAGCGAAACCTCCAAGCTAGTCGTTCACAATCTAGAAACCTAGAAATCTATTTTGTTTGTCAAACTAAAGACATCTTAGAAGAAAAAACGAGAAATAAAGTTCGATGCAGCAATGAAATAGAAGGTTTTTACTACTGAATCTTATTTTATTTTTTGTTCTTTCTTTTAATATGTCGGTCTGTTCCTTAAAAAAGTAAAAAATCTTAGAAATAAATATAGAAAATACATACCAAAAAAAGAAAAAGAACGAAACACAAAATAAGATTTTTTCTATTCGAAAAAACTGAAATATCGGTATTTGAAAATTTTCAAGTTTTTTTTACAAATACTTTCTCTTTTAAAGGTGTATTTAATTGACACCATAACAAAGCGTGTACGTCTGTTTATCTTTCCGCAAAATATTGCAACACAGATCCTAAAAATAACGTTACTGTGATTTTTTTGTGAACCGTTGCATTGCTAAAAAATTCAAAAAATTGGAATAACGTGGCAACGTTGTATCGGAAATTCAAAAATAAACTATAATTGTAAGGCCTGGTAAGAGGCTAATAAGAATATGTAAAAATATATAAAACTAAGTTGTGTGCTATTATACCTCCTAAACAAAATACTCGGTATAGTCATATTTTGTATGTACACTCCTCAAAGAACCGCACAGTTTTAATCTATATATTTTTTTCGATTTCTCATAATTAATAAAACATAGAGGACTGCGTGCTTAGTGAATGACCCTGTATAATTTTATTATTGTTTTCATAAACATAGTTCTTAAGAGATGATGATTAAGAATGTGTTAAAAATGTAATCAATCACCATTCACGTTTTATCCCAGATCAAACAAAGTTGCTCCATATAAAATCTGTAGTAACCCTGAGGTTCTCTAGTAATGCACTAAAGGTATTTAACAGCAGTTAAGGTCCTGTAAACAACTGATCATAGGTACTTTTAAACTAATTCAACTCTGATGCATTCGGATTGTGTTTCTAAGTAATTCGTAAACTTTTCACGAGCTTTCCTTGTTTGTTCACTGCTCCTACATATTTCTTTAATGCTGGACGATAGTTGATTTGTGTGGGTGGTTGAAACAAGATAATGTTCCGGATTCAGTTTTACCGTACTTTTCCCTCTAGTTTATTTATTTTTTTTTTTTGTGATGCATATAAGTATATTTAACAATTGTGTTGTATTATTTTCATGACGAATACTTTTCCTTTTATTTTTATTATCCGTTTATTTACGTGTACTGAAGGTGTTTAACAGCATTGAATTAATAGATAATTGATTGAAATTATTGGCATCATTCTTTTTGACCACTATATTATGTATATGCTTGTTGCCCGCCCTTCCCCTAAACTCCGTCGGAATATAAATAACGGGTGTTCAATTGAAAAATCACTCAGAGTAGGAGTTGGAATTTCATTTGACACAAATGACATGTCTGTTCTTATAACATATAGCATATAACAGGTTATATTTCTACCAAATGGATGTTATAAGAACAGACATGCCGTTTATGTCAAATGAAATTCCAACACCTTCTCTAAGTGATTTTTCAATAGAACACCCGTTAGAACACGTTTATGTGACAATCACCTTGGTTGTCAACCACAGTAACCATGGTAAGTCCATGCAAAGCAATTTTTTAATGAAATAAGGAAACAGAAAATAATCGTTTTCAAAAAAATATTAATTCTTTGAAAATAACATATTGTATTTCATTCGGAATTTAAGTGATTTTATGTGACTTGTATGAACTAAATTTCTTTAAACGTCTAAACTCAGTCACATAAAGTATCGCTTAAACTCAAAAGAAAATGAATATTTATTCTTGAGTTTAATGTTTTTTTTTTCACTAGTAGCCTAGAAACATACAATTATGGACTTGTTCAGAGGTGCTGAAGTTGATCATTATAAACCAAGACCTATAAAAAAGATTGAAGTTATGTAACGCTTGACAAAGGAAACATCGACAGTAATCCCGGCATCCGCCAATAAAGACGCAGATGTGCGTCTGAAACAGTGTCCAGTATACAATGACACATTCGTTAGAAAAGCTCCTATTTTTTTTTTGGGTAATGTTCCAAAAGTATTTTTCTTAGTAGCTGAATTGTGCATTTCTTATCTTTGAATTGAACAAAAAATCTTTAGTAAAATTAACACAGTTATGCTTTGAATTCTTAATCGCAAAATTTCTGTCAATCTTATTTTGGTATTTATAATTATAAATATGATTAAAGAACCCAAATGGGTTACCTACTACTACCTACTAATGTAGAAAGTTGGAGTAACTCTTTATCTCTACACGCTCCTGATATGCCTAAGTTTAAGGCAACTTAAAAAATCTCTGTTCTTGAAAATATGTCCCTCTAAAGTGGTTTCTGCAATGACTTACTTTCATCATCTAGCGCCGCCTGAAGGAACTGCTCCACTTGCTCTCTTGCTAGTACTTTTGATTTTTTCGCTTTATAATTATCATTTCTTCTTTTAAGAAAATGCAATAATTTCGCAAACTTGCCGATATTGATATATTTCTTCACAGCGAACAATGATTTGAGCTTGGAGTAATGCGCCCAAAATGTAGATGCACGAACTGATTTAGATTTGTCATGAAAATATCCAAAAAAGACACTACAATTTTCTATTTTCTGTTAAAAGCACCATTTTACAAATGCCTTGTACTGCTTCTACAATGTGTAAAGATTATTCACAATGCATAAATACAGCTTTATCCTGTTGAGTCTACGGGTGTGGGGTATTATTTTCTTGTTAATAGTATTTTAAAATGTTAAAGGAATAAATTTAGCCGTCTTTGTAAAAATACTACTTATCGCTATTTTAGTCTCAGTAAATGATAGAACTGGGAAAAATAAAAACACAAGAAACTTACAACTATGCAGTATTAGATTAATGATATGTATGAGAAATTTTTAGGCGTGAAATTGACTGCACCCTTAGACCCATGAAAGCCATTGCCGGATTACGAGCAGTTCTGCTCCTGCAGTGAGAACTATTATCTTTAATTCACTACTACTTTACTTTTAAATGCAATTATTAATGAAGTTTATATATAATACAATGATACACATAATTAAAAATTAAGAGCGTATTAAAATGTTACTCTTTCTCTTCAAAATATTGGATATAGGAATGGATTAATAAATCATAAGTTCATAAGTATAGAAACATTCCCTTCCATACTTGAAACACGAAGTACATAAAAAAATGAGATGACGTCATCAAATGTTTGGAAGGGACAAACAGATAGATTCTGATGTGCAATTTATCATTTTATGATATTTTAAAGCATGTAAAGTTTAGAGTAAGGATGGAGTAATAAACTAAGTACATATAAGTATAGAAATATATTATTATTCAATAGAACTTACTTACGGAAATTTTGAGATGACCTTATCAATTGTTTAGTGGAGATAAAATTTTGATTAGATTTTACACTTTTCATGTATATTAATATTCTAAGAACTATGAAACGTTAATGAAACACGAAATTAATTTTCAGGCAAACACTTTGGAAGTAAAAAGTCACTTAAAAGCGCTTAATTGGTAATACATATTATATATTTAAAACAATATTGTCGAATATTTGACATTAATTTAACAATGGTAGTAACAATCGTGCTTCTACCCCAACTATGTCTTGCCTTCTCTCGTTTTTTAAATAAAACATAAATTAATGTATTTAAGAAAGGTCGAACTTTATGAATTTAGTGTTTTATTAAAACAAGGACATGTTTTGAGAAACCGCTACTCTCCTATTCAGCGTGTTAAATCGAATGCAATTAAATTTTTAACAGAAAACAGCACTGAATAAAACACTAAGTTCATTAATATGGAGTTCGACCTCAAACCTTTTTTAATTTAATTTTTGACCTCCACTTAGAGATATCCGGTTCATACACAATTTTGAAAATATAAATTGTTTCATCTTTACAAATATACAGTTCATTCTGCAATCTCCAATTAGCTGAAAAAAAAGTATTGATAAAAAAAACATTAGTGATATGATTTGTATGGAAACATGGACAAACAAAAATCGGTAAATGGATGAAAAATTCGATATCACTTGCCTCAAATACCAAGTAAGTCAACAACTCAATACCTCGTGTTAGTGAGATGTTAGTGTGGCGACCTATGTGTCATTGATTAAATACATATAGATAGACCCATGCTATTGTTTGGAGCGAACAGGCCAAAGGCCGGCGAACAAGAGATGGCGCACCAACATTCTACTGTCTATAGCCACTAGATTACATATAGTAGCGTCACCTGGGTCTCCTGGCTGGTCCCAAATTGTGTTGGTTGCACTGAAGTAACTAAATGTCAGATGTTTTGGTTGTGTTTTGTGTTGTCTACCCTGGTGTAAACAACGTAGCACAAAAAGTCAAAACATGTTTTGTTGTCAAAACTCTAAAGACCATTTTGTTGTTAATTGCAAGTGCGTGTGTTTGTTGTTCGTGTGGAGATTTGCGTTAAATTCAATAAAAATGCCGATTTGTGAAGATGGAAAAAATATTTCGAAACACTTTACATCTTCTAAATAACAATAACATTAAAAATGATCAAATATGCAATATGGTACTCAACAGTTTGGAAAAAACAATGTTTTGTACCTGCGGCAATAACATAATTGAAAGTATTGTTAAATTATATATAAGAAGTAGGGTGTATTTTTATGTAAAAAAACGTAACCAAAATAACAGAACAATAGTGTACAGTTCAAAGTCTATGAATAAAAATAATAGGAGATACATATGCTTTTTTTTTGCCCCATTTTCTTGGAGAGATTCATATACTACAACGTAGCACAGAGTCAAAGCCTGTTTTGTTGTCAAAACTCAAAAGATCATTTTGTTGTTTATTGCAAGTAAGTATGTTCTGTTATTCGTGTGGAGATTTGCGTTAAAATCAATAATTAATATATATAAATATATTAATAATAACAATTTTTCCTGTTTTGTGTATCAAATTTTAATTTTACACAATTTTTAATTTAAAGGAGGCGCCATTTTTCGCCTGGATTTTAAGTTGGCAGCACTAGTGGGACCAGTTAGTGACCCGATGTCGCTACTATATGTAATCTAGTGGCTATACTACTGTCAAACGCCGGCGAAAGCTTGGACACCAATCACGCGCATAGGCAATCCAAATCACAGCAACGATACATTTAATAAATCTACCACTCGATAGAGGGACGAAAAAAATATGTAAAAATCTCATAGTAAACATTTATATAATTTACAACGTTGCCAGATGAGCCTAACACAACTTTGCCGTTATTTCTAGTCAAGTAGATTTGATTTCGTTTAAAAGTTTATGGTAAATAAATGGAATTATTATAATGAATAAACAATAAAACAAAGGTTCTTCGAGCAATATCAAAGTACAATTCGGTATCACATTGTCGTATCAACCAGTTTACAAAAAACACTGGTAGGACGAGCCGAGTTGCACTTCGTATAGAAAGAAAGTATATCAAGAAATAATAGTCAATCAATTCCCGAACATCACGACAACGGCGGCATCAGACTTAAATGAAAATGATTAAACAATATTTATGAAGATGCTTTAGCAATACGCAAAAAAATACGATGGACTGAATCAATTATGTATAAAAAAATGGATTAATAGTTATTTACATTATGAGTGCGGTAGGTAACATTTTGCAGGTTGAGGTCCTAATTTGCCACCCGACGCGAAGCGGAGGGTGGCATGGGACCGAAACCTGCAAAATGCCTAACGCACGAAAATTGTATTAAATTTTTTCGCCGACATTGATTTTATTTTAAAAAATATTTGTTTTTAAAAATATTTTTCGAAATGGAAATAATGAAGTGACAGCTTATAGACTTGACGTTTACTGAAGGAATCTATAATACCGGCAGCCACGAGATGGCGCCATGTGATTTTTTTTTTAATAATTCATTTTTTCTCATTCAAAAGGTTTGATCCAACAAAACATGATGTAAAGTAGTATTCTAGTATGTTTTCTTTTATTATTTATACAGAACTTTTTTTATTAGAGCTTCTAGAGGCTAATGCATGTTGAATTACTTTGGCACCCAAAGGCGGTAAAGCAACGGTAAATTGATATTTGGTGCGTAAAGTCATTGCTACGCGGCATGTCAAAGGTGTATGAATGTTTTGTTTACATGTCAGGAGGCGAAAAATAAAATTATAACACATTTTATAACAATTTAGCCATAGTACACTGACCGGCAAAAAAACCGGCCACCCTGAAAAATTTCGCAAAACGAAGCTTTAAAAATTATTAATTTAACTAGTGATCATTATTTTATTGAAGAACCATTCACTATTGACATATAAGGTATAAATTAGCAAAAAAAGAAGCCAATTAAACGCAGAATTAAATTAGCAAAAAAAAGAAGCTAATTAAACGTAGAATTAAATTTAATTTAACAAAATAACAGAAACAGCGACATTTTGAAAGACGTCTGTAAGAGTTAACGGAATTATTTTCGCGTTAAAACGTTTATTAATTGCCAAACTTATAATCAAATGATGAAAAATACTATTTACAACAACAGCCTCCTTTATTGTTTTTTTTTTAAGAAAATATCGTGGTCTGTTTCCGTTATTTTGTTAAATTAAATTTAATTCTGCGTTTAATTGTCTTCTTTTTGTGCTAATTTGTACATCATGTGTCAATAGTGAATGATTCTTTAATAAAATAACGATCACTAGTTAAATTAATAAATTTTAATTAAAATGGTTTTGCGAAATTTTTCAGGGTGGCCGCTTTTTTTGCCGGTCAGTGTAGATGTTGAATGAATTAATACTGTGATCGTTTTGTGTTTTGTTATATTTTTTCATTACAATGTGTTGCTAGTTTGCTCTTGTCTTAAATTTATTAACACGCAAGCCAAAATATTTGATATGGTGTACCAGTGCAATAGTCACGTAAGTCAAAATTTCTTGTTTTCTATAACGAGTAGAAGGTTCTACTCTAAAGGAATGAAAACACGATTAATAATAGATTGACAATACGACTATAATGTATTTCGAAGCCTTTGGTATTTAAGATACAAATAATATATAAAAACTTGGAAATTTTAAATCATCATTACTCAAAACACGCTGGTTTTGAGTTACGTGAGTATTGCTCTCACAGTGCGATATGTATTTTAAAATTTAAAATGTTTCCTAAAATGTTTGAGAGGAAATTTTAATTTTCTTTTTTAAATATTTTAATTTGCGTTGTAGATACTATATTAGTTTGTTTAAGTCAAAAAAATGTCAACGTATTTACTACTTAATTTTGTAGATTAGAGCAGTATGTTAATGGAACGGATTGATAATAGTTTTCGAATCATGTGCCCTATACAGCACGTTTATTGAATTTAATAGTTTAAAAGGAATAAATCATATCTAATTGTGGCTGTCAAATACAGGTTATTATAAATGTTTCTTACATCGTAGGTGGCTTCAACAAAAACCCCAAGCGGCAAATCGATAGATCTCAACTTTTTTTAAGCCACCTATACGATGTAAGAAACATTTATAATAACAATAACCATAATATAAAGATATGAATAACTATAAGACTATAAGTTTAATAGAATTTAAATGAAAGGATTTATTAACTTGCTTTTTTCAGCTTATGAATTGAATTAAGCTTTGCACAAAACTCATTTAGGTTAATGTTTTCTTCTGAGCGGAATTTTGTAAATTCTTTAGTTACACCTAATTCACTTTATTTCCGGAGTTTTCTCATTACTGACAAAACCATTTAAACGAGTGAAACTTAATGATTTTATTCATTCAAAGTAGAAACCTCAATCTTTTTTGATAGGTGCATTACTTGATGAACGATCCAATCTAATAATGTTTTAGTTTTAAGAAAGTTGAAAACTGTAGAGAATTAATTCACAGGCGTGCACGCTAAAAGGTGTTTGAACTGAATTTTTCATTTTACATGCTAAACTCAATCAACTTGCAAATCAGGCGTTTAAAAAAATACGAGTAAGTTCTTTTTGCCCTATGTCAGGGATGTTCTTTAAAAGAAAAACTTTGCATTCGGTTTTCTTTAGTGTGATTAATGGAATTTCGTTTACGTCATTACCTTTTTTGTATGTGCAGGATATTTTGTTACAAAACCGAGAAAATCTCGCATCTGCGTGAAAATCTTAGTTTACATTAAATTTAATGCTTTAATCCCACTTCTAGAATGAAGAGATGGAACGAGTGAAAAACTTAGTACTAAGCGGAAGGATTCCACTACGCGATGCTCCAGAAAGCATGGCCGATCATCCTATAATGATGATCGAAAGACACTGTAAGAAATTAATAGCACAACGTCGCGCCAAGGTAAGCGAAATTACGTAAAAGTATAAACGTTAATAATGACACCTGTTGCAGATTAAAATTCCCAAAGTACACATTCCGACACATTTGTACTCTGACGATACCCCCGATCCTCCGTCTGGACTTTCGATAGAAAACGGCCACGTATTTAGAAAACCGTACGAAAAATTATGTAACCCCGTTAGCAGATTCTTGCCTCCCGATGATTCCTACATATACGCTGATATTTACATGGATGAAGAATCAGATGAAGGTGAAGAAGGAGAAGAAGAAGAAGAAGAAGAAGGAGGCGAAGATATAGACTTGGCAGTTCTTAAGGCTATTGAATATGGGGAAGAAGAAGAAGGAGAAGAAGAAGAGATCGTTGAAGAATTTATGTTCTCACGTGCTGAATACGACAGACTTAAATATGAGAGTCCTCTAATTAAGAGATTGAGGATGTGCCAGGTAAATTTAAAGTTCCTTTTCTTGTACGTTTAGTAGGACGCAGGTTTTTTGTTTAATGTAATTAACGTTTGGAAGATAATTGTTTCTTCTTTAAGAAGAAGAACTAAAGAAGATTTTTCCTACATTAAAAATATTGGACAAAAAAGATTTACAACAAAAATTTAATTACCCAATTTTTTTGAATTTTTTTAAGCGGTGGTTGCTCGACACTGTATCATAATAAATTACAGTTACTTTCACAAACATTTGATTGCTATGACAGTATATTTACTACTATTTTTCCATGCAAAAATTAATATCCATACCGTCTGAAGTTGTCACAAAGTAATTCACTATTATTTACGGCAATTCTGAGGAAAGATTTAAAGAGCAGTATCTTCAAGGTCACAATTTTTACATAAATAACATGATTTTCCACATGGCATTTTAATTACAATCTTCTACAACTGCTCTCAATTTTCACTTTCAAATGAGTGAGAATATACCTCTTACATCATGCTTCACGAAGCAGTTCTGCAACGAATTTCAGCTAGTTTTTATTTACCCTTTGCCTATGCTGTACATTTTCTTTTTGTAATTTAAAAAACATTGAAACTGTTCTACTTTCAGAGGTAATAAATCTAGGTTTATAGCATTTGTTACTTCAACAATTTTCACCGAAGCTTTCCTCGTCAGAATTAGAATCCATATTCACCCAAAAACAGCAAAGAATGCAATAAAATTGAGACACTAATTAAATTTCTACGAATTAAAGAATTAAATTTATTTTATTAAAATTGTCTCAAGAATAATAAATAGATAGAATTTTTTTCAGTTACAAGGCAATATTAGCACATATTAATTAAATACACCAACTATAATTCCTATAATTTTATTACTATTTTAACTAAATATTAAATTACACCTTAACAAACTTCATGATTCTGAAATATAAATAAACATTAATTTACCAACTTCAGTACTGTAACACCAAACTGTATTTATCTTTTATGACCAATGCTCTAGTACACAAATTTACGTCGTAATCACTACTTAAGTCATCAACACAATTATTTCGATACAACAGAAAATGGCGCTTTTAAACTTACATTTGTATTTGACACATAAAAGCGATACAAAACTAGGTCATTTCTAGAACTCTGTCTAGATGCAACAAACCTAGATTTAACAATGGTGACAGACGGTTTTGTTATTTACAAGTTTATGAAAAAACAATATAACTGAAATGATCCTTCTGCATTGTAATTATTCCATATTAAACATCATACGCAACTGTTCTTAGGAGCAGTTTCTATGCAGCAATTTTTTTCGGTCTTGTGAATTTTTGATGATTATAATCTGTAAGATTTCCCAATTAAACTATTAACATCATTATTAAAAAAATACAAAACATATTTTTCTTGCAATAGGTTCAACGTTATAAAGCAGTTAGTTGACGCAACGTGTTAAAGATATGACTACACATTTAGAGAGATTTAGAGGAATGTTGTTTAACGCACACCACTAGTGAAGAATTTAAAATATATATTGTAATATGTTATAATGAACAATTGTAATTATCTCACGGAAGAATTTTATATCATCATCCATCAGCATACATGAGTGTATGAGTAGGAGTATGCGACTAATTCTTTGACGTAAATGGAAAAGCACAGGTCCAAAATGGGATCCCTGTGGAACTCTTGACTTAGAAATATTAGTTGGAGAGCGGATTTCTAGGTTTAATGCTTTTTGTGAAAAATGTAAGCACTTCAAAACTTTTTTGTATCTGTAACTATGATACAATTTGGAGTCATTTGACACATTTTTTTTATGCTTATTTGCTTTTTTTTCAATTTTATGCATATTAAAACTTATATGCTTATTTAATGCTTTTTTCGACAAATATGAGTTTTAATGCATATTTTGTTCAAGTGCCGGCCTTGTCGGGATGACAAATACTTGTTAGTTAGGCGTATCGTATCGTATGCATTTTACCTGGACTTGACCATTGAAGTACACTTACTCAAGACTCTTTCTGTGAATAGGTTCCGGTCGTTTGTTAATAAAATTTTATTATAGGATTGGAAAAATACTCCATAGATTTTATGACTTTAAATCCTTACTTCCGCTGATAATGAATTAAAGCTTTTAACCGGATGTTTTTTTTCGGCATTTTGCGGCAAGACCGTTGAAAATTTTCTAGAAAAAAGGATTATTGTACCCAACTGCCTACCTTAAAATTTTTCTAATGGAAACTTTTAAGTAAATGAACCGTTTATTTCACAACCATCAGTCTATCGCATCTGTCGTAGTACAGTGTTATACGTGGTTCTCCCTTGTTACATGTTGAGTTCTTTTTGGTAATATTACTAATATTTTAAAAGAATGCCGAAAGTAAAATCGACGCCGGATAAGTGGATAAGAGATTTTCCAGAATTAAAATTAGAAAGCAACAAAATATTCTGCAGAGCTTGTGTGAAAACCTTAAGCCCACTAATTTTTTTTTATCTATTTTCCTTTGTTAATCCTGTATATGTAAGTTGTTTTAGATTCAAAGTTATAAAAAATATAACGTGACACAACATGTCAGAACGACTCTTCATGTAGAAAGGAAGAAAATGTTTGAAGTTTCTAAAATTAAACAGCAGACCATACATGAATCTGTTGCATCTACTTCCACAAAAGATGAGCAGTTTCAGTTTAATTTCGATTTATGTAAAATGATGATACAGTCCAATATACCTTTAAAAAATTGGAGAAAGGCCCTCTTCAAGAACACTGCAATCGACATATTCCGGTTGAAAGGACTCTCCGAAAAAATTATGTAGGCCCAGTGTTTCAGCAAGTTTACAACGAAATTAAACATCGCATTGGAGATAATTATTTATGGTTCGCTGTCGATGAAACAACCGATAGTTGTGGAAGATACGTGGCAAGTTTAATTGTTGGAATCTTAAATGAAAATTTCCCTAGTCGAGGGTATGTAGTAAGTTTGAAAATGTTAGATAAAACAAATGGCAATACGATTACCAGATTTGTAAATGACAGTCTTACGTCACTATTTTTGCTAAAGCACTTTATTATACAAGCAGACGCATCCGCCATATTGAATCCCAGAATTTTAGTGGGAAATTTGAAATCTAGTAACATTCCAGTTATTATTCCGAGTACGAAACGTCACTGTCAAAAACAATAATTTGCTTAGCCTTTTGTTGTTTAAAGTTCAGATTACAAACATATGTGATTCCTTTTGTTAAATTTTAGCGACGATGAAAAAATTCCGCCATTATAATTTTTCAAAATTAAATATTAATTTATTATATATACACTTTGATTATTGAATTTTTATCATGTTCTATAAATGCGGGTCGCCCGTTTTTCATGGCGGAAAGTGTGTATTGTAGGGATTACATTAAAATTTGTAATATGCATAACATATGTATACATTATTTAGCAAAGTGTAGAACTTCAATTTTTTTATCTGTAGTGTAAATATTGCACTAACCTCATAGACTAACCTTTATTTCAAACACGTTGATCTGTCAACTGTGTGTCAAAGATGTGTACCACCCACAAAACAGTAACGATATATCAACATACCAACCTAGGACTCGAAAATCTTACAGCGTAAAAGTTCCTAAGATGCAAACTTTTATTGCTTGCGTCTGCTTGTATTAATATAGTGCTTTAATTTTTGCCAAATGCCGTACCGGCGAATAAAATTTTATTGATGATCTCGGATGCAGCTCGTTATATGTTGAAAGCAGGAAATAATCTAAAAATATTGTACCCCAATTTAATTCACTCTACTTGCATTGCCCACGGTTTAAACAGAGTGGCTGAAGGAATACGTTTGCAGTTTCCTACTGTTAATAAATTAGTGGCAAATGGTAAAAAGATTTTTGTTAAAACCCCACTAAGAGTGCAACATTTTAAGGAAAAATTTCCAAACATACCATTGCCCCCAGAGCCGATTATAACGAGGTAGGGAACATGGTTACAGGCCACATTTTATTATGACAAATATATCAAAGAATTTGAGGAAGTAGTTACGGAGTTTAGCGAAGATTCTTCTCAATCGATTAAAGATTGCATAAATATTTTGGAAAACAAAGATTTGCGACAAGATCTAGCTTTTCTAGGAAGCAATTATCAATTCGTATGTGAGGTAATAGAAAAGTTAGAAAAACCCAATATGTTGTTGGTGGATGCCATAAATGTAGTGAAAGAATTTAAACAACAAGCAAACACAGTAAGGGGTGATATTGGTACTAGAGTATCTCAAAAACTTGACGAAGTGTTAAATAAAAATGCAGGTTTCGGTGTTCTTTCCGACGTTGCTCGTGTTTTACAAGGCCAGAAGGTGGAAAATTTGGAGTTAGATTCAACATTAGTTGCAAAATTCGAATTTGCGCCAACAACGAGTGTGGATGTTGAACGCACATTCTCCAATTTTGAACACATTTTAAATGATCGACGAAAAAATTTTACAGTGGACAACTTGGAACATATTACAATCATAAATTGTTTTAAAGAAAACTGAAATACGTGTGTAAAATATAAAGTCTAGGATTATTGTAATAATATTTTATCCAAAGTTCTAAGAAGTGTTCTTTGATTTGTAATATGATTATGTTTTTAATGCTTTTTTGCTTAAAATAAAACTTTTTTAATGAAAGTGTTATGCTTATTTAATGCTTTTTTGCTTAAAATAAAACTTTTTTATTGAAAATGTTGTGCTTATTTAAGCGCTTATTCTTAATTTTTTTGTGCTTATAATTCCGCTCTCTAAATATTAGGTACAGACACAAATCCATTAGTTCCAAAGGTTTCCCTGCTAGATAAATCGTATTTAAAAAACTAAATTAGAAAAAACAAATAAATATCGGAACCTGTATTTTTTTATTGTTTCTTTTTGGAATTTTTAGAAGATAACAATAACGAGTGACAATAACAACTAAAAATATATGAGATCGTCAACAACATATGTATATTGTATGAGAGTAAGTATTCTTTGCTCCTTGGGTTGTTATCATCTTCCACGTAGACATTAAGCTACTTGTTGAAGGGAAAAATATCGATTTTTCTATCTTGCTATGCAAATAACTATTTCGTAAAGCAAAATAGTATACTATGCGAAATTTTGTTATAGGCATCATGTTAATCATCAATGCTAATTATACAAATCTTTTGGAGTCATCCAGTTTTTAATAAAGATTCATATTTTATGCAGATATTTAAAAAAAAAAATAATGCACATGGTAAAACTTGATTTTTATGCAGTCCAAATAAATTTCCGCAATACTTGCACAATTGTGACATTTCCTGCAGTCCGTCTTAATATTTTATTCAGAACTTTTTTCATTATTGTTGGGTAGTTATAGTCTAATTCTAAACAAGAAAAGTTGGTCGATACATTCACATGTAATGTGTAGATTCAGTGAAAATGGAAATTAAATCTTTGAATATAAATCCGTGTGGTAACTCAAACATCCCGCCTAAATAAGACGTGCCCCTAAATCAAAATGCAAAATATTGGGATCAAAATTATTTATTTCTCTAAAAAACTTAGTTCCGAGCTGCAACCCTGTTCCCACTTCTAAAAATAAATGAAATACAATTTACAAATCAAAATAAGTATTTGAATATCCAGCACACAAATAAAAGAAAAGAATTCGTCATAAAGTAACTCGATGCAAATACTCAAGTTACAATGTTGAGTGATAAAAAATACTCGCATTCCAAAGACTTAATTCCATCCTTCAAAGGAGGAAGCGCCAACTAGACAACCTGATTCATAGACAGTGGAAAACCGGCGACCCTTGCGTTTAAATAAACGCTTAAAGTTGAATTTCCCGAATTTGGTGATAATAAAATGAGTGTTATATTTAATTACAAGAAAGGACACAAGCAAAACTTAAATTAAGAGACAATCTGTCAAGAATTTCCAAAAATAAAGAATTTACACCATGCTAAATTAGGCAGTAGTTTAAGTCATAGATGAAGTGAAAATGAAGTTCATAACAACATAAACACATGAAACGAAACAATATGAATTAAACACAACATGCACAAATTAAATACTGTCAAATTCGAAATAACAGTTCTAGACCTTAAACTTCAAGCTATGAGAAAATAATTGGAATGTGAGAAAATGTCACATAATCATAAGACAACATAAACATAAAATTAATTTCTAATCCAAGATATTTAATAACATTAATTTAGCTGTAAGTTTGCAAGATCCTTTCTCGCAAAATTAATCAACATTGAACATCAATTTAAATGCCATTAATGAGCTATTACCTATCAATTGCGAGTGAGAAGCTATGACGTGTGGAAAAAATAATAACTTAAATAAAAATAGCCAGAACTGTAAGACAAAATCGTGAGAAAAATATTACTCCTAGTTAAACCGAAAGAAGTGAATTAGTCACATGCTTTGCTTGAACATTTACATTATTATTGTTGTTAAATTGTTTTAGAACCATGGACAGTTTAAAAATCTTAACATCAACTGTGCATTTACAAACAATAAAAAAAATGATGGAAGGTTATTTCGTGAGAACTTCCTTCGTCCTTGAAGTATAATTTGACAAATCCAGCTTCGTTAAAAAATTATAAAATTTGATTTTGTGATTTTCATTTTCTGATAATCTCTCTAAAGTAAAACCAGCGGCATAAATAACACCCCCGCATATCCGGCGCCGTGGGAGCGCCATTTCACTCTTGCGCTCCCAAGTACCGAGAATGTACAATATATTTTTTAAAGCAGATGACCAATGAAATAGAATGTTCTGTCAACACTAATAACAAAGTTAACTCAAGTGTTTATGTTTATACATCGAAATAATGTCACGTATAAATTAGTTTGATTTGAATGAGTTTGTATCCTCAAAACAGAGGACTAAGATTATTCATTAATCCACAATAGAACAAAATGTTCCCAAGTTTATAATTCATATTTTATCATCATTAAATGAAGACGTGCGTATTCTGACATTTTCGAGGAAATGGGGTGACTCGGTCTGAATTTGATCAATACAGAATTTGTGATGAAATCATCAATATAGATAATACTAGTCATAATACAAAAGAAAACTTGTCACAGCACATAACTAATACAAGAAAAAAAAAAGAAACTGCCAAGTTCCAAGTCATAGATCGTGTGACTGCATGTAGGCATTCTCCTCAAAAACACACTACACCACAATGCTTTAGTCCGTCTTGGTAACACAAAGTTATTATATTACTGCGAAAATTTGAACGTTTAGAGACTAAACTGAAAGCTAATTAACATGTAAATCATTTTTAAATAGAATCCTTGAAATGACGTCATCAAATTGTTGGTGGGGATCATTGGCTAAATTTGGGTTAGCGTTTTACCATCTATATGATATTCCTAATATACATCCAAAATTTGACAACAATCGGTCCTATAGTTTCGGAGTTTATGTATCCAATAAAAAACTATACAGACGCCAGACAGACAGACAGATCAACAGACAGGCGATCGACACAGACCACAGATAGACGGAAACGGGAGACCACTCTAGAGGTCATGACACGTCGAGAAAATATGAAAGTGACAATTCGCCCGATGAATTCAATTACTATATTTTCTTAGCTTACGTTCGGAAAGTAAAAATTAACACGTGTTAACGAATTTGTCAAAGCTTTACAGAAGCAATTTATAATTAATTAAATTACGCTCGTTTGAGGTAGACCGTGGCGTCGATTCAATTTTGTTTAAACAATTGCCTTTTTCTGAAATTACAAACAATTACCTACCAATTTTAACCCGAGTTTACACTCACAACACCAACACAAGAAATTATCAAAAACAGCAATTGAGTCCAAAAATCCACTTGCTTCGCATCCCAATATCATTACACCAAATCGAGGGTGATATTCATTCATCAACTTCCCTAAACACTCGAGAACGCTATTCTGACTTTTCTTAATTTTCATTTTTCAAAGTTTCGAGGGGTTGTTTTGTTTTTTCTCTCAGCGCGAAATTTAACATTTTCAAGAAACCTGAAATTCCTCGAAGCAAACATTTTTCCCTGAAAGGAAACGAAGGTTGTTTATTTGGTGCTATGGAAATTGATATCAGAAGAAAGATTTAAAAATCATTGCCGAAATAATTAAACTGACATACTTATTCTACAAGTATAGTCCGTATTTCTTAAAACAATAAATATTTGTTTATTTGGTAATCTTGACCTAAATTGACTCAAAACTACCCAGCGATTATGAAAAAACAAAAAACTTGAATCAGTATCTTGTAAGCTTGGAATTACCATGTTATATTGCTTTCACTCTCAGAACGTTAAAAATTTCTCAGTGCACAATTATTAAACCGTCATGTGTATTGTAGTAGCCCTATCTTAAGGTCAATTTTAGTTGAATAACGCCTGTAAAGAAGAAGGATGAACGTACTCACACAAAACGCCCACGACTCTATGAAGTCTATTTATGGCGTAGAGTCAATGTGAGAATACTGTCATCAACGTTAAATCAGAAAATCGACCATTCATTTAACGATCTAATCAGTGCAGTGGTATATTTATACGAGTTCTTATATCATTAATAGTTTGATGTAACTCAGAGGCATCCTTACCGGCAATCTCAAACTTGAACTAAAATTTATATCACAAAAACAAATCTAAGATAATATAACAAATACGGAAATACGCACTTGTAGAACAAATTGAAAAATGTTTTTTGTTACATCTTGACTCTAAAGTTAAAAATTACTAATAATTTGTTGTAGTTATAGTATAGATATAGACTGAAATATTTCTGTAAATTTTAAACTACTTACCTAATCTTGTGCATTTTATATGTTTTAATCTCTTGTTTGATTTTAATCGATCCCATCAGAATCAAAAGTAAATGAAATTTCAAAATAACCGACGTCAACCACGAATTCAGCGAAAAAAAATTTTGTAATTATTATCCTATACCTATCACTGTTGTTCCTTTGTGTCGAATTAATTGAAAAAACGTCCAAATAAAAATGCTTATTAGATATTTCGTAGTATGTATTTAATTCTGAAAAAATAGGATTCATAAGGAATACGCTATAAGTGTAATTTACGGAACAATTTCCAATCTTGCGATTAATCCCTCAGTAACAGGTGCCTTTCCTAGAACAATTCACAGTAGTGTGTGACATTTATTAATATTATTTTTAAATTATAGTTTATTGTACTGCATGAGAGTCATTTGTATCACACTTACAAAAAAAAAATTAACGACGTACGTGAAAAACGTTAGATCGATGATAAATTCTTAAGAAAATGAAGTCATGCTTACAACGAACTTTCTTGTACAATTTACTTCTAATACAAATAATAATTTGCGATTTTTACTTCTGGGCTTCTCCTGTTGTAAACAGAGATGACATTTGCGACTTTTTCTGTATTTAGTTCAGAATTAAGTTTTCAAGCAACCTAAAGTTGATTAAACGAACATGTTTTTAACATGGTTTTATTTGTTTTTGTTTTATGACTCGTCGTTTTTGCGGTATTGAATTTTTTTGTCATGTTTAACATCGTATCACTGCGTTGGAGGTCGTGACCCCTGTTTTAACAAATACCGTATTATTTTAAGGAGAAGATATAACGGGTGTTTCAAATCTACTGCTTCTGTTTAGAAATATTACAAAATTGTTCCTTGCTCTTCACCAACAATTAAGCTAACTGTTGTTTTCAATAAGTGGAACTAAATCTAGTTAATTTCAATAACAAGGTTAAATAATGAAGTTTGAACAATGTTAAAAACTGTGTTGTCGTGCAAACTTCCTTTTGGTAAATAAACACAGTTAACTAGACCATATTCTGGTTTCTGGCAGTTAGAGACTTATGGGAAACCAGTGATGCACGCTGGAGATACAAAAATGTTTACTACAACCATAGCTACGGAGGATCATTTCAGAATTTCAGTCATTGTTAAAAAGTGACGATAAAATTAGGCATAAAGTTGTCAATATTGGCCAAGCTCCAGTCTCTTAATAACCAATTCAAGTACAATAATATATTTATCATATAATAAAAATAATTTTCATAGCAGCCACGTTCTTTCGTCGCCATACACAGCGTAGTTATGCTCACTCCGTTTTATATTTTGTTGTGGATAATAACTGTCTCCCTATTTTAAAAAACACCATACAACATTGATCAAAAGTGTAACAGAACTAAGAGAAAAAAAAAAAACTATCCATATTCCAAATACACAAACTGTCTACCGAGCAGGGTTTTCCCTTTATCTTTGGATTCCAGAACGCATTATTTGTGCTGTCCTATTTCATCGAGTTTCAGCGATAATAGTAGGATAGGATCACATTGTGAACTGGTAGCTTCTGGTTTAGTTTTTGTGTGTTGACAGTTTGACGATTATTATATAGACAGAGTTCTAGTAGAACAACCAGTTCGTAGTTTAAGGTATAACCTAGATTTCTTTTACTCTACCGATATTTGCTGAAAACCATAAACTGTTTGAAGTCTATGTTATTCATATTTGCAAAGTTAAAACTTTTATCTATTCGTTTATTTAACCACATATATATTTTTTTCAGACTGTGGAGGAACTATATGCTCTAGCCGATGAAATTATTGGAGTGTTGAAAACTCTTGATACAGAAGAGCACACACTTAGAACACATAGCGAAGATACGCTGTTTTCGGTTGCTACAGGAGTGACCACTGAACTTCCGCTAGAAGGGCATCGTGATTCCACGAGCACCGCAGATACCCTAGGCAACGATTAAATCTTTTTGTATATATTTGTTAAGTGTAAAATGTAAATGTAATGTAAGTTTATGTGAAATGTCTTTTTTAAATGTCACTAATTCTAAAAGTCTTTAGCAGCCGTTTTATTTTTATCATGACCTAATTCAAATAGACACCTTTCACAGAATCCTTTCATCAAATCGAATTAGCTTCCCTTTTCTATTGTGGGGTAGTGGTTGTCAAAGGCATAGTATTGTTTTAGTTCGTGGCTTCATAATTGGGTTAATTTACATAATTGTAAGAAAATATAGCAGCAGCTAAGAAGCCAAAATTAAATCTTACAATACTACAAATTCTGCTTTATTCAATGAAAAAGTAAATCGTCCTTGGCGTACGTGGTAATATTTTTTTATTCACAGACTTTAATACTGGGGACCTCATTTTCAAGCTCAGCATTCGCTACGATAAAAATTTCAGAAGTCAGTTTTCTACTCATTGGAGTAAATTTTTTATTCACCACTTAATTAACTCATCTTTTTTATTGACTTTTCTCGTTTGCGGAATCTTTTAAACTACATTCTTTCGTGATTTTGTGGTAATAAAATATTCTTGTTTTCGCCTCTTTCTGATTACACTTCCAACTAAAACTCCTAATAAAACGCACTCATCATCTTCCACGTATTACGGGTAATAAAGTAATTAATCTGTACTATCTATTCGAAGCTGTGAAATTACTTAATTAAACTGTGAATTAGCAAATGCGGTCAGAAAAACAAAACTCGTTTTGCAGATGCCACTTTGAGTAATTAAAGTCGATTTCATAGCCATAAATCAAAAAAGTATATACCCTACCCCAGCTTTTATTACATACGTCATAAAAAAATCCACGGGACTAGATAAGGATACACTAAATTTACTTGTTGCATTTTCTGGGAAGAACCCTAAGAAAAATCTCTTGTTTGCAACATTTTATTCAACACCCACATAATTGCCAGTGCGCATCAGCCAAGTATAAAAGACGCAACATATAGGCGTAACTCCACCACAACACGACTGAAACGCTGAAAGCTGAAAAGTTTGTTCGCGCTCTCGTGAACGTTGCGATTTACGTGAGTGAGTGTGTACTTCAAGCCAGTGTCAAAAGTAAGCAAAGTATAAATGTTGTATTGGTACGAAGTTACAAAGTGATTAAAAACCGCTATCAATTTATTTTAACCTCTATGAAAAACAAAAAAAAATATTTAAAACGCTTTGTAAAGCAGCATTCATTAGTATAACATTAAATGTTTTCACAGGCCCACAAAACAAGCGAACTGTTTACACAAAAAATTTTATTCAAATTCAATTAATACAGTAAAAATATTTTTCGATGTCATTTATATAACACGATGTAAAAACTAACTGAATTTTAATAAAAACACTCATAAGCGCAGGTGAATGAACCAATTTTTTCTGTGACAGTATTGTTTTGTTTCTCTGGCCATTTACTCTGAATAAAATATGACGGCTTACTTTCATTTTCACGTGAAACGGTAAAGCAATGTTTTTCACATTTTTATCCAATAATATCCACTATTTTGTTATTATTAATATTCTGTTTTAATCCTTCATATTTTTTCCCATTTATATCTCGCACTGTCTAAAAAATAAATAGAAATTTAAATGGCATCAGTTGAATATAATTGCCATACGGTTTAAATTTTACATCACAAATCTGTTACATACAAATATATCACAGAAAAAAAAATGTTTTGGTAAAACAGAAAAAAAATCGCAAGTTAAGTTAAGTAAGTAAAATTTAATTTGTACCCAAGTTTTTAAATTTTGCTATTTTAAAATGTTTAATAAAAAATTGGATCTTAACTCTGTCGTCATGCACTAAAAAAAATTCAGTTACTAGTAGAATTTAATCACTATAGAAAACTAACCAGTTCTGTCACTTTTTTTACATTTTTTGTTGAGTTCATTGCAGATAGACAAATTGACAAATTAGTTTATTCTTTGAATATGTTTTTAAATCGATATTAATTTTTTAATTACTGAATTTGCACGATAAATAGTTTCACATGTAATACCGATTTTATGTTTCAATAATCCACATGCATAACACTTGGTATGCCTCAACCACATTTGAGTACAATTCTTATTTCAAAAAGACGGCAGAAGTCAGCGCCCGCTTTATTACCTACCTGCAATAATTATTTACACACAGTGATTTTTTTTTCATAAAGTCTGCTTGTATTTAATGAAAAGACAGTGACATATTTTTTAATCATTTGAGAGCAATGTACTTCAAAACTACCACAGGGATTCTGTACCCTGTTTTATACCAGATTTTGTCAATAAAGTTGTTCAAAGTGCTAGCAAAGTAAACCACTGCCCGTTCGAATCTATGAAATTGGAATCACTTGTTGCAATTAGTCCCCGGTTTCTGAGGACGGAAATTCGATTACATAATTTTGATGATGCTTTACATTCAAAAGGCGTCTGGTCAGAGCTGCTGTGTTTAATATAATTTATTTTTACCTTTGATTGATCTGAGTAACTGTTAACTAAAAAGAAATATATTGTTATAAGGCAAGAGTCAGTTAAAATTGAAGAATAATCAGTTATCATAATTTATATAAAGGGAGATCAAGCAATTTTTACATTAGAATAGGCTTAACTAGGGTTAAACTTCACACGTCAAAATTCAAACTTGTCAAATTAAATTTCAAACAAGTATATCTTCGAAATTCAGAATGGTCTCCGATTTGTTCACATTGACACTTGTAAGATTTACCGGTTTAATAAAAAAAATTAAATGTTTTCGTAGCCTATCCTAATCTGAAAATTTTTTGATCACCCTTTACTTACTTGGTATCCAAAGAAGGTTTGAATGGCTACTTTTAGAAATGAAGATGAATTTTGTTGGCGGATAAATTGCCCTTTTATTAAAATAGAATGTGCACTTTGTAAAAAAATGAATCGATTTGTACCAAATACGACAAAAAACAAGGGTTTGACAGAACAAAGCCTCTGATTTATTGGCCACAACCATGAGCTAAAGGTTTACTGGGAGGGTATATAATGTCTAGATAATCTAAAATATAGCTTTCCAAAGTACCACCACTCGTATCATACTATACATACTGTACTATACATTTTTGAAAGTTTAATTCTAAAGTTTATGGCTACAAAATTACACAAGCCTTTAAAATGTTCTTGATTTATCTTTTTATGATGCAGCTCTAGCTCTGTGGAAGTGCAAGATGTTATATGCACTTTTTGTTTGTAAAACGTCAAGAAATATCATTTATGTCTAATAACTTTTTTTCGAAAACTTCATCAAATAAAAATAGGAATAATAGTAACAATAACAACAATCTAAATAGCAGTTTGTATCAACAAATACTTTACGCGCCATCTAAATAAACAAAATATATACTCGTAAATAGACACTTTTGAACAATAAGTTTTGCCAAACAGTATACGAGTACATAATATATTAACATGTTTTAAAATAGTATATTATTAGCCAAGGTTGCAGAGCCAAGCATTCTAGACCGAGCGCAAATTAGAACCCGAGACGCGCAGCGTCGAGGGCTCTGAAGCGCGAGGTCTAGAAGTGGCTTTGCAACCGTGGTTAATATACTATTTTTTTCACTAGTAGAAACCATAAGACAATAAACTGAAAAAATAAACGTTCAATTTTTGGACGCAACATGATTTTGTTTTGATGTCTAATCAAACTTAATCTAAATCTTCAACACAAAGAAAACCGTTTATACTTGTCGCTGAGTTAATCATTTTATCTTCTACCGTCTACCAACTACCATGCGTATACTCAAGTAATGTTTGTAGCACACATTTGTTCATTTTTTAAGAAATAATCACATCAAACATTGCGTACATAACCTCAATTTTTCTTTTTGAACCGGTGGTCGCAAAAGTTGAATTTGCTACCACTAAATGAGTCGACATTTGCATGCGTCCTGGCTGCTAGTGAAAAAACAATATATTTGACTTCTTTTTTAATTATTGAAGCACACTGTTCAAAAATTTAATACGAGATGAATTTGGGCTGCCGAGATAGTCACGTTCATATATCGACGAATCCAGGGGAATAGTAAGTAGTAAAAGAATATATCCTGGAATTAAAAATTACGCTCTAAAAGTGCTAATTTTTAAAATATCAAATGCTACGAATCAAGCAACTTCTAAAATCTATACCTAAATCTAAAAAACTGGTCATTTTAAATTTTTTGCGTTTAAAATTCTAATAAATAATACTTATTACTTATGTGTAAATGCGATTATAGCTTCAGATAAGCCTTTACAAAAACCAAACTGATGGTATTAATATTAATAATACATTTGAATAATACTGGCAGTGACGATATATCTACATTTCGTTAAGATGATTTCAGTAATAAACACACTACTGCATGAAACTCTGCACTTGTTATAAAATTTTGTCGTTTTATCAGAAAAAATAATATAATAATTAAGCAGTAGAGTGTTGACAAAAGTACTAAACTTGTTATCAACATCAGTATTGTATTCTACGAAGTCCCACTTTACCGAGAGAACCAAGCGATTTTTTTCCCAAGTTTCCCTAGACACTTTTAAAAGTTGCGATTTATTTTTTAATGGCTATGTAATGTATACTGTTAGATTAAGTTAAGTTTACGGTTTAGAGTTTTCACAATAACGTCTTAACAGTCAGAAACAGTAGACGTTATACGTTAAACCATTTAAAGAAGACAATATCAATTTCAAACTCTCTGAAAACTGTTAAAAGAACAAATAATTTAGATACACATATGCATCATTTTTCTAAATCTGTTTTAGCTGATGCATGTTTCCTGGTGTTTTTTTTACTTCCCAAGGGTAAACAACTGGGAAAGTTTTGTAATTTTTGAAGTATTTCTACGCAATTTCATATTTTGTACACGTTTCACAACTGGTAGAGGAAGATATCGGCCGCCTGCTTGCATACGTATATTTGTCCCCCGCTGTTTATCATCTGTCTATCGTCAATTTTATTAAATGGTTTCCAAAATTTCTGAACTGAACTGAGGACAGTTCTGTTTAAAAAATTTTAGATCATTCGCCTCTTTTCAAGTTTTTTATATCTACACCAATCGTTGGCATGCCATTCTCCAATAATCTGGCCTTTTCAATAAAAAAAAAGAACTATTCATTGTCAGATTTGTTCAGTACTTTTAACGTCGTTAGTGACTTTTTTTCTGATGTCATAATAATTTCTGCGGGATAGTTAAAACATATTATATTACTCGTATTTAATTTCTTTGGTCTTAACTGTTTTTTTTTTCACTCGTGAAATCATGCGCCTTTCATGCACCATGATTTGACTTTTTCTCTTCACTTAAATTGTTATTTATTCTGATTTTATTTGATTGGGTAAAGCTCAAGTAGTATTATTCCTCCTTTCAGCCTATTTGTGTAAATATTTTTCTTCTTAAAACTTTGATAAATAAATCTCTTTATTTGTGATTTAGTAATGTATTTTATTTTAATTTCACGGAATGAAACAATCTGTTGTACTGATCAAATTAAAGACGGTTCACACAATTTGTACTAAATTCTGAGTACACAGTTTTTAGACTAAAAAGCACTACAAACGTGCGATCAAGTCAAACGGTATTATATAAGAAATTAGGTGCATGTAAGGTGCTGTGGACAACAATAGGAAAAGTGGTATTGGTACGTAACAGAAATTTTATCCCTTAAGAGTAAAAGAGATCCGAATGAGCTGCAGCCCCGTCGTGTTGAAACTAACCTACTTCCATTTCATCGTCGTGAAGTTTTGGTATAAAATCTGCCACAATTTATTGCTGATGTCTAGCAGTGGTTCGGTACCTTGAAAGATAATACATAGAATAAACTAGGTACCATTATTGCCATGATTATCTTTAAAGAATATACAGGGTTAGTCACGAGAGAATTACTTCTGAAAATTATTTTTACGCAACCCAAAATACTAATACCCTGTACCACTTGATATTATCTAAATTTAAAATGAAATGCCTAATCCATGATTGCTTTGACTTTGACAGTGTCACTTTGACGTTAATTAATTTCTAACATTTTTTTTCATCGTTGACTCGCCTCTAGAGCTCCATTGGATCGACGACATACAGTCAGATCAATCTGGGCTATACTGAAGCCGTAAGTGCTCTACCAATGTTGTTCGCCGCTAATGTGTATGTGTTAATTCGCCATCTCTACGTCACGTAGAGCCTCTTCGAAGTGCAAATCTGCAACCTCTGGACTTCTTCGGCCATCCATTTACAAAAAAGCCGTAGCATCCCCCCAAAACGCCCAACATTTTCAACAGATTAGTAGTTAAATTATTTACTTACTTGTTTGAGTTTGTGTTGTAACCTTTGAATAAAATGCCGTAAAAGGAATTTTTAGAAATAATTTTCTCGTGATTAATCGGTTGTAAAAGATCAAGAGGCACACTGACAAATTTATTAGCGGCGCCGGAGGAGATTTCCGACTGGTTGCGGTACCACCATGGACACTCGCGTAACCTCATTTTCCACAATTGTCAAAATGAGATTGCCAAACTCAAAGCAATCATGGATTAAGCATTTCATTTTAAATTCAGTTAGTATCAAATGGTACATGGTATTCGTATTTTGGGTTGCGTAAAAATAATTTTCAGAAGTAATTCTCTCGTGACTAACCCTGTATAAGTATATAGACCGTATATCCATCGTTGATTAATTTTACCATTTTTTTGAAGTTAAAGGGAAGGAAATCTCAACATAATATGAAAATTCATATTATGAAAATTCGAAAATTTGAGGCTCCATGTTCGCATGTTTTGAGAACTCAGATGAAACCAGGCTTCGTCGTAAAAAATGTTTTCTTCAACAACCGGTTATGAAATATGTAAAGACTACTCACAACAGTCAGCCCTAGTTTATAATCATTTTATTTATAATTATTGTTTGCAGAGGCGAGATTTCTCGGAATTTTATCACACATCGTTGTAATGAGTTGCAAAAATGGGCGGAGTCGACGATTCTTCATGTAATTCTTCCCAAGCGGCTTGAATCGACTACTCCCACGCACAGTTTGCGTTCTGTCCATTTGGAAAATACGACTCAGTTATAAACGGTTTCTGCTTCATTGAGAATGCCACTTATGAGTGAATACGCAAATACGCAAATAAAATTCCTAAAAGTGGCGTAAAATATAAATCAAATTTAAGCACCAGTTTACAAGTATTTGCCTTTTTGGGTGTCTATTTCGAATATTAGGTTTACAAAAATTATCCAGAACTAAAACTAATTTGGTTAAAAACTTTTCGATAATGAGCTTTACATCTAGTGTTAAACATATCATTTCAGTGAATACATATGGATTTAATTCCATGGATGACCCGATTATATATTATATTGTGCAACCTCCACATTTTTAACATTATATACGATATGACAAGGCAGTTACAAAAAGGTAAGAGTGGCTTTTTACCTCCTGGTGTTGAAAAGTTTTCGAAAATTACTATATCCTCTAATCAGTTAAAATAATAACAAATATGACAATAAAATATCTTGCTCAATAAACCCTAATTTTCACACATATTAAAAGTACATAATTTTGTCATTTTGTTTGCATAAGATATTTAACTCCTTTTTCTTCAGTTAAAACATAATTTGTTCCATTTCATTTGTGGTGTTTCTACTCGACGCATCGAGTAGAAACATTCTTTACATTTTTGTTAAATAATTTATTCAAACAAGTTTATATTTCGTTTTTCTTTTTTTTTTTCCTTTCTAGAATGAATGAAGCTTGATGTAACATTGGTTGCATACTTTCAATTCATGGATGTGATTTTTTAAAACTGAACAGAATGATTAAGTCCATACTTTATCCTTTAATACATATGTTCAGAGTTAAAAATGCTATATTTTTTGCTGTCAACGCCTTTTATCATTATTATTTTAAAATTGTAATAACTTCTAAAAATATACTATATACAACTCTATTTTTCGACACTGTAAACAATAATGGAACAAAATATGTCAAAAACAACAATTCTGATAATTGGGAAAATACAACAAAAAAATCGCATAAACACTCAACAGTACTGATTGACAACTGGTTGCAACCGACACGCGTAATTTATTAGTATTATCTCAAAGGTCACGAGCTACACGTCAATATTTTGTTTTTTTCAACAACCTGCCACAAACAAACCTAATAAATGTGAGGATTAATCACCGAATATGTGTCATAGACAATCTTTTCACCTCAGAACAAAATTAAACCCATCCGTTTTAAGCAAAACTTTAATTAAGTAAAACTTTGATGCTCAGCTAAATAACCCTTCATGACTCGTTAAGGTTTTAACGAGATTATATACAAGTTATTATGCATTGTGTCATTTTAGTATACACGTTCAGATGGATGGCTTTGTGTTTTACCCTTGCGTACACAAATATAATAATTTTCACTCCAAAACCTGTACTTTTCTTTTAATTTTTTTAAGATTGATTTTTTTTAACGGTAGTATTTCAGTTTTTTTCAGACACATTCTTATATTTCAGTTGTTGGTAAACCTGTCACTTCAAGATGGGATGGTACGCAGAAGTAACATTTTTATTACTTGTGCGATACACAGCATCAGCTACAGAACTCCTCCATAGCAACTTACCTCAAAGCCTCAACGATGAAGATGTCGATCCGAATTTAGTAAATATAGGTGAGTGACTGCTTATAAAGTAATTTTTAATCATCACTGGTTAATGTTTCCGATCGTAAGCAGATTTACAGTGTAACGAACCTTCCTTAGTTAATTAGGTTTCGCTTTTTCTCCTTTTTTAGATTTTTATTATGAGATTATCGCGAAATTAATTTCTTTATGCCAGTCATATTGCGGTATTGTTCCCGTTTTAATGTTATTTCATACTCATTATCACAAAGTTAACTACCTCTTTTAAGATCAATATCTTTTATGCTTAGATATTTTCATTTTTACAGAATTATTCGAAATATACCGAAAAGGACTTCATCTTTTTGGTTTCAGTAATGTTAACAATTATATACCTATACACCATTCATCATAAAATATATCAATGAACTCTTTACATATAAAGATAGCCTACAAAAAAGACATTAATGTTTCTTTGTAGTTATTTGCAGTGGCGGCTCGTCAAATGAGGCAAGTGAGGCGGCGCCTCACAGCACATATCTTAAGAACAGATTGACTTAATTTGTAATTAAAAAAGAGCTTTCAATGCATTTTTAGTTACAAAAATATGTTGAAATGGCAAATCTGTGGATGATTTTTTAATTTTTACGCTTTCTGCTGACATTTTCGGTTGAATACCGTACGATTTATGCCCCTAGTTCTTTAACTGAAGCGGTCAGAACGTCGGTTCACTTGAACCAACGAAGCCCAATCACAGACACGGATTTCCATGGCTCAGCTCCTATACTCCTATGCATGCGTTCGCTCGGAACTGAAGCGATGTCTTCGGTGCTTCTCGGCCATTTTCGGCGTACTCATTAAACCATTTTCCCATTTAATTTACAGAACGGAAGGGTTGCGGGGTGCGTGGGTAATTAGCATGAACGTGAGTAAAAGCCCACGTGTTGATGTTTCGTGTTTTTGTCTCTTTTATAGGTACAGGTGAGTGAAAAATGAATCCCGAGTACCATATCGTCATGTTCCTTCTTGAAACGCCGTTTTCACGACGAACCGAGCTAGAACGTCGGCAAATTTTGCTAAATATCGAGCAATCAAAACCGCTAATTCGTTTAACTTCCATTGATAAGCGACAGAATCGTCAGTACTCCAAGTCTTTTAAGTCAACTTGGCACGAAACATATAAATGGCTCTGCCGTAATATTCGTACGACGTCCCGGGATATAACGATTTAAATAATTTCATCCGAAGTGCAAAGTTACATGAAAGTTCCAAAGTACACATTAAAAATTTCATGGGCCTAAAACCTTTAGAAAGGAACACAACAACCATTCCCGAATTCCACCAAGAAAGTGCTAGTTTTGTGGGAGGGTTTTGGGCGCTAACAATAATAACTAAAACCCTCTTAATTAATAACAAAACGTATATTCACAAAAAACGTGGGCGACAACGTGCGTCTGTCGTAGTGTGTCGTTACTTTCGATATATGGTTGCCTGCCTGTCCTACCAACCGACCGGTACCGATTCCGTCAGGCGCGCCACATTTGAATAGGCTTACTTTGCTACAGTTTAAACAAAATTTTGACTTATAAAAACATTGTTGATTAAATGTGTTATGGGTGTTATTATTATTATTATTATTATTAGGACCTACCACTGACCCGGAAATGACTGGTATTCGGGCAAGACTTCTATCATTACTAACTAGTAAGACCTAGTAATATGCATTATTCACATTAATTTAATTAATTTGATTATTAATATTATTATTAATATTATTATTGTCAAACTTCTATCATCGCCTCACCACATCAGACAGTCACGAGCCGCCACTGGTTATTTGTCATACAGAAATGATGCAATAATTATTATCATAGGAATAATAACAAACAATATGGGGTTGTACCACCCGTTTCAGAAATAAATTTTCATTAAAAGTAAACCTGGTAAATTGAACTATGACATAAAACATTAGCAACATGAGTAACGACTTGATGAATGTAAGTGGCAAACGTTAATTATAATGAATACAAATTCTCCCAACGCACGTAAATAAAATTGAATGATACCTTGGAGCATTCGGTTAATCATATCATGTGTGTAAAATATTCCTACGCTGGTTTGGAACTCTAATTTTATTAATTATAAAACATTATAACCCAACGAAGTTTTCTAAAACCCTTTAAAATAAAATAAGCAATATTTTATTTAATGGTTGTACGAGCTGGAATTTCCGAAGTCTATGTCCGAAAAGCGACTAAAATTCTGTTTAACTAAGTAGGGATTATTATAATAGTATTATTTCTTCAATCTTTAAATGTGGATTATCTGCCGTTGCGGTTTCTCAGGCTTATGATCTGAAAAAATATAATAAAATATTCTCACTATATATGTATGATAGTACATTTTTAACCCTGGCAAAAAACTTTGGTTGTGTTGATAAGTTTTCTAGTAAAATGTTCAAGTGAAATTTGTTCCGTGGTATAAAATGGACTGAAATTAATTTATAAAATACTAGTCCAGTATTCTGTCAGATTTTACCTAAAAATTTCTGCTTTAAACATATTAAACTCAAATTTTTACCGAGTAAATCTTGTTGCTTATTAGGAGGAGCAATGACACTAGAATCGTTGGGTTATAAATGTTCTAATGCATCCACGACCTTTTTAGACTGCAGCCGCAGTAAGCTATGGAAATCTAGTAACTTGGTTGGTAATCAACATTGGTAAACTAAAACTTCTTGAAAAAGACTGGCATTCTTTATGTTGATTGGATTGTCTATTTAAGGTTGTGAACTGTGTCAGAAACCTAACCATTCATATCAGTTTAAATATCATCAAAAACATTATTATTAAACTAAATTTTTAACATTCAGAACTTCAAAATTCTGCTGAATATTTATGTATTTAAATCTCAGAAAATATTTTTTAACTGAAGGGCGAATGCAATAATTAATCGTTAATGGAAGAGATACTGTTCAAAATTGATGTCAGGTGCATTTCAGTTACAAAAAATTTCTGTTTATGTACCCAAAAGAGAATAGATTTTTCTTTCTTACTTTTCTTGACTAAATGTTGCAGGAATTCGCAAATTATTCCATAATTTTCTAGTGTATTTTCGCATGCATTTTTTCTTCATGAATGTTTTACAAGCTTAAAATATTTTCCAGATGGTAAATCTACTATCTAAATGAAATTTTACCTATTGTATTTTAATTTTAAAGAAACAAAGTTCCTCTAGTTAGATGCCCTTAAATGTTAAGAGTTTTATTAGATATTTTCACCTATTAATAATTTAACTCTACCTGTTGTTCAAACTCAGCATTTTTTATTTCGTTGTACCTATAAATCTAAGCCGCCTTTGTTGTCGTGCTCTAATTCTAATTCTGGATTATCTGCTTCCGCTCAGAAATAATGAGCGGAGGTAAAATCCGAATAAATTCTATGTAATGTTTATGTCAATTAATATTATAATACAAAGTTACATTCTTCTAAAAAACCCAAATGATAACCCGCATACAAGACTGTAAATCTTGAACCTTCACTTGTAATTTTGCTCGGACTGGAAGGTCCGTTTGGTGGAGGTATACAAATGTTACATCTACACAAGTATCTAGAAATTTAAAAAAATATATTTTTGCTGCAGTGACATATTTTGTTTGTAACGGATACATTTAATAATTTTGAAAGACGTTCTATTTCGTGAAGTTCTAATAAATTCGGTATCAGACAAAAGACGTTGCTTTTTTCAAAACAAAATTCCGTTTGGTTTTCTTATACTAGAGGATGAAGTTGATAAGTTTTTATCTTTGGTCACAAGAGGCTTTGAAACAGTTGCAGGACTCACCTATAAAGATATTTCGAGAGCAAACGTTTACGAGATCTTTGTAGGTAAGTTACAGAAAACATGCTAGTAGGATTTGTTAAATTTATTTACTCTGGTCAGGCCAGTATATTTCTTGATTAAAATGGAGTTACTTTTTGATTTGAATGTAATTGTTTTGACGTTAATGCCTTTAAAATTTTACTTACTTGATTAAAAAAGAAAAACACAATTTTTGTGCTACCATCGGTGGACAAAAAAAAACTCGGTCACAGTTGGCAAATGTGGCGACAATGAGGAAAGCATTGCGAGTTATTCATCTGTGTTAAATAAAACCGAGGATAAAATAGAATATTATCTGCAATATAACTGAATTATTGAGAAATATCATTTTCATTTTGATTGACTTTTTAAAGAATAATTTATAATGCTAAAATTTTCAGTGTCCTAATTTTTCATTTTCACCAATGGCGAACTACCATGGATGAAACATACGTTGGATGTGACATTAAAGAAACCACGTCTGTAGTTATGCTAGTCAACAAAAATAAAAAAATATGGCTCACCAAGATACAAAAAGGCCGTGAATATAATATACAGGTCGTCACAACTTTAGTTGTTGAATTTTGAGGGGATTTATTTACCAGTGGTGGTGTGAATGCCTAAATAGGGGTTCAATATTCCTGAAAGGTTTTACTAAGCACAGAATCGTTTATTTACCTTAGTATAATGCCTAAATCATTCACTACATTTTTTCTTTCCGTGTAATGCAAAAAACACGCTGTATATTCATATTAAGTTATCTTATGTACAGAGTGAAATATAATAATAATAATATTTATTAGAAGCAACAGAAGATTGTAAACTAAAAGTGCATCGCACTTAGTGCGTTTTTCAGCATCCCCTCTAAATCCTAAATAAACTTAATACAAATGTTATTGTAAACTAACTTAAGTATTTCGATAGAAAATATTCAACAATTTGAGTTTTTAAAGAAATAAAACTATTGATACTTATAATTTTGTCACCGTATTCATTTAGAATTTTTGTACAATATGAAAATGAAGCTTTAAATTTTTCCGTAGCGTGTTTAGAAATATCATAGGGCTCTTTATTGCTAAGATTGCGCTGGTGTATTTCTTCTTTCCTTCTTAGACATTTTATTAAATACACTGGTTCTCCCTGTTTGATTATGCTAAATACAGCTCTTATATACATCAAATTAAATCTTTCTTCAATTTTTAAAATGGCTAGTTTGAAATAGTTACGCGTGATATGTTCTCTGAATGGTAATAAATAGCTAAATCGAAGACATATGTTTTACATTAGCTGTAATTTACATTTGAATTCCTTTGTAAAGTGTTGATAATATACGGATGAGCAATAATCAAAATTAGAGATCAATAAAGTGTTACACAATTTCCACTTGACATTGCTATCTAAATAATTCTTGAATTGATAACTTACGATATACGCAATAATTGTAACCACGACATCACGTACCGTAGTAATGAGGAAATGTATAAAAAATAAATTAAAAGTCGAATGGGGAAAAACCCTCATGAACCACCCTCGATGCGATGCCACTGATCCACCTACAGCAATGTGGAAAAAAGTTCGAATAAAAACGATGTAAAACTTTCAGTTTCAGTTAAAAGTAAAACCGACATTTTACTGGTTATCATTCGTTGATTCACGTATTCATTCATCGTTAAAGGTATCAGTGCGAAAGATTATTATTAAGTAGTTGTAGAAACAAATGTTGGTACTGAGAAAAACCGATTTTTGGTAATGCTTCATGGTGAACGACTTTTTATTCTGATAGATGTTTGGTCCTTGCCACGACAATTCCACATTGTTTATTCGAACAAAACATACGACGGCACCCAACTTATACATAAGTAACTGACCCTTATCATGTTTTTACACGTTGCTTATCAGTGCGCCGACTTTTTTGTTCTTAATCCTATTCGTTCTGGGCCATTCACTGAATAGTACTTATGGTAGATCAAAAAACACTACCAAAGGCGTGTATAACAATTGAAATTTAATTTCAAATAAATTTCTCTAGACTTTCCTACCATTTCAGTTGTGAATTTTACACATTGCAATAAATCTTACTGTGAGCTATTCCCCTTTTTTTTGTGGACACATTTCGAAATCACCTGTGTAGCTACAAAGAACTATTATTTCGCACTGGTACCGGAGTCCATTCCTTCACCGAACTCATATAAGACATTGAAATTGGAGTTCCTATTGAATACAGAGTCGACTTTTGTTGCTAAAGACTTTTCAATTCCCCTCGAATGATTTTCAATTGATTAACCGTAATTTTTATTTTTCTCAAAGCTTCATCCAACTTAAGAGTTGCACGTTCTATGTAAACAATCATATTTAATAAATGGTCAAAATTTTCATAAATCGTTTTGAATGTTATATTTTTCAATCATTTCCTAGCACTTCGTAACGCTGCAAGCATCACCATTTAATAAAAAACAAAGTATTTTACGAGTAAATTTTTAAAATATTTGAAATAAAAGTCACAAGCTTCTAACTATATGCCCATCGCGTTATCATGGCAGCTGGTGAAAAAGGTGTTCAGGGGAGAGTATGTATATATAGAGGAAATTACATAACGGGGCTTTTCCAAAATTTTTGCTTCCCGAATGTAAACTAAAAAGTAAAATTATTGTAATCGAGTCCACCGGCCGATTGCCAGTTTCATGTTGTCTCGAGGTTTAATGATCCCTGAAGTAGTCTCCCGTTTCCGTCTGTCTGTCGTCTGTGTTCATTTTTATTAGATAGATAATCTCTGAAACTACTAGACCGATTGTTGTCAAATTTTGTTCTTAATTACTGTTATTGCATAGGTACATGTTTTTGTTTTAACTTAATTTTCAAGATGGCGGCAAAATGACAGCAGTCCCAGTCCCGAAAACTCAGTTTTAGACTCACCTCCAAAAAAACTGCTGCCTACCCAAAATACCGGCCTTATGCCGAATTGACTGTACTATACAATGTTGGTTCGCTAACCATCGTAAAAAAAGTTCGCGAATCCGCTCTCTGTTCATAATGTAATAAATGCTGTTCGTTTCTATTCTACAATGTACTATATTTTGCAACATCATAAAGGATCCCATGTTTACGAGTTTTTCCCAATTATATTAACTTTTTTAATGACAAACTTAGGTATACAAAACAAATGTGATATCAACAAAAAGTTGAAACGCAAGCTGTCTTTTTCGTCGTCTATTGCGAACAATGGGGATGAGAAAAACCGCTTGGCTAATGTTATACATACATACATTATTACACAATATGAAATTATAATAATGATATACACATAAAAATGTACAGTATGTAAACATCTGTAAATCGATATAAGCCAATTATAATAGCAACTGTTTTGTGGTTAAAAAGCTGTATAAAAAAAATTATGTATGATATAATACGTTTTTGGAATAATGTTGAATTTAGCAAACGTCTCGTTACTCCATACGTTATAACATCATTTCGGAATTCGGGCATAATTAATCTTTTCTTAAACGTGTTGACAAACCAAAAACTGATGACGTTTGATGACACTTCAGTTAGAGTTTTTTTACAGTATGTATAAAAAGATGTAACTCACTGGTTCGCCACATATTACTTAACTTCTTTTGCTCGAAAGTATTTACACAAATTCAAAAAGTAAATAATTCTCTAGGTGAGTAAAATTAGGACACATAAGTATGATAATTATATAAACACATTTTTACGCTTCAAAGATTTGTCAAACTAAAGAGTTGAGAATTATAAAAATTCCGGTAAAATTAATATAAACGAAAAAGAATGGAATCATTCATAAAAGGTAATTTTAACCTATTTTTTTCTGTGTATGAATTTCATAACAATCCCAGGCTTATACACATTTTTTAATACAGAGGATCAATAAACGCGCCTACTACAGGAATTAAAAAAATTACAATATTTCATTGATTAGAACTTCTGTCTGTGTGAATGTAAAGAAAAATTAAACTTTTAAATAAATGCAAAATCTGCTGCGAAACCGTGGAAGAGACTATCAACAAAACTTAAAAAAAATCTGCTTCTACTGATCAAATGCTACTTACAATAATAATGTCAATTTATATAATTATGAAATTCTCTCATCAAAATAAACCTTAGTACGTGATTAGCTAAAATAATTATTTTAAAATATATTCAATTATAATATAACAAGTGATATGATTATTATCGATAATATTTCGAGTGAAACCGAGCTGCAGATTCAACGAGTGCGAAGCACGAGTTGAATGTGCTGCTTCGGTTTCACGAGCCATATCTTCGATTATTAATCATATCACGAGTTATATTCAACATGAGAATATAATAAATGAACATATTTTTTTATCATAGAATTGATTTCGTCCTTTTGAGCTTGCCCCCAACGTTGGCAAGCCATAATAGACAAAAAAATTTATGAAATTCTAAAATTTGTCAAATTTGACAGTTTTTAAATTTAGGTAGCAACAGACCACAATAAGGCAATAAAATTATTATCGCTGTGATAGACATGTAACTAAGGGCATGGACAAATTCTATTGGAAGAAATGGGGTCATGTGATCCATGAATTATATTCTCAGTAAAATAAAAAAAAACATGGAAAACATTTTTTTTTCAAACTTTTCCCTCTCCCATCAAATCTACTTTTTACTAAAGAGTAGGTATAAGAAAACATTGTAATCGCGCGTTTTCGTTTGTCTGTCGTCTGATGGCGATTTTATTAGATAAATAACTTCTGAAACTAGACCGGGCGGATTATTGTTAATGATAATAAATATATGGACCAAAGTTTATCTTAATTCCAACCAAAAATATGATGACGTCATCACATAATTTTATTACGAAAATTCCGCCTAAAATGTGTGTATAGCATACTCCATTGCGTGTATAATCATCCCCATGTTTCATTTTACTGTATAATTTTTAAAATAAATTTTTCCGGTTTTAGGTGAGGATGACCTATCGTTCGTAAACCAGTATGAAGATGCCAAATTAGAACACTTAGGAAAAATGTTAGCCAACGTTCTGATCCAGCCTTGGCCTAGAGGTTTAAGCCCTCTCGTTTATGTAGAAAATGCACCTCCGGAATACTTCCAAGGCGACGAGACAGTTGAAAGTGATCCTGTCGATGTCGAAGAGAACGCTAATATTCCGTTCAAGAGGTCAAGATATTACAGAAAATACCCTTGGAAACGACAAAATTCTAGGTAACTACTACCAGGTGAACATCTCTTAACAAAATTAACGATAAATCTGAACGTAATTTTAAACTCTAATGAATAAAGAAATCATAATTGTTATTCTCCACGAAGTGTGTTCATATTTATATACATTTCTACTTAAAATGCCTCAAGTTACACCCATTTGAGTGTATAGTGCTCATTCAAAAGGCAAACATGTTACATGTAAATTATAAATGTATCTAACAAATTACATAAGCGGAATTATTATGGTGTACCGTGGTAATATTAAACGTTAATTAATTTCGTTTAGATACGACGCCGAAAATCGCTATTTATGTCAGCCAAGCAAGGAAGATGTATTTCGTCTTCTTGTGGCATTACATGAAGCTCGTCAAGGGAACCGGGGTCAAATGATCAGTTTTTGCAACCGAAGAAGACCCGCGTCTGCGATCTTCACCAACATTCGATTCCTTGGGTAAATCTGTCGACTGCAACGGAACATGTGACTGCAAACGAAATATTAGTAGTAAAAAATTGTTGGCAAACGCTTTGGTCGTATTAATCGTTAGCCGTCATTTTTCCCTTTGAAACAGTTTAATTCTGTCCATTGTCAACCAGTTTTGTTTGTTCCAAACAAGACGTTGACAAAACATCCAATTTCGATACTCCTCAAACGTCGAATTTTTCTGCGAAATTTTAATTGTTGAAACCTAAACATATCTGTTCAAGTATCATCCAAATGATTGTTCTTAATATTTTTAAAGCAATGACTTGTTTATGCAATATTTCACAAGTTGCCTTTAGGAGAAAAATTAAGGCCATAAGCAAGTACTTTTTGTTTCGATTTAGTTGTGGGGAGTTATCGTCAAAAATTTGTTCAACTGTAAATAAGAATTAAGCTGAATCGTACTTATTCTAGTCAAGTTAGACTTCAATTCTTTATTGAATTTATTTTGTAGTCATACTTTAAGACTGTTAGTGTGTTAGAACATTGTTGTCCTTTTCTTTGAATGAATGTGACTACATGAATCAGTTAATCCTAATGTGCGTAACGATATAAAAATTATAAATAAACCAATCATGTTTATATACATTTAATAAATAATAAATTTCCAACTTCCGTAAAACATGTTAATAAAATTGGGATAAAGAAGCCTTTTATTATTTGTACAGTTTAGTGTGTGTGATCCATACAGCAGAAGAATATCACAACGTCAGCATTTAACTGTTGGAGTTCTTAGATAAATCGTCGCAATCAATCTCCTGGAATTCAATTTCTTCGGTTTCTTGAGCATCACGAATTTTCAGTTCAAGTTTTTGAGAATTAAATGGAACGACTGTAAAAAGGTAAGGTATTAGAGTTATTAAAGTATGAGTTAATGTACCTACTTAATTAATTTACTTACTTAATGAATTCTCCTTGAGAGGTACACAATCTGTCACATTGTTATGCTCCTTCATTATTAATTCACAAAATGTTTCAGGTAGTTTTGATTCCGTAGTGTTAGTAATTACACCACAAATATCTAAAAAATAATATGGAAAAAACATGCAAAATTTTTTGTTGCCCACTGTGACGTTCAGTAAAAACAATAAATGATCTACGGTATGAACAACAACATTTTTATTAATAAAGGGAGGTTGTGATCAGCACACGTGGAGCATGATAGATATTTTATTGAAAAAAATATGATAAGTTTACGTGTATTAATCACAGTATCCCTTTAAATAGATTTTATTGTTCATACGGAACATTTTGTGGTTTCAATATATTTATATAATGACAAGAAAAAAAGGTCTAGTTATCCAAATAACGACGAAATAATGTGTTCGATTATTTGGAATTATCATGTAATTTTTTGCGTTACCAAAACTATAGAACCAAAATTTGAAGTTGTTTAAAATGTTAAAACCAAATACAACTTAATATTTTTACAGACATTTTTTAATTTTCCTCAGTACGAAATACGATGGAGTAAGCAATATAAATATAATCGTCTAAAGTAAATCTAATCAAAACATACATGCGTAAAACTTTTTCCATCTCCACACTTCCTCCTAGTTGCAATAATTTAAAATCTGTGAAAATCAAAAACAAGAGAGACCATGCAGTTCTTACACATGTCAAACACGGCCAAACAATTGACAGTTACCTAGTGTCGTACAAAATAATTTAAGTTTTACTGTATTATTATCTATGAATTTTTCATCGACTATCATTGTCTTTAATTCTAACCTTGCTTTTAAATAAACTCACTTCTTGGTTTAGAAAAACGATTTACAAAAAATATATGACGATCAGTCAGTCACATACAACTTTTTTGACCCCGGAAAAGTTAGAAAGTCAATGATTCCACGGATACATTTTTCAACGAGTCGGAAAAGCCTGAAAACGGTGTAGTAAACATTTTTAGACTGTATAAACCTCAAAATAAAGTTGTATAATCTTTAACACATTGCATCAAAATATTTCTCCTGTTCATAGTCACAAATTCAAGAAGTCAAGGTAGTAAAACTTCGCAACATCTACGCAACCGTGCAATATAGATTAATTATCAAGCTGATTTAGTCTTGTTCAAAAAACCTCTTTCTATGTTAGAAAAACGGAAAACACAGTTCGCTGCGATGTGCTAATAATTTATATACCTACACTGTGTTAAGTGATTTTTAGATGGGTGTTTACAGCTTCCATTTTAATTGAAAATAATTGAATTGTTTGTACTAATTTGCACATTAATGATTATATTGATTAAATAATGTGAAATTAATAAATCTACTAAAATTAGTGTGTGTCCTTATTGTGTTATCATTTTAACCATCATTTTAATTATATCATTCGTGCAAAAAATAAATACAAGATTCTGTATTATGTGTAACTAATCGAAGACAAGAAACTACAAAAATAATAATTAATGATATACTCCCATTCTGGCAAACTTTTCGAAAAAATCTACATGTTTCAAAAAACATTTTGATTTCTTTGATAGTCATTGTACCATAAAGAAGTAATTGTAAATTTCTTTTTAACTACACCAAAATGGACAGTACTTTCATAAAATATATTTACTACTACTTATATAAATTTATAATTTCCACGTTTGCTTTTTAAAATACACTGACTGACAAAAAAACGGCCACCCTGAAATATTTCGCATAGTGATTGTTTTTATTTGTCCCTTTTCTTAACTAATTTGTACATCCTGTGTCAACAGTGAATGTTTCTTTAAATAAAATAATCACTAGTTAAATTAATAGCTTTTAAAGCGCTGTGGGAAGTATTTTATATATTTTTATAGGATATAAGGTTTGATTCATGTGAACATTTTCATAGATATCTGTTTTATTTTTATAACATATTTTCTACTTTGCAAATTTAAGTTAATTAAAGAAAGTCAGTATAAAGTTATTTACACCGAATTTCACTCATTTTGAATGACATCATCACCTTTTTCGCAGAGATTCACGTATAGATTTTGATTCATCCACTCTAAAACCCGTCATGAACTCATGACATTACTGGTTTCTCAAAATTTTGGAGAAATTAGGTATATAGTTTTAAGGATGATTTACGCATTCCATGTTGAGTGTTTCTAATAAACACGTAAAAGCGTATTATTAAAACATGGACAATATCCCAACCTTGGAGCATATAATTTTTGTCATTTTCATTTAATAAAAAAAAATCAGATTATTTACTGAGTTTATAGAAGTGATGAATAAATCAATTTTAGTCAATGTTTTGTAATCAGTATTAAGAACATGCCAAAATTTCGAACACGTTTTTATTACCTAATATCTGAAATAAAGTACAAAATTTTAATCTCCAAACTTTGCTTTCATTAGCCGTCGCTCAAAAAATTAAACTAGGTTACTTCAAGGAAATAAAATGCATCCAGTTCCAGTTATCCATCAAAATATTGTGTGTATTAACAGCAAATAGCATCTTATATTTTGTCTCATCTTATTGTTTTAGAGGATAACGTAAAATCAAAGAATAAATCACGTGGGCCTTAACCTTAACAATTTTTTTTTCGCTACTTTTCGCGGCTTATTGATAAAAAATACGTGCCTCTATATCACGGTCTTTTTGTCTGTCTTTTGGAAATTTTTAAACGATGGTGGTCAATAATACTAACTAAAATTTGTCTATTCACCCTTTGTAAAAATTTTATTATTGCTCAAAAAGTCGTACACAAAACTCGGTGCCTTTATTTCCGGATAGATATATTGAAATTCCGTAAACGCCACTGTTTGTAGCTTGAAGAGGGCAACTTAATCTAGTACATTGCAAATATGACATATACAGTTTCCGACAAAAAATTTCAAACATCACTTTTCTGTCATGTCAAAAATGTTAATGTAGTCTTTGCTTTATTGTCATTATTTCGGACAGCTGGAATGTCAAACTTTCAAAATACCTAAACATCTAAAGGTTGCTTTACACTATCTGACGATTGAATGACACTGACGTCTGAAATTTTTTGGCGGCAACTGTATATACATAAGTCACGGTGTAAAAGCAAGAGATAAATTTTGATTGACAATTTACCGTGCTTGCGATAAACTTAAAACGGTTACAAAATTTCAGAACATTCAGTTTTGTAACTTTAAACTTAAATTTAAAATGTGGTGACATATTTTCATTCTTTTTTTCCTAAAAATTTGGCTGTCTACGATAAAAAGTCAAAATACTACAAGTAACGAAAACGCTGTTTTATGAAATTTAAGTAGCATTTAACGTGCAAACTTTTGAGGTGATGTGAAATTTTGGTTAGCGTTTTGTCATCTACAAAATATTCTTAAAATACGTTTAAAATTTGACAACAACCGCCCCAGTACTTTCGAAGACTATCTGCCTAATTAAAATCTACACAGACGATGTAAAAATGTAAAAATATAATAGGAAAATTTGTGCTCACCATTTAGGAAACGCATGGCTAAAATCATTGTATACGTATGTGTGTACAATGCACTTTTTCCCTTCTATCCCAACATGATTGAAAAACTCTCTTAAAATCAACGCTCAAAATTTTTAGTTGTTAATTTTAGCTATTGGGAATTCGGATAGTGAAGGGCTAAACGGTGACTTCTAATTTTGTCCGAAGTGTGTTTAAAAAATTTTTGTTTTTCTTCAGTCACATAAAGAATATTTTCAAAATATCAGTTTTAAAGATGATGCAAATAAGGTGCAAATAAGACTAAAACAGATCAAAATTTTAGGTGTTAATGTAAAGCGTCACGGTTGATAAAAACAATTAGTTTGTAGCTAGTACCTGTGTCTAAATACTGGGGTAAAAACAAATATCCCCTATTTACTTAATTTCGATTCTACAGTTGTAGAAACTGTGACGTAACTTTATAATCACTATAATCGTTGAAATAATTTCATCAAAAGTGCCAGATTTAATGTTCACTTTGTTCTATTATAAAAAATCCACAATTATAGAATCTGGTAACTAAAAACGGTCAGAAAACCGAAAATGAGTTTTGGGACGTTGTGCCCAATATCTCTAGATATTATTATTAGTAATAATACCTATAATTGCAGTTTCATTCTAGATTATATTTATAGATACGAAAAACTTTAATGCTTTAGACCTAAATTTGAAAAACCTTGGCTTTTAACAAATCTTTCACACTTTTTTCTAGTAAAAATTTACATTGAAAATATATAGTGAGAAATTTGATGATATTATTATTAAGTATATTATTAATTAATAATTATATTCTTACGTATGTATATCACATTAAAATTTTTACAAATTTTCTTTCACAAAAATTGTCCAAGAAATCAAAAGTTAGAAGTTAGACAAAAAACATCAGATAGAAGTGCTTTAAATCTAAACAAAACTTTTTTGCATCATCAGTATAATGTAAAATTTCCAATTATTAATTAAACTTGCTTTCAGATACTAATCTCCTCACATCCTGCATTGAACGAATTTCACCCATTACGTTTCGTGCACATTTCGCCCTGAATTAAACTGCTGTAAATGGAGAACTACAAACGCTGACAAGCTGCAATTTACATTTCGGTTCGCAGACAGTTTTCTATTTTCTATTAGAAAAAGTTCAAAAGTTCATTAATTTCCTTTTTACTTACTTTTAAAACGATCACCGAATTTCAGAATAAATTGTCTGTTACTATCGACATCGGTCCAGTTTAGTGACTTAGGCTTTATAAACCGTTCTGCCGGTACTTCAGGATCTGAAAAAGATAATTTATAATGGATTATTTCCCACACGCAATATTTAGAAATCATACAAGGACAATCGTCTGACACTTGAGTTCCTGTGAGTTTTAACCGCAAACCTCCAGCATCTGTTTTCAAAAACCTTCGGTACACAATAATGGGATCTCTATTCGTCACTTCAATATTAACTACAACAAAAATCATCCCAAAATTTGTATTATCAGTATTAACTTATATCAAACTACCAGACTCTCCTGTCAAATTTCCACAATACCGAGTCCCATCAATAACTAATGATTCCCATGCACAAACCAAATCAAACTTTTCAAAATAAATTTTCACTGAGCAAACGTACTGTAAACACACAAATCAGTGTCAATTTTAGTTCTAACCGAAAAAGAATTCTTTACCTCCGTATTTTTTTTTATTACCAACATACAAGACGGCTCATTGTAATCGTAGACATCAAAAGTGAACATTTCTTCCCGTACTGTTTTAGAACAAGGAGTCATCGTAGGAGGAACGTAAGGTGGTGTTGTCCCAGTTGGATCGGTCGGATTAATTGGATGAGGGAATTCCTGGCACGGAATTTGTTCATACGCACCAAAAAACCCTCTCCCACAAAACAAAGCATCCGTAACGAAATTCATCTGTTCGTACAATTTATTTCGTACATCTAAAGTAGCTGAAGTAAGTAAACAAATTAGTGTAATTTAAAGCTACATTTAACTCCAATTAAACTTACAAATGGTATTTGCTAAACGCCTTCCGCAGTATCTTAATTGGTTTGCAAAAAGTACATAATCATTTTCACAGGTGACACTGTCTTGAAGATCAAAATCTTTCATAAATACGCGAATTGTGCAATATCCTGGTAATTTGCGAAATCTAGAAAAATTTGTTAACTAAAAAGGAGACAAAATTATTACAGGGTTTATCTCACTTGTAACAAAAATTCTTGTTTCCTAAGTAATAAAATGGGTATCCTGGACTTTTAAAATAGCCTCTAATTTGGTTTAACTCGAAACACTTTCTTTCTACAATAGTCCCTTCGTTATTTTTACACACAGGAAGATTTCTCAAAGATATTGAGTTAAACTGCTCTTGATTCCAACTTCGACAATAATTGTAATCAAAATTATCTTGATTAAAAGATGTTTTACTTGAAGTGTCTACGTACTCTGTGTCTTCACGATCATGTGGTATACGATTGATATCAGGAAACGAATAAAAATAAACATTTCTAACCACTTGTGGCTGAAGTTGACCATGAGTCTCCAAATGATCATCTTTGATGATTTCCGTATTTTCACTAATTAAATGTAACTTTTCTACTACTAAATCATCGGATTTATTTGGCCAGGCAACTCTGTTAATTTGATCGTTGTAAAATCTAAATTTTTTTTCCACCGTTTTATTTTTACTGTTACTTTCAGGAATAACTTTTTTTGGACACTCATCCTGAATAACTTCTACAATAAAACCGCTGTATGACGATCTTTCTTGCCCTCCACTGACGAAACGTAAAATTTTTGTAGAGTAGCCTTCGAATGGCGCTATTATTTTCAAATCGCTTTTACATCCGCAAATGTATTTTCCGTCTATTTCCAAAAAACTTTCAGCGCAGTTAGTAGAACGGCCCAGCCAGAAAAACTTAGCATGAATCCTGAGACGACAAATATCGGAATTTAATTTGTGTATCTCGTAGAAACAGTCTGCTGGAGTAGTCACACTGTAAGGAAAATTAGGACTGGTTAAAGTAAACTGTTTAGAATTATAAAAATTTTTGCAGCAATTTCTGCTATTTGGAGGACGTACTGTGGTAGTTGTGTATTCTACGTCTTTATTAGTAGTATACCACTTGGGTATACTTTGAGTCGTAGATTGTTGAAGTGAACACGGATATCGTGTTATTAAAATTCGATAACCCCTTCCACTTGTATAATTATCTGATACAAATCTCAAAATTAATGTTCCTTTTTCGGAGAAGTAGTTCTTAACAACACCGTCTTTGTTACCGCAAAGGGCATCCTTATCGTCAATTTCCAAACGATCTTTCGAACATCCGAGAGAATCTTCCACTCTAAAGTATAACAGTTCAAGTTTAAAATGTGTTGGACAAGAAGGACCTTTAACCAGGTAAAAACACTGATAATTTAAAGGATAATTGCTAGGATAACCTCGAGACTCGATGACGAATTGCTGTTTAGTAAAAACTTGGCCACAATCACTATCAAAATTTCGCGCACTTAGGTTCTGGCAGAACGCCGACACAAGCAGAGCACTTAAGATGGAAACTAAAGTAAAAATGTACATTATGATGTTAACGACTCAACAACGTTTTAGTGACTAGAAATAATGAGAGGTTAAATGTCTTAGGTGCATTTCGATAATTAAACAAAGGATTGCCGAACTTGGCATCCTGAGGATGTTTGATGGTCACAAGATAAAGAAAATTAAACAGCGTAACCCATTATCTGTAAGTATCTTCAATTACAAGAGTTTCAAGACAAATAGATTGGGTTTACCACATCCTGTTTTATGGGATGGGGTTTTCTTTTCAACGAAAACGTCGTTTATTTAAATTTACATAATTATTAACTCGATATTTCCGTTATTTCACTTAAAATAAATCTAAATTTGAAGCTAATCACGTACATCTAGAAAGTTTAAACATGCAAGAGTAAGGGTATATGACACAACTATATGTTTTTATGATTTAAATTGAGTGAATAAAAATGCGTGTTGTTGATAATGTTGTCTGATGTTACATTACCTAGAATTCGGGACACGGCAACGTCGTATTTGAAGTCAATGGATTTAAAGTGATATATAAATTAGGGTATACTATACATATAAGTATGTAATAATTCTCATTAAAAAATGTGGATAGTTTTCGTATCAGTATGCTCAACCACTTCAATTAAATAAAAAAAAAATTGGAGATATTTTAAAAATATCGTGTAGATGGTGAAATAGCTACCATAGCTACATCATTTCAAAATTTTGATAGACAAATTCTGTTTCAATTTTATGAAATAATATGCCTCTGTGTTATACAATTTATTAACCAGCATCTATTTTTTTTACAATGGATATCCATATTAAAAAAAGAACAAAATTACGCAACAATATTTTACAACTTAAAATAAAAACTACGGATCCCACTGCTCTGAAATCGTACAAATGTTTGAAGGTTATCGCAAACATTCTGATAATTCACTAATGAAAAATATCCCCCCACAAACTTGATGATCAGCTAAAATTGTTTTTAAGTAAATTCTATTAGTATTATTATGTCGTGGTTTATCTTTATACTTATTTACGTCTATTTTTTAGAATCGCCTATCCAAGATGTCTCCAGAAATTCATGAACCAAGCAATTTATTTTATCTATTAAGTATAAAATCAAAAACGGTTTATCTCTTTCTTTTTCTTTTGAAAATCTAGGAATGTAATGCTCGATACCTATAGGATAATAATCCACACCTATTTGTATTTTAACTTAGAAAGTTATCAGTCATAACAAAAATAATAATATTCACAGTATTAAATTTTATAACTTATCTAAGACACTGGATTTGTATGTCTGTGTCTCAAGGGTGAGGGAAGTTTCGTCCAAATAACCTTACACCAATTTTTTCGTTCAAAGAGAGTAGTCCATTTATTTCTAGTTTTTATATTTATTTTTTTAGTTGTCTGTTTATTATTATAAGTAATTTAGTGCGACAATTGAACAATAGCTGTCACGTACAATAACAGTAATCACTAAATTTGATTTTTCACCTTATAACTAACTACATTTTGTTCGAAGAATTAAGAGATAACTACCAAACTACCTAAAATAATAAAATTAAAAAGATAGCTACAATGCTCTTAAATTGTGAAATGGATACATTAACAGAGAATCAATCAAACCGTTTTATATGGTATCTTCTTACTGCAACTGGTATTGTGCCAACTTTCAGTGTTCAGTAATTGAAATGAGTTTTCATTGTTTAAATAAAGTTTTGATGTATCTAATGAAGGAAACTGTTATCCAACTAATATGTGACTAGACATGTGACTAGACGACTATGAGTTAATAATGATTTCTGCAGTGGTGTTCCTTTACACACAGTTAGGACACTGTTTAGTATTTATACCATAGAGAGTATAGATGGCAGCACAATTTCTACATAGCCACGGCCAGCTCCATCAACTAAATACGGCCGTCCCATTTTTTCTAAAAGTTGTTCCTAAAAAGCATGCCATGACCGCCCTCTATTTGGCGTCATCTATCGGAGAACTGTCAAACACTGTCAAATTCAAATCCACGAATTGTCAATTTAAATATTTGATTAAACTCTTTCATTATTAAAGAAAATGGTTAAAAAATGCTTTATTTGTGGTAATACGGACATTCCGCTGTTTCAGTTTCCAGCGGAACATACTTTAAGAGCCAAATGGTTAGACGTCATTAATAAAGTTTGTGGTAAATTTGAATATTGAATATCAATGTAAAAATTCACATATTCTTCCTTAATTTAGACGTAACAAATATTAATGATTACTCTGTAATCTGTAAAAATCACTTTGAAGAAGGCTGTCTCAAATTTGTCTACAGGAGATACCGGCTGAATAAAGAAGCTGTACCCACTGTTGATGTAAAATTATTATTATATTATTTTACAAAATTCGAAATTATATTGCTTAAAGGTTGAAACATCTCCAGAACCTGAATTTCCTGTCCTGCCTTGCAGATTTGAAAAATATGTACAAGCTGATTTAATTTCTTTAAAAGAACTTCAAAATCTGCGGTACCACTGTAAAGTGTTAACTCAAAAATTGAAAAGAACCACACAAAAATACCATCAATGTTTGTCAAAAATTGAAGATTTGAAGCAACAGAAAAGCGAAAACTCTCCAAATGTAGAGCTTATCACTAAATTAGTAAGAAATGCAGAAGCTGGTGATGAAAAGGCGGCATTTCTGTTGGATTTATTAAAAAACCACTTTAAGCAGAAACCGAGATGGTCAGAGCAAACCATAAGAATGTCAATTATATGGAGATTTTGCTCTCCGAAAGGTTACCGATTCTGTCACACGAATTTGTTTAAAGTTCCTTCGAAAAGTACTTTATCAAGGTTTCTTGGTGAATACAAAGGCCAAAATGTCTTAATAAAACAACGTTTGGAGGCTGAAGTCCAAAATTTTAGAGTACCGGTTGAAAGAGTGTGTTCTTTAATAGTTGACGATATGTCAGTCAAAGAAAGAATCCAGTATAGTAGAACTGATGATCATATTTATGGCTTGGACACTTGTGGTTCCTACGAAATAGGCCAACGTCCCCAAATCGCAAATAAGATGTTGTGTTACGTTGTCCATGGGTTGTCGACGAAATATACCATCCCAGCGGGATATTTTTTTCATAAATCTTTATCCACAAATGATTTTCATGCGCTTACTATTTCGGTTTTACAACTTTTGAGTGAAAGTGGATTTATTGTGTTGAGACTGGTGACGGATAACTTTTCGGCAAATACTGCACTTTTTAAAAAGTTGGGAAATGGATCTCTTCAGAATTATATTTCTCACCCTGTTCTGCCATCAATACCTTTGTTTTTGAGCTACGATTACTGTCATGCAGTGAAGAATGCGAGGAGTTTATTTTTAGACAGGGAAATGTCCTCTTCCGAAGGTGTTATTTCATCTACATATTTGAAAAAATTGTACGAGTTACAAAAAGATTTGCCTGTTAAACCTGTAAGGTACCTAACCAGGAAGCATTTGTACCCTTCGAATTTCGAGAAAATGAATGTGCTGCGAGCCATTCAAATATTTTCACCAACAGTAACGGCATCTTTGAAGTTTTTGAAGGAAGCAGGTGATCCGAGGTTTTGCAATGTCGACGCCACTATTAGTTATCTGGAAAACATGTATAAGTTTTTCCAAATCCACAACGTGTCTAGTAGAACGTATTATATCCGTTCACGAGACAGCACGGTTGCACCTTATGCAGATGTATCAGACCAAAGGTTAGAGTGGTTAAATGTAACACTTCCTAATTACATCGACGATGTGCAAAGCAATTCTTCAAGAGACAGATTGTCTGGCTTATCAGAAGAAACAGCAGAGGTCTTAAAATTCACCGCCAAGAGTACATGCCTTTGTATAAAATTCTTGCTGAAACAAGTTGGATTTTACTACGTTTTAACAAGGGGATTCAGTTCAGATGCTGTTGAAGCTATGTTTTCCCATGTACGCCTGAGAGGAGGGTCTAATGATGCAACAGACGCAAGGGCAGCGGAGTACGCCCTACGTCAAATATTACGTTGTGGCATTGTTAAGGCTTCCACATCGGCAAATATTTCTGAAACTATGAGTTTTGTGAGTACAGCCCCATCAAAGACAAGAGAGGTAGTAGAACAACATATAGAAGATATGGTATTACCTTTTCAGTTAAGAATGAAAATTCAAAATTTGAAGACAAACATGCCTGCTAACAATACAATATATTCTGCGTCAGTAGCGTTCCTAGCAGGTTACATAATTAAGAAACTGAATGATAAATTAAAGTGTGACGTGTGTGTATCACCATTAGTTTCCACAACACTTCCAGGGCCTTTGCTCCGTTTGATATTCTTGCAAGATCGTGGAGGTCTAACATATCCAAACGAAACTTTTGTTGGAATCATTAAGAGAATAGCTGACATTGTGCAAGAAATTTCACCTTTTTTAAAATATGAAATGCCATTATATCAAGCATTTCAGTGCTTATATCCTCATTTGAAGGAAAATTCGTTATTTTGTTGCCCCTTGCACAAGGATAAATTGTCTAGTATGGTTATCAATCTAACTGTGAAGCCTGTTCTTGACAATATTTGTCTAGAAAAAACGGACATGGTTAAGAATTTACAATTACGCCAAAAGCCATTACATAGAAAAGTACTCAAATTATAAATAATGTAAATATACATTTGTGATCGCATTGTCCAAGATATTTTCACGAAATTATGTTCCTTAGTAAGTCCCTTACTGTTGTTTTGGTAAGTATAAGGAATTCACGTTCGGTAGATGTAACTAGATTTGGTAACTTTTTTTTTAAGCTGTGTAACTGCGGACATAATTGTTCTAGTGTATAATGTATAACTGGAATGTCAGAAAGTAGGTATCAAAAATGTGACATGTAAGTAAGTAATTGGCAAATATCGAAAATGTGATGGTTTTGTGGTGATCTGCTGAATCTACTTTTGAATCCAGGAGAAAATTGCATCCCTCTAAAAGCCCAAAGAGCAACCCGCATGTAAAATTGTGAATATTTTCCCTTCACTAGTTATTTTAGGAGGACAAGCTTTGATGTCATCATCATGGATCCACAATTTTACCATGGATCCGTTTTGGTATATCCATGTCTAATCCAAGAAAATGAAAAGTAAATCTTCACCACTATCACGCAATTAGAGATACCGCTTTAGAAATTAGATTCTGGTACCTATTTAATGTGAAAACCTTCGCCTTCGAAAACCTAAATTTATACGTGTACGTATTACGTACAATTATTCTCCAAGCCGAGTATTTTCCCTTTTACAAAACAATAAAGATTATATAAAACTTAAAAACCAATTGTGGAGCGGACCCAACAAAGCATGTAGGTATATAAATCTGGGCAGTCGTCTTTCTGATTCTGAGTATAATATTAACGGCACCGACGCCGTTGTATCGGTATTATTTTAAAATTCGAAAAACACTCGAGAACACTAGCGAACTTTACGGAAAATATTTCTGCCACCAGTTTAACTGTTTCCGTTTTACCCAAGCATTGTCTATTTTTCCCAGTAATTTTTTCAAAACCACGAAATATTTCTTGTTTCTTTTCCTTTAAAATGCACTTTCTCGCGACTACTTTTGTGGAAATTTTTTCCACGCTGTATTTAAGGATTTTCTTCAAACGAAGCGTGTTGAAATTAGAAAAACTTCGTTTTTTTCCAGACAATTCAGATTTGACATTTGAATTAGAAAATTAGACAGTTGATACCAATCTTTAATTTCTAGTGCTCTTAAGATTGCAACTTAACCACAGAAAAATTTCTGTCAGCTACTTCTACCGAACGTGAATGCTTATTACTTGTCGTTTTAGACTTTAGTAATTTGTAAGCATTTCAATAAAACTGTTTGGTTTTGTAATTTAGTGCCCTATAATATATTTGTGTACTATTCAAGGCGACTTTCAAGAGTAGTATTGATTAAAATTACTATTTACAAACCGTTTTTAGTTCAATTACGTTGGACATCGACGATTCACTGACATACATGACAATTAAAATCAACAAACCTGACCAAAAATGTCGTGTTTGATAACACTAGTAATCAATAGATGTCACTGTATAAGGGGCGATTTTGACAGATCTGCAGAAACAATTTGCCTAATGGAAATTTGAAAAATGGGACGGCCGTATGTAGTTAATGGAGCTGGCCGTGTACATAGCTAAGATCACTAGATTGAATTAAGTAAATCCGGAAATTTACAAACATAAATACATGTCATATGCATATTATGTATTGGGATTTTTTTTCTTTATTCTTCATACGGCATAGAAAATGGGCGGTCAAAGACTAAGAAATCGAAAATAAAAAGTTTCACCACGTACAATAAGTGGGTGTAACAATCCATAATTGATTTAAGAATCAGGAACAAGGAATACAACAAATGATATTTCTTACTCCTCATTTCTTACCACTGGACACACGGTTACTGCAGCAGTTTAACACCTACATGATTTCAGGAAATTTCAGACCCTCGATCACAATCGTGCCCATCACCACACGACCGGATACTGGAGCCGAAACCCGAAATTTTGGATGTTGTTGACGAAGAGACCAATATCACCATCCGTCGATTAGCATTTTGTATGGATATTTCCACCTTTATTATGTGGCGGATCATTCACGAACAAGGATTGCACCCATACCACCTTCAACGACTTCAACGTGTGCAAGCGCTAGAAGATTATGTTACCCAGTGGTTAAATGTGCATTTTGAAAACAAGTGCATTGGTAAAAATGAACCAGTGCTGTGGCCTCCTCGTTCCCCGGACTCTAGTATCTTCAGAATATACTAACAATCTTTGAATACTTAAACTTTGCTCCATTGATTGTTAACGAATATTCAGTTCTTTCGACCTTTGGGGGTAATTTAAATTTATTTAATAATTTTATATCATCATTACTGCATCTAATACACAACAGTCTGACCAAAAGCAGAGAAAGTAGATACAACCATGTTTTTTCAAACATAGGTATTATCTGCCAATATATACAGGGTATTATTGAAAGGTACGTACAACAAAATGGACAGTTCTTCGCGAAGTCTAAGAAGTCGGAAAAATTTATTTTGTGTTATCAAAATTATAAGGGGAAAATTAACCCTTATCCAACCTTTTTAGACGCTACTGAAGGATAAATAGGTAAAATTAATTTATTTTAGTAAATTCTAGCAACTGTAACAATAAAACTTTTGTCAAGACTAAAGGTTGCTATAGAAACGAAAGATGATGTTTTTATCAGAGGCGTACAAAGAATTTGGACATAAATTTTAATAATTTTTATCTCTAAAAGGAGAACAATTTTACCTGAACTTTTTTTAACTTTTAGCACCTATACTTCGAAACCAATTGCCGATTTTATTTTGTACGTACCTTTCAATAACAGGCTGTATATATAAAACATTAATTATACCAGCAGGCATTAATAAATCGAAGTTGTTAATTAAGTATGATAAATAATTCACAAATAAATAAAATACAACATGGGATTCTCGAAAATACGCTGATACCTCTTCGGTTATTGACACGATGATATTTCTTCAAGTGATTGTAAGAGACTTATTACTTAGATGAAAGCAAATTTAATGAAATGCCATATGAAATGTAAATGACAGAAAATGAAATGTGTTTTGTATTATTTAAATGTGATAATGTTTCTAATGATTTTAATAAGACGTACAGAACTTTTAAATGTAATTTATTATAAAGCGAGAATCTTCAAGTAATGTAGAAATTAAATTTCATTGGGCTTTAAAAACAGAGATCAGCAAAATACTTGGTCTATATAAACTAATGAGATCTTACTCAACAAAAATATTAATTGGTATGATAATAATAGTCACGTTTGAAGCTCGCTATAAAATACACCAAGAACTTACTTTTTATAGATATAATAATGGAAAACGTACTGTAAACAATAAAATAGAATTACACTATAAACAAAACAACTTTATTATTCAAAAAGACACTTCAGTATAGTATCTGTGATCACATAGTGATGTGAAATTATTAAAAATAACATTTAATAACATTAGCAAGATAGCAAGTATACTAGTGGGATTTTTGCCATTGAATATTTTTATTATGCTGTCAATATCAGCACTAAGAAAAATCGACGCAATTCGTAAAGTGTGTTCTAAATTTTGGTCCGTGATTCTAGATCGATTTTTGGATTTTGTATAGTTCATTTGCGTAAAAATCTGCTCGCAGCAAGATGTACTACCAGAGACACACATTATTTTACATACAAAAATTTTACAATTTGGGTATTTATCTTCGGGAAAGTATTTTTGATAAAAATCAAGCAAAGTCACATCTTTATTAAAGATGGCTTTCAAGGCATCATCTCATCTCACTAAAACTCTATCAACTCCATTTGTAAACTCTCTGGAATGATTTCTACGTTCACGCCAAAAGGATTAAAAAATATGTGAAAATATTTTCCATGTTTACTGAAATCCTGAAAGCGTCTTGAAAATTCTTTTTTAATACGTTTAGTTCATTTGCTAAAGCAGCAGAATCAAAATTTTTATAATTGTCAAATATAGGAAAATGGGAAGTATTTTCTGCACGTAACTGAGTTTCCCATGATTGAAGTTTAGTTCGGAACGAATTGATATGTGCGACCATCTCATGTATATATTGTCCCCTTTCTTGTAAATTTACATTAAGGTCATTTAAGTACCCGCTAACGTCAACTAAAAATGCAAGTTCGAAGAGCTATACCTCGTCCGTTAACTGGCGAATTAACTTCCCTTTCATTTCCATGAAAATTTCGATTTCACTTTTCAAATTATAGAAGTGCTGTAACATCTTCCCTCTACTTATGGTATAACAAAGAACGTCACCATATTTTGATTCTAGATCTTCCAAAAAATCCTTAACTTGTCTATGATTTAAGCCCCTCGATTTAAAAAAATTTACACAAGTCACCACAACCTCCACTACATTACGAAATTTGCATGGCTATATTTCACTAACAATTGGAATTTATCGTTTCAAACTTAGGGTTTTTTTTTTAATTGAAAATGTATACACAATTGTATACATCGCGGGCCAAAGTTACGTCAATAAAAAAATCTTTGGCGGGCCGGAAGTTTCCGGTTGGCGGGTCGCATGGATGGTCTAGATGATATTCCCAATATCAGATAAAATTTGACAATAATCGGTACAGCAGTTTGGAACAATCACAGACAAACAGACAGACGGAAACGTGAAACCTACTTTTTTGAGTTACAAAGGTAATGAAATGTCGAGAAAACATGAAACGTAAGATTTGCAATATGTATTTACTTAACTTACGGTCGAGAAGTAAAAACTGGATTAAAGTTGTTAGACAAAGCTTCTTTCGAACCAAGTGTACAGAAAAAAAAAGATTAAATGAACTACGAGTATGTACAGTTGCGCCCCCCCAAAAGTGCACGATTTTTCGTTGTCATGGAATTTTTTAAATTTTTAAATTAATATGAGTCTGGCTATTTACCTGTGGCACAGCATTTTTGAATAAACAAAATGTCAAATTTGACAATTTTTGTTATTCGAGCGCCCATGATTTGAAGATACATTTACAATAGAGAAAATTATCGTGCATTTTTGGGGGGCCGTAACTGTAGTATAAAATTTGAAATTGCGAATTTAATGATTTTTATTATGATGACCCCTTTAAGTTGAAACTAAAATTTGAAAGGAGTATGCCGATGTTTCAAGAGAGATTTTCCTAATAAAATTACATTTGTCATAGGAAAAACATGTCATGCAGTATAACACTAATAACAACAGTAATGTGTTACTATAACTTCAGGAAAGTGAGATAAACCATAAAATAAATTGTCTCATTTATTAAATTTTTTGAGACACATCAGATGGACTATTAAAAACTAAAAGCGTGAAGAAACTACGTGTCCAGAAACATATTTTTCTGAACAATGCAAAGGAGACTACAATTTTGAGATAATCTCACCAAGTTTTTGACGAGAAGATCCGATAAATTCCATTTAGGAATGTACCACATCTACGGTAGGTAATCTCAAACTGTCTACAAAATTACAAGGCAATAATAGACTTTGCAATTTCTACGATGAACTAGAGTAGAATTATACTGTCTTAATTTGGATTTTTCATCTAGACATGCGTAATGTTAAAAATAAAGCTGAAATAAACTACAGACATAGAAGACCTATATTATAGGTGTGATCACTGAAATCTGCACGAAGTTAATTTTTGTGACATTTAGAATTATTTCTCATCATTTTTATGATGGCTGTTAAAATGATGGAATCGTTAAAAGAAATTTTACTGCCGAATTCTACACTGCTAGTATAAATAAGGATAAAACTCACACCGTAAATCACTTTTTTTTAATGGGAATGGCCCCCAGAACTTTTGTACTATTATTAAAAATTGGCCGAATGTTATTAAACGAAACTTCCCTCCTTCTGAAGTAGTATCAAACAAATCCAGTTTTTTCATTAAAACAATATAAGAATTAAAGCTGTAGTTTGGTCGATATGTTGGTAGATGGTACCAACTAAGTAACTGGAGACTGAGCAACTTGGACACCCATCTCTCTAATATATATTTATAAAAACCATTTGAGGCAGATACAGGCGCTTACAACACTATACACTGCACACATTTTTCTTCGAATTTAAACAACACTTACGCCTTCAGAAAAAAACACATAGGACACCAGTAAATACACTACGTCTCTCCATTCTCGCACAAGACTTTACGCAGCCTGTACTTACTTGATGATTAGTGTTATCACTCGCTATACATGAGTGAAAATATAGTTTTTAGGCTACCATTCGCTAAATACTTACTTGTTTCCGAGTAGCCTAAATCGTTCGGAAACAAGTTATGTCTGGCCTAGATCGTAGAAAATGACACTAAGAATTTCGTTGATCTCTATGCAAAGGAAAGTCCGGATTGACTGTGACTTTTGATTCTTATAGTGTCACTCAAGAAATATGTTATTATTTAATTTTTAATGAACAATACATTTACATAATACAAAAAATAGTGTGCACTATTCTGCTAGAAGCTACTTTTGCAAATAGTCGTTTTTTGCGGCGTCGCTAACGCTCGGCCTGGCAAACTCGGTCGTATTCGCAAAAGCTTAGTTTCTGACTTTGTAATGCAAATAATTGATTTCACAGTCAGCATAATGTTTGACATTTTTGTCTAAGTAAAACATGATTTTAAAAGCATTTGTTTGGAAGAAACCCACAACTTTCCTGTTGACTTCATATTAGGTACAGCGAAATCGGGAATTTTTGAGAGGTACTAACTGCATATAATTCTCGTGAAGAAAATGTCTATCAAATATCCTGCTACAACTTTGACCCACTGCAACATTCCAGTATCACTTACAGCAAAAACTTACAAAGGTGGATGGACTTCAAAATCAGTTACTGAACTAAGCGTGACCAAATTACTTAAATATAATTTTCTTAAAATATACTTATCTAAATTTCATAAGAATCTGTTAGTTTTGGAGATTATTTGTCTGGTATAATTACAAAAACCACAAACAACACAGAACCAGAAAAAACATAAAAATTAGTGGAAGTCAATAGACGCCTGAGGCAGACTCCGTAGAGTTCTGGTCAAAGTATACCTTCAAGTCTCAAACTCACGATTCTGGTCGTGATAGGACTAATAATAATAATTAGAGCACAACTTCTTGTACCTCTACACCTAATTTCAGTAGATTTGTCCAATTGGTTCTCAAGATATTTAATCGTTTCCATACATTCTAGCGACCCTGTATAATTAACTTTGATAGAATTGTTGAAAAGGGTGAATCTATGAACAAATGAGGTTGGGTTGTATCATTCCGCGTTGTCAGTTGTTATCAATCAAATTTTAAGTTTATTACAGACATCCTTCTCAATGTTTTACAAAAAATTAAACCCAACTTGACTTTCTCAACTAAAAATACTACATATTTTGACTTCATCTTGCATTTATCATTTAACAAATGACCTGTAATAAAAAGGTGGTATGAACTAAATCTGTTATTTATTTGACCCTAAATAGGTACAAAAATAACATTCAATCCAATCTATTGATAATTCATAGCACTATTGAATTAGTCATAAGATATAAATGTACGTTAAACAGATTAAGATGCACGTGTAGGAAGCCTTGAAAAATCACTGCGTGTTTCTTTAATCTTGAGGATCCAATTAGGAAGAATTTCATGTAAAAAATCAGAGAACAGAAACTTCCCGCAATTGAGCTGTTTTTAACTTATTATTAGTACATTAAAAAATTACATTTTTACTGCGTTGCGCCCCCAACAAAATGGTTATCATAAACATTACTCCTTCGGTTAATTATATATATTTTTTTTATTGTTTTACACTATAACTGTTTTTCTGTTGGGTAAATAAATTATTATTATTATTAGATCTAGAAATGATTATCTTTTTTTGCATTATGTATTTCAGTATTTTTTTATTTATTTTATAACCTTAATGGAAATGCTACTAACTGATAATATAATTATTATGCAAGACCGAGAAAATTGTAGTACAAACGTAATTCAAACCTGTGGGTAACTCTCAAATTGGGCGCAGTAGTTTTCCTAGTAGTAAGTGCAATCTTCTAGAAAGAAAAAAGAAAAACAATTTTATTTTAGCGAAAAACTTACAAAAAGGTTTTAGTTTTTAGTGATACAAATTTTTAAATAGATATTCTTCACTAGTACTTTTAATAATAAATTACTTACCAGAGACGATGGTTTAAGCTGCCGTCTAGGTTTCATTGCACAAAAAATAACATAATAATAACTTGTAAATGCCTAAATTTGTAGCAGAAATTTTTCAAGTTACAAAATTAAAAATGTTAACATTTTGTTCTTGGACAACCTCGTCCTCATTTTAAGGACAACATCAAAGTAAAATTCTAGTACCTATTACGCACAGTCGTGCGTAATGATTAATGAGACGCCTTTTGACTCCATAGACTGTATAAAAATGCGCATTTGTACAACTAAAGTCTCACTTTTAATCCGATAAAAATTAAATTTAATTTAATTCCCTAGAGATTAAAGCAAAAACAATCATGTGTTATCACAATAACAGGTTTTTATTAATTTCAGTTGTAACAACAATAATAACTCTACGTACTTCAATGTATGTGAAAGTAAAGAATAAAATATTATCAGTTATAACAAAAACAAGTGGACGAGCCTAAATACCGTAAGTAAGTAGCTGGCAATGATTCAACAGATTATGCAACGACTGTATTTTCTACGTTCTTTCGTATACCATTTACTGAAATCTTCATACTTTTTATTTAATTTTTTTACTGATTTACCAATGACAGTGAAACCGTCGCGTTATCCAGAGATTCTTAAATTTCAGAGGGAACAACGTTTTCAACTAAATCTTTTAACTCGTTGATAATTAAACAGAAGCACAGCGTGAACACAACGAATTAAACTTTACTTCAAAATTTCATAATGGTTAGTCTTGTTTACAAAGTTACCTTAGTTACTTATAATATTTACATAATCCTTGTTACCAAAACCATTCAATGCGTGTTCTAAAGGCATATTATTTCAAAGCCGATTTTTAGTACTGACAGTGCAAAAAATGATATATACACTGCAGGATTAAAACGTCCTCTACTAATACTGTGTGTGATTATTCAACTTTACTTTTGGAGATTAAAAGATTAGCTCTGGTCTCTCCGTATGTAATATACTATTAGTTCCAGATTGAAAAATTCCACAGTTAATGGTCGAAGACGAAGATCATGATACTAACAACAGCATCAAACTTAACAATAAGAAATAAATCGTTACGCAATGAAAGTATTAAAATAGCATATATAGATTTGATTTAAATAAAAAATGCATCAAAAAGCACATAAAAATTTTAGAGTTAGTTATTATTATTATTATCGCTTACGACATCATTGCACTACTTGTATGTACAAAAATTTCATTCCATTAAAAATGATCTCAAGTTTAGTGTAATAATCGATATTCGACACGATATAAACTCAATAGAAAGTCCGCCAATTGCGTAAATTATTCCTTTTGCAAATATAATTTATCTACTGATTTCATACAGCACGGTCGTTCCTTTTCGATACAAAAGCTTTATTATTCACCTGTATCACAATAATAGTTAATAATTAACCAAGCCCATGAGATTTGATTATCCAAAAACTTATTGTTAGTAAACCTTCTACTAATTATTTATCAAGGTGTTTAAGAAACCAAGGTACACAGCAGAACAGATACATTTTAACTGAACATTATTAATGACGAAAATTTTAATACTTTAAGTTTTAAAATTAATATGTAACAGTGTAACATATATGTAATTATACGTAAAACTAGAGAGCCTAAAAATCTTATAGATCTTTTAAAATAACTTTCAGACATAAAATTTGCAGCAAGTTATTTTGGACGCCAAGAAAATAGGTCGGTGAATCTATAAATCTCTTTGATGATAAAGATTTTATATGTCTAACTTTGTACGTAGGAGTAAAATGATAACATATATTTGCTATAGTACAATTAGTAAGACTGATGCAAATAAGTTGCGTTATGCTCCAGTTACGTTAGAAGTTTTAAAAATGATGCCTGTGTTGTATTACAAAATATTAATAAGACTTAGTTCTAAAATCACAAAAGAAGAAAAGATTGTTGCTACATTAACAATTAACACCAGCATTATTTCGTCAAGAGAGGATACACTGGGTCAGGAAACTACAACCCCGAGGAGTATAAAAAAGGGTTTTATACGTAGTGCGAAAATTCGTACCAAGTCTAAGAGTTAATACGATATAAAAAGTGGCAGTAGCATTTTTCATATTTGCAAAACGTGTTTAGTTACAATTATTACGAAAACATAAATCCTTTATTGCGAAAAGAAAGAAACTTTATATATCTATGTGTGAAAATTATTAATAAACATAGCCTTGAAAATATTGCAGCAACATGATTTTTAGTTATACTTATTAACAGTAAACGAAATGAATGTAAAAATTAATTGCCTTTCATTGCTCTTGGTTATTGCAAAGCAGATGATTATAATTTCATTATAACGGTAAAAATGGTACTTGTTGATCATGTTTTGATAATATCTAAAATTTTGAAAAATTCAAACATTTAAAAAATTTATAAACTATTTACGCAGGTTGCTAAGATCGAAGTGAATGTCTTTTAATTGATTGATTATTGTAGCTTGTTGGTTATATATTCACGATTATAATAAACGACAGTTACTAAAAAACTGTCATATAGCTGAAATACAACTTGACTTGTTGGTATCATCTTTCCTGGAATTTCTTATTCTGGAAGTCAGTTAAAAGGCGGTCCAATAGATTACAATTATACACAAAAAATTTAGGAACATTTAAAATTTTGTACTTTCCATGTATCCTATTTTGTCACTTACATAATTTGAATAATTTACAAACGTACCTACAGAGACCCAAACCATAAATACAAATATAACATCATAAAAACAAATGTTTTTGTTAAACTGAGTTTGTAAAGTTTGGTGAATTTTATTAAATTAAACGAATAATAAAATTAATAACAAGTACACAAATACATTAAGCTAAAAACGACAAAAATCCGTGCTGACGCTAATATAATACGCACACTGCAATCGTTTGAAAATATGCAGTCACACATATATTTAGCACAATAACAAATAAGGCTGTAAAAACCTGATTTCCAAATCTGATTACTGCACTTACAGATAGTATTAAGTAAAGCTTATTTCCGGCCTTTATATATGGACGTGAGTATAGTTTCTACATATTTTTAATGTAGTTAAAGATAATATCAAAAATATAGATTAGAATAAGTGAATAAGAAATCTCATCTCCAAAATGAGCGATTACCTATTGCAACGCTGTAATCAAAAATGTACTCAACATTGTTTAACTATAACTCACTGTCGTTTGAAATAAACTGTGAGTTACTTTCCAACCAACTCTCACCTATCAGGGGCATTTGATCAAATCGTTGTCACAAAGTCTGTGATACGCGATGACACTATCTACTAGGTGTGAACGAAATATTTACTTTTCACTTGTGCAGACAAGATTTTTTATTATTACAGCAATTTGAAATAAAATTCATCTTCGTATAAAATTTTGTTCAATGAAAGAAATACGAAATTTGTGAAGACTGGATACTCCAATGCAGTTACATTTTACGCATATTTTGAAAATCCGATAGTTCTGATCAACAATGGAAATAGATATACACCAGCATATTTCCAGTATGAAAATCTAAATAATGCATTCAACTACTTATACTGATTCAAATTTATATGCTACTGTTCAAAGAATTGTGAGAATTCATTGTCAAAACGCACAAACTGTTATTTTATTACCTATAGATAAAAATGCATTTGATGTAGTACCTTTACTTTAATTAATAACCTTTATAACATCATATTAACCTTTCCAAAAATAAAAATTATCAATTTATATTGGGTACAAATTATTATTATCTAATATATTTGGATTTACATTATTATATTTATTACTTTTATTATGTTTTACAAACTGCGTCAAAGAGAAAAAAATCCGAGACGGCAGACAGACAGACGGAAACAGAAGACCTATTTCTTCGTACTGGGGTCACGAAAGGTCGAGAAAACGTAAAAGTAGAGAGTCTGCCGACGGATTCGATTACAATACTTCCTTCGCTTACGCTCGGGAAGTAAAAAATATTTTTACAGTAAACCATAGACATTCTAGTATAGCTATTGACTAAGGGAAGATATTAGAAAGAAAATAATAATAAATATGTATAAAGCCTGTTAGTAATAAATTTAACAAAAATTATCTAATAATATACCTTTTGGAGACAAGTGGAAGCTTTTTTCTTAAAATTAATTGTTTCATCTTAATGTTGCTAAAGAATATCCTAGTGTTCAAAAATTAGTTGTTACCTTTTTTACTAAATATATAAATAAACATTATTGGAAAGCCATTCTAGTCATGGTTATGCTTGCTGATTTCAAATTATTACTAACAGTACTATACTGCTAACTGCTTTAAAAAATATACAGGGTGAGTCACTAAACGCATGGTCCTCGACATCTCGTTAATTATTCGAAATAGAAAAAAAATCAAAAACCAATTGAAGTTGTCCGGTTCTGTCAGGATTATACTCGAAAATTATTTTTAACTATACAAAGTGTTCTGTTTTTAAGGCCTAACACACACCTTAGTTTTTTTAAATAAAACACCCTATATATCTTCAAATTCTGATGACATGCAATTAGTCCTCAGCTTTACTGTTTGCTTAAAAGTGAAATATACTAGGCAACCTGTTGGTCTCATAGTCAAAATCAGTACACAGGTGTTGATAAAGGTTATGTGAAAGTGATTGATAATATATTCTAAATACTTTAATATCTGATACATAAACAAAAAAAGCTGTAACGTTTTTGTCATGAAAACAATATTATTTCATAGAAACCCTATTTTTTATAATTTTATAGAATATATATAATTTGTGTTGGTTTAGTTTACTTGAAAATCTCGTTGTAAAACTAATACTTATTTGATATTCCTTAAAATACATGAGAATAAATATGCACATTACACAAAACAAAGACTACAAAAAATACACAGTTATTAAAAATTATAAAGTTAAGTAAAGCAAACTTTTATAAATAATTTAGAAGTAGAGTGCATGTTTCATAAATGTTAAAAAAAGAACGAAACCAAAGAACAGTGGGAAAAAGATACGAGATTGATCAAAGCAGAAGATAAGTTGAGTTAATAAAATAGACGAACAATGTAAACAATGAAGTGTGAACATATCAATTAGTCTTCTCACTGGTAAAATGAGATGCGATGCCTTAAATTTGTTCACAGTCTCAATACTTTTTTTTATGATACGTATTTTCTGTGAAAATAATTTGGGAGAAGAAAAAATTTTTTACACTTACCTAGGTATACTACAGACCAATTTTCCTTTGAAATTATTCAAATGGTAGTCTGTTTAATACCTACTATATATTATTTCAATAAAGGAAAGGATGTACTTAAACTACATAATTCCAGAGAATTTGAGTTATAATTTACAATCGTTCTTAATGGCGATACTTCATCTTGTCCACATAGTGTAAACAAAATTAAATTAAAATATGAACAAATTTCATTGTAAAAAGCAACGAAAATATTCTTTCGATATTTTTTATTTTAGTGCAAGTGAAAAAAATCTCTTGAAATATTTGACATGTCAAGTTTAAAAGTTGAAGTAGACGGAAAATGCGTCCGTTCGTAGCAGTGTGATCAGATGACGTGGAGGCATCCCGTGTTGCAGTACACGTTTTTATATTAGACATATAAAATTTGTGTTATGTCTAATAAGCTTGTTAGAGCCTCTACAACAAAATAAAATATTTCTGTTACTATTTGTTACATACTTAAAAAATTTAATTAGTACTATTTTGCAAAAACAAAAAATTCATATTCACACGTTACATTCGTTTTGAACAATATCAGATTTATCTGACGATATTTAAAACAAATCGAATTAATCTCACACTTTAGAACCTTACAACCGTAAAAAAAATTATGAAAAAATTGTATATTGAACATTTACACACAATCGTTGTTACATTAAAAAAGTTGATTATTTAAACGATTTCATACTTTGACAACCATGTATGTGCCTACACAATAAAACACATTAATTTCCTTTGTTGTTAGGACATGAAAATTACAAAGGATAAATGACACTGTTATGGTTATTTCACTTAATCACAGTGGCAGTAGTAATTTTCAGAGATAGCGCCCATATGATAACAATTCGCCGTGGGAGGGAAAAATATGCCTCGTAGTTAGAGGTAATTACAACACATGTCGCATAGTTTTGACAGATCTTTAAGCAGACAGCACACCGTTCAAGACGAATACCATCAGTCTTCCCCACACACACGAAAGAGTGAATGATCCGATATCATCGTGTCTGGAGGATCATCACACTCACACAGTCGCATTTCACGATAGTCTGTGTCAGTAAGTGCGCGTGTAGTGACTGCCTAGCGCATTATCGCGACTCAACGTTTCTTCGCTGTAATAACATTGGCACAAATTTTGAATTTTTGAATGTTTTCTGAGTGACCTATATGCGAAATTCGGCAAGATGCTTATGTTCGAGGTGAGTTTTCTTCATTTTCTTTTCGTGTTTTTTCTTTCATCAATATGTTCTGCTACCACTTGATCAACAGATTTTCGCACTGAAATTTTCTAGCTAACTGTCATTTTCATTTAAATCTATTCGAAAAGTTTTGTGCAAAACTGGTCCTTTTGTTGGCGCAACAGCAGAACTGTTTAAAACCGATCGTCCCACTTACTTTTACCACCAGATCTTGTTCTTTCTTGTCTCCGTTGTGTTGAATCCATTATGAATCACTTTAACGGTCAAATTTAAATTAACTTTGTTCTTTGTTTGCTAAAATAATTGTATATGGATTTCAACTTCTCGGAACTGTTTCAAGTTATCCTTTGTCCTGAAGCACGGTGTGAGGCGCTTTGTCTTTGCTGTCGCAACAAAATTATTTTTCTCCTATCCCCGATCGCCATGATTTAAGAAGCATTGCGGATAAGTTATTGTTGATAGTTAACAATTGCACAAATAAATTACTTTCTCTGCGGTGAAGCTAACGAGCGATTAGTCTTTGTTAATCGGTTTCGATTATTCTAAATGCTTTCTAACGAATCAAAAATTATATAAATAACTTTTTAATTGCTTTATTTTGCGTTTATAGTGACTAGTTCGATTTAAATTTGAACTATAATTTGAGATACAAATTAACTGGCACACTTTCCCTTAGAATTAGGGATTACCAACGAATGAGGTCCTTCTACATAGATTATAACAAATTAGTTCCGACGAATATTAAATAAATCACATTAGTCTACCCATTCAATGTCGAGCGTACTTGGTGCAGGAATTCTATTTAAATTCAGTTGTGCTTTTATTTTCATCTATTCCCACCGACAATAGTTGATTGTCCTTGCTTAATTTAAGCACCTACTTGTACACGTGCCAATAATGCACTCTTATGTAATAAAATGTGCTGTAAATTTATCGAAAAATTTACAATTACTAAAAGATAAACTGATTAAATAAATGTCTTTAATTGTTTTCATATCAACACAACGCCAAGAATGCAATTTTTATGTCACCGAGGTTGTAAGCTTTTAGAGTCCCAGATGGTAAAGCGGAAATGTTTGGCATACCCGCAAGAAATGCATATTCGTATACTCATTGTCTGCCACAGCAATACAATCGATCATTTTGGCCTCGAGACAATACCGTCTTTAATTGTCAAAAATTTATCTTATAAAAACAGCTGTAAATTAATTTTAAAGTCGGTATCAATTATACGCTATTGTTTTTCCACTGTAATTGAGTAACAGAAATTAACATACCTACATGTGCGCAAAAACTTGAAAACATTTTTATCGTACATATTGCACACATCAAAACAATCGATGCTCTCGTTTATTGTATAGTGATAGAGTGTGGCAGGTTGCACAATAACAAATGTATGTCCAAAAATTAAAAATACAATAAATGGCACATTTTGTGATAAAAGTAGATATCTATCATTAATCTAATCAAATTACAAACATTGCCAAATTTTAATATCAATTGTAAAATGTATATAACTGCTTGGAAAAAAGACGTAAAACAAATTCTAGAAAAAAAAATAGTGTAGAGTACACGTCGTAAAAACATGCAAACGGGTAGCATTAAACTCTGCAATCATAAAAATTCATACATTGTTGACGGTTGCTGATTTCCCCAACGAAATTTCAGTGAATCATGCGGTGTAAATTTGCCAAATGATAACAACTCAACGTATTTAATGCAGCGATTCCCGTAAAATTACGATAAAATTTTACTATCGCGTTCGTATCGTATCCTGGAAATAGCTGCGTAATTACGTTGAGTTATAAAAATTTAAGTAGTCAATTCCAACTAAACAAAACTGAAAGATGTTATTTATTAATGGCAAAAAAATGTTCAAGATTTTACCTTGCTAAAAACCATTACTACTCTGACTAATCAATTTTACTATAGGTACGTAAAAATCGACCTCCAGCCTGGTCAGACTTTGTTGGAAATGACGAAATGAGTGTTAGTCGCAGCTCCTTGTATTTGTTTATACGTTGCATACTTAGTGACAGGAATTACAAGTGTTCAGCTCCCATTCACAAACATCCGACTCGACTCCGAAAGCTGTCAAAAACCGTGTTGAAAATTATACAGTAAACAAACATGCAATGTTTTGGCTGTGAATTACTCTACTCAGCCCGTGCGATAAGATAGAGCTGCTGTTCGTCTCCTAACGAACAGAACATTCATCAACAGTCGACAATTTGTACATAATTTAACCTTGCAGTCGTTTACTTAGTCAGTATAGTAATATTTCTGTGATAACATGACGTTGCTTCCTGTTGTATAATTCTTGTGCTCGCATTCATGAATTATTAAATTGGAAACTCATGTGAAGCATTTTGAGGAAACTGTCATCGTTGTGTTTTATTCAATCATCCTCATCGATTCTCACGAACGTTTATGTTTTTTTTTTACAAAAACGTTTTACAGAAATTGCTTCTAAATTTGTAAAGTCGATAAAGCTATCGGCGTTAACATCAAACGTAGTTTGATGATACATGAATGTTTTCGTGCTTTGATTCTTAGTATTATCAAATAGTCATAATATGATAAAAATTTACTTACTATTTATTGCATAAAACGAAATATAACTTGCTTTAAGAATTGGTGTCATACGGAAAAACTGTCCTGAATTTGTAAAAATGTATTTGAATACTTATTAGTCTAATTAACCACAACCAACCAGACAACAAAAGTATTCAACATGCTGAATATTTATTTATTAAATAATTATTTGTTATCTATTCTTGTTATTACCTGTCATTTACCGATTTGCTAGTAAATATTCATATGTCCTCTAAATTCTGCCCACACCACGCAAAAATACGGAATGCTCAAAAATTAAATTAAGAACTAAGAATATTTAAGGCTCGATAATGAAACCGTAAAAACTGACCTGACAAGTTAATTGATCAGCACATCAGTGTAACAACTTTTACCATTTAATTAATGAGAACTTGTCTCAGCTATCCAACTATCCCTTTTTATCATATAACCTATAATAGCTTATTAATTGTTTAACATCATCTCTTGCCGCTATCAAAAAAACTTTGAATTTTCACGAATTTTACTGCAGGAGATGCTTTCACAACTTTAAGCAGTTTATTTGTCGAGAATTAGCATCGAAAGTTTGCTTCTACTGGGTACATTTTTCCGGAATTTTGTTGTTCATTTTTAGAATAATTAGATATGAAAAATGGTAATGAAGTATTTAACTTTGACACCGCTTTGTTATATTGTTAATTACGTGCTTAACGTACGTGCTGTTTCATTATGGCCGTAATCGATTACTTCAGCTGAATGAGGTCTAGATTTGTTGCTGGGTGAAAATAAAATCAAACAGGTGATTCCTGCCTGTTAGAATAAGTGCTTAACGAAACTTCTTCAATGTTTCTTAAATTCTTATCAAATATAACAAACTAATAATAAAATTTTAGACTCATTAATTTTTTCTTAAAAATGGAACAGACTAATTATATTATTAAGTAATTAATTTAAATGTAACTAACTGTGTATTTTATGACAACATCTCTGCTATTTTCATGTTCTGTCCCATTCCGCAACTAAGACCTTCATTGTTCAACCTCATTACATCAAATTTATGACCAGCAAAAGCTTTTAGCACTGTTTACGTTGGAGACAAATTATAATTTTTTGCTGAAGCTTAAACTTCAAAGTTGCACCAGATCAACACACAAGTATGAAATTAAAAAAGAACTCTCTCACAGTTTCGTTTCGCTGTACAAACATAATGAATTGTTTAAAGGGAGCAAATGGAAATGAAAACGAAATAACGTGCTGTTCAAAAAAACAATGTTAAAAGCTCAATTTCCATATTTTAATCTAACTGGTTTCTCATTTTCTAAATTTGCTTCAAAGGAAAATGTATTATATTTACTTCTGTTGTGCTACAAAATTGTATTTGTGTCTTAACGGAAAGCGTTTGGTGCTGGATATGAATTTAAATAAAATGCTCGACAACAGGAAATGAGCAAAAATATTCTTGAATAAAGGAATACTGCGTTATGTATAAGTTAAATAATCTGCGTGAAATTCATATTATCATTTTAATATGTGAAATTAAATAACAATGACAATAACCCATCAAGCATATTTAAAATGCATTGTTAATTGTTTTCCATCGTGTCACAACAATAAATGTAATTCTTTGTTATTCTAACGCAACACTTAATTGTAGTATAATTAATAAAAAAAATCATTAGCGGACAATAGCCAGAAATCGGTGACCACGTAAGTAGTTATAGCACAAAAGATTAGGTTTTATAGTTTCAGATATAAAAATTGTCAGTAGAAGTACATGCCTATCTACAATATATCCGGTTGTTTATATTTTAGAACTGTTAGTTAGCCTACCGGAAAGTTAAATGACCTTTGAAATGCTGTTTCTTTAAAGTTCGTGTACTTAAGTAAATTAATTTCTGTAACATTTTGACCTTAGTCTTGAACTCAAAACGGTGGGAGTTATACTTTCTTGTTTTTACTAATTTATTTTCTAAGAAAAAATTCTAGCCCTTAATCGAAAAAACAAGTCTAACTCACTGACTATTCTTTTAAAATTTAATCAACTTACATTTGTTCATAAACTGAACCAAACCATTCTAACTATAAACTTCTTCATCGTTGCTTTTACGAACCCTTTGGGACACAAATCTCAGTATCCTGAATTTTTCATTTACTTCAGTCATAAAAGCGAAAGTTGAGGGATCAAACCAGCCTCTGTAAAAAATAACCTAAAGGTGAGAATAATATTTGTCAATTTTTCAAGTTTTTCGTTCAGTTCACAGTTTAGTAGTGACTAAGTTATTTAGAAATACTTACTTACTCCATTTTGTCAAACGTATAATTCTCTAAATTATTAAAGTACGTATTCTTAAATAAGGGGCAAAACAATTACACTCCCGTTTAGTAGGTATATCTAACGTAATATAACAACTTTTTGTTATATTTATGTTTTTTTTTAATTTGTAATTAAACTTCACATTTATGCACATTTACGAGCAAATGAAATATGAAATAGTTCTTTCTGAACATATTTAATGTCAATGTATTTTTAGCGCGTAGGACACTGGCAAAACCAACAATGACTCAAATATCAAAGAAAGTTTATAATTTTCAAGTGTTTATAAGCTGAAGGTGTGGCAGAATTTATATTAGCTTAAAGCAGTAAAGGTAGAATTCGAAACTGTTTGTTTTAATATTAACTAAACTAATTCACACAAAAGAAAAATTTTGGAGAGTTGAGATAAGACAACGCAAATAGGCAGTATCAACTTATAAAAAAAATGAAGAACTCCTTTTGTGGATTGAAAGCAAAAGTTTCGCAAATAACTGAATACAGAAAGGTTTATGGGTTTTAATTCATTGCTTATTTAGACTATTTTAAGGTAAAAAGTTTTCACGGAAGAACTGGGGTATAACCATTATATTATCTGTAAGATAACATCTTCAACACTTTCGCTGTAATTTGTGATATAATCGTCTCTTAAATGAGCAATCGTTTGTAGAGATCTTAATTTGATTCGAAATAATGTGCTTGAAATTTTCTTTGTTTTTGTCTCTAACACTTTCATCTAACTGTTCCAAACAAAGACACGTCTTAAATATTCAAGTATTGAAGTTACATTATAGAAAGAAGAGAGTGTAAGATCACGATTGTCACACAACAGTTTTTTTATTTAGTATTTAAGATTGTTAAGGTATCCAAATGTCTAACCCAAATAGACATTGTTTTAGACATTGTTTTTTATTAAAAAGCACTCGCAAATCATACTTATTACTGATAAAAAATAATAGTCAACTGATCTACTTATGTCGTGTTTCCTTTTTTTAGTGGTTCAAATAATAATTAATCCGGATCCATAGTTAAGAAGTGAAAACAGCAGTCTGAAAACATGAAACCATTTAAGGCTTATAATTATACAAAATTATCGAAATCTCAGTAAAAGAGATATTTCTTTAGAAACATCAATAGAAATGTTAACATCGATGTCGGAGTAAAATCTTACATCGAAAGCCGAAAATTAAAATTAATCATTTTCCACGAAAAAAATGCCGTAAGTTTTATACGTAAATTTCGATGATTAGTCATTTTAGGATTTTATACATTAAGTGCATATTTATTTAAGAAATGTTCAAATAAAAAATTATCTTAATTAGCATACCGGAAATCTTGCACATCATTTTTTTCACATTTAGTACGAATACATTAATCATTTTCCAAGACCTATAAGTCACCACTTGCACCTTTAGAAAATGTGTCACTGTAATTGCCTGACTTAACAATTCTATTAAACTTAATTAAACGGTTTGACACGCTTTCCACTAAAATAAACAGTACGGTTTCTTATCTCTCACCTTCTATTAGAGGAAGTACAGTTCGAAATAAGCATTGTGTGTTCTTGACGTCTTTACGTCTGATTCGTTCTATTGTTTTCTTATTTGGATACGCAAGACTATTTATTTGGCGAGTTACATGACGCATTCAAAGCGGAAGAATTTTGGCGAACAAAAATTAGAGATTAATTTACATGACAGACGTTAATCACATGTACGAAAGCATGTACTTATTGAGAGGCGTCAGTTGATTGATATTGCGAAAATCCTCTTGGTGTAAATGGAGTCAAAACAAGATATAATCAAAAGGGAAAGTATATATTGTGGCCAGATCAAAGTCAAGGTCTCCAAGAAAATATATGTAAGGAGAACATACAAATAATTCCGCTTTTTGTAACTGTATTAAATTATGAAAGAGAAAGTAAGAGGATGAACACGGATTGTTTGCTTATAGTTAACGGAATTTACTCGCGATTGTAAATGTTGAAGTAAGTAAACACTTTAAGGTTAAGATACAATTACAAAAATTGTCGAAATATGTTTTGTGTTTTAGAAGGTCGTAAACAGTATTATTATGACAATAATTACAAAAAAGACTGCACGACGGAAATCAAGCATAAAAGGAAAGGAACTGATAGAGTTTGTTTTATAATAAATAACTTTATCAGTTGATGTTGAGAACTTCTTCACCGCTTGAGATAATATTTTGCCTCTCACACATTGTGTGCCATAACCTGCATTTTAGTCTTCTGTTTGCATAGATCCGAAATTGTTTTAATGAAATTTTGTGTTTAGTTGTGTTTGCGTAACCGTTTCTTGATGTCCTTCGTTTTAATTTCAAACGCTGGTTTCAGCCTAGAATTTAAATTTAATGCAAGCTCCAAAATTCTATCCAATTTTTTAAATAAAGAAAACAGAAGCATAAACTGTTTTTGTAATTACTTTGGAAAAACATATATTTCCCCATTAAAAATATATAAAGTCATTTCGTCATCGCAGCAACCGGTTATAAGCAATTTTCTAAAAAAAAAATTGGGATCAATAAATAAACGTCATTTAAAACATATTTTACAAACTTGATGACAGCAACGGCCTCTGTCAACAACTAAAAAATTTATTTGTATGTGTTTACTGAGAACCACTAGCTTATCCATAGGACAACAGAAAAATACAAAACCTCGAAATAAAAATTGTCAAAAACAAGATAAAGATGCATATAAATTAAGATTTTCTAGGTTCCACTGGAAAAAATATCACGTAATTGTAATTAACTTAATTTATTCACAATTAATTAACTTCGAATGTAATATTTTATAACGTGTGCTAAGGAAATTTATATTAAAATAACGGATGATGTCATAAATAATAGGTGGTACTTGGAAGAAAAAAGTTTCAAACACAAACTAAAAATGTTTTAAAAATATTTACCACTATATAGGTGCATTTGTTTGCGCATTTAACCACTGAAAGAATTAGATAGTTATGAATATATTTTTAACTTTATTTAAAATATTCAAATTAATTAAAAAATAATCATTAAAAAATAATGAAAGTCGCCACTGAAAAAATATAGAATGATGCTATAACTTCGACAAAAAAAAATATCTTCAAGTTAAATTTATTCCTAAAACGCAAAAGTCTAAATGCTATTGAAGATTTCTTTTAGTTTCCAATTTTGTTTTTGTTGGGAACTACACAATGATACTGGAACTTTGCAGTGGCATATGGTTGATAAAAATTTAAATTAACCAAAAAAATCTTTTGCATATTTGTTTTTATTCATGATATAAAAATTAATACCATCAGTAATTTAAGCTTCTGTATCACATTAAGATGTGTGTCTGTTTGCGTAAGTTGAATATAAGTTTTCAACCACATCAAAGTGAACTACCTTGTTGTCAGAAACATTAAGAATATACGCAATTTTCACTACAGTAATCTCACGAGCTATCTAGAAGATAAGGTCTAGTTTTTAAGTTCTGTAGTAGATAGGTCCATTGCGAAAGTGCTTAAGTCAGGTTGGCTATAATGTTGCGTGTCAATTAAAATCCAATGATATTTGCAGTAAATGAAGCATGAACATATTAAAAACAAACGATGAGATTAATATTTTTCCACATGATAATTTGGAGGCTACTGTATCAGGAAATGTTTACATACGCGGCGTTTAAAGGTCAGTTCAGATATCGAGTCATTGTGTTTAAATACGGAAACAAGCAGTAATCTGAAAGTAATCGCTCTCATTATTAAAGACATGGTGTTTTATTTTGTATCTCGGCAGAAATTACGCCGCGACAAAGCTGTAAACTATTACAGCGATAAAAAGAGCACGCTGAAATTACACAATCTTAGAATATTGATGATCTCCGACAAACAGGTTGCGGTTGTTGCAAATTTCTTGCTAGGTTTTAATTTCAGGTACAGTAATTTCACTTAAATTTACAGAATATAACGGTAGGAAAATGGACAAGTAACAGGATCCATCCTGGACAATGGCTTGGAAGTATTCAGACTCAATTACTGCAATTACCACATCCAACTAGTTTCCAAGTCTTTCTTGTATTTCCTTGCACTTAATTAGTTTTGAAGATCTAAAGGCCTGTTTATGCTTCATTTAGGAACGTTTCCACAAATCCCTTTGTTTCAGTCAAACACGCGTGAATATTTTATAGCACTACATACGACAGAAGTAGGTTCTAACACAGGTACTTACGCAGTACGTTTTAAGTTCATTAATTTTCAGGTACATGTTAGTGTCGTGTGGATAATATTTTCATTTTATATTAAAAACTAGGAGTAATACTTTTAAAATGTGATGATATGAGCACTTTCCACCTTGAAAGAACCCCGTGACAAATTTCTGAATCGTCGCATAAAATTGTTTTGTTCACAAGCACAAAAACAGTTGTGAAAGAAGAAATTAATTTCTTTTTTGTCATTGACAAATAAGTTATGTCGTCAATGTTGTGCAGTAATTTATTGAATATCTTATGTAGAACAGATGAAAGTATTCTACTTACATTCAGGTGTTTCTGTGGTAGTAGAGTATCCCGTATTCGATGTAAATCGATTATTTTCATTCAAAATTTAGCTACTCTTTCCACCCCAAATCGTAATATTCCTATTATAGACATTGAAATGTCATCTCAACGAACCTACCTACCCTTTACTATGAAATTTATTGTTTATGTTAAGGGGAAAAAGGGAAGACAGTAAATAATAGGTTTTTCGCATGCAAACGAAAACTATAAACTGTTGAAATGCACTAACAGGTATTCATATCTAGGTATTTTTGGAAAATGCATTTGAATTAGACAGTGAATAAACAAACGGCATACGTCTAATAAATACTACTGCAGAGATGAAATACTGAGTAATGCGGTATCTAATGTATATCCCTAGACCGGGTCGTTTTTATCGGCTTGGCATGACGATCAATCATGTTAATGGAAAATATTTACTTTTATTGCAGATGCTTTATTAATTTTAAAGTAGATAGAGTTTACAGCTATATAGTGATCCCTTTTGGTTGAAAAACAGCTTAAATTATCTAAATAACTCGGTGTCCGAGTCCGTTATCTTGACGAAAGTATTTTTAATAAGTGTATAATAATTTAGTTTCTAATTTCTTGTTTGAAGGAATTTTGCTATATATGTACGAGCTACTTCAATAGTTCCCATAATTAAAAATTTGCGGTATGCCTACGTATTAGTAAAACCGTTGTAGGCGAAACTGGTTAGATATTTTAAACAGTGAATACAGATAACTTGAATGTAATACCTAGTTTATTGCCGTTTTCTAGTTTCAAGTTAAAAGTCATAACTTAATTGATTTTTATTTTCAACGATTTAGAATTATGTCGTATAAAATAAAATATATATCTACCTATTCGTTTTCTTTAATAAGCATCGAGTGGAATTTTTGGTACAAAAAAATAGCAAATAGAGTGTCACGATTGTTTTTATTTATAAGTTTAGTAGTACAGGTGGTACTATTTTCGAAATTGCGAATTTAGTGTTGGTACCACAAACTGGTTCATTTCGAGACTTATAATTGTCGTTTTTTTTTTTAGTGGTAATACGAATACATTATTCATTTATTAAAGATTATTTCTCAGATGTTTTTTTCAAATTTCATATATATTGTTTTTCAGTTCTACATATTATGTTGTCAAGAATAATTTACGAATGGTTTACGTTTACCATTAAATTGTGTGCACACTACAATCTAGTTAAGGAACGGCAGTTGCTGATCTTAGGCCTTTATTGCTATCGATTTTTTAATATGTTCATATTTTTTATCCGGTGTGCAAAAATGTAAAAAACAAATAGAGACAAAATGAATAGTAACAAAATGAAAAAACTCAATAACTTCGCAACTTTAAGGATGGCAACTAAAAATATGACACTTTTAATTATTATTATGTTTAGGAAAAGTTTGATTTATATTTTTGGTTATTTGAGCATTTAAACAACACTATATTCGCACCACTGAACACGTGGGTTTCATTATGAATTCATAATATAAAGCTGTTATTTAAAACATAATCGACTGTGACACGATTAAATTATTACTAAACTATGGTTTGTTTAAAAAAAGCATTTAACTTACTCGATCATGAATTTTTATCAAATATGCTCCAGTGGACATAATCAATAGATTTACATTAAGGAATAACCCGAAGAGTCTTACTGATTATAAAAATACAGTTTTTGGTATAGTTTTGTGTAGGATGATGATACATTTAGTGTAAGCACTGTCATTATTGTGCTGTCACTCATCCAGTTACGAAATTTACATAATCATGTGTGCTAATCAACTTCGGACAGGTAGTAGTTATGTGCAAATTGACCAAATCGAATTGTTCTAACGGTCACCTGTCAAGAATTATAATAATTAATGAAATCTCGGGATGCATTCATATTTATTTTTAGTTACCGTTTATGACAGTGTCAAATTTTTTTCACGTTTAAACCGTTAGGATGACAAGTAAAATAATCTACTAATGCATATTTTATTAACTGGAAATAGCTGACGAAATGATTTGCCGTTTTTATTAACTTATAAATTTTGTAGTCATTAAAAATGTAACAAGTAATCAACAGAAGTAGTTGAAGAATTGTGTAATAAGTACTATGATCTATTTATTAAGTTCCAAATTTTAAATTCAAATTTTTAATATTCAGTTTTGGTTTACATCAAATCTTTTGCGGACAAACAAAACGAAAGCGACGTTACTAATTTTAATATGTTCCAGACAATAGAAAAATAAGTCACCTAATAAACCATGAAATTTATTTAAAAAAAAGGATGTTGCCATTGCAGTTATTCGACATTTTATTTGACAGTTATTTGACCGTAAATGTCAAACTGATTAACACCAACAAAGAACGCGTTGGTGTTGCCAACATAATTTTTTTTAACATTAAATTTTAAAGGTTGCTAGACAATTTTTTCTCGATCATATGCTATTACAGTATACAATAATAATAATCTAACCGAGTCAGAAAAAATGTTTTTTCTCTTTCTAATAAGAAAAATGTAATTTTGCTCCTTTTTAAGAAATAGACACTATCTCAGAATATTGTGGAATCACATAATTTTGAGACGTACGTAAGAGCACTAAACTCGGTCTCAAAAATGGTTCTAGATTACGTTTTATAATCCTCAGCAGTAAAAAGTAAAAGACAGACACTAAGCAACAGTAATTTTCAAAATCATTTTTATTTTTTAAGTAATAATGTATTTTAGAAGTTCTGTGTTGAGAGTTACAACTCGTATTCTTGATAAAATCAAAATGTATCTGTTGAAAGGCATCGAAGTAGATTCATTAAAATTTTCGATGCTGCAAGGATAATAACTTATTTAACTTAATGACAGCTCAAATGTGCATGTAACTACTAACTAGAAAATCTTAATTTTTCCACAGTTACAAAAATGTATGTTAAATTTTCGTATGTCCGTCACCGGAAAATTTCTACTGAAGAGCATTATCATATGGTAGATTAAACACACCCATTATATCTTTATATTTGTACACAGAGTAACTACAAAAAACCACTGATTCGAGTATTTATCGTTTATCAATGAAATAGATTCGTGATGACGTTAGTTACTGATGGTATTGTGGATATGACGGAAAAAACCCAAGTGGTAGTAGATTTGGAAACCAAGAGTTGTTGTCACACTCTTAAAGACCTGATCTATAAAATGATAATAAAAAATAAATGAAAGGTGATTCATTTAATTAATTTATTTCAAAGAAATAGTTAATTTATTCATCACGAATTAGGTTTTACCTAAGATTTTAATGATGATCTACAGATATATGCATGGGTTTCAGAATAAATCAAATTTAAAAAAAAATATGTCGCACTGAAAAATCTGTTAAACGCAACAAAACACTTTTAAGAAATTGAAAAAACACAAACTTTGTCACTTGGAAGAGCTCCACATGAACCTAAACACTTTTCTCTAAATTATAAAAACTGTTGTCATTGTACTACAACTATTGTGTATTTATTTCGTTTATAGAACTTAATTTTTTGATCTCATTTTTGAAAAAATACGACGTATGGTACGTTCATGATGTTCAGCGACAAAATTATGTATTTTTACAAAAAGATAGACGGTAATAAACCTCACACGTTGATCTTACTTTTTTGCCAAAAATTAACTATGGCTACTTGGTGTTTAGATTACGTTAAAAAAATCAATTGAACAAAAATTGACGTAATATTTTGAGTAAAATTCCAACTATAATGTTTAAAATGAATAAAATTAATCGATGCGCTTATTAAAAAAGCAAGGTTTGAATCCATATAGATTACATATTGATTAATCTTTTTTTTTTGTGTCTCGACAATAGTACTGCATTACAAACTTCTACAATTAATGAGTTGAACTAGAATAACGTTAAAATGTCGTATTCTGTTTTTAAACAAATATTTCAAGGTTTGGGATATCGAATGGTAGGAATATCTGCTAAAAATGCTCCCTCTTATAGATCAACCGCCTGTGAGTAAAATCCCAGAATTCGTGGTTCCTCGTCACAACTAACTTATCGTGACTTGCATTTGTGCGTAAAAGTGAAAAAAAAAAAAACTGATGCGGTGGTTTAGACGTCGGGGTCAACAACATAGATCAGTATCAGTTACTATATGCTGAACAATAGCAAACTGTTTTTTTTTTCTAGTACCTAAATGTATAAAATGTAGTTTTTTTTCAATCTTTTTATGCATAAAGAAAATGTAGCGGATTAGACTACTTCTAATTCAAGTCGCTGTCAGAAGATATAATAATTCAAAATGAATAGCTAACTTGCCTTCAAAACTGACGTTGTCTCATCCAAAACCGGAAATAATAGAAAAACATATAATCAATTTTCCGCTTCACAACCCTTGCGCTCTAGAGAATCCACTTTGTCATATTTCCACCACAATTGTTTTATATTTTTGGAAATTTAATAATCGTTCCGTGACCGAGAGTTGATTTTGTATAAATTTCCCATTACCCACATATTTTCAAAACTATTTAGACGCGGAAATAACAATCCACCCCTTTCTAGATCAAACCATAAAAATTGATGCCTTGAATCGGCCGCACGTCACGTCCTAGCTGTCTATACGCTGCTTTGGAATTAACATCTTTATTACCGACATCATCCTTCATTCCCGTATAATCCGGTAATACATTGGGTCAGCTTTCCGAGCCACTTCTCCATGAGACAACTTGTTAGATTCCGCGGGTATCGCTAGTAGCGCTCCGGGAATTTCCGGGAAAAGTCCGGTGGCTGCACATTATAATTTGTAATCCACAAAAAGGGCAATCGCCGCCGAGTAACATTAATAAAAGGAACAGATCCGTGATGGAGGAGACGACCATGCGCGATCTCGGCGTATTGATCGTCGGGAACGCGGGCCACAGCATCGCTTAGGCGATGGCATTAGTTTGCGACCTCATCTCAAAAGAGTCCGGACGCCTCCTGGTGCCTTGTGAGTGCGTGTTGATCATGGGTCGGGAAATTTCAGCGGCCCGCGGCCCTTGATGTGCGCCTACCATACGTACCCCAGCAGCCGGGGGTCGCGAACTATGGGCTGGACTCACGCTGACCACTCGGTATTCTCTACCATTGTTAGCAGACCATTTTAGATATAGATGTAGTGGTGCATCCTAGATGCTGTGCGGCAGGCGCTTCTTTATGGACACTTTTGCTTTACTTTCTTCTTCGTTTCTTTTCATTTCGCGTTTCTCTGTTGCGACACATGCTCGGCTTCTCTGTTGTGACTTTTTACCGCCAAATTGTTTTGCTTATTTTGTGCAAGGAAGCTCTCTTTGAAAATTTTAGCAAACCCGTAAGGAGGAAGACGGATTCCCTGCACGTTACAAAATGGTTTGTTGATCAGTTTAATCAAAATCACTGCATTTAGATTCCCTATCCCCAGCGATGACTATCTGTTCTTTCTTTTTCACTGAATTCTCTGAAATATATAGAATCACATGTCAAGGACTGACCACGGTTTGATGTAGTCTAGAATGTCAGAATATTTAAAATTATAACAAATCTAGAATTACATGTTTTATTTTTTTGCAAGGAATTGGAAAATCGAAGTACTTACCAAAAAATTACTGCAATGGAGCAGCTCTGGCAAAAAAACATACACATTCCTGCACCCAGCAAAAAAATCTTAATTATACTTATTACTATATAACCTATAACTAACACGTGACAATTTGTGAAGTATCTAAGTAGGTTTTGCAAAATGATAAGTACGCAGGGTAACTGGGGTATCAACCTATGAACAAGCGACGGTTTATCATATGAGGTTAATGAATTAACTAAACAAAATAAACAAGGAAATCACTAACCTAAAATATATTTCGTTAGTGAAAACACCACAGTAATATTAAGATAGTTTGGACGCGGTCACTAAGTATCTGCTAATTTTATAAGTGGTAGAACAGCCAATCCTTTTTTTTGTCAACAAGAACAAACATTGCAAAAGCGTTAAAATATATTTGCAACCGTGTTTGTAGGCCAAGTTCACTATTGTTTTAACTTTATTGCATTCATTAGAGCTGAATTTTCAACGTCAACACATTTCTGATGCATTCGATATGATAAAGTATACATGTACATTTTGAGAATTCTCTAACACCAATCAAACCCGTGACGAAATATATTATAATGTACGCACAATCAAGATCTGTTACCTTATTTAATAATTAATATCTGGTTGACCGAGCTTCACTCGGCTCGTTTGGTAGTATTAGATCAGATTAGGACAGATAATTATGCGTATAGTATGCATTTTGAAGTACACGCGCTAATTAAAAATACACATTAAAAAAGAAATTCCATAAGCAGTCTTTGTTTTAAACAGTGATAAGTGACATGTAGAGATTAAAGAACAGAAAACTGGAATTATTGTTTGACATTTATTACAATCTCATTTGTTACCCAAGTTTTCTCTCTGTCGTTCTTTTTTTTTCCTAGTTCTCTCTCTCGACTCTAGAAAAAGGTCACAACTACATTCTTACTGCCAGAAGAGTTTCGCCTCTGGTGTGGTTATCATACTGAGTTACCGTGCTCTTTTGCGTTATTCCTAATTTCTCAATCTCAACCCTGCTCCCGAAGATGCCACTTACGAAAGTGTGCGAAACGTTGAGCCCAAAAACTCAAATAACACGGTCCCATCCCGGAAAACGATCACACATTGACTCCGACCGCGAAACCTCTGAAATGAATGCTTGACAAAATAATCTCAATTCAACGCACTTTCGCGTGCCTTTTATCCGCTCACTCTTTAGTTTTCGGTAAATTTTCTCACCTCAGAAGGTGAATTTTAACGTCCTCTATACAGTGGAGTATGTTTCGGTACGTACAATTGAAGATAAAAAGGTACGTCAAACGTACTGTCAGACTGTCACCCAAACTTCTCTTATAAAACAATCTCGTGTTCGTGTAGTGTCATCTGAAGTTGCCTAGCAACAAATATAATTCACTGCCTGAAAATTGCTGAAAATGCATGAAGCTGTAATTTTCAGCAGTTAAAACTATGATCAATCGATTTTTTGACCCAAAAAACCCCTAACCTGTAAATTTCATCGAAATCGTTAGAGCCGTTTTCGAGAAACCCATTATATATATATATATAAATATATATATACAAACTTTGCTCGTTTAATAGTATTAGATTTTACATTAATGTCATTTATTAATGTAACTCCAGTGAAGCAGTGAAACAATTTTTTTGCAATTGTCATAGAAACATCACTTTTTATTTAGACATTCTGTTATTTACAATAAGGTGTAACTCGTAAGCAAAAGCCATTATTACTTCTAACAAAACAATATATTATGTAATTGTTGAACGTTTGTACTTACATATAAATGATTTAAAAGAATTATATACATATATGTGTGAGTATAATAATTTTACTATATTCAATAACACCAAAGTAAAAGTTATACATGAAATTCCTAAAGAAATAAGTACAAAATGGATTTTGATCTACACAAAACCGGGGTGGCGCGCAAGCTATAGGCTAAAATTACACCGACTACCGCTCACTCAATTTTCTCTACCATTGTTTAGCAGTCCATTTTAGATATACCTAAATGTAGTGGTGCATAATATATTTTCTGCGGCAGTCGCCTCTTTATGAACGATATTCGTTGATTTTCGTTTCGCGTTTTTCTAGTGGTCGACTTGTTTTATTTACTTGTGCAAATATGCTTTTATAAAACATTACTAAATCGCTGGGGAAAACGGATTTGCTATATATTACACAGTCGTTTGTTGTTTATTTAAACCGACTGCAGCTGAGTTCCTAGCTGCAGGAGCGATTATCTGTCTTATCATTTTCAACGACATTTCGACTTTGGCAGTATCAATAAATGTTATCTTGCTAACGGTGAATGACCACGATCTTAAAGAATCTTATCTTGTGAGTAATGTCAGTGACGAAAATATTTGGAATATATACGTAAGCATAAATCTAGAGTCTTAAATTTTTCCTTGCCTACATGACGTCAACAATTAAAAAATATTACACTACTAGTTATTTTTGTAGAGAGTCATGAAGATTATCTATAATTCCCAGACCTAAAATAGTAACTCAGATGATAATAATTTATGTAGTATTTATATTGTTTACCACACTTTCAAAATTTATCAGCTTTGAAATTAATCCAGTGGTTATTTGTACTGTTTTATTTTTCATATCTACTACTAGACTTTCGAAAAAGGTGTTATACCACAAGCATAGATTTCCAGATACATTGACTGAACTTTAACCATTTTTCAGAAAGACAGATTCATACATCAGAAGAAATAATACGAGCGAATTTTTGAAATCAGTTTCTAGACTTCGGAAAATTTCTTTGTGACAACCAATTTGAATAAAATTCAACAAATATAGGTAAAAGGTATTACTTTTTCGCGTATCAATGTACTATTGAATTGAATCAATGATTTACCTGACCCTCGGCCGATTTTTTACCTTCGTTTTCATGAACAACGTCAAAAGCTTATCTTATCCGATGATCTTAACTTCCGACGTTTGCACCATAATCTACGGAAGATACTAGAAACAAGAGGAAGTCAGTCATGGGACACAATTTAACTGCAAACATACAAAGAATACCTGCACTTTTTCAAGAATATGTTGACAATGTGTTTCAAAAAATGGACAAAAACATCTTTGAAAGACTCAGTAGTTTTCTTATTTTTGTTTTCGTTCGTGTTCCGTTTCTGTTCATTTCATTTCGGGTTTTTCTGCTGCGATACATACGCGGTTTCTCTGTCGTGACTCTTCTAGAAAATAGGAATTAGCAAATCGAAACGAGGAAGATAGACTTTTTAGCATCTCTACGCGTAGTAAATCTGCGTTTTGAATTGATTTGTTGACTAACGTAATCAACTAATTCTGACCCTCATGCAGTAGTAACCAAAAGTTTATATTAGTAAAAAGAATAATATTAATAAAAATTTTAAATTTTTAAAAATAAATTTAATTGCTCGAAATCAGCATCAGGATAATGTGCAGGACGAGAAGTATGATATGTAACATGGTATTTAAATATAACTGATGTCTTAAATAGTAAATAAATGACTATATGGCAAGTAGCATTTTTTTAACTCTTCTTTTCTAAAACACAAGTAAATCGCGAAGAGGATGGCGGATTGTGCTATACGCAACAAGTTTATTGTTTAAAATGGTTGTTGACTACTTTAATTAAATCGTTTGCATTGATATTCTCAAACCCCGGAAACCATTATCTGTCTTATCTTTTCAACTTCAGCAGCACTGCGGAGAAATGTTATCTTCCCAACGATTGAAATAATAAAAAGTGAATCTTAAATCTTGAGAAAAATGTAAGGGAGCATGAGATTTTCTCTCAGAACAAATTTTGCCTCTCTAATTTTATAATCTGAATTTTGTGAATCCTGTGTAAGCAGATTTTGTTTATTCTGTTTATTCTAATTGTTAGAATAGTTACAGTGACTTAAACGTACATTTACTTAAATTATTCTCTTCAGTTATAATTCTAAATTTACTAACTTCCTATACACATAAGCATAATGCATTGAGATGTAAATAATGTCATACTGTACAAAGGGAAATGATTTTTTTTTGGATTCAGCATATCAATAAACCAATAGCAAGCGCCTGAAAAAGTGTTCGGGTTTCAACAATTGATTTATGCGAGTTCATGACACTGTTTGTGCCTGTTTCACCGCAACAGAAGATTCTAACTAAAGTGTATGCGTAGTGCTTAGTAGATATTATTTCCATTAAGTGAGATTCCTGGCTCAGTTTAGGTTTAATCAGATCATACATAATCAGGACATCCACACAGTCGACAAGTAATCAGTATTAACTATCTGTCGCTTACAAATGTATTAAATTTTAATTAAAGCATTACTTAATGAAATGAATGAAATATTACATGTTCTTACGTTTTGTAAAATCATATTATAACCCATTCCATAGGAAAACAGTTCATACTTAAATAGTTTCGAGTCTATTATTACTCATTCGACATAACATACGAAGGAAAAAAATCAATTTAAAATTTTCCATGTGCTCTTTGATATAATTTTTCTAAAGCAATTATTTAGATAAAGTGATCTGGAGTAAATCCGGTTAGTAATCTCATTTTTTATTGCCAATAATATAATAATATCTGGGCAAAATATTTCCAGTCACTTGTTATATGACTCATTTAAGGTGATTATATCGCAAGTAAAAAAAAACAAGGGAGGTAGTTAATTTAACCACGATGGAAAAATAACCTAAAGGCAACAGCGGAACACATATGTATTAAATGTAGTTCCAAATATGCCGTCAATAGTAGCATACTGTGACAATACTATGTTATTACATATCAATATCATCTTCATCTCATAATGGTTTTCAAAAATGAAATTATTCGACTACTTGCTTCAACACTGTAGTTACACCTCTTCGCTTATATTTATTTGAGGGCCACACACAAATTAAGCTCATTCTTCATTCCGTTCCAGTAATAAGAGTAACTAGAAATGTTGTGTAATCTCAACATCATCGATGAAAATTTATTACACCTTTGCTGGAAACGTCAAGGTGATTTGTGAGGAACGCGGTATAAAGTAAACATGCTTTTTATGAGTAGACACCAACAATATTAAACATTTCTTGTAATTATATCATTACTTCATTACTATTTTGTATTCAACTGTCAGTAAAATTTTATGGAGAAAAGTACGTTTTGAAAGTAGACTAAATGCTAACACTCTTTTAATATCAAGTACTACACATAACATAACAAACATAATTCTTGTATTAACTTAATCATCTTTATAAAATTAAAAAACATAATTATTGTTGGACTTACGCGCCCAAAATTCAAACCTGAACCGCAAAGAAAATAAGAATGGGTCTACTTTCGTTTATGATAAAGTATATTCAAGGAAGAACCGAAAAATAAAAGTTTCCGAGGGTTAACAAATGTACTCTTTAAAATTATTCTTATTATTATTATTCACAATTTATGTTTGAATAACGAGTGTTTGAAAGTATCTTATTAATTTGGAAATTTGAAGTTGGAAAAATCTGATTAAATAAACAATCCTTTTTTGCCACAGGAAGTAATAATCACAAGCTGCAAAACGTACCTAAAAGCTGAAAATTTATTTTTAGTTCATAAATTAATTAGTTAATTGAATTTTTAAGAAGAAAATAACAATGCTATTTTTAAATGTAAATGTCACAATCAACCCACTGCTTCATAAACTTGCCTTTATTAGATTAAATTATGAATTTGTCTTCAAAGTAATTTTAGATTTTGAAATTGAATTACTGTCGCTTCAATAACCTGTTGATTTTCATCTGTTTAAATTTTAAAGAAATATTGTGAAGGGAATAAGTGGACTATTTCATATTTTCGAAAAAAATGTTGGCTCTAAATTTCCGCAGTAAGTGAGCAAAGGTTTGAATCGAGATTATGATAACGTTGAAGTTAATTAAAATCGAATATAATCACTGTTTTAAAATACACACTAATTACATTCGTTTGAGTTTAACGGATTGATTCAACGCATAAATGCGTATTAATAGATATAAGGCAAAATTTGCCAACTGAAAATAATGAAAAGCACTTACTCATAAATTGTTTTACATTAAAGTGAATACAGCAAACTTGATATATTTCATTAGCTATTTTTATTATATATTTATGTGTATAAGATTATTATATAAATAAGCACATTCTGCACATTTGGTGTATATATGTATATCGCATATTTTATAACAAACTGCATTCATACAATTCCGAATTCCCATAAATACACAACTGCTATATTTTTAAAATAACAAGAGTGGACTTCGTAAGTTACATAATTAACAAACCTTGTGCTAGAACATATTTTTTTTCAATTTCACTTTAGGCATTTTTTCTTTGTGTAATTATAAGGTAAAATTTTTAAGTGAACTGCTACAGATATGGTTTGCTTTGAACCTACCAAGATATCGGAAACATCATTTTAAGTTGAATAATCCTTCGAGGTAATCTTAAATTTTGTCTCGAAGGCAGCCTACTTTCTTTACGCTTTGTATACACCTAAGGGTAGACAAGTAATTAAATTACAAGATTCAGCGGAGTATACGTCACGTTTCGGGTTCGATCCTGCTGGATAAAGGCAAACTGGATGACATCCGATCTAATGTTAACATCTCTAAACGGAAGCTTCATCCACATTACCCAGCCACCGCGTTGAATTATTCTTTACCGCTCATCTTGCATTTTTATTTTCCAGTCACGTCTTCTTAAAAATGTAATGTGCTCTCCGAGCGACTTATTATGCATAATCTCGATATGAAATTTCATGAATATGGTTTAACAGTTTTTAATGTAGCTCATGTAGTCATAGTTATATTTGCAGAATATCAAAGGTTATATTGAAATATTGGAGGCTGAGAATTTAAATTTATTTTAATTGGAATTTCGCAATGGAATTGTTTGTAGACGATGCGCTGTTAAATAGCATTGTTCATAAGCACCGACAGTCTGCCAGGCAAGTTAACAAGATGATTGACATTTTAAATTGATTTAGCTTTATACAGTCGAAACTAAGCCATATGTGGTGTACTACAGTCAAGCTTATCTTGGTTATCTTTGTGGCACATATAAAATGAAATACGGCCAAATGTCATACGAACCGTAGGTATAATTTATTTCTGTTAAATGCACAATACTAACAGAACATCAAGTAAAAAATCATTCAAATTTGCGTTTTATTATCCCTTTTTACCTGTATTTACATATAGGTCTGTTACCTGGCTTAAGCACTGTTATTAGTGAATGCTAATAAAAAGTGACAGAGTCATGTATTTGCCTCATTCATAAAAACTCATGTGGGTCATTAATCTTTGATGTTCCTGTTACATTTTTGCGTAGTGATTTGCTTAATTAAACAAACTACACCTACCTCTTTTTCATATACGCAGACGAAAGTTAGCACCTTCGCTAACATGTAACGGTAAATTCGAAAAGATGAACACTCTACCCAATGCTAATATTTGTGTTAAACAAATGGAGATTATTGTATACTCATGAATTTCCTATGGTGTACAAGAACTTATTAATTTAATGCTGAGATCACCATACATTTTTAAGTTGCAAAAAATTTTTAATTGAATCCCAAATATGTGCTGGAGCAGATAACTAATCTGACCAGTGATAATTAGAACGTTTTACTGTTGTGGCGACTGAAAACCATCTGGCATAAAATTATCTGGTTGAATTTTTATAGTATTGTGACCTAATATGCCATAAGTGTTTACACTGTATGTGGTGCACATCCATTTGACGTCAAAGAAGTTTTCCAGAAATTTAAACCAACCACTTGCTAGAAAAATGTTTGATAAGCAATTAACTAAAACGCTGTTAATCGATTTTAGATTTTTAATCTTCGACCACTGAGACCAACAAGTCGGTTGGTGCTATTTGTTTCGACGATTTATTTCAAGCAAGATTTCTATAAGATGAATTTGTTTAAATACTACTATTGTATCAATTTTATCAAAAAAATAATAATAACTTGATGGTAAACGAGATCAGCGTTCCTCTTCAACTCATGCGACTGTTGATTTTTAATGATCCGATTATCGCAAAATGAAACGCTGTAAAATACGTAGCTAAAACATTCTGCAGCGGAGAAATTGACGTCATGAATTTATTATTCATCCAAAATAATGTGACTGACAAGGGAATCACGCATCACACATTCATGGGATGAACTGCGTTCAGCGTTGTCATTATTTACAATTTGCTGTAGGTCATCGTTATAGTTACAGTAGAATACGGACTTTCTGTTTTCAACTGCTTCCTTGTGATCATAATTAAAGGACAGTTTTTAAAATAATGCAAATTTTCTAGGTGTCGACGGAGCATTTATTATTTAAAATTAAACAAAGTATAATTTAAAAGCCGCGAAAACAAACATTTTTTTATAAAAACGGTTTCTAAGAATTTAACTTCGCTGGCTACGGTCTACAATGAAATTTTCATATGTTCCACAAACCAAAATGTAAATAAAGTTGACTATTTGGAATTCTAAGTTTATAAACAGCAAATATGAGGAACAAAAAAAAGCGAGTTGACATTATGTTGTAATAGCCTAACATGAACTATGTATAACAACAAAATTTCATATCCACTGAATATTTTTTCCCCGCAATGATTGAAGGACGTATTATAAAAGTAATTTTTCAGCCACTTTTCTTGCTTCCACAATAAACATGTAAAAAATTTAATTACTTAGCGACGTAATTGCGAACTAATCAGATTGGAGTTCAATCACGCGTTAGTTATAAAAGTGATTTTCAGATATCACCACGAGGGATGGTTGATTTGGAAATTATATTCCCCTACATGATTTTCAAAGGTACAAGCTTTAAAATTTAAATCTCTTTGCTATGCTATCAGTACTATCAGGTTAAAAAACTGGCACGAAATATCGAGCGAACTGAATCGACTTCTTGATGGCTTGATTTCCCTCGACAATTTTTTGCCACTTATATTATGCTAATTATAACAAAAACGAACGCACACTTAAACATTCACGTAATTTTTAGGTTGAAATACTCAATTTCGTCATTTGTATACACTCCAGTTCACATTTAAGTGGCAACGTAGAAACCCATGACAGTCCATCCGTTGGTATTCATATCTGACTTTTACTTACTAAAATTTTGCTATTAATCTAAATTCGATAAACCTTTTTTTATTTTAATCATATATTGCATTTATCATATTTCGGAATCTGGTCAAAATTTTGTTTTGAGTTTTTAGCAATAATAGAACTAAACGTAGCCAGTTTTAACATATGATCTTTATTGCATTGATGTATTTAAATTCCCCGAAAAATATACTTGAAGCTATCTGCATAAACGAGTTTCTGAAATATTCAAAGAAATCTTTGAATAAAAATGTTTTAACTGCACAGATACCTCACGCCACGCACCCTAGCGATGCTCATTTTTGTGCGCCATTTATATTCCGCAAGTTTAAACATTCTTAAGTCATAACAAAAATATAAATTTATAAATGGCATATCACTGAAACTTTAAAAAGTATAAGAATTCTTGAGAAACTGCAAGTTACAACCATATTTTGACAAATAAAAGTAATTTTAATAACAGCAAACAAGGGATAACAAAATCCTGTGACTTCTTTTGGGATTTGGTGTGTTGTTGATAAAATGAAAATAGTCCAATAAAATATGTTATACAAAATGCTTTATGCACTGTTAATATGAAGTGGACGTTAGATGGGCATGCATATTTTATCAAGTTTTACTTTTTCTTCTTGTTATTTGCGTGTTATTTAATAGAAATTTTACGCCTGAAATACCTATACGCTTTAATTCGTTGTGAGCACGAATTAAAGCGTATACTGTACTAAAGTGAAAACTAAATTCTCTGTTAAGTCATAATGTCATAAACACGTGGCGTCTGTTTAGGTCTGGGTGGATCAATATTATCAAACTAAATGGAAAATTTTTAACAAACGCATATCGGTATGTGGATTTCAGGCATTTGAACTGTTTCGAATGTACTGTCGATATCTGATATCTGATAATTTACTTTACGCACTTATAAAGTTTCTCTAACAAGACTTGCCTACGAACTTGAAACTTTTAGAGCTAAATCCGGTGTGTTTTATAAGAAAGAGAACGTCTAGACGCAATATAGTAAGTTATTGGTCCGAACAAGCTTTACTGGCTAAAGCAAAAGACAACGTCCAAATTTTGCCGTCTAGACACCTTGTTAGCTATCAGGTGAGACTATAAGTAAATCAGGAATTAAACTGATTTATGTCTTGGCGGAATACTAAGAATATTCTTCTGGGACGTGTTATTTTACGTTAATCATTATTTTACAGATTATCATAAACTAATAGATTTTAGATGCATAAAGAACCACTAGTCTTGGATAAATATTTACAATATCATTATTAGCATTTCCGCATTTTAATCGGGAGCCGTAGGTGTGAATACAGTTTCTACAATGCGTTAGATTCTGTATTACTGTTTGTTTACTCATTTGTATTCCAAGCGTTTGTCTAGGTTTAAATTATGTTAGAATTTCATTGCAAGGTAGTACTGGTTTCTGATTCACTACTAATAGAACACAAAGACATATAATCACCTACTAAGAAGCAAAAAGGGAAACTTAGAATTTCTATTTTATGTGGTAAACATAAAGATATCTGAGTCTTTACAATGTCATAAATTCAAACTATTTTAATTTGAATAAACGTACAAAGATTAGTGGTGTAGTTTTGAATAAATAAACTATAATGTCTTTAAATGTTTTTAAATGAAATATTTAATTATATATTGTATCTGTATTTTGTAATTATTACTAGTAGGGGAACGAGGGGCTTGTTGTAACAGTTTTTAGGAAAACGAATATAATTTGGTATCTATTAGCTGTTTGACCATTATAAAAGTATCTATCGGTAGTCTAACTATTCCCCTATTGGACTGAACAGGCAAAAGGTCAAAATTGTTCATCTTCACTTCACACCAGGCATTTTCTTAAAAAAAGTGCATTGTTACAACTTGCCCCGTGGTTGGGGCTAGTTGTAACAGCCATCATACAGGCAGTACCAGTAAAAATAAAGCTGATGTTGATACATATTTAGACTTTATTTTTGAAAAATCAACACAACACTTCATTATATACAATTTTTTTTCAGTAAAACTGAAATAAACTTTTAGAAAAAGAGTTAACATTAAAAATTTGAGTGTTGTCTTCCTTTTTCTTAATATATCTGGAAAGCGATAAATGGCATAGGTCAAAATTTTGGCTCGCTTTTCGTATGCTAGGTATGAGATTTGTAGAAGTGAATTTGGGATAAGTTGTAACATGTTACAACTTGCATCAAAGCTATTGTTACAACATGCCCCGTAGCACAATTTTCTACATTTAATTACATTTCGTCAAAATTATGTGGCTTAGCGTCAAAATGTGTAAGGAATATCAAAGCTGAGTAATTTTTGAGCTACATGCAAAACTAAAAGTTTTAAATTAATTAATAACTGATACGAAAAACCAAATTTTACTAAAGCAATATTTTACATTACTTGGTCAAAACGAGACACGTGCACACATCCACTTACTGCGCTGGCTCAAGGAACAGTGGTTGTGATGACATGATGTCTTATGGTGCAAGAATTAAATTCAGTAAAATACCTGACGTTAAAGAGTTTAAATTGTGGGTAAAAATTTAGTGTTACAACTTACCCCTGTTACAACAAGCCCCTAGTTCCCCTACGTATTTATTTAAGTAACTACCGGTAGCTGATGTTAATCTTGGTAAATATTTATATGTTAATACTTACAAATATTTACTTGTTCTGATTATACCGATTATTATTAATTCAATTACCACTTATCATGCTTAAAACATTTGACTTTGTTCCTACATTATAATTTACAAGTTATGAATTACAGCCGCCAGTACAGTGTAAGCCTACTTTTGACATTGTTCTTTACAACATTCAATGCAAGTTTCGGTTCCCTCCCACGTCCAAGAGTATTAAATACATGAAAAAATCATATAATAAATTTGCAGGTCATCCATTTATATGAGCCGCCTACAGTGTTTGTTTATTACATAAAAAGCAAAAGTTGTCGCTCGTAAAGAGTAAAAAGGGCTGGGTCGAGGATCAGTCCCTGCATGACGCCACTGTCATTCGATTAAAATTCCACTTGTTGTTCATTTTGTCATAATTAATTAATGACATGAGACTCTTTAGGTAATAAATTAGACGCTTCCAAGTGCAATGATCATTGTCAGTGCAGTGTCAACGACATCGAAATTCGTTGCGTGCACTCACAAATAAATAGGATAACCTTAAATTAAAAACAAAAATATATTTGCATAAGTTAGCAGCGTTCATTTTTAATTTTCGTTTTTTATTATTAACGTTCATGTTTCGTGCTTAATTTTTTATTTTAAAGTTATAAAAGTGACCTACTGCATGCAGTTTATTTTTATGTGATTTAATAATATCGTAAGTGGATTCGTTAATAGCAGATGTATACAACTGCGGACACAATAATTTATTATTCTACCCTTTTATTTCTTGTTAAAATTATATTAAGCAACTTCATTTTTATAAATAAAATTCACTTGCGAAAATACGTACAAGTTCATGGTGTTATGAATGTGTCATGGTACAAATAAAAAAGAAAAATTAATGCTTTGGTGCCATTTGTAGATATACCTACACTATTTTGATATAAACGCATCGTTCCCATTTCAACAGGGACCATGCAGCCACTTTTTTAATAAATTAATCAAGGTGCTATATATCTTTAAGTCTTTTGAAGTGGCTGTAATCATTGTAATCATTGCTATCATTAATTACATTATGATACATGTTTTATTCCGATAGAAGAAGATTAGGAATGTATTTAAGAATTGTTATGAAATCATTTTATAATTATATAAAACATTGTGTTTACAGGTTAGAGTAAAATAATAATTTTTAAGTTATAAATTTACTGTTTTGTCTGTTTTAAAGATGACATGAAACCTTTCACTTCCTTTGGCGCCAAAAATGTAAACGATGTTGGAAAGTATTGCAAAATATTAAGAATTTAATAGGTAACTCGCGGATTATCTTATTTTTCAAACAGAACATTCTCCATTTTATTACATTATAAACTTGTCTGTACACAAGGTTGGTTTTTTCGTGTTTTATCTTAACAGTTGTTTAATTGTTATCACTAATATTCTTTTTCGTTTCTAGAATTCATTTAAAAAAATAGGTTCTTTATTTTCTTTTGCTGGTCTTACATCAATTTTGTTTTTCTATTTTTATCTGGCGGACATTATTTATTTCGATTTGGTCGTGTGAAATATTCAAACAGAATTATGGTAGGAAACAAACTGACAATGTCTCAAACAATAATTTTTCATACAAGTGTTTCCATCAGGTGCTTATAAAATTGTTTTATTGTGACTGTTTCGATTTTCAGTTACCAAAAATTGCAAAAAAGTTGCACTCGATTTGTTAATCTCTTTTAAAATTAATAAAAATATTAATGTTGTTTATGTTACAACTAGATTTCCATGTTTCTTTAAAAAATGTCAGCCGTACAACAAAAAAAAACGCTTTCGTAAAATATAAATTTAATGTAGTTATTAAATGTCACAAAAGAATTGAACAGATCTAGCACATTGCGTGAAGAAATTTCAACGATAAATGGGCGAGTGTTTCATGAATAACAAATTTAGCTTATTTGAATTTAATAATTCAATCTTTTTCAACAAAAGTTAACTACTTTAGTCCGACCAGACATTAAATCTCAGTTTTTTGAACTATAATATTAAAAGAACATCCACAGAGCTAATTAAAAAAAAAAGAACTTTTTAACGTTTTCAGAAGCCACATCGAAAAATGATCCAAGCAGCAAACAAATGAAAAACAAATTTGTTTGTGCTCAAGATGTTGAGTAAAAACCCTGTCTTCACGTCTTCTTTAATTGTAAGATATATTTTTCGTAATGATGTGCTTAATGTGTGGTAGGTGTTTAGATAAAAAAAAAATACATTTAAACTGACAATTACGAATGCGTAAACACTCTTTACACTGTTTTGCTCGAGAACATTTTCAGCGAAATTTAATTAATTAAGTAAAATATTCACATCTAAGTGGAATACGTAATTTTTTGGCAACATATTTTAACACTTTTTTTTGTTTTCAGTTGGTGCGTTTATAAAGATAAAACAGTAGCTTTTATAAGAACTTAGATCACATTTCTCCTTTTAAAATATTGAACTATGCCATCTACCAAACGACTACATTTAAACAGCGGAAAAAATACCCAATTACATCAACACAAAAGACTTCCTTTCAAATGTATGTCGGCAATAGACTTTACACTACCTATCTTTACGGTGATAGTCCACGGTCAGCTGTTTCAAATAAATCAGGTTTAGTCGTTAAAAAATAACAGCATCTAACTTATCGTGTTGTACAAACATTTTTATCTTTTCTTTGTATTTATTTATCTACCTGTGCATTACCTACTAATCTCAACACCGGCTACCAAGAAATTAATTGCAACTAGTCGTAGCACGATTACTGAATAACGGAGCAAACTAGCTAACAATGACAAACGATGATCCCGATTTGTAGACAGCAACGGTACATGTACCTTATATCCGCGCTGTATTTCTTCAGCTAATAAAACAAGAAAGCTTTCAACAATAGCGTCTCAAGTCCTTGACACAAATTTAGCTTTTTTACTGCCTTTGTACCGTTGTCAGGTCTGGTGAACTTACCTAGAGCTTACACAGTGTGTTAAAAATGTATGTAGTTGAAAATGGCACTTGATACAACCCTAGATCTCAAAAGCACAACTTTCCCCTTTAGACTACAACATCACGTAAAGATACTATCGGAGTGAAATAGTTTCAAAGGCAAAGCGTGACATTTTGCGAATGTCACAGTTTCCAATGGAGAATGCATGCCAGCAGTGCACACCTGATGGATAAAACATACCTATTTAACAATTTAACTTTTTAATAAGAGAGAAACCACGTTAATTGAAAGTACACTCGTCTACTTCCAATAGTGAAAATCCCCTTTTTATTGCAAAATAATAGCACTTTCCTTAGGTAATTTATTTGCCGCAATTAAACGTAATAATAAATGAACTATTTATTATTAAATATGGCGGCGTAATTGATACTGACGCGGGCTATCTGATAAAGGTCATTATCACTAATGTGTACGGACGAAAGATTTACCGGCTCTATGTCAGACACGCATCATGTTACGCATTTGTTGTTATTGAATCAGACGACATTGTGTTTTACGCAAGAACACAACGATCGTTTAGTAAACACAGAAACATACCTGATAATGTAAACCCACAGCAAAATAATAATAAAGGCTTCAATTGTAATTTTCGAGCTAAGCAGTCGGATCCAATTATTGTATAAATCTGATTCATACATATTCATAACTTGGTAAAGAGTAACGTGAAAAATAGGCTTTCGTGGGAGGATAATAATTTTGAAGGCTGATACAGATTCTATCTCTAAATGTTAATTGTTCTTTCTCTTTCATAGCTAATCTATATGAGCGTGCGATTGATTAAATTATTAATTAGTTTGAAAATATTTTTATCGAGAATAAAATTAAATATTTTTATTGATGTTTTAACTCAGTTTTGCTTCGAACAATTCGAAACTTTCTAATTTTTATTTTACTGGTTCCAAGTAAAAAAGGGAAATATTATTTCATGATCTGATAATTTAGAGGCTTAAATTACCCAAAGATTCAGATTTTTATAAAAAATATATATAAAATTTTGAGGGGATTTCACCACATTTTGGTTAGCATCTACATGATACTCTAAAATACATTTAAAATTTTACAACCCTCGGTCCAGTAGTTTTGCAGATTATCTGTCTAGTAAAAATCGACACAGACGATAGATAGTTTAATGATACGAATATTTTTGGGGCTAGATGTTTGACTTTATAGCGTATACATATAATGTGAGCATATCCAATGAATTCTGAATTGTTAATTAAAAATAAAATAAATTTCTTAACTGACGTTTCATTAATTTGAAGTTTGATAATAAATTCCCTAAAGTTTTACAGCTCAAAGTCTAATTTAAACTTATTTAATCAACGTACACTGTGTATGTTTTTATTATGAAAAGCCACCGTTTCTCCAGGACTAAACAAATGAATTATATATCAATTATTGAGATTTTCTTTACAAAGGATTCAGCAAAATTTAAAAACACAAATATTATTAACTAGGCACATTATAAATAAATCTGATGTAAATAATATGATGTGTTGCTAAAAGGAATATTTTGTCTTAAAAACTAAACATAAGTAAAGGATAAAGCGAAAAATATCGACATAACAGATAAGTATGCTTTTAAGTAAATAATATGTTTAGTAAAATCTGATTTGCCGTTAATGTATGGTAATTTCAAACTCATCAAACCAAATTATTGTTTAAATGTCAAATCTATCTTATAATTGATAAGGTTATTATTTAACAATGAACGTTGCTATCCTAACAGAGAAGTAACTGTTTTATATTAACTTTTTAGCTTCTTCGCACTGTAGATGATGAGTATTGTAGAAAAAATGTGAACAAATTTTGACATATGATTCCTTTAAGCAACACAACCGCAATCTCATTAGGTTCTATAATTATACATATATACAGTTAATCAAATTTGCAATCAATATATTTTAGCTAAATACATAAGGAAGATCACAAAAAGTGTTACATAATTCGACACACTGTTTTATTTTTCTACAACAAAAATCTTTCCAAATGATTACAAAGTTTTTTAACTTATACATTACGTCGGTACTTTCTTGTGGAAGCATTTTTTGTTAAGATGCAAAGGATACAATTCCGTGAGGTGGTTTAGTTTGGTTTATTTTCGTCTAACAGTCTATCGTCACCGAACCAATTACCAAAAATTTTATTAAGCTGATCTGACCTGAAATAGATCGCGACATGATCCGTCGATTATTATGGGTTAAGAATAGGTCTCAACTTTTATCGTTACATAAGGGGGTTATCCAAAAAATAACAGACAAAGAATACAGGATCTATTCTGAATTCTTCATTTGACGCTAGTTCTTAAATTACGTACAGAGAATAACTTAAAAAATAGTACATATATGCAGTGGCGGCTAGTCACCTTTTAAAATGGGGGGTCACCATTTGATTGATTATTTAAATATGAAGGTATAAAACAGGTTGTTAATTATTACCAATTAATAGACGAAATTGTGTGACGGAAATAAATACAAAAATACATTCAATAAAAATAAAAAAGTCTCTGGTTTTGCCATGAACACTTTTATTATTAATAAATTGGGGGTGGCTCTCCCTAAAATGTTTCACTAAAATTTTACCGTCATGACACAGAGGACGATTTTTTATTAAATATTCAACCGAATCCATTATTTTTATTTAAAATTAAACAATTTCACTGGCGCAGAGTGAAAATTAAAACCCGCAATTGAGTTACTACTGGTGGGCACTGTCGGATCAGGACCCGATTCCAGTTTAATACCGCGACTAGACGCACGGTTTCAATGGCAACGGTATAAACAAAACGTCTAAGTGAACCATGATTTGGTCTCCGTCTCTGCTTTTCTCAGCCAGCACTTCATCAGCAATAACATATCATATATTTAAGACACAACAGCTTTAGATGTAAGTTTTGATACATGTAATACAAGTGGGGCGAAATAAAAAAATTAGTTTTGATCATTATGACACAAATTTGCGGATAATTTTTTAAATATTGAAAATTACTATTTTGCTATGTCCAGTGTGTTTGTAGACGTTGTAATTTTGGGGGGGCACGTGCTCTTTTGCCCCCTGGCACCAGCCGCCCCTGCATATATGAATCAATCTGTTTTATCGACACATTTAATTCCCCTAAAATTTTGAAAAACATACCGAGTAAAATTAAAATTATGTAGTACAAATATCAAAATCAATATATCCAACATTTATAAAAACAATCCTGATTTAAGGCAGTGTTGAAATAGTATCTACAAATTATACATACGAGTATATTCGTCTGTAGTATGTATTAATTTTTTTTATTTTAAAACTCAAAAATGAAATATGTATTACTGCGGAGTGTTTAGTAACGAAGTAGCGAATAAATAATTTTATCTGTTAGGACATCTGCTCGATATTTATTCCACATTCGGTGTATTTACAAGTTAAAATATTTCACGAACGCTGCAAAACTTTTGACATATCAGACGCATTTTCATTGAGCTTTTAAAAAAGCCCAAATTGTTGAAATTAAAAACAACGAATATGTCAGACGCAGCAAAATGTTGTAATTTCCACTTGAAATATCCCAAATCAGGAAATTTAAAGCACGTTTTGTCTAACATACAAAGAGAACTTAATTTTATAAAATCTCTTGAGATTATTGAGCTCCTTACGTATATTCAAACTAATTTACCACTAATAATCAATAATAAATAATGACCCTATTCACAGTTTGCGACACAACTGGGATATAAATATCAATGTAAAAGCAGAGCTTGCTGAATTTAATAAATCGACGGTATATTGCAGTTTAATATTTATCTTCTAATTCATCAGAGAGACATTTCCATAAATCTATTAAAACTTGCATGCAGGCTTTGAGACGCACGCTTGCCCGTCGTCGTGGAATATGAATTTAACAGTGATTTAAAGTGAAACAACATTCAATAAAACAATCTACTCATGTAGTTAACAACCATCTACCGAAACTGAAAGTTTTGTCTATATCCACACGTGGAGTTAAAAATTCTGTATAGTAGTTATAAACATCTTTGATCATCATTTTTTCATGCGCTTAAAATTTGCGTATGAATACGTAATACAGAGCGTGGTTTTTGAACATTAAAATGTTATAACATGAAAGTGCAAAAAGTCGCCTGGTTGTCTACTAAAAATAACCTTCACAAGACTAATATTGTCACGCTTGATTTTATACCGTTTTTAGATCATTGTCTGTTATTAATAAAAATCAGTTTCGATCAGTAGTTCGACACGTGTATACTTGAAACCGAAGCTCTTTCAACGTTTTATCCTATTACTTACGCATGATGGATCATGCATAACAAAGTAGAAAAAATATGTTTTTTATAGACTTGTAACTTTTAATGGATCAAACGAAAACTGAAAAAAGTACTTTGGTTAAAATAGTAAGTTTGAGTTAATTAAAAATTGGTCTAAGGTTATTTAGGCAGCACTTCCTACGCTTCTGACGCACGATCAAACAAATCCAATTTTTGGGAAGGATAAGTAGGTACATTTTGATTAACGATTTATCATGCTTATGGCAACTTTGCAATGTTTCCGACTATTCAACAATTTTGATTTGTTTCTCTACTTGTCTACGGTAAAACTTCGAGGCGGATTCATAAATTATGGAAGTATGTTATTTTATAAAACGTAAATAGCATATATTATGCAAAATTTTTGACATAAAGTCATCAAATTGTTGGTAAGAATGAGCAGATAAAGCTTATTTAGCATTCTAGTTATATGTAATGACCTAATAACAAAGGCCACTAAAATAATACTCCTGTAACTTTCAACAAAAGTTAAACATGAATAATAATAATTGACAAAAATTGACAGTTTGGACAATTATGGTTTAGTAGTATTTGTATGTAGTTCAAAACTAAAAACGTAATTTGTAATATAAAACTAATTGTGAAAGAGATAAGCAGAAATTCTTATATTAAGTGTTATCCCACCATAGGAAGATTAAATAGCTATATATAGGACATAATTTAGAATCATGACATTCGCAGAATATTTGATTAATTAATTATTCTAATAATTTGTTACTGACATTGAACTCAATTAATAATGCCTGACTCTTTACATTTTTCGTAAATCTTTTCTTCTGGCATTGTTTTGCTGAAAAAGAATGACAGCTTTCGCTGGTGTTTCTTTTTCCTCACTCAAAAATTCTAGTGTTTTCGCATGCCAACATTTCCATAAAATGATTAATGAATTGTTTTTTATAGAGTCCGGCAGCTCATCACCATAAGGACGTATTGCCAACAAAGTATGGGTCCAAACCACAGACGACGGCATCCGGAAAGCACTTAAAAATCTCTTCTAAAAATGGCCATTCAACATCTAAGACTACGTTTATCCACTCTGAAGTAAGTAGTGATTGAGTTATATTTTAGAAATTCTGTAGCTATTTTAAACAGTAACGTGAATTTTATTGTTCAGAAACTTTCTTGATAACAGCTGAAAGCTCTAATTCGTGCAAAAAGCTTTCAACCTTGCATGTCTATTTTAACCAAAATTAGACCTATAAATAGGTCTGTAATAAAAATTATTGTTATTATAAACATTGACATAATGATAAAATACACAATGCGGCAGTAGATTTAAATGGATTGTTTCGGCGCTTCACCATGTTGTATTACTTACTTATATTTCGTAAAAAAGTTTTGAGAACAACGAAAAGAAAGAATGCGTTTCTTGTATTTGTGACTACTACAACGTAAAACTGCATTTCACTGCGTTATGTATTTTATTCTTATTGTTTAGTTTACGAAACACAACAAAGCGAGCATGTGTTATTTGCTTCAAACTGTACTTTTCAGTTGCCATTATTGGAAAGCAGCAAATCGTCTTCAAGACTTAACCTCAACCAGAGCAAGACAAATTTAACACCGAGCTCACCGATGGTGGATTCATTCCCGGCCATCAATAACAATCCCAGAGGAGTGGAAAATCATGGGACGACAAATAACAATAGAGAAAACAATGGCTTTCCTATGACACCGACGGGTAAATTTCAGTCACATTATTATTTTATGGGTTTCCATTTGCGGTATAATACAAGTCGGCCTTGATTCGACTTCTAAATATTTTATTAAATGAAAAACTGCTAAATACAGAAAAATACGTTGGTGTTAAAGTATCTAAAATCTGTGTTAATAAATTTATTCCAGTGAATAAAAAGTGAATTTACAAAATAAAACGTGGGAACAACTACATATTTTAACGCTAGTTTATTTTGCCCATAATTATCATACTAATTTAGTCAAATTTTACTTTGAGATTAAATATGAGTTTTTTGAACTTTGCTCTAAGTATTATAAAAAGATGTTACATTTGCAAATTAGTTTTAATACCATCAGTGTTAGTTATTTGTGTAGAGAGGCGTCAAAGACTGATGTTTCATCACAAATGTGGGTATTATTTGCTGAGGCGAAGTCGAGTAACCATAACCACGTGATTGTAAAAAATAACTTCGCTGACGAAATGTCGATTAATTTTTTCCTGACATCGGCAGAGTTTATAAATAACTAAAACAACATATTTATCCATTTTTTATTTCTTCATGCTTTCGTAATGGGAAGTGTAGGTTTATTTCTTCAAACTCTTGCTAATTTTGGAAATCAGACTTATTCGTAAAAAATGTAAAGAATATGCTTCAAAAACTAAACTTACATGTATATACTGCACATAGGTGACACGAGTGTAATAATAACTTGCATTAACATAGATTTGCTTTTATACTTTAGTAAAGTTAAATAACTCGTCTTGAAACTACTTTACAGATTTCTTAGAATTTCTCAAACAGGATGGCTTAAAAATTACAAGAATCACTTACTGTATCGATCATCTCAAAAGCGTTTAATCGAATTTACTCGAAGTTCTGAGAAGGTTATTAATGTTATACGCTTTGTAGATTTTTTCACTATACTTAAATGCTATAGCTTTGTGAAAAAAATGTTTTAATGACGAATCATCTAAAAAAATATTGGCGTTTTTGTGGGGTCATCTGGAAATGGCAGACTAAATTATTCATTGTCATTTAGGAACTTTCACCAACTAATTAAACGCTTGAAAATGTAGCGATTATTGATTTCAGATTCGCCACAGTTTTACCAAATTTATTCGTTTATATATTTATGTTGATTTAACTCCACATCGATTTTTAGAAAAATGTTGATGAACAAGTGTTATTAAATGTGCAGAGAAAAAAGCGATTCTGTAGGAGACTGTATTGCATGCCATATTTTTTTAACCTAGTAACACATAATGAGTAAAATCTGAAAAATTATTAAAAGAAAAAATGTAAATAGATAAAAATGGAGAGTCCAATCTTTTTCAATAAGGATATCTTTTTGAAACACATTTTCTGGTTGATGAAATTAAAAATGTTAGATTAAATTTGATGACATTAAAAATTAAGCAATATGTTAACCACATTAAAAATATGTAAATACGTGTAAATAGTGTACGAGAAAATCTGAAACAACAAGTAACGCATGTGCGGATGATTCATTAAATATAATTTTTTAAAATGACGTCTACATCTTGATTCCTTTACTAATAAATATCCTAGATAAGCAGCTATGCTTCCAAAATTCCAGAGAAATTAGATGAGTTATTTTACAAGCATATCCAAAGACTTAAAGCATTTTAATATTACTTAATCAGAAGGAGCAAGCGTCTAAAACAGTATTTTTGAATAAATATTTGGTTTATAATTTTAGAAAATTTTAGTTCGCAATTTTCAAAATTAAAAATAATCTGTTACGAAATATTTGAGATAAAATAAAAATTTGATGATTCGTATGAGTAAAATTAAAAGAAAAAGTAAAGAGATACCCAAATGGGCATACAGGGTTGCATTTAGAGTGAAGTTCCCATTAAAAAAATCCGTTATATCTCTGCAGAAGGGATTTTTTTTTAATTATTTTCGAAGTATAGCCTGGATTTATTTTATTTCAATCTTACGATGTATTGTACAATTCTGTTTATGTGTAAGTGTTGTGGATGGTTACTGTGTTTTAATAATATGTAACTGTTAATTAAATTTTAATCGCTAATTTAGACTTTTTTTGTGATTGATAGTTTATTACAAATTGAGTTGAAAACTAAATTCGAACCCTTGTTATCCACTTTTCAGAAAAAATACAACAGACAGTACTCAAATAATAAAATAAAGCATATTACACCTAACAACACTTTATTTACAAATCCTGTGGATTCTACGCAGGGACGCTCTCAGTTTCAATTTATTCCTTACGGTTTTGTTTACGTTTTTATTGGTTCTAGAGAAATGGAACGTTTCATGTCAGGAACAAAAATATAGGCTGAAGTAATAGAAGTTGATGTCGGGAAATTCGAGAGATTATAATGCAAAACCTGTATCCACCGTCATTCAAAAAACGTTTCCATTAATCTGAAAGACAACATCAGTATCTCATCCATATGTCGAATACAAAATCATTTAACTACATATGCTGAAATTATACATTTAGAACAACTATCGTATGGCATTCGATACCTATGCTATCCAAACAGAGTATAACGAACTTTCTACGTCAAAACTGATTTCAAACTAAAATTACAATTGACAGCCCTTTTTTGTGATGTCTACTGATGATTTTGAATATACAATCATATTATCTGTGAAATTATATCTGATGCGACGCGAAATCTTTGTACCGGACTTTCATACATGTTTCTTACATCCAGTAACCCGTGAAATTTAAAAATTTGCAGATTTGCCACTTCTTTATAATGGTAGATTGTTTTAAAGTTTTAATTGTTATGGCTAAAATGTCATCTATCACAATAAGTGTTATATTTGAACTATCGTTGGAATTTATAGTTGCATAATACGAAAGAGGTGAAACAAATCAGTGCCCATTTGGATGTTAGAATCATTTATGAAAAAATCGTTTTATTTTGCCTATTAGTCGTGGTACTCGCATTTGTGTAATATTTAAGATTTTATTGATCTTTATTAATAAGGAAAATACGGTTTATTATTAAAATCTTAGATGTCTCAGCAATGTTACGGTTTTATAAATACTTACATAGATCATAATTATTAAAAAGTAATGATGATAATAATAATAAACCCTCTTACAATACCGATGTTGGCTCTGGAAGTGAAAACAAATAAAAATATATGATCTAATGCCTCTTTTTAATGTTTAGAAGTTCGTCACATGGTCATTTCTCATAAAAACAAAATTTTAGTTCATGGTCGTGGGATATGAATACTTACTACTCCATTAAATTATATAATATAGAATGTTTATAACATCGATTAAAACGTCAAACTGTTGATGAAAAGTCAAAGATGTCTAACTTGCCGTATGCAACAATACTGACTACTCAACTTAAATGGACCAACATGTAACGCTAGTTTCACAATTTCATTATTATCCTCGTTTCAACAATGCGGCAAAAGTCGTCCTGATGTTGCCATAAGGGCACTGTTTATTTCCACACACTTAGACACAAATGCTTCCCAAAATAGTAACGTTAAGAGTGCAGAAAATTTCACTCAACAAAAATGTTTCTGAAATGTTTTTCACTCAGTCACTGGTTACACAGTTCCGTTAGTTGAGGTTAACATTTTACTTTTTTTTAATAAAGTGTAGGAGAAAATATAAACTCGTAACTCAGCCATATTCCAAAGAAAAAGACAGAAATGGGGACTCCTGATTATATATGTGTATATGATTGCAGTGAATAGGTCAAGATTTTTCTTTTATAATCAGATAAAAAGTTAAACATATGGGTAGGTTACATGAGAAAAACTTTAACCTGTAGAAAATAATTGTTACTTTCCTAGCGTAAACTAAGGAAATATTGTAATCGAGTTCATCGGGCAACTAGCTACTTTTTTTAGTTTAATAACTATCGTGTATAAAACAAAATATCATATGATCCAAAAAATTTGTATTTAGAACAGGCTCTAATTAATACATGGCAAGCTTATTCTAGTTCTTTTTAATAAACATTAGCTTTCTGTCTATCATGCTCGACGTGCAGTGATCACACCCTACCCCGAATACAAATTTTGTGGATCATGTGGTATACTTCGATATTGGCTATGCCTTCAGAACAGTACGCCGAAACTAGACCTAGTTTGTTTACGTGAATAAACTAATCACTATCATCGATAACTGAAATGTTTTTGATGGACAATATACTGTATTGAAATCGCAGGGAATTTTTAAATAAAATAGCGACGTTTATACACTGACGATAACAGGAATAAATGTTCTCTAGTATTTTACTATTTTACAATAATAGAAAGAAATTGTTTTCTTTGTTGGTGGGATATGTACCTGAAATTAGTGGCTATACGTGTAAATTCGTGTACCAATAAACAAATCAATAAATAAAATAAAAAAGTTGACTGTTTGGGAGCCATAATTTTTAAAGTTACGTACATCATAAAGGTATAACTTTGAAAAGTAGTTTTAAGTCAACTTTAATCACGAAAAATTATGCAGATATTTTTATTGTAGGCACTTATTTGAACATTCCCGACACGCACATGCTAAAGTTTCAAATGACCCAGGGTAAACAGGCAGTTTCGCGTTTGATAAATGTTTGGAACATTTTTCCCTCCCATTTTGGGTTTAATAACGTATCCATTAATTAAGCTTGGAATTCGAGTGAGGGAATGTGTGGAATATTGTTGCGCATAAACCACAAGTTGCTGCTATTTATTCGAGGAAAACATTTGTTTTCGATAAATAAAATTTTCATTCTATCATTCCAGAGGCTCTTCGGCTGTACGGCAACCGTCTAACAGAGTATGAGAAGACTGAAATAGAGAAATATTCCAAGATCTGGTATCTCGGGCTGAATGCGTGCAAAATTCATGGGGAACAAGGCGGATCGCAGAATAGCGGCTACGACGACGAAAGTGGAAGTTATATCAAGGTAAGTCTTAGAAATGATCGTCGTAACATTTTCAAGCAAAATTAGCGACGTCTCCGGTGCAACTGTAAACCGAACAATTTATCATAAAATTTATTCAAGACATTTATCATCAGTTTAATTCAGTTCCCAGCGCTTCGATCCCTAACTTAATCATAATAGTCCCGTCTTTTACTTTAATAATCGTTTTCCATAATATGCGTGACTGTGTTGCCTTAGTAAATTCTTAATTTATTCAGGTTCTGCACGATCACATCTGCTACCGATACGAAATTCTAGAAGTTATTGGGAAGGGTAGCTTCGGACAAGTGATCAGGGCATTGGATCACATGACCAACAAACATGTTGCCATCAAGATTATCAGGAATAAGAAAAGGTTTCACCATCCAGCTTTAGTCGAAGTTCGCATACTCGATCACCTCCGAAAGAAAGACAAAGACGGAAACCACAACGTTATCCACATGTTAGAATACTTCAATTTTAGAAATCATCTCTGCATAAGTTTCGAATTATTGAGGTTAGTGGTTTCTTTTTACGTCGCGTGTAACAACTCCTAATCAAAATTTCAAATACGAATCTCGTTATTTTCATGACGATAAGTTTGCTGCTTACTCACTTAGACCGTACGCGAATGAATTTATTTTGAGATTCATTATACTAAAATATTTAAGATAAGAACGACTACCGCAATTTTATATGTAGGTTTTCGGCTCGTTTAGTTTTTATTTTAATGAACCTAAAATATTTGTGTGTGTTTAAAAAACGGCATCAACAACTTCAACTCAAATAAAACTAAAAAAAAAAATCTCATTATTTGTAAAAATATGTTTCATTAGGCTGTGTTTAAGACTAACAAATAGTAGTCAGTTATGATCCTACAACAATTTTCTATGTGTTAACGATTCGCGATATTTTCGTCGTCTACCTTAACTACAATTTTTTGAAAACACACTAAAAGTTTCTACCGTCAACTTTACATGTATGTGCATGAAATCGAACATTTGTCTACAGTAAATATGACGACAGACATCGGAATACAGAAGAAAACTTTATAAATTTCATTAAAAAATTATAACGGTTCCATAAATTTTGAAATGTTTATAAATTTCCAATTTGTTCACTTAGTAGTTTACGCTTGTTTTTATTGATCTTTTGGTATATTGTCCTTTTTTACAAAGGTGGATATATAGCTAATAAATAAAGACGAAGAGAAACTAATTTTTTAGTTCTAGGTATTTTGTAGACATTTATTATTATTAGTTTCGTATTATCGATAAATAGGTTTAAATATATTAAATCTATTCGGTCAGTAGTTGTCACTTTGTATAGTGATAGACATGTGCAACACACAACAAAAATTTACATATTAGATTCTTTAGGTTTTTTTTTTGCAATAGAATAAGTAATTAAAAGATTTATTCATTTAAAGTAAATTTTAAATAAGAAAAATTTACAATGTTCCATACTAAACATGTTTTCTATTTGAGAAAAACAGTTTTATATGAAATAATAACACTCTCAAAGAGGGTGTGCAAGAATTAAATAATTTTTTGATGTTAAGTTTCAGCTTTATAATAACGAATAGATAAAATCTGAGATTATATTTCTAATAACATGACAACCCAAAATCAGTTCCTTAACAATAATAAATGAGACAACTCAGAGCACAAAATAGCATTTTTGAAAATTATGGAAGTATATAAGTCGTTCGCGAAACGTATTCTTATGTGAGAAGTACTAGTTCCACTAAATTCACGAATAACTATTTTTATAGTATAGTCTTTACAATACTTTGTTAGTGTTTTATGTGTTTAAATAACAAAAAATTACTCCTATTTATTTTAAAATATATACAAAACCGCTACTATAAATTTGTAAAGTAGGTCAATACCACTCGTCCTATGTAAACAAACAACTTTATTGTATATTCTGAATGTTTACACGATCTAATGTCGAATATTTACAGACTAAATGATGGGTTTATTATTGCTATATTGCCACCATTATATGCATTTTGTACCATAAAATCAAACAGAAAATTGACAATTTGTGCATATGTTACAAAATTTATTACTTGTGACTGTTCTCCATAATTTTTATTAGGAATTTTACTTTATGGTCAATAATATTAAAAACAATAAAAATTATGTAACTAAAATTAGGTAGGTGGACACTTGAATGAACAAATAAAAAATATTTATTTTGCAGCGGCTATTATGACAATTTTACATAAGGTCACATTATTTTAAACTCAATACTTGTTGCTGATGACTTTCTTTGTTTATTAAATCTTCTTTGTTAAGACGTTTAGTTCCAGCAAGACTGACCATATATATCTTAAAATAGCTAAATTAAAAAAAAAAAACTCGCTACCAACAAACTTTGATTGGATTTTCATTTATATGAGGTGTCTAAATAAAAACCTGGTCAAGAGTGTTATATCACCAGATTTTGTTTTTTTTTCCGTATGTCGTTTCCGAAATGAATTTTAAAAACTGTCAACGGCTTGTCACTTTGACTGCTGTGAACTAATAATCATTAAACTGAGTTTGACGTCGAAATGACAACTGTCACGAACACGATGACAAACACTACGACACTCGGAAAAATCCTAAAGAAAGAAAGCAGCGCTCTTGATCAGGTTTTTAATTAGACACCCGTTATAAGTAATGAAGCTCCAATGAATCAACCACATTAATTTTTCAAATCTTGAAACTTTCTTCCAACCCTACTTTCACAAAAAGCTATACCTAGTCCGAAATATGATTTAAAAAAATGTATCTTCAGTTCCATTTTTCTCCTTGTTTTCCAGAACATCCTGTAGTACTTGAATTAAGACATTAAAAGAATCGCACCCATACATGTAAATCGCCCAATTAACAATATAACAATGCATTTATGCTCGAGCTAGGCTTCCTGTAAAACAACAACGAATATTTGTGATCGTGACAATGCCATTAACAACTTCCTTCGAACTAAGAAAACCCAATAAAGACAGTTCATTACCTGGAAGGAAACAACCAGCAAAGATTAATTTGCTGCGTGGCGTTGTAACTTTGATAACCTTCTCTAATAGCAGCACTTAATGAATGTATTAATTAAAATCAGGAGTTTTGTTACATGCGCCATATTTTCATTTTCTTGCAAAGAGTTAAGCTTACAACCAAAATTTATTACAGCCTTAATCTCTTCGAATTGATTAAGAAGAACAGCTACCAGGGATTTAGTTTAAATTTAATCAGAAGGTTCGCCAATTCCATGTTGAAATGTCTCAGGTTGCTCCAGAAGGAGAATATTATACACTGCGACCTCAAGCCGGTAAGTTACCTAAATTTACATTTGAAAGTAGCAGATGTCATTCCAAGAGCCCACATTTTGCGATAAATCAAAAATTTGACAAAGACTTGAATTTTGAAATGTAAATGGATGTTTTATTTATTGATCTGGGTTGTCGTTGATTTTTTGTAGTCTTAAATAAGGTGTTTTGTTTATTATATCATAATTACAAAAAATACATATCATATCTACTTTTGGTAAAAGTGTAATTTCTGTAACAAGGTAGTAATACTCACACTATTTGGCCTGTCACTCCAATTACCTCCAAGTCGTAAGATTGTAAATTTATGACAAAGTAAAACGGAGACTGTACGTGGATAGCTGGCATTCATATGGAGATACTTTTCCGCCAGATTTAACAAGCACCATTTCCATGGAAAATCTCCATAAAGCAATTCGCAACCATCACGATTCATTATGTCACACAAAAATGTAAAATGTGAAAGTTCGCCTTGAATAACTTCCAAAATTATCTTTGTATAAATAAACGACAATAACCTTTTTTTATATTCTGGACTTATTTAGCAAGAAGTTAATGGTGTGTGATTATTGCGGAAAGATAAAGGTCGCGAGGGTAATGACAACTTCTAACGTGTGACGTAAGTATCGTCATAACCGGTGTTCATTGTTGTGTGACGAAGAACTCAAGTGTGAAACGTCACTTTGTCTAGAGTTGTGACGTTAAAGGTCTATTTGTGAGTTCACATATTGTCCTTGGACTCCTTTTTAACTAAAATGATTCTAAATTGATAACAACGATCGGTGTTCGATATTGAGTCAAGGACAGCTTTTATGAGTAGATGAGTGACATACTAAAAAGATTTTATTAATAGCCACCACGCATACAATCAAAATTGTCTTTTCTTTAATGTAATAAAATTATTATTCAAATTTTAAAAAGAAGCTAAAAATAAGTGCAGTAGTTTTTATATTTTAAAATCAATTCTGTAAGAGGTTCGAAACTACGTTAATTCGCACGAAACAAAGAACGTGTAAGTAACGATACTTGTGTTTAGTTGTTGAAACGTCATATGAAGGTATTTTGTTCTTTTTACACTCAAATTAAATTAATATAATATCACTAGAGCTAAAAAGAACAATGTAACGAATTAAAATTGTTTTAAATTTTAATTATAATTCTAAGAATTGCCCAGGTACATTATTTTGTCGTTCTGAACACATTTTTATCGAGCATTCACCAAAATGAGAAGGTTCTCTTTTCAGTTATAGCATTGTGGTATGGTATAACATACAAAAAATTCGTACCCGTATTGCCTCTACTGCTATCTCTGCTGTTAATTTTATTCTATTTCTGATCTACTTAAAATTAAGTTTTTTCACACGAAATTTTAGCCTAATGTAAGTACAAACACATGTAGTAGTAGTATTGTCAACATTATAATAATCTCACATCTGTCCGTTTTGCCTATTTGGCATTAATAAATAATTTGTTGCTACAGTTAGTAACTAAGTGGAAACTGTAGATTTATTTTTGTCCTTCTGATTCTGTCTTGTGTTCGATTTCACGTAATTGTATTTTCAAGGATGGGTAAACTGCAATTTGTTTTATAAACTTTTCATTTAAACTGAAGGAAACAAGATTTTAGTGCAGTTTAAACAAATCTTGTGCTCTTATTAGTAAACTAGTGCAAATCTGAATTATTGTGCGTAACACCCTGCACACAATTGAAAAATTTGATGTTTTAGTAATATTTTCCCAAGAAGAATATTTGAAGTGGTTAATCTTGAGCACAAATTTTATTACAAGCTTACATTTTAAATAGCTTATAATTTGTAAAATATAATAAATTTGGGCTTACTCTTCATTTCTACCCTGATTTCATAACATCGTCGCTTACCCTCAAGTAAAATTATTACGGCTTGAGATAGGAATCCTCGAAGTTTGAACATTCCATTTCCATAATTTGTACCAATCATGAAATATGTATATTTAAGGTGAACTTTTACTTTACAAATAATCCTTTAAAATCATACATACGCGCTCGTTCTAGATACCTACTCGGTTGTCGTCTGAAAACCAGGCTTTTATACATATACCCGCAAAATTATTAATGGATAATTTGTCTCTCGATAACGATGGCTTGAAACCTAAAGCAACATTAGAATAAACATCAATCAGACAGATACCGGCTTGAATATATTTCAGAGAGGACGCTTAACGATGTTGACACTGAACCCAACGCACCCCTTAAATTCAGTTTACCTTGTGAATTAATTGCATCATGATGTTATTCGATGAGGTAGTGAAGAAAGCTTTTATACATTGCGTGCTTTTAAGGGTTGATCTCTACACTCGCTACTAAATTACCAAATTAATTTTGTCGGGAATTCCAAATTAGTCCTAGTGTTGAAGATTACAAAGGCTTAGTACAATAACGGAGACAAGGCGATGACAATGGCGAAGACAAAGCTCGGTCTTACTTTATTTGGAAGAAAAAGTTCAGCAATTTCCTTCAATTTTACACGCCCACATTAATTTTGATTCAGTCTGACGGCTTAATAGATTACTATTCTTTCTAACTTAGAGATGGCTATATTTATATCCTCTGTGCGAGGTTTTTGACCCTGTAAGGCGTATTGTACTTTTATTAGACTTCAAATAATATTATTAAATTACTTACATTGATAAAGGAGCCGGTTGGTTAACAAGTGGAAAAAATACATTTTCCTTGTTGCGAAAATTGATATTAATTGCTTGAGTATTATGTTCGGCTCGAAAGTCTAATTGTGAGTGCATTTTCTGGTCATTTATAAAATATTACCATTACAGTTTTTAGGTCTGTTTATTTAGCTAGTAGATAAGTAATGATTTCTGAAACATCAAACTTGTAATAATTAAGATCTAATAACATTTACTGCTTTCTCTGTTTTTATAATAATAATCTTTACTCGGGCTCAGGGTTTTGACTTAACAAAACAATCCGTTTACCGACTCCCTTATGTTAAGAGGAGTCCCTCATTATTAAGACTTATTGTTACGAAATTTTAAATATAACTTGTTCACACCTTTTGCTCTATAATGCAGAACAGTTTCTGATCATCTCCTTTCTAGCATTTTGGTGAAATTTTTCGTCACGTATTTAAAAAATCAATATCTTTATTGTTATGGAAATTTCGTAACGCAGATGTCACCACTGTTTTCAGCTTACACAACTCTATACATTACCCGGGAAACGTTGTCGATTTTTTTTGTCGAAAATGAAATACCCACACTAAAAAGAAACTTGTGTCGAAGAACCTGCTTTTGTTGTTTCTCACTTTCAACAAAAGACATCGACAACGTTTTCCACATAAGTTGTAAGCTGAAAACAGTGGTGGAAACGACGTTTCGAAATTTCCAATAATTGAGATATTGATTTTTAACAATACGTGATGAAAAATTTCACCAAAATTTTAAAAAGAATGATGATTTAAAAAAACTGCCTCCGTGTTATCTAGATAAAGTTGTTGACAACTTATATTTAAAATTTCATAGCAATAAGTCTGTTCATAATAGTGGATATACTACATTCTGAAGATGTATTGAACATCCTGCAAGTGAAAAAGGTAGGGGCTCGTATTAAACTGTTAAAAAAACTACTCTTACGATATACTTAGAGAAAGTTGTGGACAAGTTACATATAAAATTTCACAATAATGAACGTTTTAATAATGGAAATCTTACATTCTGAAAATGCACTGAACATCCCATAAGAGCCAAACGCAACGACTGGCCTTAAAGACAAATCCAGATTAATAATGAATGAGTTTACTTTGCCGCCACACATATACAGTCACAAACCAAGAAACTTGTTATCAGACTCCCCATTTGTTTATTTGATAGGCGTATTATTATCAGAATCAGCTCCCATACGGTATCGAACACAAGCGAGGACTTACAAAAGTAAAAAGAATGAGTCTCAAAATAAGGTCATGAAGACACTGGTAATTATTGTTTTAGCAAATTTGGTAACAGTATTCAATCACATTAACTATATTATAAAAAAATTAAAATAAACTTCCAGAACCTTCTTTGTACTTCATTTAGACCATTTACATTTTCACAAAAAAGGTCAATATACGATACAAATACACTCGTGCTTAAAAAAAATTGTGCGACGAAAATGGTATTGGATATTATTCGATGAGGAAAACAATGTAAAAATCTGTAGAAATGCCATAACTGCATAATACACTCCAGCCATTTGAATTTAGGAAAAAAGTAAACAAATAAATTTTATTCCATATCACACCTCGCCTTAAGAGGAGTCCCTCCCTAACTTTGCCTCATGGGATTTTCAGAACATAATAGCTCCTAATAGACCTAGTTATTAAATTTAAATGTACCCTCTCCACACCTTTCACTATATAACGCAAGAGTTAGCATTTTGGGGAAATTTTTCATCACGCATCTTTAAAAATCAATATCTCTATTATTTATGGAAATTGCATAACGTAGACTTCACCACTGTTTTCAGCTTACAGAACTCTATCCGTTACTTGGGAAACAATGTCGATTTTTTGGTCGGAAATGACAAGAAAATAAATCGGCAATGTTTTCCATGCAGCGTGTAAACCTTTGTAAGCTGAAACAGTGGTGAAAACCGCGTTCCGAATTTTTTTACAAATGTTTGAGATATTGAATTTTTAAAATACACAAAGAAAATTTTCACTAAACCTTCAAAAACAATGATGATGGTAACCTGTTAAAAAAACTGTTGTGTCGAATAAGTTGTGGACAATTTATATTTAAAATTTCAAAACAATAAATCTGTTAATAACGGAGATATTACATTCTGAAAGTGTAATAAAAACCCCGCCAGTCAAAAAGGTAGGGTCTCGGCTTAATATTTATACATAGTATTATGCATTTATTTTCACCTAATATTGACAGCACTGTAAAAATTACATGTTTGGTTCAAAATGATTACAATAGTAATAGTTATTATAGAAGTATAGCTTACCAGTCCGAGGAAATAGGAGTTCATGAGCAACGGCAAATGTTTATTGAATTATTTAAACGGAGAGGGCAATAAAAAACACGATCAGAGGTGGCCGTGGATTTTTGAAGATTTATTTGTCTTTGATAGAATTTTTGGCCAATCAGATCATCGTCAATTGGAAAGTTTGAGTTTAAAATGCAATAATCAACGACATACTTTTAAAAATTCATAGCTGTTTTGATCGTTTTTTATTGTTCACTCGTAAGTAAATTACAATTAATTATGTTAGTAAAAATAAAAACTATATCTATTTCGATCATTAAAGAGACGAGTATTTACAGAAAATGAAGCGACGCTTCGGCAGTAAACCGTAACCAAACGTTAATGCAAAGTAGGAGTGAGCTGCTCTCGGAGATTTGTAAACTTTAGGGAACGAAGTTTTGTTACTTGTTTAGCTTCCTTATGAATTTACTCAAAACACAGTTACAAATATTTTACGTAATTTTGCTTGTTTCTGCTAACGTAATCCGCTCATTATTCACTTTAATTGAAAGCGACTGAGATATAACTTCGGAGATATTTTGCGAATTTTTTACAAGCCAGCCTGTCAATTTGTAACAAACAGGAGTTATAAAACTACACTCGCTCGATATCTACTTGAAATTTAGTTAGGCCTAGTATAAATCTGAGGGATGGAAGACGTGGAAAACTTCATACATAATTCAACATTGAAATTAGTGTACCGCCAAGCGAAAGTAAAATGCGTTTACGGAACACATAAACACACAACTAAGCTTTTAGCGCGTTCCTATTTTTCTGGCATAATGACATTTTTATCAATTTTTTACAGGAAAATGTTCTATTAAAGCAGAGGGGAAGCAGTTCGATAAAAGTAATAGACTTTGGAAGTTCATGTTATACAAACCAACGGGTATACACTTATATTCAATCACGTTTTTATCGATCCCCAGAAGTAATTTTGGGACTTACTTACGGGACTCCCATCGATATGTGGAGTTTAGGTAAGATCAAAATTGGAACAATTTTATTGGGAGGTAATATTTACTTTGCTTTTGTTTAGGTTGTATATTAGCAGAATTGTATACCGGTTACCCACTGTTTCCTGGTGAAAACGAAGTTGAACAACTTGCGTGTCTCATGGAGGTGCTGGGACCACCACCTGATGAACTTATAGCTGTAGCCACAAGAAAACGACTATTTTTCGGTAAGTGTAAAAAAAATACCACAATGATTAAATCAGCAGCAGATTAATTTTCCGAGCTTTTTTGTTGGCTTAGATAAATCGATGATATTCTTTCAAAATTACTATTGGCACAGTAAATTAGTTGGCAATAGAAGTGATTTAAAAAAAATCTTGGGATTGATTGTAATAGTTACGTTCGAGGTCATCGATAATGAAGATGACCTTTATTTTTCAATTGAGAAAGCTACGATAAAAATCACATACATAATGCCCAGTAACAATATATCGATTTAAGAATACACAGTTTTATATGTTCGTATCCTTTTATTATTTAGCTGCAATTAAGTGTTATGTACTAGTGACCATATCACATTTTTTAAGTAACCACTGCATTTTTTTGTTGATTTAAATAGATCTGCTGGTTGTCTAAATCACAACACAAAAATGTCCATTCCTTGGTAAAATTTGCTTTGTAATAATGGAAAATCTACCTAAACAACAAGTTGTCTTTTAATAATTTAGTATAACGTTACTATGAATTATCTGTACTATTATATGTGTGCATTTCTAATTACAATGGACTGGTTTAATAAGTAATTAAAAAAATATATAAAGATTTAAACTTGCATAATTATATAATGTTTTCACTGTTAGAGACTTTTATATGTCTTAAATTTAAAATTTCCAGTAAATTTTGTAATTTTTTTCAGATATATGTTTTTTTAATTCATGTAGGTACCTTTTCTCCGATCCTTATCTTCTACTTCATTTTTCTGTTCATAAAATTTACAAATTTTTTTTATTTAATCATAAAGTCTTGGAACATTAGTCATTTTTAGCAGAGAATGCATGTCTGATAGTAGGTTTTCCGGAAACTTCAGTAAAGTTAAAATTAAATCTTTTCTTTAATATTTATATTTCTCCAGTGCACGTACAAGTTCGAAAACCTTTAACAGATTGTGGTGTTTTTTAACTTCGTGAGAAAAGTTAAACACAAAATGTTTGTTTCTTCTTGCATTTCAAACCAAAATCGTTTTCATTGTAAAGTATAAGCCAATTCATACTAAATTTGGTTTCTGCACAATGTTATTTCTATTTTTAATTGATCATGCAAAAAATCTATTAAGCAAGTTATGTTTTGCCCATGTAAGATAATACTGTAAACCTCGGCCTTCGGCTCAGTCAGCAAATTTTTTAGTCTTAGCTAACAATAAGCACTGCCGTCCTTGACACTTGTAAATAACGATTACACAGCTTTCAAATTTGTATAAATTATTTGAAAACACTTGTTGCAGATTCGCGGGGAAATCCTAGATGCATCACAAATTCGAAGGGACGAAAACGAAAACCAGGATCGAAAAGTTTGTCTATTGCGTTACGCTGTGATGATCCGTTGTTTATAGATTTTATATCAAGGTGTCTTGAGTAAGTTCTTTTTTTTTTTCACTACCTTTAACATTACTAAAATTCGAATTTTTATAGATGGAACGCCAAGAAGAGGATGACACCCGACGAAGCACTGCGGCACGAGTGGATCCTCTCTGGCACTTCTGGTTATCCAAAATCTGGAAGTGATTTAAGACATAGTCATTCCGAAGTTAATGTGGGGCACGATAGTCACTCGTCTAGTAGCACGTCTGGTAGTAGTCATTCTCGTATTCATCACAAAAGTGTTGCACCAAAGGGTGATAAAGTCAAGGCCAAAATTTTAGATACTAGATTACATGATAGTACTTCTAAATTAGACTCAAACTTGAATGACTCGGGAACTTTTCTTCCCCCGATTCTTTAGTCAAGTTTTAAAACTAATGGGCCAACGATCTCCAATAAGACCAAGTTTTATGGTAGACTTTAGTAAACTAGATATTTGTTACCAAAATGTTGGTTGGAATTGGAAACAATAACAGTTTCAATAATTCAAAAGACGTATTCATCCTAAATGTGTGAAGATTTATAATCTTTCAGGTGAAATACGGATCTCAATTAAGTAGATGGAATGTTCAATTATTGAAGCTGCTATCTACTGTTGTAGATTTTTAGTACAATCATAAACGTATTAAATATAGAAACTTTTTCTTCTATCTAAGCAAATCTGTTATCAAAATGCTATAAAGATTGTTGTGACTGATACATATTGCCTAAATGTATAAAAATAAGCTATACTAAATGATTAGAAATGAGACATAAATATTGATTGTTAAAAGCTTGATATTATTCTTTACGTATTATCTTATACTTTTGATATTCGAGTTTTGCTTACGATTTCTCTGTTACTATACTGTCTATTACTAAGCTTCCAATTCAATGTAATGGAGAAATTGTTACGTTCCATCAATTAATCGTGCTGTTTAATAAATTTTAGTAAGACCTAAGTAAGATGTTTAACCATATAACAATGAATAATTTTAACGTAGTTATAGATTTTTTTAAATTTGTTACTTTGTATCCGTCATTTACTTTACAATCATAATTGCCAACATATATTATTTAATAATGTATTAAAAATGTTGTACTAATGTAACTTAATGTCCTATAAATGAAAGCGTGACCCATATACATTTGGTCACATATCTTACATTTACTGTAAATTCCCCAATGTGATATATATTGATAATATTATATAGTAGCCTAACTAGTAGTTTCCTAACTAGTTGACCATTTACAAGGTATTTCATAATCAAAGTAAATCCTCTCGGTTGACCACAAATTGTGCACTTTGATAATTTCATAAGAGAAATTTTAAATTTTACACGTAAACACTGAATCATAAAGTTTTGAGTTTGCTTAAAATATAAAGATGTAACATAATGTTGTAAGTTCGTTAAATAAGACTGAAATAACATAGAAACTGGTTTTTTATTTCAACTTTTACCAAAAATTTGCTTTTGCGATGAAAATCTTGATGTACGTACACCTAAATTTATAAATTCATCAACCAACTTTGTAGTACCTATTTATTTTTTTATAATCCCTCAACTATATATAATTTTCGCAGTTTCCACACACCAGTAGACCACCCTTACCGTTTTTAATACTTAATAATTTAATAATCTAGAATACATGATTATTTACTGTTCGTCTAAAATGAAAGAAGTTTTTCAAAGTTAAAATTAATAGAAAATTATTTGCGAGCTATGAGCCAAGAACGGCTCATCTCAGTTAAACCTTTTAGCAATTGAGTATCGAGTTTGCGAAAGTTTAGATCTGTCCGATTTTATAGACGACTTATTAGCTGGGAACAAAACGTCGATAGTTAAATGCTAGCAAAAATAGATGTTCCCATTTCCCTGTCAAGTTTCGTGTTTCTTTTAAATTTAATGATTTAAGCTAGTGTTTTTCGTTCCATATGCTCGTATTTTTTGTATCTTTGTTATAGGCTAACATGCTTACATCAAATAAAGTTTTTTTGCTTATTTTTTATCATTTGTCTGTAACAAGTTAAGGGCATAAAAATTCCACCCTGACAAGCCAAAACCGGTCCCGACCATTAGAAAGATATTTAGGTTTGAGTGGTTTGAGGTGTCGTTGACAAGATTTTAATGAATTTTTATTTTTTTAATCTTTAAATGCACTCATTCACATTGGAAAGATGAGTGCATTGATTAAATACATGCAGGTGGTCCATGAGTAAGAGTCTGAATAAATTTGAAAGGCAACCCAAAATACATTTTCATCACAAAGGTGGATATTATTGTAATTACAATTACAGTGGCGTAACTACCGGTGTTCCATGTGTTCGCCGGAATACGGGCCCGCTTCTTCAAGGGGCCCGGTCCGGTCAGACGAACATTTTTTTTTATTGGATTTTTTTATATTATTGAGCAAATTACATCCCGAAATAAAAAATTCGAAAATATGCGGTAATCCCAGGATCGATCGTTCATTGCTATTTACGATTTTTTTGCTGCAAAGGGCTGGACCTCTGGCGGCATCTCAATATATCATAGACTCAATAAACTCGGGTTTTAGCGACCGGAATTAAATAACTCTTTTTCAAACTTGCGTTTTTAAAAAAGTTTATTACGACCAGCAGTAAGACAGTATAGCAACAAGACTAATTAACAATTCAAAATTGAGCATTATATACTTATGCATATTTACCGTATTGGTAAATACATGATATTCTATTGATAAACACATGATACAAATAAATGACTAATATAACTCCGGCACCGGCGGTGCAGCAGCATCTGTTTCTAATAAACCTGTCGCAATCTTTATGCGACAAAAGTATGACTAATCTATGATGCAGGACAACAAAATGCTTAAATTTTGTTCTCAGATCTTCAATGAAACTTTATGCTGTAATAAGACGTGAAAAAAAAATTCAGTTTCAGTTGTGTTTTATGAAAACTTTTGTATTTTCAAAACTATTTTAATTTTGTACTTGTGGTGCTTTTTTGGAATGATAAAATATATCTGATTAATCTTTTAAGTAGAAAAAAAACTGGACCACGAAATTATTACAGAATGAGTACCTAGTACCTGCACTAGTTTCACTGAAATTATCACAGCATGTTTCACTTTTCTTACAATACCTCTTTCGGTGGCTTCATCGGAAAGATCTTTTTCGAAATTAAAAATAACTAAAAATTTTTTAAGAAACACAATGGGCCAATGCAGATTATCTTCACTGAATCTCTCAATTGAAAATCAAATTGCTAGAAGCTTAGATGTGTCAAATCTTGTATCAACGTGTGCCCATTGCAAAGCAAGAAGAAAACAATTTTGAGATAAAAAAAAATGGGCATTGTTATTTCTATATTTTAATTATATGTATTCAGGTAGTTATTGTATTTTGTTTTTTATTCAGTGTTTTAGGTAGAATGATTTTAATAAAACGTAAACCCTAATTGCAATTTACTCATACTTTACTCATTATACTCGTATTTTTAAATATTTTGATTTCGGTGTTCATTAGGGGCCCCACAGTGTTGTAGAACACAGGCCCGCAGTTTAATTGTTACGGCACTGTTACAATAAGAGCATTAAACATAGTAATCGTAACTCTTGTCAAGAGTTTTTACAGGTACTTCAAATTAAAAGAAAAAAACGTGTTTTACTTTTAGCTAATGCAATAATTTCATTTGGACACCGTAATTGGGTTAACGCCTGTTGGTATTCAATTAATAATAATAATAAATGTTCGAAGTGTTTTCCCTCATATCTTTCACATGTGCCAATCCGATTCCAAAAGGATTCTGTGCAAAATACGTACGACAGAAACTGACAAATTTTAAGCATTTCGTCAAAGTTTGAAGTTCAGATTGCTATGTTCTATATTTAAAAAAATTCAAAACAAGCATCTAGAAAGTAATGATAATGTAGTTATTTGGTTGCGTTTTAAATTTATTCAGACTAATAAAGAGCTCTTTATTACTCGTGGACCATTCTGTATTATTATGTGTTTAATTAATGATATGAGGTAATAAGGATACTAATGTCGAATAATGGACACGTGTATTTTTAACATACACATACCCGTCAGTTGGTAATCTTACAAATACTTTCTGGAGTATCTAATTTTGTTAAGACAAGTATATAGGTTACTAGTCCCCAAAAGGTATAAATAAGGTTATATGACCATCATAAAAGTAGGTGACAACAAATAATTACCCCCTTTGTGTGGTTCGCACTAAGCTTACCAGATGGCAATAGATCGTCTTCTAAACATTTCTTGCTCACATTTAACAGGGCCGGCTTTCAAAGCGAGTGGTTATTTCGGAACCCTCAGCGGCTGCAGGTAGTAAAGAAATAATGGAGTGGTGGATTTACATATTTAGTGAAAGCCGCCCCTGAACTACACGACAACAACCGGTCGAGCTGCAGTGGACACGTTATTTACGACCCTAAAACCTTTTCTATTGTAAACAACTTAACTTCGACACAATGGGATAATTTTATGATGGCCAAGCATTATAGCTTTTGGACTACATATAACATTATTTAAAAACAAAAAAAGTCTTTAGCGTCTCCCTCAAAAATATTTTATACGATATTTTTATAAAATAGTGGAACGCAAGTAAAAGGCAAATATAATTTGTGACTAAAGAAAATTAGAAGAAAAATAAAATGTAAAGCGCATATTTTGTAGTAAAAAAAAAGCAGAACAGAAAAAATATGGAATCGAAATTTTATTCGAAAAAAAAGACTACAAAATCACTTATGTCATTTGAAAATTTGCAAAGTGTTTAGTCACACCGAAGGCCGATTGAAAATTGGATCTTCAGATTCTAGATGCAATCACTATTGTTTGAAGTTCCCACTTAATATGCGTTATGTTAATGCTAAGTATGTATGTAATATCTAATAAGTAAATACACATATATCTGTTTTTAGTGTAGTACTTGCAATGTTTTTCTGATTTAAAATTTTATAAAAAAATAAATGTTTGCATATACGACCAACAATACAATTCTCTTCTCATAAGGAAATAGAAAATTCATAATTACATTACTACAAGTTATACTCTTGATTTTATATGTACTTACATTGTATTTTTATAAAAAATTTGTAGAGTTATGTCGTTAGATAGATTTAGCAACTGTATTTACTGTTGAAATTTAAAATTAAGGCGCTCCATTCCCACCACACCAGTCTAGTAGTATTGGAACCGCCAACGTAATAAGTTCCACTACACTAAAAAACCGTCACTGACAGTTGACAGTCCCTGATTGACAGTTGACAGAAAAAAACTGTTCTTCAACCGTAAAACTAGTGTGGAGGTAACGAACAATTAGTTAAAGTACAACTTCAGAGATCGTGTGTTATTCAATTAAACAATGTTAGTATAAAGTGGTGCGAAAAAGCATTCGAAAATTAAAGACCATTAGATAATCGTAATCGATATTTTTGGAAATCGACCGGTTCCAAAACACAATGGAAGCCCTTATTCCAGTAATTAACAAATTACAAGACGTTTTTAATACAGTAGGATCGGATGCCATCCATTTACCTCAAATCGTTGTTTTGGGATCTCAGGTAATTTTTTATTATAAATTTATTATTTTATGTAATTCATATAACCTAATTGCAGAGTTCTGGCAAGAGTTCGGTTATCGAGAGTTTGGTGGGAAAGTCTTTTCTTCCAAGAGGAACAGGAATTGTGACACGAGTGCCCCTTATTTTACAGTTAGTTTATTGCCCAAAAGATGATAGGGAACATAGGGCTGCAATGGATGGTAAGTCATTTGTTGTGTATTTATACATTTAAAACAGTTCCAACAGATACACTAATTTATGTGAGAAAGCTTATGAATAGATGAGTGAATTTTAAAATGTAGTACAATAACCATTCACTACATAGTAAAATGGGTAATTAGTCTAAATGTGCACGATTTTTCATGTATAATTATTTATGTGTTCTAAAAAAGAAAGGATTTATTTTCAATTGTGTAGTTTTGACACTTTCTTTATTTCAGGAGGTGATTTTAAACACAATCCCCGTTTCTGTATCAATGTAGAATCACATGACCATTGTTTATGCAATTTTGATTATCATCATATAGTATTATTAATAACAATTCAAATAAACCAACAAAAAGTAGTAAAACAATTTTTAGCACTTCAACAATTACAATTCTGTTTATTTAAAGCATTTTGTTTTTATTGTTTTATTTTTAGAACTGCAAACTGATCTTAATTTAAGAATTTTAATTTATTATTAGCAACAATTGATCAGTCCTGCAGTGTAGTTGTAATAGTAGTTTTAATTTTATTACACTTTTTAAAACGTACAAGTTGCAACACTGTAAAAGGATTACGTTACTTATGGCCTATTGAAACGCTGACCAACTGTTACAGTGGTGTTATTTTTAGTGTTGCATTGTACAAGTCAAATTAATATATGTATTTGCCTCCATAAAAAAATGCCTTATCTCAAAATTTCGTAAAAGGAATTATCGCTTAAAATGTTCGGCGTGATATGCTATTGCGCCTGTTTATTAATCTACCCTAATTGTTAACTTTTACGTAATAGTTTATTCCAGAAACGAAGTAGCGAACCGTTTTGAATTTTTGATAAAAAACTAACATTTGTTTTAAACTCAATAAAAATAGATCTTCATAAACTTAAAATAAAGTGATCAGACTAGATCTCATTTTAATAGACTCTTTTCCCACGGTGTTATCAAAAAACTGTTGTACCAAACTCCACGAACTTTAACCAATTACAACGAATAATTGTATACAACACTACGCGAGAAACATTTGAAGATTTTCCTCTTGTCAGAAAGAGCACACTTCGAAAATTTGCTGTCATAATACAGTAGCAGGTATTCAGTTTATTTAGCCAAAAAATATACAGCACTTTTTCACAACATGATATGCAGTCTACTAATTTTTTGTCATGTCTGTTATTATTTAAAATAGTCTATCAAACTTTACTCATAAATGTTACATAAAAGCCTATTTACGCAAAAAAATTATAGCTGAAATCAGTTAATACTCTGGTAAAACCAGATGTGATATGTTGTCGCTGGTACAGAAACTCATAAGTATTTTGAAAAGAAAAATCGACCGTTTTCGAGATTCCAAGCGCTCGTACTTCTTAACAGTGTATGAGAGATAATTTACTTTTTCTTCATGGTCGTAATGGTTTTTTTTGTAACTCAAACGTTTCCATCTGATTCTTTTTAAAATCGTCCATTATAAAAATTGACTGGAGTGAGATTTTACGTCAAAACGTCTTTTATGTAAATAACAGATACTTTTTACCTTGACATCTATCCCCTGCTCGTACAAATATTTTGGTAAAGAACCCGATATATATCATGTGTAGTAATTTTATTAACAAACTTGGAGATTGTGACATTTTTAATATAAATATGAAAGATCTTAAGTATCTGGCTTCAGGTATTTTCGCAAGAGATTAATCATTTATTGTTACCTATGTTGGTATGTAGAAATTCTTTTTTACTTTATATTATCTTTTTGTTTTTTCTATTTGTTAAGTAATTCCCCATTTAGCCTTAATGAATGCTCAGGTATCCGGTATATTTATTCATTTATTTTTTTTATATATTTACTTTTTTGTATTAATAAAACTTCAGTTTCTATCAATTGCTCTGTAATAGGTTGTGCAATAAACACATTATTATATTATTGAAGTGAAAATACGTCTGTTGCTAATTTTTAGGAACAGTGGAAGTTGAAGACTGGGGAGTTTTTCTTCACTCCAAGAATAGGATATTTAAAGATTTTGACGAAATTCGGCAAGAAATTGAAGTCGAAACAAATAAAATCGCTGGCAGTAACAAAGGGATTTGTGCTGAACCTATTAATCTAAAAATCTATTCCACCAAAGTCGTTAACTTAACATTAGTGGACTTACCTGGCATCACTAAAGTACCCGTTGGAGATCAACCACCCGATATTGAACAACAAATTCGTGAAATAGTTCTAAAGTACACCTCTAATCCCAACTCGATCATTTTAGCTGTAGTTACAGCAAACACCGACATGGCTACTTCCGAAAGTTTGGCCATAGCAAAAGACGTTGATCCAGATGGACGCAGAACTTTGGCTGTTGTTACCAAGTTGGATCTTATGGATGCAGGTAAGATTTAAAGATAATCCTTCAACTTTGTTAGAAATCATTAAACTTAACGCAATTAGGAACTGATGCAATTGATATCTTGTGCGGGCGTGTTATCCCGGTAAAGTTAGGAATAATCGGTGTGGTAAATCGTTCACAACAAGATATCTTAAATAATAAATCGATCAAAGAGGCCTTAAAAGATGAAGCTACCTTTTTACAAAGCAAATATCCCACACTAGCCACTCGAAATGGTACTCCTTACTTAGCTAAAACCTTGAATAGGTTATTAATGCACCACATACGAGATTGCCTACCTGATTTAAAGGTGAGTTTTATTAATTTAGTTGTATACCACGATATCTTAGAAGCAATTTTAGACCCGTGTCAACTTAATGATGTCTCAATTTCAATCACTACTTAACTCATACGGGGAAGATATTTCCGATAAAAGCAAAACTTTGCTTCAAATCATCACTAAATTCGCGTCTGCTTACTGTTCAACGATCGAAGGAACAGCTCGAAATATCGAAACAACGGAGTTGTGTGGTGGTGCAAGAATCTGTTATATCTTCCACGAGACTTTTGGAAGAACCTTGGATTCGATACATCCTCTCGCAGGACTAACAAAAATGGACATTCTGACTGCCATTCGTAACGCAAACGGTCCAAGACCCGCACTTTTCGTTCCTGAAGTCTCTTTCGAATTGTTAGTGAAAAGACAAATCCGAAGACTTGAAGAACCGTCGCTGCGGTGTGTCGAATTAATCCATGAAGAAATGCAACGTATTATACAAGTAATTGTTATTCTAGTTAAATAGTTTTCCATTCTATCTTTATTTTTAGCACTGCGGAAGTGAAGTTCAACAGGAAATGTTACGTTTTCCGAAGTTGTATGAGAAAATTGTTGACGTGGTGACACAATTGTTGCGACGACGTTTGCCGACTACCAATCAGATGGTGGAGAATTTAGTGCAGATAGAATTAGCGTACATTAACACTAAACACCCAGATTTTTACAAGGAAATTGCGATGGTGCCGTCGATGATCAAGTCTGGCGAAGGATCTCGTGCTAACAGACCAAAGAGTATGTTTACTAAGCATCAAACGATGGCAGAACCTCAAGAATTGGTATGTGTTTTAGATGTTTGTTTTCGATTTTTTTTGGTATTATTTTAGTTTTCTGTAGATCGCGCGTGGTGCTGTTGCAGCATCTGATCAAGCCGATTTCTTTAATTATCTATTTCGAATATTGCCCGTGTCTAGTTACAATGACTTCATGAATGCTGTTCAGGTATTTTATTCATTTGATTGCAAAACTAATAACAAAACCAATTTAGTAATTCTAGTGAATTTTGCTCATATATAAGTATTAGTGATAGTAATAGATTGATAAGTATAAAATATTTCGGGATAAAGATAACATTATCTGGTAGTTGCGTTTTGTACTGTTCTCTAATTTTGAAGTCTATTTTTGTTAACTTTGTGTTACAATTTCATATGTTCATAATATTGTCACATCGACATGTTTCATATCAGTAACAAATATAATAACAACTGATGTGTCATCTTTTGCTAATATTAAAAAAGTATACTTATAGGTTTCTTAATCTTTGTCCTTATTAATTACTTCAAAATTTATAAAATTTACAATAAATATAACTATAAAAGAATGGAGGAAATTTAATTTTTGTCTTTAAAAATACTGCTCATAGTTAGGGGTACAGCAGTGTAGCAAATTCATAGTTTTAGACATTTCTAGTTAACCTATGACATCTTCAGTTGGAAATTGATTTCTTTGCTTTAATTACCGGTATGTAATTTGTTTTTTCTACTCATTAAGGTTGAAGTTTGTCATTTTCCCATCGCTGGCAGTGGATGAAATTTCATTTCACCCTCTAGTGGAAAAATACTCGGCCGTCTACGATTTTAACGGGTCGTCCAGCCTGAGCGTTTCGCAGCTAGCGAAACGTGTCGCGTATCGCCTGCACCGACCGCACCGTCCGCTTCGCGCGCTTCGAAAATCATGACGCCTAGGCTGGACGACCCGTTAGTGTTTGACGTTTAATACTGCTAGTTTACACAAGTGAAAACAATGAACATGAGTGAGACTGACGAAGTTTCTGAAGAAATTTTGAATGCTGCCAATGCGGCATTTTCGAATCTGATACAAGTGCAGTTATTGATACAGGAAGCAGCCAACTAAGTTTAAACAAAGGTACAAGTTCAAATAATACTTACGATAAAAGTGTAAATATTATTGGTGATAATTGCACAAATTGTTCTATTACAGTTAATGTATTTCAAAAATAAAATACCTACCATAAACAAACATTTATTTCCTAATTTCTTAGAAAAAATAGTATATGCAACTCGCGGATGAAGAAATTTCAACGGCTCGAGTTTCTTTTTCGCACTCGCTCGTTGCACTCGCTCGTGTGAAAAAATCACTCTCGCCGTTGAAATTCAACTTCATCCACTAGTTCCATAATGTACTATTACTTCATTATGTGGAAAACTCCAATCTAATATTTGGACTATATAAAAGGCACCAACTTAAATATGAGTAGAAAAATCAACATTGATAAAATTCATTAATGTATGTATAATGGATTTTGGATATGTGGAGCCTTTCATATTTATACAATGTTCACTATTATTATTTTGTTCTTGGGCATACAAATTTTGACTTTGTTACTGAAATCACCAATAATTTAGTGATAAAACCAAGTTATTCGATATCAAATACTTTTATACTAGTAACGTATTTAATTACTTTTACAAATTTGAAATTTTTAAATGTTAAAAAAAATAATAAATAATGCGTTACCGATTCATTACAACGCCTAATTTATTTATCGTTGTGGCAAGATTACATTACAAGAAGCATTATGTTTAATGTTGCAGTGCACGTATCAAAATTAACGTGTTTCTTCCTTAAAAATTTGATGACGTCATCTCAAAGTGTTAATAAATTTACGTTGAAATCTACATTATACGATGCATTGTTTTCAACACAATAACCATAGTTCAGGTTCTTTTATAATTTGTAGTGCTTGTAAATTTCGCTACAGTATGATAAAGTGAGAATTACATGAAGGATTTTTTTATTCAACTGTCTGAAATTTGAAAACTATAATCTGCATTCATTTTGCCAAACGGGGAGGTTTTTAATTCCCGAGCGTAAGCGAAATATTGCATTTTGCAATTTAATTTTGAATCTGCAAAACCGAATGCTTTGAAATGTTGCAGATGTTTTAAAGTTACGATAAGCATGATAAACGTTTAATCAAAATATATTTACCTATCCCCTTCAAAAAACTGATGACGTCAGCTCAAAATTTTGTCGAATAAATCCTATCTAAATTGCCTGCCCTTGTAATTTGTAATTTATCATTCCTTTCATATTTTTTGGTTTTGCATATACAAGGTGGCTCAAAAAAATTAATAAATGCGCGAATTTATTTTATTGATTTAATCAGGAATTACAAAACCGAATGCGCTTTGAAATTTTGGAAATGTTTTACAGTTATCATAAGCATGGTAAATTTTTGATCAAAATGTATAAAACTAGAACTTGCTAAGGTAAGACTGATTTTGGCAAATGACATACCTTTTAAAAAAATAGAGGGTGGGTGGGCGGGGCTACAACTTGCTAAGATAAGACTGATATTGGAAAACAACGTACACTCTAAGAAAATTATGTTTACAATATTTGGGGGTCGTCATAATTTGATTTCGGTAATCAGGAATACGAGTTATTTATCGCAAACTGGAATTTTTTGTCTACTCAAGCTTAAGTGAGCACAATGACAAAGTGTATTTTTTTCTAGAAACTTTGGCATTAATTTTTCAACAAATTGATACTGTCCTTTATATTATTTTATAGTCTAGTTTTTTGAAAATTTTAAAGATGGACAGAGAAAGAAAACCAAAGAAGGAGATAGCTTGTGATTGGAAATTGTTATGGATTTATAGAAAAGTTTATGTTGATATAACGTTTATAGAGGAGTTTCTTAACTAAGTGTCAGGAAAATTTATTATTAATGGCAATTTGTTTAATGATATCAAGTTCACTCTCAAAGACTTCAAAAGACAAAAATTCATCCCCTTAAAAAAATTGATGACGTCATCTCAAAATTTTGCCGAATAAATTGTACACAAAATGTGCAAAATATGATGAGTTTTTACTTGTGATTTACCATTGCGTTCATATTTTTAGATTTGCTTAAACAGGTGGCTCACAAAAATTAATGATTTATTGAGTTTATTTTATTGTTTAAATCAGGAGCGGCTCACTCAATTTTTTGCCAGAAAATTTTGGGAATACAATACAATTTTTAGGACTACGCTGCACCAATATCCAAGTTGATATACGTGTCCTTGCAAAAATGTTGATGACGTCATCACAAAATTGTGTAAAGAAAAAACTCAACTCGAAAATGCTGGAATGTTTCATTGTACATTTCAGGTGCGAGAGAAGTTCTGTCGAAACAACTTTAGACCAATTTTTATTATTAAAAAAAAATACTTTAAATTCTGTTTGCACATCTTTTTGGAATTTACTTAATACACAGTAGTATGATTTAGTTTCGGCAAGTTTCAAGTTTTTTTAACTTTTAAAAAATTAAGTGAAATCGCCAATTTAAGATCGTCTGCATAACCTTTTATTCGAAGACTGGCATTTATTTATTTTTTTAAGGCACTCTCCAAACTTAATGTAACATTTTATTGCAGTTTTAATCATAGATAAACTCGCATGATTTATGATTTTCTAAAAATAGAAGTAGACATATTGTGGAACGTGAAAACCAATTTTCGCATTTTGAAGTATTAAAACATGGATCAGATGAACCATAACTAGATTGGTAACCCGATGAATCGATTTGATTTTGTTGTTAATAAAAAATGCTGGCTTAAATTCGTATACTCTATGTGATAGATAACGCGCGAAAATTAAATAAAATAATGCAATTGTCCTTTTGAATTTTTAACAATATTTTAGTAATAAGGCGATCCTTTAATATAACATAATAACACATTTTGTGTGCTTAGTTGTTTATAACCTACATTCCACTTGTTTATTCTTTGAATAAGAAGCATAGTTGTAAATTATTATTCTGTTACAGTCTCGATCTTCAAGTAATCCACAGCTAAACGAAGATGCCACAAATTGGGTGTCTGCTTTAACTATGGCTCAAAATGGAACTGATACGCCGGTTACCAACCATGTAAATAGCGTACCAGAAAATATGAGAAATGATGGCGACTTAAAATCTGTTTTAAGCCCAGTTAAACCTGTTAATCTGTTACCGCAAGTTCCAATAAATAGTAACAGTTATAGAAAGTTGTCAGAAAATGAGGAGCACGACTGTGAAATAATAGGTGAGTTCTTGTACAGTATATTAGACCTGTATTAAATTAAAGGGTTCAACTCTCCGTTGTTCTGTTATTTATATTTTACTTAAATATGAACACCTACTTCACATTAATTTTTCATTTTTGATGGAAGCAAATTTGTTGCTTTGCAATCTTTATTTGTTTTAACATTAACTTTGGAAATAACAGTATGTTGATTTTGAATGAATATTAATGCAGGAGTTATTATGTAAAAATAGATTTATTCAATTTAAATTTTAAATGGTTAAAGAAGCGATTGTTGTCGCTTACACATAATTAGTACTTGATCTTTCTTAATTCATTTGCAGAACGCTTAATAAAATCGTACTTCTACATTGTAAGGAAATCCATTCAGGACACAGTTCCTAAGGCCGTGATGCATTTCTTAGTAAACTTCGTAAAAGATAACTTGCAGTCTGAATTAGTAACGCATTTGTATAAAGCTGATAATGCTGACCAACTGTTGGATGAATCTGAACATATAGCACAAAGGCGCAAAGAAGCTGGAGACATGTTGAAGGTAAGTATCCATTAATACAATATGATTTACTTTAACTAATTTGTTGTAGGCTCTTCAAAAAGCTTCACACATCATCAGCGAAATTAGGGAGACGCATATGTGGTAAAATAATAGTCAGATTTATAGACCTAGTCAAAATAATGCTTGTACTGACTCTGTGTTAAACTTCTGTTTAAATCTTACATAATTTCATAACTACAACATGATATCAGCAAAAACATGTACAGGTGTTTGTTGCTAAAATATGTTTTGTTTGTGTCCATAACTTCTACTTGTTCAACTGAGATAAAAGATCCATTGTTGAAGTTTTATAAGGTTTAAATTGCCATATTAACATGACTGGATGTATATACATTGTACATTACATGTATTTCAACATTTTTATAGTATTAGTTAAAATATCAGTGATTGTTAAACATCAGTTTGATATTGTTCAAGGATATTAAACTTCAATTGTTTTTTTAGTCAGTGGTGCATTATTGTAGATATCACTTGTTTTGATGTTACATGTCGCCATCGTAGTGATCCCTTTTGTGAATTTTTGATGCATTTTTTATTTCATTGGTTTCGCATCAATAAATTATTGATTTAGTAGACAAGATTTCGTTTTATTGACTATTACCAAGACAAAAATCATGGTTAAGATATATATATTTGTTTAATAAAGAAAATAAACTACAATTAAAAAACAAAAAAATAAATAAATGAAGCAACTAAACAGCAGTGGAAGTTTTTGCTTTGCAAACATTTTCAATAACGGTATTTTGATGATCCATTTCCTCATCTGATTCAATATAGATGGTTGGATCTGAATCTGGACATTCAAATAAATCTTCAACTGGCTGCAGTTTCGATTTTTGATTTATAATGGCGTCGCCCTTTGCATTATTATTGCCTTTTATAAATTCCATTTGTAATTTTGGTATTCTGAAAAAACATAGGATTAGCAAAGATGTGATTTTAAAAGTGGAGTTTTTACATATTTAATGTGTCAAAGTCGCCTATTTTAGGATGTTCTCCACTAACATTATTTTCAGTTTCAACACAAATTCCATAGTCTTTGCAGCTTCTAATGGTAGCTTTTATGGCTTTCAAGGCACAGTTATCGTATATCTTTAAGCCAAAATTGCAATTGTAAATTTCACTATTTTCGATGGAGATGTTGGCTCCCGAATTTCCGACGATGGCAGTACAAAAACTACTGATATCACTGTCTATAATCTCCAAGTTTCCTCCATTTAAAACAATTATCCCTTGATGAGTGGAAGACCTACCATCTCCCATCAGTTTACAATTTTTTAAAGTAAGTTGCCCTCCGCGAACTATGATTGCACACTGTGGAGATGTTGCCTGAATCGTAATATTTTCAAGCAGTACATTTTCACCTCTAAAATCTAACATTACATCTTCCACTTGAGACGTAAGATTTGTACGATCAGGGGAAGAAATTCCCTTCATTATACCTCCATGTTCCAAGGCACCAGTTGTTTTAACAGTATGAGTAGACTCATTTAAAATAAAGACATCATTAGAATTGGCACATTCAAGAGTTGAAGAAAGTTGTGGTGAAAATTTTAATACTTCGTTACGATAAATTGATTCAACTTTTGATAAAAACTGAATACAATCATTAGCAGTACCTTCATTATAAATAACCCAAATGTTCTGCTTTGTTTCATCATTAACTAAAGACATTTCTTTGTGTTTCTTTATTAAGGCACCTCTTAGTAAAGGATTTTCTAGAATATCTACTTCACCTTTTATTTCCATCATGCGAATGTGCAATTCCATCAACGCCTGAACTCTCGCGTTATTCACATTAACATTCTCGTCGTCAAAATCCTCTGAATCTTCCAATTCAGATTCGAGTGCTTCTTGTTTTGCTTGCAGTCTTTTAGCTTCTGTTATCAGTGCATGTAAATGCTCCGCAGTTACTCGAGGAAGCACTCCATTCTTCATGTCGTAGTATAAACGTAGCCGAGGCTCCAAATGCTTGGTTTTCCAATCAATACCATCATCGTCTTCATAGTCCCACGGCATGAACAAATGGTTATAGAAAAATTTCAACATATCTAAAGAATTCGCCGTAGACTGCAAATTGAGAGCTACACTTTTATCCTGATCTTTCGTAGGCCATAATTGAACTAAGGGTACACAGTGTTTATCAGGAATGTGTATGTCATCTTGTACGGCCAATACTTTGACAAGTGCCGTTAGATCCTTGAAATCAACATTTAGAACGAAAACCAAGACTATCGACGGAAATGGTATATTAAAGGCTTCGCAGGCTCTTCTGTGGATCTTCCATACGGCTTGCCACCCATTGGGATCCACTGTTAACTCTAAATAAAACCCCCATTCTTTTTGTATCGCCGATACCGGTAAAATCTCGTAGCCTGCGAGAACATCTTTATATTCCTGTAAGCGCTGTTGAAGGCTTTTATCAAAAGATATAACTTGATCCATTGATTTAATTTCACTTCTGAAACCACTCTTTTACGACTATCCGTTAACCCGTTAACTTTTAAAATTTTACTGGCACAAATTTAAATCTATTGACAACTGACGTACCGAACACCAGTGAAGAAACAAAAGTCTCTAGATTATCCAGCGCTTTTTTTGAAGAGCTGTTACCACAGCAACCAGTTTATCAACATTTAAAAATGACAAATTAATTGTGACAAGTAACAGTTTTTGTATCGTCTGTTTATCGTTCTTGCATCGAAACGTCTTCTGAAAAATTAAAAGACTGAAAATGGCTAGAGAACAATGTGAGTTTATCTATAAATATATTTCGTTGAATGGTTGAAACTAATTAATTTTAGGTATGTTAGAGGCTTCTGATGACCTAGACATAAGTCATTACTGTGCAGATGACAGCGAAAAATACTTTGCCCAAGTCATTGGTTGTATCGAAGATATTTTGTTGGATGATAGCTTCTTAAAATTGCATAAAAGTTTTATGGAAAATCATTGGAAAGAATTTGAAGATACTGAAGAAAATAAGCTCATTTACACTGACATATTTAGAAAATACATTGAAACTATTGAAAAGTATATTGAAACACAATTAAAGAAGGCGATTCCCCACTTTAACATGTTGGAATTTGAATATGAATTAAGGTAAAAATTACTATTTACAAATAATTCATATTATAATAGTGTATTATAAGCAATTACGCTAGCCATTATTCACAAAGATGACGTTTGCGAAATGAGCTATAGGCGAGCGAAGCAAATCGTCTGAGTGAATAATGGTCATAATTGCGAATATAATACTATACTTTTTTTTACACCCAAATAGAGAAAAATCACGTAAAACTTTAAAATGGAAATCTATTATTTGTCTATAAATAAAGCACAAAACCATAATAAATAAACAAATGCCATGAGAACACCACCTCTCGCTAATTGTTAGATTAGAATAACCACAGGAGATTTGAAAAATGATTCGTTGTTATACCGGGTGTCCCATGTAACACTTTCGGGCCCAGTAAGTTTGCAGTTTTTGAGTGAAATTTTCAATTGAATTTGTTCAAAAATGCTAAAATTGGAGGACCGCTAAGTTCCACAAATCAGTGTGTTGAAAATTTGTGTACCTACATACATACATATATAGTTAAATAGGTATATCATAAACGAAAATGTAAAATGAAATGACTTGAAACTCAAAAAAGTTGTACTTTTTATGTAAAAAATTAATCTAAGAACTTTTTAAATATTTTTATTTTACATTAGGAAAAAACATACGTAAAATTTAGCGTTGCCCCAAAATACTTTTTACCATTTTGCTGGTTTAAACACTACAATTTGACTCTGAGCATTACATTTTTTATCTCCCATCAGTATAGTGGCTCAGAAATTTTTAACCATTTTTTAATTTTCAGGAAAAGACAAAATGAACTCAACGGCGAAATTTTTGAAATATTATCAACATTTACAGATTTCATGTCTTTCAAAGAGAAATTTCTTGATTATAAGGCTGTATGTTCACTCCTGTGAGCTATATGTGTAACTAAAACGTATCTGTTTTAGATGAAAGAAGGCAGAACGGCTGATTTTTCCAAGGACCTTTTTGTAAAGAAGTACAGTTTCGAAAATCTCTAGCTTTATTTAAAAAGTATGACCATAAAAAAACTAATGCATTAAAATTTCCATTTGAACTAATTTACTATTCGTATCGCCCGGCATTCTGTAAGGCAACAATCCAGTAAAGTTTATTAGAATTTTAGCTTGTTCCCTAAGATGTGATAATTGCTGTAAGAAAAAATAAAAAATGTAACACTATCCTCGTTATTTTACTCCAGTTTACCTTCTCCATACTGTTGTCTTGGTATCGGCTTGGAATATACTCATTTTCTTTGATTTTCTGATAGTCGGCGAACAACATATTCATAGTTGCTAACAAAACGTCAGGAATTACCTTGCACACATCAACATTTAACTTTTTAAATGCTTTAACTCTTTCCTCAACTTCATGTGCTTGGCGTGGGATGATTTGAAGATCAGTTAATGTCTACGATTGCGTGAAACGTTAGGACTAACATTTTTTAGCAAAACAAATGTATACCTTTAAAGCCAAAGAAAACTGTTTAGAATGGTACTGATCAAAAAATATCGCCAACTGTTTCAACTTTATGTATGAAGTCACAATATTTGATGATGCCTTGTAACCTTCTCTTGCATATCGATCACTTAAAATATTCGCTTTCTCTTGTAACCTCTCCTTCAAAGAACTGGGTTGAGGAGGTAAATGCACCACTTGTGATAATAAGGTGCAGAATAAATTTAAAACTTCTTCTTGATTCTAAAACAACTCAATAAATAATCACAACTTCCTGAGGTGATGTACTTACATTTGCTATATCATACACATCTATAGCCTCTTCAAACAGACCCTTTTTCACCAAATTATCACCAATCATTTGAGCAATCTCGTCAGCACTAATCTCTGCATTAGTGAACTGATCTATTAAACCCTTAGTCCTCAGACCGTTGGGTTGAATAACCCCTAAAATTTTATTGTATTCTTTTGTTTCAATAGCTAAATCACAAGCACAAATCTTAAATAAGTTTACTCCATTCTCATCGCAGAAATTACGTAAAATATAGAAATAGTGTAAAGCTTCATTAGGGCAGGTTATTTCAAACTTTCGAACGTAAATCATTATTAACCGGGCAAGATTCAATCTTCGCGCTGGTTTTACATCCACTGGATCAACTGATACTAAAACATCAGAAAATAAAAAAAATTAAAAATAACATCAGGGGCTTCATACTAAGAGGTGAGGTGCTATCACGTGACCCGGCTAGCAAATATAATTCATTTAAAGCTATAGCCATATGAACTGCGTGGACTTTGTATCTCTCAATTCTGGGAAGAAATTCGATGGCTGCTTCAAACTGACCAGTAAGGGCTAGAACTTGGAAATAAAGATGCGGTTGGTTCATTGCGTCGTAGTGAGTTTCGCCATATTCTTCCAAAATCATTCTCTGCGTATTTAAAAAAAGAGACATTAATTTACATATATTTGTACAATAATTAGCCTGCAAACTTTTTAATGTAATAAAATGTAGATCCTTAAATGCTTTGTTACAAATTAATTAAACATTAGTTTTAACTGAAAGTAGGTACGCAACAAATAATAGGTTTTTGATTTTTCGTAAAGTGTAGTGGTATGTTTGCAAACAATATACAACTGACAATGAGAAGTAGATAGTCCATGGAATTCTTCATTTTAAACTAAATTAAAATAAATAAATGCTTTATTTTTATTACAGATCCACCGCTGGTTGAATTATTTTGGTAACTATTAGAATTCTCTGGAAGTTTCACTTCGCCTAAGTAAAATAACAGTTTAATTGTAGATAGACGCGAGCGCACAAAAATTGGCTTAAATAATATAGTTCCACAAAAGCGAAAAAAGATGTCAATTTTCAACGTTTAACGGCGTCTGCAATAAAGATTAAGTCAACTTTCCAGTCTAAATTTGTGTCTTGGGTAGTATTCGAGATAAGTTGCAGTGTGGGTGGAGTTTTAATAGAAAAACAATCAATGCTTATAAAACACGTGTAAACCAATATCGAGGAAAGAGAATTGGAAACAAACAAGCTATTAATTAAAGATTGTTCCAAACATGTTTGTTTTACAAAATATGTTGGTCTTACAAAATAAATTATTTACATTAAAATACCAACTTATCTATCATTCTTACAGTAATGTGTTGTGGTTGCATTCTTGGCATTTTTCGGAGTTTATGTATACAATTGTATGAGCTTTTTACACACTACTTAAGGCGCTGTACAACAATGTTATGAATAAGTTCCAATTATTATTAGTTTTTCTAATATCTATGGGAAATATTTTTCTTACTTTTTTGTGATTTTATACGTTCAAGTTAATATCCTGGATAATATATGTATACAAATGAATTGTTTAAGAAATAAACATGTATTAAACACTAAAACATTATTTGAAGGGAACATGCTACGTGTTAAAGAATGCTGTCGGGTGTTGCTCATAATGGTGCTCTATAATTTACGGCTTTTATCGCTATTCGATAACCGATGTTCAATAAAAAACACCTTGCTTGACGTCAGGGCATTCCTCCTAGACTCCGAATTATTTGAGAGTAGCATGGATGACTCATCATCGCCTGCGTGACCTTCATTACCAGTGGCGTCGGTGTTTTGTATGTGGGGAGGGATTATTTGAAGTTAATATTCGGCAATTTTTTAAATAATTATTACCTCGCAAAAAGTTTTCTTAATATATGAGCTCTGAAAAGGCCAGATTTGTTGATGAAACATTAAAATCACACACTACCAATAATCCAAACACAGCAAATGACACCAACAACAAACGAACGCCACTGGCACAGCTACCCCACTCTCTTCTGCGGACTGTAACGTCGTCGATGAGGACACGCTATTCTCAAATAATTTGGACTTTTAACTACAATTTAATCTTAAGTTATTGAAATGAATTTTAGTTATTTTCATAAAAATGCTGGTTTATTGAAATTTACGCAGCACTGTTATTAATATTAATGTTTTTAAGTCATAACTGACTACGCAGAAAGGCAACAAGCGTCGTTTCCAATTACCAGAGACTTTTCAATTACTTATACAGGTATTTATGATTATAAGCTTGACCACTGTCACTAGGGTTGAAGCGTTGAGAATCAAATTATACTTAAGGCGAGTCCCTACCTTTTTTACTTGCGAGGTGCTCATTACATTTTCAGAATGTAGTATCTCCGTTATTAACACACTTATTGCTATGAAATTTTAAATAGATAACACATTGGCAGTTTTTTTAAAAACAACTTACTATCTTTATTCATTTTAAAGATTTGGTAATCACGTATTTTTAAAATTCAATGTCTGAATTATTTATGGAAATTTCGAAAAGCAGTTTTCACCACTGTTTTCAGCTTACAAAGATCTATACATTATGTGGAAAACGTTGTCGATATATTTTATTAAAAATGAGACATAGTAAAAGCAGCTTCTTCAACATAAGCTTCTTTTTAGAGTATATTATTTCCGACAAAAAAAAATCGCCAATGTTACCCGGGTAATTTATAGAGTTGTGTAAGGCGAAAACAGTAGTGAAAACTGCGTTATGAAATTTCGTGATGAAAAATTTCACCAAAATGGTAAAAAGAAAACGACGATAAAAATGATAAAAAAAAAACTCTGCGTTACATAGCGAAAGGTGTGGACAAGTTATATTATATTTAAAATTATGTAACAGGTTTATTAATAACGGAGATATTACGTTCTGAGTAAATTCTCCATGCTTTCTACGGATAAGTACTCAGTGTACCAATCAGAAAAAAACATCGTTAGCATGCATAATATTGTCCCGTGAATGTCTTGCGGTTGTATGGACGTGAAAAAATGTCAATAAAAAAGAAGCAAAAAAGCAACGACAAAAAGAGGACAAAAATGAGTATAGAAAAACGGGACAAAAAAAAAAGAAAACATATAAAATCAGTTAATAACCACAAAAATATATGTATATAAAACTCTAGGTTGTCAAACGCATCCTTGTTGGTTAGGAAGGTGAAACGAAACGTTTCGATTGGTCCTCAACGGTTTCTTAGTTTTCTGGTGGGAACGCGTAAATTAAAATCCGGATTGTTAAGTATAATCTCGTAATTTCTAGATTCCTAAGCATAATTTCATAATTGGTTGGAAACAACCTTTATATTTATACTTGCTACTGGGGGAGTAACATAATTTGTAATCTGATCATTCTTGGAAAATATTTATTATTATTATTATTGTTTACCTTCTTACAGACAAATAAATGTACGTTTAGGAAAAAGACATAATGTCATGAAAAACTAGTACAGATTAAATATGAAATTCGAGAGTTCAAAAGTTCTAAGATTTTTATTTTTTGCCACTTTATTGTACTTTGAACATATTACATACACGGAGGAGAATGTTTGGATATATTAATTCTAGACGAGGCCACATAGAAGGTGTATGGCTCCTACTACCAGGTGACTATTAATGATTGTTGTCAATTTTGACACGAGCACGCCTAGCAAACGTGTTGATTTATAAAATTGCCAAAATTTCTTGCTGATATCTAGTAGCAGTTAAGTTACTTTGAAAAGGATTACTTTAAAGAAGCCATTTTTAATCATATGATTATTATTGTCATGAGTACCTTTGTAATAATTTTTTGAGGATGAAGAGGTCTCAACATAAATATGAAGATTTTCGGTGCTCCATATTCTGATATTTTGAGAATTAATGTAGCCACTCAAATACAACCAGGTTTCGTCTATAAATGAAGTTTTTTCCAACAGCCGATCATCAAATGTTTTCAAAAACTACTGAAAACAGTCCACTCTACGTGGAAAATCGGCTTCATGTAATTCTTGCAAACAAAGATAAGGTAACAATGCTAAATCTTTTCGCAATATTGTTCAGCAAATTCCATACGATAATTACATTTACTGTCCTAAGTGTTGTATGAATATTGTAGGGGTTTGTTCCAGTATCTGTCTAACATTTCCAATATTTTCTGCAGCTCTCTTATCTTCGACCTGCCACTTTCCTCCTTTCTTTGTGGAATCGAGGTTTTTCGGAATTTTGTCACACATTGTTCTAATAAAGTTGCAAAAATGAGATAGTCGACGATGTTGTTGGGAAACTTTTTCCCGAATTCATCTCAGGTGGCTTGAATCGAGTACTCCCCCACATACTGTTTACCTTCTGTTTATTTCTAAAATACGACTCAATTATAAACGCTTTCTGCTCCAATGAAAATGCCATTTTTGAGTGAAACGCAAATAGGTAAATCAAATTCTGAAAAGAACTATTTTTAATGTAAAAATTATGGGCCGTCTGCTTTTCTTTTATTAAGTCATTCATTTTGTAAAATTTTCGTTAAAATGACAGACAAAATACGACAAAAGCATCTATCAAACAAAGAGAAAACATCTGACGAACGTCTCTAAACATTGTTACGTTGCACGGGTATTTAAAATCGGCGTGGGTAAAACTCAACAATTTATTTCCCAGTTATACTAATTTACACGACGAACTATACGGAGATTATGTACAGAATAATTCCGACTCGACTGGAATGGATTTGATTAGAGTCATTCTCTCATTTACTGGTCTCGACTCGTTGACTGAGATTCTCTCGTTCGCGAAGGTGGCCTCTATTTAACCCGATATGGTGTAAACTCTGGATGGTTCGCGAACACCCATAAGAGTCGTACCGGGGTGGAGTATAGGTTTATTTCGTAACAATATTAATTAAAGGAAAGTGATTCGGACCAATAATATTTCCAGGATACAACAACAAGCAAGAAAATGAAAAAAGTAGGTTTAAATGGAGCTTTTCATGTGACGGTTGCTCATGTCACAGCGACATTGATAAATTGACGTAAAATTTAAATCAAAGTTAAACATCACTTTATAAAGGTTTTAGTTTTTATCTTTTTGTTAAAAAAAAAAAAACAATCTTTGGTGTAGCTTTACATAGACGCAGAGGTTAAACGTATCATTTCAGAGAAACATACGATTTAAATTCCAATATTTCCCATTAATAAATATAGTGGTCAGTAAAACAAAAATTGGACCTAGTATATACTCAGTAAGAGGCAAATTTTATTTTACAGTTGTTTAACTAATAAATATTTCAACACTTCAATGATATTTTCGTGGCTGTTATCAAACAGATTGCTGGCTTTAGACTTAAAAATGTTGTTTTTTTGCTTAATTAATGGTTTATTTTTATTTGATAAACCGGATAAAAGATAAACAACAGAAAAAAATGCATATTTTTACCTGTAATCTTCAACTGACTAAACATTCCCAGAATTTTAAAAACAAGTAGAAAATTACGTGCTATGTAGTATAATAAACTTTTCAATTGTGAATCACATACAAACTAAAAACGAAATGTTGTTACTTGATCTTTTTTGATTTGATTCATTTGACACAGAAAAATGTCTATAACGTTTCAGCAATAAATAATAACTGTACAGGAACCCAACTATGAAATTGCTTTTGAAATTGCAATCTGTGTAGAGAGTACATCATAATGGAAAATAAAGAAAAGCGCTACTGAAGAAAAAAATACAGAACTTTTGCAATAGTAGTAAGATGACAATACTCGAAGCGGTCTAATATCATTTTCCAGAAATCGTCATAAATTTAATATAAGTGTGTTGCAAAGATTTTGATAGAAACTTCAATAAGAAGTGAATAAGAAAAGTTTTTTTCAAAACCTGTTAAAAATTAATCTCCACGCATTTAAATTAAAATCTGATACAATAATTAACTTGCGCACAGATTGGAAATCATTTTGTACATGAACGATATATTGGCGATTGTGTACAAATTTTAGGACCTTGTTTAGTTGTTTGCATTTAGTTGTTGTTGTAGTTTGCATTGGCTTATGTTACCCCATCCCACGGCTGAAGTTAATTCGGTTCATTTAATTATTGTTATGACTTCATGTAAAAATCTTTTTCATTAATGTAATTTATTAATTATTATTAAAAACGGTGCAGGCTCATTATTATATATGGCATTAATGTGTTAAAAAATAAGTACTCACCTGTAAGTCGGCATATTTAATATGATCATCTTTTTCGTAATCCGCTCGAACTAAGCTCAGTTTCAACCAAAGATAATCATCAGCGGTTCGAACAACTTCAGAGTGTTCATCAACAACGTCACAGCAACCAAGCACTGCGCAGACTATGCGTTTAAAAGGGTCAGTTTCATTGCGAACATGTCTACGATAATTGTATCTAATGTTATCTTCAAGTTTGCAAATTTCAGGACTATCTGGATGATTAAGTTTTGCCTCCAAAATCGCAATAATGTCTTGAAATTCCTTATCGTTTTTCTTTTTAAGGCAATAAATCGCTGCAGCTAAATCGCCACTTCTTAGACAGTAGTAAACCATTGGCCACAACGGTCTTCCATCAATTTTGTCATCTTTGAGGCCTGAATATTCACCCTGAAGACGAACACCAACATAACTACGAACTAGCGGGTATGTTCCTGGAACTCCTCCGAGCATGGCGGTTGATAAATTTTCGTTAATTATATTACTCATGTAAGTTTTGTAGCTAAAGAAGAAAAGTTTGCGGTTTATGTTTTTTACTATGATAGTCATTTACCGATCTTCCAAATATTTTTTGCCTTGTTTCACAAGAGCGTTTATAACGGCTGCTGAATTTCGTGTTTTGATCTGATCCTCAGACTGAGGGAACGGTGGAAGTTGTGTCATGTATTTTATGATATCCCACATATCCTTAACTTTCTAAAAACAGCAAACAATAAAAAAAAGGACAAGTGCGTTTTTTCGTGTGCATGAAGTGAAGTGTGAAAGTTTACAATAGGTAAGTATCAAGCACAAAATTACATGATTTATGTACTTTGTGCAGCATATGAAGAAAACATTACTTTTTTAGCCTAGGTTATTTTTTAAATATTTTTGTACTAAAAAATCGTGTGAACGCTCACAATCTCGGTGGAAAATTATATTAATCCTTAATTGTAATGTAAAAAATTGTTCATTGTAGTTTTTATGAGCATAAAAAAAACACTACCATTCAGTAACAAAAATAAAAAGCACTTTTTATTATTTCACATCAAACTTCTTCTACATTCAGTAATGCTAAAATATTCTTCATTGAAAACACGTACACATTTATTAATATTTTAGCAGATTATATTTATCAATATAAAAGAATGTAGGACTTAGGTGAAACATCCTGTGTACACTTGTTAATTTTTTGTAGCCAACAAAGTCAAAACTATACATAAGTATAAAAGTTTCCACAATACTTACAGCATCTCTTAGTTCATTTGCAACATTGATAAAACTACTAATCAGATTTGGCTTCTGCATGCTTCGGCCAACTGCTTGATTATACTCAATGATTTTGGCTGCATACAATGTTTCCGCAACACCCAAATTGGGTGCAATAGAAATAGGCCTTTCCATAAAAACATTTGAATGTTTACCAGCTTCAATAAGCGCTCCTGAAGGTCCAATCATTGAATTTAAAATTTTTCGTTTTTCTTGTTTCCATTCACTAGCCTGATGTTCCCATGAACAATCAGAAATAGTTTTCATACACTAAAAAATCAAAATTACAAATGCACTTCACCTCACAACATGATGACATACTTTGTTAAAGCCTGTTTCAAACACACTTAGAATGCAATTTTGAATTTCGTTTTCTAAAATTCCAACGGCATTAACATCCTCCACAGGTTCGATTGATTCAAATGTACGTTTTGTACTAATTGACTCTAGTTTTTGTATAATTTTTGGAAGGTCGACTCCTTTTGAACCTAGCAATAAATTTCTAAAAAAATACATGTTGTTGTGAAAAAACGGTGCATAACCACATACGCTTGAATATCCTTTGAACCAGTTTGAGCTATTTTTGTGTATAAATCATTTGAAGCTTCTAATACTTGACGAATGGATCGATCAACTTTCGGGAGCTCTTTTGTCCCTTCTATATCAACGGTGATCTTCTCCGCTTCTTGGAGTAAATCAGCAAAGTCACCCATTTTTGGTCAGCCCAAATAACTAAAATCACATAATAAAAGAATAAAATTGGGGTTAGGATCCGACAAACCGCATACTTTTTTATTGTAATTTATTAAAAAAAATAAAACAATAATGTAACTTACCTCAATGCCTTATCTTATAACACTTAACACAATTACTTCATTAACCTATTTACAACAAAATAACATTTATTAGAAAAACCGCCAACGGACCACCACCACCAAAGCGTTTAAAAAGTGACACCATAGAATACCCTCTCTATAGAACACGATCTCTAATGCTTTTATGTTGGTCACAATGTCAGCATCTACTGGCTGGGTCGGGAACTAAACCTGGCGCTAAATTTGAAAGCGAATTTTTAAGGTGAATTTTTTATAATTGAAGGGAAAAATATGGTTTGTGTATTTTATATGTTAGTTTCAAAACGTGTAAATACGTTTTGAAGCTGACATATAAAAAACACAAACAGTGTAAAAAAAAGTAGATAAAATATTTGACACAGTATATTTAAAACTTAACATTCAGTTGTAAATGTAAATACAATAATAACAATAAATAAATAAATACATTGATAATATCCTAAAAATATCTTAAGAGAAAATTAGAAAAGTAAGCAAAAGTCAAACAAAATAGTGTAAAATAAAATAACATTTTAGATATTAAATGTTCAAAATTGATAACCAAATATGTTTCCCAGTACTTTGTTATGGTATGAACAAAACAAAGCTGATGAATAACCTGCAAAATCCAAAATTATACAAACGTTCTACTTTCTTTCTGTAAAACGTAAATATAACTGTTGCATTTCTGTTTCCAATGGAATTGATTTGTTAGGCTCTTCCTTACCAAATACTACATTGCTGACTTTTTTCATAGATCTAAAGATAGACTCTTTTAAAAATAAATGAAAAAGTTGAGTTTTTAGTTTTTCGATATGCAAAACACTCCCGAAAATCAAAATCAATCGCTGTTGACCCTTTCATAACCGTTTTATAAAAAAATGGGCAGTGTTTACGCCAGGCATAGAATTTTTACAAAAAGCAAAAACAACAGGTTGCTTCTACCTTCCGAAAATTCCTCTGAGTACGCAAATATGGTCTGCAATTTTTTCCGTCCTTGTTGAACCGTCATCTTCAAAAACCACAACTGTCATCACAAGGCAAGTGGTCCAGATGAGGCTGAATGAACATCTCATCAAAGATGAGAGTACATGCTTAGCGTTAATTTTGCGACTTACTTGCTTTCTGAGAACTTCGAATATAGGTTTGATGATACCCGGTTCTATTGGAACTTTATTTAGGGTTGCCCTCAAAGTGTTAATAGATAGCAACATAAACATTCTTGGCAGAAGTTTATACGATTTTGAACCATACTTCCAAATGGCAATGGCATCTGCTTTCACCTCAAATGTAAAAGCCAATCCTTTCACGATACCAACCAAACGTTGATTTCCTAGAAACTTCTTAGCGGAGCGAAAGGCGTTCTTGTGATTGCCACATCAATGTGGTTTGCTTGGAGTGATGCTGTAGTAAGTTCACTATCAGCTGTGAATAAAAATATCTTAATATTTGTTTTGTAGTGACTTTCAATTTGTTTTTACCGTGGAAAGGCAAAATAGCTGGTACTGCAAATCTATGCGGCTTTTGCGTTCCTGGTATGTAGTCTTTGTCTGGTCGAAAATGATGGAAGCCAGTGTACCCTCTGCTATAAATTTGGTTGTTGTTTAAAACCACCAGTTTTTGGTTATTCGCGGGTTTATTATTTGCGCCATAAACCGATTTGGATGTGGAACCCAAAGATCGGCTTAACTCTCGTCGTATATCCGTAACATGTTGTTGTCTTGCATTTTTGTTCTACAAAAATTGGGTATAATAATCTAGTCAAGGTAAAGTTATATACTTACATTTGGCAATTACACTCTACAATGTACAATGTAAACACATAAATTAAGTAAACTTTGAGAAGCACTATCCCACTATGAAATCACGCATAAATCACGCGAATACAACACAGGAAATGTGTCAAATGATAAACACTGCCGTTGCTAGGAGATCTAAACGAATTCTCAAAAATTTTGAAAATCACAGCTTTTACAGATTTCTTTTCATTACGACTCCTGGCGGGCGGGTCGGAAAACTTCGCAAAGAAAGGATAAGGTGAAGGCTATCTCATTTCAAGACCCCTGAGTGACACCAGAGACCAGGGAGGGAGTGACACAAGACATTGATTAAATACATATAGATAGACCCATGCTATTGTTTGGAGCGAACAGGCCAACGGCCGGCGAACAAGAGATGGCGCACCAACAGTCGGCCGTCAAACGCCGGCGAAAAGCTTGGACACCAATCGCGCGCGTAGATAACCCAAATCACAGCAACAATACATTTAATAAAGCTACCACTCGACAGAGGGCGACGAAAACAATGTGTAAAAATCTCTTAGTAACCATTTATATAATTTGCAACGTTGCCAGATGAGCCTAGCACAACTTTGCCGTTATTTCTAGTCGATTAGATTTTATTTCGTTTAAAAGTTTCTGGTGAATAAATGGAATTATTATAATGAATAAACAATACAAACAAATTATTACTTGTTATTTTAAATACTTGTTAGTGTTGATGAAAACATAAATGGTAATTAAAGTTATTCTAACGGTCCGGTAGCTCAAATTTTACAGTACGAGTGATATGTTTCAGGACGAGTAGGTAGCCGAGTCTTTAATTTCGAAACGAGTACTGCGAAAAGAGTTACCGGACGTATGTTGTTATGTATTTTATTTCATACTGTCAACATACTTTTTTATTCGATAAAATTATTATTATTTTGAGAAAAAATCCAAATCGAGTCACTTTTTCTGACATCGTTAGCAACCGCTCTTTGGTAAATGTTTTAATTTGTTTATTCGTGCAAATCAGCATCATATGTTTAAACACATAGTACTTATAACACTTTACAGGACTTATTGTTTTGTATAATCCGACTCGATGGACGAATGTTTTGTGCAATCCGTCTCGAAGGACCAATGTTTGTGCAACTCGGCTCGTCCTACCAGTATTTTTTGTAATCTGGTTGATACGACAAAGTGATACCGAATTGTACTTTGATATTGCTCCAATGACTTTTGTTTTATTGCGTGCGAGATAATAGACAGCGTTCGGTTTCGATGTTTAATACAGGACGGTTACAGAAATACTAAATTTACATTTGTATTTACAATAACAGGTAAAGCAAAAGAGACCCAAAAGGGTCAGTGGCCGCTTCCGGAAATGGAACACTTGTCCTTTTTGGCTCAATTTTATCGGACTTGTCCGTTTTTTTGATTTTACCGGAATCGTTCGATCCAGTAAAACGTCAAACTTGACATAGTATAAAGTAAAATAAATAAATTTTATTCAATTTTGACATGTAAACAAACGTTTATTTTGCCGTCAGTAGGCCACTAAAGCTTTGGTTTATCCGGTAGCACCATAAAATTTTTAAACCGCTAGCGAAATAAAATTTTTATTTTGCTGTTTTAAAACCATGGTTACCATTTCTGTAATTTCTCCAATGTCTTGCTGCTCTTTCCATCTAAGGAACTTTTGATACACTTTCTGATTTGCTCTTTTTTGGGAGCAAGTTTTGCCGTTGGAATCTTGCATGATTTTGCAATTTTTCGATAATTTTAGTTTGTTTAAAATAAACAAACACCGTCGCCAGAGTCACATACTACACACACACACCTGATATTGTAACCTAAATTCTACGCATATAAAACTTTTATTTGGTCGCTGTCAATTCTGACGTTTCTCGAATGTGAACTTTGAATCACCAATTTTTTCACAATTTGGGACTTGGGGTTGTCAAAATTGAATAAAAGTTTGTTTTACACTCGCGGTTAAAATGAATGTGTAACTCGTGGTCTTAAGGCGCTCGCGGCATACGCCGCTCTCGCCTTAAACTGGCCGCTCATTAAACATTCACTTTAACCGCTTATATAATAAATAACTATTATGATGTAAATACAATTAAGTATATCGATAATTCACTACTGAAAATTTATTGAAATATAATTTGTGTTAAAAAAAGATTTTTGTGGTTCTATGGTTTATTAACATAATTTACTTATTTGAAATTAAATATTTTTAATACATAGCACAAGTTCTTGATATTCTTTATTTTTATTCCAAGTAATAATTGTGTTTCCTTTAGTTTTAATCAAGAAAATTTTTCGGTTATTATCTAACATACTTTTGTACATTAAGAAACTCCATTCCACGTCACAGGACGTTACAGGACAATATTTAAATAAATAAAGAAGTCGTTTTATGTGTTTTAAAATTCACTCTGATTTCCGGACTTTACACTTTTTGGTGTTTCACTTCGGCACAAGAACTAGTCGTATCTCAAAGAAAACAAACAGTGGAATATAGCGTATTGTACCAATATTTCATAGTAAAAATGTCTAAATTTTTTTATGAAGAGACAGACTGTTCTAGGAAACTTTACTAAATCTTTTTATTTACGAGCTTTTGAAAGACCGCCGGTCTCACTGATACTTCTTACTTGGCTCCTACGAATGAAGCGAAAAATGCACAGATTGAAAATATAGTAAATGGGGTAGTATGTATGCGTGATATGTCGTTAGACATTAAGTATTTTGCAAATAAAATTTATTTCATTGAAAACAGAAACAATAAAAAACATATCTGTACAAGTTTGGAATCGATATGGCCAGTTGTTTAGAATATGCAAATATGCTTTTGTTCGTATTTACAATTATTACGAAACAGGTTATCAAATAATCTATTTTCACATGGCGAGACTTTCAAGCGGCCGAAGAATTAAAAACCATAAATTTTCATTGAAGAAACAAACTCTTCCAAGAAAATTACCAAATCTTTTAGTTCCATTGATACCTACCTACCGAAAACGTTGCCAGATGAGCCTAACACAAATTTGCGGATATTTCTCGTCAACCAGATATTATTTCATTTAGAAGTTTCTGGTAAATAAATGGGATTATTGTAATGAACACATAAAACAAATAAATTGTGATTATTATTTGTTGTTTTAATCCATTAGACGCTTATAGGCTTATAAGCATACTTTTCTTGAAAAATCGGTATTAAATTCAGTGAAACATCTTTGTGCCTTAATTCCTATTGGTAAACTGGGATTTTGAATAGAGGTCGCAGGAAAATTTTGTATGGTTTTATGGTTTATTTACATAATTTTCTTATTTACAATGAATGTTTTTGATATATAATACAAGTTCTTGATATTATTTATTTTAATTACATTTAATAAACCATAAAACCACAAAAATCTTTTTTTAACACAAATTATATTTCAATAAATTTTCAGTAGCGAATTATCGATACACTTAATTGTATTTACATCATAAAATTTATTTATTTTACTTCATACTATGTCAAGTTTGACGTTTTACTGGATCGAACTATTCCGGTAAAATCAAAAAAACGGACAAGTCCGATAAAATTGAGCCAAAAACACGGAGGTAGAAGAGACACTCTTCTACCTCCGTGGCCAAAAAGGACAAGTTTTCCATTTCCGGAAGCGGCCACTGACCCTTTTGGGTCTCTTTTGCTTTACCTGTTATTGTAAATACAAATGTAAATTTAGTACTTCTGTAACCGTCCTGTATTAAACATCGAAACCGAACGCTGTCTATTATCTCGCACGCAAGAAAACAAAGGTCCTTGGAGCAATATCAAAGTGCAATTCGGTATCACATTGTCGTATCAACCAGATTACAAAAAATACTGGTAGGACGAGCCGAGTTGCACAAACATTGGTCCTTCGAGACGGATTGCACAAAACATTCGTCCATCGAGTCGGATTATACAAAACAATAAGTCCTGTAAAGTGTTATAAGTACTATGTGTTTAAACATATGATGCTGATTTGCACGAATAAACAAATTAAAACATTTACCAAAGAGCGGTTGCTAACGATGTCAGAAAAAGTGACTCGATTTGGATTTTTTCTCAAAATAATAATAATTTTATCGAATAAAAAAGTATGTTGACAGTATGAAATAAAATACATAACAACATACGTCCGGTAACTCTTTTCGCAGTACTCGTTTCGAAATTAAAGACTCGGCTACCTACTCGTCCTGAAACATATCACTCGTACTGTAAAATTTGAGCTACCGGACCGGACCGTATTTAGAATAACTTTAATTACCATTTATGTTTTCATCAACACTAACAAGTATTTAAAATAACAAGTAATAATTTGTTTGTATTGTTTATTCATTATAATAATTCCATTTATTCACCAGAAACTTTTAAACGAAATAAAATCTAATCGACTAGAAATAACGGCAAAGTTGTGCTAGGCTCATCTGGCAACGTTGCAAATTGTATAAATGGTTACTAAGAGATTTTTACACATTGTTTTCGTCGCCCTCTGTTGAGTGGTAGCTTTATTAAATGTATTGTTGCTGTGATTTGGGTTATCTACGCGCGCGATTGGTGTCCAAGCTTTTCGCCGGCGTTTGACGGCCGACTGTTGGTGCGCCATCTCTTGTTCGCCGGCCGTTGGCCTGTTCGCTCCAAACAATAGCATGGGTCTATCTATATGTATTTAATCAATGCACAAGACAAGATATTTCAAGGGTACGCATTATGCAACCCAAAATACGTGTTCTTTTTTTAGTTCACATCGTACAAGACGTTTTTTAGTTTTCCTTTGCAGTTTTTTGGATTTTTCGAAATTCAAAATGTCGGTTTTAACTCAATCGATATGCAGTGAACGTAATACTATCTCTATTCTAAAAACTATTTTATTAAAAGCCGACTAATATTGCAATATTCTATTGGCACGATGGCTTCAGAATCAGAGATGTATATATAACCCCTGTAAGATGGTTTGCCGTGCTGAAAAGCACTTTCAGAGCTATTCTAGTTTTATCGATAATTGTCAAGATAGGTAAGGTAATGCGTGGGTGAAGCTTCACCTGGCGATTTTTCCAGTTGCGGGTTCGTCTCTACTATTAATAACATGTACTGTTGCAGCAGTCGTCGCGAAATCGAATATCTCGATTGTAAAAAAGATCTGTATAATGTGAACTTTAATATTTTATCGATTTTCTTTCTAAACAACCTTTATAAATAGCAATATAAACTTAAATTGTGTTATTAAGTTATTTAACGATGGTGCGCACCTGTTACGGGATAAAATGGGGTTGTAAACCTTTTACCAAGAATCATCGGGCGGAAATTCAGTGCAAGAAAGTTGCCAAAAGAGGGTGCACTTCTGCGGATTTTTCAGGATTAGGTAAAAGGAAAATGAAAAATTATATGTAATAACGTGAACGTTGTAGGTACTTTATAACATAACATGTTGAGTGTGTATACAGTAGCGCTCAAAAAATTGAACACCCCATCATATTTTTTCAATATTATAAGATTGCGACAAACCATGATCAAATCGGTATGTGGGTTATGTCCCATAGTTGAAATCAAAATGAAACATTGTAATATTACAACTACAAAACATTTTTTGCAGTTAATCATGCTCAAAACAAATCGGGCGTCCAGAATTTTTTGGACGCTACTGTAGGTATGTATATAATTTTGTTAATTTAATTATGAACTGTGTAAAATTATTTTTCATAATTTCTTCACATTTTAAAGTTCAGATAATAGTTTTTGTAAAAATAAAGCAGTACCGATATCTCGTATGCATAACAAAGAAAATGTGTTAGTGTGATTCCATATTTATAAATGATACTGATACAGAACACATTCCAGAAAATTTTACGTTAATAAAGCTCCAAAAAATCATTCAACTGAAACGTAGTTGTTTTATTATGTCGCGTGCAAAGCGAGCGCCTTTTTAACATAACATACATTTACCAGGTGATTCAGTTTCATTATCGTACTCATTTGTCTCTGGAACTACTCATAACTTTGAGTAGTTGTAGCTTACCAAATTAAATGATTTAAAAATCTGTTTTTACTTTGAATCAACGAACAATCAGTCGATTAACAAGTTCTTTCTTAAGAAACTGCATACTAATTTTTGTTTCAAATAGAATGGTTTATATTTTTTACGTAGTTTAATGACGTAAATAACGTCATTAAAGAAAACAAAAATCAAAAGATGGAAATGGAGTCTGTGGTAACATTTTACCTTCAAAAATAATGAGATTAAATAATATTTATTAAACTTAATTAATTAAATGTTAAAAGAATGATCATCAGTCCAGTATAAAACATAAACGTGCCCCATTTATAATTCGTTGAATACCTACTTACACTGAAAAAATATCTTGATTTAAATGTTGGTCTTTTGATTCGATTTTTCAAATCTTATATACTAATAAAAGGAGCATTTTTTTTTAAATAAGACCACAATACCAAGTCAAGTCGTATAAGATTAAAAAATCTCGCAGGGTACGAAATACAGACTATTTAAATTTGTATTATCTAGACTCTAGAGCGATGGGTCGGAAATTGTAGTCAAAATATTTGGTGGCCTGCAAAATCTCCGAATCATAGCTCACTTAACTTCTTTTTGTGATTTTATTTACAAGAAATGTTTATTTTAGCTCTTATAAAGGCGTGAAATTTGAAAAACCTAATTAGACAAGAAATCTAACCTTGATATATAACTATTATTTTCAGAGTGAGAATCAAATGGAGGTTTTTTTGAACTGTGATCGTTAAAGATTTACATAAGACTGTGGTTCTCATGGTTTAATCAGGGCTGCGCCTAGAGTTTTGGCCGCCCTTTTTTTAAGAAAATAGACAAAACTATAATTTTTGTGTGTATAGTATATTATATTTGTAAAGAAAAAAGGTACAAGTATAGACGTGTTTATTAACATATCTTACATACAGACGAGTACCTACCTACTTACAAAAAATATTGATTTAAAATAAATGATAAAAATTGCATTTTGCGAACTTTGCTTTCTGCAAAACTGGCTATTAAATCATGTAAATCCAAACTATCTAAAATATTATTTTCTGTGGATATTATGGCTAAATCAGAAAGTCTTGTTTGTGACATAGTAGATCGAAGATAATTTTTAATAAGTTTCAATTTTGAAAATGATCTTTCACCAGAGGCAACTGAAACCGGAAAAGTAAGTAAAATTTTGATTGCAATAAAAATATTAGGAAACGTCGAAACAAGTTTATTTACTAAAATATATTCTAAGATAAAAATGCGGCTCTTTTTTAGTTGCTGTTTTGGTTTCTAAATGTCATTTAAAACATTTTATTTCTTCATCTTTAATTCCAAATCTTTACAAATTTTTAATAAGTCATCATTTACTATTTCCCAAAATTGAAACAAAAACCCAAACAAGTCATCATAATTTTGAAGACCTTCAAATCTGTATTTAAGAGATGACACTGTCTGACCCAAAATTGTAAAATAGAAATTCACGTTAAAATTAATCGGATCTGCTAAAGATTCATCTTCATCCTTATATTCAAACTGCTTCTTTTTTTTCTTGCTCGTACCAAATGAATTGCTGGGAAATTTGGTTCATTAGCATCAGTAAGAACATGGTTGAAATCTTGATTTGCTTTTTCATGATTTGCTTGAGTTTTTAAGGAATTGCTCATGAACTTATGTTACCATTGACACGCCGGTCATTATAAGTCGAGTGTCGTGGTTCTTTCTAACGGTGTGATTCAGTTGGAGATAAATTATTAATCATTTTAATTTTATTATTTTTTTACTTTTTGAAATTGATCGTTTTAAAAATTTGGCCGCCCTAAAAATTCGGCCGCCCTTGTGCGGTGCACACTTGACACCCCGCTTAGCGCGGCCCTGGGTTTAATATATTGTTAATGTTATTGAAAACATTGGATTCTCTCATTTTTCATTGTAAAACAACAAAGAACATTTGAAAACAAAAGTGATGGTCGATGCCGAAAAAATATCTAGTAATAGTTGTTGTCTGCAATAAGATAAGCGTGGATCTTGAAATCATTTAAATTGTACTGTATCATTCGGTACACAGTATACCCAAAAGGTATCGAAGAAAAATTTTCGTAAAACTCAAACCATTTCCAAATGTTAACTTTCATATTTAAGTTCTAAACATTGACTTTTTACATTCCGAGCCTAAGCTAAGGAAATATTATAACGGCGACTTTCATATTTTCTTGACGTTAGGGTCCGAAAAAACAGGTCTGCCATTTCCATTTGTCTGTTTACCCTCTGGTATCTGTCCGCCGTCTGTGTTGATTTTTATTGACAGATAATCTTCGATTCTTGTTAAATTTGATATGAGGAATATCGTGTAGCGTGCAAAACGCTAACGCTAATCATCCTCATGAACAATTTGATGACGTCCCCTGATTTTTTTTAGTAAACGCCATTTAAAATTTATAAAATAACAAACTCCTATACTTGTGGTGGTTTATTAATCCACCTTGATTTTTTACTCTAAGCATCCATATTTTCGCAAAAAAATCCAAGTTGCATTAACACATTTTAGATCAATGTAATAGAGGTATCATGTTAAAAACAATTTCATATAGCTTTTAATACGACTTTATCAACACTTTTTCAGTCGGTACCTGCATAGTTTGAAGTTATGCGACTGCGTTTAATTTGCATAAGCAACATAAGGGGTTCATTTTATTTTTTAGGAGTGTACCAAATATTATTTACTTTTTACTTAATTACTACAAGCGTAAGCTAGGGAAGTATTGTAATCGAGTCTATTGGACGACTAGATACTTTCATGTTTTCTCGATGTTTCATGAGCTCTAGAGTACGAAGAAATAGGTCTCCTGTTTCTGTCTGTCTGTCTATCTGTCTGTCGTCTGTCCGGATTTTTATTAAACAGATAACCTCGAAAATTTTCGCACCGATTGTTGTCAAATTTTATATGTATATTAGAAATATCGTGTAGATGGGTAAAACGCTAACCAAAACTTGGATAATCATCCCGACTAACAGTAGGATGACGTCATCAGTAAAGAGCGGATTTCTATCGGGCTACGTCACGATTATAGGTTAAGACGCTTGCATCGCTAGCAATCAGTAGCGGGTGATAATCAGTGAATTTAATCGTCACTTATCCCATAAATATATACAATTAACGAAAACTTAATTAGTAAAACGCCTAAGCGAATGAGAACAGGAATTCACAGCAGAGTGCAATGAAGTATGGATAAAAATGACATCAGAGTGGATAAAATTACATTCTACCATCACAAAAATTATCTGTAAAAGAGAAAAATAATTGTACCTAAGTATAAACTAAACATTTTTATCTCAAAATGAAACCTGGTTAAATTAAGAATTGACCTTATTTCATTATTAAGTTTTAGTACTCAACAAAGGACATCTAATGAGGCAAGACCAAAAATAAAATGCGTCGGTGGCAGTATGCGGATAAAAAAAGGAAAGAGGGTTGAAAAATTACGTCAAACGTGTTTCAGCTCGGAACCGGCATAGCCAGCACAACCAAGTTTATGCGTATACTCGTATATATCCCGACAGGGTGCGGCTTCCAATTTGATAAATTAAAATTAAAATGATTAATTTAATAAAAACAACTAACGCTGTTGTAAAAAATCAGCATATCATATGATAAACAGGGTAAAAAATATTGATTCCGAAATTAATTCGATTTTTGTTTATACGCGGAAGTTCCAGGTATTACTGGATCAAAGAATATGATCATCAAATTTGCAGAAAATTAAAAAAATTAAAATCAGTATGCAAAGGTGGTGACGAGAGTTGTAGTTACTAGTTGCAATATAAACAAAAGTTTGGTAATTCGAACGTTTCTGACAGCCACTTCTTCGCAATTTGCCAATCCAATTACACGCAGATGAAAATGATTCTTCGGAAAATTATAATTCCATAAAATCCTTGTCTTTCATCGACTTGATTTTCTAGACCAGTTCGACCTCAGTTTAAGGAGGAAATAATGAAATTTATGAAAATGAAAAGGATTAATCACATGAGAAATCTTAATCCGTTGATCGATTGATTACAAAAATACATTATTATGAAAAACATAAAGATAAGCTGAAGTGGCATTCAATATCACTGATGGAAAAATATAGTTATAATTTTATCAGGACGGACTTGTTTTCACTGCCTTTCCTTGGTTAAGTGGTATTAAATTATTTAAACTGATTATGAATTATGAATTAATTTTAATAAAATTACAATTTTTTTTCGATAAATAAAAAAAAGATCCGTAAAATCATTTATATTTCTGCATGACGACCAATAAAAATAGTATTTCAGCGATAATTTTGCACAAATTATCAGTTTTGACATTTAGTTGAAAATAATAAATAATAAGACTAATTTTAAATTTTTATTTAGAAAATGTAGATTAGTAGATTTCATTTTCGGTACAATTATTACATGTATATTTAAAGAAAATTTGCTTTCTAACTCTCTGTCTTGTCTCTTTGTCTTTTACATACGAAGACGATCACCTTTGAATTTTTTCTACTACACTGAAGAATTTTTGCGATAGTGTTCCATACAATTTTGATTACGCTTTCCTTATATTCTGTACCATCACATCATCTCATATTGACGGCGAAATCTTTTAATGTCCGAGCGAGTGTCGATGCAGTTGTATTTATTTCAAAAATATATCCTCTTATCACACAAAAATGTCCAAATTGCTTCTATGTAAGTACATCTTTCTGATTTTTTTGTGTAAACTGGAGACAACCTATTTTTTTCCATGCCGATTTTACTCGAACAGCTTTCGCCAAACCGGCCGGAATGCATTTTTACTTTTCACTGTTTACGTTATGCAAAATTTTGCATAGATGCAGATTCGGAAAATAAATTATTTTTCATCATTTTTGCGTAAATTGCGTTAATCTTTTAATTGTACTGGAAAAGAACGATAAATATACTTTTTTTTCAGGAAATAGTCTGTAAAATAATCGCTCGTGCAAATCCAATTGTCTCCTAATTTTCTCGAGTGCGCGAATTGTCGACAATTTGACATACATTCCGGATATTAAGTACTATTGGTAAATTGTACTGCGTTTACCGATGAACAATAATTTTCACTATACCTAATAAAAATTATTTTGCAAACAAACATATATTTAAATAATATAATAAGAAGAGGCAATAACAAGTTTTAATGAGCAACGTAATTTTTTACGGCGTTTTAAACATACATATAATATTAGTTAGTTGAGAATAATTAATGGGGAACATATAGTCTTCAGAAATCAGCACCTTCAATTCAGAAATTAATCTAAAGCTTTATTCACACATATTATGCATCACACATTTAAACATATATTTTTCATTCCGACACTGATTTACAAATTCTTTCGCCTCGTGGGAATCATTACGTACTTTATTGAATTATGTACTTTAAATAGCTTCAATTCTATAGTTAGAATTTTGTTTAAAATGGGTTAAAGTAGTTATAATATACAGTATATGCAGAGAATATGAAACAAATTGTATGATAATATTAGGAATAAATATTACTTATTAGTAAATTGAAATGAATAACATAAACGGTTGTGCATACTAAATCTTAGAGCAAATGTGGTTTGTCCTGTTTCCATTACCACAATATGTTTTATGTATATACATATTTTAGATGAAAACCTAATTTTAATGTATCACAAAAACAAGAGTAATAAGTACCTACCTGGGTACAGGCTCAAATACTACGTGTCAGTTGTAGGTATATCGTCGACTACACAAAAAATTTTTGGAAAAAAATTCATAGTATAGATGTCGATGACTATTTTTTCTGTCTGCCTGTCTGTCAGCTGTTCAGATTACTGGTATTACTTATCTATATTTGTTTATAAAAGTTCGCAAAATCATTTTTTTTTATTTTTCAAAAAAGCTGGATTTGTTGGGCTTGTACTTCAAGGGTGAGGGAACTCCTGTCGAAATAACCTTCGACCAAAATTTTTTTCAGTTACTTATACAGTTTATTTTAATGATTAAATCAAGAATGGCTCGCCCGATTTTCCCAACAATTTAAATATACGGTACTATTATTAGTAGCATTACATTGGATCTATTCAAACTATTCAAACTGACACAGTTTCTTGTTAAAATTTTGATGATGTAATCATTTTGTTATGGAAAAACTCACTTGAAACATACGCATATCATGCTTTTTTACCTGTATTTTAACAGTCCACACCTTTTTAACTTATAGGAGTTATCAAAAAATAAAATAAAATTCGCAAAATTAAATTTCATAATTTTTTGAACGGAAATTCTGTTTAAATAATTTTAGGCCAATATTTTTTTTGCGCGGTAACAGTAATCTGTACTGCAACGGTCATATACCATTTAAACCAGGAGACACTATTGTTATAAATATTAAGGCATTTGCGTATTATAGGTCATATTTACCGTACTGTCGGTTTAGCCACATTTCAGTGTAACAGTTTAGGACAGGCGTGTCGATTAGTAGATATCCTTGCTGATTGTATTTAATATAAACAACAACTCATTATTGGGGTTCTTTATACTTCCCGTGGGTCAGCTAAGGAATTATTGTAATAGGGTCCACCAGCTAATGGCTGTTTTTATATTTTCAGTACTGTTCATGACCCCTAGATTACGAAAAACTAGGTCTTCGGCTTCCGTATGTCTGCCATCTATCTGGCGTCTGCCCTCTGTCTGTCTGACTGTCTGTCTGGCTGACTGTCTGCGTCGATTTTTATTTATTATCTAATCTTCGAAACAGCAGGACCGATTACTATGAAATTTTATATGTGTGTTCGCAATATCGTGTAGATGGTAAGGTTATCGAAAATATGGTAGATCGTTAATCAACATTTATCCGTTTATTTCCTCCCAAAAATCATCTCAAAATTTTGCGGAATATATTGTATGTAAAGTTTACGACAGGCAGCAATCTTTCAGGGAAAATTGGAAATAACTTGTATTCTGTGAAAACTACTAAAAATTAAATAAACAAATTGATCTAAAGTTATTTAGACAGAACTTCCCTTGCACCTGAAGTACAGGTGAAGAAGCACGGATTCTTTGAAAAACCATAAATTAAATTTAGCGAATTTTATTTTTTTATGATAACCCGTATAAGTTAAAATAAACATATGTATGGACTGTTAAAGCACAGGTAAAGAAGCATGTTTTGCGCATGTTTCAAGTGAATGTTCTCGTAACAAAATTTTGTGATGACGTCCTCAACATTTTAGCAAGGACACATATCAATTTGAATATACTATACTATACTAATAATAACAGTACTGTATACTCAAATTTTCAGGAAAATGGAGTGAGCGTTTTTGATTTGATCAATAAAATAAGTTTCCTCATTCATTAATTTTTGAGTCACCGGTGTAAGTAATTGTAAAAAATATGAATACATTGGTAAATATCACAAGTATAAATTCATAATACTTTGTATATCTTAGATATGGTTTATTAGGCAAAATTTTGAGATAACGTAATCAATTTTTTTGGGAGGGAATAAACGGATAAATTTTAATTAAGGATTTACCATGTAACCCTAAAAAGTTTACAAGGTTTCAGATATCGTTTTTGTAGTTGCAAAGTTAAATTGCAAAATGTTATACAATTTTGAATTTTTTTTCTAAAACTTTGGACGTCTAGGGCAAAAACTCAATAAGATTTACTATTGTAAATATTAGAGATGACGTCATCCTGTTGCTGGTGGGGATGAATAACCACATTTTGGTTAGCGTTTTACCATCTGCACGATATTCCTAACATATATGTAAAATTTGACAAAAATCAGTCTCATAATTTTGGAAATTAACTGTGTAATAAAAATTGACAGATGACAAATAGACGGAAATGCGCAACCTATTTTTTCGTACTCTGCAGGTCATGCAACGTCGAGAAAACATAAAAGGAGCGAGTCGCCCGATGGATTCGATTACATTACTTCTTTAGCTTACGTTTGGGAAGTAAAAAGCGCTTTAAAAATCTAAGAGTGAATTAATTAAAAATTTTAATTCACTAGCGAGTAAAACTTTTTTGTCAGGATTGCTAAGGGTTTAATAATAATATATTATTCAATGAGCGGGGAACGTTGGCGAGTACTCACGAATATGAAGTTTACACACAAGCCGAGTGGCGAGTAGAATACTATATACTTTTTATACGACGGTTTAATAACACATCAAATTTACAAACAATTTCTAAAGTCCGACTTTGTAACACTCCCGCTGCCTTATCGAATCTAATTAATCTCCATAGTTTATCGCATCGCAATTTGCGTCCTCCTATCCCGCGTTCCCGTGATCGCGCAATTAATCGCGTAGTTTGAGGTTCAAACATAATAATTTGGCCACGCTCCCCGTGAGTAATAAATAATTACTCAATGCGAAGAACTAATAAGAAGCTTCGAAAGTAATTATTACACACTGGTGTCGTCACCCGTGAGAAATAAATGTTTTTGCTAACTAAAAACTCTTTAATAATCCATCCATTAAACAACAGGAATATATAAAGACAGTTTAAAACGTCAGAAATGAATAATAATAATAATTTATACACCAAGCGAATTGAGCATACATTTATTTACCGAGAAGAACGAAGGCGAGTGGGCTAGTTCTTCTAGTGAATAATATGTTAAAGTCGCATGGTTTTATACAAATAATAAATAATTAATGTACGAAAAAGATGTAAGCTGTCACCCGTAGAAGTTTTCATTTGAGTTCTATTGGATTACAACATCGATTTGTAAACCTCAAAATAATAGTGTGCAACTCGGTGCAGAGCTAAACTAATAGAGTTTATTCAAAAACGTAATGATATAATTTCAGACATACCTATATATAATATATATATATAAAAAAATTACTCATTTGCTTTGTGGTCAATAAATCAGTTTTATCGTACTTGCTGACTTCGAAAATAGAGAGGAAGATGTGTACTTATGTAGTTAAGTATTAGACAGAAAACTGTATAGAACAACATTAACAATTACTTGCCACCAGAGGAAAAATTAAAAAAACTGTAAGACACTATAACATAAGTATTTTAGGTTAAGCATCTAGCAAGACTACTAAACAGTGTTTTTAATAGACGCTTGGGGATATTTATGAGACCAGCTCGTTTATTGGGAGGTTAAAGTTATACATATATTTCGTTCCACCCGCATTTACTTTAAATAACCATGAACAAATCAGAGCGTTATAAACTGGAAAACATAACATTATTTGACTATTTTTCGTTAAGAATTGTAAAATTGTGTGCATGTGCAACAATCTTTTTTTGGTGATAAACAATCAGAGTATTTTTTATTTGGGATATTAATATTATTATATTTGCTTAAAATAATTGACATTTAGAATGGTGTCGACATAAATTCGTTGGCCAGATTAATCACTTTTAATGTAAGAAAACCATACCGTCTGACAGGAGTAAGTTTTGATAAGATTTGTGTATTTTTGCCAAGTTTAATTCTAACACCCATATCTCACGAATGTGCATAAGAATTTCAAATAATGTTCTTGCTACAACTCCAAAATTACTTTATTTATATACAAATCTGTGAATAGATTTTGCAGTGTTCCACATTTTTGTCATATTTTTTTATATCTCTTAGTTATGAGTAACTATGTCGTTAACAGATACACTATGTATAAGATGCTTGATTTTTTTGACTATTTTAGAGTTGAAACCGTAGACCTCTGGAACATGGGAATTATTTAAGTTACTAATAATATCTCGTAGTTCGTTAAATGACATTTCTGAGAACGCAAACTTATCTGATACATTCAAAATCTGAAACTGTGTAGATGTTACATGTTTTGGTGTTAATTCTTTTGATTGTTGTCGGTTGATACTTCTTATTGGCTACTTAAATTTCATACAAAATCATGTTTTTATTCAATACAATATTTTATCCAAAGTTCCAACAAGAAGTTACATTTTCTCAAAAACACATTTAAACTTTCTAATTGTATCATTTACAGATTTAATTAAAGTTTAGATTATTCTAAAACCAAGATTTGTTTCAAAGTGAAAAAAAATTAAAAAAATGTTTACCCGGCGCCTCCACCATTTCATTTTCACAAGGGGGCAGGCAAACATAGGTTAGTGAGTTGTAGAAGGTATTGGTAATGATCGATAGGGGTTGGTAGTGACCGATGGGTTCTATTTTGTATTTTTGTCGCCAACACTGCGAGTGGAAACAGCTAGTTACCAGACAAGAGCCCCGCCGAACGCAGGAGTACATCTGTCTTCACTGGCCGTCACCCCTTAGCTTTATGGCAACCCATTATTATACCACTATATAGATTAGACAATACAATGAACATCTGTATACTGCAGTTTCGACCTCCTTAGGTCTCATCAGTACAGCATATTTCGAAAATACGTAATGGAACCCCTCGGTCACTACCGACTCCTATCGGTCATTACCGATACCTTCTACAACTCACTAACGTACGTAACTCTCTCATTCACTGACAAATTAAAGACCACTGATGAATTGATAATGCAATACTTATACATGAACAGTAGTAAATAATCATTAGTTAAAGCTGGGCTAACCGCCTTTAAATAAAGTGACTAGTAGAACTGTTAAGTATTATCAGTTACTTTAAAAAGTGTAGAAATTATAATTTTACCTGGCCCGCGAATTGGAAAAATGAATTTAACCTATGTGCTAGACAAGAATACTATATACCTAGTCAAATTATTACTACCCCGAATAATCAGTTATAATATCACAAGAGCATAGAAAATAATCGAAAATACTAACCGATTAACGAGACTTATAATCTGAAAAACTACGAGACCGAAGGTCGAGTGGTGTTTCTGATTATTGTCGAGTTAAGAGGTTAGTATTGAGATTATTTTCTAATGCTCGAGTGATATTCGTTACGATTATATAATGAATTGACAGTATACTAATTACATTTACACTAAATTAACTTTAATTATTATGAAAATGAAAAATACAGTTATTATAATAAATATTATTTGTATTAAGAGGTTCCTGCTGTTGAAGGGAGGACGTTGATGGCACTGATGACGACGAAACATTTTGATTGTTCCGAATTTGATTGATGATTTTGGTATAATGCTGTTCGTTGAGTTTTAAGTATGGTTTCAACGAGTTTGGTGTAGAATAACCAGTTACTTTGATAATCTCCTGCCAATTTGCACCAGCATTTGCTAATACACTCACTGCGGATGAACGGTTAGAATGGTTGGTGATTCTTGCCTTTTTTGTGTCTATTCCAATATGCTCTGCACCTAAACGTGTCCATTTACTTATCTGATTTACGCCAACAGGGCAGTTCTTGCACCAAACATTTGTTGTCTTCCAATTATTATTTGGTGTTAAAAATAACCGGTTCGTCTTGATGTTCGGGGTGCGCTTGAACATCATTTTTTCATACAACCTCACTGGACACAAATCTTCATTTTCTTTGATCGGTGTCAGCCACTTGCTGTCGACGAGATTTTTGATTGTCCTTCAAAATTAAGAAATTCTTATCCCATAGCTTGACGAAGATTTCTGTTTAGAGAAAAAATTTAATACATAATTGTTCCGATCTCCAAAAAGAATATACTGGAGTAATTCAAGATTATTTAAAACAAAGTCATCTACAAAGGGTCTCTGTGCAAAATTATGTTATGCCACATCATGCCGTTTATAAATTAAATAGTACTAGCACACCGTTGAGAATAGTTTTCGACACCACTGTATAGGGTGTATAGGGTGACAATTTTGATGTTGTAGGATTGCTTTTTAATTTTTGATTATGGCCCGTGGCGTTTATAACTGACATTCACCAAATGTATCGCCAAATATTTTAGTTATTGAGTTATTTGCGAAGACCATCAACGTTTTCAAGGAATACTTGGAGATTTTCTTGGGAGATTCTCTCACTATTTACGAATTGACCACGTTAATTTTTAGAGTCACGTGTTCCCCTTTTTTGGCCATACGCACTTTTCATCAACTAGCTGAAGATGAGGTTACGACATACCGTTGAAATACTTTCCCGAAATAAGTATGTAGACAATTTGGTTTGTAGTGTGGAATCAATAGATAATACTAAAATCTTGTAGAAGGCAACTTGTCGTTTCATGTTCAATCTGACGATTGTAACTGTACTATTACGTTGATCGCTAATTAAAATCGGCGTGGGTAAAACTCAACAATTTATTTTGCAGTAATACGAAACTACACGACTAATTACACAACGATTATATATAGAATAATTCCGACTGGAATGGATTTGACTAGACTCCTCGGATCGTCTGGACTTCACTGACTGCTCCCGACGGTGGTTCCCATTTAAGCAGCCACTCGGTCCTTCTCGAAATGTCTCCGTCACCGCTTCTGGGCTGTTCTGGAGCACCCATCGCGACTTCCGCTTCCAGGCCGTCCGGCCGCCGTCACCGATGATGATGAGGCACAACCAGAAAAAACCCATAGGCGTCGTACCGGGGCAGCGTATGGGTTTATTTCGTAACAGTACTAAACTATACTCTCACTAGTTGCTCGTTTTTTTATTCTTTAACGTTGATTGTCATTCTAGTGGCTAAGTTACAAATTAAAGAGTTGTGGATGTTACACTTAGATTGGAATGAAGTTCCACACGATCCAATTCTAAAGTTTTTTCTCACCATCTAACATATGCTTGGTGCACTAGTGTCGAAACTGCCGAAACAAAAATTGCAGCCCAATGACAAATATACAGATTTGTCATACGGAAGGACGATAAAAATACTTACTCTCTAAAAAGTCGGCAACTAGAAAGGACAGAGATTTGTGTATTGTCTTTTAAATGCTACAGGTGTGAGATCAGAAAAATCTGATTTTAGTATATAAAATGTTACAAAACTTTCCAGAAAAGTTTTCACACTAGTTTATATATCCCGTTCAAGGTGTAATGAAACATTTATGGCTTGTATAGATCCATGCTGTGAAAAAACATTTCCGATGAATTCGTGAAAGCTTAACCATAACAAAATGATTGTTACTTAATTAAATTGGTTAAATTTTAATTCGTAATGGACGTGCAGTAGTTTAACTTAACTTTTTGAACTTAAAGCAAAATAGCCCAATTTTTCGTTTCTTATAGGTATAGGAATCTTCTTTCATCAGTCGGTGTATGTTTATTATCCAACACCGAAAACAAAAAAATGTCGACGCGTTTTGCCAAATAGAATTTAGTTTTGTCTAGATAATGCCGACGTGGTTGGCGAAAAGCGTCGAGAATTTCGATGTTTTCGATGTTGTGGAGTAATAAACGTTATAGCTTGTTATACAAGCAATTTTTTTAAACTAGTAGTAAATATACACAAATAAAATTTATATTTTCAGCCTAATATGGACATTTAATGTTTAGATTGAATGACATTTCAACTAATTCGTCACACAGCTTTTGAACCATTCCTTTGCTTTCAAGAAGAGGAAAAATTATGATGGTGATGAAGTTACACGAATATTCTTGGCTGTCTTTTCATTTTGTCCAGGTTTAATATAAGCTTGCTGAAAATATAATGTTGGAACTTGCAAACTTATGTATGCAAATTCCCAGAGGACATTACTTACCTTGTTATTCCACTTTTCCACTTTCGTGAAAACTTACCGAAGCACTCATTATACATAATTTGTGACATAACAGTGTTATGCAGCCGAGGCAGCTGAGGATAATAAGAGTAAAGTTAAGCCTCCACATTAATATCAATATTAACTTTGGCAAGAGTCCGGCCCTGAAAGCATGGTAGGATGTATCTATAGCAACGCGGCTGGAACGTCGCTAAAAGATCCGTAAAGCGTAGACATTTCAGCATCTGCCGTCGTCCTGAAAAGAACGGTTAAGAGCTTTTCGCGGTTATCGCGATTTAACCGGAAAACAATATATTTATCACGTCCGAAAGATGATATTCTTTTTCTCTATAGACAATCGCAAAATCTTGCAATTTAATATTAGCACACAGCTTTGTTGACAGTGACAGTGCACGATGGTCAGATTTACCAAAAAAGATCTGCCTGAAAAAGAACAATTACTAAACGGAATGGCAGAAATTGACGAGGATTCGATTAGACCAATTAATGGTGAGTCTTTCTGCTTGAAATAACATTACATACTTGTACTGTGTGGGTTGAAAGATCATCCATCACTGGCTGACAGTTTTTATTCAACAGAAGGACTTGGATTTTGTGTTGACAATAATGTAAATGGGTGTGTTTTTATAATATATTATAAAAGAAACAGATTTTTTAAGTTCTATGGCAAATAAGATTGCGCAAGAATCACCTGACGTTAGATTAAAGGGTGTCGAGTCATAAATTCTGCCGCAATAACATTTCACCAAAGTTTGCACCTCATATCTTCCCTCTTTGTAGTAGTTTATCTTTCCTTGAAAGGGCACGAAATATCTAACATTTAACCACTGTATAAATCATTTATTCTGATGCGGAAGAGTTACCAGATACAATGACAGCAATAGCTTTAAAAAGCTTAAAATATCTAAAAGTAAGAGGTATGTATTGTATTCTGTATTGCTGTTATATCTAAAGTGAATACTTTTCTTGTATCTTTTTCTTATAAAATGTAGTACTTAAATAAGTTAAATATGTATATATCAGATTTGTATATTTTAATTTTAAAACACCGTATATAATTTTCAGCAGATATTTCACTGTAAGTGTTGTAAAACATAGTGGGACATTACAATAACTGTAAAATTATCAACAATTTGCTTCAGCAAAAAAAATAAAACATTAAAGTAAATTATATATTTGAAAATAACTAAGTAGTTTTTAAAGTTTTGTGTCTTATTTTACTATTCCTAGAAGAAGGTGGGGCAATAGGTACGCAAATGTTAGCATATGAGAAAATAATAATAATCATTATTATAATCATTATTATATTGGTTGTACAGATAACATCACGAGTAAGCAAATAAAAATAAATGCATATAATTTTCTACCAAAAAATGTTACACATTTAATATTGCATAATATTGAGGTGGAGTAATAAATGAAACTAAATTTTAGGAGAAAAATATAAGCAGACATGAGTATTTTTTTATCGCTATTCCTCACTAATGATTCTTTTCCAATCTTTTTTCATGATATCTTTATTTTTTTTCGGAACTAATTTGGTCGCGACAAATATATATTTTCGTGTTCATTTTCAAACAGCTTCGAGAGACTTCTTTATAATTCGGTACTTGTTCCACTTTGAACTGAAATGTTGTAAAAAGATATAGTACAGGATTATGAAAAAAAAAATGCTATGATAATTTCTTTGTTATTATATCATTCGCCCCAGTTAAGGTAAATTAGCTTTCAAAGAGTAAATATGTAACATATATCAATACCATGAGATATTACAAATTATAGGTGCAAATAAAGCGACACAAGTTAAATATTTAGAATAGACTTTGAAGACTACAATTATTCAGCCTCGTTTTAAAAACGTATTTCAAAATTTTAGACATATTATGATTTGCAGTTTTTATACTCGTATAATTGTTGCGGGCCAAATTTCTAGCACTTTGACCAAATGACTGAGATCTGTGTATTATAGTAGTGAATAAGAATGCTCATTTAAAACAGAAGAAATTATTTCGTCCGCGAAAAACGGCTTGTTAAACTTTGCATTGTTTTTTTCGAAAATTTAAGCAAGTGATAAGATTTCATGTAGAAGAAAGAAAAAACGGACAAAAAATCAAAATGTGAACTTGATTTAGATTTAAAAAATTTAAATATAGTAAAGTTAAAACTAAATGATGGACAATGCGCTAAATATTACAATAACAAATTATAGTTTAATAACTATTATTTAAATTAATTGATGTAAATAAATTATTTTTATAACAGCAATTCCTTTCAAATGAAGTCATACAAAATACTGACATTAAAAAAAAAGGAAATCAAAATTTGCTGTTTTAAAACCTTATCTCTGAGAAAATGGCATCGCATTTTTAAAAGCTGCGTATTGTGTTTATCTTAATAAATATAACTTACTACGTAGACAGACAGACGGAAACGCCAGGTCTACTTTTTCGCACTCTAGGGGTCATGAAAAAACATGAAAGTAACCATTTGTCGTATGGACTTTGTTACAATATTTAATTTCTTAGCTTATGCTCGGAAAGTAAAAAGCGGTTATTGTGTCGGATGTTAAAAGTCTTAAATTGTTTTCTTTTAAAAATCAATCAGCATAATCATCAAACGACACACTTTTAGAGCAAACATTTTATTAGTTCATAAAAGTCGCTAAAATTAATCGGAGTTTGCCGAACCACATTAGATATCACCACGTTTTAATGTTTGATTCAATAATAATTAATTTAGATGTTGGTATTTGCTTTGATCGATTTTCGATATCCAATATATTATTAAGTAACTGTAACTGAGAATGATATCTACTTATTTCAACATGATGAGAAATCTTTATATAGCTAGACATAAATCGGAAAAATATTAGATATTAGTATTCTTACGATTATTAATCTTATAATATATAGTATTTGTTTTATCTAATTACTGTCATAGATATATCAGACATTGACCATTTTTTAGTACTTTGTGGAGTGGTGGACTGGTATTATTTCTTCAAAATTAACATTAGCTATAATGATTAAAATTTTACTTGACAGACGACTTGTAAGTTAAATCAGTACAAGTCAATTGATTGTTAAAAAATATCTCATTATTAGTGGAATGTTGTTGTGCAGAAACTGTAGGTCGTTCATATAAACAAGTCATATATATGTTTTCGAATGATGTACTCATTATATACGCTAGTGACAAAATAATGAAATAATGACACACACAATTCGAAAGATGACTTTTTTAACATTGTGTACAGCAAAATTTAAACAATATAAATAAGTACCTACTTTCGTTTATGGATCTATATGTTTCATAGTATTTACACTAATAATATTTTTTCTCATGGTTTTAGATCAAAAGTTGTAAAGGAATAATTTGTTAAAAAGTAACGATTTTTTCTGTGTTTAAAAATGGAAAAACGTCAAGGCGCTGTTAAGAAACACAAACGTCATTAACTCATTAGTTAGTCGATACCTCCATGGTTGATACAAATTAATTGTAGCAAATTATTTTTTGTTGAACAGAAGTTGTAGAAAAAATGGTGTGTCTAAGTCGTCCGTGAAACGTCCTTGACATTCTCGAATGGTGTTTGAACTCGGTTACGCCTCATTAAAAAAAAATCTTTACCCTAAAGCACCAATCCGGGCACTGTTGCCCAAGTAATTATTTTTTCACATAAATTGTTCTTAACTATTTCTATTCTTATCTATATTATATCGTAAATATATAAAGAACTGATACATTTATTTAAACAAAGAACCGCAACAACAGTGCCAACGACTTTTAAGAAAAATATCGTGCAAACTGATTATTTTCGATCTAAAATGGTAAGATTTTTTTTATTGAGTAATAACTTCCTAAAATTGTGTCAGGTATCTTATCTGGCAACAAGTTGCCTTTGTTGTCGTAAAATTTACTATATTTTGGGCTTTGGAATAATACACTTTCGAACAGACGGCCTTATAACAATCGTTTAGTAGCTCGTAACAACAGCTGGAAAGCTTTGATGTTTTGAAATGCTTTTAAACTTGAACGTAAATATACTGCAAAGGTATGTACACAAACGAGTATTCACGTCATCAACACCACGTCACAACAAAATTATAAGTTTTTTCGGAGACGACGTCACCATAACACATTAATCTTAGACTTACGTCAAAACACATTCCATTTTTTTCGTTTCCTTAATTAAAATTGACGTTTTTAGATTTTCGGGTTTATAATTTAACGTTTTTAACTGGATGTAATCAGTAATCAAACTCGATGTCAGCACAATTTTGGATTTAACTCCAACGTACCTTATCTAGCGGACAAGTGATGTATTGAACTAAATTCTATTTTCTCGTCTTCCCTCAATATTAAAACACTAAGTGCCTAAAAATAAATTCGTTTCTCTAGGAAATTTGCATTAGTGTTTTTATTGGTACAGATCGAAGTTATAATTATGTAAAAAATAGTGTTTTGTATAACCATATAAGCATATTAAAGGAGGATTTTATAACTGGTGGACTGACGAAAATGTAAATAAAATATTAATTGCTCTATGGGCTCCTTTAAAGTTTCCTTAAATTCTCTTATGGTATGATATAAACGTGATAAATTGAATTTTAGAAAAAGTGGACACAACTGACGTAACTGACAACTGCGGGTTAGAAATTTAAACTTAGTACATAATCATGTCCTTACAAAATTTTGTTTAGAAGAGTGCATTTTCCTGCATTAATTTATTGCTTTCATAAATATTTTTCCGCTATTAATTTTGTTGTGCTTTTGCATATCTACTATAATTACGTCAATTAAAAAAAAATTTTCTCGAGGCATGCATTGCTAGAATTTACGTAAAACAGAAACAAATAAACAATAAAAGCTAATTCAACCAAAAAAATGTTTGACTTGTTCTCAGTCATTACCATAACATTTTAAACTTGCTTGTGGAGAAACTGTGAATATACATAACCATGCGTAAGTACTCATGTTTTAAATTAATGTTCTACTAAAAACTAACATCTGTCAAAAATAATTACCTGCAAACCGTTAGAAATGATCCCACATACCTACAACCACATTTCAGCTGCAGAACTTACAGATTTTGTTTACTTAACAAGCTGCGATATATTGCAGTCACGATCTTTTTAGACCGCCGCAAACCATGCAAATCTAGTAACTTGCTTGGTGAGCAACATTAGTAAGCTAAAGTTTTTCAGAAAGACTTAAGTACATGGTTTATGTCGATTGGGGTTGTCACCTATTTAAGATTTACGAATTGTGTCAGAAACCTAACCACTGTTGCCAGCTTAAATATCATCAACAAACATTACTAAACTAATTATTTTTTATTAAACAAATACAACTATTTTTTTTAAATGAAGTTCGATTTAATTCAACCCACAATTTCATCTGCTGTTCCCGCAAAATATAAAATCGATAACATTTTGGAACAGCAGGGTATTGAAGTGCTTAGACTTCCACTTTTACACTGTCAGTACAGTGCCTATATCAGTATTGAACTGATATAGGCACACTACAAACGTTACTATAATCAGAACATTCATGAACATGAACATGAACTGATGAAGTGATGACAAAGATCGAGTAACGCATTTGTGGTTAGAAGCTTTGAACAAGTGTGGAAAAATAGTATTCGCCAATACGAAGAATTAATTCAGACCGACTGGCACAGGGAAATGGGGAATTTTCCCCTGGGTAGTATTCCACCAGTAATAATATCTTTGACAGACTCTAATACAGATCAAACAGCTGATGATGTGGACGTAACTGAAATGATGTCGATCCAATAGAAGATGATGCCGACGATATTTCTGTGGAACTGACGAGGGACAAGTTTACAGTAAAAAACTAATAACTTATTGTTTTTTCTCATCTGTATTTTAATTTAATTTTTTGTTCTATAATAAACTGTTGAGATGTTTTCAACAGTTTATTATAAAACTTTTAGTTTTAGTTTTTCCTAACGTAACTTCTAAAATTATTTACGTAAAACAAATTCTCCAAAACTCTCCAAATCAATATCTGCAATACTGTACTGACTAGTAGTATTTTCAGCGGAAATTGCGACGCTGGAGAGTGTTTAATAAAACAAAAACAGATTATAACTAATCACTAATGAAAGACATATTGTGTTGAAATATTGAGGTTAGGTTGCAAAACTTTTCCGCCCCAACAGATCAAACATTTTAGCAAGGACATATACATTAATTTAAATAGATGTAGTATAGTTTAATAATAACAGTACTGAATGCTCAAATTTTCGATAAAATGGGGCAGGCGCGGATACAGGATTTCGTTCAGGGGGGGGCAATTTTTGTGCAATTTTACCTATCTACCAGAAATTCGTTCTAAACAAAAAAAAATTATAAAATTTTAGCTAGTAAGTATACTCTTTTTCACATAACATGGGTGACATTTGGTTCTTTTGATTACAGGTATAGTGTATAGTAGAATCTCGATAATCCTAATTAAATGGGAAAAAGGTGTGTTCTGATTAACGATTTGTTTGGATCAGCAATTTTCTCAAAAATCTGAAAGGGAATTGAATAACAACTTCATACACAACTGAAAACAAACTTCAAGAATAAACCTAAATTTTATTAAACAAAAATTAAAGAATTCTTAAGCAACAATGGATAATAGATTCATTCTAAAAAAATATTACTCCGTGACCATAAACACGCTATCTTTTGGAATAAACACCCCGGGATCTATACCCTGAAATTTTTCAGAATTTTTAGATGAATTTTTCAAAAATGAAATTTTCCATAATGTATTCATATTACCTCCATTATGCAAATTTCGACCCATTCTCGACGATTTTCGAAATTTAACTAAATATATTTTCTTGTAGATTTTGGACCTCAGAAGTTACTTCTGGCTTCATTTCTTCGATAACTTAAACCATTTTTCCAGAATTGTTGAAATATCGCAATTTTTTTAAATTTCGAAAAATTCGAATTTCACAGCGAATTTCCCGAAAATATTGCTCCGTTACTATAAACATGGTATATTTTTGGAATCAGCACGTCGGGATATATATCTCTGAATTTTTTCAGAATTTTTAGGAAATTTTTTCGAAAATGAAATTTTTCTCATGCAAATTTCGACCCATTTTCGACGATTTTCGAAATTTAACCAAATACTTTCTCTTGTAGATTTCGGGTCTCCGATAACTTCATCCGTTTTTCCAGAATTAGTTAATTAATTCAGTGCTTTGAAATATCGCAGTTTTTAAAAATTTCGAAATATTCCATACAACATATGCAGAAAGATCTTGCGTCATTTTTGGAAGTAGATCAAGTTCAGATCGGATTGCAGAGTTTTTGTTCGAATTAAAGAGGCATCGACTTCAAATAGCCTCTGTTCGGATTACTGGATGTTGAGACAATCGTGAGTTCGGATTATAGAGGTTATACTGTATATACAAAATGAAATATGATTTCAAAATTTTGAAATTGGTCAAAATAAAGTACCTCGGTCGTTTGTCAGGGGGGGGCAATTGCACCCATTGCCCCCCCCCTGGATCCGCGCCTGAAATGGGGTGAGCCATTTTTGATGTGATCAACAAAATAGATTGCCTCAATCATTAATTTTTTTGATACACCTTGCAGAAGTAATTCAAATGAATGCAATGATAAACCATAATTATAAATTCACTACTGTAAAAATTTTGGGGATGATCCTATTGTTGGTAGGTATCATTAGATAAATTTTGGTTAACCTTTTTCGCATCTACGATGTATTCCTAACATGCGTGTAAAATTAACACAGACGACGAATATACGAAAACGAGGAACCTATTTTTTGCACTCTTAGAGTCATATAATGCCGAGAAAACATAAAAATAGCCAGTTGCCAGATGGACTCGATTACACTACTCTTCGGAAGTAAAAATGCTTTATATAGAATTTTTATTATCGACTGTTATTACCGAAATGGAGTGAAGCACAAAAAGGGTGAATGATCTTATTAAGCTTTATTGCAATGCATAGAAGAATTTATGGCCGTTGTGAAAATTTTGCCAATATAATTTTTTTTTAAATTAATTCCATGGCTCACTGGTGGATTTTTTTTTCGATCATATGGTATTTTCCACCTCAAACACATTTTGACAATTGTTATTTTTAAACTTCAGAATTTTGTCAATTATTTATAATTATATTAGGAATACAGATCCTGATTTTATTTATTCTGACAGCCGTGTATACTATAATACAATTTTTAAATAAATAAGTAAATAAAAGTGTGGAGTAATATTTTTAATAGTTTTGAATAATTGTAAATTGTTTTTCTTTACAATTTTTCCCACACCATACTTCAATCTCGTCTATAATAGAAAACTAACTCGGTTGAGAAACTTAAAAAAATACGCTTTATTAATATTATTATTTTCACATACCGTATCTAAAGATATCGTAAATTTCTTTTTCTAGGACTACTTAGAGCAGATAGAAGCTGTAGGCAAAGTAAATAGAATGTACAAATCATAAAAAAAGTTTTAATCACAGTAAAGAAAGTCAGAGCATAATGATAATATTAATGATTCTATAACAGTTGGTCGCAAACAATTGATCGCAATGTAAAATTATTCGTAAAGTATTTTCTTTTCATAAAATTGTATTTTTTGTATTCTAATACTCAAGTTTAAATAAATTAAAAAGATGTATTACTATGTGTTCTACTAATTTTGTGGCAATTATAACAAAAATAATGAAACTTTTGAAAATTCAATACTTCATTTTGTCTTCCTTATTAATGAAAATTACTTATTATGTTCTTTATAGACACTATCATCTTTTGTCTGCAATCAGTTATCGCATGCCACCAGTTGTACTTGTGACAAATTGGGTTGCGATGAATTGTTACTGCTATCGGTTTTGTCGCGACCAATTGAAGCGGTATCAATGTTAACCTGTTTAGGAGTGTCACGTCGATATTTAACTTCATTAACTACGAAGGGGTAATATAATTAATTGAAGTAATTAATTAGAAAATAAATTCATTAATAAAAATTGGTATAACGACCTGTGAATGTTCGATAAAAGAAAGGAGTAAGATTTTTCAATCAAATTTTTTGATGACGTTATCAACTTTTTAGTTGCGATAGACAGATATATTAATGTTAAAAGTGTAATACTAATAAAAGGTACTGTCTTTATAATAATAATGGTTTATTGTGTAACAAAACAATGTTTTAAAAGAGAAAACAATATTTTGCGCACCGTTAAAAATATATATGTATATTAGGTGGTAGAACGAATGCAACTTTGTTTACCACAGAACTAATGAAACGAAGACTGCATTTCTCTAAACGGCTATACAGTTAAATCATGATTTCTAGTACAAACTAAAGGCGTTTTGAAATTAAAAACTGACAATATATGTGGACATTCGAACTGATTTTTGAAGAGTTATTTAAAGCCAAACTGTTACGTAAATTTCTAAGCTAATTTTTATGGAGTGAAATTTAATATTTACATACAATACACAACCAAACAGTTTGTCACGTTATCTGTAGTAATTTGACAACCAATACCACTGCATTTCTAACTATTTGTTTGTGGTTAGTGTTTGTTCAATTAGTGGGGCACAATAAAGCTTCTTGCATTGAAGACTAAATAATTATGTAACTGTTAAAAAAAACTTGTGTATACAAAAATTGCAATGCCAACATGTTTCGTGCTCAGTGATATAAACTCAATTTTACTTTTCCGAGGACGCCATTAAAGATGATATTTATTGGTTCAGTGTATTATGGCTTATTGATTTTCGTAGAAACAAGCGCTTAGGTCGTGTAAATATTTGACGATCTTATTTTATAAATTATTATTGTTTGTCTGCAATTAAGTGTGGCAGCCACCAAGAACACATCCACCAATAATAAACAGTCATTGAACACTGTTTTGTTTTTATGTTAATTAATAAAAATCAAGGAAAATCGTAACAGCGACGCTGATAAATTTATCAGTCTATTTTTTTATAATTGAAATTTTTAATACAGAATATAGAAAAAAGAAGAGGGTAAAATAAAATGATCGTCAACTAAATCGAAATCGAATTTCATCGTAACATGATGTGTCTATTTATATCCAGGTTCTTTAGTGCCTGGAGCCACCAACTTCTATCCCTTTATCCACAGGATTAAGCTTGGAATACTCTAAAATAGAATTGATTTTACACCCTTAATAGCACTCTTGGCAAATCAAAATATTTATATTAACAAAAAATCTAATCCAAATTATTGTTAGCACAGAACACGAGAATTTCATAAATCAGTGCTAATGGATACAGTAGTTATTTATGTTATGTTTGACAATGAGTAAAATAATGCAATCGAATTCTTATTTGTTTATTTCATTTTATTTCAGTGGCCTGAATTTAAGCTAATTTTATTTAGTTTAAGTGATGATTTTTTTTATTTCGAAGATAAAAGTCCGATTATAATCGTATAATGACGATCGCTCTAAAAATATATCACGATTTTATAAAGATTCACATTCTAAATCACAGTTTGCTTAGACGTTTATAATTATTTTAATACAACTGATGACGTTGGTTTGTATTCGCTGAAGCACTTATTACGTAAATAAAAGGGAAAGAAACGATGAGCAAAATTTAAACGTTTAATTCTGGATACGTTCACAGTAAATTTTACATTTTAGGAGTTAAGTCGGTTTCTGATGACCTGATTTCTCACTGCTTCGCTATTTACGGAAAATCCCAAATACAAGAGGCTTCTCCGTTTGTACAAGAGAATTTCTAAGATCAATAGAGCAACATTGAAACTTCACGTGCTCTGAATAATGAACTCTGACATTAAATCTTTTTATTGATCCTTTGTGTTAACGATACCTGCCAGCCATCTAATGGTCGTTTATGCTATTAAGTTTTCATTATCTCAACCCTATCGTTAATATGTTGAGCCACGACAATGCAATTACCTTTTGTTAAGGTTTCGTAGCGATTAAGATTACTTATCGAAGATGTATTGCAACGTATTCGTTAACACAAAAAAGGCTGGCGGCAACTACATAGGTTGGTCATAAAATAACCCAATTAATAACAAAGTTTATAGACAACTAGACAAGCAAAGGTTAAATTTATACATACAAGAAAATTTAAAACCAACTGCTCTAAAATTTTGCAAACGTTTTAAGGGTATTGTAAACATGGTAATTCGAAATTAACCAAAAAAAATTAATGAATGAATTTATTTTATTTTTCAAGTCAAGAACGGCTGACACCATTTTTCCGAAAATTTGGCAATACGGTACTGTTCTTATTAGTATTGTTATTTAGTACAAATTGATATATTTGTCCCTGCTTAGAAACTGATGACATCATCACAAAATTTTATTATGAAAATTTATTTGACATATTGCATGTTTCTGTACCTGTTTATAATTTAATAATGCATGCCTGTTGTTTTTTTTTGCTGTGGCCTATCCGGCGAGCGCGGGGATTACTAACAATGAACTGAAAACATGTCCTAGAGATACAGTAGAATCGGAAGACTTACCTATCGATTCTTGAAAGCAGTAACAGACATAAACCAAATTTTACCTAGGTTTATTTTGATAAATGATAGTTAGTTTATAAACATTTTTTCATTTGTCAGTCAACGCTTTTCATGTCAAGGACAACCAAGTGTTGATTCATCCTTGTACTAAATTTTAATTCCGAATCTATTTTTTTTTATTTTACATAGATTAGTAAGAAAGTGCGTGTAAAAAAACTAATTTGTAAGAATGTAATTGCTCCAATTACTGCATACTGTAATCTTCATGTTATCCGCTTTTGGCGCAACTTTATAGGGAGTTTTATATTTTTGTAGTATGGATAGGTAATAAAATTTAACTTGGTGAAAATCAAAATTAAAATCTGTAAGAATTTTCAGGGAGTTATATTCTTTTTTGTTAGGTATTCTAGTTTTTTTTACAGATACGCGAAAATGTGAGAAGAGGAATCAAAACAGAGTAAGATGCAGCAATTAATAAAAATACAAGTGCTCTGTTTGAAAAAAACTCACAAACGACATTTAAATATTATAATATAGTAGTTGTATATGAACACTTTGTATACTAAAACTCAATTTTTTCTAGCCAACAGGTATTAATAATAAGTCTATTGCATTTTTTTGTGAGCGTGTTGTATGGTTTTAACATGTAATTAAATAATTTTATAAAATTTCTTGTATCAGAAAACAGGAAAAATTTTCGTTGCATCTATAGATGATGTGGCGAAAGAAGTAAGAATTTTACATCTGTCGATCGCTGATGATAACAAACATTCCTAACAAGTTGTTCTATTAAGGGTTCGTTGTTATAAACATAGACAGTAAAGCGTTTATTTGTCTTCGTTTTTTTGCTAATTTATACATCATGTGTCAATAAAATAACGATCACTAATTAAATTAATAATTTTTAAAGTTTGGTATTGCGAAATTTTTCAGGGTGACCGATTTTTTTTTGCTATCGAACGTGCGACCGCCGATCTGCATGCTGACGCTTTAACTGCATCGCCACGGACGGTTATATTCTGCATTATTGGTAAAATGTGATTATACTGTGTTAATTTTTTTGTGAATATTTGGTCGTTTAGGGAAAAACTCAAAGCGGATTCATACACCCCAAGTATACGAGTATATTATTATATAACATTTAAATCGTTTTAAAATAGCATTCTTTGAAATGAGGTTATCAAATTGTTGGTGTGGCTAATTAACCAAATTTTGGTTAACGTTTTTTAATATACACACAAAATTTGACAACAATTGGTCTAACAGCTTACGCTTAGGAAGTGAAAATGACACTATTTAAAGTATGCCTACTTTTGTTCAAAATTTACAACTTACAAAATAAATGCTTTAGTTTAAATATCTATTAAAAATCTGAACAACAATATTATTCATACAGTCCAATTATATTATTATTATTTTTGGTGGTTTTATACGTTCAAGTTAATGTTACAAATAACACATGTGAATTGTTTAAAAAGTAGATGTGTATTAAAGACTCAAATAGTATTTAAAATGAATATCCTACGTGTTGTATAATAATAATGTCGTCGGTTGTTGACAATGGTGCTCTATAATTTACGGTTTTTATGGCTATTCGATAACCGATATGCAATAAAAACCACTTCGCAATTAACTATGACGTCGGGAGAATCCCTCCTAAGTACAATTTCATTTTAATGCAGTGTATTCACGTCAGATAAATTTCAGCTATTTTCATTAAAATACTTGGTCTACTGAAATTTTCAGAGCAGTATTTTTAATACTTAATTTTTTTTAACCCGTAGCCGACTACGCAGAAAGATTTATTTATGGTTGTTATTTAGCATTGATAAACATGGTGATCCGTAAAACAAAAATTAGAACATTTAGTACCTACATAGTCAATAAGAAGTAAATTTTATTTTACAGTTTTTTAACTAAATATTTCGACACTTCGATAATGTTCTCGCGACTGCTATCAAACAGATTGTTTGTTTTAAATTTCTATTCGAATTTTGACAAGTCAATGACAGTTGTCTATCAATCCTACTTAAACAAATTTTATGTTTGATCGTTGGGGTAAACATGCTTTTTTGTTTAATTAATGGTTCATTTTTATTTGAAAAACCAGATAAAAGTTAAATAACATAAAAAATGTATATTTTTTTACCCGGAATCCTCAACAAACTAAAAGTTACATTCCCAGAGTTTTAGAAATAAGTAGAAAATTACGTACTAGTAAAATAAACTTTTCAATTGTAAATCGCATACTGTAGTAGGTATAAGTAAACACGAGATCTTATTAGTTGGTTCTTTCTGGTATGATTCATTTGACATGGAAATTCTCTTGAGTGTTTCAACAATAAATAATAACTGCACAGTAAGTTCCACTTTAATTGAATTATGAAATTACTTTTAAAATTGCTACCTGCGTAGACAAAAACACAATTGGAGAACAAAATACAACACTTTTATTAGTTTCAGTGGAAGCTAAAATGACTTTCATTTGTCATGTGACCATCCGATTTTTAAATTCTGTCGAAAAAAAAAATTATTATACGGTAGAATAAAAACCTAAATACAGTCGCCGCCAGAAACTCTTGGACGTAATTTTTTTTTCATTTTGAAAATTTTGATGCAGTCACCAATAATAATTCGCATGATAGATTGTCACCTACCTCATGAAAGCAGCCAATTATTATTATTAAAATGCTCCTATTATATGCAGATGATCCATTTTTTCTAAATGATTCAGAAGTTGATCTTTACAGGAAACTCATTTATTTTAGAAAAATGCTCTGCAGAGAATAAAGTCAACGCGGATAAAAGTAAAACAGGCTTCAGGGTGAACTCTAGATCCAAATTCTGTTATGGAGGACATCTGGCAGAAATTGTCAATACTTACTTTGGTGTGAGCTTTTGATATTCAGCAGGCTTATTTTCCTAAATTGTAAAATTCTCAGTAGTGCGAGCAAAACGATCCGCTGGTTCAGTAATGAGTAATAACGTTATCTATTAACTCTAAAATCAAATCATTACCAACTAGAATAAAGCTCTCTGATTTTAGAACATTAATAGGTAGTTTACTCTACTGTGCCGGTGCCGGTTGCAGATTGTATGGTACGTTTAGAAAATGGTTAGATAAAATTAATTTGCAGAATCGACAAAATAAATATCGATAAGGTACCCAAGAATTTGTGCTAAACGAAAAAAGGTAGGTTTGCGTCGTCCTATTCGCGTCACATTTTAAGGTAAAAACAAAGGCATTTACAAAATTTCTATATTTCTCTTCGTGCTCAAAAATAGCACAGTGACACATCGTTAAGGCCTATTTATTGAATAGAGAAAAACATTTTTGCAAGGATACATATATCAATTTGGATAGATGCAGTGTAATACTGATAATAATAGTAGGTACTATATTTCCAAATTTTCGGGGAAATGGAGTCAGTCGTTTTTTATTTAATCAATACAATAAACTGTCTCATTCATTAATTTTTTTTGATCACCCTGTACACTTGTACAGGTTATTCTAAAAACTATGAGTGCATTGATAAACCATAAGTATAAAGTCATAATATTTTGCATATTTCAGAGATGAGGTCATCAATTTTTTGGGAGGGCATAAACGAATATATTTTGATTAATAATTTACCATGATTACGATAATCTTAAAACGTTTGCAAGATTGGAGAGCATTCGGTGTTGCAGTTTCAAAGTTAAATTGTAAAATGTTGTGATACAATTTTCATTTTTTTTTCCAAATATCTCGATGTCTAGGGTGAAAACTCAACACGGATTCATACACAAGTGCAGAAGTATCTTATTTTATACAATTAAAAACAGATGCAGATAACATGATCCAATTGGTGGTGGAGAAGATTAGCTAAATTTTTGAATAGCGTTCTACCATCTACATTTTCTAAATGATAGTCGTAATATATTATCTAGGATTATCTATATAATAAAACACGACACAGACAGACATACAGACGGAAACGGGGGACCACTTTTTCGTACTCTAGGGGATCATGAAACATCGAAAAAACATGAACGTGGCAAGCTACCCGATAGACTTGATTACTATACTTCCTTAACTTACGCTCAGGAAGTCAAAATCATTATTTGTGCGTTTGATGACATCATTTCGAAATTTTATTAAGAAAATCTCGCTTGGAACATACACATTCCTTTGTCTGTTGTTTAATGTCCCACCTCTGTTGTTATTTTCACTCAGCAGGGGTTATAACAACGAAATAAAGTTCCTAGCTTATTGTACTTCAAAATTCAGTCTAAATAACTTTAAACTATTTCTTGTTGCCCGGTTCCAAAGCGTGTCACATCTTCACTGTCAGTGTTCAGTTTAATGGTTATCGGCGAATTGGTTTACTTTTGTGGTTTACTTTATTTTCAGAACTTGATAAGAATGATAAGGTGTAGTAACACAAATTGCTCACTCTTTTCTTTTGCATAAATACATATAATCAAAAATAAATCTTATACTTTCTTGAATTTCCCTCGTCATATACCAATTATTTGCGTAGCTCTGGCTGCGCATATGTTCCAAACTGGATATCCTATAAGGATAGCAAACACAGCATTTCTTGGGGTCGAATCCTCTCATTACTATGTGTTTTTGGGTTGATCATTCTCCTAGTCCCTCTAATAATTCTATTATGATCGAACCTCTCCATTACGGCAAAATTGCAGATGCACTTAGTACTCTTTGATTTGTATTTGTTGTATTATGGGTTAATTGCACTTACCTACATTATGTATTTTGACGTTATGTTCATTATAAACATAATTATTTTGTAAAAATATAAATGTTATAAAATGTATCATCCTTTTTGTTATATTTTGTTTGTTCTGAAATTTCAGAATATGTAAAATGTGTTAATTCATTGCTATAATACCTATTAATTAATGTCACTGCCAATTATTCTAATAAGTTTAAATTAAAAGATGATTATCATACTGCTTCTTAATCATGATAAAATCATTTCAACTATTATTTCATCGCAAAGACATAGCAGAACAATCTCTATTCAATCTTAAACAGCGATTCTGAACTATGCGATTTCTACAAGGTTAGTGGTATATTAGTGTTATAAAAATGAACATTATCTGGTTAATTTCAAATAAACAGCGAACGCACTACCAATCTGTCAACATAATAAACCAGAATAAAAGATAAAATCAGTCTTTAAATTGCAACGCACTCTAACATTTCAAAAATAAGTCTTTTAATGCACTGTTGTGAAGTGTACAGGACGCCTGATAAGCGATCGAGTAGATGATTAGGCTGTATACTCCTTGTATAGTTAACGACTTTAGTATCAAACCGAAACGTACTAATAATTTCAACAAAAAACGACTTAATCGAGTGATTAAGAAGTTTTTACAAGGGAAGTGGATATACGAAGTATGAAAGCTCTATGCCTACGACGCTCTATTGAAGGTAAATCCACAACTCTGGACGCTATAATGATAGCGATATAATATACATGTGTGCTACCACGCGTAAATTTCGTAATAAACCCTAAAGTTCTTTATGTTTAAAGTGACTTTAAACCATTGTTACAATAATTTGTTGCTACGAGAAAAACTCACTTTAAATTTTAAACGAACTTTAATTTTATTATGAAATTGGCCCTTAATATTTTAAAGTTTTATAAAGTTTTACTAAAAAAGTGTTTTCTAATAGTTCGAGGCAATGATATCAAGAACATTTTTTTTTTATAAAAAATTCGAAAATTTTTCAAATCTAAGTTGTACTGGCGCACAAAGTTTCGAGTACGAATAAGAAAAACATAAGTTTTAGTGGAATATCCCATACATGATAAGGACAATATTTTCTTTTATTTGGTTTTGTGTCTCACACCCTGATTCTGTCGAGTGTTAGCCAGTTTAATTTAGTTTCTATAAAAAGTTTAAATTTTGATTTACTACCCACTCAACAGAGTGATAAGCTCGATTATATTACTTAATTTTCACTCCTAAACGACAATAATTAAAAAAAAAAGCAAATCATTACTCTCAAGGAAAACTGCCACGGACAAAACAGAAAATAAATAATTTTTCGTGTTAAAACTTTATAGACCTTTACCGATTCAAATGTCATGGCTAAAAAATGTTCGCCAACAGATCAATAGCAGCTCCTCTGCTAAGCAATTGCTTACAACTTTATCAAGTGGACCAAGTACATTTTTAATCTTTGACGAATACAAATTTATATTTCACCTTCCTTGCACGATTCCCTTAGAGAAAAATGGTACATTTTTACATTACAAAAATCAAGTACATTAATAGTGGAAGTAGTAATCCAATACGAAGTCGAGACTTGGTTGTAAAACTGCGCAGCAATAACCTTACTCAATCAATGGCAGTTTAATTTAACGTTTTTTAAAAAAAAGTTAAATTAAATTGGCGTTGATTAAGTAAGGTTCTTTGTTTAATTCGTTTAAATTTTAACAGATACGGTATTGTTTGAGTTTTTTAATGTTACATTCGGCTTATAATCCGCAGATACATGGTATAAATTGGTTAGGAAAAAATTATTGACGATACGGGCCGATGAAAGCTATGGTTGAAACGGGTACCTGAAATAAAAACAATTGATATTTTGTCGGAAGAAGAGAACCCTTCAACTCTCCACTGGTTCCTATTGTTGTCCAAAAATTAATCCAAAAAGATGCATACAAAGCTTAAATAAGTATTTCTGTATTCCTAATATAAAATTCTCAGAGGCGAGTCATATTAACAAAATCTTTCCACTTCATTTATGCTTACGTCTCGGTCAGAAAGAATTCCAGACATTTCGGTTCATTTAGAGTAGTTATTATTTATTAAAGTGCAAACGTCGGATACGTTGCCTTCAAATCCTGAAGAATTGACGTTGTTTTTATTGCAGACTTAAACCAGAATGCACCTCTTGAAAAATGGTTTATATCACATACTTCAAGAGTATGATCATCTTTCTTTTTTTATAAGTTTAGCTCGCCTGATAAGCGTTTCACAAGACTTTGTCGTTAACTGCTCTAGAACACTTCTTGCTTCTGGGCAGCCGGATAACGCCGTAATCATACTTTACCTACTTCAGTCCTCTCTTTTATTATTACTATTAGGCATGCACATCATTCATATACACTACCAGTAGGTTTACAAATCAGCTTATTGATTGAATGACGATGAAGTCGTGTCGAACAATAGAACTGTTGAAATAATGAACCGATTTTACACTTTTTGGAGATCTTAGCTTAGACATATAGTTTTGCGCAACTTTTAAAAATTTGCAGGAGAAAACACCACTCACCATATTTCGAGGGTACATTCTATTTCGATTTATAATAAACGAAACATGCAAACTTGAAACGTATGTTGTTTACGACGGGGATATATGAGACCATCTATCAAAAAAACTGTATAAAAGTCTTACATTCTCTGTTAAACCAAGTCGAGAACCTATAACTCGTTTCCTTGTTAAGGGGAATCAGCTTGGTAAATATTTGACGTCAACGTAAACAACATATAATCAGAATTAGCTATCGATTTTCATAGACTCATAGGATTCTCGCATAACCTTACAAACAATAATACAAAACGAGAGATATTTGCAAGTATAAACAAAGAAATACAACCGTAAACGTTACAATGTTTTGAAATTCGATTAATAAGTATAAGTAATTTTTTGTTTATTTGTTGCAGATGCATTCCAACACGTTAGGGAAAGTATCGAATACATAGACGGAACTAGTGGAATTAATGAGACTGATTTAATATTCCTAAAGGGACTGATGGACAGCCCCATAATGAAAAATTTAGTTAAGGTAAGCAGAAAACACTCAATTACGTAAAACAAAACACGCTGTCAACTTACAACGACCTCTACTTTATCAGCACTACAGCAGCCGTGTTGGTAATTTAATTTTTGCTTAATCATAATGTAGTTAATTCAAGAAAGCCTCAAATGAAAGTAAAGCTGGATCCCAATTTAACAAAAAAAAAACTTGCTTTAAAAAGGAATATTGGCTTTTGTGGTTAGGCATACTTTTCGGTGAGGATTTTTATTCTCACATATTATTAAATAACTTGTTTTAAGTAAGTTTAAAAATAACTAACAGAAAGTAAAAATTTTTTTTAAATGTAACAGTGACTAAAAACAAATTTTTAGTCTTGTTTATTGCTGCTTTTGTGCATATCGTCCAATGCATTGTCATCTGTGAATCACTGAAGCATTTACAATGAATTCAGGGACGTGAAACCTTAGAAATATAATTATATAAGAATAATCCACTTAATCACTCGGTAATATATGCAGGTGAGAGGTAAGTCAATAAGCTCGTGCTCCTCGATATCTCATTAGGTACCTATTATTAACGAGTGTTCAATTGAAAAATCACTCAGAGTCCTAAGTGTTGGAATATTATTTGACACAAACGGCATGCCTGTTCTTATAACATATAACAGGTTACTTCTGCCAAATGCCAAATGGATGTTATAACAATAGGCATGCCGTTTGGGTCAAATGAAATTCCAACACCTACTCTGAGCGATTTTTCTACTGAACACCCGTTATAATTAAAGATATAAAATAAAAAATAAAATTAGTTTTTGCTGTTCAAAGAGCTGCGTAACTTTAATCTTTGACTTTTTTGCGTTAATAACAATTAATGATAATTCACGCGATGTAGAGAAGTCAGCGTTCAGTAACAAGTCCTGTGTACACTATATTCATTTTTTTTTCTGGCTACGTTCTTAGTTTTGATAAAATAAATTTCAAATATACATACTAATTCTATACTAATCAAATGCAATTTAATTATCTTATTCGAGTTGTTGATTACACATTTATACCCTGAGAAAATTAGTCTGTGAATAATAATTTACTAAAATGTTTAATAAAAATTACAAGGGGACTTTTTTAACTAAATAAGAGGCAAAATACCATAGAATTAGATTTTTAAGAAGCTGTAGTGTTTGCATATGCGAGAGCAACTGAGGACGTTGTATTAATATTGTTGTAAAATACAAGGTCCTTGAGTTGAACCGATTGCGACTGTCGAAAAGAGAATGCATATGCAGTTGCTCTATTTCTTACTCTTCGAAATTTCTTTTTTCCATTGTAATGATAAAAATCTGCACTGGACCACCAATCGTGACGGAAGTGGTAGTGAACAATGAGTTATAGTGGGGCGAGTGGGAGGTACAATCGAACCAATTAAAACCATTTCCCGAAATATATCTACGCGTTACTGCAGCTAAATTTGAATTTTCCAGGCCAAACCCGATCAGCAGAACAATCACTATATAAGCCCTCACGATGTTAAACAGTTTAAGATATATAACTTAACTTGTACTCATACCTAGGGGAAGGTGGGACAAAAAGAGGCGCAACGCCAAGACGAGGTATTTCTAGACTGTCGTAATTCAGACATACCAACGATGGATCATCATTACACCCGTTAGACATATATGCAATATTTGCCCAGGCTGCCGTGATGGTGCACGAAAGAAAAATAACACACATTTCTTTTAACATCAGTTAAAATTTCTGTTTACAACATAACTGGACCGAATAACTAAGTATTAGATATCGGGAAAGGTTGTACGGTAATTGGCAATAAGTATAAGAAATAATTCTTAGCTTACAACTTCATTAAATATTTCATATCTAAAATTATTTAGTTGGTCATCATATTTTTTGTTTACTTTGAAAACTTGCATTTAATTGTAGGTCAAAGCTATTGTACCCACTTTTACCCTCTATCTTTCCCTACACAATCGTAAACGACTACGGAATGACGCCAATGTAAGCGGAATGTTCATATTTCCAAATTATTCTCTTTTTAATAATAAATATGACAGATAATCTGTTGGTTTTACTGCAACATTATCAACAAAATAAAAATATAAACAAATCATGTAATGTAAATTAACACAGGTTTTTCAACTCTCCGTAAGTTTGATATAGACGTAGGCAAAGCTATCGTTTTTCTTACGTCACGCAATTCCTAATAAATCAATATTCATTACTCTTTTATGTGTGACTGTATTCGTTAGCATTTTGATATATTATGAATTATGGCATTTATTGTGCAATTTAACGCTACACACCTGCGCATAGAAAAAAGAGTTTCGCTATTTACAAAAATTAGGTTAAAAACATGTTTTAATTAGCTGTTATCTTATGTACACGTGTAATTTTGACTAAGAATTAAGGCAATTATTTTAATATGTTAGTATCATTTAGTATGTAGGTACGCGTGAAAATGTAAATGTAGCAACATTTTAGTTGACATTTTTAACCATAAGAAAAAGCTAATTAAAAACATTTTGAAATTATTCTACGAAACTTACTACTTAATTTAATACAATAAAATATTCCTTACTTACCTAATTAAGTATGTAAAATAACGCGGTTTTTATATCTTGGGACATTCCATTTGTTGATTGTATTTTTATCTAATTTAAACATTAGAGAATTACAAAAATGGTTATAATACATATTTACCAAATACGAGTAACATAAGTATAACAAATAATGTATAAAACCAGTTTATACTAATATAGAGGCCCGATATTTTAAATTGTATGTTATAAAAAGTGTGAAATAAAGTTGCAATATGTAAATTACATGATATGTGATAAATGCAGAACAACAGCCATCAAAAACTATACATTTGCAACATGTTGATAGTTAAAATGAAGGAATCGTGTCCAGTTTATGTAACCAACAATACAGACACATACGCTCCCATAAGAATCGATTGGAAGTCGGAAAGCACAGGTGGTATTCTAATATTTCCAGCTATGCTAGAATATTATTTTACATTTCCAGATAAAATACTTGGTAAACTTATTGTGAAAGTCGTATAATTCTTTAATGCCATTCTTCGGTGTTAAAAAGGTAGATTTTCGATTAGAACTTGCTATTTCATTGCATTTTCGGTTTTGAATGAACACATACGATCACACATCGTATGATTTCCACAAGTGAACGACTTACAACAAAGCCTCTTCTTAATTGCAGTAGTTTCCGTTCATGTTATGTTCACATCAAGTACCTAAAACAAATCAGGCCAAAGAAAGAAAGCTTTCGTTAATGAAGAATTTCCGTGGGACGTTCAAGATGACAAATGTTTTGACCTGTGGTGAACTCCCAGTGCTCAACGTTTGGCTGAAAACAACTTTAATCAGACTGATTCATGATTCATCCAGCACTTTTAGTTCGTAATGTAACTTGTCGCGTGAAATTTATATTTACATTATTTTTACATTATGAGAATTGGCTAGGACATATAACGTAATTTTTGAATTTTTCGATTTGCTCCTGCTTCTAAACAAAGTATTTTTTATATTTGATGGTAATGTATACTTTAAAAGACAATAGTAATTCTTCGTAGTGCCTATGTAATATTTTTTCCTTTACAATATATTTGTTGCACAACATGTATTATCCTCTTCAATGAAGGAAATATAAAATCACTGAATGTGAAATTATACAGAAGACCGCTTACCAAGTCGAGGGTAATGCCGAATGCGTGTACGACCGAAATGTGTTGAGGTCCTCACCCGAGACATTTACTTAATTGAACTTACAACTCATGTGGTTAATACAACTTTTTTGCACAATTAATTTACAAAAAAAAGAAAAACGTAAAACAGAAATAGATAGATCCAAAAAAGTAAACCAACTATTACTTTTTAAAATTTATTGGCTAAAACTGCTACAGAATCCCTTTTATTTAATATTTTGTGCATTAAAGATTAAAATGTTATCCTAAATAAGATAGCAAAAATGACGATATTGAAGTAAGTATTATACCTTGAGATGAAAGTTAGTTTTTAGTCAAAATTCGAGGCCACATACTCGTAGGTATACCAAACTTAAGCAGTAGTGAGCTGAAAAGCATGTTTTATTAGTCCAGTGAAGCACAAAGTGTAGGTCCGCTGGCAACTTTTATTCTGAATATACGATGTTTAATGAGTGAACCAAAATAAATGACTTCATTAATTTTATTAATTAAATAAAAAATGGTTAGGTACCTAAATTTCCCAAAGTTTCAAAAATTTCAATCCCATTACTTTTCTTTAATTTAAGTAGCACCTGTTTATGTTTTGTAGCAGGTTATACAAGAAAAGGCTCAATTAAAACTATTTTTATCAACTATTCTCTCATGTGTTTCATAAAGCGAATTAACATTATCCGCAGAATTCTAATATAATATACATTATTAAAATTTTCCATTTTGAAAAATGAAAATCACTACCAACTTTCATGTAACAGTTTTTTATAAAGACCAGAGACCTTGCATAATTTCTAATTTGCGTCTTTCCTTGAACATATTTTATTTCTTAGAGCTTTTGGAGGTATGTACATCAATTTATTTTTAAATATCCTTATGTTTGGTTCATGCTTATAGTTGAACAGACCCTGTACAGAACGCATAAGGTGGTGATCTTTATAACAACACTCGAAACTGTGCTGTCAATTTGTTTATAATACCCCAAATTCCAAAAAAATCATTATCACAATTGTTATGAACACCCTCTAGCATATAGTTTTGTCATTAGTCAAACATTGATGTTAAATTTTGGTTTTTATCATTAACTGGCTCATACATCCCAGTTTATCTTAAATTTTAATATAAGTAAACATTGCCGATATTAACAACGTGAAATTTAAAATGTCTTCTTGCTCGTATTAAAAAAAAAAAGAGTTTATGCGAATTTTGAAGTTGTAGAATCCATTACATTCTAAAATAATAAAAAAAAAACACGTTTCCTTTGTTTTTGAGCGAAGGATTTTCAAAGCACAGCACAGAAACGAAAATTATTTACTTAAAGACAATATTGTTAACGAATATATCTTAAAAAGAAATCATTTAATACAATCTCAAAATATCAACAAAAAAATTATAAAAATGTATGTATTTATCTTAAAAAACTTCACTAATTTTTGTTTTTAGAACAATTTCTGCAAGAGGTTTAAAAAAATAATAAATGGCTCAATTAATACTATTGATTAATTAAAAGCTGGTTACGTAATTTTGCTAAAGTTTGTTAGTGTTAGAAGTCTACTTACCTTAAGCATATAAAATTAAATATTTTCAAATTATAAACAACACTAAAATATGTTGTAGTGATGACCTAAGGAAGTCGAAATACACTCTACAGATTTTAATTGAGTTGTTTGGTCTTTGGAAAACAATATTTTTTTATGAATGTACTTGTCTGATTATGTTTCAGAGTTCTAAGTATTTAAATTAGATATGCTTTAGATGCTGGAGCAATGGACACATCATTACTTTTTAACAAACTGTTTCACTTTACACTTTTAGCTTTAAATGGAAAGCGTCATAAAAGTGTGTTTGTAGTGTAGTTGCTACAGAAACACGCTGTTGACTTGAGGGAAAAATAAGGAAATACATTTTTTACGTTTTTATAAACAACATAAAAAATAAGTTACCATTTAAGAAGATTGTACTTCAAATTGTGAAATTCCACAATAGAATTCAATAGAGCTGAAGTAATTTCTCTTAAACCTGAACGATTAAGTTCTTTTCCAAATAACAATAATCAACCGATATACATTTGACTATTAACATTTATGTTTGCTAAAATTATTATTTGGCTTTATTTAAATAAAAGTAAAGTTACAAAGGGTAGCACAGGTCTTCAACATGTGCCAAATTGCTTGTTTTCGCGTTGCTTTGGCAATGTTACAAAATGAATTATCATTAAAAAGTGTTTTTTGAGAAATAAAGCTTACCATAAAAACTGTCTCTATGTTTCAGTTCAACAAAAAATTATATTGTGGTTTTGGTTTTGTATATTAAAACTAATACCAGGTATCAAACCATTGTATATGATAAAACAAAAATTCAGTTGCCAAAATAACCACAAATTGCTAATACAATGAACCACTAGAGAAGTATTTAGTTAATAAATGTGTTTGTAACTTAACAATTAATACCTCATTACACACTACCTTGCGCGCATGGCACAGTGAATTTTCCTTTTCTTGGCGTATTTCCGTTTGCTACTTAGGGGTTAGAAGCTAGTGTTTACAAGTGCAATAGTTATAGTTGTCTGAGAAGCAACGATTTTAATTATCATTGGACAAATTCGTTCACTTTAAATTAAAAGAAACCCTGCAATAAGTTCTTATATTGCAATCACTGAAAGTGTAAAATATACACTCGTAGTGAGTTTTCACTGGTATCGATCGTGATGCCATGTGGCGAACTTATTTTCCGGCGGTGAAAGACGCGGGATGAAAACAATGAATTCCCCTCAAGACTTATACTAAATAATATAGGTAAGAAAATAGTGCCATCACATTCCCATTGTAGTCGTGTAACTATGGAAGCATATCTATAACAACAATATTGATTAAATTAATTTAGATACAATAGATTTAATAACTACATAATATTGTTTCTGTTTCACAAAGAGATATTCAAATGCGCACCACAGAACTTGAGGGTATTTTAGTTTAAAGTACCTTTAGCATTTTAAATATTTGTCTATTTTTTTTTTTCAAAAAAAAATAAATAAATAAAAATAAATATATGGAGACTGAGCAAAATTATTTTTTGATAGAAATTGCAAGTTCTTGAATGATGATTTATACTTCATTCACAAAAAGTTTTACTTTGTTGCACAGAAGACAAAATTAATTGTAAATAATTTTTATCACAAAAAATCTATCCTAAATCTTTGTTATAAATGTGACCGTTCCAAAAAATTTCGGCGAACCTTAACTCCGGTCCAGGTCGGGCGTTTACTAATCAGCCACCTTAATTCCGGTCCGCCGTCATCCCTTTCAGGCATGGCATTCAGTCCGGTCCAGCAAATATCTACCTGACTCTAATTACACTTATTTAGTGCTGTTATATGACAAATTTTGTTACTTATTACTTTGGGTGGATTTAAAACTTGTAACTTAAAAATGGTAAGTTTTACAACTGTTGCTCTTATCAGTTTAGATCGGAGCTGAGGTATCAGTGTAAAAAGATATGACCTTGGACCGGAGTTAATCCTAAAGATTCAAGCCATACTCCATTGTAGGGTGTTTTTTTTAGGTATATCTAATAAGAATTCAGACAGTTCCAGTTTTGTATCTAAAAAAGTAACAATTAACAATATTTGTCATATAACTGAGTAGCTTCAATATGAAGTTACGTTTTAATCTGAATGATATTTTGAATGAAGTTAAGCGTTAAGAGTTAATTTATTTGATAGAAACATTTTGTCATAGAAAAACTATACTAGTAAGTCGTTTCTTCATCCCAATGAATATGATTCATCCAGCCAAAATGTTTGACAATCATGATGCAAAATCCTCTACATGCAAGAAATTCTGATACCTGATTTTTAGTGGAAACTAATTATTTACTTTTATAATTAGATTTTAACGTTTGTCGATGTTTATATTTGGTATTTTTTCTGATTAAAATCTATTGTCTCGAAACTGTTTTCCAAATAAGATAATAAAGTAGAATGTCTGGCAATAACTGTCGAACCCCATATTTACAATTTCCCTTACTCTCATTTTTTTAGCAAAAATTTAGTTTTAAAATTATAGTTGTTTCAGTAGATCGCAGTTAAGTATGTTTCCAAGGGCAATGATCAATTCCTGTCCAAAGTCATACCTTGCTACATTGGTACTTGGAGTACCTTAATCCCTCCCCAAGTTGTTTTAAATTGCAATGTATATATTTTTAAGGGATTTTGGTACATCATTAAATTACGATGTCAAACAATTAAGTATTGAATTCATTTTCAGTTGATAGAAAAATACAAAATATAAGCAAAAGCAACTGAAGTTGAATGAAATAATTATTATGTTAGATGTTATGTTTTTGTGTAAATATAACCTGTTACATAACTGCTACAGTATAGTTACAAATAAAAAATGTAACATATGTATAACGTGGTTATGTGGCAGTTGTGTTGTGTTACTGTGCTATCATTCTACATCAAGGGTCGCAAATACGACACATCTTTTGTGTATCGCTACATCAATAAAGTTATAGACCTTAAATCTGGGCTGCGAGCTGGCCGACGAGTAGGGTTTCCATTACAAATCCAATTTTCGTGTTAAATGTTTTTTGGAATTAAAAGGTTGAACCATTTTCGACAAGTAGCAAAGAAATATTGTAGTAGTCCAAGATTTCTGACGTTAAAAATTAACAGTAGTAATGTAATAATTTTGTGTTTGTACATTTATTTCCATGATTGTATCTTTATCTCCCCATTTAATTAATTTATATTTTTCCAGTTAAAATTAACACAACACAAATGAGCGTTTCATCTTTCTGCAATCGTAATTTAATGATCTAACAAAATTCATAAAAATATATATGTTGCAGTTTACTTAGAAAAATATAGCGTACCATTAAAGCTAAAAATAATAGCGTACAGAATTTCAGTATGTCTATCCGTTCTTAATATGGTATAAGGTCACAGAATTTTATGTGGGACATTATTGTATTTTTGTATTTTGTTGACCTAACCTTATAAAATAAATAATGTATTTTGACAAAAAATAGTATCAATAAAATTTAATAGTTCGTTGTTACATTTATAATAATTATTATGTTTTGTCCATTAAAAAAAAAACTGTAAAATTGAATCACAGGGCGAAGGCTGTAACTTCGAGAATTTACGTGTCCACTCTAGTTATGACACAAAAGATAAGAAGCATCATATCATACGTTAGTGCGATTACTTTGCAGTAGGTATTTTATTGTGATACCATGCAATGTATCAGTTTCAGTTATTTACAAAAACATGTACAACAATTTACTACCGTAATGTAGGAGTGTTACGTTTAATTGATGTTCCATTATCATTTCATTTATACAAATACCTACAAAACAAATAAACTGTTACTACAAAAAATTGTGGAAATCCTTGTTTCGCGTCTGCACTTTTCAAAAAAAAGTGTAGTGGTTTTGAATCCAAAAAGTCAAAGACGTTACATATTAAAATATTAAGTAAAAAAACTTTTGAGAACGTTTCGGTTGAAATATGCCTGATAACAACTACAAATTTTGACTATTGCCAGTTAAGTTGCTAGAAAAGTAGATTTTCATATTGTTTATTCTTTTCGAATTTGTAAAAATACTTAGCTATGGATTTTTACGTATCAGATCTTTACGTTTTATGAATTACCACTTAACTGGAGATACCATAATTTATTATTTTCTGAATGAACAGATTGCTTTGGTATTGATGGAGCGCGTTAAAGCAAAATTTTCATTCGAAATTAACATTTCAAAAACGTGGAAAAAAACATGAAAAAACATCATCTAAGCTAAAAATTAACAGCTCTTTGAATTGTAACATTAATTCAAATATTACAAATAATTGATGGTTATGTTTGTAATACTAAAATGATGTACAAAAAGCCCATTTCTGCATGCTTTATACAAAAAAAAATTCTACGGCAGCGGACGTTGAGTTCGTAAAAAAAAAAAAAGGTTACACACAAATGGAATTCGAGTTAAGAGATGAACTGATGATACTTTAAAGTGCACTTGGTCGCTTTTAATTTCGTGTCATAGACTTATTTGCGACATCTCCGCTAGTTAACGGGGCAATGAAATTAACCTGCAGTTTGATCGTGGGGGACTGTCTACCTCATCACGGTGCCCCCACTCACTCGACGGTTTCTCCGTGTATCAGAAACCAGGCAAGTTGGGTTCGCGGGTCGCGTATTTTGTATACGTACCTAAAAAACACCTGCGTTTAGTGCTTTTGAAACCGTTTTTATTCTCACCTTTCGGTAAATCCGTCACCGTGAAGTCCTACAACCTTTGTGCTTTGACTGTTGATGTTTTTGTTTGCGTTTTGTGTCAGTCTACATGAAAATATGTGAACTTTCTATCAGTGTTTGATTGTTGATGTTGAGGGTGACGTCATTCTTATGATGTGTTTGTTTGCTTACCTGGTGTTTTGAGTTGAAAAAGGTAAACTTAAATCGATAAATTAAAATTTAATTTTGTTTTTGTTTTACTTTTATGTTAAGTTGAGTTGGCCATCCCATAGTTTTGTTAAATACTTGATATGTGAATCATGTTTAAAGGTACGCCGTACGCTTATGCTTGCCACACCTGTGTAAGAGTATGTTGGCTCGAGTGTGAGTGGTACCGAATTCTCATGCGGCAACGTACTTTGTGTAAATATCTACCTAAATTTAATTTACACCTTATTGTAAAATTCATGTACCAGAAAATTATGCCCTCTAATTTATGAAAACTGAATACTTTCTGCCTACTGAAAAATCAGCAGAAATTGTTCTCACGAAAAATGAAAAAGTGTAGGTAAACTGTAATAATACTAAGTAATAACATAACGTCTTAAGTGTAAATAACCGTAACCTATCCTTTTCTAAAAAAAAACGAAAACCTTGAAAAAAGGTCTACATTACCTAAATAATCCACTTTTTTCGAAGGTTCTAAATACTAAGTAAAATAGGATAAGTAGGTACATATGTAGTATTGTATGTAAAAATAATTACTCTCTAAGCATTCATTATAATTTTCTCAGACTTAAAAATAACAAAGACGATAATTTTTCTACATTATTCGAAACAATTTTCAAGTTCTCATACTTGGTTAAAGTTTAAATTAATTATTTAAACATTAGTGGTATTGAATTATGGGAAAAATTCTAGACAATAAACAACGGAATTAGTTGGGGCAATACTAAAAAAAACTGTAACAACACAAAGATATTATCAATATCAATTGTTTGGTGGTAGAAACTCAACTTTGCTACTTAGTGGACTCCAATGTTTTTCCCTCACATGCCAGATATACGAAATTAATTTTGCTTTTGAATTCTACATTGTTTTTTATACATATGTAAACATTTAAGTATCCAATCTTATCAATCCGGAACATTGATACCCGATTGTTAGAAATTGCACGATAGATTTGACTTTTATAATGCAATGTATTCAAGGCTGTTTTCAAACCGTCAATTGTTGATGTAGAGAGGAATTAGCTGTCAATTAAATGTTTGCATTATTTTGCCTTTTTCAAAGAAGAAACAAGCTTGATATGATTAAAACTCGGGGAATTCTGCGAAATGAAGTTATTTGTCCAAATTATTAATAAAATGGAAGTCTTAGCAATTGTTATTTCGGTGGTCAGCAAAGAATTTTATCTTTTGTTTCGTAGAAAGAGACGTAACTACAAACAATGCAGATAAACATGTCGTGAGAATTCATGATGAGGTCGTTCCTATATACACTATCTTAAAACTCAAAGGTCTCTACTGCTTTTGGTTCCAATTTAATGAGCTTATACAAATTTGTAGGTAATAGTTAAGTGCATATTTGCAATACTTTCACTAGGTGCTTTTACCAAAGTAAAATTGATTGCATCGGTAGTTAGAGAAAACGAGAAACTAATTTTTGCAAGAATGGTTAATTAAGCCATCCTCTTTAAAACACCATATACTTAATTACCTTCAAATTAACGATATTGTAAAAATTAGTATTGATTTGAAACCTCGGATTTTTTTTTAAAAGCAGTCATATTTTTATTGTTTGTAATGATAATATTACTTTCAACAATACTACGTGTGGTTTTTAAATGCAGGTTTGGATTGTTTCTCAGTTGTGCCATTTTTCTAATGAAAGCAATTCTAATGTCTAATAAATGAAAAGTAGATTTTCCTTCAAAGTAAAAGTTGCATTATAGTGAAATTAGCTTCTCTAATTCATTTTGTACAAGTTTAATCTGATTATAATGCAGTTCTTATTATTGTGAATCACATAAAAACTTAAGGCTTAGAACTAAGAGTCATGCTTAAATTATTGTTAGGCAACGCCTACTCTTAATAAAAATTTATTTGCTCATTTATAACTAAGCAGAATAGAAAAACTAAAATATTAATCTCCAAGACGCAGCAGAATTTTGTCGCTTTGTTTTTTAAACCAATGGCTACCTACATATTTAAACACATCCAACATCACATGGAGCACGTACCGACCTACTTCATGTTGAATACTGGAACATTTTAGCTCTGAAACTGAAAATGGCGTTGCTGTCTTCGTAACACGTTTACAACGTCATACTTTACAATTAATCCGAAAACACCTGATGTTTCAGTAATTATTCTAGCTAAACATGCTGCAATGGTAAAACCATGCATGAATATTAACAACTTTACCAGATTTATTAAAAATTTAAACTACGTGCTTTTGCATAAATTCTCATTATTAAATTTATTTGTGAATTTTGTGTGTTCTTGATATTTTAATAAATAGCTAAACAGTTTCAGCTCAAATTCTGATTAAAAATATCACAGTATGTAGATGATTAAAATATGTATATGGCAAAGTCAACTCCAGAATGTAAATAATTAATAAATTTTCGTATTTTCGTGACAAGAAAAAAATCTGTTACGAATTGATTATGTAAATTTGTTATGCTGACTTAATCACAACAAAACCTTGTTTACTTTAATTTGAACGGAACTAAAAACATTTCTTTGCAACTTTACGTTACCAATTGCTCGATTTATCCAACTAGCATTTTTTTTTATTAAGCAACACGTTTTCATTATCAGTAGGTCGTTTGTGTGTAGCTTTCACTTTCTGCGATAACAAATAAAATTGAAAGGGCGTAAAAGTAACGGTACCCTATTAGTTGAAAGAAAGATATCTGTTTGTTATAGATTTGTAACAAATGATTGTAGTGGCACCCCATCGTTATATTCAGCAAACAAAGAAAACGTCCTTAACACCTGACTTCCTCCCTTATCGTATTTTTACCTGCTCCATGCCAAAAGTCGAAGAGGTTACGTAACTCTACAGGTTGTCGCTAAACGCAGGTAGAAAACGATTACGTCCTTTACGCATCCATTAATTCCCACCACAGTTTTCCAGCACCGTATTCTGTTCTTCTCATAGGCCAATCTCTTATTTTGTGGGTTTCGAAAATATTGGCAGGTCACTAGCATAGCTTCAGAAAGAAAATAGATAGTTGTAACTTTTAAATGTTGTTTTGGAAATAGCTTAAAATGTATATTTCTAGATTTCAGCGATATAGTGCTGCATAGATAGGTATAATATGTATTTTCATTTGAATCATGCAAATGACATGGCAGATAACCTTACAGTGTACCTACTTACCGTATTTTGAGAACATAAACTGTATAAATTCTCCTCCCGCCACACAAAGAACGTTCCTTAATTATTTAAAATAGCTGCTTAAGTATTTTATTTTTAGTACATCCAAGGAAGTGGATACTGCTGTTATATTTTTAATTAAATTTACGTACTGGCTAGATATTAGTTGAACTTTAATACTCACGACAGAAGTGCGACCGATTGTGTCAAAAAATATAGAATGAATTATTACTATTAAAACTAAAATGACTGAGAAGAGAAAACTATAATGGGCTTTGAAAAGAATTATATTAAATGTAGAATCCAGAAAAACCAGTCAGAAAAGCTAAATTATTGTGATGAAGACTGGTTTTTGCAAACTGTCCCATAATTGTATGTCGGTTCGTTGCTTGATGATTCAATAAAAAGAGACGGGCTTTTTTCAGTGCACTTTTCCCTGTTGAGCTTTACTGCGGCCATTCTCTTGGGTAATTCACGAAATGACTTTTCTTGACGGAACTCCGAAAAGTGGTCACAAATTCAAACCTATTTTAGTGAGATATTTTGCATATAGCCATATATCTTTTTGCAAGTTGTCGTTGAATTACAATAACTAAGAGCGGGTTTATATTAGTACCTGGATTGACATTCACGCAATAACTGATCACGTGATCAGATTAAACCTTCGAATTCTTAGTTTCATGAGATATTGGTGTGTACATCGATTTTAATTCGAATCAAATATTTAATTCATCTACTCCAAAAAATTTCTATCTAGGGAGATAGTTCTCTTGTTCTTTTTAAACATAAATTGTAGTTTGATTGATAGATTGATACCAATTCCTGTGCTAGAATTTGATTTAAGATTTACTGACACATTAACCCCCAGCACAAATCGATGTTGATTTTATACTGGAGGCATCGTTTAAGAATCGTTTGTATAGGAAAAATATTTCCATTGCACATTTTTACGTGAATTTTGGTCACTAACAAATAATGAAATACGTATTTCAGCATTTTCCGAGATTAAGAGTTAAAAATTCGACTGAAGTTTAAAACACGAATCGTCTACGCGGACGAGACGCTAGTAATATATAAAATGGAAAAATTTGGAAAACTTAGCAGAAAAGTAGAACTCAAAAAATAAAAAGGTATCGAAAACGTTTTTCAAAAAAAAAACAACGTTCGATATAGGTAAGTAATATTGTGAGTATGTAAGACAAATTTGGAGAAAATATAAATGCATCTGTAAATGTTTTAAGAGAATTAATTTATACTCCCATAGAGCTTTTATTATGTATTTTCACCCACATCGTTTAAGCGTTCTGAACAACAATAAATAGTACCGTTATAAAGAGTTATAATGTTTGATAATGTGATAATAAAACACCTCAATTAAGTACTCTTTGAAAAGGTATAGTTAAAAAGAAAGCTCCTTGGAACAATCTATTTTTGAGTTTGGAGAAATTTGAGGTGCTAATAAAGTTCAATGTTGCTAGCCTTTTAACAAAGTTGGTATTCTTTTAGTTTCATGAGTGTTTAATATGGTTCATGACGTGACACATTAGGTTATACATGATTAAGATTCACTTTTAGATTTCAAAGTAGCGAATTTTTGATGGACGCGATTTTGTGGTTTAAATTTTTGAAAACACAAAAATATTTATTTTTTTTGACAAATTATATAATTTTGTTATACAAATATTTTTGATGTAACATTTGTTTTTTTTGGGCTGATTCGCACATTATCCAAGTGGAATAAAAACGTTAAACAATGTTAATTTACGAATTTTAAATTATATGTTGAAATCCTGACTTCTGCTGAACCCAATCTATTTATGACACACGGTACTTCACATTTCAAACACCAGTAATTATATATCAAGGGAGAGAAAACAGTTTTTATAGTCGAGCTGAATTATACCCGACATGCGTAGCGTCGAGGGCAATATTGAAAGTGAGGCTATAAAATTGTTTTCTCCTGTGGTTTATATATTATTTTTTCACTGCTAGCACATTTGTTTGACTTTTCTTCAATGATAATATAAAAGGTCAGAATGAACTTAAGTTATCCATGAAAATGAAAACCAACTAACCTGTGAAAACAAACGAGTCGCTTAATGTCAAGTCAGCACATTAACTACGGCAGTCTGGATTAACCATGCTAACATTGTCAATTGTTTTTATTATCTACTAGTAGGGGAGAAAAATCCGTTATTGGGTAAGGTGCAGAACATCAATCTCTTAAACATTAAACACGATATATAATGATGTCTTTTGAAACTAGTGGTGAAAAAAATCATTAATACTTTGTATAACGTGTCATTAATCCTGGGCTAGAATGTCTTTTATTAATTATTTTGCCGCCTCATTACGACAGTGAAACATATTTTTTTTGACATTTCAAACCCTCCCTTGATAGTAGAACCATCTATGAATACTCAGTAATAAGTGTCTATCGGTACCGCGTCAATTCGTCGTGCACAATTCGTCGCGCGACAATTGATCGCAAACAACTGATCGCAGCGTCAATTGGTCGCAGCGACAACTGGTCGCAACGACAACTGGTCGCAGTCACAATTGATCGCAACACAATTCGTCGCAAGTACAACTGGTCGCATGCGACAATTGATCGCAGGCGAAAAATGATAGCGTTTATAGAGAAATAAGTAATTGTTATGAATGAGGAAAATAAATTAATGTGCTATATTCTCAAAAATTTCATTATTTCTAAAAAAAGTGTCAAAATAAATACATACGAGTTCCATAAAAACGGTAACTATTAGGCTCATTTCCGACTAAACCAAAGTGCAAAAAAGTGAAAATATTGTAAAATATTTTTTTTAATGCTGACACATCTCGTCGGTATGCTACTGTAATGTTCATTTGGATTATTCGTCTTATTGATTAGACGCTCAAGTAAGTGATTCAAGCTTTTCTTCTCACAAGTTTAAAGTTTGTCAATTAAACGAGTGAAAAAAATAGCTTTCAAAACGTTTTAGACGACATTTTTCTTTAATAAAAAATGGTTTTAAAATTATTACAACTGTCAAATTAAAAAGTTATAGATAAATCGTGAAAAAACTCTCGTTACAGTTTTAAGTGAAAAAGTATTATTTTCATTACGTTTGATAGTTTAAAAAATTAAATATATATATTTTTTAATAAATTTGGTGCAAAGAAATTTGAATTTATATATTAACAACTAATCTTGGAGTTTATTGCATTCTTTGCAGACAATTTTTTGCTCACTACAAATTAGTTCTGGATTATCTTTAATCCATGATAAAACCAAAGATGTTTTTTTCATTCAAAACTTTTTTGAACGCTCACACTGTTAATAAGGCGCTTATAGATACGACAGAATGAATAATTTATCTCGTTCCCTTTGCTAAGTACCTACATACCAATCTCCACTTTTACGCTATTTCCAGTGGCGGCTCGTCAGGGGAGGCAGGGGAGGCAGTGCCTCCCCTGGAAAAATTGACTATTAGTTTTTGTTTTAATATCTCTTAACTTGAAATATACATATTTTAAAGATATAGCAAATAACTTTTTTCTACCGCCCACGTTTTTTGGTTTTCTAATAGAGCTATTAACGCACGCAAATGTCGTCACAGCAGTTCGTTAATAGCGGAAAGGCGTTCTTTAATAGATCTGGTGCAATTTAGATCGGTAAGATTGGCAGCCATGACGAGAAATGTCAGGTGAATGTCAGTGGCAAATGTAAACTTAAAATTTCCCATATTTCCGGACGCGTAACTTCTTCACAAGACATTTTAACCAATTTTAAATTACAAAAACTCGAATTGATTCGAATTACAGTTGTTGTTGTGAAAATTCGAACCTCAAATATTTCGTGGTTAGTGTCAGACCAACTCATCACCAACCACGACAAAAGTCCCCAGATTAAAAAAAATGCAAATTTCAATTAAATTTTGGGAAAAAACGTGTGCGGTAGAAAAAATAGTATAAATAACTCGTTCATAAGGCCATTGAGGCACTCATCCTTTATATAACTCGCGGCTTCGCCGCTCGTTCTATAAACTTGGATTCGTGCCTCAATATTTGCCTTATGAAACTCGTTCTTTAATATACTATTATAGAACACTGTGATTTATTAAAACGCATCTTGGTAACATATTTTGAAGTACGCGCTTTCAACAGGAATAAACTCTGATCATCACCGTGTAGGCCAGCTTCAGACGGAGGCATGCCTCAGATAGACGGATATCTTCAGTACGATTAGTCAATGCTGCTAATATGTTTGTAAGAAAGACAATAGTCATCAGTGCTTTATCAAAGCGCCAGCGGAGGCACCAACGCCTACCGTCCTTAAGCCAATCAGATCGAATTTTTTAATCTCACGGTGAAACTGCACAATAGCACAATGCTGAACAGGGATGCTGAATGTATTTAGTTGTGCATTAATTAGACGCGAGGAAAGGGGTTCACTGCATGTGCATTGCCAAGGTTATGTATTAAAACTTTTAAGTTAACTTAAAAACAGTAGGACAATGAAAATGGCAGTTTTGCAATGCTGATAGGAACATAAGAATTTCTATTCTCCAGAATTTCTTATAAAGTTTAAATATTTAAGCACGGTTTTCTTACGACGAACAATTGTATGTCAAAGATTTACAAACCTCTTATCCAGATTTGAGCAGAACTTTATTAATTAATTGATTATTAATATATTTAAATCAGCCCTAGATCATATGAATTAATATTTAATGCTAATAAAGCAAATTCTGTAGTCTTTACACCTTCTCGTTGGTTTGTGTGAAGCAATTAAATGTTTTTTATTCGACAAGTGTATCCATATAAAGATATGTTCCTGACCCAGAGTTATTTGTATTGTTTTCATAAAAAGGAATAAACAATCTGTCTTTTAACAAAAGTAATTGCGAACAATTAACATGTTCTGCTGATTTTAAAACGAAAATGTTGCCTCACCTAAGGAAAAGACCACGAGCCGCTACTGGCTATTTCTGTAAACAAGATCGTAAAAAGATTAGTTTTGACCATGGAGCAAAGGAATATACTCATACTGGAGAAAGTGCCAGACTTAAAATGATGGTTTCGAGCCAAACCGGTAAAGTGTCATAAACTGTACCCCTCATTACCCAGATAAGACTGCCGATGACAGTGACGTACAGTTTTTTTTTTGATGCGGCTCATGGAATAAAATTTGTTGAATAAAACAACACACATAACAGATTTATATTCTCTATTAATTAATATTATTTAAAATATTTACATCAATCAATACATCACGAGTAACAAGTAATACAAACAGTGAATACCGTTAAAAAGTACAAACAACCAGGATGACGACGCCACTGAGTAGTGGTTATTCGCAATGGCGTGACTAATTTTTAGCTTCGGAAGTTTGAAAAGTTTTCACTCGGAAGGCCGACTATTCACTCAGAATTATTTGCCTAATCTGCCGGATGTAGGTGATGGGCTTCTCCAGCCCATGTTGTAAATTTTTGTAGGATGCAAAGTGCGGAGAAGAATAAAATCAGGTAGTAGCCCGTAGTAGGGTCATTCATGGAAAACTGCGAACCAATTATTTCTTCCTTTTTTTTAGATCTGAGAGCTGTTTTACACGTCACAGAAATATCTATCGTAAAAGGAATTTTTAGAAATAATTTTCTCGTCATTAATCGGTTGCAAAAGATCAAGAGGCACTCGAAGCAAGCCCTGACAAACTTATTAGCGGCGCTAGCGGAGATCTCCAACTGGCTGCGGTACCACCATGGACACTCGCGTAACCTCTTTTTCCAGAATTGTCAAAATGACATTGCCAAACTCAAAGCAATCATGAATTAAGCATTTCATTTTAAATTCAGTTAGTATCAAGTGGTACATGGTATTCGTATTTTGGGTTGCGTAAAAATAATTCTCAGAAATAATTTTCTCGTGACTAACCCTGTATATGTATTTTTACACCCACATATGGTACAACTGAATGTTTCTTCAGTACAATACTAGTCACATAATAATAATTAAAAAATAAGTTTTTAGTTGCATAAGTACCTACATTTCTTAGATTTCCCGGTAACACAAAATTATTCTTGACGCTCTAACAATAAGTTTTTGCAATATATATTTACAATACACGTAAACCTTTCTCAAACCCTGTAAAAGATCCGTTGCAATTTACAAGGGATTAAAATAAGTATTATATCCGTCCAGTGGAATTTACATTCGCTGCATATGGATACTCTAGATGTACTATTAGTTCATAAATTTTATTGTTTGGTGATATGTATAAAGACAAGAATAGACAATAGAGGCAATTCTGTATCAAAATGTGCTAAAATTTAAAGGTTGTTAAAAATATGATTTTTTAAATAACTGTAATCTAGTTAAGAACAATAAACACTTGTTTTTATGTTGAGTACTTATTATAATGAAGCTAGTTCCTATAATATAATAGGTAAAATAAGCAACGAGATAAATAGAAACAATCTCTTAAAAAAAAATAACCAAAATGACAATTTATTAATAAAAAATCTTATGTAACAAGGTGTTTACGCTCGTATTTTTTAATTTTTAAAGTGCAACTACAAACTTCGTCACTTATCTATATTCAAATTGTTTTTAATTCGATATTTACACCTTACCTGGTTGCTAAATTTATTGCAACTTAAAATTCAGAATACAAAATATTTAGTTTTAATAAAAGAAAATACTTCCCGATGAATTTTATCTTGCGATCAATTGACGCTGCGATAAATTTACGTACGATCTATTGTCGCTGCGATCAATTTACGTGCGATCAATTGTCGCTGCGATCAATTGTCGCCGCGATCAATTGTCGCGTGCGACCAATTGTGCTGCGACCAGTTGCTTGCGATCAATTGTCGCGCGATCAATTGTTTGCGACCAGTTGTCGTAGAATCGTGTCTATCTATTTCATTTTAGCAATATTATTAAAAACATTTTCTGGTTGGAAATGAACTTCTAATGATTATTATCGTCAAATTCTTTTACCTTGAGATGCGGTTCCCTTTATTTTAAGTTATCTAAATCGAATTCGAATTTTGATTTTGGTGTTGGTAATTTTATTTTGGAGAATTTCAGAATTTTACAAAACATTTTCTTTGTAGTCTTTTTTTATTACTTTCCGAGCGTAAGCTAAAGAAGTATAGTAATCGGGCTACTTGCCAGTTTCATGTTTTCTCGACGTTTCAAGGCCCTAGAGTACGAAAGCAATGGTGGGGGGGGTGCAGGAGCGTTATTTTAAAAATTTTTAATTAAAAATCAAATTTTATAATTTCTCAAAGAAGCGGGATTTGTTGGACTTGTACTTCAGGAGCGAATAAAGTTCTGTCGACATAAATTTCGATCAATTTTTCTTTATTGAATTCGAATCTACTTCTCTACGTGCTAAGGATTATTACATTAAAAATGATATATGCAGTATATGAAACAGTACCTAGTAGTTTCGTTAGGTATAAAATTGTACTTGCAACAAAATCGGTCATTTTGAACATTTCTTGTTACCTGATTGAGTATAACTAAAGCATATGACATACAATATTCGGGTTTATATTATTTTTAGATTGTAATAAACTGTTTGGTGAAATAAGGAGGCGGTGAATTTTTTTGTATCATACAGTAGGTACATTTGTAAGAAAATACGACAAAAATGAAATTTCTATTTTTTTAACAATTTTATTTTTATATCAAAATTATTTGATTTGATTATTAAATTACTTACACTATTTTCTGAAGTTAGACACTTACCATATGAACACAGCATAATGAGTTGTAAAAATGTTAAAAATTTTACCACAATTTACATTGTAAAATATTCGTGCTTGATTGTTTAATTATGCTATGCGCGTATGATACGTAGTGTAATCAAATTTGCATTCAAAGTACGCTTCGTATTCAACGAAAAAAAGGTAATGTTGTATAAAAGTGGTGTAATATTTATTATTCCATTTATCATTAAACGTAGCTTTTACCTCATTTCGGTGTGATTACTTTTAAAGACTTGTTTGACTGGTCAAATAAATTTTGCCTCGCTGTCTATTAGCATTTAAAAAACAACACAATTTACGTTTCTTGATAAAAAATATACATAGTATATTGGCTATAACAAGCCGTAATATCATGTTTTTATATAAAATCTATGTCTTGTCAGTGCCTGACAATATGCACCAAATTTACAAATTATAAATGTCAAGTATGCTAATGAACAACATGTACTTTAGGGCCTGCACTGTAGCGGAGTGTATATAATAATTTCACACAACTTCTTTTCAGGTACAAGACAAATTAGAAGATCTTCCAGTGCTTCCAAAACCAGTCACCAAAGAAAGTAAAGAACTCATCAAGGACTTGTCCGCACGCTGCACCAAATCAAAAAACAAAGAAGCAAAGGAACTGTTGGATCTATTGTCCAACCCGTTCCTTAAATCCCTCATCGAGTGCCACGACGAAGTAGCGCAAATCAGCGAAAATCCAAAGCCCGTGAAAACTGATCTTTCGAAATTATTTCCAGAATTAAACGGGATGACGGGGGAGGCGATAAGAATGGTGGGTGTCCGGAAGAAGGATGGGGAACCCCTCGGTTTGACGGTACGGGAAAATTGTGAAGCCATTTTGCTTAATTTTAGCGAATTGTATCTGTTGAATAGGTGCAATTAGATGATAACGACAATCTAGTGATTGCGAGAATACTCGAGGGAGGAATGATAGAAAAACAAGGTCTGCTCCACGTTGGTGATGTTATTTTAGAAGTGAACGGAACACCTGTAAATAGTGCCGAGGATTTGCAAACCGAAGTAGCAAAATCGAAGGATTCGGTCACGCTCAAAGTAGGTCAACCGAAAGATCCGGAAACTCATGCATCACTTGTTATGAACGGAACTACGAATGGAGTTGCTAAAAGACTTACGGTATGTCTAGGTCAAAATAAAAATTAAAAAAAAGTTGGTGGCGAAGGTAATGATTAATGAAGCAGTTGCTAAGAACAAAAGTCTAAAACACGGCGGTTTATGGTAGACAGATACACTAATAACACTATCGTTTAGAAAAATTGAAATTAAAACGCGACTAATAAATCTATTTTATAATTAGTCAAAAAAGTAAAAATCCTTATTTGGTCAAAGGGTTATCAGAAGATTAGTTAGGAATATAAAATTTAAAGTTTTTTACTTTACTAATCAAGTTTGATAATATTTATAAATACTTGTTTCAATATGGCTCTAAAATAGTGATATATAATACAAGCAGGAAAGGTAACGCTTCTTTAACTTCGTGACAAAATTCAACAGACTTAATTTACTAAAACACTTTAGTAACATTATTTTTTTAGTGCTACATGAGAGCGCTTTTTCAATACATCCCAGAGGAAGACACACTATTACCGTGTAAAGAAATTGGATTACCTTTCGACCGAGGCGATATTTTGCAAATCGTCGATCAAAGAGATCCTAACTGGTGGCAGGCCAAAAAAGTTGGTGGAGACGGTAGAACCGGTCTCGTCCCATCTTTGGAACTGGAGGAGAGAAGAAAAGCGTTCGTAGCACCCGAAGCTGATTTTGTGCATAAAATTAGCATATGTGGTGCAAGGATTTCAAAAAAGAAGAAAAAAATCATTTATCAATCCAAAAGTAACTGTGACTTCGATAAAGCAGAGCTTCTGTTATATGAGGAAGTTACAAGAATGCCGCCTTTTAAGAGGAAAACTTTGGTCCTCATTGGTACACAAGGTGTTGGGAGGAGGACTTTGAAGAATCGGCTGATTAATAGTGACCCTGAGAAGTTCGGGGGAGTTGTGCCATGTATGACTATAAATTACCATCTTTGATTTATTACAAATAATGTTTTTTTTTAATGTAGATACGACAAGACCACAACGAGTGTTAGAGGAAAGCGGTCAAAGTTATTTGTTCACGGATCGTGAATCTATGGAAGAAGACATCAAGCATTCTAAATTTTTAGAATATGGAGAATATAATGGTCATTTATATGGTACACATTTAGATTCAATCAGAGATGTTATAAAACAGGTAAGTTTTATTTACCATTTTGTATTTAAGAATTTATTGAGTGTTACGAATTTTAGGGGAAAATGTGCGTACTAGATTGTAGTCCGATGGCGTTAAAAATTCTTCACAATAGCTCAGAGTTTCTACCGTATGTTATTTTCATAGCGGCACCAGGAATGGAACAGTTAAAAAACCTTTATGACGTAGGAAAAAGCAATTCGAACTTACGATATTCCAGTCGAAATTTAACGGTAAGTTGTATTCAAATTTAATTGTAGGTAGATCAACAGGATTGTAGCATGTAGTGTGAATTTAGCGTAATTGTTTTGATTTTTTAAATATCTGTGCTAGATATCCATTGATATTAATAGTAATTTTAACAAACTTTAATTCCTTTTTGAGAATGTTTATTACCTCGCTTGTTTTTTTGTTGCATGATAGTTTGACCGCCAGAGTTCTATACGATACAGTTCACGACGAGCAAGAACACTTGAATCTTTGGCCTCCTTATATGAAGTAAGTATATAAAGTAGAAGTAATTTATTGATGTTGTGGATCAGGTTTGCTTAAAACCTGTTCCTTTTGCGTGATTAAAAACCAATTTGTAATATTTGCTGTTAAACATTTTGTTTGAAAATGGTTTTGAAGATGTATAAATATATTTTATAGGAAGAAGACTTAAAGCGAACACTTGAAGACAGCGCAAGTATGCAGAGAACTTATGATAAATATGTGGATCAGGTAATTGTTAATAACGATTTTGATGTTACTTTCCGACAAATCATAGAGGCCCTGGACACTCTAACAACTGAACATCAATGGGTGCCAGTCAATTGGATTTATTGATACTGCCATAATATTAAGTAATATAAGATCTTTTATTATAAGAAATATTTAAAGCAGGTTTTATAATATGTTTTGAAGGACCTGTAAATGTGATAAAACCCTACAGATAAAGTTATTTTCAGTTAAATTTATAATTATGCTACACTAAGGAGGTCTATTTACATTGCTTGTGGTTAATATTTGAGATATGCTTATTTAAATAATGTTGCTGTTGTTACTATTTCTACAGCAACTAACTGCCACATCACTTCAACTACAGGCACTGCAAATGACTCTAAGTCGTAGATTTGAGTGATAGTAAATATGTTTGTATGGAAATAATTAACTTTCACTAATAAGTTTTTATATATATATATATATATTGAGCTTGAAAAATAATTGGATAGTCAAAGTACTTTTGTATAGGTAGTTGGAGTTATAAAATAATCATAAAAACCATACTGCTTGTTATAAATACACGTAGTATACTGCATCTCAAATAGAATTCCTTCAAATTTTACTAAACATGTGTAGTTTTAAATTATAAAACACATTATTTACTGTTAAGGAGCTATATTCTATTCCAGCGATACACTGGGTTATGGTTAGATTAGGTTAGATTCAATTTTTAATGAAGGTTCGACGAATTATAAATGATTATATCGAAACACAATCGTACAAAATAAAATCTGTAACATCGGGTCCTGTAAATGTTACGTGTCAAAGTACTTAAGCATTTTAGTTATCACAGAAAATTCAGAATAGTCCATTCTGGAATGGACAGAGTACATAATATGTGTTTATTATTATGCGTACCTACATCGTATAAAGTACCTATAACTTCTAAACGTTTTATATAACCTGCAACTATCTTAAAGTGATTGCAACTTACATCTGCTACAAAAATTTAAACATTGTGTAGCTTTTACATTGAATAATATCGAAATTAAACTGTAGTTTGTTATATATTAGCGAAACTATTGTTATGTATTTCAAATGTTCTAAATGCACATTCGCCTGAAATCAGTTTGTACTCTCAATAGACATCACAATATACTTCTTAGCGTGAATTAAGTAGTTTATATAATTATATAATTTGTAAATGTAGCTATTCCATATAGATATTAAGAAAATTTGTTTATCACGAAGAAAGGTACAAAGCTGTGCAACATCGAATAATAGTTACTCTCACTGATTAGATAGAAAGTAAGCCTTACAATTAATTGCCTAACTAATGTTAAGTATATTATTAAATGTACATATATACATTGAGCAAGATATGAGTCACCCGTACTATGAAGTAGATTGTAGAATGAGTAAGTAATTAAATAACTCTTCTACAATTAGAATTTAGAATAGAATTGTGTTTGTTATGTAGGTGCTTTATATTATATCTTTTTAGCCGTCCAAGTGTTCAGGGAACTGTGTTTTTATGAGATTATTTATATTCAATGATCTTTTGCAATTATTATTAAATATTATTTTATCTTTATCATTATACAATTGCTACATTTAATGTATTGTTTAGAAATAGAATTTTATTTTTTTCTGCAAACTTTTATTACTACTTTTATTTCATTTAAAGCAGCGAAATGTGTTTCCCAGCAGCGACCCTTTTTATGTGCGCCCGCGATCAATAAAAGATCAGGATTCGGAACAAGAAAAGAAGAAAATATGCATAAATGTATAAATCAGTGAATACTAAAATGTTTATAAATACATATAATATATAGGAGTCTCTTTTAATTGAACGAAGCCATCGTTGAGTTTTTAATTTTAAAAATTCATGTTTTCATGCTTTACAGTAGAAAAAAATGTTTGTTCTTTTTTCTCATAAAAACTTTTTAACTATTTGGTTTTTCGTCTTAGCATCACTTTTTAACAAATGAAATACGTTTATATTCAGATACAATTGCGTTTATTATAGGGTGGATAATAACTAGTACGCCTACCGCACCGGAACTTCAAAAAACCACTAAAACCACGCAAAAAATGAGTGAAGTTTCATTCTATGTATTAGAGCCTCTAGGGAAAATAAATACTCCCGCGGACGTGGTAATTAATGTTGAAGTAGTTTGTGGTTCATTTCAGGTTGCTACCTAACAGAAGTTTGTTTTTTAATATCGACGTACTTTACGGCAGTGATAATTTTTGTTACAACAAAGTTTCAAACGATAATGAGGGGTCATAAAAAAGTTTCAAAATCTGACGTCTGCTGAGTTAAATTATTCACTTTCTTTAAAGACTATCCTACTGTTATTGGTATCATCACTCGCTGTCGCCAAGGCAGTTCTGTAGAAATAGCGTTAGAAATATAAATCGTGTTTGCTATCGTAAAATTGACATTTTTTTCGTTATTTAGTGCTTACGGGTAGTAGTGAACCGATTAAATTATTAAATCAGATTTTTATATTAATTACCTTTTGGATACATGGAAAATAATATATTTAGATTTTTAAAAATTGTTCTATCTTTTTAGCAAAATGGTTATAGGCATATATGTACATAGTTAACTTAACCAGTGTGTTCAATTGAAAAAGTCATCAACTTGGCGTTGTTTCTGTTGACAGAAATAGTTTTCCACATTGTCACCTGTGATCAATTACGGTTTAAGTTAACTGTAGACACACCTACTTCACAATGTTTACAAAAAACGAGGCCAACGTGATGATTTTTTCAATTAAATACCCAATACCTACACTTGTAGCTATTTTACATTTGCACTTCGCACTTTATTCACCCTGTACGTAATTCAAATACTTAGAAAATGTTCTCATTTGTTAAAAAAGATATTTAACCTAGTGTTCAGTTTACTAAACTACTACCAACTACTACCAGTAAAAAAATTAGAAAAACAATTTACTGCGGATAATTACTTCATTTAAGAAAGCGTTTGATTTTTAGTTTTAAATAGATTAAAAATTATTTAAAAAAGTTGGAGTTTTACTTATTAGAAATGACGTCGTTATCTGTGAAATGAGGGGAGTAAAATATAATGGGGTAATGAGAGCTCCAGAAAATAGTTGCATCATGAAAACTGAAAGTGCCAGTAAAGGTCTTTTATGGTACAAATGGTTAACAGTGATGGAACAAAGGTGTAATAATAATAAAGTATTAAACCAGGTATAACGACTAACTAGTTTTAATGGCATGACTCAGTTGAATCAGTCAAGGTTTTTTCATACGCTATTCATACCAGAATTTCCTGAATTTTCTGAAAATTTTTTGGTAATTTTAGTGAATTAATACCCTGTTAAGTCTTGTCAAATGTATTTGCATTTTTGCATGTTTTTTCGTTCTCGACTTTGTATGCTGCACTTGTAAGTTAAAATACGTAACGAAGGTTTTTTTTTTTTGGTAAATTTTTCGTTTTTTCGTGACCGTAAGCCAAGGAAATATTGTAATCGGGGCTATCGGACTTGCTACTTTTATATTTTCTCGACATTTCACGATACCAAGAATACAAAACAATGGGTCTCCCGTTTTCGTCTGTTTGTTCGTCCGTCCGTCTGTCCATTGATCCGTCAGATCGTCTGTATCGCTTTTTTTAGACAGATAATCTCCGAAACATTTTGCAACGTAACTTTGAAACTACAAAACCAAGTACTCTGAAACCTTGCAAACGTTTTAAGGTTATCGTAAGCATGGTAAGTTTTTAATCAATAATATCCTTTTATCCCCTTCCAAAAAATTGATGACGTCATCTGAATTTATATTCATTCAGCGAGTCGGTAGTCTTACAGAAAGAGACATGTTCCATTCAGATAGGTATACTGGAAATGGTGCCCTTCCCGTAGCTCTGGAAGAAAAACTGTAGGTCAAATATATTGACAAAAAAAGTCGCTAACAGCATTAAGTGGTGAAATATGGAATAAATTAAATTACTGGTGTGGAGAATACATATAACATAACTTTAGAAGTGAGTATGTATGATATATATATATTCATTTACAGTCTATACACTTTTTGCTTTCATGCTTTAACTAGAATTTTCTATTTTATTAAGTATCTAACATTTGTCCAAAAAATATAACTATATTCTTCAGCGGTATAATATTAATTTTTTTGTTACTCCATACTACAAAGTAACAAAAAATTCTCTTTGTAAAAAGCTGACTGGCCCCAAACTGGAAAATAATATACCTAAATATTTATCATTTAATGTATATTCTGAACAGTTTTGTAAAAATATAATATATTTGCACTCATTTCACTTCCAAAAACAATAAACGAAATTCACAAAAACTCTTTAGTAGCAACACGCGTCTATCGAGTAAAATAAACGTCTGGTGTGTTTTACATCTCGCTTTCAGTAACAGAACTTCGTTTTCCAACAACATTTATTCCAATTTTCTTTAGTGTTTGTGTAATATACAAAAAAAAGGTATCAAAGAGTTTTCGTTGCTACTGTTAATTTTTTTTTTTTAAATAACAATTTTTAGAAAACGTTATCTTGTTTTCAGAAAGCAATACATATAAATTCCCGAGCCAGTTTTTAAATTAGTATTTAATTAATTTAGTTTAGTTAAATATTTAAGGTTATTCTTTCTGTTTGTATGATTTAATCTAAACAGTTTTATACAACCACAGGTGTACTGAAACAGTTAAAAATATAAATATGATTTTATCTTCACCCTGCATCATCTTTTATTCAAATTTATTCAGACAAAGGCCATATAAGATATTATAATTTTTGTGCGGCTATTAACCGTACAACCCTTATGTGAAACGCTGACAACCAAAAATTACTGACGTCAACAAACCAATAGAAATCAATAAATGTCTCCACTGCTAGCAAGAATCCTTTTTATGAATGAAATATAATGTGTAAGGCACAAGAAATTTATTCTTGAAATATGACGCAATTGGTGGTCACTCTGTATTTAAAACGATAACTACTAAAATAATGAATTATCGAATAAATAGATACATTTTTTAGCATGATTTTCTCCGATAGTCGTTGCCTTTACTGTATTGTTACGTTGATCGGTGAATAAAATCGGCGTGGTTAAACTCAACAATTTATTTCTTAATAACTCGAATTACACGATTGATTATTATACAGTGATTATGTACAAAATAATTCCGGCGCAATTTGACTGTACTCTCGTGAACTCGATTGACTAAATAATACTCGTTCCCGAAGGTGGCCTCTGTTTAAACCCATACTCGTTCTAGATGTGCGGCGGTCGGGATTTTCCTCGATTGCCGGTCGCGACTGCCGCTTCCAGGCCTTCCTTTAGGGCTCCGTCGTTCGATCGCTGTCTTTGACGATGAGTCATCATCGGTGTACAGACCAGAAAGTTCTCGACGGCCCATCGGCGTCGTACCGACGCGGCGTATGGGTTTATTTTGTACCAATATACTTACATATTGTCAGAAATAAACTTATTGTAATAGTGACATATTAATTGGAATGTTTGAAATCTGGGTAGGTGTAGTTATTCTTTTAAGACAGATTAAAGTGAAATAACGCTTGTTGGTATTGTTTCTTGTCTCTAGTAAATTTTCCCCTTCCCTTGAAATTTAGTTAGAAATAAATTTGAATTTGTAGAAAAAAAAACAACTTTCAACTTGTTGACTAGCACCTAGAAAGCGTGTGCTTGTAAGAGTAAAGAAACAATGAAACAAAAAAAAAAAGCAACACAATAAGATTTCTCAAAGTGCCGGTGGTATTTTTTTTCGATGCTACTACGATAATTCTCATCAATCAGCAGTAATTTAAACCCAGTTAACACTCAAAATTTTGTTTATTCATGGTACTGTCGTACTGGCGTATTTTGTGTGACTCTCAAGCAATACTTTCTACAAAACTGAAAACATAATTTTTTTCCTATTCGGTTTGTATTTGAAGACATCATTTTTACACCATATATATCCATGAAAAAAGAAAAACCCTCCTATCTTCTACTATTCCGATAGAATTTTAAGATTACGTGGATAAAAACATGCAAGCCCTAGTATAATACCATATCAGTGGCGGCTCGTATGTCAAGCAATTTTACAACTTGTGTGCAATAAAAAATGTTTTGGAGCTCTGTGGTAGTCTATATATTGTCATGTCTTGTGTGACAATATAGAAGGTGTTATAATTAAAACCTTTTAGAACAAAAATAAGAGTAATGCTGTGGAATCGTAGCAAGGACCAAACATCCGTCAGAATAAAAAGTCGATCACCATGAAGTATTACCACAAATCGATCCTTTGTTCAGTGCTTGATTTTCATCGTGCTTTCGACAGCATTGATCATTACATTTTATTATATAAATTGCAGACATTTGGGTTTGATGGTAAGTTTGTCAAATTACTTTTGAGCTATCTTCTTGGATGGACACAGTAGATTTCATATGAAGGTTTCAATTCTCTTTCATATCCAGTTTGTTCCGGCGTGCCTCAAGGTTCTAACCTTGGCCCAATTTTATTTCTTATTTTTATGAACGACCTGCCGGAAAATATTAACAACAAAATTTTGAATTATGCTGATGATGTGGAAATATTGAGTTAAAGGATCAGAATGACAGTAACGCATTACAGAACGACGTATCCAAATTTTGTACTACAACATTATCGTATTATAAATGTAGGAATGTAACATATTCGAATAAAAAATATCCACTAGTCACCAATTATGTTTTAAACAATGTAAGAACTAAGAGAGATGTGGTTATCAAAGACCTAGGTGTAATTTTTGATGTGAAATTATTTTTATTACAGAAGTGGGCTAGGCGGTGGAAATCCCCCCCGGTGAGTGACTTCATTCTTAATCACTAGCGACAGATGAGTCAGGTATGTATGTTTTCATATTTATGAATGGTGTTTGGAGCCGAGTTATTATTATTATTGAATTATTGCGAGAGCGGGTGGAATCTGTAGATTGCAATTGGTTCTAGCTATTTGGCGTTCATTGATAGTGAATATTTCTTGATAATAATTTGCGCTAAAGACCTTATCTGGCTACGAATCGTCTTATACCACTTTACTTATTAAAAATCATAGCTCTTTTACATGCATGTGTTGGATAAAATTTTGAATTCGCATGGACTTTTACATTACCCACAGAAAAATAAATAAATAAACAAATAAAACAAAACAACAACATAGGATATTTATGTACTTGTAACTGTTACAAAATTTACAGTAGGTTACTATTAGAATTATTTAAATAGATGAGAGTTTTTCAGCAGTAATTCATAGCTTCAAAAATATAAAAACGCCTTGCTCATTCATTCAGATTTAACAGTTCTTTACACAGATATGAAATACAAGTTGTTTACAATTTTCACTGAAAGGTTGCTATGGCATTAAATCGTGCCCGCAGCAATTAATTCATTCAAGTATTATTTTGTCAAAATTGAATAAAATATTATATCTATATAACGTACAACCGCGTGGGTTAAGCATATTATTCACTTGAAGAACTCGCTCACGAACTCGCAGGGCGATAAAAGTTCTTCTAAGGTATTAAAAATATGCCTAACTTAATTGGTTCACTATTAACGGTAGGAGAGAATGTGATGAATGATGAATAATATAAGTTACCTATTTATATAATCAAATTAATTATTTACCTCATTTTGTGCGCTCGGAAAATTAAAATAAAAGCACCTGAAAACGTTACGTGGTGGCCTTCTTCTACAAAAACTCTAGGTGGAAAGGCGACCATAAAGTCACTATGCTCACATCTGATAAGCTAAGATTTTCAGGAAAGGTTGTAATTGTGCAAGTAGGTACTAGACGAGTTGGGGGGAGGGGGGGGGGGGGGTTGAAGGAAAATTATGAGGGTCATTTTTTTTTAATTTTACATACATAGCCGTGGAACAGAACGAGTCATGATAATTTTTTATTGTCAAGTAGAACTACGAGTTCACAGTTCAAGTTATGAAGTTTTAGTCAAGTGTTATCATTTATGCAATTTCGAAAAAAATCAGAAAATTGGTCAAAGTTATTTCGACAGGACTTATTCCCTCGGTCCTAAAGTAGAGTCCAACAAATTCCGCTTCTTTGAAAATTAAAAAAATATATATTTTGCGAACTTTTATTTGTGAGAACCTCTAAACATTAAAATAATGTAACGAAGCGAATTTTCGCGGTCGGAAAAGAAATTCACCTAAATAGCATTTGAGCCGTGAGGGTATGAAAAAATGAAAAGCTGGTGTGGAGGTTTGTAGTGCAGAACGTTGACACCGTTGGCTATAGGTACCGTTTTGGGTTTTCTGCTCGTTTTTGAATCGCTGCTCCGAGCGAGAAAGCCATACCGCCGTATCCGTTTTTTTTTTGTTGAACGCGCCCAAGAAGCCGCAACCGTTGAGCACGTGTTACTTTCCGTCGCTGCGCTTCCCTTCCGTGTCGCCGTACCATGCTCGCGCGATTTTCCTTGCAGAGTCACTCCCCTCAGGACCAGGAAGAGCCCGTTCAGAAGGAAGCCGCCGTCCAGGTCCGGAACGACCGTGCTGGACAGTTTGTAATTTTGTAAAGTCCGATGAACTCAATTACTATACTTCCTTGGCTTATGCTCAGAAAGTGAAAATTAATGACACAAGAACGGTAAGGGGTGTTTACTGGTCGAAGTCAAGAAGCGAGGTCTCCAATTTGTCTGAGACCAGTAAACCCCCTTAACGTTCGTGCTGCTTATACTATTTTTTTTTAGGAGCATCAAAAGATTTGCGTCTTTTTATCAAATCCATAAATTGAAAGAATTTATATTAAACATCAACACGGTCTTTTTTTAATTCTTAATAAATTAAATCTTGAATGTATGATTACTTACCGTTCAGCTGAACAGTAAGTAATTTATAGTGAACCAAGAGCTATAAGGTTATATGGCCATCATAAAAGTAGTTGACCGCAAAGAAATACCCCCTTTGTGTGGTTCGCACTAAGCTTACCGGTTGGCAATAAATCATCTTCTAAACATTTCTTGCTCATGTTTAACAGGGCCGGCTTTCAAAGCGAGTGGTTATTTCGGAACCCTCAGCGGCTGCAGGTAGTAAAGAAATAGTGGAGTGGTGGATTTTCATATTTAGTGAAAGCCGCCCCTGAACGAAACCAGAAGAGCCGGTCGAGCTGCAGTGGACACGTTATTTACGACCCTAAAATCTTTTCTATTGTAAACAACTTAACTTCGACACAATGGGATGATTTTATGATGGCCATATAACCTTATAACTCTTGGTTCACTATACTTACCGTTTGCCTCCTAGTTGTTAGTCGTAGCAACCCGTAAACAGTGTTGGGGACAGATACTTTTAAAAATATCTAGATACAGATATACTCGTAGATATATGGAAGATAAAAGTATCTAGATACAGATTGTTTTTGATTTTTTTGAAATGTATCTAGATAACAGATACAAGAAAACAGATAAGTACTTTTTGAAGCTTTGGCGAATAAACTAACTGAAAACATGTTTATGTATTTTTTATGTATTGTTTAATGAATTTTTTTAAATTAACAACATTTCGAACGTATTGTCACTGAAATTATTTCTTCTTGATGTCAGAATTTGGTTTCCGCTACTAAACACCCGTTCCACAGGTGCAGAAGAAGGGATTGTGGTATTAAATTTAAAAAATAAACATTTTACTGTAGCATAGTTATTCAAGACTGAAAAATCTTTTCTTTTTTCCTGCAAATAGGCCATCGCTTCGCTATTATTTGATGTGTCGCAAATTGTACAATATTTATTACGTACGCTTAAAAAGAATATTTTTTTTGTTTTTATTCCCATACTACAGTGTCCAAATTGTGTTTGAGTATATCTAATAATTATCTCCAGCATTAAAATTAGTATTTCAAAAGAATACGGGAAATGATTATTCTGTGCTGAAGGTCTGTTGTCGGCAATCTGTCATAAATTATTATTCTTCAATATCGGCTTACGATGTTTTTATGACCATGTCCGGTAATCCTCTATCCCGGTGCGGCAGGTATATACATTTTAGGAAGAATTGCTGGTTCCGTTTAAGGCAAAATAAGTACAATTTCTTAGAAAGGTATTTAAACCCCTTATAGGATCAAAGGCTGCCTGGCAGGCCGGAATCACCAGAGTGCAACTTTAAATTTTCAGATTTTTGTTGAAACTCATTTTATTTTAATCTCGTTTCACGATTTCTGAGAGTATATCACGATAAATTATTCTACCGAGGGTTGTAAAAATATTCATTTTATTGCCCAAGATAATTACACTTAAACATAATCGGCACATTCTAGGGCAAAACTGACCTGCTAAGCCCGCCTCGCGTTAGGTCCAAAGTGAAGAAATGACACATGTGGCAACAGGAAAAGATGCTACATTTGTCTGAAAAATAAAGATGTAAAACAGTAACAAATATACGATTTATGAGAGAGAAATGTATGTATTGAACATTCGATTAGTCGATTACAGAACTAATTTGTGCTAATTGAAAAAAATTAATCATTATGTAACACGCAAATATTATTTTCTAAAAATAATAACATACCTTAAACAAATATGTTTACTATTAAAATTACTCTTATTTAATAACACAAATACAACCAGCGGGCCTACCGGACCCGGGTTGCTCAGGTACACAGATAAAATGCATTGCCCCGACAAGCCTAAAACGCAGTGAATAGTGAATTGTGGTTTATGGTTTTTAAAATACCATCTTACCATGGCTTAGATTTATTACCCCTCAGGATTATATTTAAAGATGTATAAGTACTGAAGGCTGCAATGTAGGAAATTTCCGTGACAGAACACTTAGTGGACCTCTTACCTGCCTCTATTTTTGTTTGTGACCAAAATCACCAACATGATAAAATAATAATAATATAATAATAATAAATAATAACATATTTAGCAATAACAAAAAGAAGCAAATACTTCCAAGAAACCAATTTTCGTTTCTTGGAAGTATTTGCTTCTTTTTGTTAATCAAAGTCAGTGTTATGTGTAAAAGTGGTGCCAACATGGGGACCAAAAATGGAAAAATTCCGTCTATATTTTATGGACGACAAAGAAAATTGGTATTTAATATACTGAAATGCGAATTATCATCTACTACCATCATTTACAAATGCATAAACACCGCCTGTATTAATAACACAGTCGAACAATTTTAGAAAAACGCTTGTTACAAGCATTCTGAAAATGTATTCTGAAAGGTTATTATGTGCTGAATAACTGTCTAATAACACATTATGCCTAGGTCGTCAAAACATTTTTTTTTGGAGATTGTTCATAGATAGTTCCAGTTAAAAGTTCATATTGCACATAAACTGTAGATTCTTTTGTATGTTTGTGTTTCACTCATAATTAAGTTGTTTCACAATTATATAATTAATTAATTCTTATTTTGTTACTTGCAATATATTGTAGTATTAATTTATTATTTGCCTTACAGGCTTAATAATATTCCCAGTAGGGGTACAAATTAACTTAATCTACCTCATATAAATCAATAACAATAAAATAAATAAAATAAAATAAAAATTCGAGTGTTATATAATAAATATTCTATTCTTTCTGCTTGCCCACCCCTTGCCATAGTTCTCTTATCTTCCATACTTCTTTCATCCAGTCCAGTCCTCTTCCATCCTCGTTTAGCACTTCTTCCCTACTTTCCTCCGATTCTCTCAATCCTTCACATCCTTCCAGCATATGCTCTATTGTTTCTCCCTCTCTCCAACATATCCTACACCTTCTGTCAGTTTCATCCATCCAAAAATTATTCTCTTTCTCTTCATTTCCACACCTAAATCTCGCCATCATTCTTTTCTCCTTTATACTTTCTCTCTGTGTGTACTTTGGTACTTCATCCTTTACTATTTTTCTATAGTCTGCATTATATCTAGACTCCGATATTCTCGATCTACGTTCTTGCTTATCTATATCCTTATCTCTTACACTCAGCTCTTCTTTCATACTCCTTCCCATTTCCCTCATTCTCTCTATTTCTTCACACGCATATCCCTTTCCTTCATAATACTTGTCCCTTTCGTTCCAAACATGTTTTCCCCCTTCCTTTCTTATTTCTTTCCAACATTCTTGCAATATCTTGCAATCACCTCTCTCACTGAACTTCTCTTCAAATCCAACCGCCCTTTTACCCGCTTCCACTCTCATTTTCTCCCTTTTTGTTTCTTCTCTCACTATATACCCGGGCGTATACTTTTCCAATCCCAATGTCCATTTCAAGTATTTTTCTTGCACTCTCTCTATTTCTTCATATTCCCTCCATCCCCAAATCTCAGCTCCGTACATGAATACACTTTTGACCAAACTATCAAACATCATTATTCTTCTCTTATAATCATGTCCAAATTTTCTCTCTCCTATTCCCCATACTATTCCCACCACTTTGTTCGCTTTTTGGACCATTTCTTGAATATGCGCTCTATCTGAGTTATTGCTCTTTAATGTATATCCTAAGTACTGGAATTCTTTCACCTGTTCAATCTTCTTCCCTCTCCATGCCCACTCTTCCTTCTCCTTTCTTACTTTCTTCCCAAACACCACCATTTTTGTTTTTTCCACATTCACTTCCAATTCCTTTTTTTTTACATACTTCTCCAAACTTTTAATCATTGCTTTCATTTCTTCTCTTTTCTTTGCCACAATCACCAAATCATCTGCGTACGCCAACGACCACACTTTCTCTTTGCCGACTACCACCCCTCCTGTCTGTGCTTTTCTGAACATTTCATCTATATCTCCTAGATAAGCTGCAAACAATGCGGGGCTGAGTGGGCATCCTTGTCTCACTCCTCTATTTGTATAAAAACTCTCACTCTCTATTCCATTCACTCTCACCGTATTTACTGTTTCTTCATATATTTCTTCCATTTTCGTTACCAAGTATGCATCTACTCCCTTTCTCCTCAAATACTCCCACATTTTCTCTCTATTCACGCTATCAAACGCTGCTTTGAAATCTATGAATAATGCATACATTCGTCCACCTTCTTTCCTTATTTCTCTTCCCACTAAATGTCGCAGGATGTACACATTGTCCATAGTACCTCTTCCTTTCCTAAACCCTGCCTGACCGTCTGGTAACATACCCCTTGCTTCCATCTCCTTTCTTAACCTCTCATCGAGTATCATTGCATATATCTTGTACGCCGTATTGAGCAAGGTAATCCCTCGGTAGTTCTTCACATCACTTTTTTGTCCCTTTTTAAATAATGGGATTATTATACCTTCTCTCCACTGCCGAGGAAACCCTTTTCCCTTCCAAACTCCATTTACCACTTCCCATATCTTTTCTTTCACTTCTTCTGTCCCGAACATCCACGCTTCGTTCTGGATTCCATCCCCTCCCGGTGCCTTTCCTCTTTTCAGTCTTCCAATCTGTCTTTCTATTTCATCTTTTGTTATTTCCGAACCTCTCCACATTTCTTCCATCGTTGTGATTCCTTTATTTATTTTGCAGCATTTTTCCTCACAACCTCCCAATAATTCCATAAAGTGTGTTTTCCATTCATGTATTTTGATTTTCCCGCTGATTTCAGTCTTCCTTCTCCGTTCCTTGTTTATATATCTCCATACTTGCTCTTCTGTTTTCAGGGACTTTATTGTCTTCTCTTCTTCTTCTCGTTTTTCTCTTTTTCTTTCTTCCCATTTTCTCCTATAATTCTCTCTTGCTTTTAGGTACTCTTCTTTCCTTCCCTTGTTATTCTTCCATTTTCTTAATTTTTCCCTTGCTTTTCTCTTCAACTCGCTACATTCTCCGTTCCATCCATTATCCCTCCCTTGCCATATGTATATCTTTCTTTTTTCCGTAGCTTCTACAATTAGGTTGCTCAGTTCCACCATCATAGCTTCTATATCTTCTTTTACTTCGAATTTCTTTTTTTCAAGTCTACTTCTGTATCTTTGAATTCCCTCTTCATCCCATATTCTTTTTTCTAATTCTTTTCTTTCGTGTCTTCTCTCTTGTTTTTCGTACTCTTGCTCTTTTCCTTTGATTTTTATTTCTAGCGGCATGTGGTCTGATTCTACCCTTTCCCCCACTTTGAAACTCTCTATTTCTTCCCACGCCTCTTCGTTGACAATCCCATAATCTATAATTGATTCTCCCCTCGCCCCTACGTACGTCCATTCTCCTTCTTCATCTCCTTCCTTGTTTCCATTTAAAATTTCCCATCCCATTTCTTCTATTATCTCCCACAATATTTTCCCTTCTTTGTTATTTGCTTTATCTTTTGATCCTCTTTTCTCTCCCTTTTCTTTATCTATTATTCTTGTCCCCTTATCGCCCAATCTTGCGTTAAAATCCCCTCCTATGAGTATTTTTTCATCTCCTTTTTCTTTTGTTTCCATTTCTATGTTTATCTTGGTTTCCTCCATTTTCTTGCTATAAACGGTTATTATTTCCCATCGATTGTTATCCAGCTGTATTACTTTCTTCATTAGTCCTTTTTTATTATTACTTCCCTTTTCCAATTCTTGCATTTCTTTTCGAATTCCCATTACTATTCCCCCGCTTGCTCTCCCCTTTTTCTTTTCCTTTGTCGCCCCTTGACACTCCCACACATATTCTTGTGGTAGTGTCTCTTCCAATTTCTCCCAGTTTTCTCTTTGCACCCAAGTCTCTACTAGCCCCACAACATCAAATTTTCCCACGTAGTCCCAGAACTCCTTTTCTTTTTTTCGCAACCCTTGGACATTCCAAAACAGTACCTTCACCCCTTTTTCTCCTAATTTTGTACCAACTTCCCTTTTTCCGATTTCCCTATCTACATCCTTTATTCCTTTTCCTTTGCCTTGTTTGCTTCCCGTTTTCCTCGTTTTCTTCCTTCTCTTTTGGCTCTTTATTAAAAATTTTCTGCCTTCTTAAGTCTGCCCTCTTCTTCATTCCATTTAAAATTTCTGCCGTCTACAGTTAACTTTTTATATCCCATTCTAACCACTTTTCCTTTATTTCTCTCTTTTGTTGCCTCTTCTTTTATCTTGTTTTGAATTTTTCTTTCCGTTTTCGTCAGATCATCATTTATGTAAATTGACGACCCTTTTAAGTTCTTCTTGCTTTTCATTACATTTATTTTTTCTTCTCTGTTTTCAAATTCCACTACATAAACTTTCTCTGCAATTTTGTACGCGCTTTTAACTTTACTCTCTACTTTGACTTTCTCTTCTAAAAATTTTGTCACTTTTCCAATTATCTGCTTCTGCTCTCCTGTTTCTATGTCCAATCCCATCATCACTACTTTATTTCTTCTCTTTTCTCTCTCCATTCGATCTAGTTGACTTTCTACTTCACCCACTCTCTTTCCCATTTCTTCCTTAGCTCTCTTCCCTTCTTCATACTTATCTCTAATTTCTTGATTTTGCCCCTGTAGTTGATCTCTTGTTTGCTTTAATTCTTCTCTTATTGTTTTAAGCTCCTCTTTAAGCTGTGTATTCCATTCGTTCAATAATTGTTTGTTACTATCTCTTATATCATCTCTAATTTGTGTCGCAAGTTCGCTGATCATCTTCTTGACCTCCTCCATCTCTATATCTTCTTGATTTTCCTTCTCTCTCGATTGCAGAGGTGATCTTACTGTTATTTTGCTTCTTTGGAAGACCTGTTCGTTCTCTTTCGGTGACTCTACTTCTCTATCCCTTTTCTTTCTTTCTGTCCCTTTACTACTCATTACCTCTTTGTCGTTGACTTCCTTCACGGCGGAAGGATATAACCCAGATCGTCTCTTCGGAGGTTATTCTCCTATCCGTGTTTACGTTTATCCGATATCTGTGCTGATCACTCGCTTTTTTTTCCCCAATCGCTTCGCTGTTATCGTTTCACTTAAAAACGGCTCCGCACTTTTTGCACTTCTACTCGTAATTGTACTTGCCAGTATTTTAGTAAATTATTGCCACTAATGCTGGTTTCCTTTTAATATTGCCTTTATTGTCACTGGTATGAATTTTCGCACACGAGCTCCTACGCACACGTCCGTTCGCTTTGCCGGCTCAATTGGGAATCTACTTGCAATATATTATCTAGGTATTATACAATGTGTTGTATTATAAATGGTGTATATATATTTATTGTTGGGCAATAAATGCTATTATTATTATTTTTAAAAAGGTGTACTATTGCATAATGGGAATAAATATCTAGTACTGCCGACTACATACTCCGTACAAACTGCCGAAACATATGAGAATATTCAACACTTGTTAAACTGTATTATCGATAAAAAATTTAAGTGCAATTTGATAGGCGATTTAAAAATTGTAGCTTTAGTAACTGGCTTCCAATCTGGATATACCAATCATATGTGCTTCTTATGCAAGTGAAATACAAGAGAGAAAGCATTTCAACATATGAAAACAATATGTCCCAAGCTTTCTGCTGCTAACATAAACCAAGGTAAAAACTAAAAGATTACAGTGAATTTCAGTTTTCATATTATGTACGTTTCCTATATTTAGGAATTTTCATTGGGCTTGAAATTCGAATGAAGGATCAAATGTTATACGCCTATTTGAATGATACGGAAAAATTTACTTGGGAATCAATTGGCTTAGTGATCAGTGAATTTTTAGGAAATAAACGTTCCACAAATTATGTCTCATTTAAATTTTGTTGCTGATAATATTTTCATCGAGAAATCCAGAAAATCGAAGAAAGATTTAAAAGAAAGGCCCAAGTATCCATTCTTTCCGAATACATGAGGCTTTTATAAAGAGTTAGATCCTTCTACATATTCTAGGCAGGTTAAATATTCGTAGACATAATTAAATATCTCTCGACAGAAATCTGTGGAACATTTTTTTAGTGCTTCTTGCCCATTTTTCTATGTAAAATTAGAATTTACTACATTTTTTCCAATTGTTCACTGGACGACAATAAAAATTTGAATAAGTCTTTTTTTTGACGACATGGGTATGTTATCTCTTTTAAGAGTTGTTCAGCACAAAATTACCTTTCCGACCATGTTTAGAAAATATATGTAACAAAAACACTGTTCTACTGTGTAATATTCGGACACATAACGCAAGGGTCGACAAGAATCGCCATATATGTATTACGTCGATTGATAATGTGCATAAAATTTTGTGGAGTGTTTGAACTTGCTTTACGTGAACATGATGAAAGTAGGGAACCACAAAATCCAGGTATATTTCGAGGTCTGATTGATTTTACGGCTGAATTGAACTCTGCTTTATCAGATCATTTGAAAGAAGCAACGGTTTTTAAAGGAACGTCTAAAACTATCCAAAATGAACTTTTAGATGCCATTCAAAAAGGTATGTGGACAAATCCTTTTTTACTTTTATTGAATATACTTTTGTGTTTATTTTCGCCACACAATTTCGTCTCTTAGTTGGTAATAACAACCTGTTTTATATCTTCATCAATCAAATTATGTCCCCCCATTTTAAAAGTCACGAGCCGCCACTGTCATTTGGTTTTGAAGATAAAGAACAGCATCACTGTCCGCTGCCTCCGATTACCTCATTTACCATAATTTTTTAAAATTTCTAGCGAGAAATAAAAAAAATATGGTGCTATTGAGGACGGTTAAAAATATGTAATAATAACCTCACGTAACAACTTACTTGAAGTTTGCTTCCTATTCTGCGATTAAAAAGGGATACAAATTCTAACATACATTTGTGAGGGTATGTAACACCTAATACACCAGATTTTATTTGGTTATCATTAGATGCTTGCGGTACTGTGCTTGCGGTGACTCTCGGGTCGAGTGTATTTCTGTGTAATAAATAATTCGACGGTTTGATAAATTCAACAGTATCAGACCCAATACAAGTATTTATTTATTTACTTATTTATTTTTCATTTACGTATCAGTGAAAATGGAGCTGGTTGTTATTAGCCGACGACCAAACAACAAACAAGTTTAAATCGGAATTATATTGTTTCAGTTCAATGTTTAACAAAGGATTTACCGAAGATTAGGTATTAGATATCCATGTAGCGGATACAATGCAGTTTTTGTTGCAATTAACAACGAGAAGGAAACACTTCCTTCATTCATAACATTCATGTAATGATTGCAGCAGTTCAATTCAATGCTTAATCATTATTCTTACCACATGGATGTTTACAGGATGTTACGATGTTTCATTGTAAAATACAGTGAATGTAAGTATTTATTTATGAAGAACAAGAATTTTATGTTTTAATATGATTAGTCAGGCGTAATCTGTAATCATCACTATGAGAAAAAAAACATGAAATTATAACATGCATACACACAGAAATAGTTACGTTTAAGATACTTATATGCTTCAGAATGTTTAAATTTGGATGTGTACATCGTAAAGTATAGGTAGGTACTTTATTTTTTATATATTATGTATTTATATGTAATTCAAAAATTAAATTCCAATTGTTATTAACAACCCTCTTGACCCTCAGTAATCTTTATTTGACTCATTCTCCATGAATTACGATTTCTATAACGCAGATCTGTGGAATGGAGAAAAAGAAAACGTCAAATGAATGTGCCATCGCATCTACACTTAAACACTGTAAGGTAAACGACAATTTGACATAAGTAAAAATCGTATATGCCATCATTTTGAACGGGTAATTTGAACAATATCACAATTCCTTTTATATTACATTCATTTGGTGAAAACCTGTTTACGTTATCATATTAGCTTTTATTTCGATATTTGAATTAATAAAGAAGATATTGCTTGGTAAAAAAAATTGAAACGCCGAGTTCTCCAGTCGTGATGGTGAGTTGACAACATCTGCATATTTTATGACAGTTCTCTAACATGTTTAATACATTACAAGAAAACTAAAAAGCTTTTGATTTACTGTAGTCGCGTTTTTGCTCTGTCTGAATAAAATAACTAATTTAATAAAAAAAAATTCCACCAGGTATTTATAGTTTATTTAATAACTGTAAACGTAAACCTGTCCTTTACAACAATTTTTTAACTTTTAAGATAGATTACAGAATCAGTGTGAAAATAACACTTTTCAACTCCGTGAATTTTGCATACTTTTAAGACCAGTTTTGTTTTTAATTTCTGAAAGTCTTTCACTAAAGCTTTCATTGGTGAATACGTTCTTGGATTTTTCTTTTTGTCAATAATTGCAGTCTGAATGTATTTCGAATTCATACTGCATGCTGTACATGGTATGTATACATACATCAGATTAATATCTTTATAATAAATAAGTCCCTTGACTTTTTCATGTCTACATTTGATGTTGGTTTAATGTCTCTTGCGTGTCAAACGGAACAGAAATATCTTCTTCCAAATTTGTTTCCTCGAGAGCGCTCAATCATAACTGCACACGAATTTCAAAATCGGCGGGAGTCGTCTCACTCAGCAGAAAATCAATAGGTGTCGCAATGTTGACTAATCTCACCCACGTGCGGTTGAGGTGTTATTGGTGATGTTAAAATTGGCGGTAATATGTGAAATACATTTAGATTGTTTTCAAGCTTTCATTTGTATACTATTTACATTTAAAAATAAAATATACTCTATCCTATAAATTTACAAATATTAAATTTCCCACAATAACATCAACATAACCTCACTTTCGGTTTAACCTGCAAATTACGTTTCCGTTTTTAATTTTAGCAATTAATGTTCTTGTAGGTTTTAATCTCAGCTAATAAAGTAAAAACTTAATATTTTCCAGATCAATACGTTTACTATAAGGTACCAAAATCACTGCTTCGTGGAGAAATTTGTGCGTCGTTTCGGCGTTCTTCGAATGAGTATTGTTTCTTCAGTTATAGCTCGTGATCGCGTGTTTAACAATTTGCACATCGCTAAAATTAAGAGAAAAAGATTTGACTTTAAAAACATTCAACTTTGTACGTCTGGTGAATTGACCGCAATGGATCAAGATCAAGAGCAACGTGGGGGTAGTGCAAATTATGCTGTAAACCAAGGTTATGTTTCCGTGTGTACACAGTGTGGTGATTGGTTGACTGTTGACGAAGAAAATATAGTCGTGATGGTAAAAAGTTATTCGCCCGCCAGGGATGTTGACACCCAGAACGAAGAAAACAAGGTAGGATTTATTTATTTATTAACTAAAAATAAAAATTATAATAATCCGAAATATGTATAAAAAAAAAGAAAATAGGTAGGTAATGAAGCTCAGTACCCCGACGAAACTCCCAATTTTCGCGTTTGTATTTTCTGAGTTATAACAACTTAAATAGGAACGACTTTTTGTCTAAGTCATGTTTCCTTTTGTATTACGATAATAATAATTAAGGTGCCATTAACAAAAATCGTCCTTTAGTTGCCGTTGAATTGTCAATAGTAAGTAATATTCCGAGTCAATGTGACATTGTCAACAATTTAAATTTTCTTCAGTGGGCGAATGCGCACGATAGGAAATTCCGAGACAATTTGATTTGCACGAGCGGATATTTTGCAGACTATTTCTTAAAAAAAAAATAAATACATTTATCCTTTTATTCCAATAAAATTAAAAGATTAACGTAATTTTATGCAAATTTTTGCATAACGAATAACAACAAAAACAATGAAAAGTAAAAATGCATCCAGCCCGCTTTGAAGAAAGCTGCTCGAGCAAAATCGATGTGGAAATAAATAGTTTGTGTCGAGTTAACACTAAAAACAGGATTTGCATGGAAGAAATTTAAAGATTTTTGTGTAACAACGGGTATATTTTTGAAAGAAATACAACTGCATCGGAATTTGTCTGACATTAAAAAGTTTTCGCCTTCAATATGAGACGATGTGATTGTACAGAACATAAAGAAAGCGTAATCAAGATTCTATGGAACACTGTAGCACAGAGAACTAGAAGACAAAAGTTGTCTTAATTGTACGTGTAATAATTGCACCTTACAAAAATGAAACCTACGTTTTGTAAATATTATCCATAATTTGCACTAATGCAAAATTATCGCTGAAATTCTAGGAAATAATCAGTTGTTTTGTATGTAATGTTGTGAGTAAGTACAACAATTTTTGTCTGCAGCCTTTAAAATTTTCTAGTGACTACTTTACTTTTTGAACTCTAAACTTATATCATAATTCATAAGCCAGAAAAAACCTAAATCTATGCAAATCGCAGCTATTGCATTTACCAATTTAAAATATTACAAAACTAAAAATACCCACTGGTTTCATCGAAAGTTTAGTTCGAAAAATTTTGAATATGGCTACAATTAAATATCTAGAAGCATTGTTTAAAACGATAAAATTTTAGTTGGAAGTTATAATTTTGATACGATGTATGTAATAGATGGAAGAGGTTTTTATGATATATTTCATGAATATTATTGCCATTCAAAAACAAATACGCATCTCTGGAGGTATGCCAATAAAATACACTGCGTATTTTTCGATGCAAACTTATTTAATATTTTTTTGAAATAACATGTCATTGATTTCTTGGAAGGAATCAATCTAACTCAAAGGGTACGATCTTTTTTTGATAAAATCTATTCGTATTTCACTATTTAATGCCTAATACCGAGTTCGGTATAAAAGTGTGATTTTTGAAATTTTCGTTAGTTTCTTAAATTTTTTTATGAAAAAAATCATTTCTGAAATATTTTGTGCGATAAGTCGAGTGCATCCGCTGGAATTAAAAGAAACCCTAATCGTTTTACAGCAATAGAAGTAAAAATAATATTTACTTGTTTAGATTTAAATATCTTAAAGAAACGAAAATATTATTTCAATTTTAACGGTATATTGAGATTTGTTAATATTTTTCTTAAAAGCTCTTTTTCTTTTCAAGTTTTTCTGGTTAGCCAAGGAAAAAATATACCTTTATAACCTATACTATTTAAAGATCTCATTTTGTTTTTGCTTGATATTTTAAGATTTCTCGCCCGTAATTGCTTGAAAATTATGGAAATTTATTTTAATTTTAAAGCTTTCAGGACTCGTTGCGTATTTCATGAACGGTTTGCATATTAATGTCGCTGGTAGAAATAATATGTAGGTGAAGTTATTTACACCGAATTTCCTTTGCTTCTAAAGCATAACCAATGCGTAGATTATAAAAAAGCTCTACGGCTTTTTGAGCTGTTTAACCTAAAATGGTTTTTAAGTACCTACTAAAACTTAGTTCTTTATAGTAGAAGAGCCGATGTATTTTTACATACCCTAATCGGCCTCTTTTTACTTTATAAACAGACTGTATTTTTTAAATTTCCATGTGGCGCCATCAAGGCGAATTTTGTTGAAAATTTTTAATTAGGTAAAAGATGGTAATTTTCAACAACGTAGATAAACAAAGGTTCGTGATTTGTTGTCATATCAGAACTTTAGTCCAAAACAGAGTGTACAGAATAACCTGTATTTTATTACTCATATTTTATTTTTACCGTGTCAAAAATAAAAAGTCCGAGGTTTCTAGGACTTTTCGATTTTTTTGACAGAGACACTAAAATATCGAGAGAAAGAGTATAAAAAGATGGGATAACATGCGGTAATTGAATACAAAGTGAAGCAGGAATATTAGAAAATTATAATATTTTAAGATTTTTTATATACCTACACTGGTTATACAATAAGCAGCGTGATTACTATTAATATCGGATCACTTTATTTGAATTTACTAAGGAGTGAAATTCTGTCAACTATGACTTTGTTTCCAAACGCAACTCATTCTTGATTCCTCGGAACGTGAGATTCCAACAAGATGGAGGGCCGCTCGCATTTTGCGTTAGATGCCCGTAGTTATTTGGATGAAATATTTCCAGCAAGAAGGCCTGACCGAACATTTGAAATGTAAGTTTACAAAAGTGGACCATCCAGTCTCGAAGAATAACCATATTGCATTACAAAAGATATACACTAAGTTTGCCTATAAACGTTTGTAAGCTGACAACTTTCAAAGCTAGAAGATATAAAATTAATTATAACTTAAATTAAAATCGTTTCTCTTTTCCTTGATTGTATTTCTGAATGTTTTATTATACATCGACAAATGAAACAATGTGTAAGGTTTCATTAAAAAAATAAGAAATTAGGTCGTTAGTTTTCCGGCTAAACCAAAATTTTTTACAAAGAACGAAGATAATTACCGTTCTGTGACTATGCACTTTGTATATTAATTCATTAACAAAATCTTAAAACTCCGTGACTTATAATAATTATATAAAATTTCTAAATAAATAGATCTAAGATTAATTATTTTCAATTTCGAGAAGATATTACCGAAAATAGTAAACGCTATGTTGGTAATATCTCATCTATTGCTCGTCTCACGGAAGAACGAAATTTCGTCATTAATTTATTTTCGAGTTCCTACATATGACGCGGAAATTTTCCACGCGCTGAAAAAAGATCTTATATCGTATATCTTTTTTAAAGATAAAGATATCTTATATCTTTTTTTCACGCCTTCGAACTCTGCGTGTCGTATGTCGGAATTTGAAAATAAATAAATGATGAAATTTCGTTCTTTCTTGAGACGAGCAGTAGAATATTAATTATTTTTGCCATAAACGATGTAGACGTATTTGTTTATGCTACGAAACATTTAAGCGTTTTATTTGAGGATTTTAGAGTTTAATTCTATTCCCTCAGCTTGGGCGACGTAAGTAACCATGGAAACAACGACTATGCAGGAGGCTTAAAGTAAATAATTAAAATAAGTAATGAAATAAAATCACTGCCTTTTTGTTGATTACATTGTGGCATTAAGATATTCGTTCACGAGATTTTCGCCCTTGCAAGGTTTATTTAATGAAAAAATCGTTGGCATCGAGGCTTAGAAGTACGCTTAACGATTAATTTTACTTGTGGCTGAAAAGATAATGATTACTCATGCGAATAAACGAAAAACAAAATGGTTTAAAACATAAATATATTTTCCTGTGTAGTTACTTTGCAACTGTATTACGAGTTATTAAAATCGTTTATCTATTTATAAGTACAGCAGTATTGTATCATCTGCATTATTTGTGCTTGCCGTTGTGTTTGTAGGTTGTAGCGTTCTAAAAGTATCTTAAGCTGATTGGTATCCATTATGGGCACCTTTTTTTAGTCCTCGCTAATTGTTATGTTGTATGTTGAGTATACTCGTAATTAATTGATATAATTGAAAATGCGCACGCTCTTAACCTTACCTCTTTATTTCGTTTGTATACCTATAGGTAATTGTTATCACGGTAACCGTTGAACTATATAAAAGTAAAGATTACATAGGTGGTGCTGGTTGCACATATTCTTTAAAATATAGAGTCATAATACTAACTAGTTACCATCGTCACGATGGCGACGCTTAATATTTATTTGTGTATCAAAGCCATAAAAAGAAGTAAATCTAAAGAAGCGTGATACGCATGTGTTTCAAATGAGTTTTCTTTTGCAAAACTTTAGGATGGGATAGGTATATCAATTTGGATAGATGCAGTGTAATACTAATAAAAACAGTATTGTATTTGAAAATTTCCCGGAAAATGGAGTGAGCCGTTTCTGATTTAATCAACAAAATAAATTGACTTATTAATTTTTTTTGGGTCAGCCTGTGTAAGCAATTCTAAAAAATATGAATGCAATGATAAATCATTTTTTTGAAGGGGGACAAATAGGTAGATTTTGATAAAAAATTTACTGTTTGCAATAACATTAAAACGTCTCCAAGATTTCAAAGCATTTGGTTTTGCAATTCCTGATTTAATCAATAAAATAAATAGCCTCATTAATTATATTTTTTGAGTCACCCTGTATAAATAGTTCCAAAAAATATGGATGGCATGATAAATCACAAGTAGAGACTCATCACATTGTGCACATTTTATATAGGATTTATTTGGTAAAATTTTGTGATGACGAATTTTTTTGGGGGGGATAAACAAATGCATTTTGATTAAAAATTTACCATGCTTAGGATAAATTTAAAACATCTGCAAGATTTCAAAACATTCGGTTTTGCAGTTCTTGGTTTAATTGATAAAATAAATTCATTGATTCATTAATTTTTTTGAGGCACCGTGTATTATCAATTTAAAAAAATATGAATGGAATGATAAATCTCCAGTGTACTGTAACCGTATTCGAGATACACCCACATAAATTTTTATGGCACCAATCATTCAAAAAGCGGTGCTCCTGAAACCGCAACCATAAATTATGAAAAGGGCTCGACAGGTCATTTTATACAGAGCCGTATTCGGGTTGAGTTGAAAGTTTTACCTGTTGTCGGTAATGAAACGAACTTTGGGTGGATTTGAATTGGTCTTCATTTCAATAACTGATTTCACGTCTTACTTATCGGTCGTTATAGTGATTTATAATCTTATAAATATTATTTAACTAATACAATTTGTCTATAATTTCACCTTATTTTTTTAACAGAGTACGGCCCTGAAAAATTGTGCCGGAACGTGCCGATATCTGGTCGCATAGGGTGTTAAAAGCAATAAATTACTGTTGCCATTGTGCAGGTGTTTCACTCATTATCTGTCATAAAGTCTTCTGTGGGTGAATCTCGAATGAAATTCGAAAAAAAAACAAAATTCATCATATTTTACATATTTTAGATAGGATTTATTCGGTAAAATTTTGACGACATCAATGTTTTAGGGGAATAAACAAATATATTTTGGTTAAAATCTACCATGCTTATGATAACTTTAAAATGTCTGCAGCAGCTCAAAATTAAATTGAAAGATGTTGTTACACAATTTTGATTTTTTTTCCAAAAATCTGGATATCTCGAGTAAAAAATCAACACGGATTCATAAACTACAAGTGTAGGACTATGTTATTTTACACAACTTAAGACCCATTTACTATGTTCAATTTTGAGGTGACGTCATCACATTGCTGGTGGAAATGATTAGACAACATTTGGTTCGCGCTTTACCATTTCCATTCATAATACACAAATAAAATTTGATAACAATCGGTCAGGTAGTTTTGAATATTATCTGTCAAAAATTTACAAGGATGGCGAACAGATAGACAAGACACTAATGGAAGACCTATGTTTCGTACTACAGTAGTCATGACTCAATTACGATTAGCTTACGCTCCGGAAGTAAAAATTGATACTGTCATGTTTATAACGACATTCAATAAATGTGGAGTTCGAATATCAGACATCGGCGCTTTTGGCTTTTGTATTAAAAAAATGTTGGACATAACACAAGGCCACAAACGCAACAGTAAGTTTTTGACATTTTAGTACAAAAAAATTACAAAAAGTAAGCCCAAAAAAAGTTACAAGTGAGCCCAAAAAAGTAATTTTGACGTTTCAGTACGAGAAAGTGACACTTCAATGGATCTGATTGATCTAATTTATATCAATTTATATCAAGCTTCGGTTAATCAACCGCCTTAAGTAAGCAAGTGAAATTTGTATACTATTGTATACAAAAATAGGCTACCTTTTTTTACATGAAAGTTTAATGTCGTCTATTTGCGTTTGTTGTCTTGTTTGTGGTTTTCGTTCTCATAAAATCTTAAGTTTATGGATATATACCTATATAAAAATCTGTTTTTAAGTTTTACATTTAGGTGATTAACACACGGTGTTAACCGTTTTAGTTTGCAAGTTTATAGCAGTTTCAAAACCCCAAAACGATAAAATGTAGCAAGGTGTCACTAAATAGTTAAATACAGAAGAATGTCGCTACATACATTAAAGGCTTATCGACAAGAGAAATTGCATAAAATTTTGCTAGATCGTTCCATACCCAGCAAGACCACGATAAGTGCGACACTTGGAAAATATTCGACCTGCGTTTTACGAACGGTTGGCATGTTGCTCAACAGCTCTCGGATTGCGTTTAGAACACAAATTATAGTTTACCTACTTTCCATTAGATTATTTTCTTCATTTAAGTTTGAATTCCATTATTTTGTTAACGTTTAAATTAAAATTATGCTGTCAAAAATGCCAAGTGAAAATGATAAGTCAAAACCTTCTGAATGTCATAACCAAAATAATGTTTACTTTTTGAACCACAAATTAAAAATTTATTGCCAAAAGTGGCAGTGGAAATTCAAGTAGAACCCTGTAGCTATTCTCACTGCAAAAATTATCTCCAAGTTTTCACCCTAAAAAAAGTTAGCATGGGGTATAAAATTTAACACGGGAATTCCTATCCCCAGTTAAAAAGTTGCACTGTATACTAGAAGCGCTCAGCAGATGTACTGATCCCATGAAAGACACAGGAGAACCTAGATTAAAGTCCAGTGAAATGTACTGAGGTTTCAAGACACATGTAACCAGTTTCATTATACAAAAAAATATGCAAACACAGTTTGTTTTTCCATGAAAAACTTTTAAGAAATAGTATATAATAAAACAACAATTAGTTTTTTTCTTTAAGTGATGCAAACTGTTAATTTCCCATGGATTCTTTGGAATGCTTAGTGGGCACCATTCCTCGATGATTTCAGTGTAACAGCAACCTTAAGCGTGACCAATTTCACATTTAAAAATATCAGAAGGTCGGTCGAACAAAAAGACAAATGGATAAATGTATATTATTTATAGAAAGATAATTGTCACAAATGTCAAATACGTTTCATTAATTTTGTTACAATATGTGTTGTATAGTAATGTGTATTAGATAACGTCCGTTACCCCTCAGTTACGTGTATTTCATTCCTGAGAAGTTTGTCACAGTGAGCTTCAAATATAGAAGCAAGAAATAATGTCAACACAATAAAAAATTGGCCATTTTAAATACGTAAGTTGTCCCAATTTCTCGATTGTTGTCATTTAAAATTTTAATGATTGTTTCTGCCATGTACCCTTTACGTAGATAAAAACAAGTCTTAATCAGCGAAGATAGTGTAATTCAACTTGGAAAATTGTGAAATCACGCAGAAAAGCTATTTTATTATTTATTAGTGTAATAAAATAATCCTGTTTTAATTGCACTTGCATTAGCTGCGACTTCTCTAACGCTGAGAGAATTTCAATTTATATCGCTAAAGATTCGACAACTCATTGAAAATCTATAGACTGCAGTTTCGATTTCCTTAGGTGTTATCACTACGACATTTCAGTGGTTGTCTATCATTCCAAAGTATTTAAACTTATAAGCATACTAACATTAGATTCCACTTTGTCGCACATTGCGCACTGGACCACCATATTGTTTTATGAAAAACATAAAGTTTATGCCACTGAGGACTGACAAGTATACCTAATGTAGCGTCCGGCGAAGTTGTTGTCTGGAAAGTAGTTGTTTCCACCTATGTATTACTGGGTCCAGTTATTAAGACCGCATTGTTTAAGACAAAATGGAACGCATCGGTCACTATCGATATCTCACTATTGAAAGCCTAGAGGATTCTGATTCTTCAGGGACCTTATGGATTCTAAAATAATGTAATTTTATTAAACACGTGAAGTTAACTCTGAGAGTAATTTATTTTTGGCTTGCTGATCTTTAAACGTAAATTTGAACACAATTTTAAACGTATAACTGAAATTTAGTGTTTACATCACGACTGGAATGTTGCACACAAAATTGTCAACATCTGTCCATCGTTTTTCTGTACTTTTTGTACAAAGTTATTCTTCCATTTTATCTTAAATTTTATTTTTTTTACCAACCAAAAATGAAATAGGTATGTAAGTATTGTATATTATTTAACCGTAATTTAATGGTCTATCAAAATCCGTTACAGGTATACGTCGCGACGCTCGACGCTATATATGCGTCGCATTTGCAGTGTACTAAATTGACCTTTTTTGTTCAAGCTAAAAACAATGGCGTTTACGGAATTATATCTCTATTCGTTCGGAAGATACAAGGCCTCGGCATTTTAGCTGGGACACTCGGTACATATATCTAGTTGTTTTAGTTTCGTGAATGGATTTTCGCAGTTACTATGTTTGTGACAAATAACATTGTTAATTTTGTTGTGTAGTGTAATCTCTATTCCTGTCCAAACTGTCAGAATGGGTAAGATCTGCCTGTCGGTAAGAGAGAGTGATTAAGTTTAAGAAAATACTAAATTACACCGTTAAGAGTAAATCTTTGATCTGCGTGTGTAATCAACTTCTCAATTCATTTTCAAACAAGTAATAATTCAGTATTTGGCGGATAAGCGGAAGTAAATGCTTTATTGTCTGCACTATTCTAAAACTGTATAGTTTACGCCAAAGATATAATTGAGTAAAGTAATTCATAAAGTAATAATTCATTTAGCCGACGTACAGGTTGTGTGAATTTAAATTTAGTTATGCTTACCAAGCTGTGTTTGGTTAGAAAGTTTGATATCTCTGTAGTTATAATCTACTTATTAACGAAAACTACAGTTTTTTTTTGTTACTGTTGTAGTCATGATATATTAACATTTTTTATTTCCCGAGTGTACTGGTGTATTTTTGACGAATAGCCTGTCTGTTTACGATTTTATTAGACAAGTAATCTTCGAAACTGCGAGACAGATTACCGTGAAGTTATATCCTACTTTTTGTGGAAGTCCACCAATTCTATAACGTTTCTTACAAACTACAAAATTAATAACTCTGAAATTTTGCATAATTTGAGGTTATCGTGAACATTGTAAATCGCTAATAAAAATTTTTGTGTTCATCGCTTTGAAAAATCTGATGACGTCATCTCACTGTAGATTTAAATTATGCCATGCTTTTTTAATAATGCATTCATTTTTTTATTTTTAACGCTAACTAATATGCAAATTAAAGATAAAAATTGTACCGATTATACCGCTTAATGTGGGTACAGATTTTTTTTTCAAAAATTTTAACATTTCGTGGGCAAAATTTTACACGAGTTCACTGACAAAATAAAATTAAATGTTGCCACTTTTTAGCTGAATCATGACAGTGAATTTGCAATGCTTTTGTTTAATATAGGCATTTCAATTGACACAATGGCTAGACGTCCTGATCCTATCACAGTTAGTTAGTTGGTTACTCCGGTCCAACTGTTATCGATCAGGCCCTATGGTGCAGTGGTAGATGGGCGAGGAGGATTGGTGAGCTTCAAAACTATCATCATAGAGGACTGTAGACATCAAGTCATGTGATGAGTGACCTTTGACCATGAACAAGGGCGTTGTGAAAACCTGTCTGACACTAAGAGGAACTGTTTGAACGCCTCCTGCTCACAACGCACACTATAGACGTCCTGGCAGCCCCTTCGGGGCCTAATTTGATCATCGCCAAGCTGGGGATGAGGTTATTAATTCCGTTTTATTTGGGTAGGAGCAACACCTGCAGAGAACTAGGTTTAGAGCTTCGTCCTATTTCGTTTTTTTATTAGTAAGTGCTGTATTGTAAATAATTACTGGCCTCAGTAGTAATTTAATACTTACGTAATAAACCTTTATTAAATTGTAATTTTTTCAGCCTCCATTCCGTCGTGTTATCGTCTAATTAAAAGGAAATTAGTTGCTGCTGGTGGTATACTGCTTGTTGTTTTACAATGTTATTGATCTTTATAAATTTAATAATAGTAATAATACTAATACTTTCATTAATGCTATTTTGCATGTCACGAAAAAAGTCTGAAAGGAATAGTAATAATCACTTACACATTATATATTAAATCAGTGTATCATCCATAAATATCATTTACAGAATAATATACAACATTGATTGTTGATAAACATTGGACTTTCTTTTTAAATTTATGTTACAAAGCATTTTATTCGATGTGCAAGATGATTAAGAAATTTCACTGTTCGGGCGACTTGCGAATTTCATGTTGTCTCGACGTTTCATGACCCCTAGAATACGAAAAATACTGTCTTCCATTCCCGTCTGTGTCGATTTTCCCACCAACAATTTGATGACGTCATCTGAAAATTCTACACAGTAAATGGATTTTAAATTGTATAAAATAACATAATCCTAATGTATAGTTTATGAATCCGTGTTGATATTTTTACCTGAAACATCCTGATTTTTGGGGAAAAAAATCAAAATTGTATATAACAACTCTGAAGAAATGGACCTCGACATGGGCGCCCATAGAAACCATTCTCAGGGGGGGCCACCCTGAAATTTTTGTAATATACTCTATTCTTGTATATACAAATAATATAATGATACAAATCTTTACTGTTACAAATATATATTTTAATCATCAACTGCATTAATCAAATCCACTCGCAAATAACCCTATAAAAACATTATTCTTATTATTAACAAAAATAAATGTAAAATATTAAAATTAAAAAGTTATAATAGTTATTTATTATACAAGCGGTTAAAGTGAATGTTTAATGAGCGGTCAGTTTAAGGCGAGAGCGGCGTATGCCGCGAGCGCCTTAAGACCGCGAGTTACACATTCATTTTAACCGCGAGTGAAATACAAAATTTTATTCAATTTTGACAACCCCAAGTCCCAAATTGTGAAAAAATTGGTGATTCAAAGTTCAGACTCGAGAAACGTCAGAATTGACAGCGACCAAATAAAAGTTTTATATGCGTAGAATTTAGTGTACAATATCAGGTGTGTGTGTGTAGTATGTGACTTTGGCGACGGTGTTTGTTTATTTTAAACAAACTAAAATTATCGAAAAATTGCAAAATCATGCAAGATTCTAACGACAAAACTTGCTCCCAGAAAAGACCAGATCAGAAAGTGTATCAAAAGTTGCTCAGATGGAAAAAGCAGCAAGACACTGGAGAAATTACAGAAATGGTAACCATGGTTTTAAAACAGCAAAATAAAAATTTTATTTCGCTAGCGGTTTAAAAATTTTATGGTGCTACCGGATAAACCAAAGCTTTAGTTGCCTACTGACGGCAAAATAAACGTTTGTTTACATGTCAAAATTGTATAAAAATATTAAATTAATCAAAAATTTTTTGATACTTGGAAAAAACTAACATGCTCTTTTGGCAAATCTTCCATAAAAATACTACTGTCAAGGTTTTTTATTTTTACAAAATCCTGCCAATTTTGGATTTCGTCTGATAAATTGTCAGTGGAGTAAAATTCGCCCAACCCTTTAAAGCAACTTGGTTTTAAGTTATGCATATTCTTTCGATGTAAAGAAAATAATGAGTATAGTGACAGTTTTGTTTCGGAAAATCGTGTTGTTAGGGAAAGAATTAAATGATCCAGGTATGGAATAAAAGTGCCTATTTTAAAATAATTTTCAATGCTATCTGTGTTGTGGTTCGTACGCCCACTGGTGAAACAGTTTTGGAGCAACCGAAATTTCCACTCGACGTCGATGGCTACTCTGAAAAACCGCCATCAGTAAAGTGTTTGCCATTTCTATTGAAACACCACTTGTTAATCGTAAATTTGGCAACGTTCATATTCAGACAATTTTCTAACTAAAAGCCGTTGTCAATCAACCGAAAGCTGATATCAATTGCTAAATTTTAAGCAAAATCAACAGGTGGTGTTTCAATAGAAATGGCAAAGACAATAGTAATAAATAACACCACTAGTGCACATTGTTACGTTATTACCGCTATCACGATCAGTCTTGTCACTTATTTTATAGTTCTTATTAGCTGAAGTATCATCAGTATTTGTAATTTTTCTCTTGAAGAATTTTCGAATATCTATATTTTTCTGTTTCTAAATAAAATATTAAATTTAAAATTTAAACAGATATTTAATTTAATTTAATGAAGAGTACTTACGCTCAAATTTTGAAATAAAGAAATAATAATAATTATAGCCAATAAAACGCCGGTTCAACAACTGTTCGTCACTTCACCACATATAAAAAGTGAAAACGGAATGGGTATAAGCAATAAAGTGTTTGCTCTTGTAATAACTGTAAAAAGCAAATAATGAAACAATCCATAATTCAGTACCGGTTAAAAACGATAGATTTATGACGTTTCCAGGCAAATCTGGGCCGAACAAAGGGTTTCAAAACCAGATGGTCTAAGTTTGTCACATTTCTGTGTTTGTGTGGCAATAAAACTGAAAATGTAGGGCATGTTGTAGGTACCTACTCTTACAAATGTGCTGAAGTTTAAATTTGACAAATAAAAAGGAAATTGACGTAGAATCTCAGGGGGGGCCATGGCCCCCCCTGGCCCCCCCATATGGGCGCCCATGGACCTCGATACTAACACTTTGCAATGTAATTCTTGCCCTGGTAACGAGCTGCGACATAGAATGCTCCTTATCTACACTTAAAGATTTTCGGTTCTCGAAGGAAAATCTCCAAAATTTTTTTCGTTCAATTAATGTCCAGCTGTACGTTGCTACGCCTATCGATCAATTCCGCGGATCCGATCGCTGATTATTATGAATTATACAGTCAGAATTTCATCAGTAAGCTCGACTACAAGTTTAAGCAGCTGATTCTTGGAACTAACTTTATTTAAGTGAAAAACGCTAAGACAAACACATTTGTTGTTATCACATTGCACACATATATTAATAGGTGGTGTAATAATGGATTAGTACAAGCTGTATGAGCAATTTAATTCAATAATGGCACATAAAGTGAACTTTTAACTAGCAATTCGGCACAATCAATTTTCAAATTTACGGTCTGATGGAGAAACATTATATTGCCAACGCACATCTCTTGTTGAATGAGGGTATCATTTCATATTCCATGAGGAGTGCAGTTTAAATAATAGAAATATAAGAAACCATTTTTGCACTGATTCTGTAATAACACTTGTTAGTTTTTATTGTGCTGACCAGAAGTAAATTCCACGATCTTTAATGATATTTCTTTTTTTGCTATAAATTTGTTCTTTGTGGTGTAGTATAAAATAGGACAGTTTTGTTCGTGAAAGTAACAGAAGAAGAAGAACACTAGAGCGTACGTTCATTTAATCCTGTTGTGACAACATATAATACGAGTACAATGTAAATTTTTAAAATAGAAGGCAGGTCATTGATGAAAATAATGAATAGCACTGAGTGAAGATTAACTCCCTGTGGGACTTCAGATTATTATATACAAAAAAAAACAACGTTATAATAGACTTACTGATTCCAAAATTGGCGTAGCGTTAGGCAACTTCCATTTTGTTGGGAAGACGTCTGTATTGAGAATAGCGAGAATATAATCCACAGAGGTTGAATAAACATATTCTTAATAATTAGCAACAGGTAATTTTTTAGGAGTACATATTTTGATATCAGACTAGACGTGGTTCTTAGTTACGATTGTTATGCTCTGTTTTCACAAATTTATAGATGCCTAGAATACTAACACTCAGCAGTCATAACACGTTTTGTTACGGTATTATTTTAGAAATTTTGTTTTAATCGAAACTGATGTGCCAATTATCCAATATTGTTACAGAACAGGCTGTACGTATTACATTTTTCATAGCGTTCATTATGCGAAGAACCCTCTTGGGTTTCGTCCTAAAGCTGTTTCCTGTCGCTTCATGATGAACTGACATTTTTCGCTTGACATCCTTTACTATCTTAATATTTGGTTATGGACTCCTAATTGTGTTTTATTCAGTGTTTATAAGTCTTTGCGCATTGAAATTCTGAAAAAGGTTGGTAACATATTCATTTAAATGAAAAATATTGATGAATGGCATACTGACAAACAGAGAGCTGACACTGAGGACAGGGTACAAACAAGCGTAGGCAAATATGAAAGAACACAAACAAATGTTAATATACATGAGACGCAGTCTGAAATCTCTGGAGTAACGAAAGTAAACATGAAAAATTAAACGTAGTGACATGTGTACATTCGGGTAAATAAAACTATAAGCTTGAATATTGGAGGTTTCGTAATTTGATCGAACCTTTCCACAATACTTACCACCGCAGACTGGACTTATTTTGCTTCATGAAAGAGCTACCTATAAGTTTGTGATTACGTGACTTCTTATTAAATTAGTACTAAGTTTTGTAAACAGTTTTCCTGAAAATCTCGCCGCCTTCATTTGCTTCTGTTTAATCCATTTATCAACCAAATTTTTATCATTGAAATAATTATAAACAACATTAAATAATACTACAGTATTATTTAATTGATATAAAAATTATAAATTTGATCAATGACCAGTGCACGAACAATTTTATTAACAAGTTCTTTGGATTTTAAAAAGCAAATAATAATTTTTGGTTAATAATAATTCCACGGTGTTAGTTTATGAACTATTTTTAGAGCTGGTGATTTGCAAAAAATGAGGTTTAAATTAAAATATCCTACGATATATCGGCTGATCTTTTAATTTTGTTGTTAAATGACATTTCGGAAAAGAGGATGCCCTATTTGGTACTTTCAGATCGGCAGCATTAATTTGTCATTACCTACATCAAAATGAAAAACATTTTTTGATTTCGTTGTGTGGTTGACAGTTATCTAAGATTGTGTAGGTGACAGAAGACATGAATTTTCGTCATGGTTTTAATCGATGTTATATGAGCAACAGAATAAAATTGTCGAAAAACAAAAAAAAAAATTCTAGCACGGGAACGTACATTACATTCACCCAGATTGTGGCATTCTGTGTACAAACTTTCAAGATAGGTAACATAGCATCATTATTATTTCTTCGAACAGATCTTTTCTACATTGTGCCATGTTAAAATAAGTAAAAAAAAAATGCGAAATTTTTCATTGTCTTTCCCCATGTCTCATTGTTTAATTATTATTGGATTGTCAAATATAATACAATTACTGTCTTGCCCGAATTTTAGGATGTATGGAATAAAGTGATCTACACGATTCTTTTTTTTTGCGACAAACCTTTATCTTATATTCAAACGAGAATTTATTAATTAAGAATTTATGAATTGAACCCATAAGACACCATCAGAAACTTTTTAATGTTAATGGAAATTCTTTTAAATGGCACGAGTCAGAAACAACATAGATGAATAGCAGAATATATTTTGATATCATCTGCACATAGTAAACAAGATATATTCAGTGCACCCATTACGTCATTAATGAAAACTGGAACAGCACTGGTCCAAAGACATTTATTATTTGAATTTGTTTTTGCTAAAGTGTCTGTCATTTTATTGAATGGTTACTCATTGAATTACGAATTTACTGTAATTTTATTTAATGTTTATACCGCTTTCAATTGTCTTCGAGCCCTTAGATGAAATAATTACATTTCAGTATGTTTAGCTTTGGGAAAATAAATATTAATACACTTTCAGTTAAATTTCTGTCTTCTTTTTTCTGTTTAATATTTGGTCGAAAATAATGTGTGACCGTATAAAATATTCAAATAAATGAAAGGTGGATAGCAGAAAAGCAGTGAAGAAAAGCTTGAAACGAAAAATATATGCACAATATGGCCGAGAATGTAATAAATAAGAAATAAAGGGACGCCAATATTGTGTAAATTACCTTTCGATGGGAAATCGAATTGTGGTTGAAGCTCGCAGATGGGAGACAATAGAATGAATAAATTCATTCTGATGTACCTACGATAAAAACATCGAAAAATGGCCTGCTAAAAGCAATAGGCGAGATCCCTTTTATGTTGTTCGTTTGACACATGAGTTTCAAGCTTTATGTCACATATTTTGTTACGTCATTAATATCAGAGTTGCCTATTCGTCGCTCTCGTTGCAACGTTTCATATGTATGGTGGCTTTAATAAAGCAGCAAAGAATTCGTGCGTGGATGTTACTCATATTACTACTATCAAATTCTTTTCTTTGATCAGTATTTTCAATAAATTCACGGTAAGCTTAATTTACGACGCGTGGGTAGGTGATAATTATGTATCGTTTAACATAATTCCACAACACATGTTTAAAAAGGTGGTTAAAGTTTAATTACTCAGTGTTCTCACACCGCCACGAACATTGTGCAACTCTTCTCATTATTAAGATTTACTTAACTTCTAATTGGGATTAATTAAAAGTTATTTACACATAGTGGAGTTTGCAGAAGTACCTACGAACATAGTTAAATCCAAACAATAACACAAATGACATGTACTATTTATTTTGTAAGATTGTGTTATATATTTCCTTTAATCACACATGTACATATAAAAGTTAGAGTTTTAGTTTTTCTGATTTTAGATGAACCTAAATCCTATGTTAACTTTACCAATTGTATGCCGCCGTTTGCATTCTTAAATTGCCAAACCGAAGGGTAGCATTTTCTATTATGCATAAAATGAAGCTCTTTAATGGATGCATGGAGCACAGGGGAGCACATTATTCCGTTTCCTGAATAACATAAATGTAAAGTTATTACGTCTGGTTGCGGTTAAGGTAACCGAATTCGCTTGGATTTATCTGCACTGGGAAATTACGTTAGAAGACTTTATTTACCGTGTGCAACGAAAAAGCTTTACATTGTTTGAGTGTGAACCCTAATGCGTTTTTATTGCACTGCTTTAAGCAGAACTTCAAATACTTAGCCACTTTTCTGCTTATTCGGTCTAACATAATTACGTACGAATACCTTTTAGAATAAATTCTTTAGGTCGATAATTGCATTACAGGGGTGTAGGTAGCAGGACCTTCTCTCCAAGATCTAATCAAGTTTGTAGATTCCAATAAATACTACAGTTGTTTCTCCGAATTCGTAGCACTTTTTATATATATAGCGTTTTCAGCAAGAGTGTACACTATTTATACTTGACAGTGCAAATTGTGAAATATTCCTTTATTTTATTTTCGAGCAAGTTTTTTCTTCTGAACTATCTTTTCATGCAAATATACGTCGATAAGTCTGCTATGGTAACAACATATGAAACGGGCTAGGGTTGCTTATACTTTTCATTTAAACTTTATTTTGTTGCTGCCACGTTTTGTGAGATGTTTCTATGATATTTACCTTATTATATTTAAATGATCATAATTAGATATGGTAACTATATAAGTTTTTTTTATATCTTAGATACAATATGCTTATGTACTTTGTTTTTTTTTAATGGTAATGTTTTTCTTTCAAATTAATAAAATAAGAACGTTCGTCATAAAATAGACTTTTTTGTTTCGTAAAATCGTTTATCGTAAATATAAATATCAAACTGATTTGTACGAAACATAAGGTTAGGTAATTTATGTATATCGGTTTATACATTTTTTTTGAAACATTATTTTAAGCATTCTAAAAAGTGAAAAAAACACAAGTACTGTGGCATCTAGAAGTGAAATTTTTAATAAAGATTCATTTCATAATTTGTTGATATTATGTAACATTTTGGTTTGGATACATAATACAGGTCGGAAGCAGTTGAATACCGCGAATCTTTTTGAAATTAGGGCTATCCCTAGAAATACTGCAGTTGTATTTTCTGTAATTTTTTCAAATTTTGTACTTCATTTGTTTTTGAGATGCAGGGCTAACTTTATTTTTTTTAATAGCACTGGTATTTAAATGCTCTGTTTTTAAATAAGTGAATTTTCTTCTGCATTTAGAAATGTAAACCATGCATTATTTTTTTTTTTTGTTCTCAACAAGGTAAAACAAACTGTCAAAATAAAAATTCTGAAAACCAAAAAATCGTAGCTAGCCTTGACAATACTATCACCTGCCATACCTGACGTAGAACATTTTATTCAAAAATTATATTAGTGCCCAATCATTGTAAAAATGATACAACTGGGGGGTACTACATAAACTGAAGTCAAGGTGCCAGGGTAACAGCTGTTTCCAAATAATTTACAAAATATTCTAGAAATAACAATACTCCAATATGCCATGGTTATAAATGGTGAATACATTGTTATGAAAGTTTTTGAAAATTTTAAATAAAAAATTACTTTATTGAAAAAAGATCAAATTAACATTTAAAAAACAATAATTTTATAACAAATATTTGAAATGTTCTCCATTTATTTTCTGGAAATAGTAAATACGTTGCACAAAGTTTTCAAATTAATCTGTTAGAAGATTAGGAGGAATATTAGCACATTTAATATTTTTTCCTGGACTTCTTCGATGCTTTGTGGTCTATTAACATAAACTCTATTTTTTACATCACCCCACAGAAAAAAGTCAAGTGGGGTTACATTGGGTGATCTAGCTGGCCAATCAACCACCCCCTTTCGACATATCTACCTTCCATTTCTCTAGGAACGGATGGCTTTGGAAAAAACGAATTTCTGTGTCCTGAGAATAATACCTATTTGAAATAAGGCTGAAGTGCATCGATTGTTCTAGAAAAATTTGCAAATATTTCACAGATTTCTTTAGTATCCTCTACTTCGATACGATCATCTTTAACAATTTTAGTACTAGAATCTTTTTTGTTCTACATGATCATTGACTACCTGCCAACCGTTATTGCATTATTTGCTTTGAAAATTCTCAAGTCACTACTTGCGATTAAAAACTGGGATACTAATCTGCGATACATCGTTTTTAGTTGTAAATATCTTTGATGATAGAAATAATTATTAATTTTCTTATCTACCTTCGACATACCACAAGACGTGAATGGATATTTTTGGTCCCTCTTAATTCTCTGCTTTGAGGTCTTCGAGATTAATTGTAAATTTGTATTATTTTTACATCCGGCATTGTTAAAAGTGAGACTAAATGTATGTAAAGGAGGATGTTATATTGTACATTTAAAGTGAGATTTACTAGACACTATTTTGAGATGGCATGATCCATTTTTTTATGAGTTTGACAAACAAATTTGGCATAGCATTTTGCCATTTTGTAGATAAATCTAGCACGTCTGGATAAATCAAAGGTGGAAATCTGTATTTATGTCTTGCATATTTTTAGATATTTATACACAATTTCTCTTCTGAGAATATCAAATACCCATTATTCACTAGTGTTGTCAAATGATATTCTGGAAGAAATGAATGCTTAACTTTTAATATTTTGTGGTATCCAATCACTGAAAATTTCAAAAAGGCCGTTATGTATGTAGTTTCTATGATAAATTGTAAATTGTGATTGCAGGAATAGCAAAGATTAAAAATAGGGGTGAATTATTAAACCACAGGTAACAACGAACTTGCGCTGCATTATTTCAAAAGAAATTTGATTAGCAACATTTTCAGATTATATCATCAATTCTTTGAAATGAGATGAATGTATAAATTTTAGTTAGTATTTGGTGATCTTTACGATACCTGCTTTTAAAAGTTAGAAAATATCCCGTGTTCTCAGATTTTTAAAAGACTAAGGAATCATAAAGTAAGACACTTATCGAAATTACCTTATTACGTAACTCCCTTTTAGCTGTCGTTAAAATATTTATAATTTCTGTGTGTTGTAATAGATAATTAACAAGAAATCTATCTATAAGAGTAGTTAATAAAGAAATGTGGGGCAACCTAATTGAACAAATTTCTTTTTGAATCGGCCTTTTTTTGTAGTAGGTAATTTACGTTACTACTTGTGAATTTTTAACGAAGTTATCAAATAATAATGCAAGAAATCTTTGCTCCGACCCTGCGTGTGCTGACTCACTGTATTTTACGTTTGTTGTCGTGTTCGTGGTTACATGGGACTGCATTTATAGAGTTGAACCGTACGAATTTCAACCCTACGTTGGTTAATTTACCTGAATATTATATGAGAATAATTTTGATGAAGTTTCCGAATTTGTGCTATTCTACATTTAATTTGTAATAAATTGAGTTTGATGTCTAGCAATCAAATTTGGTAAATTAATTCGTCAGTATGTAAAATATTTATAGCCATAGCATTTAAAATCTGTTCTCATTTATTTAAACAGATTCCTCACAATCGTTATAGGCAAATTCAAAATTATAAGGGCTAGAAAATTTTCATGATTTTTATTTTTCAAATATTAGCTATGGTTATTTTCACGGACCTAATTTCATGATTCTTGAAAATGCAACTGCAAATGATTAGTGGTCGCGTCTGTTTGTCGTTTACTGTCCGTAGTTGGTTGTGGCTGTTGACCGTTTTTCTTTAGAAAGATAATTCCCAAAAAACAAAACCCAGTGTTTGTCATGAAATTTTACATGTATGTTCAGATAATCGTGAAGATTGTAATAAGCTAACCAAAATTTGCCGTTAACCTTAGATAATTTTTTTAATGGTCTTTAATTTGAAATTTTAGTCCTTACTTCTAAAACGTAATTAATTTGGAATGATTTTTCTGTACAGGGAATTTCGAAAAAAAAAATCATCATGCCATTTCCCCCTGTGGACCAAGTCATATGTTACCTGTATGTATAATTATCAAACATATATCGCCACTGTGAAACTCGTTAAAAATTTCTACGTATAAGCTCCCACTAAAAATTCTTCTCCGCTTCAGCGCCGACACACAATCTCAATTTCGTTTTTAGCTTTGCGGTTTTGTTTTAATTGCATTTTTTTGGACAAAGCGCGTCGCTCTGCTATGATGGAACGGAGGGTAGTATGGAACTCGGACACTGCAGCACATATCTCGTCTATGAAGCGCAGATTTGCTTGAATCTGCAATGCTAATTAAAATCAGATATGGCTCTCGTAGATCGCCCAGAGACGCAAGGATAATTAACCACCGGGGTCAGTAAGACAATGTACGATCTAGCCTTTACTTGCTAAACGGCCAGGATATCCGGCAAAACGACAATAGATCTGACCGTAAGATTACTGACTCAACACTCACAACAGAAGAAGCAATAACGGACCTAGGTCAGATGTAACACGAATTATTGATCATTACATTAAGGAAATCGATCGGACGCTTGACATTTTTATGGCTTATTCAGTTCCATCGCTCGTATAAAAATTTTACTTCGCTCTTTACTTCGAAAATTTGAATTTTAATGTATTTCTCCGCAATAACTTACAAAATCGGGTTGAAATTCGATACTAATAAAAAGCAGCTTTTAACATTGAAAGCAGAGGGAGAAATCGTCTCATAAAGGTGGGGAATCGGTAATCGAATCTGATGATTTTAGGGCACGCAGAATTTTGTCGATTTTAAAAAGTAAAGATGCTCGGTGGCATCAGGTAGTAATTCGATCGAATCATAAATTAGAAACTTATTCACTTAACAATATTTGCCACATTTTTATGAAAATTTTTGCCGCTTAGAGGTTGGTTAATACGATCCACTGCGCACAGGTTGCCTAAATTTAATATTGTTACATAAGCCAACAGTTGACAGCAATCATAATTTTAATTGGTATTTGTGTTTTTATTGTGAAAATACTGAAATTTAAAAGCTGAGATATATTTTATTCAAAAACATACAGGGTAAATCACTAATTTATAACGGATTCACTTTGAAGATAAGCGGCCACAAATATCCGTGCACACGGGAAAGAAGAGCGTAAATGGGATTAAAAAACATGTGTGTGTTGTTTTACTGCAGACATTTCTGTAACAAATTTTAGTTTTTTAAGGTTTTGCAGTTGGTCATACTGATTTTAGCTTTTTAGTTTGTGGTAAGAAAACTGCAAGGATTAATTTAAGTTATATTCATTTATTAAGCAATAACGAATTGTGTTTTATGTTAAAGTGATTAGATTGTGGTAACAGTGGCACCTCTTCTTCCAACTGTGATAGTTTTGTTGGCTGTGATTTTAATATACTAGTTTTACATAATTTTAAAATAAGTGAGGGCGAAATTAGTGCGGCTAGTCATCCAGATTTTCATTTTTTTTTTAAATATCGAAAGTTTGTTCAATGTTCAAATAGTTGTCTAAATCAGACATTAAGGACTGTAGAACTGTAGCAGCTATTACTTCAAATTTCGCTAAATTATCTTAGATCATCTTGTTTGATGTTGTGTTGTCATGTCAAATCTACCATTTTCAACATGGATTTGTAAAAAGCCAATCAACATGACCAAATCTTTGTGAATTTACACAGTTTCTCTCAGTTCGTTAGATGTTTGGTAGCAAGTTGTTGTAGTTTATACGAAAAATAATGTCAAAACCTTAAGTCAACCGTAACATTATGTTACTAAAATTGAGCTTGTTTATTTTTGTGATAATTTAGTTATGTTGTTCGAGACTTGCTTCACTTCATACCATTATACTGCTATTTCGGGTATACCACAGGGATCTACGTTAGGTCCTTTATTGTTATCTGGACGCCACGAATTTATCATAACCTTATACGTCGGGTCACCCTTTACTTCTTTTCTACCTAAATTCGAAAGCAGAGACTTCAAGGCCAACACAAAGGACTTCAATCAAATAATACGTACTACAGATTAAATGAAGATATGTATAATTGGAAAGAGATATGTTGCTGCTAATACATAAATAACCAAATTCTAACAAATAAACGTTCCTAGTAACCCTAACGATCTACATACTCTTTTCGCTATCGTTCTCTAGATCTGTTTATTCTCACAGTCGGTCACTCGCAATCAGCTGTTTGCGTTTCCCAATTCAATAAAAAAAATAAATGTCCTTATGTAACACGTATGATTTACCGGTTGCCGATTCACCCTAACAGTAAGAATTTCCGACGTTCTTAGTTAATTTAACTAATAATAGCTAAACAGAAGATCACTTATGCTACCCTGACCTCTAAATAAATCAAAACAATTTTACGACATCTAGACCTCCTTCAGACTGCTCTCCTTATGGGCCTCTCGTGAGGGGGGGAATTTTTGGATATTAATCTGGACTCAACCGCACAGCACTCTACTCGGAAAATCAGCTGCCTGGGGTTCGAAGCACGTTCCAAAAAAACCTGTTATTCCAAGCAGTAATTAGTTGCGAGAAGGATGATTTCAAATATCGACGGACAAAAACGAAAATTATTTTGAATACTTATTCCTTGCAAAATAAAAATCTGATAAAAATCTGTATCTTTACCTTGGATGCTGTGCAGGCGTTAAGATATTCGGGGGATACCTTTCCTTCCAAATTCGGCATTCCACCGCGTGCAAATCAACAAAAGAAATGACTGCATCTATTTTGCAAAATTATATCCAGCTCCTCACTTCTGGAAAGGCACTGTATTCGAAAATTCACTCAAAGACCTGGAATTCTGAATAATTGCTTTTGCAAAACTCGGAAAGGTGTGTTACTCGAATGACTATTCCGATAAAACTGTTGGCGACCCTTATCTTTTCTGTTTCTTTTTAGAGTTGGGTCTACAAAAAAGTGTTGCCAATACCCGATGATGGTAAGGTCAATCTCGAAAACAGGCGGCAAACCGCACACACTGTTGAATAAAAAATATATCTGTTACAAATCCCACCCTTTCCTCGAAAAAAATTTAAAGAATTTAAATTTTCCTACAAGAAAATGTAACAGGCACGTGGTACGGAGCCGCACACAACCCAAACCACTGGCAAAGAAAAAGTTTTTTCTAAAAGAACAGTGGATCAACCCGCTCAACAAAACCCCCAATCATTGGAAAAACAAATAAAAGTTGTATTGCGCCAAAATTACGCAAGCGGCCGACTGCCAACTATTATTTGCCCTATAAATATATATATATTTTTTAACGTACTATGCCAAATATTTTTCTTTAATTTACATTTAACCACTATCTAAGAATGAAATCATGAAATATCAATCTTAGGGAATGCGGAATAATGGAAAAATACTACTTTCCTTCTAAGGAGCCACAATTATCTTGTACTCCGTCCTTTTTCAAATCTTTGGCATTCCACACACCAGCGGATTTGCCTGTCGTCTCTTGAAGTTCGTAAGTCCACGGATTTAATATTTTTTTAACTACAAAAGGGCCAACATATTTTGGAAGAAATTTGGCGGTCACATAATCAGCTGCCTTGGACTGGCCGCAGTTTTTATGCCAAACTAGGTCACCCACCGCGTAGCGTGTATCACGACGTCTAAGATTACATGACGACTGTTGACGTTCGAACGCCTTTCGAAGATTCTTTTGCACATCTGAATATAGTTTTTCGAACGTTTTCGCCCGATTTGTGGATGTTGTACTAATGGTTTCGGAGCTCAGCCCATACTCGGTTCCGTCTAAGACCATTTCTCGCCCAAAATTAATAAAATACGGGGTTTGGTTAGTAGGGTAGGGTCGAGAACTTCTAATAGCGCATGCCACTTTTTGTAAATGATTGTCCCATAGTCGATGATTTTCGGAAATATAAGCTCGAAGGACCGTAGAAAGTGTCCGATGAGTTCTTTCGACAGCGTTGCGCTGTGGATGATATAATGGCGTGTAATAAACTTTAACATTATATTGCGCTAAGAGCTTTTTAAATTCGAGTCCTATAAATTGCTTTCGGTTATCACATATTACAATCAGCGGCACTCAATGTCGGAATAACTAAAACGTCTATAACTCGGACTCTATCTCTTACGCAAAAAGGTAAGGTAATTTTTCAAAAACTCTGTTAAAACGTGGTGAACTCGACCAACATTTGTAGCGAAACCTGGTGGATAGCGCCATGGCCTGGAGTCAAGACAACATTGACGGCGCCACTCTAACGGACACCATAAATTAATCCTATGCGACTGCTGAAGGAGATTCCCCGACGAGATGTCTCTCGGTTTTGGATTCAAAAACCGATATAACGCTCGAGAACTTAAACATCACCCTGTCAAACCCGAAATTAGAAGTGGAAGACCCCATTCCTTACACTGAAGAAGTGCCTGAGCAACCTGATGAAACCAATGATCAAGTTGTTATTTTCAACGTCGAAGGGTCAGATGAACTGTTCGGTATTCAGGTCGTGCAAGACGAGGAAGGCAATTTGCAAAAATACCAGTTTCAGTTTCGAAAAAACGAGAATGGACACTTGGAGGCCATTCCGGAGACGATTACGCTGATCCCTATGGAGGAGGGTACCCCGGAGGAAGCGCAAGAGGTTGTGGAAGACTCGGAGTACGCGGCCCCCATGGAAGGTAACGCCGCGGTGCACGTGTCTGTTCAAGAGGACAACTCAAGTGAACACATTTTGCCTAATAATCACGTGAAGGACTACCTAGAGGAACAGTTGGAGGAGGAAACCGCCATTATGTACGAAATATCATTTTTCTTTTTTTTCCGAGAACAGTAGAAAAATGTGCTCCTGCTTATAGTTCCTGTTTTGGTGGTGTATAGTTAGTGTTTTTTCTTCGGAATTGGCCAGTTATTCGATGTTGGGAGTGCCTACCTTTCCTGTTAATTTTGTCTGATTTACTCCGTTACCTGGTATTTCCCAAATTTATTAATTACACTGAACTTTTTGTTACGTGTCCTTATCCACTCACACCTGATAACGTTATCGGCAATCAAGCTACCTTACAAACGGTGATTTGGCCTATCTCCTGCATCTCCACTATTTACCTTTCGTGGTCCAGGTAGTTTGTCTCCCGTAATATTGCCAAGCAACTGTTTGATTTGTGTTGGTGCTATCACACCCAAAACACCCTCCATCAAATGTTGCATTTGCAAAAAGCATGCACATAATAAATGTCTAAATTTGTCTGACGCTGCGTCTGCGGATAACTCTCAAGATCAATCTATCTGGACTTGTCATAAGCTCATAAGTGCTCTTCGCCTTCAGGTGAAAATGATATTTCTGGTGGAAAATTTGAGGAAATCATGAAAGCTCAATTGAGTGTTATGCAAATGGAACTTAAAAAATCAATTGATAGCAATTTCCAGGGCATATTTGACAGGTTAACTGTTGTTGAAGCCAATGATCGATCATTTCAAGATGAAATAATTGAGTTGAAAAATGTAGTCCAAAATGAAATTAAACGATCTATCGATAATCACCTGGAAACGATACTGACTAGATTAACCGTAGTGGAGTCAAATGTAAGTTCATCTCAAGTTGAAATTGATAAGTTAAAAAAATGCCAACTTGACTCAGCTTCTTCTATCCGAGACCTTAATAATGTCGTTGCGGAAATTGAGGAGCGAAACACTCGTAGTTTGAACGTTCTTCTTTTCAACATATCCGAATCTGCAGCTACGTCTTATACCCAGAAGATTAATGATGACCTCCAACATGTCATGACCATACTAAGTCCGTTAGGATCGTTTTCTCCCCCAATAAAAGTCATCCGCATTGGTACCTACCGCCCAAATTATAGTCGTCTGTTGCGACTTACATATGAGAGCATGGAGGTTGCCAGAAGTATATTACGGTCCAATAAAGGCAATCCCAATAAAAGACAACATTTCAAACCCGACTTGACTAAGGCACAACGTGAATACAACAATGCGGTGTACAGTGAGTTTAAGGATAGGATATCTAAAGGCGAAGCTGATATAATGATCAAGTATAGGAATAATCAACCGTTCATCATGAAAAAAACTAGCAATAATCCTCATGTTAATTTAAACTAGGTTCGCCCGACAGTAAGTTAAAAGTCATATATCAAAACGTACGTGGTCTTAAGTCTAAAGTAAACAATCTCTGTCTCAATGTATTGGAATGTGATGCTGAGCTGCTTTGTTTAACAGAAAGTTGGCTTGACTCATCTGTTATATCTTCTGAACTTTTTCCCAGCAGTTTCAATATATTAAGGTCAGATCGTAGGTTTGGTGTGACTGGTTGCACAAAAGGTGGAGGAGTTCTCTTAGCCATTAGGGATAAATTTGTGGTAACACCTTTGGATTTATCTAGTTTCAATAGTATAAGCTTAGTTGATATTGTTGGGTGTAAAATCTGCCTTCGTCAAAAAGCTCTTTATATATATATATATATATATACATAAGTTTTGTATTAAGTGGCACCCTGTAGGATGAATGTAATTGTGACGCCCGGTGCATATACCGATTTGATAAATAATGTAAAAGAAGCACAATCAAAATCAACAGTAATAAGGCACCCATCTGTATATAAATTGAGACAATCAACGCTTTTGTGGCACCTTGCGTTGTTGCCACTTTTTTATGTTCTTCTAAACAAACATATTACAACACCTTAGATGTTTCGTACCCACTTATCGTAAATTTAGTATATTTTGGCAGCATAAACTAAGAGGGAATTTGCGCGAATATTGTTATTATTAGTATTGAAAATTAAAATACCGTAAGAGACTATTGTTGACAATTGTCTAATACTGGCATAAAAATTTGATAAGCAAATCTTAATTAAAATGCGAAAAATAATATGAGAAACAGGGTTGTGTAAAACAGCCTCTGTAGCTCTAGTTTTTTTAATTCAGTATAGTTTTAATTTTAAGCATGACTTCAAAAGGAAAGACATTTAAAATCCTATAAAAAAATTGTCAAAAATTTTTTCGACACAACGTCCCTCGCTCCTGAAGTACAATGAAATCGAGCATATTCGAATGGGCGCACCCTCAGAGGCGTCCGTCATCGCTTCTCTGTCATAGTGAACTTTTTTTATTCAGATTAGTGCCTAATCAATTCATCCGCATTCGTGCTAGTGTGTTAACCAGTTCACTTAAGTTTATGTTTCCACGTGTTATTGTTTGCGACTTCAAAAAATAAAGTTAAAAACCACCCCTTTCTGAAGTGTGCATGTTACGCTACTGACTGACAGTCTGTTAGATTCTGATGACGCACCATATTGAACTTAAAATAATCCATCTCTAATAACACTTGTCCACCAACACTAGGCAATAGCAATCTGATGGTGAAGTGTTTATTTATGTTTATACATCGAGAAAATGTCACATAGAAATTAGTTTGCTCTGAATGTGTTTATCTTTTCAAAACAAAGGCTAAATTTATTATTTAAACCACAATCGAACAAAATGTTCTGATCGTATAATACAGGGTGTTATTAAAAGGTACGTACAACAAAATTGACAGTTCTTTGCGAAGTCTAAGAAGCCTGAAAAATTTACTTTGTGTTATCAAAATTATAAGGGGAAAATTAACCCTTGTCCAACCTTTTTAGACGCTACTGAAGGATAAATCTGTAAAATTAATTTAGTTTAGTAAATCCTAGCAACTGTAACAATAAAACTTTTATCAAGACTAAATGTTGCTGTAGAAGCGAAAGATGATCTTTTTATCAGAGGCGTACAAAGAATTTGGACATAAATTTTAATAATTTTAACACATTTACCTGAACTGTTTTTAATTTTTAGCACCCATACGTCGAGACCAATTGCCGATTTTATTTTGTACGTACCTTTCAATAACACGCCGTATAATTCTTATTTTAACATTATTATTATAAAGACATATTTTTCAAATTTTCGAGGAAATGGGATGACTGGTTCTTAATTTGACCAATAAAAATTTGTAATGAAGTCATCAACATAAATAATAATAGTCACATCACTAAAGAAAAGTTGTCACAGCGTATTACCAGTGCAAGAAAAAACAACGAGACCTATATCAATTTGGATTGGTGCAATGTAATACTAAAAAAACTGTATTGAATTCCCAAAATTTTCAGAGAAAATGGAGTGAGCCGTTCCTGATTTAATCAGTAAAATAAAATGACTCATTCATTAATTTTTTGAGACACCCCGCATTAGCAAATCTAAAAAATATTCATGCAGTGATAAATCACAAGTATAGACCTATCATATTTTGCACATCTAAGACAGAATTTATTCAACAATATTTTGAGGTGACGTCATAAATTTTTTAGAGGTGATGAGCAAAAACATTTAAAAAAAAATTATCATGCTATTGATAACTTTAAAACATCTCCAAGATTTCAAAGCATTGGGTTTAACAGTTCCTGACTAAATCAATAAAATAAATTCATGCATTCATTAATTTTTTTGAGTCACCCTGTATCCGCAAATCCAAAAAATATTAATGGAATGATAAATCACAAGTATAGACTCATTATATTTGGACATTTAGACAGAATTTATTCAACAAAATTTTGAGCAGACGTCATCAATTTTTTGGGGAGGGGATAAGCAAGTGTATTTTGATTAAAAGTTTCTTATGCTTATCACAACTTTAAAACATCTGCAAGATTTCAAAGCATTCGGTTTTGCAAATTCAAAATTAAATTGCAAAATGTTGTTTTATAATAATTGTAATTTTTTTTCCAAAAATTTGGACGTTTTGGATAAAAACTCAGCACGGAGTCATAAACCATTGTCATTTAATACAATTTAAAACCCATTTACTATGTACAATTTTGAAACGACGTCATCCCACAATTGTGGTGGGGATGATTAGATAAATTTTGGTTAGCATTTTACCATCCACATGATTTCCTAATGTAAATACAAAATTTGGCAACAATTGGCCCAGTACTTTCGGAGATTATCTGTCTAATAAAAATGGGGACAGCAGGCAGAGACATATTCCTACATGTGTAATTTAAAAATCCGTGGTAAACTTTTGCGCTAGAGATCCGCATTTTTGTGAAAAATTAAAAATTGTATTTTACAATTTAACTTTGAAATTACAAAACCGAATGCTCTGAAAACTTGCAAACGTTTTAAGGTTATAAAAAGCTTAATAAATGATTACTCAAAATTTACTTATTATGACCTCCCCAAAAAATGATGACGCCATATCATGTAATTCTGCCGAATAAATACTTTAAAATTTTATAAAATGACATGCACTTGCATGTGTGATTTATAAATCTGTGTTGAGTCTTTACCCTTGATTTACCTAGATATTTGAAAAAAAAATCAAAATTTTCTAACAATATTTTACAAATTAACTTCCAAATTGTAAAAGCTGAATGCTGTGAAATCTTGCAAATATCTTAAGTTTATTGGAAGCATGGTAATCGTCAATCAAACTTTGCCGATCATCTTATAATCTTGCAGGATAAATGTTCTTCAAATTTATGAGTGTTTTTGGGAAAAAACTGAATGTGATTAATTAATTAATCAGTCCTGTCTCTTGGTTTGAAAAGAAAAAATCAGTTTAATTTTCTTTTAACAGCTGATGCTTGTAATCTGAACTTGTTAGTTGTCTAATTACATAAGCAGTCGAAGTTAAACTTGTACTGAGAAACTGAGAATATCTACATTTTTTCCTGTGGGTTATCTACGATGCAGGGGGTTCAGGATCTTAATTCCGCCGCTGGTTTTTACTTTGTGGAGGTTATCACAGTGATTGGAACAATTACTCATTACCCACTAACAATAGTAATTCATTACTTTAGCAAATACTTTTTGCACTTTGAAAACTTTGATGAAGATACAATTTTAGATATTTGTTGTATGGGTCCAAAAGGAAACAAACGTGCTAGAACGAAAAAGGCAGTGAGTGATTTATTTTACTAACGCATTTGTTGCATATCCACGTCAGTAAATACTTCACGTAAGAGGACTATATTCATAATTTAAATTCAATAATAACTGATATTCAAAATTTTCGTCAGCTAAAACATGACGGTTTGTGTTAAAAACATCCGCGCCAACACTAAACATCCTTTCTATTGCGGCGCTAGATGGAATTGTTGTGGGGCAACATGTTACATATTTTACCAAAAATTGAAGAGCCGATTCTTTTGCGTCTAATTTCATTTCACTCTAGCTACGAATAAAAGTTCGATGCCAACTGCAACAACTTTTAAACAAAAATTTGCATTGGTGGGAGATTTCAAAGTATCTTATTGGCTACGTGTAAATGTATCGTAAATATTAGTTCACTAATCTTTAATAAAAAATATGTTCCTAAATACTTAAAAGAGGGCTACAAGATAATGTAAACTTAAAACTCTGTCTTTAATTGCCTCTTACTTGGCGTTGTGACTTACAGATTAAATTTAGAGAGCCTTAGAGGGTGGACACTCTCGTAAAATTTCATGGGCGTATAATGAGGGGTTTAAAAGGACGGACTCTATCGGTTACTGGTTATAGATTTGAGTGGACCAGAAAAATGGCTAAAGTTTGTTTGGCCACAAATTTTATATATTCTGCCCCTGTTTACTAAATTATTTATTAAGATATTTTATTTCTGTAAAGCGCAATGAACTTTTTAATACAATTTCTACTATGTACTTTTTTTGAAAATTTAAAATTGATCCACAAATAGCGAAAACCAGATAATATCATGCTCTTCACAATTTTAACGCATTGTAGTTTTTTTTGACAACAAAATTTAAAAAACGGAAAAGCAGTCTGGGTAGGGTTTTTTACGCTCATTTCAACGGTGTGAAGTTTATTACAATCGAATGTATACTTTTGGCAAAAACTTAGACAGATGTTTATATGTATTTCCTTATGCTGGAATATGTTTTAGCTCAGCCTTAAAATGATTAAGAGCTTATGTATATTATGATTACCTGGTTTTTTAACAAATTCTGTGCCAAACTCGTTTTAGATTTTCACTCCTTGAGTTAATCTTCTGTTTGTGGGGACGAACTAGGTGTAATAATCCCAGCAGGTCATGTAAACGATTCGTAGAGAAAAACAAAACAATATGTTTGAGTATTTGGGGTAAAAGTGATTGTAAAAGTGGCTGAATTACTCAAAAAATGTAATTCGCTACAATTACTCATTACATTTTTTGAAAAGTAATGCATTACAATTACTCATTACTTATTGCTTCCAAACAGTGCACGAAACTAACATCCCAACATCAATTTTATATTTTTTTAATGCAGGGGGATTTGTCGGACTATACTTTAACGGCCAGGAAAGTTCTGCCGAAATAACCTTCGACCATTTTTTTTCATTGTATCAAAAACGATATATTCACTTTTTGTGAAATTCTTAAAATAAAGTCATCTTTCACCACCTCACAAACACATACATACTAAAATTGTGAAGTTTTGTATAAACAATTTTAGATAATTTTTGTAACATATACTGTATATCCTTTGTCACACAAAAACCTGAATTCCGGTCCAGGTCGGGTAGTCACTAGTTCAAAAACCTAATAATTCCGGTCCGCAGTTTTGTTTTGTTTCTACCGTATTTTCTTCTTCGTCATTTTCATCTTTCCAGATCAGTTTCAATTTCTTCCAATATCTTAGTTTTAAAATTGGTAGTATTTGCTTTTTCCATTAATTTTTTCAAACCGTAACCAATTATTTTCTCCGCAAAGTGTGCTTTAGAAGTTTGCTTTGTATCTTAATACAGATAACATTTTTTTTCTTTTCCAATTTTGTTTATCTAAATTAAATATTACTTTAACTTTTCTCTCTGCCTTTGTAAATGTCTTGCAAAATATTTAGAAGTCATCGGATTGTTATGAAATTTGTAAAATGTAAAGTTTTTCTATTTCTATTTTCTACTAAATCTGATTAATTGTAAACTTCGAAATTCTGAAAGGATTGAGAAGTTATTGGCTGTATTTCAAAAACGTAGAATTTGCTACTTATGGCATATATGTACTTATAATTAAGAACTAAAATGTATTTTAAAAGAAATTTGATATTTAAGATAACACGAAATTAAATAGAACAGTAGGTATTCTTCCATTTTTAAATTGTTGTATTCCTAGACGAACTAATATTTTACTTTATGAATACATTTTTCACAATTAAAACTGAACTATCTAAAAACTTCACGGCGAATACGAATACTCTGTAAATGCCATGAATGCAGTGTTGCCAGTTTTCGGGTGCTAGTTTGATACAAGTACATAGTGGTGCCAGTTTGTAGTGCCATTATATCTGTATGTAAATCTGTATATGCAAGGGCGCCCTCTGGTGAGTACACCTTCCAACTAGTGGAATATAAGCGGAAATATATATTGTAAAAGTGGCACCAATACGAAATTTCGTAGTTTTTCATTTCGATGTCAGATGACGCTAATGAGCCGACTCCCATTTAAAAACAAACTGGCACCCAAAGTCGGGTGCCACTTTGTAAAATCGGGTGCTACTATTGCAACGAACATACGTTTTGGGTGCTACAATTACAAAAAACATGTATATATATTAGGGAGAAACCTGATAGTTGAAGAGTTATTTTAGGCTAAAGTTAAATTTATCCAAATTTTGACGTTTTTGATGCATTACAATAAATTTGATGGTCTTATTGGAATAAATCACCACAAAAATTTATACACATTTTAAATTTAGTTTTTTAAACAGTAATTGTTTATAATTTTATGCTATAATAAGGCCAGTAAAACTCTTTCCGAACATTTTCAGCATCAGTGGGTTAAAAAATCATAGTCAGGTTTCTCGCAAAATCATAGGAGACACTTTTTGTAGAGCGTTCAATTCTCTATAAAAATATGTGATTGAATTTTTTTCACGACACACGACGGGCTAGCAATAAAAATCAGAAGGTGCAAACAAAAATTTTCCCATGTTATTCTTATGGGAAATAGAAAAACGCGATGCGGACGGTCTTAATATTAATATTAAGAGCTCAACTTTTAACTGGTATTTTTTTACGTTGAAAAGAAACTTTTGAACCTCTTTGACACGAAAAAAAAAATTATTTTTTTTTTTTGAATCACCCTAATATATATATATATATATATATATTCGTCGTCTACATTCCCCCAGACCTGTCTGTTGCTGATTTCGAGTCTTTTATAGACTTGCTTGAAAATATAAACTTTAGGACGTCAAATATTCTTATTATTGGTGATTTCAATGTACCAAATTTTCATGATGGACCGAATGATGCCAAAACTGTGCTAATTAACAAATTCTCAAGTTTCTTAAATGTGAGACAATGTAATTCAGTTTTAAATACTCATAATACAAAATGGTACTCTGCGGATTTACGGAAAATAATTAAACTTAAGAATAGATTACATCTAATATTCAGAAAGCACCCTTCACCGTTAAATTATGACAATTGTACGAAAAGAGGCTAAACGTTTAATTAGGTTGGATTACCAGGCATACATTAATAACATGCAGAATGTGATCTGTAATGATTCCAAAAACTTCTGGGCTTTTGTACATGAACGTAAGGGTCACCCATCTATACCTGGAGTACGCATGATGTTTCAAAATTGAGCTTGTTTATTTTTGTGATAATTTAGTTATGTTGTTCGAGACTTGCTTCACTTCATACCATTATACTGCTATTTCGGGTATACCACAGGGATCTACGTTAGGTCCTTTATTGTTATCTGGACGCCACGAATTTATCATAACCTTATACGTCGGGTCACCCTTTACTTCTTTTCTACCTAAATTCGAAAGCAGAGACTTCAAGGCCAACACAAAGGACTTCAATCAAATAATACGTACTACAGATTAAATGAAGATATGTATAATTGGAAAGAGATATGTTGCTGCTAATACATAAATAACCAAATTCTAACAAATAAACGTTCCTAGTAACCCTAACGATCTACATACTCTTTTCGCTATCGTTCTCTAGATCTGTTTATTCTCACAGTCGGTCACTCGCAATCAGCTGTTTGCGTTTCCCAATTCAATAAAAAAAATAAATGTCCTTATGTAACACGTATGATTTACCGGTTGCCGATTCACCCTAACAGTAAGAATTTCCGACGTTCTTAGTTAATTTAACTAATAATAGCTAAACAGAAGATCACTTATGCTACCCTGACCTCTAAATAAATCAAAACAATTTTACGACATCTAGACCTCCTTCAGACTGCTCTCCTTATGGGCCTCTCGTGAGGGGGGGAATTTTTGGATGTTAATCTGGACTCAACCGCACAGCACTCTACTCGGAAAATCAGCTGCCTGGGGTTCGAAGCACGTTCCAAAAAAACCTGTTATTCCAAGCAGTAATTAGTTGCGAGAAGGATGATTTCAAATATCGACGGACAAAAACGAAAATTATTTTGAATAGTTATTCCTTGGAAAATAAAAATCTCTAGCTTTACCTTGGATGGTGTGTAGGCTTTAAGATATTCGAGGGATACTTTCCTTCCAAATCCGGCATTCCACCGCGTGAAAATCAACAAAAGAAATGACTGCACCTGTTTTGCAAAATTATATCCAGCTCCTCACTTCTGGAAAGGCACTGTATTCGAAAATTCACTCAAAGACCTGGAATTCTGAATAATTGCTTTTGCAAAACTCGGAAAGGTGTGTTACTCGAATGACTATTCCGATAAAACTGTTGGCGACCCTTATCTTTTCTGTTTCTTTTTAGAGTTGGGTCTACAAAAAAGTGTTGCCATTACCCGATGATGGTAAGATCAATCTCGAAAACAGGCGGCAAACCGCACACACTGTTGAATAAAAAATATAGCTGTTACAAAGTATTATGTGGCATTTCAAATTATGCCATTGTTTTCTGTTACCACAAGACTCAAACAATTTCTTCAATTGGTATAAAACTAATGTTTTAACAGTTAATAAAGATAAATGTCTAATCGTCTCTTACAGTATGTTTAAAAATGCAACTGCTGAAGGAGATTCCCCGACGAGATATCTCTCGGTTTTGGATTCAAACACCGACATAACGCTCGAGAACTTAAACATACCCTGTCAAACCCTAAATTAGAAGTGGAAGATCCCATTCCTTACACCGAAGAAGTGGCTGAGCAACCTGATGAAACCAATGATCAATTTGATATTTTCAACGTCGAAGGGTCAGACGAACTGTTCGGGATTCAGGTCGTGAGGAAGGCAGTTTGCAGAAATACCAGTTTCAGTTTAGAAAAAACGAGAATGGACACCTGGAGGCCATTCCGGAGACGATTACGCTGATCCCTATGGAGGAGGGTACTCCGGAGGAAGCGCAAGAGGTTGTGGAAGACTCGGAGTACGCGGCCCCCATGGAAGGTAACGCCGCCGTGCACGTGTATGTTCAAGAGGACAACTCAAATGAACACATTTTGCCTGATAATCACGTGGAGGACAACCTAGAGGAACAGTTGGAGGAGGAAACCGCCATTATGTACGAAACTGAAGGGGATGAAGAACAACCAGGGGATATTAAACCTGCGGTTCTGCAGCTGCAGAACATCAAGCAAGAAATCCAAGACCAAGAACCCCAACCTGACTACGATACCGCAAATCTGTGACGTATTCTTTTATAAAGGGCTCGTATAAGGCTATGGCCGACTGACCCAGTCAGGTGGGAATGGGTTTACAACAATGAGGTTCAAAATAATTATCTGGACGCCACGAATTTATCATAACCGTAGACGTCGGGTCACCCTTTACTCCTTTTCTACCTAAATTCGAAAGCAGAGACTTCAAGGCCAACACAAAGGACTTCCACCAAATAATACGTACTACAGATTAAATGAAGATATGTATAATTGGAAAGAGATATGTTGCTGCTAATACATAAATAACCAAATTCTAACAAATAAACGTTCCTAGTAACCCTAACGGTCTACCTACTCTTTCCGCTATCGTTCTCTAGATCTACTTATTCTCACAGTCGGTCACTCGCAATCAGCTGTTTGCGTTTCCCAATTCAATAAAAACAATAAATGTCCTTATGTAACACGTATGATTTACCGGTTGCCGATTCACCCTAACACTAAGAATTTCCGACGTCCTTAGTTAACTTAACTAATAATAGCTAAACAGAAGATCACTTATGCTACCCTGACCTCTAAATAAATCAAAACAACTTTACGACATCGAGACCTCCTTCAGACTGCTCTCCTTATGGGCCTCTCGTGAGGGGGGAAATTTTTGGATGTTAACCTGGACTCAACGGCACAGCACTCTACTCGGAAAATCAGCTGCCTGGGGTTCGAAGCATGTTCCAAAAAAACCTGTTATTCCAAGCAGTAATTAGTTGCGAGAAGGATGATTTTAAATATCGACGAACAAAAACGAAAATTATTTTGAATAGTTATTCCTTGGAAAATAAAAATCTCTAGCTTTACCTTGGATGGTGTGTAGGCTTCAAGATATTCGAGGGATACTTTCCTTCCAAATCCGGCATTCCACCGCGTGCAAATCAACAAAAGTAATGACTGCACCTATTTTGCAAAATTATATCCAGCTCTTCACTTCTGGAAAGGCACTGTATTCGAAAATTCACTCAAAGACCTGGAATTCTGAATAATTGCTTTTGCAAAACTCGGAAAGGTGGGTTACTCGAATGACTATTCCGATAAAACTGTTGGCGACCCTTATCTTTTCTGCTTCTTTTTAGAGTTGGGTCTACAAAAAAGTGTTGCCATTACCCAATGATGGTAAGCTCAATCTCGAAAACAGGCGGCAAACCGCACACACTGTTGAATAAAAAATATAGCTGTTACAAAGTATTAAGAAATTTTGTGGAATTTCAAATTATGCCATTGTTTTCTGTTACCAAAAGAAAAACACTTTCTTCAATTTGAATAAAACTAATATTTTAACAGTTAATAAAGATAAATGTCTAATCGTTTCTTACAGTATGTTTAAAAATGACATTTCCTTTACATATCCATGCAATTAACGGTATTAACTTAACACGTTGTTCATCCGTAATTTTTGACAACAAGTTCACATTCAGTCATCATGAGGACTATATCAGTATTAAATGTATAAAACTATTAGGCTTTACATTAAGAAATTGTAAAGAATTAGAGTCAGCCATTGGACTTTACTGTGCATTAGTACGGTCCCATCTCGAATATTGTACTTGGTTACCGTACTACAATAAACAAATTATGGCAGGGAGAGGTTTTCCTTAGAATCGGTTATTACAGAAGTTTAATTTTGATTCACTGAATAACAGGAGAGTTATATCACTTTTAACGTTTTTGTTTAAATTAATTAAGAATAGTGTGGATTGTAGTGATGCAGTATCAAAACTAAATTTCTATGTGGTTAGAATTAAGTCCAGATATGCGACTTCTTTTCATTGTCCCACACCGCAGACAAATTTAGGCAGAAGAGCTCCCCGTTATATCTGTTTTGCTATTATTAAATAAAGTAGAAACTAATAGTTTGTGCGATATAATTAATATTGCAGCTCTGTTGCGAAAATTGCAGCGGTTACGAGAAAAGTTTTGTTTTCATCTTTGTTTTTGCTTATATTATTAATTTTCTGGCCAATTATTTTGTGTTTGGACACGTGCTTTACATTTACTTTTTTATTTGCTTTTAGTTTTTCTATTCAATTATCTTTTAAATTGACTTATTCTTATTCTTATTAGTACATTTATGTAGTCTTATTATTGCTAGTACATATTAGCATTAGATTTGAAATATGTTTTCCTTACTAGGAAATAGTCGTATTATTGGATTGTAAGATCTGTTGGGCAATAAATTATATTATTATTAATATTTAGATACATGTTGTAAATGTGTAGTGCTATAGTTATCATATTTTGTTTTTTATTTCGAATTAAATGAAGGAGGCAAAAATAATACACCATTTGATTTCTCAAAGTGGTTCCTTAAAAGTTTTACAATATATTTTCCATTTCAAAAATATGAAAAAGCAATACGCCGTCTATAACAATTATTACAAGAGTAATATTATGTGTTTGTTTGTTTGTTTCTACGAAATTGGTAGGCTTATTTAAAGATGTAAAAGACTAAAGAGATATTTCATTGTTTGTCAGAATAATTGTGAAATACTAAAGTATTTCTCAAGCGACCAGTAACGCAAGTTTTCTCCAATTTAATCGAATTTCTATGTTTATCTTAATGTCGATTCGTATTGTGCGAAAAAGATGCATCTTTAACCTTTTAATGTTAGATATTGATGTTCTCCAATTGTAAAGACAAAGATGAGCTTTTATTTTAATAATAAAATGTGTATGCAATACATGCAGTCTGCCGATAAATGCATTTTTCGTTCCCTGTTTGGACCCATATTCAATTAATTATTTCATTTGCGTAATTATGTCAAACTGGAATTTGTTTTATTCATTTAACTGATATAAAGGCTCATTATTTTGAGGTAATTTTAGGAAAGCTACATAAAACCCAGTCAATTAAATTTAATTTAATTGTTATACCGTAAAAATTGATTGAGTTCTATGGCTTTCATTGAATAGAAGCTCCATAATACCGCTCAATTAATTCCACTGAAATTGAAATTCCACTCGAAAATTGTCTGATTATTTTGTCTACCGCATTTAACCAAGTTTTAAATTAATTGTTTCACTTTTTATAAACAGTCGTGGTAATAATCTCGCTGAAAGACAATTTTATTTCGCAGCTGCGACGTGGAAACTACTAAAACCATGAAATACGACACGGTTAAATTTTATATGATTCGGTTAGTACCGACTCAAGGTGCACAAAGTTGTTTTGTGTGTTACATGTATGAGCAAAGTACAAAGCTATTTATCGCATTTACTTCCATACAACAAACTTTGGTTAATTTGCAGGTATGGTATCTGTAAATTTTGTCTGAAATCCCAAAACAATAAAGTTAGATAACGGCACTTCCCGCAGCATATCTGGAATGAATTTGGAATACGGTCCTAACGTTTATTCAACCCTTGGTTGTATAATTACCTCTCTTTTGCAAGTGGGTACATCCTGCGACAAATATTTAAATTTTACTTGAAATTATTCTAGATAATTTGCCTAACTGCTCATCCTGCTGTTTTATATTTTAACTATTAGTGAATATTCTGTGAAATAGTGGTAATATAATTTGTGTCCTTAAAACTATGGATAACTTTTTATCTACGAACTGAAACAACCATCTCAGTGTCAATAACACATAGGAAAGTGATTACTGAAAAGAAACATCTCCTTTAGGGTTTATATGCATAAGAAACTGAATGATTATGCTGGTTTATTTTTCTTCTGGCATATGGGATGTGTAAAAATAATCCAGAAATTGTCTTCTCTACCTGTTGTGCAGCTGGTCATATAGACGCCTATAATATTTGTAGAGAAAATTGATATACGAATGTATTAGATATACTTAAATATTAGAAAAATATTGGGTTTTCAATGGACGAGAACAAATATGTATAAAATTACCTGGAAAAAAAGGTGTATACAGGCTGATTCAGAGCATTGCTGCATAATTTTAATGGCCAATTATATAGCAAAAAAAATAAGGAAACAGGTCTAGTAAAACAAAGTATGATTATTTCGAGAAAATACTAAACACACATAATTTTTAAATTTGCCACATTGTCACAACTATTTTTCACCATCCTTCATTTTATCAGCAAAAAAATGCTTGAATACCTTAAAAAATACTTGATTTCCTTAAGTGCTGAAGCTGATAGTCTTGGAAATGCCATCATTATTTTACGTATTTTTTGCCATATAATTCACCTTTAAAATTGATGAAAATGCAGTAGCAGTTCACTATATTCACTTGACATGATTTTTTACAAATAATCGTTTTATATATCATTTGTAGTACAGAGGAGCATTTTTCAACAATATACCCTGTATCTGTACACTGTAAGGTAAAACGGATTCTTGATGATATGATTATATTAAGTATACATTTTTTAATTTCCTAGTGTAAGCTGGGAAGTACTGTAATAACGTCATTTTGATGGATCTGTAATTCATGTTTTGACCTTTCACGGCTTGTAAAATACGAAAATATCGATCTCCGGTTTCCGTTTGTTTGTTATCTGTTTGTTGGCGATTTTATTAAAGAGAAACTCTTCGAAATTGCTGAATATGTTACTGTGAAATTTTAGGTGCACTTTAAGAATATTGGTAAAAGCTGGTCAAATTTGTCTGATCATCAAAAATTCGATAAAATTTAGCTCAGTAATCTCACTTGAAAGTTATGACGGACATATACCCTTATATCTGGTTATTAGATCTTGAGACATTTTAAATATATCGTAAAAAATAAGACTAGTAAAATCAAATTTTACAAATTCTCATATATGATAACATATTCCTTTGACATTAATAATTAGACACCAAAGTTGATCTAGCAATTACAAAATTTCTCGTTCAAAACATTATTGTTCTTGGTGCTATACTGTATGCATCCTGTTTATATGTTTGTTCCTACAAATTATGATGATGTGAGTCCAAGATTTTCTTGAAATTTCTTGATAAATTTCGCTTTAAACATGTAACACAAATCGCAAGTCTGCCTGAGGTTTAATAATCTTTTTGTATTTTGCGTTCGTATTGAGGCTATGACGACACGTAAAAGCGTATCGTAATGAGATGAACAAATCCCTTGCTGTAAGAATTATACTAAAAACAGTGTAATTTATTTTTCTAAGGTTGATACTAGTGAACTGTCAATAAAATTTTACGATTTAATATAATAATTAAAATTTTGTACTGAGCTTCCAAGATAAGGATTGTTTGCAGCGGTGCTTGCATAGATAGGTTATATTTGAGTTATAAACATCTACACTCACAAAACCTCAAAAGCCTTTTCTAAACCAAATGAGTATGTTAAATAAAACCGAATCAAGAACAGCATACTATGGTATTAATTTTTAAAATGCTGCATGTCTTCTATAAATTACTTGAACATTATACACCAATGAAAAATCGTACTATAATGACACTTACGTTTTTTCAAATCATACTTAGCCCATGTAACTTTTTTACTAAATGAAACAACGATCTTTGAAAATTTTCTGTTAGATTATTCCTTTAATCGAATGTCTAGTTTGTATAGTATGATGATATACGGTAACGTATGTATCGACAGACACCTCATCTATGTCTTAAGAATACTCCCAATAACAAGCTAAATGCACTAATTATTCATGGATCTACTGTTGCTAGCATTTACTTTCCAGAAAACAATATTTTGTTACACCTGGGAACGGTTTATGACGCTGTTTCCGTTTGCGTGTTTTACGTGTTTGTGACCACTTTTTCAAACAATTAATCCGTCTGCCACTTGACGTAATCAGCTTGTACGTGGGTGTACCAGGAATATTTTTCTAATTGATGAAATCCTTAATAGTAAAAAAGGAAAAATATCCTAAGCCACCGACGGCAATTCTGTTTAAGATTCCAATCTAGTTTTCCGTCTACACCACAGCATGTTTTTGTGCAGCTGACGTTCAATATCTGTGTTTTGCTCCTTGCATTGGTGTGGTGTCGACACGTGCCCTTAAATAGCTAATCAACATCGTCGCGACGTTGGGGTGGCGCTAGGCGCCGTAACGCAGACTCCTGCATCAACATGATTGCTCTATACATTTCTAAATGATGCAACGGAATATATGGTATTAGTGAAAGCACGTGACGCCATCGGAAACTTGGTATATGATGTGCCTGACTTATAAATAATCAATCGTCTTGTGATTTAATATTATACGCCAGCCCCATATTAATTTAAGGGTCCGCGCAACGTGGCGGCAGACATTGGATAGACAGACATATGGTTGTTAACATCGACTTGTTATTAAAATTGATGACGAAAAATATAGAAGAAATCCTTAATGATTAGTCATGAAATGTTTTAACGAATAATGAATATGATTTAAATTGTCTAGGAGCTTCATTTATTCAATTGTTGTTCCAAAATTGGCTAGTCGCTCGTCATAGAAATTTGAGCGTCAGGGTTGAACTTGTTTTTTTTACTTCCCGAGCGTAAGCAAAGGAAGTATTGTAATCGAGTCCGTCGGCCGACTCTCTACTTTTACATTTTCTCGACTATTCATGACCCATAGAAGACGAAGAAATATGTCTCCCGTTTCCGTCTGTCTCTCTGTCCGTCTGTCTGCCGTCCCGGATTTTTATTAGACAGATAATCTCCAGTACTGGACCGATTGTAGTGAAATTTTGTATTTATATATCATGTAGAAGGTAAAACGCTAACCAAAATTTGTCTAATCATCCCCACCAATAATGTGATGACGTCACTTCAAAATTGTACATAGTAAATGGGTTTTAAATTGTATAAAATAATATAGTCCTACACATGTAGTTTATGAGTCTGAATTGAGTTTTTACCCCAAACGTCCAGATTTAAAAAAAAAATGAAAAGTATGAAACAAGATTTTGCAATTTAATTTGGAATCGGCAATAGCGAATGTTTTGAAATCTTGCAGATGATTTACAGTTATGACAAGCATGATAAATTTGTATTCAAAATATATTTACTTGTCCCCTCCAAAAAAATTGATGACATCACCTCAAAAGTTTGCCGAATAAATCCTATCTAAAATGTACAAAATATGATGAGTCTGTAGTTGTGATTTATCACTCCATTCATATTTTTTGGATTTGCATATACAGGGTGACTCAAAAAAATGAATGAATGCGTGAATTTAATGATGATTTAATCAAAAACTACAAAACCGAATGCTTTGAAATTTTGGAGATGCTTTACACTTATTATAGGCATGGAAAATTTTTAAGTCAAAATATATTTCCTCATCCTCCCCTAAAAAATTGATGACGTCACCTCAAAATTTTGCTGAACAAATCCTATCTTAAATGTGCAAAGTATGGTGAGACAATACTTGTGATTTATGATTCCATTCATATTTTTTGTATTTGCATATACAGGGTGACTCAAAAAAATTAATGAATGCTTGAATTTATTGTATTTGTTTAATCAGGAAGTACAAAACCGAATGCTTTGAAATCTTGGAGATGTTTCACAGTTATTTTCAACATGGTAAATTTTTAATCAAAAAGTATTTGCTCATCCCCCCTAAAAAATTGATGACGTCACCCCAAAATTTTGCTGAATATGTCCTATCTAAATGTACAAAATATGATGAGTCTGTAGGTACTTGTGGTCTGTAGGTCAATATATTTTATTGGTTAAATCAGGAATAGTTCACTCCATTTTCCCGAAAATTTGGAGATACAACACTGTTATTATTAGTATTACATTTCACCAACGCAATTTGATAGACATAAAATTTTGTAAAGTAAAAATTCGTTTGAAATATAGGCGTAGAACGCTTATTTACGTTTACTTTAACATTACACACGTGCATTTATTTTGTTGCGGTGACTAGATTCCGTGTATGTAGTATAGACAAGTTTTAATCAACCAATTGTGAATTACACCATCAAAAATTAAAATAAAATACAATGTTTTATATAACCAGCGGAAGTCGAAGCAATAAAAAAGTATGGGTGACCATCGGTATTGTTGGTAGTGTCTCTCTTTAACTCTCACGTGTACAATCTCAACAAATGTTACCGCTTGTTGTCTTAAATTAAGAATGCTTATACATAAATGATTTTGAATCTGCTAATCTACGCGGTATACGTGAGTATACTGTTTCGTTATTTTATTGATTATAAATCAATATTCAAGACGACCTAATTCATTTTCCCGAAAATTTGGGAATACAGTACTTTTATTTTTAGTATCACACTACATCTATCCAAACTAATATACGTCTCCTTGCAAAAATGTAACGAGAAAAAAAAAACATAAGCAGTCGTCATGTCCGACAGCGAGGGAAGTACTGTCTGAACTCTTTAGACCAATTTTTTGTTCTCCAAATGCTCGCGTTTAACAGATATTTCAGTTTCACCCGAATAAGAATAATAATTATGTTTGTAAAATTATCTAAACATGTTATTGCTGGAAAGTTAATTAAGTGTAAAACTGTGCAGATTGGTAATTTTTTTTGTTTGTCGATGAATGAGTCTGTATTTTATAACATTTCAGGACTTGTTGCTAAGTAAACTTTTTTTTATACCATGTTTGTTCAGGTTTCGGCCTAACAATATTTCATGAAAAACCATTAGGATCAACTTCAAAGGATTTGGTATCAGAAGAAAGCTTATTTAGGGATAAGCTCGAAAATGTTATAAAGTAAATGATGCCCCAATTGAATAATACTTTTTATACATTTACCGTGATGGTATAATTAAAGCCTTATTCAAAATTCTAAAAATGGCTGAGTTGGGAATTTTTAAATACGACTTTTTTATCTAAACATTGATTTTGCGTTATTTACACCAAAGTTCCCTCGCCCCTGCATACAGCACAATAGTTTATGATAGATAAATAGGGGCCGAGTTAAGTTAAGTTAAAATAAAGATATGTGTGAAGTGTTAAAGTAAAGGTAAACAAGCAGTGTACTACTAATATTACTCGAAAAAATGGATCAATTTTGATTAAAGTTCTACCACGCTTACGATAACCTTAAAAAGTTGGCGAGATTTCAGAGCATTCGCTTTTGCAATTTCAAAGTTAATTATTTTATAAATTGTTGTTAAACAATATTCATTTTTTTTATAAAATTTAAATATTTACTATGTAAAATTTTTAGGTGAAATCATCACATTGTGGGTGGGGATGATCAGATAAATTTTGGTTACGAAACGTCGGCAGAAATACTATATTACAATACTTCTTTAGCTTACACTCGGGAGGTAAAAATGCAAATTTGTGGAAAATTATTGTACAAGAACTTTTTTGTATCTGATATTTCCTTTTTATCTTTTAAATAAGAAGTCCAAATCTTTAAATATAGTTTAAAAACATTTAGACTATACTACGTAATTTTCGTACGAAACATCTTGTATATTTTTAAGAAATTAATTTCAGCCCTAAATGAGTTTTAATAGAGTCTGTCTGTCCGTCTATCTCTCCGTGTGTAAATTTTGTATTTATATTAGTTATAAGTATCATGTTGATGGTAAAACGCTAACCAAAATTTGTCAAATCATCTCCACTAGTAATGTGATGACGTTACTTCAAAATTGTACACAGTAAATGGGTTTTAAATTTTATCAAACAACATAGTCTTACACATGTAGTTTATGACTCCGAATTGAGATTTTACCCGAAACGTCCAAATTTTTGGAAAAAATCAAAATTAGGAAACAACATTTTGACATTTAATTTGGAATCTGCAAAACCGAATGCTTTGAAATCTTGCAGAAGGTTTACAGTTATGATAAGCATGATAAATTTTTACTCAAAATATGGTTACTTGTCCCCTCCAAAAAATTGATGACATCACCTCAAAAGTTTGCCGAATAAATCCTATCTAAAATGTACAAAATATGATGAGTCTGCACTTGTGAGTTATCACTGCATTAATATTTTTTAGATTTGCTTATACGGGGCGTCTGAAAAAATATTAATGACTAGGTCAATTTATTGCATTGATTAAATCAAGAATTGCAAAACTGAATACTTTGAAATCTTGACGTTTTGAAGTTATTGTCAGCATATGCATTTTTTAATCAAAATATATCTGTTCATCAACCCCAAAAAATTGATCGTCATCTCAAAATGTTTCTGAATAATGAGTCCGTTAATAATGTAAAATTTCTATTTGACAATTTAACTATCAAATGCATAAACCGATACATAGCAGCATAGATTTTATTATCAATAGTGCCAACGTAATGTCACAAGACACTAACATTGCTGATTTAGTGATGACGAGTGTCAGAGAAACGACTCGTATCAAAGGTAGAAGAAGGTGTCACACGTACAATATAGAGTACAATATGCTTCAATTACAAAAGTTATAAGATACACACAGCTCCACGTTTGCCACCAAAGAGCGATGATTGTGCTCGCTCGTTGCTGTTGCCCGGCAAGAACAAACAATACGAGGAGGTCTGGAGCGCGTCTTGCCACGAAAAGAGAGGACTTTGCTAGCATGGGTGAAGAACTTTGAAAATTATGAACGTCGTACTTTATAAATGAACCTCGCACTTTGTAAATTTCGACACCGTATTTTAAAAATGATGGATACGGTATTTTGTGAATTATGAGCCTATCATATTTAAACGTTGCATTAAACATTCATAATATTTCTTATGTTTAAAAATTATTTAATTGTATTGTGAAAATTTATAGCGTTCACCGGCCAACTTCAATCGGTTCGAAAATTTCCCAAAAATTTAAACATTATGGAGTAAACGAATCACGGAATCCTATAATTTAAAACTGAACTCGTACTTACCCCATTTTCGGAAAAATATCCGTTTTCTTTCGTGTTCACAGCACCAACACAACACATTTTCACTAATATTTATTAATAATAAATTAGAAATTCGCGAAAAGAGCCCTATTTTAAGCCAAACCGGAGCTCCGATGTTGTTGCCATCAGACCGAAATATAAACTGAACACAAGGGGCCGAAAAATGTGACCTTTGCTTAGGTAGCTCACGTGACAGTGACTGACGTCATCGTACGTCACGATGAGATTGCAAAAATTATTTTTCATATTTTGACCGGCAAATTGCACATTTTCGGGGTGAATTTAATGTTTAAACAAATTGATTTGTTTTTAGTGACTTTGTGTTTTTAAGAAAACGGTCTTCGATTTAATTGTCATATATTAATACTTATCGTATTTAAACATTATAAATGATATTAAATATCTTTAAATACTTATTATTTAATTACATCGTGAAAATTTATAGCTTTGATCGACCAACTTCAATCGTTTCGAAAATTGTCCCAAAATTTAAACATTGTCGAGTAAACGAATCACGGAGCATGATAAATTAAAATTGAAGGTGTACTTACCCCGTTTTCGGTCCTTTTCGGAAAAATATCCACTTTCGTTCGTGTTCACAGTACCAACACAACACATTTTCATTAATATTTATAATAATAATAAATTATAAATTCGCGTAAAGAAGTCTACATTTAAGCCAAAACGACGCGACGATCTTGCCGCCATCAAACCGAAATCAAAACTAAACACAGAGGACCGAAAAATGTGATATTTGCACAGGTAGCTCACGTGACAGTGACGTGATCGTACGTCAGGATGAGATTGCAAAAATTATTTTTCGTACTTTGTGCGGGAAATTGCACATTTTCGAAGATTAAGAAAAATCATCACAATTGAGATTGGGTGGGGCTAATGTTTTGCATTTTTTTTCTTCTTAATATATATTGTTTTTACCCATAACAAGAAACTGAAAACATGTTTAAAATGGTAAATTTTATCCCATACACTTTTCTACAAATTTACCTTTTTAGACATGTTTTCAGTTTCTTGTCGTGAAAGGAAAAGTATGGACATATATTAAGAAAAAAAATCCAGGACGGCAGACAGACAGACAGACGGTCAGACGGACGGACAGACGGACACACAGACGGAAACGGGGGACCTATTTCTTCGTCCTCGAGAGGTCATGATAGGTCGAGAAAATGCAAAAGTAGACAGTAGGCCAACGGATTCGATTACAGTACTTCCTTTGCTTACGTTCGGGAAGTAAAAAGGTAAAATACAAAACCAGCCCACCCGCCCTCATCTCAATTGTGATAAGGTTTATATGCGTTGTTAGCCAAAGGACAGAGTTTATTGCAAAATGCTTAATTCTCTACAAGAAACTACTATGTGAAACATGTTTTTAAGTAACATGTTGAAAAGAAAGTATATGTTAAGGAAAAAAATCCAAAAAATAAGCCCCATCCATCCACCCGCCCTAATCTCAATTGTGATGAATTTTTAATTCAATTTCGGAGGCTCACGGTCAGAATCAATACATGATCGTTTTCCGGGTTGGAAACGTGTAAATTGAGTTTTTGGGCTCAATGTTTCGCACACTTTCGTAAGTGACATCTTCAGGAGCAGGGTTAAGAATGAGGTAAAAGAGCACGGTAACTCAGTATGTTAACCACACCAGAGGTGAAACTCTTTTCAAAGAGAGAAAATTTTAGGTTAGAATTGTTTATATGTATAGGGTGACTCAAAAAATGTGAATTGTAAATGAAGCAGTTTATTTTATTGATCAAATCAAAAACTGCTCATTCCATTTTCCCAAAAATTTGGGAATGTAATTCTGTTATTATTAGTATTATAATGTATCTACCCAAATTGATGTGTCCTTTAAGAAAAGTTGATGACCACAAAATTTTGTAATAGAAAAACTCACTTGAACCAAACGCGTAACACGCTTCTTTACCTTTACTTTAACATTGTATATATATTTTTATTTAAACTTACAGGTTTATCATAAATAAATGAAATTGGCAAAATGAAACCTTTATGAGTTTTCAAAAAACGGGATTTATCGTCTAATACCTTAGATCCACTTTTCTTTGTGCCTTTTTGTATTTCTTCCACTTTAACAATTGCTTTTCTTGTCAATGTTATTGCTTTCGATGGTCTTATTTACATGCTCACATAATGGTAGATCGGTAAGCAATAGAGGTTATATTCGTATACACTAGCTGATGGGAACTTGAACAAACGTCCTATTCTGGATATTTAGAAACAGCAGTTTACAGTAGCTACATTATTAGTAACTTAGTTATAATTTTGTTGTACTTAGATATTACATAGTCGGTTCTGAGATTCTTGTCTAAAAAAAAATGGTCGCCGGAAATGAAAGTCTACATTTTACTATTAAGGCAATTCATGAAACACCAACAAAACTGAAATTAGAGAAATTGATACCATTATAATAATTTCTGTTAACGACAGATATGGATGTTATAATGTAACTAAATTTAACGTAAACACATGGATATCCCCATAATGATAGAGACTTGCATCCGTTGACATTAAATTTAGTTTTCACATCACGATAGAATTTAATCAGTTCCATATTTTTTATATCAAACTTGTCATAATACGGTAGCGTTTTGAAGTGCATTGGTAAATATTTCATTATCGTAAATACGAGCAGAGACAAAGATCTATATGGATAGGCAAAACAGGTAAATCTGCAATCCTTGTGTTTTTTTTCAATTTATCATTCTTATTAGTACCTATTATTAATGTTATTATGAAATATGTTATTTCTAGTGGGACATACGTCTAATAAAAATTACTAACTACTTTCTACTGATCGTTTTTTTTTTTGTGCTGGTCAATTATTTACTTTTCAGAATTTTATTTTAAGATCACTTGGATGAGCAACGTAATATTCTACGTTCAAAGGTTTATTCCTTCGCCATCACATCGTATCTAGCAATTTTTTAAGGCCTGCACAACACGCTAGTGTATTTCGAGCTTCATCGGCGGAAAATGTGTCTGGTTAATACTGAATGAGTATTAGAAATTCATGGCGGTTCGTCGGTAAAGAGAATGTGACCCATGTAAGAAGAAAACGCTATCAGTCACTGCATCCGGCCAGGTATTGACGCAGACACCGAAGTTTTATCTACTGTAGACAGTGCTGTCCTGTTTTTTGCAACTCGATGATAAATAATTACGGCTTGTGATAAATGTGTTCGTGAACAAAAAGTATCCACGAGCCTAAGTATAATATTTTTTTATAGGGTGGTATATTTTATGAACAAGGTGTAGTGTGCGGTCGCTTTATCTTCTTCCGCTTTGTTGCAAATTAGATTTTTTACTTCAATTCATGTGAATACACAGTTGTATTTTCAGGAAATATCACTAAAATTATGTACGTACTGTTAATGGTTTTTACTTTTATTGTTGACGATGCAAACTTTTACGTGGTTGCTTTATATTTTAATTTTATAGAAAATGTAAATTTACTGAAAAATTGTTCAAAGCAAAAACACTAATCAAACATGTGGAAAAATCATGTCATACTTCTTTTGAACTTTTGTTTAGAATGCCACAAACCAGAGACCAGTGACGGTAGGTTTGTTTGTAATTTACTTCGTTACCGACAATTGGATAATAATCATAAAATTTATTCATCGGAGAAATTATACAATTTTGTCAAAATTAAACTAAATGTTTTGTTCGCAACTACCTATTTATATCAGGACGGCTTATTTACAACTTGGTTGCCATGATGGGAAATTTAACTTTACCCCGGGCGTGCGTGTAAAGTATACCGAAAGTCCGACGGGTTGTGGATTTATTGATGAGACTATTCAACTTATCTTCATTTGATTTGTTTATTTATTTATTATAGGAATTAAAATTACAATTAGAAGCATTGCGAAATGAAATACAGGGTGATTTCGAAATATATCCAATAATTGTAACCACGGCATCACGTACCGCAGTAATGTGGAAATATAGAAAAAACCTATTAAAAATCGAGTGGGGCAAAACCCACATGAACCACCCTGGATCCGATGCCACTGATCCACGTTTTAAACAATAAGTGGAAAAACGTTCGAATAAAAACGATGTAAACATTTTCAGTTTCAATTAATTTTCTGCTGGTTATTATTTGTTCATCCATCGTTAAAGGTCATTGCCAAAGATGATTAGTTGTAGAAAGAAATGGTGGTCTTGAGAAGGACTTATTTTTGGTAATGCTTTATGGTGATCGATTTTTTATTCTGACGGATGTTTGATCTTTGCCACAACGATTCCACATTGTTATTGGAACAAAAATAAGAGCACCTTAGAGTGCTACTTACTACCTTTTTATAATAAATGTAGAAAATGTTGTCCGTGACTAGCAATACAGGCTTTAGCACGTCGCAATATGTTTGCACGGATACGTAAAAAAATTCGGTGAGTTCCCTGAACTGTACCGGCTGCCACTTCCACTCGTTGTGGAAGCTTTTCGATAGTTTCTCGACACTGATTTCCATAAACTAACTGTTTCATCCTACCCCACAGACAAAATCACACTGATTGAAGTCGGGTGAACGCGGAGATCAAGCTAGGGAGCCGTTTCTACCGACCCACTGATTAGGAAAATGGTTATTTAACCATACAGTAAATCTTATTGTGAGGTATTCCCTTTTTTTTATTGCACACATTTAGAAATCACCCTTTATTTGTAGAATAGTCCTAAACCAACCAACGCTTTATAGACCACTTGATAAATTCGCATTTTTCTAACAAAATTTGGAGTAAAAGAAAAATAAATGCAATTAATCAACTTACAATTTTTTACAGTTGTGCACAAAACGTTGTACGCACCTATAGCTGAAAGAGAGTTTACGTTATTGAACGTTTAAATGCCTTTCGTGAAACTTCGTCCGTTGGCCTAAACTTTTTCCTTCTGCTATAGATGCATAAATAACTGTTACAACTTATAGGTAAACTTCAGTAAAAAAATATTTAAGCCTTTCCTGAATCTACCCGTGTTCAGAGTGTGAATATGTGCAGGTAAACAATTATAATCAGGGCTATTGGTCACTTGCGCGCCGCGGTTAGTTTTCGTCATGTGGCAGCTCTAATCATCAAAAAGGTCACAGGACACTTGCTCTCATATAGGGCATTTTAATTGTCTACACATATCTAGGTGTAGCGTACTACATTACACGCCCATGATTTCTTTATAGTAAGTTTAAAGATAAAATATTTTATTATTTATTTATTAATAATAATTCCAGTGTTGTACTCATGTATGTCTCGACACTGTTGATTCTGAGTAAAGTAAAGATAGGCAACAACAGTTACTACAACAGCATTTGTTGTTTTTCTTTGTAAAATATGTTAAATATTTACTTTAAACAGTTGGCGGCATTTCCCCAAATATAGATACTACCGTGTGATTTTTTAAATTTCTACTCTACTTGTCCATGATGAGTACAATTCAAATGGCTGGGCAACTACAGCAGAAATTTAAAGAATCACCCGATATAAAAGAGCACTGATTGGAATAGAGCAAAAAAAAGGAAAAAATATGTATTTAACTCTTTAACTGCAGTGTTTGAACCAACAATGTGGTAAATTGTTTTAATCGCATAAACCTGACTGGTTAGCGTATTAGATAACCAGTATTCCATTAAAAAAGTCATTAAGTTGATTTTTTTTAATATTATGAAGTATGCAATAAATCTAAAATTTAATTCAACCTCACTTTTCTTGTATAATAAAATTAACGCGTTTTTCAACATACCGACGTGTGGGATTATCGTTTATTTGTTTTAAACTTGCTACAAAAACGTGGAAAATTACAACAGAACTCTCCTTTCAAAATTCCTGCGTACAAGTTCACTTTTATTAGAGCATTTGTTGCAATTATCAAAAAAGTGACTTAAAAAGTTGGTCTTATGTTATTTAAACAGAACTGCCCTCGCGCCTGAAGGCGATCCACACAGATTCTTCGAAATATTATAAAATTGAATTTTGCGAATTTTAATTTATTTTTAGATAACCCTTATAATTTATAATAATATGGATAATCAAGGGAAATATATTTAAAGCAGATAACCAACGGGAAAAATGTACATATTCTCAATTTCTCAGTACATGCTTAACTTCGATTGTTTTTGTTTCTGCTTCGAGAGAATTCGACTACTAGCACGTTCAGATAGCAGTTAAAATAAAAGGAGATTTGATTGATTGTCTCTCCTCAACGCAGAGGAGAGAACATGATTAATTAATTAACCACACTAACTGCACCGAGTTTTTTCCCCAAAACACTTATAAAGAACATTTATTCGGCAAAATTTTGTTATATAAAATTTTATTTTTTCTCAAAAATTTGGATGCCAAAGGTAAAAACTCAACACCGATTCATAAATCACACATGCATAATTCTACAAAATCTAAAAAACATTTATTCGGTTGTAAATTGACTTCATCACTTTTGGGAGGAAAGGAGCAAAGTTAGTTGCTAAAACAGTTGTTTTAAAATATTTGCACCTCATACAGACAGTACTTGACAACTAGCGTTTCGAAATTTTGCGCTGGAAGTATTCTTCAAGTCTCGTAGAGCAATCGCTTACTCGTTCGTAAAACAGTGGGTCTCGAGCTTGTTATGAAAATAATCTGACCTTTTTCTCTGGTTTTATAAAACTCGTTGTTACTTTCTACAGTATTGAATTCATCTTACATGGTAAATTTTAGGAATATAATATAGGCGGTATTAAGGAATGTTTCCGAAAAAATGTTCAGATATTAAAATATTTCGAAACTACCAGATTTAATTTTGTCATTTTCAATAAATTGTGAATTCACATGAGTCTGCAATAAAAACATAATACTTATTTTACGAAAATAATTTTATCAGCGGTTTAATTTTATTTTGCTTCGACTTCTCTGAAAGTTTCTGACGCTTCGGTAAGTGGCGCTGTGATTCCAAGTCCTTTCGAAGTGTCAAGAGTGCAGTGTTGAAATTCCCAGAGAGTACTGCACCACCTTCGAGTTTGCGGTTAATATTACAAAGGTGTACACATCGTTTGCCAAACTATTTGAGTATGTACTTCTAGCAGAAGCTCTATGCGTGAACATGACGCTCCCATTAACTGAAACTTCGGAATATTTGTAAGATACTTACTAAATGATACTTGAACTATATATATGTTTGAATCTTGGTGAAATAATTAAAGATCTTTTATTAGAGAAGTCTTTTAATGAGGATCGGTCTGGTGGACTGATTAAAATGAACATTGGAAAATGTATTTCACAAATTAATCTTAAAACGGTATTAGGTAGTTAGCAACACACTAGGAGACTTGAAAGCTTAATAATTGCAATTAAGCTTTTCATTATTATGCTTTCTGTTTCAAAGCTAGATTGTCCTTTAATTACTGCGTGAATTTTTGTCTAATTTATTTTAACTTTTTTTGTTTGAAAGCTCTGTACTATGTCTGTCTGTAATAAATAATTAATCTTTACACTATTGTTATTTTGGTGAAAACACACATAATTATGCCTAGGATTTTTTTTTTGCCCGTTAGAAATTGTACAAGAAAAAAGTTTTTAGATGATGAATGACCAGGACAAAAATTTACTTTAATTTGGCGTTTTTTTATTATTGAATATATTGATCTAGTTTACGGATATTTTCATATGACTACTAAACTACATAAACATTGTTGTACGTTAATTAAGTTCAATTTGGGTAATCCGTTTGCTGTAATTAGTTAATTTCTCTCTAAACTGGTTTCAGTTAGGAATAATTGTGTTAGATTCGCATATTCCAATTTTTTTTGGTATATGTTGTGCTTACCTAGCTGCCTCTGTGGTTACATGGGTGGCCTGGGAGGGTCGCGCTCTCTCTCTCTCTCTGCTTCATTGTTTAACAGTGTATCTGCGTTGGTTGCCTATCATACTACGATTTTTTCTGAATTCTCTTGAAAATCCGGATACGCTGGTTGACGACGTAAAGCTAATGGAAGAATGGTGCTAGAAGTTACTACTACCGTTAAACGAGTCTGAATATAAAGCAATTCATCTGGCTGCTAACAACCTACGCAAGACGTATTACCTAAATGTAATCGCATTGAGCATTCGCTAAGGTATTGTGTCTGAACTGATATCTCAATTTCCGCATGTTATGGATTTTGCAAATATAACTCAGTTGTGTGAGATTCAATTTGTTGTAGACGTTACATGCAATAAATATAAGAAAATTAAGAAAATAACATCGCAGAGTCCAGACAACATCTCTGGATTTAACCTCAGTGATAGTGCTAGTTAAGTCTCCCTTTGCGGTTAATCATGCAACAATTGTTTCATAATGGTGAAGTTTCTGCAGACTGGAAAACGGCAATTGATAGATCCACCCATCAAGTTGGCGGTAAACGGAATCCCAACAATTACCGACCTATTACTTTCAGTTCCTTAGTGTGTAAAGTTATGGACTCAATCATTTATGACAATATCGTTACCAAGATTGAGAATCAAGAAAAAACAGAGGAGATTTGATAAGGACCTTTCGTGTTCTAAGTGAAGATAATTTGGGCATAAGCCCTTTATTTGTACTTAGCACTGATAAGCGAACTCGTTGTCATTGTTTTAAGATGAAAAAAGAACACTTTCGAACTACCATAAGACATTTTTTCCCTAATCGGATCTTTGAATTAGAGAATTTTATGCCTCTTGATGTCGTGCAAAGTGATTAGACACTTACCTTTAAGATGAAATATGATAGATTGTGAGATTTTGTTTATATATAGTTGGTTGAAATAGTCATTTTCCCCACCTGACATGTAAACAAAACATTCACACACGTTTGCCATGCCCCGTAACAAGAACTTTACGCACCAAATATCAATTTATCATTGCTTTACCGCCTATGGGTGCCAAAGTAACTCAATATGCATTAGCCTAGCCTGTAGAAGCTCTAATAAAGAAAGTTCTGTATAAATAATAAAAGAAAACATACTAGAACCTCAAAACTTTTGAATTAGATAAAATAAATTATATAAAAAAATTTCACATGGCGCCATCTCGTGGCTGTCAGTATTATAGATTTCTTCAGTAAACGTCAAGTCTCGAAACTGCCACTTCATTTATTTCCATTTCCGAGAATATTTTTAAAAATTAATATTTTTTTAAATAAAATCAATGTCGGGGAAAAATTGAATACATTTTTCGTGCGTTAGGCATTTTGCAGGTCCCAGGACCTCAACCTGCAAAATGCAACCTACCGCACTCATAATATAAATAACTATTTTGTACTACTATGTCCGATGGCGTTTTGTAATAAATATGTAATAAACAAACACATAATCGTCAGAACGACCCTACCGCATTCCATTCTGTTTGGTGAAAATATGGAGAAAAATTCATTAAAAAAATGTTTTTAGACAACCATTACAAATCCAGTCATTTTACGTCCCAAATCACGACCATGAAGTGTCATTTTCTTGTACTGAAATCTCAAAATTACTTTTTTGGACTCATTTGTCACTTTTTTTGACTGATTTGTCACTTTTTTGTACTCAGATGTCGAAAACTTACTTTTGTGTCCTTGGCCTTGTGTTTTTGTCCACCATTTTTTCAAATATAGAAACCAACAGTGCCGTTATTTGAACTTTACCTTTATCGAATATCATTATGAAATATGACGATACCAATTTTTTTCTTCTGGAAGAGGATTCTGGTTTTTATCAAATCTCCAGGCATTCCCTCCAACAACAAAAAAAAGATTTTTTCTACTTTGCGTTAACAATGGCCTCATTATTAAACCGAAAACAGTTTAATAATGGGATCAATTGTTAAACTGTATTTCAGGTGGCGTGCAAGAAGTGGGCCCCCTTCTTCCATTTTTTGAGGCAAACTTAGGTTAGATTGTTAGTGTTCGGTGGTTAGATGTCAAACTTTGACATTGTGAAGTTAGCCACAACGCTACAACTAACCTTTCGAATTAAAAGGCCCTAAATTATAACCTTGAATTTTTATTATTTTTTTGTTTCCGATCAGATGCAAAGTAGAAAAAATAGTATATTATACTCGTTTAATAAGACGCATTGTGGCACTTATTCCATGCGTGCCACAATAAGACGTCTTATTAAACTAGTATAATAATATACTAATAATGACAATTTCAACACTAAAAATAGACGTTTTTTAATTAGGATTAACAATAAATAATAATTAATCTCATACTATATATTTTCGTTAATTTTGAAAATATTATAATGTTGTCTTTAATATTTTATAATTTTATTAATAATTAAACATATCACATAATTTCTAAATTTTAAAACTGATATTAAATGTAAAATTAGAACAACTTTCAGAAAATTGGATTAACGATTTGGCGTCATTTTTCATCTGGCGCAGGGTTTAAAAAATCTTCAATTTGGTCATTTGTTAAAACTCTTGATTTCTTTGACTTTAACTTTCGGTTTGTTTCTTCAAAAACGCTCTTAGTTTTAAAATTTTTTCTATATCTATGCCATTTTTTATATTTAAACTCGCCTTTACCATCGAATATTGTGACCATAATGTGGATGATTCATTGTTTTAGGAATAGGTTTCAATGTTTTTTTCCTTACACCATCTCATAAAGCGCTTGTAGGCAGACTCAGATTTCATTCGATTTGGTCGGAAGTAAGTTTGCAATCATTATTTGTGCCTTTTCGGCCACATCTAGAGGCAAATCTTCTTCAACATTCATTATTGGCGAAAATCAATTTTTATACTTTTTGAAAATCAATGACACAACGTGAATAATAAATAGCTACGTAGATATCAGACTACTGATTTCATTTTCATTACATTTTTTTTTAATTTAATTATTTCCTATTTTTATGTTACATTAATGGCTGGAGAAAAAATAGCATGTTTCATTCGGATTAAAAGTGGGTTTTTTGACTCGAAAAATTTTGTATTCGCTCGGCTCCGCTATGCCACAACATTTTTGTCGCCAAAAAAACACCACTTTTAATCCTAATAAAACAATATACTATTCTAACCTGAAAATCACTTACATAACCAATTATTTTTGTGTATGGGCGCCTAAAATCGTTGTGTGGTATCCTCTTCTGATTTGTAGGCCTCGGCTACACCTCGGCCACAAATTTCAGATCGGCTGAAAAGTTTTTATTTATGAGCTTGATACAGAAATAACTGTTAATTATTGTATATGCAAATTTGGGTGTTGTGTTAGCTGTTCCACAAACGAATATTATTAAAACATTTTTGCCAATGAAATTAGTAAAATACGATGTGATAATTTTTATTTTATTTAAATACGAGTACTTTGATATTACTTAATACTCGCTTGGCGATAGCGCTCTTATGTCAGGCATTTGTTACAGTGACTATGCTTATATTGGTTACATATAAAATGAAGGGAATTTTCAGTTTTAGTTTCAATTTTAAATGTCACAAATCTTATGTAGTTTAGCCAAATAAAAATGATTTAAATGATATTAGCTGCAGTTTTTAAAACAAGGTTAGTATCTCCTATTTTGGTTTAATCGTAAAGCAACGAATTTAGAACTGACAAAAAATATAAATTATTTGTTTTCGCACTACTGGCTGTCTAATAAAATTGTCATCATAATTGTCACTAGTCTAGAATAGAGTTGGCAACAATAAGTGTCATATATATATAACCCCTTGTGCAAGTGGATAATTTATTATCGATCGGATTCCTTCATTCCACGACAAAGAATTTTGTGGATTCACTTCAATGTTTTAATCTGTCCTAAATTTCAATTCCTAGTATTTACGCAGTTATTTTCAACCAAATATAGTCGTTTCAAGTAAATCCAAACCTACGTAGTTGTTTGTAATTCAGTTGTGCCTAAAAATTGCCACAAGAGAAATTTTTACAACGCGTTATCATTAGATAAAATGAGACCCTGCTGAACGCCAAATGCCGCGAAGATAGCGCGCGCACACATTTTGTTTAAAATATTCATTATGTTATGTAATCTAGTCCGTAATCTCCAAATTTGAGTTCCGTCTAAAATCAGCGTTAAACCTTCGTAAAGGAAAATTTTACTAAGAGTGCTTCTTTTCTTTTAAATTATTTCTCTACCTTTTGGAAGTTGTCCAACTTTGTGATCTATTGGCCGCTTCATAGTCAGAACTCTCAATCCATTTCTGACTCAAGCTTGTGTTAACAAATGATTCTATTCTAATACATCTGTAAAAATGCATAATTTCAAGAGAAACATTTTTATATTGTTTATACTGTTGGAGAATTACGTACTAAAGCGGTAAAGAACGGAACGTGTAAATTTTAAATCCAGTAGGGATGATGAATTGTTCCACACTTCGGCGTTTTTTTTGAGCCCAACCTATTTTTAGCAACAAATAAAATCTAACCAAAAATTGGCACCGGTGAGGTATAATTTTAAAATAATTTAAAGCAGCGATGTAAATCATTTGAAAGCACATCAGTTTTTAACTTCCAACAACGTTCATTGACGGTTTTTTTCCACGAGTGCTCGTTTCCAATTGTTGGCAATTACCGGAATTTATAAGCAGTTTAAAACACATAGGTAGATTAAACTAAGGTTGACAACTACCATAAAATAAAAGTAGTTCTTTGTTGTTACTTAGATATAGGTATACAAAATACGTATATGTTTTTTTAGAAAGTTATGACTTGACAAACATCTTCATTGTCTAAAATTTTGATTAGAATGAGTGATAAAATACGATTAAAGGATTTATCACACAAACAGAAAATTAACGAATGTCTCTAATATTATTCTAATTAAAGGAAAAGAACATGGATCACTTTCAGCACCAGAAGTACCTACTCTATAATTATTTACTATTGTTAAGGATGTTGGAGTTAAATTTTAGATCGATCCCAGGCGTCAAATTAGCTTTGAAAAATGTGGCTTGTTGAAAATATTCAAATCGACAGTTACAAAATACCCATGACACAAAAACCAAAAATTCCGTTTAACCATTTTAATTAACGTATCTACGAGACAAATGTTAAAAAAAAAAAACTATTTCTGAACGTAGACATCGTTTTAACTTCACATACGGAGGATGTAACAACTTTAACCTCATGGCAAGAGTAAAATAGCTATAAAAAATAATAAGTTGGTTTTAGCGTTTACATATGTCACAAAATAATTATTACTTACTCAAAAAAAACATCGTTAAATTTTTAATTATGTAAAAAAATGTGTGCTCGGTGGCTAATTAAATTAATGTAATAGCGTGACTGTTCTTCATTGTATGATTGTATTTTATTTTTTGTTTGGCTCCTTGAATTGTTATTTTTCAAAATATTTGCGCAGTTTTTAAATCGTTGTTAACGAACAAAAATACTAACTTAATTGCATATGCAAGTTCTATGAAAAGAGTACAAGGTCTATACAAACAAGATATACTTATTATTACAATATATATTAAATAAATTTTGCTAACCGATAGGTGCAGGCTTGTTAGCTTTCAGCATGTACTTTTTTTTAACTAATAATAATCTGTTTGCATATATTTTATTAACGTATTTGAATGATTGATGTTTTAGAGGCCGAAATTTTTTGAAAAATATTTTGCATTTCAAATTTTCGGAAATACTGAATATTGTTATTATCAAGTATCAAATGAGTGGCTTCGTAAACTGCTCTATTTAAATCCAGTTAAAAAAGTGGCGGTTACTCGAAAACAGTAAACAACAATCTATTTGTCTGTCATCAGAGCTGGGTGAGAATAAATTTAAAATATTACTTCTTGAAAAATGTCTGTTAACACGTCAACAACCATTCACCTTTTATTTGTATTACCAACCAGTGAAATTAAAAGAAGTGTATTTTTGTTCTGTCTATTGTTTTTATTGAAATGACGAAACAATAAAATACAAAGAATTTTACTCACAACTTCTGCGACTACACGCGGATATTGTAAAAAAACAAGGAATCAGATACGTGCGGTACACCTATGAAACAATGGTAAAACTGTTATTTTTCCATTTAAGACAAGACAAAACATGTTATGTGTGGAGAAAATATCGTTTTTTAAGTATTGTACATTTCACTAAGTTTGTTATGGCATTAGAAACTGCGGGCTGAAAATGGATTTAGTGTAAAAAAAACTCGAAACAGGTCCATGACTAATTAATTTGAAATAAAGACGAATTTTTACGGCTGCGAGAGTTTCAGCTGAATTGAAGTTTCTGTTGTTTCAAAACTGTGTTTCAAAGATTCTGTTGACCCCTAGAGATCGTACAATTCTGTTAGAAATTGCAAGTATTTATTTCCAGAGCGTAAGCGAAGGAAGTGTTAAAATCGAGTGCATCGGGCGACTAGTAGCTTTCATATTTTATTCGACGTTTCATGGTCCTTAAAGTAAGAAAAATAGGTTTGTCGTTTCCGTCTGTCTGTCTGTCGTCGGTCTCAGTTTTTATTAAACAGATAATCCTTGCACCTAACAGACCGATTGTTGTTAAATTTTAGACGTAAAAGAAGCTCCTGCACTTGTCGTTTATGCATCCGTGTTGAATTTTTACTCTAGATACAAATGTTTTTGGAAAAAAAAAATCAAAATTGTATGACATTTTGCAATTTAACTTTGAAACTGTAAAAACCGATTGCTGTTGCAAAACTTTTAAGGTTATCGTAAACATGCAAAATTGTTAATCAAAATTTATTCGCTTACCCGCTCCCAAAAATTGATGATGTCATCTGTGCTCGTCACATTTTGACATAATCTTGTTTGTAAATTTTGTGTTATTTCTATGATTGTGATCGATGGCTTTATTGCAGACACAGTGGTAAGAATTTTTTCAAATTGACGTCTTCTGAAATATTTATTTTTGTACAGTGGATTTCGGATGGTATGGGTTGCGCAGAAAATGTTCTAAATAATTTTTGACAGAAATTTTGTACACAAATTTTATGCGAATTCTGTGTATGAGATCCAGAATCCAAAATAAGTAATATTTGATTTTGCTATTTTTGTTTTGCGGCCATCTGTATGAACTAAAAATCAGTGCCTTAAATAACACCCTCGCGGCATATGGTCTCAGTATATCCGTAATTTTGACTGTTTGTGTTTATATTTCGAAGAATTCGACTAGTGGCACGTTCTGATAACAAGCATCTGCGTTAAAGAAACTGAAATTTGATTGATTTTGTCTCGTCAAAACAGAGGCGAGGAATAATTTAATTAATTAATGGAGTAAAACGAACCGAATAACTTTGGGTGAGAAACTGTTATTATGATAATAATGATTTTAGTTATTTACATTATATTAGGTATATTTAGATCTATCAATTTTCAAATGTAGTTTATGCCACACAAGAGTTTTTATTACTTCCCGAGCGTAAGCTAAGGACGTCATCATCACAAAATTTTGTTATGGAAATTCACTTGAAATATATGCATATGCTGCCTTTTTACTTGTGCAGTCTATACATACCTTTATTTTATCTTATGGAGACTATGATAGAAAATTATAAAAATAAAATTCCGTATTGTTCGCATGTACTTCAAGAACGATGGAAGTTTCGGCTAAATAACTTTAGATTAATTTTGTACTGCTGGAGTGCTGATGTTGAACTTCTTTTTTGCCATGGGGCATTGAAGTAACCGCGAATTGGCAAAAGTAATGAATGTAGACCACCTGACAAGTTTTTTTCGAGTGATTGGAATATTAACTAAAAAAGCTGATATTTAGTGAAGTTTAATAGACAGCATAATGGTTAACACAATCATGACCTAAGAAGTAGGGTTAATTTGAGTAAGCCTTATTTACGTTTAAAAAGAAGTGATGGGGAGAAAAGTACTATGGTCCTAAGTTTTACAATAAGTTGTCGAAAGAAATTACTTACCTCATTATATTTTTAAGAAACAAGTTAAAATCCTTCAACTGGAAAATGTTTACTATGATATGCATGCTTCTAATGCGTTTCTTTGTTAGTTTACTCTGTGTTTGTTACATACTTTCATTTAGTGTTATTGTTTATTCCTGACGATTGTAAACACTATTGTTGTATCATGAATAAATATTGTTATTAGTATTATTATTGAACAATTCGATTCTTCGGCGCGTCGCTACATTTGTCGCATGGGATTTTTATACATTTTCAGAATGTAAGTAATACAACCGACAATACCGACAATGTATTTGGTACGACTTCACAACTCCTTTTAACGTATTTTACAGTTCATTCCAAAAATTAAAATCACCTATTCAAAATTAAAATAAATTCAAATCTGTGTTTGCAAGTAATTATATTACCACCTTTCCGTCGTAATCGGTCTCTAGACTCTTGTTTAAGCCAGGGTTTGCAAAGTTTTGCACACGAACTTTTCAACTCGGTTTCATTGTTCTCAGTGATATGAGATTTCGTTAATTTAACATTGTAGTGGTTTGAAAAAGATTTGTATTACATATTTTTATAATCTCTGAAATGACTTTGATTTACTTTGCTTATATTGATATAATGCTGGAAAAAATGTTTATAAATCTTGTTTAATAAGAACTTTACTCGCTAGTGACATTCATAAACCACGCTGTTTAACATAATGTACCTATGTAATTAATTAGTGACGTTAATATGTTATTAAAGAAATCAAAAATTGGAACCGCAAAGCGTTACATGCTAGTTTGTAAGAAAATATTTTCCAATTGTATTTTAATGATAAAAAAAGATCTTTTTGAACGTGTTTTGTATCTTGGAAAATATCAATTCTAATAACAATTTGTGGTACAATATATTTTTTTTTTATATTAACCCCCTAGCAGAAATCTATTGTAATTATTAATTACATATGCATAAGAATGTAATACCATAAAATTAACAGTCGTTATTAAAATTAGACCTTTTCGCCTAGACTGTATAGAAATAAGTTTGGTGTAACTGATATGAATTCAAACGTACACTGTGGTTCAATAGATGATCTACAGTTAATCTGTTGCAATAGATCGGTTGATTGATTTTCCAACTTTGTCGAAGTAATAGAAGAATCCTACTGCTGCAGCTTATTTGAGGAATAGAATTATTAAGAGACTTAATAGTGATTCTTTTTCTTGGAATGCAAGGAAAAATCTATTTTTCTTGTTACACTGTACATTATGGCGCCCTTCGTTCTAGTAGATTACCTAAAATAATCTTAACGATACAGATTACTTTTCAAACAATTACGGAGAGGTTCTCTTTCTATACTCTATACTATCAATCACCAATCCAGAGAAGGATGCAAAGATTTAATCCTCAATGCATGCTTTTAGTGGTTGGAGGTAGTGGTAATGGTGATTGAGGATGACCGCATTGATGGTCAAAACTCAAAAGTTTTCTGCGTTTAACGCGTAAAAAGTAAGTAAAAACTTGCAATAAGGCACTCCTGCCAATCGGCCAAGTAAGAAATTGGAACTGTATCTTGCAAGTTATATGCACTACTGTGTTCACTCGCTATCCATCGCAAAAAGTTTCCACGAATTCGCTCTCTAATAGAATATTTGCCTTGTATTTGCCGCTCCGAGTGAAAAAGTTTCTTATTTATATAACTGACTCTACGATGCCAAGTAATGATGTATTCTAATGTCAAGTAGATTTTTTGTTAATGAGTTTATTTTCTAGTATAGTCAAAATAAAGAATAACATCGCCTCTGATTTTGTTATTAATGTAGATATGTCTGCGGTGGATTGACACATGCAACAAAATTTCTTTGAATGCTAGACTCAGACGGGTTCATAATTACATTTTCTGTAAAGAATTAATCAAACTTTTTTTGTAGTTAGGTGACTGAATCTTGGCATACTTTGGACTAAACGATTCACACTTACTTCGTACACTGGAAAAAATTAAAATTATATATCACCCAAATAATTTAATAACATTAACAGCGAGATTAATGTTGAAATGATTGCTTCATAAACCATAAAGATTGACACTAACTGTATTTATCTTTATTATCAAATATGGAATAACGCAATCAATATCTTCAAGAATTTGAATGTGTTGGGGAGAAATGGAGTTTTACTAGAAATGGTCATCCAATATCCGAATAACATCTAAAGTCGCCATTCACAATCATATTTTGAATGAATGAATAAATATATAAACTCAGCACAAAATAGCAGCGACGACAAGATATTTACTAAACAAAAATTAAATTTGACCTTGTAGATCTCGATTTAAAAGTTAGTTTACAAAAGCATTATTAATTTGCACATATGTATAATGTATAGTTAGTTGGACTAAATTCAATTGTCACTTCATTAATTTTCAATCCGCTTTTTAAGCTGATAAAAAGAAATAAAAGAATGCCTGATTTCTAAATAAATTCTTGTAAGCAAATAGTTGTAAGTACTACGCGAATTAAATTTTCTTATTACCTTTGGATCAATTGATTTGTCGCAGACGAAAGAGTCAACTACATTGTTATCTTTTTATTAAGTAACTATTTTTTCTTGTTGTTGGTGTAGCATTCTTTGTGAGTGCTGTACGTTGTCTTAAAGAATATTACGACTTTTAATTTTTGAATGAGACCCTGTCCTACATGATGTGGCTAATTTAAGGACGGCAGTTTGGAAATGGTTGTATTGAAGATGTAATGATGCAACAACATATACAGTGAATTTACATTTTAAACAGGTATAATAAAGTTTACATAACCAAGTAAAATAGGTAAGTTTATTTGAAAATGGAACTAATAACTGTGTCGGTAACTTCTGGATAGTAGTTTCAGCTGGCTTGGTGCAAGTGCAAGTTTGCTACGTTACGCTGTATTCTAAAATATAGGCGACATTACCATGTTTAGAACAATAAAGTACGATATATATGTATATGCTGAATTTGCTAAATACTTATTACTCGCTTCAAATTTATTGTATTGGTATACCTGTCTCGGTATGTATTTCGACGTATTAAATTAATTTGCCAATTGAAAAAGCTTTGTGGAAGAAAAGAGTGTTTTAAAACCCTGGAAAGTTGCTGTTAAAAGCTTGAACAACACACAGAGTTTGAAACTCGTGCAAATAATTTAATAACGTTTGAGTGTCTCTAACAATGCACCGTGAAATCGGATGTTCGTCAATTTGTAATTGCAAACGATTAACTGACAAGAATTGCTCATGAATTTCTTAGCACCGATTCACTTGATCTTTTATATTTGATGAGTTACGTGGGGCTTCCAGCTTTCTGTATCTTAGCGAGTCTGTTTAGCTTCACAATCTTATTTGATGCTCACTAAATGATTCGAAGGCAACTCATGCCAAATTTAAGGACGTCGAATTTATCCAAGTTGCTAAATGTTAATTGACACAATTAAAGAAATGCATGTGTTAACGAGAATATATAAAACTACATTATGGTAGTCGTTTGTGGAGTTTTTTTTTTTAATTTTTATGTACAATTTCAGAGTTAGATTGTGCATTACATTGGAGTATTACAAACAATCAGAATTCGATTCAGATTGCGAACAATACAATCATATAGGTATATGTGTATATTGAATTATTAAGTAATGAATGCTAGGGTTTCTACTTAACGACGTAGCTCGTAACTTCTAGAGTCTGAGTGATGAACCTGTACGAGTATGTATGTACAGCGTGAATCAGTTATAAGGGGACACCTTGTATAACTATTTTATTTATTACCCAAAAGTATTAAATTTACAAATGGAAAATAGCCCCCCGTGCATAACGCAAATTCACTGCTTAAAAAAAACAAGGCAAAAAGTGTATTGCAGAAATACCATTTAACTTTTTCTTATTTTTCAGATTTTGCATTTTTTTTAATATGAATATATGTTTTCTAACTAACTTTGTTTGCTAGTGCAATTCTACGAAAAGTTGATAAAATGTCTCATAAATATGTAGATACTTCATAACTTGCGTAAGAACGTGTTTAGACAACAAAGCCCAGGAAATGCCTTAAGAAAATATTATTTTACAAAAGCAAATACAACGTATTAAAAGTAATAAATACTGAAATTTGCGGAATATTTTTGTGGCAATTTTATAGTAAAATAAAAATTCAGATGGGGATTTTTTATCATTGTTATTATTATTTTGCTTTCTATTAATTGTTTCATGTCAATAATATGATGTGTACGTAGAACTCATTCGTCTTTATTTATAAACCAAATTCCATATAATAGGTTCATAAAAAAAAGTTATTCGAGGTGTCCCCTTTTAGCTATTTCACCCTGTATAGATTGAGTTAACTGTAACTTACGGTTCTGTGGATAATAATATAATTTGATATTGTATTACCTCGATGTTAGGCAAACGATAACTGGTATTCCAGTTTAGCGGTTCCATTTTAATGTTAGTCATGAAAAGACAACAATTTGACGTTTAGAATAGTTAATTTACACAAGTAATGAACGTACGATTAACATTATTAATCTTGTTTTTTCCAAAAGTTATATCTGCTTTTTTAAAATAGTCTACAATATGTTGTTACAGCACTTACATTTATTGTGTAAAAATGTTTAAAGAGACGGCTGCCTAGTTAACATGCTCGGTTCTAATATGTCAGTCATTTAAAAACATAGAATTTTAAAATTTGGAACGATTAATTGAACTAAAAAATTGCTACAAGGTTATTTCGACAGAACTATACATACTTTTAGTGAGTTTTTTCATATAACAAATTTCTCATTGTGTCATCAACATTTTAGCAAAGACACGTATATCAATTTGAATACGTGCAGTGTAATACTATTAATTACAATAATGTATCGTCAAATTTTCGGGAAAATGGGATGGGCAATAGAACATGTCACCTCATTCATTGAGATCACGTCATTAACTTTTTTTTGGTAGGGGATAAACGGATAAATTTTGATTAAGGATTTACTATGCTTATGGTAACCTAAGATATTTGCAAGATTTCAGAGCGTTCAGTTCTGCAGTTTCAAAGTTAAATTGGAAAAATTGTTAAATAACTCAAGATGGATTCATAAAACATGTAGGCAGCAGTATGTTATATTATAAAATTTAAATCACATTTATTAGTCAATTTCTATGTCTATGCCTATGGTGTAAATGGATAAAGTTTCAATAATGTTTTACCATCCTTCCAATAACCTTAGAGAGAGCATTAGGTTTTGCAGTCTCAAAGTTAAATTGTAAAACGTTATATAATTTTGTTTTTTTTTTCAAAACTCTGGTTGCCACTGATCAAGACGCATTCTAAACTACAAGTGGAGGAGCATGTTATTTTAAAAAATTTAAATAATATGTGTATGTATTGTAAAAGTTGGAGATGAGATGACATGATAGTATTGTTGGTGGGGATAATCAAATAAATTTTGGTTAGCGTTTTACCATCTAAACCAGGGGTTCCCCAATATTTTTTATATTGGGATTCCCTTTACAGACTGTAATTTTTTTGCGATGCCTCGTCTGTATTGCCGGCCTCGCTTCGCTCGGCCATCTAACTTACAGGACTCGCCACGAAAAGTAACACTTTTGCTCCTAATAAAACAATATACCTACTATTTCAGATTTAAAGAAAAATTAATACGATATTTTTTCTAAACGTAGATGGTGCGTTTACAAAGGTGCTTGTAGTTTTTGTATTAACGTTTCCCAAAACACTAACACTTCGTTTGTTATTTGTGGCCGTCTTTATGATTGAACACTGTGTTCGTTTTTTCTAAAGCCCGAGATTCTCATAATTATATTGGTAATTAATCTACAAAATACAGGAAGTGGGGTTGTTTTATTGCGCGTATTTCTGTCTAATTTTTTAGGTTCTTTTTTTGTATTTTCGACATTGTTCATACGAGTATATGAAAAGCATATCAGTTGGAACTGCAGTGCAATAAATGAATTAAAACATTGCTCTTTAATTTTTTTTAAGCATTAAATCAAGCCAGTTGCATATGAAGTGCTACACTGTTATAAAATAAAGTTCCACAAAAATCAAAGCCGTTATAATGTTGATCCCTTCGTCTTATGGATGTTTTTGTGTTAATTGAACGTTCTAAATTCCAAATTTTAGTTTTTTTCAAGTAACGAGATGTTAGAATGGAACAGGTATCTAAACCGAAACGTCCAGTATACATTCGACTTCACACAGATACAAAGAAAGTTAATTATGTTGTCGATGGGAATTACTCGATACAAATCACTTCTTTCACAATTTGCCAAGCAATGTCATGGGGACAACCGTTAAAAATATCTAAACTTATCTGCACCCACTCTCATGTATACAGAAATGTAAAATGTAGGAAGTATACCTACTGCTGGAATTACTTGGTAAACAGTTAATTTCTTTAAAATGTGCATGTATAGCAAAGGAGTTAATCATAGATGCGTTCTCTGCCCTACCGTTTTAGGGATTCTAATAAATGTGTTAAAATAATAGGTATGCTTTTAAAATGCACTTGTTAATGTAAATCACACAGAGTGCGTTCTGTTTACTGCAACTGCAATTTATTTTCGTTTGCTTTTACATAGATGATGAGAAATGTTCATTAACTTTTAATCGAAATTGATTCTCCACGCAATAGAATTACTGGCACATCAATCATTATTCAGAACTTATTTAGAACGGTAGAGTGTTTTTATGTCAAGACTATCACAAAATTTGAACAAAGCCATAGTCAGTGGCTTTTATTCGGGGAAAAGCAAATACCAGAGAAATGATTAAAACTAAATAACATCAAAGTAAATACGAAATAATTAAGATCTAGCAAACAAAAGTGAAAGATAAACAATTGGCAAGAAGCGACAAACAGTTCATCTTTAATGAAATAAACAGATTCAAATGTCAGCAGAAAAGGTACAGGATATTAAAAACTGTGGCAGTAATTTCAAATAAATAAGACCGAAAATTTAGAGGGTGTTCATGTGAATATTTTTTACTCTGGAATTAGATTCCGTATCAAGTGTTATGGATTATGATTATGAATATGTAACGCACAATAGATGTTCTCCTTGTTATGTTGAAGCATAGTAGCGTCATCTGCGTTTACTTTGTTAACCTTAAAGTAATATTATTTATAAAGCATTAACATTATGTAGAATAAATGTAGCTAATTGAGAACCTAATATTATATAAGCATAGTGTAAAATTCTCCACATCAAATTATTTTTGATCTTTTCAGTGCCCATGTTAAGGTAGATCTGAACAATTAAAAATACATATTGTTTTAAACATTGCTGCCAAAACCACGAAAAATATAGAAAAATTCATGTTATCTCAGCGACCTAATTTTGTCTAAGTTATCTTAATGGTCGTTAGCCCATAATAAAAAACAAATGAATGTAGTAAATTGCTCCCATTGCTACTATCCACAGCTTCGATCCAAAATGACATATTCTAAATATGTATTTCGCTTTCTCAAAGTGCTTGCGTGAAATGTTGATGTCTTAGTTTTAATAAATCCAGCTTCTAAAACTGGTGTACACAATATTATAACTAAAACACGTAGATATAAATAATATAGAATTCTCCCATCTCATTTTTGCCTAGTGAAGCTATGCACTTGGATAAAAATATTTCAAAACACAGTGGACTTTTTTATTTCGATCAAAGCGATATATTTGTTTTGTCGTTTATATCATTCATCGTAACTAGAAACATGTTCTATTAAAAAAAGTCAATACAGTTAAGTAAATAGTACAAATAATTTTGAATACATAAAAAATATTGCAAATTTACATCCTGCAAGACGTACTCTAATGTCTAATGCGATATCTTACATGTAATAACATAACGAAGAACTAGCCACAGCAACTTTCACAGTCACTGCGTTTGCGAATTATTTCGAGAGCGTATTCATTACTTCAACCAGTGATAATTCTGCTCCTGAATTGTTTTCATTCATCCAACCGTTCAATTTCAATTCCCAGTGTGTCGGAAAATTTGACTTTAAAGGTATTAAAACTAAGTAAAAATTAATTAGTGCAAGGAGTGGATCATATTCCTAGTTTTCTCGTCAAGGACTGCGTCATATATAGTTTTTGCAAAACTTATACTGAAGGTATTTAATCTGATGTAGGAAACTTGTATGTTTACTGAATTTTAGACAAGTGTAATACTTAAATACTCGTGACAAAAAAAGAATCCTTAAAAGTCTGATTAAGAAAAATGATTCCTCCACCAATGAGTTGGAGGTTAATAAAATAAACTGTCTCAGTTAAGATGCCTCTAGCCTCTAGCACCTTCTTTTAACTCGTACAAAACCCCTATTATGAACTTTGTCAATGATTTTTGGTATGACGCCAATTTTTGGTCCCTCAGAACGTGGTGCGCTTGAACTCATTAACTCAAGAAGAAGATGAATCGTCCAATGTAGAGATAATTAATGGACTTTTTCCCAGTTTCAAGTTCTCAAGAAAAAACTGAATCACACTATGAATTGCAATAATTGTCTCCTGTTTTAAATAAAAATCACTCGACACAGTTGTATTCAATTAATTTCTAGACGAAGAATTACTGACAGAATGACTTGAGATTATAGAAACGTCATTTATGGAAACCCTTGAAGTCTACATTGTGTAGTTACTGCTTTTTCTTTTCTCACCCTCCCAGACAATACAAAAGGAGTTATCCATTAAACCACTCCCATAAGAACCTTCTCGAGTGAAGCGGCTTTCAAATAAAAGAAACCACATTGAAATCGGTTCATCCGTTCTTGAGCTACGGTGCCACAGACAAATCCACAAATAAATGCTTCAAATTTAAAAGTAGCTTAAGTCATTACCATCAGACATAGCTAAGAATCACCTGATCCAACCAGCTTTTGAACAAAAACAAGCTGTATTTAAATCGGTTCCTCCGTTTGGGCGCTACGGTACCACAGACAGACACAGAGAGACAAAGGTGTCAAAATTATAACACCCCTCTTTTTGAGTCGGGGGTTAAAAAGACATGCGTGCGCCCAGTCTTGAAAATGGAGGGTCCAAGTGTCCATCTGTACTCTGTAATCTTGGCAAAATATTTGAAACAGTTCTTTGCGAAAGTAGTAAAATCGTGGTTTTCCTGTATCAACATCGTTTTGTTGGCCAGAGGTCTACTGTATTGAACTGAACCAGTTTGACTCCAGTTCGATAATCATGGGCAGTATAATGTTATCTACATATAGACCTTATAACGCGTTCCACCAAATTGACCACCAAGTTTGGAAATGAAACTGTTTTGGATCTTTCAAGTCGTCTACTTTTATTATTTCAATTATATTAAGAAAATTGTAAGCATCGTGCTAAATATCATAACTACAAACTTACAACATCTCTAGAGTTTTACCTAGAGCAATTTCTATTTTTGTTATTCATCAACTACGTCACGGAGATTGTATACACAAATAAATTTTTATTTGCTGATGACTTCAAAATCTTTTATCAAATCAGTTCTCAGGAAGACCGTAAGAAGTTATAACTCGATTTAAGTTCTCTCACAATGTGGGGTAATAACAACGGACTGCAGTTGAATGAATCAGTGTTTTATAGTTACTTACAGCGGCAAATATTCTCCTTTACTAAATGAGAATTCTGTTAACGACAATGAAAATGATTGGATAAATTAAGGATCTACTACAAGCAAGGATTCTTCATTTCACACTAAGTTTTAACTTTCATGTGTAGAAACCATCTTTAAGTCGTTTAGATTATATGAATTATAAAAGTTGTAAAAACTTTTAAAATATGTATTGTGCTTATAACACATTATACTAGTCTTTAATTAGCTTACGTGTAATAGTTATGGCATTTTAACGACGACTGAAATCTTGTATAAAGTTCATATTTGAAATTTTTATGCTACTTATTAATCAAGGGTCATTCTTATTTTTATCTTTAGAAAAACGACGTAACCGAATAAATAGTTATCAAATTTGAATATAATATTTAAATAATTAAGTTGATCGTATGTGGTTTCTATTCTATCTAATGTTTCATTTGCCATTTCACGTTTGAAGACAATTATTATTAACAACGGGCGGAATTGTATCTCATACGCTAGATCCAGTGCTGTCGTGGCGATAGTTTGACTACAAATATATTTTTCTTTTGGACTATATCAACATAATATAACATTTCAAGATCACAAATCTGTGGTCCTGTGGTTGAAAAATAAAAAAGGGCATCGAGTATTATTATTTGAAGTAATATAGTAATATAGAAGCAGTTTTTTTTTTACCAGCTGTAAACACTCCTAGCGACGCACTGGCTACGACCTTGTGGACCAGATTAAAGCGTCCCCGCTACTCGCCGTAAAACACACCTTACTTCAACTGGGGGATTGCAGCGGTGAGATAAAAACCCGCGTACTGATTATTAATATTAGTCACTTTATCAAACCTGAACTAAACCTCAATAAATTTGCTGTTTCTTACGAAATGCGCCAAATTTGCACTTATGCTCATTTTAGTAAAATATAATGTGGCGACCTATAGGTTTCCACTGTACCGTAAGCTCATACTTCTGCTCTGTTTGAGGGATCAACCAGTGGAGGAAAAACTGATGGCACCACTTTTCGCGGATTTTTTCGTAGTTCTTGATATGCACTCAGTGGTTACACCTAAAGCTAGACAGTTCGTAGGAAAGTTTGAACTGCAGTTTCGACCTTCTTGTGTCTCATCAGTACAGCTCATTCCAGCCTAGTATTTAAATCTATTCCCTGTATTGTCCAGCAACTAGAAATTCCGATTAAAATACACCAATAATGATTCGTAAATATATTGATAAGAAAAACAAGATGACTAACGATCAATATGAACAATGATAAGAAACATCTTACAAGAAAGCTCAGACAAGTTCCCGGTCATAGTTACAACTGTACTTCTGATAAGTTCATTACACAATATCCAATGTTAGTTATTTATACGACGCACAAAGTCTTCATCTTTGGTCACAAGAATTTTTGAGAAAGTTGAACGACTGTCTTGTAAACATATTCTGAAAAAAAAAACTAGGTCTTGTAAGTTACAGAAAATATATCTGTATTCCTCAATTAATTTTTTAATCTTTACCGGAGCTCCTTTTATTTGCCTTTAAAATTTTAATTACTTGATTAAAAAAAACACGATTTTAATGATACCTGAAAAGTGGTCAACTAACATGCACACTTGTCAGATGTGGCAGTAAAAAAAATTCCTTAGTTAGTCGAGGTAGCCCACAAAAAGAAAAAAGATCATTACCCACTTAGGTATAAAAAAGTCGTGAATATAATAAGTATACGGACAAATTCTCACATATTTTTTTGTGAAGAATTCATGTTTTGAAAAGTTATTATGTCATTTATTTGAGAAAATGAGTATTAGAGACAATGAGTTGAGTTTAATAATAAAAAAAAAAAATAGGAATATTAATTAATGAGCAAGTGTTAAAACATTTTAGTAAATTTGTAGACAACACACTTCCTAATTACTTTTGGAACTTTTCAAGTTTTAGAAATTTATGCAAATATAATAAATCTAATGTAACAATTACTTATTTATAATAAGTGTATTAGTATTTATTATTATACTTTTTAAGTAAACAAAACTATTTTGTTGACAATTGCAGGTTTTTGCAAATCAATATGGTAAGAATTAATTAATTTCTCATTTATTGTAAAGCTCATTTATTGTAACAACCATTGTTTGTATTTTAGATTGCATTATAAAACTTTATTTACGAATGGAAGCGTAAACTATGAAATAATTTGATATCAAATGTTTGACTTCCAAGGTTATTTCCTTGCATAAAACCTTTCGTGCAAAATTTTTGTTTAAACTGTACCACTACGTTGACTTAGTAAAACTGTATACTAACCTGCGAAATAGGTGTTAATCAGATTAGGATAACAGTTAATTTATAACGTTTATCTGACACGACCGCTATTAAAACAACCTAGACTTGGTTGACATTTAACGGAAAAACGAAAGCAAGATTTATCTTGAACTTTTTAGAGTAACACGACTCACTTGCTTCTTAAAATAGACATCGTCTGGTAACGAAAAACCTCCCTACCTAATTGTGTAAACCATTACATAGATTTTATGTTCACTGGTAAGAAACCGATCAATACTAATCGTCAATTAGGAGCAATTTACATCTTCAATTACTGAAATCTTATTCAGTTTATCTCACTAGTCTAGCGAAATAAGGGAAACATTTCCCCCAATTATCCTGCACTAAAAGAACCTGAATAACGTCATTAACATCGCAATAAAGCGGCTTACTAAGATGGGTGATGGGACATCCAATTAATGATAACGCCTACGTAAATGCAGCAGAGTTCCAACAAAGAAATGTGTCTTGTGCTTGGAATTGTCGTAAACGTTTGAAACGAAAATGGTGGATGCGCTGGGATAGTCATGGAAAATCAAATAAATCAACAAAAAAAGAACATCTGCTGTCAGAGAGAATTTAGTTCTTAGAGCTTACGAATTACTCATTTGTTGTGTTTCCTTGCTCATTCCAAATATTGCACAAACAGATATTTTCAAAGTTTCACCAAAAGAACATGCACAAGTCGACTAAAACTGTTTTGCTGCATTTATTGCAGCATATTTATATTATTAGCTGATAGTTCCTCTAAAATTAATTTATTAATTTTGTTATTTTTAAAGTCACTGTGACAATGACTAGTTTTACTTAACCTTCCTTAGTCAGAGTATGAATCACGTACTAGAATAAATGTGTTTCTTCAATAAAAAAAAAATCAATTTGCATCTTAAAGAACTACTATAATATTATGTTCGTCAATGAGAATGTTATGCGTGTAATAATATATGTATTATGTACGTTAAAGCAATCAGTAAACTTATCTTCTTTAAAAAAATTTATAATGCCACATCAGAGTTTTCGTATATATATTATACTCCTATTTGAAATATACGGTATGATTTTCCACGGTTTAGTATTTCACATCCATTTTTTTGCTGTTCAGACGGACTTATTTCAACTTTCGGAGGGACATTAACAACGATTTTGGAAAAAAATCAACTAATATTTTTTATTAGCTCCGGAAAGGTCATGTCATGACTCATGACATTTCTGTATTGAAAATTGTATCTACATTTAAACCTGGTTTTTGTTACGCTTTAGTGATGTGCGTTTATTTTTAAATTTCGATTATAACGAATGTCTCTAAAAATTGTATGAAGCCACTCACACTATTGACTACCTCGGAAACCGTTACCTTTTTATATTCTGTAAACATAACCTGATGTCAAAGCAAAATTAAATACGTTTTTCGAAAGACACGCCAGGATGCCCGATCCATTGTTTATTTTTTCACTTTCTGAGCGTAAATAGGGAAGTATTGTAACAGGTTCTATTTGGTGGATAAGTGATTTCATATGTTTTTATTTTTTTATTTTTATTTTATTTTAATAATTACTTTTCCAACAGGCCGAGAGGCCCAATTACAGGAAAAGGGGACATGTTCTCGAAGTTTAATAATTACTTACAATACGAAAATATGAGCGTGTTGTTTCCGTTTGTCGGTCGTCTGTTGTTGCTCGTCCGTCTGTTGGTGTGTTTATTAAATGCGTGATCTCCTAAATATTGGACCGCTGCTCTGGAATTGTGTGTACTTTACGACCACCTTGTAGATACCGCCAATCAAAATTTGCTTGTTCATCAGCGTCAGAGTTTGATGATGTCATTTTAAAATTGTGTGGGTAAATCCCACTTGACATTTATATAGTGTTTAACATTACTAGCATGGTAAAAGGGTTTTTACTGGCGGACAGAAGGATATGACTGGCGAGCCGCAGGCGAGGCAGTCACCTTCTAGAATCAGCAAAAACCCGTTACCTTGCGTGTATTGTTCAATATTTTATTTGTTTCTCACTTGTAAATAACTACTATAAACTATTAAAAACTCTAGGGGCCGGTTGCATAAACGCAAATCAAATGTAATCTCTGATTAAGAACAATTGTAACTATGATAATAACAATCGTTACTATGGAGTTAATCAGAGATTAAATTTGATTTGCGTTTATGAAACCGGCCCTTAAAGTTCCAATATTTGAAGAAACACCGTATGAGCTTTAGACGTATTGTCTTGGAAACGCACGTCAGCATGGCACTTATCATAACAGTTATTGTGTTGTCTAGTTCTGTCATGTATATTTTTCGATTTATCGTTTTCGATGTATTGAAATGAGTGTGGCGCAAGCTATATTACTGAGGAAGCAGCAATTGTGAGTGAAAATTTGCCTGAATCAATTTTGGCTGTCATTTCAACTTATAATAGTTTAAAATGTTTAAAATACATGGCTGTATGAGCACGAGTAGGGCTGTAAAAATTTGACTGGCTAGCCAGTAAAATTTTTACAGGCTATAGCCAGTTAAGTGACATTTTCATGTTGAATACAGTGACTTGGTAAATTGATGTTTACAAGTGAGGAATAAATAAAAGTAATATCCTTGATAGCTGTGGTTTATCAATTCGTGCTTGTTTTTTATCTTAGACATCCAAATTTCTAAAAAATGAAATCAAAATGTATGTTGTAAAATACACTGTAAAATGTAATTTTACCATACGTAATTTTAAGTACCCATATTAAACAAGTGATTTTATCTTAAGTTTGAGGTGAAATTTAGTTTACGGCATTAATTGCAAAATGAGGTTATTAAAAGTCACCAAAAATTAACACAGCGATATGGTGTTAAAAATATGTAAATTCAAAGTGAGAGGAAAATTTGAGAGAAATGTTCACGTGATAGAAGTACCTTAGTTCTGAAATTCAAATTTAGTGTTTTTTGTTTCAACAAATAGTTTACGTTATGTAATAATAATAATAAGGGTGATTTATGCATCATGAAAAAGACAGATCATTGAATATATCAAACGTAGAAAACAAAAAAAACCGTAATAGTGATACAAACATAAATATAGATGTTATGCATATGTATGCATAAACGATTTATACAATATATGTACATTTAAGAAAATCAGTCAAATGAGACATCAAAATGACAAAATTTATTATAACTCATCCAGACTGTATAGTACTCCTTATTTATGGAATATTTTTAATTTCACGTTTGAATCTACTACATATTTTCACAAATATTTATTAATGACAATGGTAAGGTGTTATATATTTGTATTGCTTTGTACTATGGTCCTTTTTCAAAGCAAGTTGTCCTATGTTTTTTTAATAATAATAATAGTCTTTATTGTCCAACGGAATAACCAATTATAGGACAAATAAATAAGGTAATAAGATTTCACAAATATAAATTAAGTGAAAGTATGTATATTGTACAATTAACAAAGGGAATAAAAAAATTAAAAAGAAAAATTCAGCAGAAGTTAAGCAGAAATTAAGCAAAAATGTCGTCAAAGATGCGATCAGCTGCCTTGCACATGATGTTGATGGGAGCTCTGCGCAGAACGTCGGTTCTTGCATCCGGGGGACGAAATGAAACATCAAATCTCGAAAAGATGCGTGGAACATAAACTGGAATTTTTGAAAGTAAAAATTCACAATCGACAGGAACTTCAAAAAACGACGATGAATTTTATCCAAGGCAATTGCATGCGATGCATAAATGGGGCACCATATAAGGCAGGCATATTCAACTTTACTCAAAACATAGGCATAATAAAGTTTTTTGATCAAACTGATATCTGAGAAGTATTTGCTGATACGCATGACAAAGCCCAAGGATTTAAGCGATGAACTACACACATTGTCAAGGTGTGGAAGAAAAGTGAGTTTTGCATCAAACAACACTCCAAGATCTTTCGTACTATGCTTTTTCTCGAGAAAATAATCATCTATATAGTAAGAAGTATAAAGGGGTGGCAGGGTCCGCACATAAGTAACCGTACACTTATCCACATTCAGATTGAGTTTGAACCTTTCGCACCACTGAATAATCCTATTTAAATTTAATTGAAGCAAGTGCATATTTCCCACTGAAGAGATCTCATGATAAAGTTTTACATCATCTGCATAAGCTAAAGCTAAAGCTGGGCAAGACAGTTGCAATAGAAGATCATTAATAAATAAAATAAAAAATAGAGGACCAAGGTTGGACCCTTGCGGAACCCCAGGTGCGACTATGCATTCACTTGAGGCGTAACCATTGTAGAAAACATAAGCAACTCGATCGTACAAATAAGATCGAATCAGTGCCAGAGCACTATCAGTAAGTCCAAAGTAGCTAAGTTTATGTAATAGGATATTATGCCGAATTGTATCGAAAGCTCGGCTAAAATCCGTATAAATAATATCGACCTGACCAAGCTTATTAATCTTTTCAGCAAGATACTGAGTAACTGTAGCAAGATTCGTAACTGTTGAGCGGCTAGAAACAAACCCATCTTGTTGTGGTGAGATGTTTTGGTACACTTACGTAAGTAAGACCTCGTGTGGTCATCTTGGAGTAAAGATCTTTGTAAAATTACTTATACATATACAAGGAGGTGACTGTCATTATATCGAACTTCCTAAAAAATGACCTATATAATTGTCGAATTGATAAGTTGTAAATAATTCTTAAGACTCTCTTTTGTGTCACAAAGACTTTATTCCATTCAGGGGACGCATACCACAACATGATACCGTACGCTACTAAAGACTGAACATAAGCATAGTAAAGCTGTTTGATTGTCTCAGTGGATAGTTCTTCCTTGAGTAGGTACACGAATGACATAGCACGCAATATTTATTTTATTTATCAGATTATGAATATATGTTCCCTGTAATGAAATTTTGTGTCTAAAATTAATCCTAGGAATTTAGTTTCACTAGGTTGCTGAGTAACAAGATCTCCTAACTGTAGATGTCCTGTGTTTTTGAAAGTTAGTAATGCTGTTTTTTCCACATTTAATAAGCCACAATATTTTGTCATTTGCTTGATAGTTCTGTTTTATGGGATAATTCATTTCATAGACGCCGGATTTCTGTGTTGTTATAATATTATTTGCTGTAGTTTTTAAAAAGATTTGTTGCGTCCTCCCACATAAATATGATTTTATAAGTAGGTTTGCTTGGCCTCTAATACCATATTTCGACCATTTGTTTAGCAATACTTCATAATTAGTTGCATCTTGCATCACAGACTTTTGATAAATCAAAATAAATGCCTGTACACTATTGCTGATTGTCTATTTGGGATAATAACGAATGCATAAAACTGATACAAAGCCATGATGTGTTGATGATAATATGTTGTTAAGTCGAATAAAGTGCATTAATTTATTATATACGTTTTTTTTTTCGAGAATTTTCGAAAGAGAAGGCAATATAGAAATGGGCCTGTAATTATTATTATTGTTTTCGGTGCTACCTTTTTTATGAATCGGGATGATTTTTGCTGATTTCAGTTTGTTTGGAAAATATCCATCTAAGAAGCATTGATTTATTATTTGCGCCAAAGGTTCGCTTGCACAAATCACATATATTTTTATCACAGAGATTGGAATACCATCTATCCCACAAGTATGCTTGTTTGGTAGGGCGTTTATTACTTTTTTGACTTCATCGGCTGATACTGGGTTGAGGTACATAGTGTTATTGAATAGTTTTTTAGTAAATGTGTGGATGTTAGGCTTCTTGGTATTTTTAAGTCTGATGGTTGATACGATTCTATGAATTTATGAACAAGTACAACTGAGTCAGTAATTTTTTGATAATTATCTTTTATATTCAGCGGTTTTGTACAGTTGGAATTACCACTGCGCTGTTTAGTAAATTTTTAAAACATTGTAAAAGTTGTTTTTGTTTTGTTTTTGAATTGTTAATTATGGAATGGTTTAGATTTTTTTTGTATTCATTTAGGGATTTCTTAAAAATTTTCCGGTCTAGTTTTAGTTTTTCCAGTATTTGTTTAGATTTTGTATTAACATATATACAATTTATGTAGGTCACGAATGTAAGTAGAGCAGCTTTTAAAGTACGGATTTTTTTTGTTTTGACCATTTTTAGTTATAGGTTTCATACATAAGGGATAAGCTTTATCTAAGTGATGTAAAATTCCTTAAATTTAAATTTGCTATCGGATACATGGTGTCGAACGTAGATGTTTTACAAATATTGTTGTACCACTACTTTTGGAGTTTGTCCGTGAAGCTGATAATTTTGTGGTCCGTACAGGGACACTTCGTCGTGGTTTGGCCAGTGTTCGGCAACTGCAAGGGCTGTGGGAGCCAATTCGTTAATAAAATAGTCAAAGTCTTGACGTTTATTCCGCAGGCTTTGTGTATTCAGATGGCATAAGGAGAAATGCGGCGAGGCGGCTAACTCGGAGATTTTGTCTGTGTCCCTCGGTGAAAATATTGGATCACTCTTACAATAATTTTGTTCCCTAATACTCGATGTGGGCGTTCTCTTTACAATGTTGTTAACATGAAAGGAAACGATATTTTTTTTTTGTCTGAAAGGTTAAATCACAAAGTTCTCTACCAAAAAATATTCCAGTGTTTATATTAGATTACATTTGTTCTAAGCGAAAAGTATTGTGGGAATTTTAAGATATTTGCATACCTTACGTAAGTCTTGATCACAACTGCTTAATCGTGAGTTGTTATTTAAATTAATATAGTCTCCATACGGGTGCTTCATTTTTACTTCCCGAGAGTAAGCAATGGAAGTATTATAATCGAGTCCGTCGGCCGACTCTCTACTTTTGCATTTTCTCGACCTATCATGACCCCTAGAGGATGAAGAAATAGGTCTCCCGTTTCCGTCCGTCTGTCCGTTTGTCTGCCGTCCCGGATTTTTATTAGACAGATAATCTCCGAAAGTACTGGGTCGATTGTTGTCAAATTTTGTATTTATATTAGGTATATCACGTAGAAGGTAAAACGCTAACTAAATTTGTCTAATCATCCCCACCACTAATGTGATCACGTCACTTCAAAATTGTACATAGTAAACGGGTCGTGGTACATACGCAGCGCATAAATTTCAACCGCCTAGCCCTATTTTTTTAGTATTACACTACATTTATCCAAACTGATATACGTGTCCTTGTAAAAATGTTGATGACGTGATCGCAAAAATTTTTTAAAATGCTCCGCTACAAAAATGTAGTGAGAAAAAAAAAACATAATAGGCATGCCGCCGTCACGTTTCCGACGGCGAGGGAAGTACTGTCTAAACTCTTTACGCCAATTTTTTTTGTTTAGCGAGAAAATGTCATAATTACTTATTTGACGGAATAAATTGTTATTTTATAATTTTAGCAACATATCATTACGAGAAGTCGCTACTTTGATGCTTATGTGGTTGAAAAGACATTTTCAGAATGTATAATCTTCATTACTAATTGACTCATTGTTATGAAATTTTAAATGTAAACTCTTCACAACTTTCTCTATATAACGCAATTTAATTTTGGTGAAATTTTCATCAAAGTTATGGAAATTTCGGAACGGTGTTTTCACCACTGTTTTACAAAACTCGATCATCCTGTACAAGCAAGTTAAAAAAATATGTATGCATTGCTGTCATCAGTTTTTGTGGGAGTTGATAAGCGAATAAATTTTGATTAACGATTTACCATACTTACAACGTCGGCAAAATTTCAGAGCATTCGAATTTGCAGTTTCAAAGTTAAATTGTAAAACGTATACAATTTTGATTTTTTTTCTGACAATGTGGATGCCTATAAGAATAGATCAGGATGAATTTATAAACTCCACGTGTTGGAGTATCTCATTACTTATTTTATAAAATTTGAATAACATTTACTATGTACAAATTGAATGTGACGTCATCATATTGTTGTTGGCGTTGTACCATCTACACGATATTCGTAACAAACAATTTGACAACAATTGGTCCGATAGTTTCGGAGATTATCTAATAAAAAACGACACAGACGGCGAATTGAGGACAGACAGACGGAAACGGGGACCAATTTTTTCGAACTCTACGAGACATGAAACAGCGAGAAAACACAAAATAATACGTAAAGTAGGCTTTGCCAGATGGAGCCTCTTACAATGCCTGCTTAGCTTACCCTCGTGAAGTAATAAATAATAGTTTAAAAAACTAAAAAAACACGCTTTTATTGCTAATCGAACTAAAAACTAGAAAATAATTTTTAATGACAGAGTTTAATATTACAGTAGTAGAAGATCAAACAATCAATCATAATAAATCACCTCAAATTAAAATTATAATAAAATTTGAGTTATTAACAGAATAATTCAATTCAGAGTAAAAAGCGTGGGGTGCTTGATATTTTAAATATTACAATCATTCTATTGGCAACTATCTATGAGAGGATAGTTATGAACCGCAGTAAAATGCACCCCACGCTTTTTACTCTGAATTGAATTATTCTGTTAATAACTTAAATTTTATTATAATTTTAATTTGAGGTGATTTATTATGATTGATTGTTTGATCTTCTACTACTGTAATATTAAACTCTGTCATTAAAAATTATTTTCTAGTTTTTAGTTCGATTAGCAATAAAAGCGTGTTTTTTTAGTTTTTTAAACTATTATTTATTTTTCATTTTTTAGTCTGCGACAAATTCATAAATTGGGGAATTAATTACTTATTTAGATTTTTCTAGAAAGAACCACTCAGTGGTCTCCGTAGGATCGAGGATCCTGGCGGTCCTAATACGGATAATGGGAAACTGTTATCAAATTATTGCATTGTCATCGATCCTTGAGACGTGTGCAAAGTTTCAAGATGATCAGACTTTTAGAAACCGATGAAAATTAAGCTCAAAGATTCCGTTACATACATACATAGATACAACCCAAGCTAATAAAAGCGTGATAAAAATCAATTAATTGTTGGGCATTATTTGAGAGTCTACACATATTAAAGAAACGTGACAATTTTTGTATGTTAACTCTTGAAACTGGCAAATTGAGGGCGTTATGGTGTGTAGATACATCTGTTAACCAAACTACGTAATTATCGAAAATCGATGGTTTCCTCTTATATATCCAGTACATAGGTATAGACTGAGGAAACCATCATCACTAAAACATATATTTGGGAAGTCGGCGTAATACAAGTTCCAAATTGGCAATAGAAATGTAAAATTTCGAAAAATATTGCTGGAACACGCTTAGTTTGATTATGTTTCTAGTTTGCAAAATATTTATGTTATCAAAACTGTCAAAATATTAGAGATGTACCGACTGTAGGTCTGGCCGACTAACCGACTAGCCGATTGTTCGGCCAGTAAAAACCGACTAGTCGGCCGACTGTTCGGCTTTGCTAAAACGGGTTTATAAATGCGACAGGCAGTGTTTTTTTTCTATTTCTCTGACCACCTTAAAAATTTGTTTTATTTTAATAAAAGGAATAACTAAAGTTCCTTTGTTTTCCAAAAAATGTGTTAAATTTGTTTGGATAATTTTAACATTTAATTTTTTTGTAGTAACTCAGTACAAAAATAAAGAATAACACAGTTTAGGGCCAGTTTATAAAATATTTTAACTGAGATTAATAAGTTAATCGCGCATTTAAAAAGGCCATTAGCGACGCCTGATTGGCGTAGAGTCGGTCACATGATATTTTAACGCGGTGTTAAAAATTAAATCGCAATTAAATATTTAATTGAGGTTCTGTAAACTGTTTTATATACTATTTTAATTTTAACAAAAAAAGCCGACCGATCGGCTGTTTCGCCGACCAGTCGCCGACTACCAGCCGACGATGAAAAACGGCCGAATAGTCGGCTTATCCGACCGGTTGGCTACTAGTCGGTACATCCCTACAAAATATACTTAAAAAAATACGAATATGTAAGTAAATTAGTTCATAGTTTTGATAGTGTTATAGACAGTGTATAATCTTGCTTTGTGTGAAAAAAAACTCTGTTAGTTCTGAAAGTACGTTGTGCTTGTCCAGTGTGGATATTACTACTGTAATGTATAAATAAATACTGAAATAATGTTTATTCAGTTAATTATTGAAAATAAAGTAAACATTATAAATCGATATGCCTATTGACTCATCCGTAACTTTTACACGACGCATTTATGCATAAAAATGGTGCATTAATAAATAAAAATCGTTGTTTTCTACCAAAATTAAAATCGATTCTCAAGTTATTGAAAGCTTTATATCGTTTTCATCTTCATAAAAGAAAAACTAAGAAGTATAAAAGAATTAACTCTTATGAAAAATCATAGCTTGCCGAGTACGTACATACTTTATTAGCTCAACATGTTCATTTTTACACTGCGTGCCTTTTTTTTTCTGTTTTGTGACTGGAGGTTTTTGACCTGTGTCTGATCGGGCAACATTGGGAGATGTTTTGAGTAGCGAATGCCGGTTTTATGGATATCTGACGTAACCCGAATTTGCATAGTTACAAGACAAAAACCTTTTGCTTGTAAGTTGTTCAGAAACGGTACATTTTGGCAAGTGTTGTTTACAGCATGTGTCCGTTTCATTCATTCATTCATTCATTCATTCAGTCATTTTTAAAAATGAAATTGCTTTTCCTTCAATGCTTACTAAATCAGAGTTTTACAGGAAAATAAACGTCTTGAACGAGAACGAATGTTTTAAGGCGAACTGTAATATTTGTACAAGTATAAAAAAGTCAGGCAAGTTAAATTCACCTTCTACAACGATATGGAAGGCCATGATTTAGCTATATATTATATATATATTTTTAATATTTTCACGCTAATAATAATGCAGAACTTGTACTTCTGTGGTTGTCTTCATTTTTATTATAGACAAATAATAAAAATTAGTCTTAATCATTAGGTATCAGTATCAATATCTTGCCAAAATTAAATAAAAAATTGGTCTAAAGAGTTTAGACAGTAGTTCCCTCGCTATCAGAAACGTGACGACTGCAAGCCTGTTATGTCTTTTTTGTATTACATTTTTGTAATTCTTGATTTAATCAATAAAATTAATTGACTGTCATTAATTTTTTTCAGACATTCTGTATAAGCAAATCTAAAAATATTAATGCAATGATAAATCACAAGTATAGACTCATCATTCTTTACACATTTTTGAGCATTTTTTCACCAAATTTTGGGGTGGCGTCATCAAATTTTTAGTAGGGGATGAGCAAATACATTTCGATCAAAATTTTACCATGCTTATGATAAATTTAAAACATCTGCAAGATTTCAAAACATTCGGTTTTGTGAAGTCAATAAAATAAATTCACACTTTCATTAATTTTTTGAGTCACCCTGTATATGCAAATCCAAAAAATATGAATGGAATGATAAATCACAACTACAGACTCATCATATTTTGCACATTTAAGGTAAGATTTATTCAGCAAAATTTTAAGGTGACGTCATCAATTTTTTAGGGGGGGATTAGGAAATACATTTTGACTAAAAATTTACCTTGCCTATGATCACTTTAAAACATGTCCAAGATTTCAGAGCATTCGGTTTTGTAGTTCCTGATTAAATCAATAAAATAAATTGACACATTCAATAATTTTTTTGAGTTAACCTGTATATGCAAATCCAAAAATATGAGTGGAATCACAACTACAGACTCATCATATTTTGCACGTTTAAGGCAGGATTTGTTCAGCAAAATTATATATTTTGATTAAAATTTACTATGCTTGCGATAACTTTAAAACGCAAGATTTCACACGATACACTTATGCAGTTTCTCATTTAATCAATAAAGTAAATTGACTTATTCAATAATTTTTTTAAGTCACCTGTATAAGCAGTTCCAAAAAATATGAATGGGAAGACCCATCGTATTTTCCACATTTTATATAGTATTTATTCGGCAAAATTTTGAGATGACGTCATCAATTTTTTTTAAGGATAAAGAAATACATATATTGTTGTTAAAAATTGACCATGCGTATGACAACTTTGAAACATCTGCAAGATTTTAAAGCATTCAGTTTTCCAATTCTAAAATGTTTATTATACAATTTTTTTCCGAAAATCTGAATGTCTTGGGTAAAAAATCAACACGGATTCATAAACTACACGTGTAGGACTATGTTATTTTATACAATTTGAAACCCATTTACGATGTATAATTTTGAGGTGACGTTCCCACATTGTTGGTGGGGATGGTTAGACAAAGTTTGGTTAGTGTTTTACCATCTACATCATGTTCGTAATGCCTATATAAAATTTGACAACAATCGGTCCAATACTTTGGGAGTATAGTTGTCTAACATTAATTCAGACGGACGGCGGACAGACAGACAGACTGAAACGGGAGACCTATGTTTTTGTACTCTAGGGGGTCATAACACATCGAGAAACTGTGAAAGTAGCCAGTTGCTCGATAGACTCCATTACAATACTTAACGTACGCTCGGCAAGTAAAACTTGTAAAATGTTACTATATATTTTTTTATTTTTGTCAAAAAACCTAGATGCATAAGGGCAGAAGTAGGAGTGAACTAATCAGCATATTATTTTACACATTTTAAATAGGATTTACTTGGCGAAATTTTGAGATGAATTCATAAAATTTTTAATTTAAATAATCACATATCTATTTATATGCATAGTTTACAACAGTATATGTAGTAGTTGTGGAGAACTACTTTTGACATTTTAAAAAAGTTGAAATTAGCCATTGTCGAGTGGGCCGTAATAAAATAATTTCCCGAGCGTAAACTGCTTTCACAATTTGAAAACTAAATCCTTCATTCCGTTTGTTTGTTGTCTGCTGTACGTAATCTCCAGGATATTCGAGGCTCATAGGAAAATTCATTTTTACAAAGATAAGTTGCCCTACTATTTCGATTTTCATAATCATCTTGCTATTTAAATACACCCAAATTATTTTAATTCGTCTGTCAGTTAAGACTGAATACAGGAGTGGGGATAACATCAGCATCAGCACTAAAGACATTGCCATTGTTTTTTTATACTTCTAGATAATTGCAAGTATCCAGAAATTTATATCTGTTGACTGCTTTAGAAAATTTTAAACAGTCTTCTTCGTCAATTTTCAAACATATGTTGAATAAAACTCAACTTTTCACATTTACTAGATGTGCTGTTTCGACTATGTTTATTGATTTGCCTATTTGCCCAGTATATTTTTCATTGTAATCTTGACGGCTGATTTCATAAATGTCCAAATTTCTTGCGAGCCTGCCACTGCATTATAATCTGAGTTTCCGAAAAGACTACAAACAGTTGTATGGTTAATCTTGAATTTTAATCCGATTAAACTAACTTTGTTAGTGAAAACATTGACTAAAAAAAATTTTTTTGAAAGGTTTGAACATTTCGAGATGTTATTCTATTCCATCTATCAATGTAATTCGTAACAACAGACCCACAGCAAAGTGACGACTTGTCATGATAATATCATGTTCAATTTACTATGTATTTGTGTAATGCATTTTTTTAATTTCATACAGGTTAAAAAATTCTGGAGCAATAATATTACATCTACGACTGAACGGAAGAGCATCATTTTTTGTATTCGTACTTTGATGTCTTCCCTGCAAATTTTGGTGAAATCAGCAACAGGGTTTCCTGCATATTTATGGGCTAGGCGCTGATGCTGATTTATAATATTTGAGTTTCTAAAAAGAACTCTCTAGTAATCGGGCTCAACGCCAATCCAGTATTTACTAATTCACAAGAAAAAACGGAATTGTCACGTTTCAGGAATATATACGTTTTAATGAAATAAATACGCAAATTTACCCCTAATCTTCTTTGTCTATCAGGTAAAAAAATAATTAATTTTAGAGTTTCCTATGATTTCCATCTAATTTAGAATACCAAATGCCTCTTTGCTCGACAAATAACTCGCCATTTTTTTGTAATAACTTTTAATCAGTTATGGATTAGTAAAATAATTGATCCACTGTTTGCACGTGTTTTAAAAAGATTGAAAACTATAATTTCAAATTTTGCGTAAATTACTTGAATTCGTTAGTTTTTCTTAAAGTTTTTGATTTTTAAGAATTTCTATCCGAATCATGCGAAACTTTAAACGGTGTACAACTGTACAAGAAACTTTGCCATAATTTATCCCTCGCTTTCATCAACACATGTGCGTGTGTGACATTTTTTCGCAGAGTGGATAAACGAAATTATTCAGTGGATTGAAGAGATTCGCAATGGCGTAAAACATCATAAATGCGATCAACATGCTTAACACGTCCAAATCTGGGAGTGGTTGAGCGTTGGGGGCAGTATATGCTTGGCCCGTCACCTTCTTGATTGCTGAAATAAACCAGTTGCGCCAGCTAAAGTTAGTAACTCGAATTACAATGCATGGCCCTAAAGCTATTTGCACATTAAACGCTCTCTCTGTTCTCATAACTGAATTACAGGACATGAAGCTAAATATTGTCATCAAGTCAACCACAAAAGCCTTTCCTGTACTCTCCAATCCTTCAAACTGTCGACACGACGCTTTTTAAGGTCAGCGGAATTGAATTAAGTGCTCAGATCGGTGAGGACGTACCGCCAGCAAATGGAAATTGATTGTTTTTCCTTGTAAACTGTAAAACCCCAAATGATTTCCCGAAATTTTCCATCATAAAAAGTGGCGGCACCATCAACCTTTCAGTGTAGACCTGATTATGTTTACAGCACTGAATTAAAAAAGGGGTTTTTTGCTAACTCCTCGTTACTTAACGGTTCGCCAGCTTATAATGTGCTGACGCTGTGGATATTTTACATTTAAATGTTTTTAAGCGCTGATCATACGATAACAGGACTGATATAGAAGTAGATATGCGTAAGGACGAAATAAAGCTTGGCACATTTTTAGTCCATTTGAATTAAAGTAACGGTAACTGTTTGCATGCACTTATAACCTTCACCTATTGTGTTTGTGTAAATGACTAATGAATTTGTACATACGGATTCACCTGGTGGTGTACAGTTTATGATAACTCACTCCATTTAAATGCAGACATACACACTGCTATATTGAATTATACATTATTACCTCTTTATTCACCCTTTCACATATTTGCATAATTCTATATTTACAGTGTGCAGTGACAACAGCTGAAATTATCACTTTGCCATGCATTTACATGTTTGTCACTGCTACATACGGACCTTTAATTGTTTCTGAATTGATGTGTAAATATGCATGCCCGTCAGTTGAAGGACACTGTTGGTTGAACTGTAAAATGAAATTATTTAATGTAGTCATCTTTTATATTTTCATAAAACAATTAAATGTTTACTAGCAGAATATTCCAAGAGCTGTTGATGGAACGTAATTTTATTTGTAAAGTTTTAACAAAATGGTGTGATTTGTGTTAAGAAAACTTACGTAGTGTGTAGGGTATTTATAGCAAATAAAAGAGAAAATCCTATGCTGGTGGTCTTTTAGCTACTAGTAATCCACGACACTTACATTTTTATTTAAAAAACTGGCCACATGTAAAAATCTTTGTTTCAGTGTTTAAAACGAAAATTTTTACTTGCTTTGTAAACGAAACTGCAATAATAATTAAGGTGAGAATTATTTATTGCCATACTCTTTTTTCTTTGTATTCGAAAACAGTGCTAGAACGTTCTGTATGTATTGTATATATATACACCAAAGTTTCAACAATTGCTTAATCATAATATAAGGTTATCAGATTCATTATTTAAAAATTCTTCCATTGCTTTTTTATTCAAATATTCAATGATGTGATTCAGCACATTGTAGTGTGATAGTTTAATAATTTTTTAAGTATACCATTCAGAAATTTGATATAAAAGTACTTTGGATCATTCCTGCATTTTACAAGTGTTCATTTTTCCGAGCACATGGCTTGATGCTTTGTGTTGTAATTATTGTTGAAGATTACTTTTGGACATAACGTATATGTATTTATACAAACCAAATTATTTATTAATTATTTTTAAAGATTTAAAGTTCTCCGTGCATTTTTCTTTATCCGTAACTAACTATTACTATTTGCCTATTACTATTGCCCTTCTTTCATTTCATTTCGTAATCACCTGTAGTAAGCAGTGAGCAAACATCTTGAAGAAAGGTTATTTGCTAATTATTTTAAAAGAGAAGTATTTCTTGAAATTTGGCAGACATATAATTACCATGGTCATTCCAACCAAGTCCACTATCGATAAAAACACTTAGATGTTTAGTGCATCTTCGATAGGTATACAAATAATTTCAAGGTTTTAAACGGCATTGAAGCGCTTTTTTCTCTGTTTAGACGTAATTTCTTTGTAGTATAGCACTCTTCAGGTTTAATTGTAGTATTATATCCCCAGTGTAAACTAACGCAGAATTGTAATAGGGTTCATCCGACGCGTGGTTACTTTAATGTTTTTTTGATGTGTCATGATCCCGAAAATATGAAAAAGTAGGTTTCGCGTTTGCGTGTGTATGCTGTCTGCGCCGATTTTTATTAAACCTAGTGTCCGAATCTACCGCACCGATTATTATTATTGTCAAATTGTATATGAATGTTCGGAATATCGTGTAGATGGTAAAACGATAACTAAAATTTGTTGTTTCATCCCCACCAACAATGGGATGACGTCATTTCTAAAATTTACAATGAAATATTAAATGTTATTTAATTTTTTTTTAATTACATATTCCTGCACTTGTGGTTCATGTTTAGCTTTGAAACTGAAATCTTGCAAACGTTTTAAGGTTATAGTAGGCGCGGTAAATCGTCAATCAAAACTTATCCGTTTATCCCCTGCCAAAAATTGCTCTAAAACTATTTAGACAGAACTTCCCTCCCCTCTGAAGTATAAGCGAACAAATACAATTTCCTCGAAAAATTATAAAATTAAATTCTGCGATTTTTTTATGATAACTCCGGTAATTTAAATTAAAAATAGTCGGAACTGTTGAGTACAGGTAAAGAATGCGTATGTTCAAAGTGAGTTTTTCTATAACAAAATTTGTGATGATCTCCTGAACATTTTAGTGAGGACACATGTAGTACACTCACCAGCATGAAAAATGGGCCAGGTAAAATTTTTCTGAGTACACTGCTTCAACGTTTTTACTACGCTTATTTTTAATGTTGTTTCTTGACCAGCATATTAATTGAGTGTACCTGCACACCACACTTTAGATGAGCTGCAGAATATGCTTTTAAAGGAATGAGAGAATATCCATCAAGAAGAAATAAACAATTTATTTCATGGGATGCCCTGGAGAATGGCAGCAGTCTTACAGGTTCCTGGGGGAAATACCCGTTATTGACGTCCTTAAACAGTGTGTCAATGATCATTGATTGTGCTTTTTTGGAAACTTTATTTTTTTTTTCAGCTTTGTTTGATTATATTGAATTTTTTATGTTGCTTAAATTCATTAATTTTTTAAGTTACTCTGTATAAGTAATTCTAAAAACTGTGATAAACCGCAAATATAGAGTCATAATATTTTGCATATTCTGGTTAGGATTTATTCGGCAAAATTTTGAGGTTACGTCATAAGCTCGACTTAAAACACGTAAATTTTAGTTCTTCCCCTTGAAATATTTTGAGATCCCACTCAAAAAGTTTATTATATAAATAATTGTTAAGAAGTCGGTAATGAGAGTATTGCTTGTACGTCAATAGTAAGTTTCAATTCCTTTTTTTCAATGCTTGTAAAGGATAAAGCACTATTAAGTCTTAGATAATTCGTATATTGCATTACAAACGCTGATCAAATTCAAGTTATCACTAGTATTACATGTACATATTAGCACATACATTTATTGCTGTCAAGAAATCGTATCCTCGCCTATCGGTGAGAATCCACCACAATTTTCATTTTTGCACAATTTGTTATTATTATTATTATTATTATTATTAAAATGAAGCGTTCGGGCAGAGACCGAAGTCTGTTATGCCCGCGCAAGACGACAATTGATGCAATCACAAATTATTTTAAATATAATAAATTATGGATATAACTATATACAACTATCTACGGTTTCGAAAGGTGTCGTAGTTGACCTTAAATCTAGGAACGGAAGCACTTTCAACAACTTCAGGGGGTAATGCATTCCATTCGGTGAATACCCTGTTAGTGACGAACGTCTGACGAATGGAAGTCCGAAAATTGTCCTTCTCCAATTTGAACCGGTGACCTCTGGTTCGTCCATCAATGTTGACAGGAAAAAGATGTCTGATAGGTGAACTAATATTTGTAAAAGCCTGAAATGTTGTCAACATGTCACCTCTTACACGCCTGTCGGCTAACGATGGCAATTTCATAAGATTAAGTCTGTCAGGGTAAGAGGGGCGCACTTGTCCGTACGGTATTCTTGTGGCACGACGCTGGACAGATTCTAGTAAATTGATATCACGTTGTAATGTTGGAACCCAAACGCAGTTGGCATATTCTAATATCGGTCTAACATAAGTTTTATACAGTTTAGTTACAGTATTTACATCAGCTTTAGCAAATGTCTTTCCGAGAAGATATAGTATCTTGTTGGCTTTTTTCACGACTTTTGTGATATGTTCAGACCATGTCAAAGTAGACGTTACGATAACACCCATATCCGACAAAGAAACACACTTGGTAAGCTCGGTGCCGTTGATATAATAAGTTTGCTTTGGATTGTCGCTGCCTAAATAAAGGATATTACATTTGTCCGCATTAATTGGAAGTAACCATTTTAGTGACCAGTTATAAATAGTTGCTATATCCTTCGTTAAGACTTCATAATTGGAACAAATATTGTAGATTTTCAAATCGTCAGCATACATTGCCCAAGGAGAAATTAAGCAATCTTTTATGTCGGATACATACGCTAAAAACAACAAGGGTCCTAATACAGAGCCCTGTGGCACACCGCTCAGAACTGGAAAAGGAGAACTAAACATATCACCAACCTTAACCTTAAATATTCGGTCAGAAAGAAAAGATTCAATCCACCTGAGAAGACTATCTTGGATTCCATAATGTCGTAATTTCAAAAGGAGTCGGCGTTTCGGCACACGATCGAAAGCCTTCGAAAAATCAAAGTACGCGATATCTACTGAGCCACCAGAATCGAGTTCTCTAGTCCAGTTGTCTAAACAACAGAGCAAATTGGTCGCTATGGACTTTCCAGGTGTGAAACCATGTTGCTCACGAGGTATAACCTGGTGTGCTGTTAAAAACGCCACCAACTGATCGTAGATGATACATTCCATTAGTTTCACTACTGCTGAAGTTAAACTTATAGGCCTATAGTTCGCCGCATTAAACTTGTCCCCTTTTTTGAACACAGGTGTGATGGTGGCAGTTTTCCAATCGTTTGGCAATCGTCCTGACCGAAATGATTGCTTCATCAACATGCAAAGCGGGCGAGCAAGGGAACTGCCACACTCTTTTAAAATTTTTGCACTAATACCATCAGGACCAGGAGATTTGGTAGTATCTAATTTGTGCAATTTATCTTTTATTAAATCGTAGGAGAAGCATATACCACTAAGACAATCGAAGTTATGAGTAGTCAACAAATTCGGTATATCCGCGTCTGGTTCAATTGTGAACGACTGAGCAAAAGTTTCAGCAAAAATGTTGGCTGTAACGCAATCGTCCTCTATAATGTGCCCGGTTGCATCTTTCACCTGCGGCTTTCTGACAGGCCCTGATAATTTATTGCGAATGTAGCTGTAGAACTTTTTGGGATTTTTCTGATCGGCAATACTTTTTTCATATTTATGTTTTACATCTTTGATGATTGACGAAACGCGGTTAGAAAACGCACGATGAACCTTATAATCATCTTCCTTGCCTGTTCGTTTAAAGGTTCGCCAAAGTGAACGTTTCTTTTTTATTAATTTTAATATTTTGTTGTCAATCCATGGTTTAGAAGAAGATGCTTTGTAAGTGATGGTGTAAGAATACTTATCAGTTGCTAGTTTTAAATGATTTTTAAAACTTTCCCAATTTGTATCAACCGATGGATGGTTTAAAAGGGTTGCCCAGTCTACAGTAGACAAATATTCATCAGCTTTTTTAAAGTCAACAATCCGCTTTTGTAAGGTAACAGTTTTAGATCTCGCTACAAAACAAAGTTGGAGATCTAGCTTTAAAGTTACATGATCAGATTTGCCGAATGGGTTTAAATAATTCAAATTTGCTAGTGAAGTATCATCAGACGTTAAAATCAGATCTAATGTAGACGGTCTTTGGTTCAGCCTATAACGGGTGGGTTCATTAACAAGTTGGTTCAAGTTGCTATTAACTAGCAGATCTATTAATAGCTGCGAAGATGGACTGAAATGTTGACTCATATTTAAAGGCCAAGCTATGTCTGGCATATTAAAGTCTCCGAATACAAAAAATTTATTGTGAGTAAAGGCAAGTTGCGACAGAGAACTGAATAAGTTATTATCATCAGCAAGCAGCACTGGTCTCGGAGGGCGATAAACACATCCCAGGACAAAAGTAACATTTTTATCAGATACTTTCAAAAAAAGTGAATCAATGCCGAAAGTATTAACATTTATAGGAGTTACCGAAAATTCTGATAAAATCTGGTCAGAAACATATATACATACACCCCCTCCTAATCTATTAATTCGATCACTTCTGAAAAGAGTGAAATTCGGCACAGAGACGAAGCTGTCAGGTATACTAGGAGATAACCACGTTTCTGCCAACAAAACAAATGAAGGATTGTTGCAAGAGATAAACGCAATTAATTCGTCATATTTGGCGAGAAGAGAAGCAATATTCGAGTACACAAGAGAACTAACAAAGTAATTACAGTTATTTTTATTATTGAATTGAAGCATTTTGTTGCGAAAGATCAATATCTGTCAAGGGAACGTCAGAAATGTCAATATTTCGTAGTTTACCGCAAATTTTCTTTAACCTTTTCTGAATTTTCTTACAACGATTCTTTATGCTTTTGTGCTGAACAATAGGAAATATATCAAACAGCATATCTATTATACCTTGCACGTCAGTTGTGTATTTATGAGCCAGTTTCAACAGATCAACTTCTCCAGTTGCTTTTTCTAGAAACTCAACCGTCTGCTCAAAATTGAGTGGGTACTGGGCATTCTCAAGCAGCTGTTTCGCTGGATGCAGTAAGTCAGAAACAGGGGTTAAACTTTCGGTGGAATCTGAAGGCTTAATCCTTTTCGTTGGTTGCTCTTGCTGAGTATTTTCCGCATGTGATCCAAGTGATAAGTCCAAGGGATTTTGTTCAGTTAAACTGTCGTCCTGTGTAGGGCGCTTAGTTCCCACTTCTGGTGAAGTTGCTGTCTGACTACCGTTACTAGGACTCTCTATAATAATGTTGGTAATGCCGGTATCATTGGGGGAAGACGCTGTAATGGCACCCGGACAGTCGTTTGCCAGATGTCCAGTCAATCTGCATTTGAAACAAATGTTGTCATAGCTCATGAAAATTCGGTAGTTCGTTTCGTCGTACTTTATAACAAGTGAAGACGGAAGATCTATTAACTCGTTAGGTTGGACATAAATCTGTCGACGAAAACTTAAAACATGTTTGTATTCATCGTTTTGTATACTTGCTCTAAGAAATGACATGGGGGAAACCGAAACAAAACCTAATTGCTTGACAACCTCTTCTATAATGCTATGGGGAATAGACGGACAGACATTAGAAAAAATAATACGCTTTGCAGGATTAAGCAAACGACGTACATTTACTTCAGTACCGTTGACTTTAATAGTAGAATATTCTGAAACAATTTGATCTACATAGGATTTATGACTCAGATAAATGCATATACGATCGTTTGACATTCGCGACGCGAAAATAACATTTTTTGATGTAACTATATCACCTATAGCTACAACATATTGTGTATTGTTGTTTTGAAAAAATAAAATTTATGCAAACAAATTTTATAATCGATCTTAAAAACGTGAAATTCTGTTGGGACAGTAACCTTGATTTAACAGTTGCACGACAGTAATTAACCTTAATTTATTGACTTCCTGCAAACAATGGATGACGTTATTTCAAGAAAGCTAATATACATAAGTTTTTATAAAAAAAAATACTCCAGCAGATGCAGTGTTGGTTGTGTGGTGGCAAGATTTTATTTTTAGAAGTCATCACACAAGTTTTGTCAAAATAATGCGATGTTATGTAATAATAACTTGTCTTGTACAGGACATAGGCGTATAGTTTGCTCAACAAAAGGATGAAACTGTCTCATCAACTTTAAGTTCACATCAATTGCCTTGGGATATAAAGTTTTACGTTATTTTATTTTATTAATTAAAATTTACAAAAATTTTTGAGAAACAGTGAAAATTCTAAGAAATAAATATTGCAAATTAATAGTTTTTTCGTTACGGGTGGAATGAAGACCTAGTTACCCAAAGTATTTTGGAAGACTTAATAATAATAATAATAATAATAATAATAATAATTTATTTATCCAGCAGACCAGTTGGTCCAGAAGAGGATAGAAATTTTACAACAATGTATAAAAGAAAAGATACAAAAATTTAAATACTGAATATTAAATAAGAGATTTAAATAATTCAAAAAATCAAACTTACATGAAATGACACATATACAATTACACTTATAACTAAGGTATACATAAGATGTGCTGTTTGCAATTTTTTATAAATGCATCCATATTCTGAGTGAAAATGTCCAAGTCTTTATGTTTCTTACTAGTACGATTATAAATGGTAAACATATTAAAAAGCGGCGAGTACATGTGTTGGTTAGTTTTAGGTATTTCACAAGAAAATGTTTCTAATTCTCGTAAATTCATTCGCGGTACATTTAAGTTAATATATTTCAACATTGAAGGCGAATTTATTAAGCCATTTACAATTTTGTAAAGAAATATAAGTGCTGAAAAATTGCGTCTTAATTCTAATGAATGCGTATTGAATTCTACCAACAGACGGTCCTGAGGGTAGCCTTGCACAGGGTAAGCATGGTATTTCTTAAAATATAGATACTTGCAGAATTTACGTTGAACATTCTCTATTTCAGCAATATGGACATTATAGAATGGCGTCCAGATAGTGGAACAGTACTCTAGTTTTGTTCGTACGAATGCGTTATAAAGAGTCATTAAACACTCTAAGTTTTGGAAGCTGGACGTATTTCTTTTAATAAAACCTAACGCCTAAGTCCCTGATTTCCTTACAACGTTTTAATTGAATTCCCTTAACCGTATAATCATAAACTATAATATTGTCTTTACGAGAGAAAGTCATACAATAACATTTTAGAATATTGATTTTTAATTTATTATCATCAATATATACTGTAAACTTGTTCACATCCTCTTGCATTTTGTCACAGTCCTTTATGTCTCGAATAATTCTTGCAATTTTTATGTCATCAGCATACATAAAAACCTTACCATCAATACGTTGCACCACATCATTGATAAAAAGATTGAACAATGTTGGACCTAAATTTGACCCTTGTAAAACACCAGATGATGTTAAAAACTGATTAGATTTACAGTTTTGTATTCTACGTACTGAACACGCTCGGATAGTAAGGATTTGAAAAGTGATACTAAGCCATTGCATAAACCGTAATGAGAAAGCTTGTTAATTAACAAATGATGATCTACAACGTCAAATGCTTTTGACAGGTCTGTGAAAATGACATCAACTTGGTAACCGCTATTTAATGCATTGGATACGTATTGAATGAATTCACATAAATTTGTGCTGGTAGATCTGTGTTTCATAAAACCGTGCTGTTCATTGACAATTAAAGATTCAGTATGACTATACAGTATATCTGATAAGATATAATCAACGATTTTGGCAAAATTATTTACAATAGCTACAGGTCGGTAATTTGTTATTTCTTGTTTAGATCCTGACTTAAAGACTGGCGTAACTTTTGCTAACTTCCAACAATTAGGATAAGTATAATTATTGATTACTAGGTTATACAAATAACACAATGGCTCACATAAACATGAAATAGTGTCTTTAACAAAGAATGCCGGTATGTAGTCTGGTCCAGCAGTAAGATTTGGTTTGAGACTTAAAAAAAGCGCGAAAGAGTATTCTCAATATGATGTACAAGTTAAAGATTATCTTAAATACAGTAGTTTAAGCGGCTAAAGAATTTTACATTAAAGTCGGAGTTTTACTATTGACACAACCATGCAGCCAAAACTAATAAAACATGTTTACTAACGTGCTAATGAGAATTTAGGTTTTATGAAATTTGGTTGCGTTGCACCGATATTTTGTTTTACTGTTTTATTTTACATGTATGAAGTGCATATAAAAGTTTTTATATTTTAACCAAACAATAATAACTGCTGGCGCCTAATATAATTTTATGGAATATATACCGATATACCTATTGCATGTAATGAAATGTTTATTCTCTTGTTTTAATAATAAAGTGTAGGTGACTATGCAGGTATTTCATTTCGATGTAATGATTAAATATAGAAAGCAGTGTATAATATGTAATATAATGCAATAGTAGATATGGTGAGCTTTAAAACTTTGTTGAAATATTTCCGATTCCACAACGTCTCTTTCAATTATCTCCACATTATGTATTGTATCAATGTTTAAGGGAGAATAATATTTTTTTGAAAAATTATTGCAGCTATATCGTTAAAGAAGTAAAACAATTATACTTAAACCCTACCGTAAATGTTTTACTTCTTTAAGAAAATTGTACTTACATTTATTCCAAGGTTCTATTATATATGCAGGCTGTCGTAGAATTTGCTTAGAGTTTTGTATTTTAAAGATAAAAATGACTTAAAAGACGAAGTCCCACTTAGAATCTAAAAGTTCTGTTACAATAAAACCATCAGTGTTTATCATCATAATCTGACGGTTTAATTGAGATATTCATTCACTCTGTTAAATGACAATTATTTCAGAAATGTTTACCTGAAGCAGAAAAAAACTACAATTATTGTACTGCAGTGCCACTCGAAAGTACTGGTTTAGACTTTGGACAAATAAATCATTTTCGAAAAATCTGAATTACTATGAAGTGTTTGATAAACATTATGTCATGGAGTAGGTATATTTCCTCTCACTCAAGTAAAGATTCCAGATTTAACACATTTTGTTCTAAAAGTATCATTGTCTAGACTACTAAAATATAAATCTTGAGTAGGCGAGCAGTGGATGAAGGAGGGATATTTTTTTTTTGTATTTGTGGTAAAAACTAACATTTGTTGTAATTTTTCTGATGCATATTTAAGAATATTTTTTTCTCTCTTCTCAAAAATGTAAAGTACAACTCACAGATTATCGTTATTAAACAATATGGAGAATAAGAAGCTTTTTATTAATTTATAACTACAAGAACACAACTAGCGAGTGAAAAATAATGTTTTGTCATTTACACATAATAGCATGCATTTGATGGTGATTTGATGACTTTTTCAATTGAACACAACTTTAGACTATATAGCAATATTAGCAATGACTATGGTCATATTTTGGAGCTGATATTCTCAAATATTCTTTGTACTGTTAACAAATCCAGTCATTCACTTTTCAGTGAAGATTACTTTCATCTCGATTTAGAATTTGAATTTGAAATGAAAAAGTGGTCTAAAACTATGTATTCTATGAATACTAGCGACGAAGTGCTTAACTTTAAAAAAGCAAATTTTCCACTTTTATATGAAATGCTGTCATCAGTAGATTGGTCGTTTCTCAACAATATAAATGATGTAAATCAAGGGTGTTCATTGTTTTACAAAGCACTTAAGGATATATTTAATCTTACTGACCCTAAGATACACCACAAGTACCTCAGGTGTTTTTGTTATCTACCATGGTTTGACGCACAAATAATTCAAGGTATTCGTATTACATCTTTAATGCTTAAAAAATACAAAAATTTACAACATCATGAAAAATGTTTTATGTAATTTAAAGTACCCACACTAGGTGCAATAGGTATAATGACTGTATGAAAAAAATACTTATCTTGATATATTTCAAAGGTATGTGTTTAATATGGGGCTGAGGAGACACTTTTTAAATAACTTGTCCACTACGGGTTCGAACACCTCTAAAGACACTAACTATTGGTACACAATCCTTTAGACATTTGGGCACCTACAGTAGGCAATATTATTCTGAAAAAACATATGTTTATTTTTCACAATTCTGGTCACGTATTTTCAGTTTCGTCCCACTGTGTTATGGGAACATTAACCTTATCGCGGAATAATTCAAAATTGAGCTGTTTGCTTGATTTGTGTGCACGATAGCGTCAAAATTCAAAACCGGTGTTTAGTGACAGCAAATTGATGTTATCTGAACGTAGTTTAATATACTCTTTTTTTTTGCAAACACTGTCAAAGACCAAAACTTGCTCTTAAGTTCTTCAAGCATTCGGTATAGTTTTGTCTAGACGTAATATTTTGTCAGGGTTAACACACTTTAAGATACTTTCAGTGGTTGTTGTATTTTCATTACAAACTACTTTAAGTAAGTTTTTCAACTTGAATTCTGCATTGCAGCAAGATGTCGCTGTCAACTGCTCACGAAGCACGCTAGGAATGAATAATGAATTTGACTGTTTTTGTTTTCACCGTGTATTTCGTTAAACGACGGTTTTTGTGAAAACAGTAGCATAATTTGCAATTCATTTCTGCAGTGCTTTTACCACAAAGAGTACTCAGTCACGTTCATTCTGAACTTTATGACACTTTGGCCAGTGCAGTGCGCCGAGACCTTTACAATTTCATGGTTATTATTATTTCCCTAAGTCCAAGTTTTGCCGCATTAATATCTTACGATTATTAACAACTGTGTTAGAATTCGAACTACTGCAGAAATAATTTCTTTCCTACAGGATTACGTGTTTTATGCAGTAAGCGTGATTGTTAACAATTTTCGGAGTAGATGCATTATAGAACATGAAATATTCTGCGTCACTTCATTTTTTGTAATTGTGCATTTATTTTGTAATAAATTTCTTTCCTGTGAAATGTCCAATTTATTTTCATGTTAAAGATATATTGTAGACGAAAAGTAAAGCAAACCAAAACAATATATGTATATTGATTTTATTCGTGTTTTCTCAGTCCAGTAAAAAAAATTTTGTTATTTTTTTATAAATGTAGTTTTAAAAGACAAAATGTTTGTACATAGGTATTATAGTACTCAGCGACCAGAATATTAGTACATAATTATATAATTTAATAAGTGTCAATACCGCCTTTTAAAATGATAATCTTACGTCAGTATGTCAGATAAAAGAAAATTAAAACATTGATATAAAAATACATTTTTAAAAGTAATTTGGTATATCGGAATTTTTTACTTTCACTGTAAACGACATAGTGGAAGTTATGTGCTCTAGTATGGTCAATCACAAATTACTGTAGTAATCATGCGATTGTGCGTTACATTTTTAGTTGAAGTAAAACAAATATATACCTACAATTTTTAATCACTTGTATGGTAACAATACATAAATCCTTTAAAATGAACAAAAATTGTTGCAGAATAGTAAAAATTTACAAAACGTTATAAAGGAGCAAGCCTGAAACTTAAATTCAAGAATCGAACTTCTTATTGCTATATCGGTGCAATATAGGTTAGTTTATCATTTTTGAATCAATAGCGACATTACAATTAGTAAGTTTGGTAGTCTAATTTGAGCTAAATGATTCCTGGATTTCATTTCAAGTTTTCGAGGTTTTGAAAACAGTGGTTTATAGGTCACAATGAAATTTCTGTTTTATAGTTAAAAATCTGCAAAACTGAACAATTTAGTATATACAGGGTTATTCAGCTAAGTTGACCCATTTATGTTTTTAAAATAGGCAACCCAAAATACCGATTCCACCTGAATCTGGATTACAAAAAATGTGGCTAAAAAATGTCTTTCTGTTTTGTGGGGTTATTTAAAATCTAAGGTAAATAGAAATGGACAATATCATCTCAGATACCACTTAACAGGCAATACCAAGTGTTTCACACGTGCGGTACATGCCGAATAGTTGCTAGATGGCAGTTTGAACATTCACGATATTTAATAAAACACATATAAAGTGATAGGCGGCACGCTTCCATGACCTACTTCTACGCTATTATTATTTATAGAAACCCTGTAGAAGTAATAGTAAAATGTAACAGCTTTCTCAAAAGATCATCAGGGTACGTTCACATATCTAGAAAGCTATATATTTACGTACATTTTAAAACGAGCCAACCAAGTTACATGCAAACCTTAGGTTCTTGAAGAATCAGAGTCGTTAATTCTGTAGGCTTTCATTAGGGAGATATAGTGACCGATGGGTTCCATTTTGTCGCAAACAGTGCGTACTTATTACCTAGGCGAATGACTGGGTTGAAATAGGAATTTCCTGGACCAGGGTCCGTTGGACGCTGGATTACACTCACGCGTCACCGCTTTGTTTTACGGAAACTCTCCGTTTATACCGCCAAAACATAAATAACTCAATGAAAGTAGATTGCAGTTTCGACCTTCTTAGGCCTCATAAGTAGGTACAGATATTCAATGATATTTCTACATATCACTATTCATTGAGTCTGTTTGCTTTAGCATGTATAAATTCTTTCGAATAATACACAATTATTAAAATATGTTGTACCTACTGATGAAACCTGAGGAAATCGAAATTACAACCTACAGATTTTGATTGAGTTGTCTAATTTTTAAATAAATTTTGATTCAGAAATATTCTCTAACATACATTAGTTGTGATTTCCAGGTACGGGAACTTCTGCCTAATAAATTCAGATGAATTTTCGTTTTTAATTTTGGAGATGGTGATTAATGGATTGAAATTCTATTATTATATTTGTTTTACATCAAAATGATAAAGTTTCATTTTAATTGAAAGTAATTTTGAAACGTTGGTAAAGTCTGTGTAGGTTGCCAAGAAATTTTAGAGGTTTCGCACGAACTAGACTCTCTGGTGTACGTATTTAGAATGACTGTAACTGTAAGTTTCTAATAGTGAGATAGTCTGCTATTTTTTTGGGGTGATTTTTGTATTCAAAATTTAACATGCGTAAACATAGTGAGTATAATATAATTAAAAGAGACAATGCAAGTTAAAATAAATAATTAAAATAAAGATGTAATTATATTTGGAAAATTACAATGGTTGTTAGTATGTGTTATTTTCAAGCAGTTGGCGATCTTGCAATTTTTTAAATTGTCCATGAAGTGTGATTTAATTCTAGACCGGTTTTCCAAAGAATAAAATATACAACTGGCTGGTAATCTTACAAGTAATTCTAGCGCACGAAATAATTCCAGTTAGTAAGTTTATCTTTTTAAGTTCTAAAAGTCATTCTACATTGGAAAAGCAACTTCGGTTTTCATTACATCGAGAAAATCAAAGTGAATAAAATAACGTATTACAAAGAAAAATTGGTTCCGTAAAAAATGTATAATTTAGGTTGAGAGAGCATGTGAGTTTTCTCACTCATCTATATTTAGGTTTAAATGAAATCAACATTAATTTTTGAATCGACTTGGTAAACTTCACTGGATTATACCTTTTAAATCTAAGGCTGAAACATTTTGATTTAAGTATGTCATAAGGTACATATGTATATGTGATAATTTTAGATGTTATATAGTCCTTTCATTCACCGCAGTCAGCCTTTTGTTAGAAATGTCGACACTACCTCTAACACACTAGTTTTATCAAGTTTTGGCGGCCTGCCATTTATTCTCCACGTGGAACAACCGTCATTGAATTCTAAAATATCTGATGGCCCAATAAATTACAATTGTCTGAAAATGAGCAATTGTAAAATTCGTTGACTTAGAATGGGGAATCGATGAACGCGCAACAGGATGACCGTCTGTGAACCAACATTCGACTTGCCAAATGCTTGAGGGCGTCGTATTCGTGCAGCTTAATTTCATCAAATCTTAATATCTGCTACAACAGATATGAGATTATGGTTCCCTTTGGTGAATATTTTAATCAAGTATTAATTTCATTTCATGTTGTAATTAATCGGCATGTGACGTACACAGCTCGTATGGTTGCTATTTAAACTGCTGCAGAGAAGACGAGATTTTGTGTCGGTGGTGCTTTTGGTTGGGGGTTACGTTCAAGCAGTCACCGTTCCAATTTATCGTGCGATTTTCGCTTTCATACAATCAAGCTCTCAAGAAAGCTAGCCTCGCTTGAAAGATATTCAGCAGTAATAAATTCATATTAAATATGAAACAGGAGGATGAAGAGAAGAACGTTGAGAAATATTCAACCCCAATAATTTGTCGTTGGAATGTGGCCGTATTATCTTTTGCAAATATAAAATTACTTACGCTGCGTTGTCTCTAATAATAAGTAGATTCCAGTCAAATGGTAACACCAGAAAATTGGAAAAAAATGGTTTGTTAATTTTAAAGACCATATTTGAATTTTACGTAATAATATTTTTTTTTGATCGAAATCCGCTGATTCTATTTTCCGAAAATTTTAGCAATACAATATTGTTATTATTAGTATTATATTGCGTCTATATAAATCGATGTAACGTGTGGGCTGCAGAATTTGTCTTCAGAGGTCAAAGCAGATAAACATTGCCGTCATGTCTCAGCACAACTCAGGAGTAACAGTCACTCTTGAATCAAATTGTCAGATTGGTCATCCTCATTAAATAATGGCTTTCGTTTTGGACGAAAATAAAGGCAATATTTGGTTGAAATTTATTTAAGAAATTGCAGAATAATCAATGGTGCTTGGATTTATTCTGTAAGAGATGCGTACGAAGATTTTCTTGAAGAATTTTTGAAAGAAGCAAAGTAGCCAGTTGCCTGATGAATTACAATACTTCCTTAGCTTACGTTCAGGAAGTAAAAAGGTCAAAGAGAGCCAGACTGAATATTCACACGGTTTTTACAACAATAACGTGGCAGTAAGAATGTAATGTTAAGTTTGATCCCTCCAGTGCACGAGATTGGAGAGTGATCTACTAAGGTTATGATTATGAATTGCTAGTATCAAACACTAAAAGTTTTTAGGAATCTAATTTAAGCTTAAATCATCATGCTAGTTTTTATATTTGTAGTTTCAGCGTATTAACGTCTTTGGAACTTGAAAACACTTATTTTATATAGTTAGCATTTATATACTTATTTCTAAATTTTTCTGAAATCATCACAGATTGGAACTCTTACTTCAGGGTATAGAGTTGTATTCGAGGTAAAAGTAACTATACTTTAACATTTCTAAAATTTTACGTGCAATTTTATTGCCAAGACGGATACTGTATGAGCTGAAACATTTTTCTTTAACGCATTTTTTCATTTTGCCAAGTGACTCTGGCCAAGGCGACTTATTTTTATTGTGGAGTACTAGAAAACAGAAAATTTTATTATTTTTAGTTTTGTTATTGCTTTTTCAAAACTTGCAAGTAATGTTAGTGAAGTATGTTTTATGCGTCACTGACTGATCCAACATTTTCAGTTGATCTAGGAGTTTGACACAATAAGGACCGATCAATCCTAAATTTGCAATCACTATTAAGATGATAGACATAACTTGCAGTGACCAAGTTTATGATTTGGAAATATGTATTCGAATTAATAGATAAGTACATTGGCAAAAACGTGACCATGCCAACAAATTACATGGAATTTTCGTTTAATTTATTAATTTTTATGGTTAATTGATGAAATAATGACTGATTATGTAATTGAATTTTAAATAATTGCGAGCATGGTAATGATTTATTTATAATATTTTGGAAAAACTGCATGGTAGGTAGAATCAGAATCAGCAGAAAATATTGTGTATTTTCATTTCTGATGATTACAAACAGTTTTATTTTGTAAACTAGTGTATTAAAATTTTTTTGATGCAGTCTTAAAAAGATAACCTATTACTTAAACATAAAAAGTGTACTTTATTATTAGTAATTTATTTTTGGGAAGCATGCGGCAACTGCGTGTCAGGGTGATTCTTAAAGGTCGACTATTACATTGTTAATTTGGAAGCCAACTGCGATAAATTTGTTTTTGTTTGTTATAAACCTACAGTTGTTGTCACAAAAAAATGTGGAACACTATGACCCGTTTAGCTTGCTTATTCTTTTATTAACGTCAGTGCCAAAAAATACCGACGTCGTAATGCGCTCTAGTTTACTAAAAAAAAAATTTTTTTTTGCGTATACTATGGAGTATTAGCGGCACCATGGTTGACTTCCTTGTACGTGTTACACTCATTCATTATATTTATTTTGGTGCGGGGCTAACACTGGAATTTCTTAGCAGTTTTTTAGCTCTGATTTTTGACAATCACTTGTAAGTGTATAATGTTGACTTCGAATTCCTATTATGTCTCACTTATCAGTTCAAGAACATGTAGTATTTATAGTGAAAATTAAATAAAAAAAAGCATAATTTTAAGCACTATTGCGTGTGCAAAAAAGAAACGCCAACTTTTTCTCTCATTTGTTCCGCATAAAAATGTCTTGTAAATAATGTGGCAGTTCATTTTAAAAATAGAACGATTCAGGGGAATTTATGTTTATATACACATTACGTAACTGTTACGTATTGCGTGGGCGACCGCCTACAGTTTAAAACGTCACTCTAGTAATAAATAGTCGTCAATTTTCAGCACACCAGTGTGTAATTTTTTTCTCATTTAACAGACAGAGACAAACTAAGACACACGTGAATGACGTTTGCAGAATGATTCGAACTTTGGCCGGTATTCCGCCAGGAAATTGATACATATTTTCGTAGACGTTTTTTAAAATCCATGATTTTGCATATTTCATGGTTAATTGTATTTTTAACTGCCCTTGAATTTTTGATGATTTCACCTTTTAGGAGAATGTGTTTGCTTTCGTGCTTTACTTGGCCGTGGTCGTAAAGTTGACGATTTGTGAAGATCTTTAGTTCCAGAAACTTTAGGGAATATTTCATTGGATCAGACAGTGGACAGTGGAAAACTTTGATGTTTCAATTCTGTTGTGCGTGAGCCAAACTCTTGCTGCCTAAGCGCTATAAAGAGGTTTTTATCAAATTACGTTGCTTCTTGTTGGAAAACTTTCGGTTGCCATTTTTCTACGTGTTTTTGCTAAAACGTAAGGGTTTAGCTCTATATCTGATTAGCCGTTGTTTTTTTCTAGCAATCTTTCTTATCAGGAACAGAACTGCCGCATGTAAAGAAATTCATATAACTGGAAAACTTATATATGACCAGAGCTTGCAATGCTTTTAACCTGTATGCACAAAAAATGCTTGTATGTTTCTGCAAAAGTTCGCGCATGTTGGGCAGCGAACATTTAAAAAGAGACCGCAAGCCGACGTTTTTGTTTATAAATGTGCGCATAATTACTTGTTATAGGTATTACACAGTGTCGGTTATGAACTAAGCTGCACTATGCTGGCTTTTAATACTCTGACATTGTTAGAACGTTGTAAACAGTTTTCCTCAGAACTGAATTCTCTATCTGAATAGTTGTTATTTCGTTTATTTTTCAATATAATGTTATCAGAAAAATTGCTGTAATTGATTTTAAAGTTGTTAATATTAGTAAACAATTTAAATTAAACTACAAATCTCATTTAGATTACAGACATTAATGCTCTAGTGTTGGATTACCGCATTCATGTTGTGTACTTCTTACAAACATTTAATAGTATATTTTTTAACGAGCAAGAAGTCTATTATTACACGAGGGTGAAGAGTTTCCATTACATGCGAGTAAAAGACACTATTTTATCTACGACTAAATAAAAAATGTTGCTATTAAAAATTTATTTTTGCTTCCTGAGCGTAAACAAAGAAAATATTGTAATCGAGTCCGTCGACCGACTCTCTACTTTTACGTGTTCTCGATCTTTTATGGCCCTTAGAGTGCGAAGAAATAAGTCTACCGTTTCCGTCTGTCCGTCTGTCTGCCGTCCCGATGATTGTGTTTTACCCGAAGAACAAGATGGTTCTAAGTGATGTAGAAAATAAAATGAGGCAGCTTCTTCAACCGTCCTTGGTCATGATATATACCTGTTGAGCCCAAAGAAAAATTTGTAAATTCGAATGAATAGCAGTCTGGAGCAGCAAGTTAGTTTTAAAAGTGCTTTATAAATTTTAATTGACAAAGGGGGTAATTACAAGTTGGATTTGCGAAATCGCAAGTGCCGTTGCTATGGTAATTGCGATGACAGTTTTTGCGATTCGCGATTTGATTCGTTATCGCCATTGCTGTCATCGCATTTTCCATGGCAACGAGGACTTGCGAAATCGTAAATCCAACTTGAAATTGGCCCGAAACTTTGTAAACCATTATTTCATAGTAAGTTGATAACAATGTGAGTGGTTAGTTCGTACATTGAGAAGTACTGAAAAGGTGATCTTTTTGATATGCGTGTAATTTTATAAAGTAGTTTCATATTGATAAAACTGTGAGCCAAATTTTATATTTACATCTCTTAAATGTCGTTTGTATTAGTTTTTCAATATTAAGTGGATTCTCTTATTTTTGCGATGACACAAAATTGTAATTTAGGGCAATTTTTGTTAAATTTATAATGTTATTTCTTTTTTTATTGTCTTTGAAAATGGAAATCTTATTGTGTGTTATCACTGGTCTGGTTCTAGAGTAAAAGATAAATTTTCGCCAGGATTGTATTCTATTTGTTTGCCCTTACATTTGTGGTCATCAGGGGCGGCTCATGACTTGAAAAGTTGATGAGGCAAACACAAAACGCTCCAAAATATAAATAATGCAAGATTACTTAAATATTTTCTACTTAGTCAAATAAACAAATTTGTAAACTCATTTAACTGCCCACCAAGAACCAACGTGAAGGTGTAAGGAACTTTTGGAAGGAAAGATAGGAATGATAGGAGGATAGGACAAAAGGAAAGGGAAACGTGGTCAGAAAAAACTAATATAACTTCTAACAAAGAACAAAATTAAAATAAACTTTAAAGAAAACATACAGAAAAAAATCAAATACAACATAAAATAAATCTAATTTGATTTATAACAAAAAACAAAACGAAAAAAATATAAAATATAAATACTCTGGATTTATTTTAATTTTTTTTTATAGATCAATTAACGATTTACTCAAATCTGGAACTGGCCGTTTTAATTCCTTAACTACATACAATTTATCATCATACGTGAGAGTAGAAAAAACAGAACTGCCATTGTCATTTAACGTTAGTAGAGAAAAAATCCGATTTACTCGTAATCTTAAATAACGATTACCGAAATCAAATTATGACAAGTACAAAGCACTAATGCGACACACGCAAACGTAGGCACTTTTAAGACAAAATTCTGTTACCGAAATTTTGAATTAATTTATACACACACAAATTTGTGGCAAAACAATCAACGGCCTAATTTTGAATATTTCTGCCAATGCAGACTGCATTGTAATCGCACGTTCTCCGCGCGCAAATATTGTTGTCCACCTCTTTTGCAAGCACGGAAATGAGGCTAGCCTCAATTTTGTCTTTTTTCAACTCATACCGCTTATGAGTGTATTGCAGGTTGCTTGCCTATTAACGACATCATTTCTGGATCTGCTGTTGAGGCAAGCTTCGAGTCTGCCTCATTCGCGTCACAAAATACATGTTGTGTCGAATGTTGAAGCGCGCTGTTTAATTAAGGGAGCAACGAGTACCTACCGAGATAAAAATAAGAATATAATTTTCCATATTTGTTTTTAAAATTTTAGAAAAAAGACACAAATTATTGGCCGAAATGTGTCGGTAAAAAATAATAAAAATCCTAATAAGGCGTAAAATTCATTGGTGAGGCACTGCCTAACCTGCTTCATAGGACAAGCCGCCCCTGGTGGTCATCCCTTTCCAGTCGATACTTGAAAAAAGCGAAAAAACAGCTCGTAATAGTGAAAGTAACCCAAATACTGGAGCAATAGAGAGGAAAATTTCAAAGATTTAAAACAATTCTCATTTTTCGCTTGCACTGCACAGTTAGTACTACAACATCTCAATTAGAAGGTGAAAGTTGACGCTACCATTTCTTTTAACAATTTCAATTCTAAATTGGCATCTGCAAAAAATATCTTCTCTCTAAACGTCACGTAATTGGTCAGAACAGATACTTTTTCAGACTAACGTTGATCCCATTGTACTTTTTAAATCATTGTGTTATACATTTATATCATCATAGTACAATGAAACATATCCAGCATTTGCGAGTTGAGTTTCTTCTTTAGCAATTTTGTGATGACGTTATCAACATTTTTGCAAGGATACTGGTATACAGATATTGGATTGATGCAGTATAATACTAAAAATAACAGTCTTGTATTCCCAAAATTTTCAGGGAAAATGGGGTAAACCGTTCCTGATTTAATCAATAAAATAACTGACTCATTCACTAATTTTTTTTGAGCCACCTGTTTAAGCAAATCTAAAAAATATGAAAGCAATGATAAATCATAAGTAAAAATGCATCATATTTTGCAAATTTTGCGTAGAATTGTTGACAAAATAGTGAGTGACAAGAGAATCAAAATACTCTGCAGTACGAAAGTACTGCATAAAAAGCTGGACATAAACACTTCCGAATCAGGAGTAGAAGGAAAGAAGTGTAAAAAAGGCGTCGCAGTGAAAAGAAGTCAGAACCATAAGGAGGTATAATAAACGTAGACATATGAGAAATGACGACCAACGTTGTACAACAGAGCAGATACAGGGAGGGGAAAGGAACGTAAAATCGTAGAAATCTTCTGTTGAAGAGAATAGAAACGGTTTATCGCAACCAAGGTACGAGTAGTAGGTACGAATGAAATAAATTATAGTTGCCATCAGCGGAAATTTTACGATCCACGTGCATGACTTTAGTTGTTCCAAACCTAATGCAAACAAATTCATCTCATTAAATTGCATAATTTAATAATTTAGGGTATAAATTAATGCTTACCTAATTAAAAGCAATTAAAACATTGGAAACTGACGTTGCGTCACAAGATATAAATTTTTTAGTGTTGTCTTATTAATTAGGTGCTGCTAGATGTACGACCACGATATTGAGGAGCAAAAGCATTTCTCTGGCACTTTTTCAGCCCTCCTGTATGATGGATGATGGAGGTATATATATATATATATATAAAAATTTAAATAAAAAATTTTAGAAACCCCCGAAGCAAAAAAAATCTACCCTTAAAGACTCTAAAATAAGACCGATTTCAAATAATTTTTCATTTCAAGCGTTGGGGACCGCCTAGGTAGGTAACCTATCTTAATAGTATATTATACGCCAAGGTAGTGAAGACAATCATTATTCATTATCGTTAAGGCTGGTTTATAGCTATTCCGCATATGCAAACGGGCGCGGATGACGCAACGGAAGAAAGTTCAACATCAGGTTTTTGGTAACATGCATTCATAACAACAACTCCGCATCCGGAAGCGGATCCGTAACCGACCCAAGTTCTTGTGGTGTTTACGTTCGACCAATACGGGTGGCTATTGTGCCGAAAGGATCCGAATCAAATTGTCATTAGCTGATTATGATTATGTGCAGCAAGCGACGTAACCAAGTGACAGAGCAGAAACTGCAAATAATACTTATTAATCAGACATTTTAGAGGTTCATTTTTTGTATGGGGGTGATGCATTTAACTGATTATCCGATATTCGCGTCCTATTTTCACATTTTTGTGGATGCAACTGAATTCATTTGAAGGAAGGGAGAGAACTTGAGACGACAGGGTCCAGGTTAAACACTCCTTTATAAGTAGGGATCGCCATTACGTGTTATGACAGTATGTGATGGAATAACTTTTAGTTCTAATAAGTCTTTACGGTACACGTTCACCAAACATGATTGGCGATTCTTGAAAAGTTGCACAAACTTTAAAATGTAATAAAACCTATGTAATTCAGGTGTGCTGGTAATAAATAAGTAAGTGGTAAAGATGTGCTTAATACATTTATGAGTTGTTGAGAACTGTGATGACAATTACAAACTTAGGGGAACTGTGTTTTCCAGTCGTGCGGTTTAATACATTTACGAGAACAATGACAAGCGTTAACGTAACTCTAAATATCGCTTACGAAATGAAATTCTCCACACATTAAGGCAACAGCTGCACGAATCCACCCCATACATCTAATACGTACGTAACAAAGGGCGTCCTTACAAGTCGTACCGGAAGATTCATGGCGCCATCTTAAGGTATCGTTTTGTGTGTGCATCAAGAGCAACAAGGAGTTTCCGACTGCGGTGACGTACTTCCGCCCTATATGGGATTCTACAACCCAATAGTAAATTAAACAATTGATTAAATGTTTGTCTATCTGTCTAGAAGGGAAGACATAAGCGTTGATTGCCAACTGAGATAATTAGTTGCTCCGGCTGCTTCTACCTTGCGGTATTGTTATCCTTGGACGGTTTGCTTATTGGACCGTAATTTATTGCAGGGCATCGATTGTTTTCAAGCTTGTCAACACCTTTTGCTTTATACCTTTGTGATGAGGACTTGCCGAATGTTTAATTAAAGATTATTTTGGATAAATGAAAATTAATGTATTTGATGTTCTCTCGACTTACTTCTTCACTACATTCTGCTGTTATAATTAAAAACTTGGACAAAACTTCCAAGCAATAAAGTAAGACGCACTTAAAACTTTGCCGACGTAGCACTTGTAGAGTTACATTCAATTTCCTGCAGTTCTTATTTCTCTCAAATTTTAGTAATTGAATTGATTACAAGCGTCTTAATTTTTCTCGAAAAGTATTTTGTGAAAAAGTAATGTAATTATTTTTAATTATGGAAAGCTAACGAGAAAAAATAGAATGACTAATCTAAGATTTTGTTTTAATGCAACGTATCTGTTTGGATATGAGTTTCTGAGTAGAAAATATCATCGGAAAATTTTCACGAAAATGATAAAAAAATAATACTAACATTTCATTGACATTCTAAACTTGCACCATTTATTTACACTCGTCTGTATCGAAGCTAAACATTGCCAAAAACACGCTATTATGTAGGAAATAGTCCAGTCATATGCTTTTATATTCTAGACAATGCAGTTACTATAATCAGTAGATATCACTGATTTTATCGCATGTAGTGAATTGCATAATATGCTTTATCTGAGCTTTTGCTACCGGCTGGTAATTATTCATGACCTACATAGTTAATTGATAGTCCTTGCCGCTCAAGCTAGGTTAGTGCTTCACGTAAATAGGAAACTTCAAACATTCTCACATAATTAATTAACGTTTTACATACTTGCCCACGTTAAAATTTATTTCTAAAACTACACAAAACATGGTTAATTCATATTGTCATGCGATTGCACTTATATCTGTGTAGCTACATGGATTTGATTTTACTCATTGTGATTTTGAGAAGTGTATTAAATATTATTATGATCGAATGACGAAATAAAAAAAAAGTGAAATGCTATTAACTATTCTTTTAATTAAATTCAATAATATTACATAAATTAATTAATATTAAAGCATTGTAATCGAGTCGGGTATACCTGGAGTACGACAAAATGGATCTCCCGTTTCCGTCTGTCTATCTGTCTGTCCGTCCGGGGTCTGCTTCGATTTTTTGTTAGACAAATAATCTCCGAAACTACTGAACTGATTGTGGTCAAATTTTATATGAATATCGTGATGGTAACGCTAACCAAACTGTGTCAAAGTATCCTCATCATATGCTTATACCGGATGACTGAAAGAAATTAATGAATTAGTCAATTTATGTTATTGAATAAATCAGGAACTGCGAAACCAAATTGTTTGAAATCTTGAAGATGTTTTAAAGTTAAGTATGGTAAATTTTTAATCAAAATGTAATTGTTTATTCCCCCAAAAAATTGATGACGTCATCTCAAACTTTTTCCTAGTAAATAGTGCAAAATATGATGAGTTTTTACTTTTGATTTATCATTGCGTTCATATTTTTTAGATTTGCGTATACAGGTGGCTTAAAACAATTAATGAATGTGTCAGTATACTTTATTGATTAAATGAGGAATGGCTCAATCGACTTTCGTGGCGACTTTGAAATACAACACTGTTATTATTAGTACATATAACACTGCACCAGTCAAAGTTGAAATACGTGTCCTTGCAAAAATGTTGACGACGTCATCATAAAATTTGGTAAAGTAAAAACTCATTTGAAACAAACGCTTACCACGCGTATTTACATTTATTTTAACATTACATACATATGTTTATTTCAAATTCTCATAGAAAAATAAAATTTGCAAAATCAAATTTTATATCTTTTCGAAAATACTGAATATATTTCATTGTACTTCAGGGGCGAGGGAATTTCTATCGAAACAATCTTGACCAATTTTTTTTCCAAAAATTCGACGTTCCAATAATATCTTGGTGAATTCATTTCGAATTTTTTTTTTACTTCGAGAGTGAATCACAAGACTCCATTGCTATTTTCAGTACACAAATTCAATTAGTCGTTTATTTTGTTTTGGAAGTCTCATTCATGCAGTGTATTTTATCACAAAATTGTTTTACTCGAACAACCGCACAAGGTTACTTTACTAATTTTTGGATGTTTCTTATTGAGTTTCATATCTATTTAAATAAAGTCATCGTCTTTTTAGATCATAACAGTTACTTCTTTCCAAACGTTGGTTAGTAAGCCACTATTTATTAGTACCTACATATTAGTATACATTATTAATTTTCCGTATTGTCTGCATGATATAGCAGCGTTGTGAAATTACATAAACTTGTGTTTTTATATTGATGTTTTGTGCAAACTAGGTAAAGCTTGAACCACATGAGAGTTAGAGTGAGTTGTCGTCGTTTGCAAGACATTCGATTCGTACAAATCCAATTATTTGTTTAATTATTATTATTTAAATTGCTTGTGTTGTAATTATTGGAGTTTTCTGCGTACCGTAGTACGAAACCGATTGATAGAGCCCTTTATCCCTGTAATGACCTCATCAACATTCGTCCCTGAATAGCTACAAATCAGAATGAAAATGTAATTCCTTATCGTTAAACGTTTTTAAGGACTGACGTTAAACGATACTTTTGACTTTTATAGAAGAATTACAATTACAGTTAACCTCATTCGGATTTTCTTGTATTAAAATATTTCTTTTTAAAACTTATAATCAAGTACTTAACAAAAATATTCTCGTTTCAAAATCGTGCATTTAATGGTGCTTTTTCTTATTACAGTGTAGTGTTAGCTATGTCTGCAATCACCCAGTGTATAGCCCAAGTTTCCTTGGTTTTGAACAGACTTAGATTCTAAATTTAGTAATTGTTTCTTAGTAGCATTCTGATTTTTAGGAAAAAAATGGAATGTTCTTAAATTTTTGAAAATTATAGACCCAATTCTGCTTTGTGGCGTTTGTTGAAGTCCTTAAACCGATAAGGTCCTCTTCTGGAATTTAATGGCTTAGTAGGTAGGCTTGTAACACACACAAGATTCCCTTATTACTATAAGAATCAATAGACAAGATCGACATCAGTGTTGAACACACTGTCACTATTCTTGTTTTTATAGGTATGTCTCAGCATAGGAAAAACTAAATTAAGAAAACGTTACTTCGGGCCTCAGTGACTATTCCATTATAATTTTTTGATTACGCTAGTTAGATACCGGCTGTAGAATCGATTTTACATGTAAACACAGAAACTTGAAAATATTGGCTCCCCAAATTATTTTAGAGAATAACATTACATATCAAAATTGTAGAAAATAAAAAAATTGTATCTAAATCTTTATCTATTTATTTTGTTGGAAAATAAATAAATATCTTTGGACCTATGAAAGCGAGCTTAGTTTGTGTCATATCAAATTAAATAAGCGATCTGAAAGTATAACGTTACAGTGTTTCCGAAGTCACGGTATGTTTTAAATATCAGTAATATATTGTCGTATGTACCTAATTAAAGGGGAAAAGACACATGAGCAAGACGGAATTTGGTTAATTTTTAACACCAAAAATACAACAAAAATATGTTATTAAAATTAATAATTAAAATACAAAATGTTTATTTATGGTAGGCTGTGATCAGCGCACGTCGGGCATTATAGTCTATATATTATCCCCACGTGGCTGATCACAGTCTACCCTAAATAAAAATGTTGTAGTATTCATAACCTCCCGAATATTTGCTTTTAAAGTAATATCTTAATTTAAAAGTTGGGATTCTCTTCTAATTGGATTTTTCAAATTTTTCTGTTCATAGGTGGTGCAAAATACACTCTTTTTGTTAAATAACACTCAAAAAGGAGTTAAATGGTGTTAAATTCGAACATTTTGCAGGGCAGGGAATGGTTAAATTTACAACATCCAGAGCGATGGTTTCTAAGTCGTGGTCAGAATATTCCAAAACTTACAGTCCATAATAATTTTTGACCTGGAAAGTATAAAGTTACAAAACCAACATGGTTCAGGTTCATTTCCTCTCATTTTTCATTTTTCGTATTGTTCGTGTTAACAATTTCAAAGTTGTAATTAATTCAAAATTTCCGTTTTTTTGGATTATTGTTTTACAAGTATCTGTTGTAAGCTTTTTGTTTGGGCAAATGTTAATGCCACCCTGAAAAGTCAACAAAATTAATGTATTGTTATGCCACAAGCTTGTATAAGATTTTGAATGAAGCTGAGTTTATGATCTTCGTAATCTAATTAATAATAATCAAAGACTGGAAAAAATGGAAACTTTTCAGACAACGAAAACAATTTCTTGTTATATAAAGGGCAAAAGTAATAGAGCGCAAGGTGTGAAGTTTGTCTTTCGTCACGCAGCAAACGCAAACAATATCACACAGCCTTCACACACGTGTAGTAGTCTCCGTACATAATACGTTGTTTATTCGTTGCCTATAACCACAACAAAGTGTTACAAAAACTTTAATAAATATTAAAAGAAATTAGAAGAAGATTAAACGCAAACAGTAGTAAGCATATTTGCAAATACTTGATATTAATTTTATTTTTGAAACAAAAGGTAAAATGTTACCGGTATATGATCTACCGCGTTTAGAGAAGCATAAAATTGGTTTCTGAAAGATGCTTCAGACGGATTTTACTTACTATGAAAAGTATCTACGAATGTTACGAATTTGTTTAACTCAGCGTATTTGTGGTGTGTTCATGTAGATTATTCTATTACATCTTGAATTGCGCAAGGTGCCGATTTCGTAAATTAATCCAGGTAGACTAGACGATATACAAAATTTGGAAACGTTATTGATGGAGATAATTACTGAAACGATAAATAACATATAGCGCAGATTCGTTGTTAGTGAAGAATAACTAAAATTTTGCAGAAATTATTCAATCATTGATTCAACAGCTGTAGAAAATCGTCTTCTTTTTGGTTGATACCGAAGTATACTCACTCAGTTTGTGGGGTAAATATTCCCTTGAAGTAATCACTTTTCTTAACCTAAACTGGGAGGAAATTTGTCGAAAATATTAATAATTAGTAATTAGAAGTAGAAAGCTGCATGCGTGAGTAAGGTAGATAAATAACAGAATTAGTTAATAGACTGTTGGCAATTTTTCATTTGTGACCCGTAGAGTAAAAAATATTGAATAAAATACTATTATATTTATTAACAAAAGACTATTTGGTACTGTACCTATATTGGAAATAATTAAAGCCAGAACTGAAGTTTGGTGAAGATTTAGCATGACCTTCATTTCGATCGATAACCGCACGCATATAATATATTGTGTTAAATTTAACAATTTCTTTCTTAGTAACCTAAATCTACAGGACTAATTACACAGCGATTATGTACAAAATAATTTCGGTGCAACTCATCTGGATTTTCGCGTCATTCGCTGGATTCGACTCGTTGACTTCCGCAGTCGAGGTCTTTCTGGATTGCCCATCGCGACTTCCGCTTCCAGGCTTTACTTTAGCGAACGCCCCCTGGCTGCCATCACCGACGAGTCATCATCGCCGTACATACTACAACCCATAGGCGTCGTACCGGGGCGGCGTATGGGTTTCTGTTAGGTATCCAAATACAATTTGTTGAAGGAGTGGTGATGGAGTACAAGTGTAATAGAGTACCGTATCTTGGGTCTTTTCGATGATATGTTTTCAGTAATTTTTTATGTTGATTATTTGATCTTGGATCTCATTCATTTTCGGCGTACAGACAGGATTATTATTGTTAGTATTATCATTATTAATGTATACATGGAAACTATATACACTTTAACGTTAATCACAATTTTTTTTTAGTAGAAAAATAAAGCGATAATGTAAGAGTAGAAGAAATTTACCAAGTCTATCATATAGATTTAAAAAAATACTGAAATATTTTGCTATATCCAGGATTTACGTGAACTAGCAACTTTGCTGACGAGGAACGGCATCGAATTCTATTTCTCTTTTTGATCAAGTTAAAATCACGAATGAAACGAAATTTATATCTATGTTCAAATTGCAGAGATCAAAGTATCAATTCACAGCTAGCGATTAAGACTGGTGTAAGAAAAATATGATCTCCACGTACTCTTCTGTTTCTAAAACTGTCTACATCAAAAACTTCTAAACCATCTTCGTTATTGCTCCATATGCTTATTATGTCGCTGCTTGCAATCACAATGCTAAATTGGTCCACAGTACTCGAGAAGAGATGGTAAATTTTTCCATAAAATTCAAAATAATTGACATGAAAATGCGATTGATAAAATACAGCTTTGCTTTGCCGCAAATATCCGGATATGTGTAGACCAACGAATTTAGAAGATGGTTTATTTTTTTAGGATTACGGCCCTATTCTTGACCAGTGGTGAGTCTCTAGAATTACTTATTTATGTATTTTTGTGTACAAATGATGGTTATTTCAGTTACTAACACAAACACGTTCCCGTGATTTCGGGTATTTTCGCACTATGAATTTTAGAAGTGTTTGTTTCGGAGGGTCAGGTTCTGCTTAGCCACAAATAAATAATGTGCTTCGGTGTAACTGCACTGAGGTGGTGTTTTATTTATATCATTATTACCACTGTTTTTTGGTAAACAAGCTATTTTTTTTTTGTACTCTTATTACCAGTTACTACTATTGGTAAAAGTATTATCCACAAATTTTAGCGTGTGTCATTTTGGAAATTGTGCATTTTTCTGTAATAGCACATAAAGGCTGGAATTCAAAATAGTAAATACACTTTCTGTACAAAAACATTAATTGTGGTACAGACAGTAAACTGGTTAAATGAGAAAAATTCAATAAAAACTGAGAGCTAAGCATTTAATTTTTAAAATATATTTTGTTTAAAATAACGGTATTTTATTTTCGTTTTTATCGTTGTGCTAAAAATCATAAGAAAGAAAACTGGTGAATTAAGGGGACTATAATGATCTAAAGCCCTTTTCCGATAAAAACTATGTTGCAATATTTGCAACATATAGAGGTGGATTGTTTTGAAAATCGTACGACACGCATACAAACCAATAAGAGAATAGACTTTAGGACTGTTACCGCAGCAACCAAAAAATTTCCTGGAAATTTTTGTCGCCTTACTAACCTAACAGAAATTAATAAGTGGAAATTTTTTGACATAACCCGAATAGGGATAAAATTTATATTTCGTTTTAAGTATACTCATAGTCATATTTTTAAAAACGTAATATAATCTAATACGTAATGGTATTTCCAACAACAAACAAATATTAGCAAAGTAAACCACGGAATAGATAGATACACATTTTTTCTAGATGTACCATGTAAATATAACAGAAAAATGCTCCAAAAACTTGCAGTCCTCAGTAAAGGAGTAAAATCTACGCAATTGAAATTTTTCACTGGTATTCAAAGCTACTTGCCAACAGTCTTTCATTCACTTTTGCAGCTGACTCTACAGGGCCACAGTAACGTCAGTGGTAGTCTTTATTGGATTTTCCTGGCATTTCTCTAAGTAATCGACACATTTACTTTGCGGTAAAAGTGTTGTCAAAATGTTTATTCTAAAGTTCACCAATTAGGCTGTCAGCAGCTTGTGTGATATTACGTTTAATGTTGGAAGTAGGAAGTGTCTGTCAGTCAAGAACTTTAAAATTAATTTTAGTCACAACTAAAAGGTTATCCCAACTGCTGGAATATCATTTTGATAACAGCGATGTGGATCGCATGTTTTCTGGTCAATACCCACGTCTAGTTTAGTAGTTGGTTCATAAATTGGTATAATTACTGCCCATTTTGAAACTAAGTTATAAACCCCACATTGTTATGGTTGCTTTTAGTAAATAAAAAAACTTTGTATACTTTAACAGTTTAGAAGTTAGACACGGGTATGAATTTATTATAGTTAAGTAACCCCTATGTTATGCATATCTTTCCCGTACATTAAATCATGGTTCTAAAAATAAATTTTTAATTAAAATCTGCACGTTTATTGAGTTAAATCAAACCACTAGTGATTGAGTTTCGGACTTTGAATTTTGTGCGCTTTTGCCAAAAAATGCATTATTTCACCGTAAATTCACAAACTCTCCTTCAAGAAAAAGAATTTCACTTTCATAATGAATATTTTATCAAAAACAGAACAGAATTTGATTGTATACTGTGATACTTTCTAGTCTCTACATTCGCAAATGTGTAGCACTATTCTAAAAATTAAATTATGCATGGCTGATATGATTTTTTGTTTTTCTTTAGTCCTGGATTCCATTATTCTAACCCAGTAAACATTTATTGACATGAACATCATTTTATCAATCCACCCTCGTATATGTTTAGTATTGATTTGAAAATGTAACAGATTGTACAAGTTTCTGTTTTTAAATCTGTTGCCAAGGCAGTTATAACCATATAACAATTATTCTAACTTGGTTGCCGTATTAGTCCTAGTCACAAAAGAACTAGAGTGTAAATTTTGCAGGAAATTGTTCTTTCGTTTAAATTATTTGACAATTCGATACTTAGATTAATGGGATTTAAATTTACCTTGCCACTCACATTTGTATGTTTCTGAATTATGACAAAAGATAATTTTGGGAAATGCCAGATATCATACTTAATGGTGACTAGTCTTGGAAATTTTGTTTTGGATGTAATTAATTACATCGTCCAACACGGAATGTGTAACTTTTTTTTGACGCCAGTTATATAAGTATGTCAAATAGTATGTCAAATATGGAGAAACAGAAAAGGAAAAAATTGGTCTAAAGAGTTTAGACAGTACTTCCCTCGCTGTCGGAAACTTGACGACTGCATGCCTATTGTGTTTTTTCTCATTACATTTTTGTAGTGGGAATTTAAAAAAAAATTGCGATGACGTCATCAACATTTTTGCAAGGACACGTATATCAGTTTGGGATAGATGTAGTGTAATACTAAGAATAAAATTATTATATTCTCAAATTTTCGGGAAAATGAATTGGGTCGTTTTGAATATTGATTTGTAATTATCAATAAAATAACGAAACAATTTACTCACGTATACGTATCCCAGGCAGCTGAAAATCGTGTATGTATAAACATTCTTAATTTAAGATGACAGGCGTAACAGCATACTTGAGAGTCAAACAGAGAAACTGTAAACAAAACGACCATCGGTTTTATTGCTTCGACTTCCGCTTATTATATAAAACATTGGGTTTTATTTTAATTCTTGACGGTGAAATTCACAATTGGTTGATTATAAACATGTCTATTTCACATTCGCGGAACCAAGTGAACGCATAAAACAAATGCAGGTCTGTAATGTTAAAGTCGATGTAAATAAGCATGCTACCCTTATGTTTCAACCGAGTTTTTCCTTTAACAAATTTTTTGTCTACCAAATTGGGTTGGTTGGGGTGTAATACTAATAATAAGTGTTGCCTTTAATTTAATCAATAAAATAAATTGACTTCATTAATTTTTTTGAACCATCTCTTAAGAAAATCTAAAAAATATGAATGGAATGATAAATCACAAGTACAAACTCATCATATTTTTTGCATTTTAGATAGGATTTATTCAGCAAAATTTAAGGGTGACGTCATCAATTTTTTTAGGAGGGATGAACAAATACATTTTGAACAAAAGTTTACCATGCTTATAATAACTTTAGAATATTCCCAAGATTTCAAAGCATTGGGTTTTGTAATTCCTGATTAAATCGATAAAATAAATTCACGCCTTCATTAATTTTTTTGAGTCACCCTGCATATGCAAATCCAAAAATATGAATGGAATGATAAATCACAAGTACAGACTCATCATATTTTGTACATTTTAGATACGATTTATTCGGCAAACTTTTGAGCTGACGTCATCAGTTTTTTGTAGAAGATAACCAAATATATTTTGACTAAAAATTTATTATGCTCTTTACAACCTTAAAACATCTGCAAGATTTCAAAGCATTCGGTTTTGTAGTTCCTGATTAAATCAATAAAATAAATTTACGCATTCATTAATTTTTTTGAGTCACCCTGTTTATGCAAATCGAAAAAATTTGGATGGAATGACAAATTACAAGAAGAGACTCACCATATTTTGTACATTTTAGACAGGATTTATTCAGCAAAATTTTGTGGTGACGTCATAAATTTTTTAGGGGCGACGACCAAATACGTTTTGATCAAAAATTTACCATGCTTATGATAATTTTAAAATATCTTCAAGATTTCGAAGCATTCGGTTTTGTAGTTCCTGAGTAAATCAGTAAAATAAATTTACGCTTTCATTTATTTTCTTGAATCACCCTGTATATGCAAATCCAAAAAATATGAATGGAGTGATAGATCACAAGTACAGACTGATCATATTTTGTGCATTTTAGATATGATTTATTCGGCAAATTTTCGAGCTGACGTCATCAAGTTTTTGGAGGGGATAAGCAAATATATTTTGACTAAACATTTATTATGCTCTTTATAACCTTAAAACATCTGCAAGATGTCAGAGCATTCCGTTTTGTAGTTCCTGATTAAATCAATAAAATATATTTGCGCATTCATTAATTTTTTTGAGTCACTCTGTATATGCAAATCCAAAAAATATGAATGGAGTGATAAATGACAAGTACAGGCTCATCATATTTTGTGCATTTTAGATATGATTTATTCGGCAAACTTTCGAGCTGAGGTCATCAAGTTTTTGGAGGGGATAAACAAATATATTTTGACTAAACATTTATTATGCTCTTTATGACCTTAAAACATCTGCAAGATTTCAGAGCATTCGGTTTTGTAGTTCCTGATTAAATCAATAAAATATATTTACGCATTCATTAATTTTTTTGAGTCACCCTGTATATGCAAATCCAAAAAATATGAATGGAGTGATAGATCACAAGTACAGACTCATCATATTTTGTACATTTTAGATATGATTTATTCCACAAACTTTTGAGCTGACGTCATCAAGTTTTTGGAGGGGATAAGCAAATATTTTTTGACTAAAGATTTATGATGCTCTTTATAGCCTTAAAACATCTGCAACATTTCAAAGCATTCTGGTTAGCAGATTAAAAATTAAATTTCAAAATGTTGTTTTATAATTTTGATTTTTTTTCCAAAAATCTGGACGTTTCGGGTGAAAAGTCGATTCAGAGTTGTAAACTACATGTGTAGGACTATGTTATTTTATACAATTGAAAACCCATTTACTATGTACAATTTTGAAGTGACGTCATCGCATTAGTGGTGGGGATGATTAGACAAATTTTGGTTAGCGTTTTACCATCTACATGATATTCTTAATATAAGTACAAAATTTCACAACAATCGGTCGAGTACTTTCGGAGATTATCTGTCTAATAAAAATCCGGGACAACAGACGGACAGACGGACGGACAGACGGACAGACGGACAGACGGACGGACAGACGGACAGACGGACGGACAGACGGACAGACGGACAGACGGACAGACGGACAGACAGACGGAAATGGGAGACCTATTTCTTCGTCTTCTAGGGGTCATGAAAGATCGAGAAAACGTAAAAGTAGAGAGTCGGCCGACGGACTCGATTACAATACTTCCTTTGCTTACGCTCGGGAAGTAAAAATTGAATAATATAATAATCATTTTCACCTTATTTCTTTTAGTTTCTGATCAAAACACTCAAGAATTTGTTTACAAAACAAATTCGGCCGAAAACTAAGTCGTAACTTGCCAAAATAAAGCACAATTTAAGTTATGTTAAAACGCAAAATTGTAGGTAACCCACTACAACACTAATTGTAAGTTCTAAGAGACGATCTACGTAATTTGGTGACGTAATGGACAGCGAAAGCTAGGTCAGAAATTTAAAAAATCACTCGGTCCTGTAGGCTATTGTATTATATTGATACCTCAGAAGATTACCTTATATTGCAGAGTGGCATTGAAAATATTGCAGACTGAGGTTTCAAAAATAATTTTACAAAGAAAAATATCATATTTTTTCTTTTTCACGAAGAATCTCTGATATTATTTTTGATTTCTCGCTTGTAGGTTTGTGGTACATTAAAGTTGTGTCTGCAGAATGGCAGCGTCTTGGGATACTATACAAATCTTTATTTAGATCTCGTTTTGAATATGCAAAGTTTGTATAGTCTCCAATTATATCATCCACATATATTAATGTCAATTGAAAAGGTTCAAAAGAAATTTTCAGATATCTAATTGACACTGTATAGGGTGATCTTTATCAAGCAGGAGACTTTTTTCACGTAAATTTCTGTATCAGTTGTCTAACAGTCCCTGTCGGAGATCAATACCCCATTTCTTATCCAAACTCCATCTTAAAGTCGCGGCATTTCACTGTCTAAAATATTAAATTGTGATTGAGACAGTAAATACAAAAATAAATATATTATTGTATTACACATCTCCCCAGTGTATCCCATATTTTGGATCCAAACAAAAAAGTTAAAATTTTTCTCATACAATATATCAACTTTTGACCTTTCCGGGATCTGCAGTACCCAAATAATTCTGGTTAGCTGTAGATAATAATATCTTACATACCATGTCATTCAGTGCTTGTAATTAAGTGCATAATCTGTTGGCCAATTTTATACAATAAGCAATAATAATTACTGTTGTGTGTAGATGACAAAACATTAATTAAAATTTATCTGATATTCGCATCAAAAATTGATGACGTCTCAAAATTTTAATATTGGTAGTTACTTCAGTTACGAAAATATCACTATATTTTACAAAAAAAAAAAAACACTTTTCTACAAACAAGCGATGATGGTCAGATTTAAATTCGTATGAATTATTATGACTTTTCTCAATCAGTTCGACAAAGAAATATCGCAGAAAAAAATGTATTAAAAAGATTAATTTTTTTTCGACTCTCTATTAATTTCCGGCTGTTTTACTACAGGATATCTATATAACGGGATTGAAGAAGTGATCAAGTTCTGTTGGAACAACTCACAGCAGTACCAGAATTGTTGTTAGCCGATTATCCACGTCGATTAGAATTTTTCGATTGGTTAGTGAATATGAATCACAATAGAGAATTGTCGCAGAAGCTAATTTTTAGTTAAGGAACGGTGGAAACATTGTTTTTGTTTTAAGATTTTTTGATAATCGCATAATTAGTCAAAATAGATATTGCTTAGCCCCGTCGCTCCTGTAATTTGACACCATGGGATTTCTTTGTCCTTATCGAAAAAACTATACCTTTCAAACACCTATTGTAAATCTGAATGACTTGCAACAAAGAATCTAACAAAAGTGCATGGAAATCCACAACAATCTTGTTATATTCGTAGAAATTTTGAGAGGTGATTTCTAAGATGTATTAATAATAATAATAATAATAATAATAATATATTCATTTTCCTACGGGATTACACCCAATTACAGGAAAAGTAGAATTGGAAACTGAACAAAATAAAAAAATTAACAAATACAAGAAAGTAAAACTAAAAAGAAAACAAAATTCTACCCAAAGAATGATTGCTTAACACAACGAACAATTTTGTTAATCGAGTCGAAATTTATATGTATTCAAGCATTTTCAACACCTTTTGTACAAAAACAAATAAACAATTATTTCCATGCATGTGTACTATTGGTTCCATTTTTTTATCCGCTTAACTTTTAAAAGATGTTGAAACAGATTCATTTTATTATACCAAAAAGTGAGGTTAGGTTGTACCATCAACTATCATCGTTTAAATTTTAGAATTCATAATGTGTGCAAAAAAGTAACGCCAACTTGATGACAACTCAACACCCGGGATATGCTTAACTTCCACTTTTATTTATCTGTGCGATTAACTCAGTTCAATACAATAATCAGTAAATCCAGATTTAGTCTTACAGTTAGCACTATAGTGGGTAAATTCTAAGATGAAGCAGTTACACATTCAACACCTCTACCGCCCGCAGAAAGTCGAAATCTTTGTATACGTAACTACTTTATTTTCTGTCGTGCTAGCTGCCTTGAACTGTAAACACTGTGGAACGAGTACTAGATTTCAATTATTGGAAACCGCATATTGACGTTTTCTCTTCAATTCTCGTTGAACGCAGCAAATTATTTTACCAACTACTCGTACTCGGTCTTAAAATTTATAACAGTATTGAAAAATATGTCTTCTGTTTATATCATAATGTTCTCAAAACAATAATCCACGGCAATTACTTATAATGAAAAGTTTAATTATCCAAACTCTGAGGATCAGCATAGTGGAATGTTTTTTAAGTTTTAGTTGCTTTCCTGTCGGAAGACATACTTCGTGTTTTAATTATTACAGAAATACATATTCATAATTTGTGTTTGAATATCTTTGTTTGATCTTCATGACTGCAGAAAATTAAATTCTCTCTTGGTTTTGTGGCAGTTTTGCAATATTGTTATAAGTAGTTAAAATTTTATTTGTGGCAGAATTATTTATTGCCTTTCTGCTGTGTAGCTCCTAAAATTTGGTCTGGAGAAATTTCAGACAGCTTCGTAAAAATAATAGGGGAAATAAAAAGCTACTGTTTAAGGGAAGGAAAGTTTTAATGAACTTGCGAAATGTAATATAAATATTTCAGGTGCCTACTAACTGCTGAGCACTGTTTTAAAATTCTAAACTTACGGTTATTTCAAGTTGTGCGTTTTTTGTTTAATTGGCTGAAATTTCCTGTTAAATAGTTTACTGTTTGTTTTCAGCGAGGAGCATCCACGCATTATGGAATTCATTTCGGTCCATTGCGAATAAAAGCTGTTAGCGGGAGCGGATTCGACATTAATTGCTTCTGAAACTCTGTATATTTACATTAAAAACTAGGAACTTTTACATCTTGCTGTATATTTGAATGTTATTAAAGTTCGGTAGAAATTCCGAGTTTTATACGTAGCGTTATCAAAGTTTTCCCCTTCTGGCGTCTGCGTTTTGTTGCATTTTTTCGGCGATTTAGTCCCAGGTGTTGGTAATACTAATACCAAAGGTAGTCGATGGTTCCCTTCTTGCTCGTACGTGACGTAATCGTGCACTTCGGGTCTCGCTCCAACGAACGCTGCTCCACAATGTAATTCCCATTGGAAATTTAATCTGGTATCGACTTGTTGACCTGGTGTTGGACCCAGCCTCGAATCTTATACAGTTGCAATGCAATTATATCTATGGATTTCCTTTCAATATTTTAGAGAAAAGAAAAGTAGTAGATTTTTTCTCGGTTTTCCTGTCTAACGTCGTTCGACTAATACATACATTATTCTATTTTATTTTTTCTCTAATGTTTTATATTATTTGCATTATTTGGAAGCTGCACAATAAATGAAATTCTGTATCGATGTTTTTAATACACCACGAAGCCTGTATTATACTAAGTGATATGTATCGTGAGTTATAATAATAGTTTGTGTTGATGAGGTGGGTACTTGTGAGTACTGCATGAGGAATTTTTTAAATACATTTTAATAAGTTAATAATTTTTAAAACAATTTGGTACCTAAACTCACAATAGTTTATGACAGTGATGTTCTCTTTTTTTTTCCTGCACACAAATAAGTGCCTATATAATCTTCCGCAAAACTCAAAAAACTGAGCCACATTAAGTTAAACAAGACTGCTTCAACACATAACACAACTGTGTACTTACATTGATATAGGTATGTGATATAATAACTGTTCTTTTAATTTTTTTTTTTTTTTGCTTTTTCGATACCACTGATGCTTAAAAGTAAATAAAATTAAAGGACTTTCCGCCATAATTAAAAAGTCAAGTTTTGGCTGAAGTCAATAGGTATTAGTTGAGTCGGGATCCTGTATACAAACATTTTTATATGAGGAACTTCTTTTTCTTGTTGCTGGGTAACTCTAACTTGCTAAGCTGTGGATTACACGATGCTATAAAACTTACCAAGATCACACATTTAACCATTATTTGTTTGCTCTTTAAACTGCATGCTCATCATAATGTAATGCCCTACTGAATATGCGACAGCGCATGCCTATAATAAAACTGCAAGAGAATAACATATTTCAGGTTTCTAATTTGGTAACAGCAGACGTCATTTTAATAGTCTGTAGATAAGATGAGCTCCACTTTAGTGCTCATTCCTAAGAATTTAACACTTGTAAGAGCTAAAAGTACGAATCAGACATATTTTGTATGTACCATGAAACAAAATACCTATATTTAGTTTTATTTCAATTAATTGAGAGCACATTAAAAGTAGACAAGTTTGCAACATTATTTATTAGTATATCTTACTTAATTTCAATTTGTCGTTTTAGAATCATTAAGCACATATCCATATACAGGTGTTTTTAAAATGCGTTACAAAAAAGAAGGTAGATACCGTTAAGAAAAAAAAGTTGTAATAACAGTTTTTTAGTTTTGAGATACAGTTGATTGAAAACATGTTCAAAATGCATGTACGCTACTGAGTTAAAAAAGCATTGTGTTACTAAGACATCCTAGCAGGTGCAATGTGAACATCCAAAATGAAAAAAATTAGGAATTAATATTCTTTGCGCAGTAACTCTAATGACACATCAAATTGACTTGGCAGCTTTTTCAAATGTCGAAATAACCGATATGCTTTTTATATCTCGATATGCGAGGATGGTTTAACCGAAACTCTCCGAGTAAGTGGATCGGAAAGAATGGACCGGTGTTGTGGTCGCCTTATTTCCTCGATCTCAGTCCATGTGACTTTTTTCTGTGGGGTTACATGAAACAGTTGTTGTATCAAACGCCGTGCAAGCGTTAACAGCAGAAGTTAAACACAGAAGGTAAATCTTCTCATTGTAATTACCGTTTTTTCTTGTCTTCCCTTTTTTGACAGCGTTCATCAGTTTTATTTTCTGTACTTTGGGAATATTTTCACTTCTTCGTACCAGTTTTCCGTCACTTATCAATACGTCATCTGCATCCTGTAGGGACCATACTTCCTGTATACGGTTGTAAGTGTTCTTTATGTTTCTTTTTTCACTCCATTATTTAAATTGTTATTGTGGTACTCTGATGTAACTTCTATTTACATATACTACGCTCATTAATGTAGCTGGTTACATAAATCCATACTTCATTTTCTAACCTAGTGGAACTTCATATTTCATGATTATGTAATTTTATGTGACTTACGCATTGTCATTTCAATTTTTGTACTGCAATACGTACATTATTCTCTGCAATCTGTCAGGGCATGGGTAATAAAAAGCTAATCGATATGATTAATCTAACACATTTTCAATGCATTCGACATAGTGAACTGAGTGTGAATAGATAAATTTGAAGTACTAAATAATGCTATCAGTTCAGTGAAAGTCTTGTGTCTTATGTAAAAAAACTACTTTTAAGTAATGTTTTTTAGAGAGAACTTCCACCGCTCCAGAAATACAATCAAATAATTCTAGTTTTTAGAAGAATTGCAAAATTTGTTGAAGTTGGTGGTGAATTTTGCAAAGTTTTGTTGTTTCATATTTAAGAAAGATAGTGAAAAACTAAGTGCTTCTAAAAGTGTCTATAGTCTTTTTCTTCGCACGAGAATTTTAAGTGTGAAAGGGTTAAACGTGACTTGAAGTTGATCCTCGAAACTAGAAACTATGAAACTCGGTTAACTGGAGGTGAATTTGAATTTGAAAGTTTGTATCTAAAATTATGTTCCTTTATAACGCATTTGATGGACTTTGGGTTGGTCTAACTGTGTGTGAAAGGAACAGTCACTTTATAAAATATGTTAGGAGATATGTCAAATGTGGCTCCAAGGGACTGATAACTATGTCAAGGGACTGACGAAACGCTGCAACTTTATTAAAAAACGAGTTACTTTATTACTTATTTGAATTGTTTTATTATCAATTTTAAGTAATTAAATAAAATTGCACCAAAATCTAAGTTTAATTAGATATTATTATTATACGTTATTTTTATTTTGATCAGTATCTTTTCTTCCATCTTTCATTGCTACAATAGAGGATTATTAAACTAATAAAAATTTCTTTTTAAAAGAAGGACAGCCTTCCAGATATTCGATATATTATTATTTTTGCAGTATTATATATAAAATCATACTTACTTGTATAAAAAATTAAAATAAAACCAAAAAAAAAAACTTAAACCCTCTTCAACCTTAAAGTTTAAACCTTTTTCAGTCTTAAATATTAAGATATAAATTATTTTCTCTGCAGTATACCAAAGTCGCACTTTCGTAGAAAAATAAAATAACGAAAACGAACTTTATACCATCTTCAGTCTTAAATATCAGGAAGTTGTGAATGGTTTAAATTATTATTTTTAGTCTTACAAACTTGGATCTTTATAAAAAATAAAAATAAAAACAAACTTAAATCTTCTTCATTATTAAAATTCTAACGAAAATATATCAGTTTTACCACTCAAGGGACTGACGACAAGAACTGATGAGTGATGAATTTCGGTAAAACGAAACGATTAAAAGCAGACATAGTTTTATTTGATTTTAATACAATTAAAGTCACACAAAAGACAAAAACACAAGGTAAATATTACCCACCAAAGCAAGGGACTGAAATTTTGACCATGCTCTCCACATAACCACGCCGCTAGTAATGAATAGAAAATTATTGACTCGCAACTAACCACTTTTTTTTAAACCCGAGCAATTTTAAATCACATATTTGAGAAGGAATCGATGACCGATCTTGTGTGCAATATTTTAACTAGAAAAATATTGTTATTTGTTTTTTTATATTGTAATTTTGATGATTCTTTACACTTCTCGAGTATCCTTAAATATATAGAACTTAAAAGTAACTGTGCAAACCTCATAGTTTCAAAAATATCAACATTCTAAAGTGAAAATATGTAGTGGCGGCAAGAATAGGGACTCACATTTTGGACAAGTAAGGATGAAAAAAAAAACTATATAATGTATAATAAATGTTATTATGTTTGTACGGTAATGGTTTCTTTGTATTTGTTATCATTAAGAATTATTTACTATATTTGTACGTAATTGTTGATTGGATTACATATGAACACAAGAGTTGCCCAAGTTTTATACAATTATCCATACAAACACAAAAAAATAGTGAACACACTGTATGTTTTGTGATGTAAGGGAAATCTTCAGTTTTTTTATACTCTTACTTTTTTAGATTTCTGTGATCATTGGATAAAATGTTATATTTGTTTGTCTGAGATGTGTTTTTTTTTTTTTGTTAATGTAGGTATCGTGAAAATAAGAGTAACTATTTTCACTCAGCAACTTTTCCGTCGGCTGACAACCGTGTAACTAGTCCGTTTGTATACTAAATCTTTCGTATGTTAAGCTAATGGTCAAATATTCTGTTTTCAATTATTTTTGTTTAATTTAGAAAATTATCTCGGACCGAAGATAATTACTTAGTAGTTTCAATTATATTGCCAAGTGTTATTTATAGAAGATACACTCTAAACAATTTAGATACGGCACATAATAGTTCGAACTGAAAATCCAAAGCGTTCTTGGCTGTCATTGATTTATCTCTTGGAACGATCCACTTGTAATTTCGTTATTATTATTAATTAGTCTGGTGGTTTAGCTAAAATCGTGTCGAGACTATAGAGATATAGTACAAGGTATTATTAGAAAATTGCATTGGCAGTGCTTCCAGACATTTGTTCCCATAATAATCACATATTTTAAGATTACAACATTATTGGCATTGAATGTAATAGGACTAATAGGACAACTTACGCAAATGTTTTTATAGTTTTACGATGGTTTTCTTTAAGTTTTAGAAACGGTGAATGGTGAAACCACTAGCGATAAGTCATATAATATTTTCCCCAGAGCCTCTAAAATATTTTCAAGAGTTGATCATTTCATGGCAAATATTTAATTTAAAAATGTCATTGTTTCGCGTGATGTTTGTTTAGTTGGTTAAACCCTGACGTGCTTTTTGATGGGATAATAAAATAAGTGAAGTAATGTTGGGTGCAGTTCTGTCGTGTATGTATTATCTCTAGAGTTGGTTACTCCCAGCAAATAATTTTCGAGTAAATTTACTTGCTTTAATTAATGTATGCGACGTGTCTTAGCATACTATATACTTGGAGAGTTCCTGAGGATATAGTAAAGTGTTGAATTCCCTGAAAGACAAGTCAGTGTGATTGTGGCACGTTTCTAGAATTGTTAACTCCTGTTGCAGATATTTAGTTGTTTAGCGTAAATTAAATTATATCATTTTCCCTAAAGTTTTAAACGTAGCTTTGGGTCTATGTTCGCTATAAGAATATCGTATATTAATATCCACCGCAAATTGTATTCGTTATCGTCTAATTTAACTGTCCTAAATGGGGCGAGCTGCTATTGCTTTTTGAGAATTCACAGGCAAGAGAGGATAAAGGTGTAGATGTAAAGATAACTCGAACCATTACGCAAGGAGAAACGTGCCAACTAGGGATCAAACACGTTTGCGGAATTCATGCAGCCAGTTCATTTTATTATTTCCAAAGACGAGAGGTGCCTCCAAAATCAGATTTATTTGCCGTAGATGTGTCTAGGATTGTTATTCTAGTAGGATTTTACAATAGACGTGTTATTATTTTACGCTGGATGCTAGCTACATTAATCACCTCTAGTCTCGATTGTTGTCGCATTTATATTATGAGGAAATACAGTGAAATCTAAAAGCAGTAACATAAATATTGTTATTTTAGTGTTGTATCATCTGTTTTTTACACCACATGAATGTTGTTGACATGGCCACACTCAGCTATCAACATTATAAGAATTATTGCTGTTATCCTGTCTCTGTTATTGAGATTTATAAGTAATTATAAACTTTTATTTCAGTTTTGAACCAGATTTGCTTTTAGTAAATACTTAGTCTAAACCTCCTTTGTTTTCATTGGCTAGACTCCACTTTTATAATATCTGATATTGCTGAACAATAGGTTAAAAAATCTAATTTAGAAGGAACTGCTTCAATTGTAATTATCGCCTGCACAATAGCACTTACTGAGTTAACAAAATTATGACCTCATAATATCGAGTTGAAAGTCAAAATGTAAGTAAATGTTTTTGTCTAGGTACCCGGTATTTCACGAATTCAATTTATACTGCTCATGTCTGACTTTTACTAACAGCTTAAAAGGATTAAAATGGAGTTTAGTACATACATCTATCAGTAAATTTTTATTGAGTATGTAGAATTCTTGTCATAAAAATCAAGGGTTTGTTACGTCGCATAATTTTTACAGCATTAGATATGCAACGGATATTTTTTCCCCAAAATTTCTGTTTGAGTTAAAGGCGGATTGACTACAGCGATAAAATTTGAATGACGTACACGAAGAAAAATAGTCTTTTCTAACTATGCAACAATGTTGGTATGTGCAAAAATTGTTTTAAAATTATTTAGACCAATTGTTCTTGCGTCCGAAACACAACGAGTGTTTAACCAATGATTTATTTAGTAATTTTCATTAAGCATGTTATTGTTACATTTTATTTTTCATTTGTATAATGGCTACAAACCTACATTGGCAACGTTACTCTGCTATAACGATTTCGGAAATTTTCACAGTTCCGTTTTATAGATGTTGTAGAATTCTAAAAAGCGCAAAATAGACCTGGGGCTTTTATATCCGAAACTACAAAATTCTAATTACATTGTGCAAACTACATTTCAACTTATTTCAAGTGATTAATAATTGTATTAATTGTGGTCAAAAATGTTGATGCTGGAACTGGAACATTTAGCGAAAATGTATCTACAAAAAAATAAATAAATAAATAAATAAATAAATAAATAAAAATATATTGCCTTTTCGTCAACTTAAACCGACGCATGTTGCTTGCTAAAAGTGAAACATAAATACACAGTTTAAACAATTTTAATGTGGAGCGTAATTGATGAATTTTATACTATTTCAAATAGCGTAAAATGCATGACAAAGAAAGTTCTGCTCTTGTTTGATCATGTATGTATTTGTGTTGAATAAAATTCTACGTACACCCACAAATAGAAACAAACAACGTTTTGCGAACTGAAAATTAAAATTGCAATCGTGTTAATTATTTTTGCAGTTCTTTCTTATCGTATAAAAATAAAAAATTCTGAAAATTAAAAAGTATAATAGCAGAAAGCATTTATAAAATCTTTAATCCGACTAATTTATCAAATTTACGTCACTACGTATTGATCACAGAGGCGCTACCACTAGGTTTCTGACTAAAATATTACCACATATTAAGTCACAACACTTCTAAGTATTTTATATGCTCCCTATTCATTTTAAATTATAACGACAAGAAAAATATCCCTCGTAGTACAGTAATCGTAATAAATAGAGTAATTACACGCTTAAAAATTGGACGTTACACGTAATTTGCAGTAAACACCAAAAAATATTTAATAGTACAAATTATGTATAATATTATGGTAATTCATGTGTCATGTAGTTCTAAAAATAAAAGTTCATAAACCGTACAATCGAACATTATTTTAATATTATAATTTTACGATACCTAACTAATTTTAAAGCTTTGCGGTGCTGATATTTAATGTTGTTTTCATTTTTTTTAATAGCGCAGTAGAATATCTAATTTTGATGAATGGCTAATTTTGTTTTTTGTTGTTTCACAATTCGTACAATACGAAAATGCAGAGTGCTCCAATTTTCTGACTGCTTCTGTCGTCTGTTGGCGATCTTTTTAGAGCGGTACTCCTCAAGATAAACGAATTGGGAAACCGACAGAACTCTAATTACAGTTTTTCTATTTGTTCCTTACTAAAAAATCCATTCTTTTATGAAAGAAGCTTTGTTTTAAATGAAGAAATAAAACAAAACATTTCAAATATACCAATATACTCTTTATTGTTAAGAAAATCTAATTAGTAAAATGATTTATTTTTAATGGCTTTGAGGCTATTTGAATTTTGAATGGTAAAATGGGTTTTCGGGCATCAAACATCATATGCTGATTATTTTATAACGAGATGTGAGTACAACGCTCAGAAGTGTTTGCTTGTTTCAAATGGTTTTCTTTTTTGTTTCAGTTGGATTTCCACTCCGACGAAGCCTCCACGGTAAGTTTATTTATTGTAAATGCGGTTATTTTATGTTCTGTTAAAAGGATTACGTGTTAGAATTACATACTAAATCTTATTCATGTGTTTAATGCTGTAAATACTCAGAATATAATTAGTCATGAAAAAAAATCTCATTGTAATCGTATTGTTAATGACATTAATAACGTACATCATTGAGATTTAAATATATAAATGATGGAATGTTCTCACTTTGTGCATATTCGTAATCGTTATTTCTGAAGATGAATAAGTTATAGTAATTAGCCATCAGATAATGCAACCACCTGATATAAACCCCGGCAAGATGAATAAGATACATATTTCATTGTGACTGGCGCTGCCCAAACGGGGATAATACATAATCAACATCCATCAAAATGGAAAATGTGCAAAATATATCATGAGCCTGCGAGTGTATAATGTGTGGCAAAAAAGTGTGGTACAAGTTCTATGAAAAATTAAGAATGCAGCATGACAAACACACGTAACACGTTTATACGTAAGATGATAAAAGTTGGTTTTACATCCAAATGTAAAATTTATAAAACAAAAATGATAATGACTGTTGGCGCTTCTAACACAAAGAGAAAAAATGTCCAGGGGTCCAAAAATTTAACAACTTGACTCTTTGTTTTTCCGAACCCGAGTTCTAATTCAGCCATTTGCATCTTATTATCATTAGAGTGGTCTTTTATTCCTAGTGAGAGTTTGAGCGATGTATGCATTTGTTCCGGAGAGGTCTCCCGTAACGATAGAGTGATAGAACATACTTTTATTACTTTAATTGTTATTGTTGTTTTAACACTGGGTGTAAAACTCCCACATTAATTTGTGGTGTGGGTCCTTGGGGCTCACTACACTCATGTGACTGCCGCCCTTGGTTGAGACTGTCAAACATAAAATATAACGCGGACGTTCAGTGACCAACCACGTATTACGGTAAAACGTGAATACGGCTTTTAGTGGTAACTTTAAAAACCATTTTATTTTGTGTTCAGCACATGTGAATACACGATACGAGTTCTTCTACATCGAACCTAACATTTTTGTTATTGCGAAAACTGTTTAACTTGATAGATCTTCTGCTCTAAAATTCTACAGTTTTATTTATCTTTTTGCTTTCCCAAGCATAGACAAGGGAATAGGGTGATTTTGACGAATGTCTGATTTCGTGTTTTCTTGACGTTTCTCAGCTTTTTCAATACGAAAATGTCTGCTGGTGATTTCATTATAGAGATACCTAATCTCTGAAACTACTCGATTGATTATTCTGAACATTTAGGTATACTTCAAGATTATTATTGTAAAAAACTAAAACACTGATCACATGGTATTGTGTATAATTTTAGCAAAAATTTGATGGTATCATCTCAAGTTTTGGTAAGTAAATCTATCATAAATAAACTAAAAATTTTTTAATGAAATTTTACAATTTGTCGTAAAACAGAGAAAATATATATTTTTTTATTTTGATTATACATTAACATTGATTTAATGGATTTATATATACATATATATAAGATCAATTGGAGTTTATTTTTGTGTTGTTTTTGTTAGACACTTAACTGTTCTAGGAGCAGAGTTGCAATTATAATTTAGAGGCTGTGGCTTAACAGTAGGGTGTTGGCTTTTTGTGTGGAAACTCTTGGCGTCGATATCGTTTATTTTCTTTTCTTTTTCTTAAATTAGGAAGGGTCCGTTTAATTTCTCCGATGTTGTTAGGGCTGAATTACATTGTAGTGCTTTATATTAATATCTTTATATTTTTGAAAATTTACAAAATAAACCTTCACTACATTCTAAATTAAAAATGTAGAATCGCCAACGCCTTTATTGTAAGGCTTCTTCCAGGCTACAATCGACGGTTAAGAAGAAGATGCATATAACATAAAGTTTATAAAAGTAGTGTTGTGGACTCACCTGTATCAGTCATTAGCTGAGTATTTCCCTAGTAGAAAACAGGGCCTAATACCTATAATGGACGAGAAAAATATGGTAGATACTACTAAATAAATATTTATTCAAAAATACCCTCTAACATTTCTTATTAAGAGCCGAAAGTCTTTTATATAGCTTTTTGTAACCACTGTAGAACAGTAAGTTACATTTATCAGTTAGTAATTTGTAAATTTAAATTTGTAGAGACATTGTGATGGAAAAACATTTTTCCACACGTTTGGCACAACATAAAAATACAACTTCCTTCAAGGATTGCGTGAGTTTCTGGGTTTCTTTGAATGTCTGGTTCGCCAAGGATTATTTTTACTATTATTTTATTAGGATGAAGAGATCTGTTGGAAACTATTCAAAAATAATGTTGGAAAGTAACCGTGAAATACATAGGATTTAAAAAATTCACATTTTGACAACAATCGTATTGTTATAGAGTTATCTCTAGATGTTAGACTATATTATAAAATGTTACATTACACATTGGTGAAACAACATGTAGCATTACTACAGAGACATATTTTTACAACCCAGTTTTTCGCATAAATGCACACTGAGTTTTTCTATCGTATTGATAATTTCGACAAAGCAACGAAAATCTCAACTAAAGGTTTTCCTGCAATTTTCTATAGTAAGGTAATAATTACCTATGAACAACAGTCATTTGACATTTAACTCATTCTGTGCATAAATCTCCTGATTTTATGTTACCATGATTTTTTTTTAATTTACGATGTAATAATCTGTAGTATAATCTTTATATATGTCGCAACGCATGAATCTAAATAGAATAGAGAGAAAGTTGTAACATTTTTTCATTCAAACGTGATGGAAAATATCAAGAACGAGGTACTGATATGGCATTTCTTCAACGACACCAAATGTCTTGACTATCTTATCTGAAAAATATTCATTGCGTAAACTTATGGTGAAACTTGTCAGTCACAAAACGGGTTGTGACAATTTACTTGCCGGTATAGAGTTTAACGCACTATGGTTCGTAAATACCTTCAACATCCCCAGAACTTGCACAAAGGTTTTGCAGCGTGTATTAATATCTCCCAGCCGTCGTTATACAAATCAATTTATATTTATTAAATATAATCACCTAATAATGCTGATATTTAGCTCTGTATCAAATTTTACAAAAAGGCCCAAGTTTATTTAGATAGAACTTACCCCGCCCCTGAAGTGCTGTCCAACAAATTCCACGTTTGAGTTACAAGTTGGGGATGCTGGCTACTCTGCTACTGCCGTTTATACTAATACTGACGGTTATTATACAATTTAGATTCTTTGCGAAAATCTGCATGTCTAGGGTAAAAACTCAAGGCGAATTCATCGACCGCAAGTACAGAAATATGTGATTTTATAAAATTTAAACAGAACAGTTTTCAATTAAAAAAATTTTTTTCAAATTTACATTACGACATGTGCTTTTTTCTAAGGTTAACAGTCAACTATTATTTTTTAATTGTGCATTAACAGATTATCTGAAAACAAAAAAAAAAATGTTTAGAAGCATATTTTACAATTACGTAAGTTAAGACTATGATCGCTTCGAAATACATTATACTCGTATTCTCAATCTATTATTAATCGTGTTTTTATTGCTTTAGAGTAGAACCTTCTATTCGTTATAGAAAACAAGAAATTTTGAGTTACGGGACTATTGCACTGGTACACCATATCAAATATTTTGGCTTCCGTGTTAATAAATTTAAGACAAGAGCAAATTAGTAACACATTGTAATGAAAAAAATATAATAACACACAAAACGATCACAGTATTAATTCATTCAACATCTACTATGACTAAATTGTTAAAAAATGTGTTATAATTTTGTTTAATTCATTTTTTTGTACATAATTGATTCAGTCCATCGTATTTTTTTACGTATTGCTAAAGGACCTTCATAAATATTGTTTAATCATTTTCATTTAAGTCTGATGCCGCCGTTGTCGTGATGATGTTCGGGAATTGATTGACTATTATTTCCTGATATACTTCCTTTCTATACGAAGTTACAAAATTCCATCGGAATTTTTGACAAATTTTAAATATTTTATTTCGCTGTAATTAACTGTCCTACCTTTCCTATTCAAAAAAAAATTGATTTCCATGTTTTCGGTCAATTCTTAACTATATCAGAAGACATTGTGCATTTGTTGTGTTCAATTTGTACCTAAGTTAGTAGGAGTATCAGATTATTAACATCGACTGAAATCTCATAGCTTCATAGCTTACTTGCATTCACTTATTTTTGAGATAAGGCAGTCTTGCATTAAGTGCACACGTAATTTTCGGAAATGCAATACAAACATTTTGATGAATTTGCGCATTACGCAACTATTAAAAACCGTTTATGCTTACATATACTAAAACTACATTAACTTTTTTATGTATTAATGATAAATTTAAGAATTCGGCAAATTTTGGCTTACGTGAGTATTGCTCTCACAGTGCGATATGCTATATTTTCATTTTCACCCTGAGCTGTCTTAGAAAAACCTTGTTTATATTTACCTTAAGTATAATTATAGTAGCGAAGAGCACAATTACTGCAGACTTTGCATTGATTGTTTTTAGAAACAACTAAAAGTGAATAAACAGTTCCGCAAAATACGTCAATTCAGATTGGAGTATTTATTATATGAAAACCCAAGTAGTCGGCAATATTCAATATTTACGTTAAACTGTGTCTAATTCTTTGTCCCGGGAACTCCGCATTCGAAGCAGATTCAGTCTTTTAAGTTTTGATGTCATTCACTCAACCAGCTCAGTTTCTACAATAAATACTGCTTCCTGTCATACTGTACCTTACTCAAGCTACGTGATTTTTGTAATATCTAATTTATGTACTAACTTTCATTAACGCAAATTAAACTTCTCATTCCTCTAACTTATTGCTCATTCCTTTGAGATAAGGTCTCCATGATACACTCCTATTTAGAGCAATGTACAGGAAGAAAATTTGTTTACCTAACTTCTGGAAGTTCGATCAAAGGGTTTAGTCAAGTCTGCTCAGGTATCTTGTTGGATCTAAGGGCCAATAATATTAAATTTAGTTTCACTGTACTTCTAGGCAGCAACTATGGATAGGAATTTGTGATGTGATTTTGTAATAAATTTACTGTTTCACTTGTTTTTTATGGTTGTGATTGTTTTAAATCAGAGAAGTCTTACTGTTTATAGCAACATACGAGTATATGTGGACAAATGGACTGTCGACAGGTTGAAGTGAAATGTCTTGACTCACTCACTGACTCATCAACGCCCAGTCCAAACTCTTTGACTTAGTAAGCTGAAATTTTTCACAGAGGTTTCCTTCATGATGTAGACAAGGAATAGGACCGGATTTTTCAAAATTCCCATGGAATAATCTATGTAAGATAAAGTAATAAAATACAGGTTTTCCATTTGAAACAACTGAAATATCGATATTTGACAATTGTAAAGTTTTAGAATCTTTTATAAACACTCTGTATATTAAAGTGTGATTTAGTTGATACTACAACAAAGCACGTACCTTTATTTATCCCTTTACAAAATCATGTAGACAACTTTAAAAATAACCCTAGTGCGATTTTTTTTGTGAATCCTTCTCTTGTCAAAAAATTTCAAGAAAACTGGAATAACGTGGCAACGTCGCATCGGTATTTCAAAAGTAAATTGTGGTTGTCAAGCTTAAGAAGAGGTCAATTAAAATGTCTAAAGTTATAAACGATGTCTCATAAAAAAGATAATAATAGTAAGTTGTGTGTTACGACTTTAAAACAGAACACTCTGTACAGTTGAAAATAGTTTTAGAGCATAGACCTTAAAGAATCGTACAACTTTGGTAATTGACTTTTTTTATTATATTAGCTATCAGAGTACTTTTGACCCCTGTGTTTGCACTGCCACAATTATGAGAAAACAACTTTGGTAACAAACTTAAATTTTCGTAAGCGAAGCCGCAGGCAGAAGCTACTATTTTATAATATTTATATATGTATAAATATTAATTTGATATTTATAGTTGTATTCATTCATGGAATCCAGTTTTTATCTGGATTTTATATTTTTCTCTAATTAAAATATATTTCTGTTCTATTTAATCTTTGCGAGTTCAGTTAAGGTCATCCTCAACATCAGCCTCTAATCTCTAAGAGTTAAAAAATTAAAAATTTAAAATCAAAGTCAATCCAAAATGAAAAGTACATTTTCTAAATCATAGTTTAGCCAATAACTGCTTCTGGGGACACAGTGAGTTAGAGGTAAGTCACTTGAGGCACAATGTGACACCTTCCCTCGGGTCTTCTTGAGATAACTTAATTTTTTGGAGAGGTGAATAAGTATTAGCTAATTTTATACATTATTAAAGTAAATGTTATATTATGTAATGCAATTCGTAATTTAGTTTAATATATACCTTAAATTGTAAAATTTGATTCTATGAGTTTTTTATAAGAAAAGCTCCAATTGTAAAGTTAAAAATACGTAAGTGCTACTAAACCATAAGTAAACAAATCTGTTATTCTAGACATTTTCAGCGTCATTTACTTAACAAAATTTTGAGATGATGAAGTAATTCCAGTGTTTGTTTATTAAGAATATCGCAAGAGGTATACAAAACAGTAGACGGATCTAGATACACATAGGGGAACTAAAAGGAGTCTTGAAATTAGACTTTATCACAATACTTCCCTTACTATCAGTGAGGAAGTAAAAACCTCGCTTACTGAAAATGTCAAAAAGTTCAAAAGTTTGTACACACACATTCCATTTATATTTCAGTGCCGATACTTGTATTTTCATACCTCACCGGCACCGACTTCACTCTTCCTTCATTCTCTCATCCTCCTTTGACACCTGTTCACCAACTCCCTCGCATATCCAAACTTCAACGCATCACAGCATACCCCCATACCAAACGAAGCACACGCAACCATCAATCCTTTTTAAGTACATCACTCGTACCGTTCGTTTATCCAGACCGCATTCTTTCCTCAATACACGCCTCAATTTCCCCATCACTCCGATCACCCTACCTCTTAGACTCTCGACTTGCGGTCTAAAATTCATACGCTCACTAGCTCTTATACCCAGATACTTCACCTCTTTCACATACTTCACAAGCTTTTCCTGAACCCTTACCTTCGGCGGTCTCGACTTAGACAAGGATCCCTAAAGAAGCATCATAACCGTTGCCTTCCTGGAGATCTCGACATCTACTCCATTCCCCCCAAGCAACCACCATTTCCATCACTTCCATTCTCACATCTCCTTTCTATTATCCGCCTCAATCATACACAACAGATCATCCGCATACGTCACACACGATATCCCCCTTCTTCCGATCTCTTTCAACAACCCATCCATCATCATGTTCCAAATCGCCGGTCCACAGATAGATCTTTGTGGACATCTTTTAAACACCTTCCTTTCCACCTCATTTGCCCCTCCTACCATACACATTTCGATCTCTAAAATAACTGGCCCAAACGCACCTTTAAAATCTACAAAAATTCCCAACACGTACTTCATTTCCGACCATCCCACAACCTGTTTCACACTTATCCACGCATCCTGTATTCGCAATCCTTTCACCAATCCGAACTGAGCCCTCGACCTTCTTCTTTCAAGTACCCTCACCAATCTCCCCACCAGTACCCTCTCAAACATTTTGCCCATCACACTCAAAAGGCAGATAGGTCTATACGACCAAGAGTTGGTACAGGTGGAAAGAGTTGTTTTGCAGAATTGTGTCAAACAAATAAAACAGAATTTCCGACAGATTTACATATGATGTGATAAATAATGAAACGTTTATTCTGAAAAAATGTGAAAAATCACGAAAATTTACAATCCAAAACGGAATTTTAACAAATAAATCTATGGTAACAGCAATATATGCAAAATGGCGAGGTGTGGATTCATGCAGGAATTTATCAAAAAATTGGTGCCCTTTTAACCAAACTAATAACATCTTCGGAAAATCTCTCATGAAATACGTTGTTTGTGGGCTTTATACGCTCCCAATTTTACCTGAACTGCATACTGAATCTATAAAAATAACTCCACGATAAGAATAATGTCAAGGATAAAATATTTTTCAAGGAATGGTACAAAATATGGAATTAAGGGTTCTAAAGCTGCAGATATTTCACACCTTAGACTTCAAACCTGAAAACATTGATTTTACTCCCCGGACGTTTCATGATCCAGTTTTTATCTGTCTGTCGTCTGTCTGTTTATCGTCTATGGTATGTTCGAGATTTTATTATACAGGGAATTTCCGAAACCCCTGGATTGATTGCTGTGAAACTTTATATATATTTAAAATTTATTAATTAACAATTTCTTACTTTGATACCTATGGTTTATGAATCCGCCTTGATGTTTTACCTTTGACATTCAGATTTGTGGAATGAATAATCTTTTAGTGTACTTCGTGTACTAGTATATTATATAATTTAGATGTAAATTTGTGTTTGTCACCGAGATTTTTCTTTTCTTTATAAATCATTGGCCTGTTTTCCAATAAAAGATAGCAAGCCTAATTGTAATTGAAATAACTACGTGTGGAGGAAGTTAATCCTGTGAACGAAACAAAGACGGAAGTCTGTAAAAACTGTACTATCCACAGGAACACACTAGTAGAAAATCCAATTCAGTTTAGGGGTTTCCAGCGCTGTTGATAACGTTTAGAAACAGACATAAAGAAGAAACGCGTGTTGTGTTTTTATCGCTTCATTTTTGAGTTTCATTCCTCATTACAAGCAAGTCGCGCGTAATCCCGAACATAATCCGGTCGTCCGATGCAAGCCGGGAAGTCGTGTGGATTACCCTTGAAATCCGGAGCTCCGGGAAAAAGCCGGCGATTTCGGCAATATCAAACGTTGGGCCCGACAATAAGACGCACCGTTTCCAATGTCGCCGTAGACAAACAAACAATAAAACCTAAGGCCATTATGCGCGACCGACGTCGCGATGCGTCGCGGCGCAGACCTGGTATAAATACAGAATCCTGCAGGCAAAAGTTCCTGCTACGCACAGTACAGCAGGCGCACAGAGACCCCGGTTCCTGCAAAGCACGCGAGCTCTCATTCACAGCAGTTGCTCCTCGACCCTCGCAGGAATAACACGCGCGTACGGTAGTCGAAATACACGCGCCGCACGAACACCTGTCATGATTCAGTATCACTCGCTGTAGTCTTCAACGACTCTTGAGCTCATATCAGACTCTGATTGGCCGAAGCGGCAGTGTTTTCACTCGCTTGCCGGTTAATCGGGATTCTGTCAACAAACTCCTGTTACCTGCAGGACAGGACAAGCGTTTGCTTAGCAGGAGTAAGTGACTTGATGTGATTACTCGGCGCGCGGAAAGTGCTTCTGCCCTGGCGTGTTTTGTTTATTGCTAATTGGGGTAATTGTTGCGTGCTACTGCAGCTCGTCAAGTGAGTTTTGAGCGTATGTTTGTTTACATTAGAGGCGTTCAGTTCTCTTCTTTGACACTTTCGTTTCACAAAACCAACCACCTGCTAATATTCTCCTCGATAAGTCGATTTTCGCGAATCTCGCAAAGCGGAGGCTGTCCGAAGCTCGTTCCGAACTTTACGCGACTAAGAGATGTACATTCATTGAATTGGGTCGTGTCGAGTTTGATAATAACCTAAACATTGTGTTCGCCTCGCATAAAGAGCCGGAAATAAGTATAGCTTTATTATTATTGTGGCTCTTTAATGATCCCAACAGCAACACTATATGCCAGATTAAAGGCACAGGAAATGTTCGGCCAATATTGTGCCTACTTTAAAAATAGAAAATATCGAGATTTTCTGGGTATGCTATGGGAAACTTAAATTTGGATTAATCATTCTAGCTGTTGTTATTTTTAGTAGCCAAATCTGATTCTAGCTGTAATGAGCAACACGTTGTGTTTAGGTATTTAGTTCTCGAAGCTGAGATAAGGGAGAAGCGGGATTTGTTTTGCCAATGTCTTACTGTCTGTGGGCATGGGAACTTAAGGCTTTGCGGCTCCTGCGAGGCGACAATTGGGGTAAACGCGCGCAAGTAAAATGAACAAATCTGTATTGCTCGGTTTATCACAAAACAACCCCCTTGTTTTCGGCTTTACTCAAATACAAACCTCACACACAAAACACAGTGCAATCGAAAACATATTGGTTCAGAGCAGGCCCTGACCAAACCACATCATCGTTGTCAGAATGCAACGAGCATTCAAAAGCCAGCGATGTGCAACAAAAAAAAAGAGAGTGTGTCCACCTCAACTTATATTCTAAAATATACGGCCGTCAGAGTCTTTCAGCGTTTTTCTTCATATTTTTCAATGAAGCGTAATTATTGGAAACGTATCGAGTTTCCTACATGTTTTTGAAGAGCGTGTGTGGCAATTTAACGAAATAACGTTAACGAGCAATAAAAGCGCAACCTAATTAAACCATTCTGAGTAATCTAATTGGTTTGATTGGCGGTTAAAGGTCGTTGTTTTTGCTTTACTGTCATATCGTCGACTAACCAGAGACCAGATATTGTGCGCCAATCAGAGCCAGCTTTGAATCACAATGTTTTCGATCGCACGGTAGTGTTTTAACTTTGCGGTTATTTTCAGGCTCGGAGCAAACGCTCCCGATTTTGTCCCAGCATTGGAAATAATGAAAAGCCAGTTATTGTAGACACCGATACGGCGCTTTTTCTGTCCATTAGAACCGCGAGTGTTCCGAAACAACATCGGCGCTCTTCATTAATATTAATCAAACCTTCACCGATAAAGTTTGGCGAACAGGGTCCTGCGCGGCGTGCGTCCTGCCTCCTTAACTTTTGTGTGCAAAAGGCAGCATGTTCTCGCGACCGATGAAGAAATATTGTGGTGTTTGAACTTGAGAAACTGAAATAGTAGTGATAAGGAACAGCGACTTCCCAAGTTGAACGGTGTACGGTGTGAAGTGAATACTTATTCTTTATCGATCAAACTATGCAGCACCACCCTGGGTCCTGGTACCTGCCCTGGGGAGTTCCCCTTCAGAAGATGGTGGCTGTTCCTATACATCCAGCTGGGCCGCTACACTTACAGCCTCCTGCCATGCACGTGCAACCCATGCTGACTGGTCTCCCCGCACCTCTCGCAACCCTCAGGACCTTCGTCACCCAGCCCGCTATGAGGCAACCTCAAAGAAAGGTTGGTTCATTTAAAATTTGCGCAAACTGGACGTATTTACGAGCGGAAAGTTAATTAGAGACTTTACATCACAGTAAAACACTCAATATTTTACTCAACTATTTAACTCATAAAATATTGATCTATAGCTTACGTCAACTTCATTAAATTTGATTATTTGGGTACATATTGGGTTTCCATTCGGCTGTTAATTTTACAACGCTGCAGAATGCGAATTAATGAAAACCTCATTTTCCTTCATTTTTACTATTGGTTCGTTAAGCTGTTTAAATAATAACCAATTTTGTTTGCGTTTAGTCGTTGAAATTTTATATTAAGCGTAGTACGTTTTACTGTGAAACTTTAATAGATTGTCGTTTCTGTGATTGTTGGAACTGATGTTGAACCGTTAATTTTAATTTAGAAACAATTATGGGCGAGGCTAAAGGAAATGAACGTTACAGTTACATTTACCAAAATTGTGTCGAAAAGTGAAAATACGGAAAATAATGCTACAAAGATTGCGTCGCTTAATTTCGACCGACCTTGCTTGATTAAATACTATGCTAGAAATTTTGGTTGAATTTAAATTTTAAAATTTTAACAATTACCTATCCAAATACGGTTGGAATAATTAACTACTTTACTTAACTCTATACCTACAATAGCAGATTGGAAACTAACGACGAGATATTTAAATTCAGCAAATTCAAAACAAAATATCAAGCAAGTATATTAGTTTTGATAATTCTGATGTCCATTTTCATGTTTTTATAAAAGAGCAATATATTTTTTGTCCATATCTCTAAATAGTACTTTTGAAAACCTTGACACTTTTTTCGTGTATAGCGATTACCGTTAATGCTTAAAAATTCCTGAAGTATTGACTATCGACGTCCTCTAAATCAGTGTATTCAAATTAACGACTTTGTTACCAACAACAGTCTTATGTTGTTAATGATATTGCCAATTTGTACAAGGTGTATTCTTTTAGAATGTTTTATTTATGTTTTGAGGTAACAGCGTGGTGAAATAACCGTCAAAAAACTTTAAACAAAAATGAAAGACAACTACCTCTCACAATTGTAATTTATCAAAACACAGACGTGAAAAATAATAAAAATTTAACAAAGTCATGTTCGTGGTAGTCCTTAAGATCTCAAGTAAGTTTTGATTTCTTTCTTATATTTGGATCTTGTTAGATTTTATAAAATCTTATTATATTTCATACCTAATTTTGTAGGAGTATTTTGTATTTTTCTCGGGAGAAAACTGAAAATATAAGGTGACAACTTTGAATAGGAACTATTAGAAAAGGCATATTGATTTACCTGTGTGAAGTTTTTACATGTTATTTAGTTTAAATTACTGAAATTGGTATATGCTTATATATTTCAATACATCTATACATGTTTGTGTTTGTACTCTAAAAGAATTTTCTCAGTGCTAGACATTATATTGGCAAGATAAGTATAATGGACAAACGGGTATATTATACAAATTATATACCTAGATCGAGGACTCCGAGCTAATTACTTGGCTTTGTTTTTGCAACACATACATCCAAGTAAACCACAGCAACCTGTTTATGCACTATCTTTGGAAGATATAAAGACATTTTGTGGTGTAAGTTTTTTAGTACTCTGTTTTATTATGCATCATAAAATTTTACGATTCCGTTTAATTGTGTCTAAAACTTATTTAGGTGGATGCTTTGAATTAGTTACTTTGCAGTCGCTTGATTATTTTTTTCTGGTTCATATTTTTACATCATTAGAGTATATTTAATCAGTAAATTTTGTCAGTAGTATAAATAACATAATACTCACTGTGAATAATGAGGGTATTATATTTTCTTAAAAACAGTCAGTTCTATTTTTTTTTTCATTTTCTGCATTTCATATTATATTATAATAATATGCCATAATGTTGCAATTTATAAAATTTAACTGTCGTTTTAATTATCTCAATGAAATTATTGTGTTCAAAACCATCTCTAAAATCGTCCTCGTAAGAACTGCTATTTATAGTATTTATGCACGAAACGCATATTTAGATATTGTGTAAGGCAGATCTTCAAAACCACAAAGCATGTCCGGGATATTACAGTTTCTATAAATGAGTGATTTAATGTGGCACCCAACATTCATTATGACGTTCTCTATGTAAACGTGAGACCATTTCCTAACAATAATGTTCAAAATAAGTAAATTAATCAGTAAAACGCAAATTTATTTTTTACAGTATCTGATGTCGTGTTTAACAATTAGTGTAAAATTCTTTAACAGCCTATAATGACCGTATGATTTTGTAGCTTACGAATATTCTTTTTATGCAGTGATTGTGGGCGATGAATCACGAATGTGATTGGAAAACTATATTTTTATATATAATAATAATCAATAAATCTAAAACATCATTGTAGGGATTACAGAACGTTAACTAATTTATTTTCATCTCATTTAAACAACCGACAACCTTTTGCTCTAATTAAATAATTCAATAATTGTTTATCGATAAATGCGCCCCCAGACGCGGTATTCTCTGCTTTAATCATATCCGTTTCGTTTTGAATTTTTTAACAGTAGTGAAATCTTTAAACTATTGGAAAGATTAACTGGAGCCGATTATATATTTAATAATAACAATTGAAAGGTATTACGATTTCCAATTTGCGCATTTATTGAATTTCTCTTATGTGATTTCAGATTCAATGCACTTCAGACTGGAGCGTTGGAATCGTTTCTTAACCTCATTTAATACAAGCTGACTTGTAATTTAATAAGATATTACACAAAGCCAACGTAAGATTGTAACTGGACTCACGAAGGAGAAATGAAAAACTGCAGTATGATATAATACCCTTATATAAGAATTTCATGTACAAAATTGTTACTTTCTTTTATTTTCAATTGATTTTAGCACGCAACATATAAATTGTCCGTATACTTATATTCGACAGAGCGAAGTTTAAAGAATTCTCCATTTTTTTTGTTATCCTTTATACACTGCGAACCAAGCTCTTAAGTTTCTTAAAGCTTAGCTACGGGATTGCTACTTTATGCAAACTAAATGGTTAATGTTTAATAATGATAACTATACCGTTAGATGAGATCTTTCTCTCTACTGATCTTAATGTTTATTAAGATATCGTGACTATGCTACGCAATTTTATTTTAGGGAATTTCAATTTAGGAAGCATAATTAGATACCCTCTTAAAGATTTTGAGATGTTTCATAACGCAGCTATTTCAGTTATTTTGGAAGGCTTTTCTGATTACCGTGTAATATCAAAGCACTCGCTGCAGCATTTTCGTAAGTATCTTTATAATGAGTTCCTGTGTTTTTATAGCTTTGTACGTACGTGGAATATAATATATAATGAGTATTTAGGTTAATGGTTTTACTATCATCAGGGAGGAAATGGTTTTTGTAGAATGGGGTGTAATATAAATAACGCATTTAATTAGTTACAGTTGTCGTTGAGTTTTTGAAATTTCAATTTCCAAATTATCAAATAAACTTGCTATAGGTGTGTGTTTTAAAATGTTGTTCTTGCCGGATTGAAGATTGATATTAATCTAGTTTTTAATGTTACCGTGTAGAAACCTGAATATGGATTTTCAATTTAATGGAAAAATTAATTAACAGACTATGAACAAGAGAGGTTGCATAAATTGCAGTATGCGTACCATGTAAAAAATGTACCTTTAATGATAGTTAAGTCTTAATGTATTCTCTGTTCAGATTTTTAACAGCTTTGAATCATGAAAGCCTTATTTCAGAGGTTTTAAATTTAAAACATTGTGAAAGATATGAATGCATGTGCATGAATTTAAAGGTAATGAAATTTAAAATTTAGATTTCGTAAGTGTCATAATATTTATATATGTAAGATTGGTGTCTTAAAAGCCTTTTAAAAATCACAGTCTGCTTGAAATTAATAATTTCTCGAATTTAAATAAGAATAAACAATTAAGTTACTACCTTGTTTACAGTTTTTTCGATTCACCTCTTGTTAAATGAATATTTCTTTTTGTGGTAGTGCTTAGACGGCAGGTGTACTCTGTTTTAACTGGAATTTTATTCTCCATGCCTTGTTAGTTTTTGGATCAGTTTACTACTTAAATACTCCTAATAAATATTGCGTCATTTAGTGACAACATTCTCGTCAGGTGATTCGTGCTCCAACAAATAATGTTCGAACGCTGCTCAAATTTTAATAAATATTCGCAAGTTTCGTATTAGTTGTTGTTTATTTTAAATCTCTAAACAGTGAAATTTCGCACTATAATTACAAAGATGCTTTCAGAATTTTGGTGTGATTTCACCCTTAAATCATGCAAAATAAGAGTTGAATTTACCGAGTGTTTAGCTTTGACGAGATTTGGTGTACATCGTTTCTTCTTTGTGACGACATCAGAATTGCTTGCTTTCCGGTAAATTGGTGCACAAACAAGACGTAAAGATAATGTCATTACATAAGGCGTTTAATTTCCTTGACGTGAAAAGAGCTCACGGAAAGTAAACGCTAATCATTAAACCCAAATTTCGGACGAATTCTCTGATTGCAGCTCCTGAATTCCTCCTATGGTCATTACCGATCGTAAAAGAAACATTTTCATGTTTTACCTTTTTTTATGTCGTGCTGTCGATATAAAATATCGTGGTCGCAGTATGTTAGCCATTATAAGCAATAATGTTATCCACTGAATCTAATTACGTTTTTCTTTTGGTAATCTGATGGTTCCTGGAAATGGATAAAGAACTTAACGACTCTGTTTTGCCCAAGCATTTTACTGCTTTACTGAAGATAATTACCGTCCCCATCTTCAATCTTTTTTGGATGTTCGGGTAATTTAAATGATTTTGTTACCCGAATAATCGTTTCTCACACGCAATGACACAATAGTTGACCTGAGGGAAATCAAGCTTGTCGTAGTTCATAGATTAATTACACGAAACTACAGGCAGTGATAATTATACGCCAGTTCTGACGAAATTGTAAAAATATTGTTTTACGAAGAACAATGTAATGCTGTGTATCTAATGCTGCATCATCATTACTAATTTTAGTTTGGATCAAGACCTTAAAGCACTTGCACAGAGGTGATGCAACGTTGCGGTGAAGAAATAATGTGTAATTAACATTTGAAGTATCTCCACATTTCCTTGAATTTGAATTATTTTCAACAAAAAGCATCTCCGGCGAAGAAAGTGCGGTTGGGTAACGAAACGACTCTTTTCTTTGAGATTTCGTAATATTCAGAAGCACGTTGCTGAAACTTTTCACAAATAGTCCGACAAGTAAGACAGACAACTGTTACTGGAATTAAGGAACCGCATATGCAAAGTTCACTTTCACTCAAAACGGGTTTTGGATTATTACTGCTTTTGAACTTAAAAGTAAGGTCATCATCTTGCAAAATGCGCCGGCTTTATCTCCTCACATCAACCTGTTACCCGTAGTGGAGTTTTAGGCCAAGTCATTAGCAAACAATGCCTATCTGCTCCTTGAATCTTTTTAGAAGAAATTGCTGAACTTGGAATATTATACCGATAATTATATTAAAGTCGATTATCTGATCGAGTCTAATTCAGTTAGTACAATCGGTCAAACTAACGATGTAGATAATTACGGATGAATAATATTTTTTGTGTTTTATCTGTCGGCAGAAGTGGCATGTTTTGAGTAATACTTTTGCTGAATTGAATTGTTGTTTGTGCTTGTATTGTAAAACCGAATGAAGTGTACATGTATTTAGAACAGGAGGAAGAGTTAAATTATGATGTAAAAGCCGAGATTCTTGTTAAAAATATACATCAGGTCTGAAATTGCTTCCGATTCCATTTGCGCACTTCTAGCCTAATACAGCGTAACATGTTCAAAAATATTAGTAATATTTTAATAGCCCAATTTACATTATAATAGAACTAGGGCGCCTGATGTAACTTTGCTTTTCCACAGCCTTGTACGTTGTGGCTAAAATTTCGTTAATTGCCTTCACAATATAATTATGGTTATTAGTTTGCAAATTGCCAGTTTAGAAGTAAGTTGTTTGTGTTATATGAAAACATTCTTTGCATTCGCATTCCAGTATTTCAGCTGTGGACACAGCATCGGTTCACAAACACCGCCTTTAGAATTTAATCTTTATTGATGGCAAAAATATTGTAGACTCCTCTTGGTTATTTCACTTAATGCCGTACCTTGTTTTTGGGGTCCAGAATATTAACAGCGTTTGCCTTTTAAGTCAGTCAGCTAACTACATATTTGCAGACTTGTTTGTACCTTACATCAACCTCTAAAAATAAAGCAAAATATGAAAGAGACGAAAATCGAATGAGTCAACCTCGCTTCTTGTATTGAAATAAAAGTTGATAACGTAAAAAGATTTCGAAGAAAACTAATCAGAAGAACATTTAAATGGTTTTCCGACCGTACATTTTTACAAATTTACTTTGGGAATATACATGTAAAACGCGTATATTTCAATGCAAATTTAATTTTGAGGTCTATAAGGTGAAATTTATTAGAGAGAGAAATTTTCCTGGAGCTATTTAAGTATGAACATATATTTGCCTCTGCGTATTCCGGCTGTCATCAAGAGGTGGCAGTTTTAAGTTAGTGGTTTTTTATATAGGGCAGCACTGATGAAGTAGTAAAATAAAGTTCCCGCCATCAATATTCTGAAAAATCATCTAACTGGTTTCTATAGCAGTTTTATTACGTGAATTTGTATTCAGGCATTATAAGGATTACATCTGTGGAGAAAGAAATTTAAAAATCCCTTATCCATCTTTTTTCGCAGACGCCTTTAAAGAGTATTATGTACTGGTTAGATATAATCGTTTGAATTGTTTTTTGTTATTACAATTTTGTTAATACTCGTACAAATGACACATTAACAAACTTTTTAGAATTAGATAACATCCAATTAACTCAATATCTACTTGAAATATACTTGGCTGTATACACAAAATACGAGGCCTGTGGCCAGTATTTTTTGCAAATCGTTGCATCGCGTCCATTCACTGTAAAAAGGCTTTAAAAATCGTATGCTGAAACTAGCGCTCGGTCCGATTTGTCGCGAAAGACTCTTTCAATTCGAGGTCCTTGGGTTACCCATGGAAAATCGAAATACTAAACTTACTGATTATTGAACAACAAGCAGGTCCTCACTTTTTCATCTAATCGCAGTACAACATAGCATGTTAATGAGATTTTAATGATAATAATAATAATCATTTATTGTCCTACAGATTACTCCAATTACAGGACAATATCTAAAAATAAATTAAACATATCTAAATAAATGTAAATAAATAAATTCAAATTAAATAAAACAGTTCAAACTATACTACATAAAAATTAACAAATAAATTCTCAATTATTCAAAACAATTTCATCAACTTAAGAGATTTTCACTTTTACTCTTTACAGTACACCATTAAATATCATCTTACATTTACAAATTTTTGCGCGAAGATTTTCTGCATATATGTCACATTGTTCACAAATATCATTACTATTTTTGCAAATAACATACAACGGTGACTTTAACATAACATTAGTATCACATCGAGGCAATTGGAAATAGATGGGATGTCGAGAATTTAGTCGGGGCATAAAAAAATTGACTTGATTTAAGGTTGTCGTATCATCAATGGCGTATCATGAATTAATTTACAAAGAAATACTATTCACTGCGGGATTCTTCGTTGTCTTAAAGATTCCATATTAAAATCAATTAATTTTAAATTTTGATCAGTATGACGCACAGGATACTGAGAATAGCTCTTATAATACAAAAATTTTATAAATCGTCTTTGTACATTCTCCAACAAAGTAGATTGGTAAGCATAAGGCGGATAAAATATTAGTGAACAATATTTAAGTTTGGACCGCACAAGTGCATTATATATACATTTCAATGCAAACACATTGTCGAAAGATTTACAGTTCCCTATTATGAAGCCAAGAACTTTAAGTGCAAAAATAACGATTTTATTAATATGTTCTCGAAAACTAAGTTTCTTGTCAAAAATTACCCCCAAATCCTTAACTATTTCAGATCGTAACATAACCTTATCATAAACAATATAATCATGGTGAAGTTCTAATTTCTTCTTAGTAAATGATACCACCACGCATTTGTCCTTGTTTAAATAAAGCCCATTTTGTTCTCCCCATTCAGCGATCTTGTTGAAATCATCTTGTAGTAACTTGGCATCCTCATGTGTTGCAACAGTTTTATAAATTTTCAAATCATCAGCAAATAATACACACTCAGAATATTTTACAACATCTGTAACATCATTAATATTCATAAAGCAAAAATAAGAGCGGTCCTAAATTTGAGCCCTGAGGGTATAAACCACTTTAAGCTTTCTTTCATGTAAATATGAAGTAAATAACGATATTAATAAGTTAGAGAAACCAAAGTCTTGCAGCTTTATTAATAAAATTCTGTGATTAATACGATCAAAGGCTTTTGCCATGTCAGTGTAAATAACGTCAACTTGCTTCCCACAGTCAACATTATCAATTATCAGACAAGTATTGAGTCAGAGCAAAGAGCTTTGTAGTATAGATCGTCCTTTCATAAAAGCATGTTGTTTAACAGTAATATTGTTTTTAACAATAGGATACATATGATTATAGAGTATACTCTCAAATAGTTTAGCAAAGTTCGAAAGAATAGAAATGGGCCGATAGTTTATAACAGCTGACTTGTCACCACCTTTATGTACCGGGTATACCCGTAACTCCTTCCAAAATGATGTAAACGTACCTGCTCCTATGCATGAGTGTTAAATATATACTTCAAGGGTTGTATTAATGTCGGCGAACAATATTTGACAAAAAATGCAGGTATACCATCAAGTCCCAAACAATAATTTGATTTCATACGTTCTATTGCTCTACAAATGTCATCCTCGGTAACTGATGCTTGATGTACAAAAATATTATGAGGGGGTTTTAATTGATCACTAACAAACATATTGTCATTACTGCTACTGAAAACTGAGAAGAAATACTCTCCAAATTCATCAACAATATCTTGAGGATGTTGATAATCATTATTGTTGTGCACAATTCTACCAGGTACTGTAGTTTGATTCTTTCTGTCTCTAATAAAATTCCAAAAAAATTTAGGATCAATTCTAATACTTGATTGAACACCATCAAGATAAACTTGGTAGTCTCTACGAATTAGACCTCTTGTTACTCGCCTAAGTTCTTCAAATTTTTCTCGAGAAAATTGAACCTTTAGTTATTTTAAATTTACGAAAAGAGAAATTCTTTAGTTTAATATTCTGCTTGAGTGCCACAGTAAACCATTTTGGAAATAGCCTCTTACTCCCACTGTATGTCGGGACATATTTATTCAATACTGAGTATAACTTATCATATACAGCAATACATATAATTTCTACGTTCGTGAGAGTTCTGACGAAAGCCCAGCCCAGCTTGGATATTTTAAGAAAATCCGCTTTTTTGAAATTGTACATTTTAATAATAAAAACTCACAAAAATCGAGTGGGCCTAGTAACATAATCTCTTAGAATATTTTGTCCAATTTGTGCATTTCTGTGTGTGCACACTGGATAAAATAATTTAATTTGAGTTGTTCAGTAATTTCTGAGTGAGGTAGCGCGAGTAAATCCCTAGGTTGATTGGCCCTCAGGACGTGTCCGCGATGCTGCCAATAGAGCTGTTGAGGCGGACGAGCTGCTCGAAGGGCTTCTTCTCGGGCTTTTTGGGCACGGCCCAGATGTACTCGGAGATGGCTCGTGTGACGGGGTCGCGCATTACGATCAGGAGTTTCGTGGAGAGATTCATGTGCTGCCCCTGCACCAATAAACGCACCAATTTGTGCATTTATTCCGTTTAATTTGTACCACAATAATCGTCACACTGGATAAAATAATTCAATTTGAGTTCAGTGATTTCTGAATGAGAATCGAAAAATAATGTTTAAATTGTCATTTCAATTTTTCATGCCTAATCCAAGCATGCGATCAGCGAACTGAGACCGAACCTTTCGCGACAAATCGCGTTAATTTCAAAATACGACGTTTAAAGCCTTTTTATAGTGAATGGACGCCATGCAACGATTTGAAAAAACTACTGGCCGATAGTCCTCGTTTACCTGCACAAATGCATCGCTCAGTAATAGCTTTAAAATAATCTGGGAAGATATTATAAAACAAAAACCAATTCTGCATATTAATCCCAACTTGGATACGGTACCCTGTATACCCTGTCTCAAAAAAAGGCGCCCCAATAACTCTATGACACGTTGTTAAAGACTACTTATTGATCAGATATAAAATAATTTTAAAATTCGTGAGCCCATATATTGAAGACATACTCCTTCAAAGTTTTTTTTTTTCGATATTTGACCATTTTAATTCACGACCTAGTGTTCGGTACAAGAAATCAATTAGCCTTGTGAACCTAATCATATTTTATGTTAATACATTCAATACTCTCTACTAAAGGTTTGACGACGATACCTCAAAAAATTATTTGGTCGATTCGATGGTGCTTCAGAAAGGAGGAAATTTAATGTAACTGTGCGCATATGTCAAAACACACGTTGTTTCGGACAAGTGAATGATAAGCACAGTGATTAAGAATTAATTTTGCTTCCTGCGCGTAAGCTAAGGAAGTATTATGACCGGGACCATCCGACGAATGGCAACTTTCATGTTCTCTCGACGTTTCGTGGGCCCTGGAGCACGAAAAATTAGGTCTCGTGTTGTTGACTTTTTTTAAGCAGATAATCTCCGAAATTACTGAAACGATTGTTGTCCCCACCAACAATGGAATAACGTTATATCCAAAATTTACAACAGTAAATGTTAATTAAATTGTTTAATATAACATACTCTTATACTTGTGGCTTTGGATCCTCGTTGAAATTTTACTCTGAGATCAAGATTTTTAGAAAAAAAATCAACATTGTATAACAACATTTTCAAATTTAACTTTGTAATTGCAAAATCGATTGCTCTGAAATCTTTCAAACATTTTGAGTTTATTGTAAGGATGGTTAATTCATTTACCTCCTCCCGCAAAATTGATGACGTTATCTTAAAATTTGGCCAATAAATCGTACCATACGTTTTGCATAATTCTTTAATGTACTTGAATAGTACATACATATATTTATTTTAACATATAGGAGTTATCATAAAAAAAAATTCACCAAATTCAAGTTTATAATCTTTCGAAGAAGCTGTATTTGTCCGACTGTACTTCAGGAGTGAGGGCGAAGTTTTGTTAAATTACTTTAGAACAGTTTGTTAAACTTCTTTTTAACAGTCAGCACTAACATAATCAAAAAAGGTCAGTGTATCCACAATTCTCATTACTACATAGGTCAGTATGAGTCAGTTTTACACAGTTATTAAAACACAGTTTTCAAAAAAAGCTGTGTCCAATAATTTTTGAATTCTCAGTAAAAACATGTTAAATATGTGGTCTGTATCGAAATTTTCAGATAAAAATTCCACTTCCACGTTTAACCCCCCACTACTGCCGCATTCCATTCTGAGTTTGACTGGTAAATATATGTAAGAGAAGGTGTTTGTATATATCTATGCGGGTTGACTTGACAGCATAGTACAAAATGTATCGAAATAAGAAAATACGTCAGTCCCAATTTCTATGCTAAATTTAAAATAATAACTTTTAAGGCGATTTTTCCTGGATTTTAGCACATTTTAAATTTAGTTGCGCGTCGAGCGTGTCTAAAGGCATACATTTTTTAAGTTAGATTTTCTGCGTTTCCTTTCTTTGAGTTAAATTTAAATAAACAGATTTTGGACACATTTTCTAATTTTATCGTGCTCAATTTTCGTATGTAAGCAAGCATAAACGAAACAGTTTCCTTAAAATTTGCTACAAATACCTTCGGTTTCAATTTTAAATTTAGCATTGTGATTATTCCACCACGTTCTATTAGGCTAATTATGTCATAAGCTGAAATGAAACAGCAGAACTAATTTGTAAAATAATGTATTGTACATGCAGTCATTTTTTGTAAACCTTTTGATATTATTTACTTTACTTTTGTCTTACTACAACGTTGTTGATGTAAATAGTGCTGTCACAGTGAAGCAACAGTACTGACTGTTTTAAATAACTAGAATAGTTTGATATAATTATAAACCGTCCAAACCATTATTAAATGTTATTTACGTAAATGTAATCTGACACCTCAAAAACCGGAAAATAGACCCCTAAAATGCAATTCATATAGAGAATGGCATTAGTTTTTTTAATGCACAGATTTAGAACAAAAGAAAATACGTCGAAAATGCTCTGAAACATTCAGACTCGGCTAAAGAAAAAACGGGTCCTAAATTCTACGATCGTTCGAAGGAAGGAAAGAAAAATGGAAGACTCATAGAAAAAAAATTAAAATTAAAATGTCCTTACTCGGTTGCTCCTACTACGCACTATTTCGCAAACTGGCGCACATATCATTAATTAAATAATAATTATCGGCTGTATCTAAAGTTTACACAATAAAATGCTGGATGAATTTACTAATAAGTGTTTACAAGGATAGATGAATATAGATATATTCAGTAATTTATTAATCACGAGCCATCGCTTACATTGTTAAATGTATTATAGTATTACGAATTTAAAAATAAAAATGACAGCTATAAAAAGTAAAAAAGTGTTAAACTTGACCTTCAGAACGAGATGGACTGTGTTATTGTAAACTTATTATTTGCGGTCATTATTTTCTTGTTATGATTACATCACCTCCACCTCTGATCTACGATTAATTTTTTAGAGACGCTTCGTAAAACATTTGATATAGTTGTAACAAGTTTTCTTTACTGTGAGGGAGGCTAGAAAGGAAGGGTCAAATTCGTAAAGTTTAATCACTGAGTCTCGTCCTTTACCCAAGAGTACTATTTTGGAATATGATAGCTTCGATACGGTCTCTTGGTTAAGTTTTAGGGTAAGTCATGAATTTTCTCCCACGATGCTTTGAACGTAAGTGTCACACGTCAGTTCCTAACTTAAAAACCTAGGAAATTATATATATGTGCCCTCGTTACCCGGTATTAGAATTTTTTTTGTTAGAGGAAACGTGTAATAATACCTATCATCTCGTGGTTCAATACGTCCCGGTCATGCACTTCACGCGGTAAAATGCCACTCGACCAAGCACGGAAATGGTTATTTAGGAAATATATCCATATACGTTTTTATGTGGTGCATTAACACAAAACATGACGAATTACATTAGACACATTACTCTAATCATGTTCAAAAATTATAGCCTTGGCTGTTCTACGATGTAGGTATTTTTCCTGCAAGTCATAAACTTTATAACCGGCACTTCATCTTCATGTCCTGTCAAAGTAATTTATAAACAGCGTATGTCCCGAAAACGAACGCACGCTTTCTGCCCTTACGAATATCATATTAATGCAATATTGAGATCATCCATTTCAATTCGCAACCTACTGGTTCCAGTAATGAAGCTTACCCTGCACAAACTTGTTAATTACGTAACAAGTAATGAACTTACGAGTGTTAGAGCGTCATCACTAATTCACTATCGCTTCATTGCTCGTCTGTAGACTACTTTAAAAAGAAACGATGTTTCCTACAATAAGAACAGATCACGTATTCAATATCCGTGTTTACGGTGTCGTTTTGCCAGATCTACGAATACGTAGAACGTAGATGTGATCCCCATTGAAAGTTTTTTGCACAACGTAATGATGATAGCGATTTGTCGCTGTGAGCGTGAAAAGAAGCGTTCCGGTGGAGTTCTGTGCATCGTGACGATCTGCAAAATTTATATAATTCACATTTTGGGAGTCTATTAAAGTGCAAAGCGACCACGTGTGGAAAACTCGGCCGTCATATTTCATGGTGGTGCTGTTACATGAGTTTTACTCTTTTGTCACCTATGCCAGCGGTATATTTATGTACATGTCACGGCGTTCCTGAATTGATATATATTTTTAAGCAGAAACGCGTGCATATGCTTCTGAAAGCTCGACTGAACACGCGGAATTCAATTCGACGTTATTACTGAAAAATTATTTTTCGCAATTTATGTATTCGCATTTCTTTGGCTTTATATTTTTACCCATTCGTTAAAACCAAAATGTTCAAAAAAAACTGCTGTATTACATTAGAACGGAAATCTAATATTTATTTAAGAAGTAGCTTCGTTTTACGAAATTTGGCGATTATTGTGTCTGTATATCTGTTTAAATTATACGAATGCTACGTTATCGATTTACGTTACAATTAAAAATTACTGTGTTTGTTTAAATCTTTTCATCAGTTAGAATTATGCATCAGCGTTGATTGATTTCGAATTGCATTGTATGAATAAAACATACGAATATAATAAATACAAACAGTAATTGCGAACCTCAAAAACAGTAAATATTTCCTAAAAGTGTCGTCCTTTAATTAGCGGTTACCACGTGTGATTCGCCGATAAATACGACATGTTAAATAAGGTTTTTTGATATGTGCTGGCAAAATCTAACAACGACGAAAGCTGATCATCATTAAAGTGTATACCGTGTGATTTTTCAAATTTCTACTCTACTTGGCCATGACGCGTACGTTAGCAGTGCAATTGAACTGGCTGGCGTTGGCGTTATGGCCAACTAGAGCAGAAATTAAAAATAAAATATTTTTTGGATTGGTCCTTGTTTCTGCTAAAAGAAACCTGCATAGTAACGCTAGTGAAATTCATTGGGTTTTGCAGTTTCTAAGTTAAATTGCAATATTTGTAAATGCATCATTATCATCTTAAAATATATGTAAAATTTCACAACAATCAGTACAGTAGTTTCTGGGATTATCTGTCTAATAAATGTCGCGAACAGACGACAGACAGTATACAAACGAAAATGGGAGACCCATTTTTTCAAATTCTAGCGCTACCAAACGTCCAGAAAGCATTCGTTAAGTGTACCTTTTTACAGCCTGCGCCTGGAAGTAAGTCAAAAGAGTCGGTCTAGTCGGAGATCTGTTTTAGGTGAAGGCTTAGGTGTTACCATTATTATCGTTTCTACGTTTCTTCAGCAAAATTGATTGTGAGGTGAATGTGAAATTGTAGCTTTTTGTCCGTCCTGAACAATAATGAACTTGTGTACAGACGAATGTTTGACGTCATGAAAGTTTCCCGTTTCCTGCTTTCTATCTGCTTGTTGAAATTTTTTTTAATATGTCCGGCACTACCGTATCGATTCACTGTACACTAACAAATTGTTGATTGTTTCGGTTGGTTTTAAAAAACAATTTTTTTGGACCAAGATATCGTACCTAAATTTTAACGTAAAGAACTAAATAACAGTTATTAAATAGTTATTTAACAATTATTTTCTATTTATGATTTATAGGAACAAAACATAAAACATACTTTACTATGTGAATCAAAGTTTATCTTCACGATTTTCTTTCTCAATGGTTGAATTCCATCTTTGCATCTACATAGTGACCTATTTTTAGTTTTCATACAATTCAGATAGCATTTTTCATAACTTTGGTAGCATTTTCATTTAAAAGGAATTACTCTGAGCGGTTTAATGTCAAAGCGTCGTGTATTATAGCATACTATATAAGCAAGATCAAACTGAAATATTTACTCTGGGCTAGGTAAAGTAAAAATAAAATGTATTGGTGTATAACAGAAACCCACAGTTTTTGCGTTGTCAACGTTGTGCTAGTTTAGCTATCTATACTGCAAACCATGAAGATTTTAACCAATTATCGGAAAATGCTTGTTCCTGATGAGAAACAATAATTCTGCGGTTTCATATTACAAAGAGAACGCTTGCTTTGCACAATCATTGGTAGGTTTGAATTACGAAATATTGGCGGTATTCGCTCTTGCCCCACTACCCTAACATGGTTCACCTTCCCCAACGCACAACCAATTATAGTTACTTAATTATAGACAGCCTTGAGAATCTCTCCGCAAATTTGCATACAATAATCGTAAATAACGATTTATAATAATTGTATTATTATCTGATTATTTATCATTAAATAGTTAACCTATAAATGGATCTAATTACTCGTAGAATGACTTGAATACGGTTTGCTTTGGAAATTACAGTTTAATCTTTTTGAAAACATAAAAAGGCTAAATTATGCTGCTCCACCGAGTTCGATTATTAAATTTAGTTCCCACAAATATCTTTCGTCCATCTCCAGATGGCATTTCATTTATTATTGAGTAACTGTAGCAGTCTTTGCACTGAACATGCCTTAATAAACACCGTAAACTTGGAAACTGAGTCCTCACAAATAGCATTTCCGACGGGACTTGCGGACTGGGATTTATCAAATTGTGGAATTACATGCGTTTACACTGATTCCTAATACTCAAAATCAGATTTTTTTATTTTAGTAATTAATGTAATAACCAGGGACCCCATCAATTAGAAAAAATGTGTATCAGAAAATAAAACTTTTTGAGTGGTAGGTATTATCGTATTTACTACTATAGGCAGGTTCGTACTTTTGTATATTCCTGCGATTTTGTAAATTCGTATAAGGCGTAGGTTAAATTTTAAAAAAGTTATTCTAATTTGTGCGAATCAAGTATAACTCAGGTTGTGAGGAAAAATGCTGCAAAATAAATAAAGGTAGAATTTTGAAAAATTAAGAAACTCACAACTTAAGTGTCCTTGAAGCTACAATTGGAGCTTTGCACACTGTGGTACATGTTTTAAGTAATATACATATAGTCAAAGAAAGGTAGCAGCTGTCAATCATTCTGTTTTGAAGTAAATTAGAACACGTGGCTTTAATTCGGTTCTATGGCGGCTGTCTGGAGAGTGGCGGATTAACTTTCCAGTACGTTATGTACGGAAGTTTCGGGATTCTCAAAAAATAATAAAAAAATTCTTTATGATGTACGTTACGAAAAAAAAACCGTACTTTTATAAAAGTAAATTTGGCAATAGGACTGGACGTACCTATTGCGTGAATATCTTCGGCTTACTTTCTGATTTCTTAGTATCGATTGTAACCGAAATCCACCTTTTGAATTTTTTTAGAACAATAACCAGAACAACCAGTAGTTATTAACTGCGAACATGTTAAACGTACCTACGTTTTTAAAAACTTGTGACAATTTTTGATACGTCAAACATTTTAACTGCTTACTCAATTTTCACTGATCTATACCTTTGTTTTATATAAGGTAAACATTGTTGTTAAATGAAATTTTATCAAATTATTACACAAACAACACAGCCATGTTTCTGTACATTCCAACTGAAATGGTAATTATTAATTATTAAACATGGTCATGGGCGAGAGAAATATTAACTAAAAGTTTTATTGCTAGTTATTGTGATATTCTCAATGTGTTCTTTAGTTGTTAAACCTAGCAAAAGAACCAGCTTTAGAATCATTATAACTCCACCAAAATGTGAGAAGCCTTTTTTTTAAACTATTTTTCCCAGGTTTACCAGTTGATTGTTAAGAGCGTAGCGTCGACCATTTTCCAGACACCTCCACATCGTCAAAACAGAATTCAGAAGTTGTTAAAATTCTACGTTATTAAATGTCGTCACTTTCTTGTGGAAGAGATATTCCCTGTACTAGTTTCCGTGCGAAACTAGTTTCTAATGAAATTGACTATGAAGATCTTCTTGGCAATAAAGATTTTCATACTCCACGGCTATCTTCTAGATGTCTACAAACATTCAAGATCCCAAGAGTCGGTATCAATATATTGCAACGGGCATCTAAATACAATGGCTCGTGTTGCAAATAATTGCATAGAAGATATATTTTGTTAATTTGTTATTACATACCTACATTGTTATTATTCCGTAAATTATATAGCGTCATTCTGGTAATATACCAGTGTTTTTTTGTTATTTATTATTTAACAAATCTGTCGTAATACAAATTTCACTTCTATATTTTTTGCCCAATCGCACTAAAATTAGATCTATTACTTATTCACATACAACTGAAACAGTTTTGCAAATTTTAGAAAAAATTGCGGTATTTTCAAAATATGTCTCTTGACTCTGTGCAGTGCGGAAATTCCACCACAGCATATACAAGAAAATATAAAGTTAATGGTTCCGTTTTTTGTCACAGGTGTAGAATTTGTTATATTATGTTTACTCAAGTACATTCAAGCAGTTGGGTCGCTTGATGAGTCTAGAGGAGCGAGAAAGCACCCTGATATGGACTTGGAGAAGGTACAATGGACGTTTTATCCTTCGTAATGTTATTGTTTTAATAATTTTAACCCTACATATGAAAAAACAAGTATTTTTCCGAAAAAAAAAGCTTCTGATCCCCCATGACTTCGATTATTATTTCACTTGTTGACTGGATGATTTTAACCACTCACTATATTAATTCGGTAACAAATAATCTACAAACTAAAATTAATTTTAAAACATCGCAATTGGATGACTTTATGGGAGATAAAGATAATTTTTCCTTTTTAAATTGAGTACTCCTCTTTTCGTGTTAGTTGTTTACTTCCCGAGCGTAAGAAGTATTGTAATAGGGTTCATTGGGCGACTGGCTACTCTATGTTTTCTCGGCGTTTCATGACCCGTAGAGTAGGAACAAGTGGTTTCTCGCTTTGGTCTATATGTCGTTTATTTGTCATCTGTGTCGATTTTTATTAGACAGATGATCCTCGAAACTACTATCACGTAGATGATACCACGTCAACCAGAATTTGTCTGATTATCCTCATCAACAATTTGAGGACGCAATGCAAAATATTTTTTAGTAAAGGCCATTAAAATTTTATAAAATAACATACTCCTGTACTTGTGCTTTATGAATCCACCTTTACTTTGTTTTCTATTATTTTTTTTTGTGTGATTACACTTCGTAGGACTTACCTTACCTGATAAAATAAACTACAGCATTTGCAGAATGCACTAGTTTCGTTTTTGATAATTTACCGCCCTCAGATGATACGAGCTTTATCAATTCTTCATTTACTTAGGATATGTATAAACTTATACAGGGCTTTTATAAATGATTCTAAGGGCGTAGTTGGCCATGGATTTCCAAAATCCCGCTTCGCGGAAGTTATGCCCGTGATTATGCATCATTATGATGACAGTTCTCACTTGTCACATTAATGTCTAATGTCATTTGTAACCTGTCATTTGAAGTCGTCGTTTTTAGTTTTAATGTTTTTCAAGCGCGAATTACAGTAATTCTCGTTGATCCAAGCTCAAAACAACAAAACAATCATTTTCAGAACTCTTGGTGGTTGCGTACGAAAATTTTGTTTTTGTGCTAGGAAACGAAGACTGTGAAAATGGTTTATTCTGTTGAACAAGACACTTTCATCGTTATGTCTTGTTATCGCAATGGGACTTCGTAAACGAAGAGTTTGGGTATTCTGTAACCGCTTGTAAGCAAGAATATCTGGCCAAATACCGTGATTTAATAATTCAAGAAACATCGTTAAAGGCTCACATTAGAGATGTAAGCAACAGATTTGTTCGAACTGGCAATATCAACAAAGAGAAATCTCGTGAGAGACTTCATCTGAGGAAATTGTTGATGATTTGAGACGACTTGAGTAGAATTGGGCACTTAGTACGGATCTCCGTACAGTTAAATCTGAGAGGCGGCACGTTTACATGACCTACTGCGACCCTATAATCATTTATAGAAACCCTATAGTTTCTTAAATTAATTTTCATGAGTTCTAGTAAATTGAACGGATCGTTTGTATGGTTGATAATCTCCAATTCAGATGCAGTGTAATCAAGTTTTATTAACTCGTGAGCGAAACTGTGTATATTTTTTAGAGAAAATAAAAATATGCAAATGATGTACAATAAAAGCACAACTTTACCTTCACCAGCACCTGCTTATTTCTACAGGTAAGACCGTTGCGAATGAACAATGTAATACCAACTCTTAAGAGAATCATAAAATATCGATTTCATGTGGCTGCCTTGATGCTGTATCATCAAAACAAAGAACTAATGCCTGAATTGGTATAACATATTGAATTTTGTTGGTTTTCCAAAGCTTGTTAATATGCTTGTTTCCAAAAAAAAAAAAAATTAAATTGTGAACATTTATTAACGACGTGTTGTTTTTCAGTGCCAAACGTCAGACGTGTTAGGTTATCTAGATACTGCAATGTTAAACATGAGTGAAGGATTATTCATAATGTTATAACTGTGTCGACATTTGTTGGAAAGACCAAATCATATTTTTCAAATTGATTAGCACGAAAGATAAGAATGTATTTGATTCGCCTGCTAATGTGCAGATAAGCTGTGGGTCTTTTGTTTCATGAACAGCGGAGCTAAACTGCATGAGAGTTCAAGCACTGGGCAGCATTATAGAAATATTAGTGTAGTGGTGGCAAAAACTATATATTTTGTACATACGACACTCCACATTCCTTTACATGCAAAACAATTTTCCAAATTGGGATTAAAAGAAACAAGAAGGAATTAACGGAGTCCTTGACAAAAATTATTTCTTAAAAACCTACTTCTTAAAGCGTGCAAAAGCAAAACATCGATATTATAAGACAAGACACAAGAAAAGTTGTACGGTGATATAACTGATAATACTGGTATAATTTTGGTATAAGTTTTCTTTTGACGTTAATACTCATCTTTCAAGTCGCTATTGATCCGTCTTACTCGAGGTTTAAGATAAGTTAAGTTGCTTCACTCTGTGTTTATAATAAAATATTTATTAATATCTCGGTGTCTATGTCTTTGAACCGTAAGTAGCAACCTTTTCTATTTGTCTTTGTTGTTATTCTGCTGTTGTTATTATTATATATCGAATGTAGGTACATGAATCAAAATAAATCTATAAATAAGTCGTAACGACTGTCCATTAATAATATCATTATAGCTATTCGTCATGTAGGGATTTATTTATTTATTTATGCTTTAAGTTTACTGTAATTTTTAATATATTTGTGACATTTAGTTGTACGTTTAAAAATGCAACATTAAAACGTGCCATATTATGCCTGAATTTTAAATCAGACGAAAGGTTATGTGAACTGTAAAGTTCACCCACATATTCAACTCACACAATAAAGAGTTTTCCAACATTTTCAACACTTACCTGGATCAATAACGAATTGTGTATCTAGCGTGACACTAAAATATGCACCAACATAATATTTGTTGATTTATGTAACTAACCTAATTTAAGGGTTGGGAGTGGTAGTTGTATCCACCGATAATTAATTTGGATTCACCGGTGAAATTCGTAACTGGTGTTGTGTAAGTTGAAGTATCGACCAATGGCTTAACTGCATTGCAGTTCGTTTCTTTTGATAAACGCTGTTATTGTTGTAATGATTTTTCCAGATATAAAACGTTTTCATTATACCTTGGATTAATCAGTTTTGTACGTTATTGTTGCCCCTATACCACATCAATCAATTTTGTTAGCACTGTCATTGTTGTCGCATAGTAATGGCCTAGATTTTTTTGGGTCGATTCGCGGAAAATGAATTGTTGAACAGTAATAGAGATTTGAATAAATATGTTTACAGGTTTAAAATAACAAAGTACAAATAAAAATTATTTTAGCAGCAATAATGAATTAATTTAATTGAAATATTGTGTGCTATGAATAGTATATTGTGTTGTATGGAATAAGAGTTGAAGTTGTTTGCAAGTGCACGATGAACGTAGTGAGTCAACAATAGGTACATTCGCACGAATATTAAATAAAAACTAATTCCATAATAGTTATTTATGTATTAAGGACATAATTGGGAGATTATGGCAGGAGGGAATCTTGAAAGCCCGACGAAGGGGGGCTTTTAATTTCCCGAGGGCTACAATCGACAATTATGCCCGTGGTTCATACAACGTTTTATCCTATTTTAGTTTATAAAATATTTTTAACGAAATATTGAGTATTTCCGGCAAGATTGTGTGAATTGTGCCGATGCGCACTTTAATACTTAGCCTGGCTATTCTTTTAATGTGGGTATGGATACCGCGTTGTTTATTTGTTAAATAAAAAATAAATTTTAGAAGAATTTGAAGTCATTTATTTATTTTTTACTTTCGTAATTCTTTACATGGTCTTAATTCCTATTTAATTTTGTTTCCATCAGTTTAATTTAACACAACTTATTAATGAGTGTAAGTAGATGTTAACTCAAAAATACAGCAAACACTTTATTTCTGTGAAGCGTTGTGAGAGACACACTCTGAAACTTATTACTCTAGTCCAGTGATGTTTTATGACCAACCTTTTTTTTATTTTTAAGGGAAAAACGAATTAAGAACTTCAGTTTGTAGGAAACAAATTGAAAGAGCATGTAAATTTTATCACAAGCATTAAGACTTCAAGACTGCGATGAAAATTAAATTAGGTAGAAGATGGCACATGGTTCTTTTTGATGGATATTATCATTACGTAAATTTGAATTTCTAACTTTCAGAAAACTTTGGGCGATGTAATAAAGAGGAAGTCGTGTTTAAAAATTGTAGGCATAAACTGATGTAAATTTTAGATCGTTTTTAAACAATATAATCATGTTTAAAAATTATATATAGAGAACGATCGGTTTTTAACTGGTTATACACTAAGCTTAGTTGTTAGAATAATATAATAGAAGATAAATTTTCAGCCTGTGCAGGTTGTTTCAGCTTCACGTAACGTTTACACTAATACGTAACTAGTACCTAGCGAATCTATTATTTTATAAAGATTAATAACAAAATTTATACTTCACCAAATTTGCGACTATAGGTTCCGCAGTTAAAGTTTTTTGTTCAGAAAAGTGATTGTTTCGGTTTCAAGATGGGTCATTTTGAAGTCTTGGGGTATTTTAATGCTCGATCTGGACTTATGAACTACTTATAATAAAATTTATATACATATTTTTTTATTTTTAAAATTGAAAGATATTTTAGTTGTTTTGTCAAACATGAATAAGACTTGTAACACTGCTGAACTATTAAATTATTGTTACCTCCCTTTAAATGTTAATAATAGGTCACTAGTCAACAAACGTTTTAATTTTAGCATAAAGTAATCAAAATAAGACCGCCCCGTTGACTTCCAATGGTAGAGTTTCGATTCGAATGCTTCCCGCATATTCTACAAAGCTATCACAGTTATCTGCTGATACTCCAAAATCGTTCGTTGATTGTACCAAAGATTCTGATTTAGTTGTATCAACTTCGAGTGCAAAAAAAAAAACTAATGGCTTAACATCTGGTGATCGGACTGGCTTTTCTACAGGACCTTTTCTGCTTTCCCACTGCTCTGGAAATTGATTATCTATACACATCTATCAGCAAGTTGAAATTTTGGTAATGGAGAGGTAGATTTTATAAGATTAAAAAGTGAAAGAGCCGCTATAACAACATATCAAAAATAGAAGGGAAACAAAAAATGGGTTTCCGTCTAAGGTAATCGTTTTGTTTGATAATCTCAAGTTAGGCAATTTTTGCGTTCTAATACGTATGTTCACTTTTCTGTCATCATTTCAATCCAACTTTTAATGCTCGACGAACGTAACAACTTTAATTTGGGATAACAGTTGGCATTATGTACTACGTTACATTGTACATTCATTTATAAAATCGTAAATATTCACATACTCCAAGAAATTTTCGAAGTTTGAAAGGCTATTAATTTTAAAGCAGTGCTGATGATATGTGAAGGACATGGTGAATATGTTCACGGTAAGTGCACAAGAAAATGACAAAATATCGTACTAACAATATTTCCTTGTCAGTTCTAGCTAGCTAGAGAGATTACTGTATTTGAATATTTGAAATTGATCGACGTTTTTAAGGGAATATTTTAATGACACGACAAATTTAAACAAATAATCACTAACCTCGAAGTAGCTGCAATTCACTACAAAAGGGATTATACCTGCGCCAAATTAACTCAGATGGATGAGGAATTATTTTAAATTGACTTAATATTCCTTGTAACATCTGTCGCCGCTGCAAGTATTTCATTCGCTGAAACGCATTGTTTTGTATCTGTCATCCAAAATTAATACGCGTCTTTTTTAAAATGATCTTCATTTTAATATGTTGTTTTCATTTCTTATTTTTGTTTACTTCTGCTACCGGTTTGACTATTAATGTTTTACAATCCTGCCAAGGTAAATTGGTTTCTTGAAATTTCTTGCATATTATTCACCTAATGCTTCACACATTTGATTTATTATTTAAATAAATCACAGTAAAACAGATTACATAATCAAATTATGTTAGACATAAATTTATGTAAACGTTCAGGACTTGAGGTTTTTGTAGATGTTGTTTTCTTTGATGATGCAGTTGGAACTATGTTTTGCATTATTATGGCGGTACTTGCCCATATGGTTGAAGTTAGAAAAAAATACCACGAAGACGAGATGAAGCAAATTATTACACAAGAATGCCGAATCTAAAAAATATTGTGTACGGAAATTAGCAGAGACCTTGGGCAGATACCATCCTCAAGCGTGCCACTCACCCATATATTACTCAATAATGCCGACTTCATGATGAGCTGGGTAATTTGTTATTTTTTGTATCGTGACGTGGGTTATTATTAATTTTTTTTTCAAACATGTTGTGTAAATTTTATTCCAAGTGTTTTAATGAACTAAACTAAGTATGTTCATTTTGACATTTACACGTACATCAAGGAATTGTAGTAAGTAATTGCACAGATTAACGTGAACCTACGAGTATATCTGCTGCAGTAAATTACGCCCAAAGTATTTCCAAACAACTTTACAATTTTGTCTTGTGCTCTTTCAAACTGGTGTTTCCAAGCGTATGTATGTGAAACCACAACCAGTCGTGCAGAATACCAAGTATTTTTTATTTGAATAATTTGTGCGCTATCGCGACAGAAATGGAGTATAGAGAACTTGATGATTCGGTCATTGTAATGTAATACTTCATATTGTCATAATAAAAAACAATTATTTAACTTTGCCTCGGCTGCTGCTTCTGACAGTGAGAGGGTAGAATGTCGGAACACTTTCAAAGCGTTGCAACTGAAAATAGTTGCGGAATAACCAATCAGGTCATCGACTGCAGAACGTTTTCAACATACGTGTTTTACCACATACGTACGTAAATGGTATAGTTAAGACTGTTTTTGTAATTTTCAAGGTGAGCTAATGGGAAGACGTTACGTGCGTTATAAATAATTGAAAATTCCCCATAACCTTGTGTTCCCATAGATGACATAATCCTACCAATGTGTAAAATAATCAATTATAGTAATTACCCGATGATGTTGTAAATCAAAAACGACTTTCATCGGTGTATACAAGCATACTTCGACCTGAAGCAATCTGAATTTACATAACATCAATATCAGGTAATAATAAAATGCAAATCATCTGCTTCCTCCCGTTTTTCTAGCGATGACATGCCGAAATTTATTTTTTGATTTTCCATTATGTAAATTGATAATTTTGTTAAGTGATAATTTTACTTTATCATTGTACGAAAAGCCTTGAAAAAAAGATTGATGGACTGATAGATTTTTTATTCCTTGAGATGTGATTAAGCATTTGTGCTATCTCATTAAAAGCCAAATTCTGTTAATTACCTCAGCATTCAAAATCAGCGGCATCAAAGGCCCACCTAGCCTTGGGCTTTAGATTCTTTTGAGTTTTTGTTTAAAACCAAATAAAGACTGGCCTTGGCTCTTGTCTGAATTCTTCCGATTTTTTGTGGCAGGTAAGTTTTGTATAACTACCATTATGTATTATTATTTACTTTTTGTGGGTTGCTTAAAAAATATTTTTATACCATTATTTGCCTCGGATGATCTTGTTGTTTATGGTCGGCCCGCGTGGAAGCATTATTGTCATTGTAAACACTTTCTGTATATTTTACCGTATTAATTTAGTATTGAGCCGGCTGTTGTTTTATTTCATTTTGAATATTTTAACGGGATCAGATCCGCTATATACTCTCGATAAAACGGTTTTATTATGTCATGAAATTTTGCCGTTGGCTTATTGAAAGTGAAAAACACTCTCGAGAAGAGTTTAAAAGTAAAAGTTTTATTGAAGCTCGTGATTTAACACAAGCATTGACATATAGGTCAATGTTAGTATGACTGCTTTGTTATGTAATATATACGTAACAGTTATATACCTTAGTTTTAAACTGGTTTTAAATAAAAATGACTTATTATCCAATCGGTCGCTTGTTGAAGTGGATTATTAAAGGTCTCTACATCAGTTACAATACCGTGATGAACGCAAAATGATAATTGGTTGGCTTAATCTACCATGTAATCATATTGCGACTAATGCGATTTTAATTTGTTGATAACTCTTGGGTTCATAAACGAATTTAGCCTCTAAAAGAACTGCTTATAGCATCGCAATTATATTAATTGCTTTGGGATCTTTATAATCCCAAACTAATCGGGCTACATCTGTGAAAGGAAAAATATTTCATTTAATCATGTTTAACTTTTTTATCTGACCATAATTTGAGTATATATCTTCTTGTATTGGGAAAACTAGGTATTGATATATCTTTTTAATCAATTGTGGAGTAAGATACTTCTTCGCTCTTCGATAAGCTTGAACTGAAAAACAATCAAATAAAATAGTAAGTGTAATCAATTAATCACATCAAATATTAGGCTTGAATTTGAACGTTCACTGCGCGTACTAAAGAGTTAGCATGGTTTTGCATATATCAACTGATGTTCATATTTATTTGGAATTATTAGGTCCGATTTTAGTTATAATATAATAATAATAATATAATATCTTTATTGTCCAACAGGGTGGCCCTAATGACAGGACAATCTAATATATGACAAAAAAATTAAAATAAATATTCAAGCATAAATTAACCAATAAAAGAAAATCCAAATTAACAAAATATATCCTCTATATATTTGTTATCACAAACAGATTAAATAAAATCTAGAATATAATAAGTACGCAGAATTTTACCAATAAAATATGATGTAAATGTCACCAACATAATCAAATTGGATTCTTATTTCCGCAAGGCGCCTTGGTTGATTTTATCTTAATCCAACCACAGTCACTTGCAAAACATTATAATTAAAGTTTTATTATATTTTCACTACGCTGATTATTATCGACTGCTTAGTCGTAAATTTCCAAGAATGGATTTAAATTATTTCTTTGGTTGTCTACTGAATACTGACTCAAAATAAGGACGACAGCTGTAATTAAAGCAATCTTATAATAATATAATACATCTTGGTTCCATGGCGTATTTTTTTTTTTTATAAAAGTTGAATGTGAACCTTGATATCGTATTGACAAAAATTATTGAGGAGTTTCTGAAACAATCAGTAAAATAAATGGGTTAAGATTTTTGATACATCATATGTAAATAGTACTAAAAAAAAATACCTCTTAATCATAAGCACTGTTTTACGGTGGGTCGATATTTTTAATTAAGGATATGTAATTTTGATGTATACCGTATAATAGTAATCTTAATCATACCACTGCGCTGTTCCAAGAATGTCAACGGAATTATATTAGTTGTTTCTAAGAAAATTAGTGAAATAAATCGTGTTTCTTATATGAACATCCTGTGTAATCAGATTTAAAAACTAAATTAATGTTGCTGAAAGGAAATACACAAAACACTAACCCAGAATTATTTAATATTTTTTTGTGCTGACGTCATTAATTTTACTCAAGAAATAAGTTACAAACTTTTTATTAATATTAATCAATCAACAAACTAAGGTTAGCATTGTGCCAATCACAGTATATATTTGAAAGTTAGAAGCTGGAAACCAATATTTTCAAATTCTAACATGTGTGCAGCATCGAAAAAGCACAGAACTATACTTTTTAAATGATATTGCAGCGCTCCTTTTAACTGTCACTAGGAAATATACATGTTATTTTATGTAACAGGGATTATTTACCGATTTAAATCCAGTTATACCAAAATGAAATTGGACGTAAATTTGGAAGAAGTTAAGTATATTACATGTGTTTCGAACAAATACTAAGTGCTACTGTTAAGTGTTTAGGGTAGGAAAAATACCCATTCAAACACACATAAATATAAATGTAAATGTGACTTGTTAACAAAGTTATCATTATTTTTAAAATCTCGTAAATTTTTCAGTGGTTCTGAGACATATTATGCCAGTATTTCTTTGAAGTGCAAATTATCTTTTATGTTGACTTGTGGAAATTTGGGCCAGTTTTAATAGATAGTCGTAAAATTAAAATAATATTTTACTTTTATGTTTCAAGTTAGTACCTATTCAAGGATTATGTGCGCATCGCGGAACAAGATTTGAAGTTAAATAAAATGCGATATAACAATGAAATGATATATATTATATTCCTTTAAATTTGTGCGTGTTTACGTAAGTATACTGACTGACATAATAGAACAATTTTGTTTGTAAATTTTATGTATATTTTGTTCTTTATAGAAAAGTTCGTTTGTGTATAATATTGTTTATTTTTATCTCCTCTAATGATTTCGATATTTTGTGATATTTGTACGACTGGGTTTTATTTCATTTTTAAGTAAAATTGTAAATTCCGTTATTGCTATGGACGGTCTTCAAAAATTATTGTTATTATATACCTACTTGACGAAAGTTCGTAAAATGATTGCGCATAATTATTATTAATTGGAACATAAAGGTAATAATATGTCGATAAGTGTGTCCATTAAGTTGCAGTTGAAAATTTATTCTAGTCCATATTTTTGTAATGGACTATACTATATAAAAGTATACTCAAAGCTTTGACTACTTAAAATTGTGAACAAAGTGCGATGTGTAAATTGTTAGTTTTTATTTTATGATTACCAACTAATTGATTGTGCAATAACCAACGGTTAAGTTTGACCAGTGATGGAATGACTGCTGCTAAAAGATTCGGAACTTGTGGCCGACGTTTTCTTAGATTCGAAAGAAATTTGTTACCTGAGTGGAGACACTATTTAAGAATTAACGACGTAGATAGCTTTATCGATTTTTAAAACTCTGGTAAGAAGTATTTTTGGTATATCTAAATCGAGGCTTTCTTTTTATCTTGGGTTTACTGCTAGGATTTAAGTTATTTTCATTGATTAACTTTTAAACATAATTTTATAAAGATTTTTAACGCGGCGCTATTAATTTTCATCGTGTGGGGGGGTAATTACGATGTGCTCGCCAGTGAAAACCCAGTGTAAACCCTGCACATACAATGTCTAAGCGGTAAAAACTCACTAAATTTTGTTTACGTAACGAAACCTGTCAGTTTTTCTCAGCCTTATTTTTGACCCTAAACTCATTTTAATTTTGTGCTCGTCGAATGTTTTATATTCCTTTTTTACTTGTTTAATTTTTCAGTAATACAGCCCGTTGTTCAAAACATTTTTACAAAGAAGGTAGTACATATATTTAACAGTATTATAACATCCTCTGTTAAATAATTTCAGCTTATCTTTATCATACCAAAAGTACGATAGGATTTTACGCTTTATGTGAAACACCAAGGTAAAGACTATTGTACATTTAATAGTATACATAGTGTTTTACATGTCAAAGACTTCCCAACAGTTGAGGGCATAATTTTTTTAATGCAGCTAGACTCTGCTGTTGAGGATTTTAAATACTAGGATTTAACAATTATGGCGGGAATACTTTACATTTTTTACTATGACACCGCGTACTTGTGAAAAATAACGCTTTGATCGGTTATGTCGTCATTGTATTGTTTCGCCAGTAGCGAAACGTGCCTGTGACACCTATTTGTTTTGGCAAATGTTCAACGTGAAGTCATTGTTAAATCAAGTAAATCAAATTGTATGTGCAGGCAGTAATAGTTTTCTTTTGTTCTTTGCTGTTAATTTAATTTGTGTTTCCGGTTTAATGAGGAATGCAAGTTTATGTAGTTAAATAAGTAATACCGCAAACGTTTGTTTTAATAGCGTAGACCTGACTGTCAGAGGTATTTTTAATTGTTGCAAGTAAATTGAGTTTTTCCCATTAAGCTCAACTATTTTAGCTATTTTTAAAATATCGATATAATGTGTATAATGACCATTTTACATCGAGCGTAAACCTAACTTTGATTTATAGTTTTACAAAAAAAAAAACTTGTTTGCAAATTAATGGTTAAAACTAATATGATGGTGAAATAATTATATAGGTATTTATTTAGAAAAAATTCAGTCATCTAAAGGTCAGGTCATTTTGCTAAACTAAATTTTACGTTCACGTTCCATTTGAAGTATCGTATAATTTTTTATATGAACTAACAAAGTTAAAAATGTCAAAGGTTTATTCTTAAAATGTATCAAAATTTTTTGGGTGATTGCCTATATATTAAATTTATGATGATGTAAATTTTAAATAAATTGAGATTTTATTAGCCAGTCATCAACTACAATGGAGCATGTACATCTCACATATTCTGTATAATATCAAAAATCCTGTGTTGTTATCCTGCTCGGTTCGTATGAGAATTTTCAATGCAGTTTCCGATTTCAGAGGAAGTTAGATACATTCAGTATCGCTATGGGTATTATCGTTGTGACAGCTAGTGTTCGCATAAATGTATACAAAACATTTTTATGTCAGATTTGATTGTGTTTCAGTCTCGTGTCCAAAAGGATTTTTCGCATTCTGATGATACTTTCGCTCATTCGAATCACATCAGTTTTTGCTTTGAATTATACCCTAATCTGTTATGAACAGTTGGGAAATTTTTATGTGCTATTATTATTATCCGTCTTCGAGACAAGACAATTATCGCGATTTTCAGGGCTATATTTTAATAAGACCAGATAGTGTTTTCGGAAAAGTATTTTCATTGATTGATTTTTTTAATAATATCACCAATATTGAGTGCTTTAATAGAACTGGTGTAATTTATATTTTCAGGATTGGTAGTCATTACAAATGTCAGATAACAAATAAAATAAACCTCAAAAGAATAAAATGATATTTTTAATTATAATTCAGTTTTACCACCATGAGATGTACAGAATAACATTGGATGTGTCCTAGGCATTTAGATTAATGTCACCTAAGGTGATTGCATAATATTTTGTTGCAAATTAATTTCACTACTAACCGTTTTACTGTCACGTGATTCATCTAACTGCACATGTGGAGTGGACAAACTTAGGTTTAGACAGTGCTGAGCCCAAACTACTTTGGGCAGTTTCTCGTAGATCGGGGGATTTAAGATTATTTTCAGCTTTACACATTGTTAATAATGATTTATTATTGTGAAAATTTCAGTATTACAATCTGACATTGGTCGTACCAACCCTGACAAAATTTTCCAAAAAGTTGGGAAGTAAAAAAAAAACATATCTACTTTATAGAGACGACGGCTTTCAGATAAAGTCGTCCTCTAAAAGAAACAATAGCAGTGTTTAAATGTTGGGGAGTGACAGATGTTATCTAAACAGAATATTTCACTATAAACTCACAGTACTAAAATTTCTTATGTTTTCCATTTTTTTCCCTAAACTTTACATATTAAATTGTATCTATAAATTCAACGTTTGCACGGTTCCGTTAAGGGTATGAATGTTTAATATGCGTACATAAGTATACAGAGTGATTTACGAGTAATAATGACCGCGACAAAAGGAGAAACCGAAAATACATTTGCAAAGATTGGTAGATGTATTTATTTATTTAATAAAAACATGAAACATTGTAATCTTGAACATTATCATACTTTTGACAAAACATCATTTATTTATTAAATATAATCGTAGCTCAAAATGCTGCCTAACATTTCTTTCACATTCTCCAATCATACCCGAAATGACATTTTAGGATACGAAGGACAGATTCAATGGATTGTCTTGTTTTCTTAATACCAACTTAAAACGAGAAGTATGCTGAATTGAAAAAGTCAATCAGTCAAATCAATGGCATTGTTTTTTTTTTTGGTAGCGAAAAACACATCTGCGTTGTTAATTGTCACCGATTAAATGTTATGTATTGTTGACATACTTCACGATGTTTACAAAAATTAAGGCAAACTTAATGAGTTTTTCCAATGAACACCCGATATCTTTGAAGCCTTTATCTTTATCTGGTACCGTAGTTCCCAAACGAATGAACCAATTTCAATGTGATTTTTTTTGTTTGAAAGCTGGTTGAATCGAGATGGTTCTTGACCAGTTTGATAATTACTTCAATATCATCAGCTTCCAACATAGTTGAATCAGCTTGGTTCGCGCGAAGGTGGGGATAGCGCGTCCACCGTCGTAGCGAATCTTAACCACTTTCAGGCATTTTAAGGGTTCATTTTGTGTGCCGGAAGAGTTTTTAAGTTTTCTCATTTATTTTACAAATGTTTCACACTGTAAATTGTAGTTTGGTGAACTATTTCTTTAACTGTGCCCTATCGAAAACATGCAGATGCGTCATATTAGGACTCCTGGGAGGCCAAAGTTTAATAGACGCCTTCTCGATCTATATATAAGGGAAGGCCCCATTAAAATAATTGCGCAACGTTCTATGATAATATTGTACTGATGAGGCCTAAGCTGTGGTACACAGATTTTCATTGTGTTGTCTATTCTTCAGCGGTAGGCATAGATGACTACATATATTTAATATTTTTCATAAACTAAAAATAAATCTCCGAAACCTCCGAAAATATTGTTGTATTTTAATACAAAAATCGCAAGCATAGTTCACTTCAAATTAGGATCACTTCATGATATTATCAGATGAAATTACCATTTTTGTGGAGAACCGAGAAATTCTGATTAGTAATTTGCCATGTGTTTGATATCTGAAGGTGTAATTTAGATATAGGTTTTTCGTAACGTAAATTGCAACATTTTATTGTACAAATTGTCTATTTCTGGTCTTTTTTTTGTATACGCATATACATATTGGATTGCTATAGCTTCGTAGTTACTTCTTTGGTATTGAAGAACAACTGTCTGTTTTAAATTTTGTTAAGCTATAATGTTTTTACATAGCTTATTAGGAGTATTTTTTATATCATAACAACACAGCCAACGATAACAGAATCAGTATTAAACCAAAAACAGTTTAACAATAGAGACAATTATTAAACTGTTTTAGACAATATATTTTATAAAATTGATATCGTGTTTTTAGGACGTCATATGTCTGTCATTCACCGCTTGAACTTGAATCGTGCACAAATATCTAATGTCACTTGACAAAGCCACCTCACAACCATGTTACATGTAAAAAATTCCTAAATAATAGCCCTCACCGAATTTTCTAATTTTTATATATTATCGCACATTTTTCTTTCTTTTCTTTGGAGTATTCCACGGGCGAAAATAGCACGTCTTATTGTACTGTTTTAATGTTATCTGTAGAGCGAAAATATTTCTGTAAAATTCATTTAGCTGTAAATTCTTGTAAAACTGCCAGACTCAAGACATGGTAAAAGCGAATTACTTAATAAAATAATTTCAAAGCTTGATAGTTTGTCAAAGGAAAGATGTAAGTTACTTATCATTTTGTATTACACCGCGGTTTTGTAAATCTGCTTGCATTGAGTGGATGTTAGGAAGAAATGTCGTTGTGCATACAGGTTGTTTTGTTATTACACGTAAAAACAGATTCCCTTGTGCAGTTCGACGACTGTCTTCTATAACCTCTACAAATGTAAACGAAAGATTCGACAGAACAATGTATTCCGTTGCAATATCCATATCAAATTTTATGCCCTAAAGAATGCGCAAATAAACTCAGGTTCTGTCAATACGTCGAAAAATATCCATGAATGCTTTAAACTAAAGAGTTTTTATTGTTTCCGATTAATGGCTACTGGCTTAACGCTTCTACAGCTACGTCTATTGGGTCTTGAAAATATTGTGTGGCATCACAAATAAATGTCAGATAATTTGCCATTTGAGTCTTGTAAGTTTATTTTGAATACATGGAGTCGCGTTTTATACAGTAAATTAATACAAATCATTGGATTTTATGCTTATTTGCGAACTGTTGCTTCCAGTTTGGAATACTGTATTTTGTCGTATTGGGTAGATATTCCAAGATATGCCTACTGAATTTTATTACTTTTAAGGTAAAATATTATTTTGTTATTCAAGAGATGGTAAGATTTTATCGTGCTGAAAACGGCAATATATAACCGCAGTAACCTTGAGATAATGCACATTATGTTAATATCCTCGTTAAATATATGTAATATCATTATATTTAAAATGGTGTATAATATTATTATAATCAGGCATAATCACGCTTAGCACAAAATTAATAGTAATAGAAGTTATAAACTCAACGTTTAATGTGACTTGTGGGACAACTGCATTCCAATTTCTATTTAAAGATGCGCCAAGATTACGAAACGATAATGTGTTATTATGTTCTTACGAAGCTATTGCTGGCCAAAAGCAGTTATTGGAATAATTGTTGTCTTCTAACTAAGTGTTATTAGATTTTGTAATAGGAGCCGTTTGTAATTAAATATTGAAATCCGTGTAGTGTGATCTAATCAATATGCGGTTTGCACAACATGTAGTTAAAGGACCACTGATAGGAAACACCGGATGCAAATTCGCTGCAACCTGCAGATAATTATAATCTTCAAAGTACGTGTTAGGTGTTACAGTTTAACGAGCCAGACTCAAACGATCTCTTCAGGAAATCATTAGGAAAACACGTCAACTTGAATTAAATTTTTTTTAGAATGTTAGAACTCAAACTTGAAGTATTCCAATTTCATTAAACATCAAGTTATTTATACATTAGCTTTACATTTGTAAGTTTTCGTCGAAAATTTTTGTTTTAGAAAACGTAAAGGTTGCGTAGCGTATCAATTATTCATATGATTTGATGCGGTTCTGTCTACAGTGTAATATTCTAGAAATTATATCTCAGTTTAAAATTTTATTGGGTACTAAAATGAAATTGTAGAATAAAGCTGTCTTGACCATTTCCCCATTGAACCGTTAGTAAGTGCAGGGAGCTCATTTTCAAAAATTATTAAACGACTTGAAACTCATTTAAGTCTAGGTTATGCAAAAATAATTTTCATTCATTGTACATTGTTTTGCGCAGTGGAAATTTTCGGTGTCATCCGAAGTATGCCAACTGTTATTGTCAGTTATTCAGATTCTATAAATCTCTCGTTATTTTTGCTGCTTGCATATATAGCTTTTCCCCACGGGAATTAAATCGTTAGAGTGTCTTCTGAGAATGGAACTGAACAAAATCAAAAAGTTGTAGGATACCGTACGAATTGCGTATGAAAGAGAAATAAAAGAAACACGTGTTTTACAAAGAAAGAGATTTAATTTTTAGTACAGCACAAAGACTATCAGTATACTGAATACATTATAGTTATTTGTTTAATTGGGGAAAGAAGTAACATATTTGATGCAGTGACTGGTTTTCTTTTAGGCGATGTGGTATTTTTTTCTTTTTAAAGATATATTTTTTCGTTGTCGATTGCTTAGTTTAGGTTTAAATTCAACATGTTTTTAATATTAATATTCTTGTATATACTATATTATTACAGATATCTATTACGTTTCAGGAAAGTTGATTATTTCTAACAAATTATTAAATGAGCCCATTTTATCATTCAAGACACTTGATCGGTAATTATTTTACTATTCTACGTTGCACTGTACAATCAACTTGTGTCTAAAGTGAGATGAAAATAGAACAAAATGTTTGCCGGTAAAAGAACCCAAAATGAGATCATTCTGACGTTTATGCTGGAAGAAATCGGAACGCATTTAGTTTTGCTGCCAAACACAATAAGAATAAAATCACGAAGTGAAACCTACACTTTTACCAAAATCATATTGTACCTTCATAGTAGAATAAAAATATTTCTGAATTTAAGAAGAGCCATAGGTAATAATATCGCTATAATTGTATTGTGGAAACCAAACATAAAGCAACTGCAACGAAATATGTTTAAGAGTTTTGCATCTTCACGTTTTTCTGTTTGTTTCCGTCTCGGTTCTCACTCCAAAGGCAAGGATAAATTTTTGTACAGGTAATTACGGGGATTTTGAAGCCTAGGACGCTATAAGCACAACTTTAAGCTCAGTGTAACCTTTACTTACTAGAATCGAGGGAAACGATATTAAAAGAAGCTTATAACAAGCTCTGTTTGCTGAAAAGTTAAGCGAGCACGTTTTCACTACGTGAAGACTGCTAAAGATAAAGATTTTCAATTTCAGCGCTCTCTAATAGGTATTACCTTTTGTCTCTGTAATTCATAACAAAAATAAGGTAAATAAACCTATTCATTTTAGCTGCATTTACTTCATCCTTTGTTTTGTACTTAAAGAAAATAAACTGTTCGTTTTAATAACATAACATTTTGAGCTCTTTATTGACGCTAGTTGTTGTAGTTTCGTGTGCGGAGTGATATGAATAGAATTCAATGTAAAATTCAAATCTCGTCAAAAGCTGCGGGCAATTTTCATCCTAACGACAGACAAACATAATCAACAAGTAAATTGTATGCGTACGTTTTCACAAACAGAGCTCGAATTCACTCAGATAATCTAATAATCTTGATCAATGTTGTACTCTCGCGATTCGTTCGTCTAGAGATAGCAAACCATACATATATTTCCGTGATGAAAATATTGAAAATATTTAACATTTTAGAAGTAACATACGTGCAGATTAAATGTTGTTATTATGTATAAATATGTATTTATATTGTACATATATATTATGTATTCACACAAGAGTTGGTAGACTCAAATTATTCAAGGAAGTTTAAGCGGAAACGCTTTTCTCTCGGGTTTGGAACAACCCTTTAACGAAAATGATTCCCTCTGAAATATCGCAAGGCATATATCTTCTAAAATGGTGTGATATTTTCCTGGTCTAGCGCAGGAACACCCGTCGGGAAGTGTCCCCATTAGTAAAGCTAAAAAGGTGATAAAAGATAATTGTTTTGCAAATGAATGCTAATTTATTTATTTTGACGTGCATTTGGCTAAAAACCATTTTCAGGGGAACAAGTATGTCGTATTCTTATATTTATAAATGTTTTCGTCATGTAATATTTAATTTCCGCAGCTTTGATATCTAAATAAATTTCCGTGGCATCGGTTTATGTTTTTATTTTTCTTTGCTTCGACTAACAATTGGACGCTAATATAAAATAAATATTTTTATCCTGAATCAGTTTTTAGCCGAATGATTGAGATGTAAAGAAATTAATATGGATGTACTTAAAGTTGTTTTAAATGCTGAAATTAATTCATAGGCCAGATTATTAGTTGTTGGTTGTTCGATGTGCGAGTACTTATCACATGCGAATTTTGCCAAGTCCTAAGCAAGGCCACATTTTACTAAATAGTAATTCTTTTCTACTTCTCTGCTTTGAACAATTCGTTTTTTTTTAATTTCCTTTTGAAACCATATGACTAATCGCAAATTTGCGATTGTTCAATGCACATTTTGCTTTTGGAATTACTTATATAGAGTGACTAAAAAAAATGAATGCGACAATTTATTTATCTATTGAGTAAATCAAGAACGATTCACTCCATTTTCCCGAAAAATGGGAAATACAGTGCTGTTATTGTTATTACTTATTAGTAACACGCTGTATCGATCCAAATTGATACACATCTCTGTGTAAAAATGTTGAAGACGTCATCACAAAAGTTTTTAATGGAAAAACTCACTTGAAACATACGTGTAGCACGCTTCTCTACCTTTACTTTAAGATTACATAGGTACATGTCTTTATGTATTTATGTTCAGATGTTGAAATAGAATACGGTTATTATTAGTAATACACTGCACCTATTCAAATTAATGTGTTCTTGTTAAAATGTTGATGACGTCATACCAAATTTTGTTGTGGAAAACTCACTTGAAACATATGCATACAGTAGCATGCCTCGTTTTGTGTTTTAAGAAAATCTAGTTTTTAATGCCAGTGAAAAATGCTAAGAAGTATTTTTTTCATTCAAAGAATTAGGCAAGCAAAAATAATCGGCTTCGCCGTCTATTCTCAGTTTATAGTATTTTATTAAATCTGGTCCTTGAATTTCTTGGTAGCAGAGAAACCCTTAATAGTCCACTGTTGTTGATGTTTCGATGTCTAGTGTTGTGAGTGACGCGTTCATTAGAATTGTTTATATACGATGACTCTAAACAATTCATGCATGAGTAAATTTTTTTTTCTTGATCAAATTATAAACGGCTCACCCGATTTTCCTAAAAGTTTCTAAATGCACTGCTGTTGTTATTATTACATTGCATCTACCAAAACTGATATACTTGTCTTCACTAAAATATTGATGACGTTATCACAAAATTTTGCAATGGAAAAACTCACTTGACAACGCATAACATGCTTCTTTACCTTTATTTTAACACTTGTAAAAAATCTAATTCTCAAAATCAAATTGTATCATTTTTCGAAAAAGCTGGATATGTTGTAGTGTTCAGAAGCGAGGGAAGTTCCATCAAAGTAACTTGCACCAATTTTTCATGTTTAAAATTAACAATTTGTTTGCAGAATATATTCCAGTGTCTGTCTTAATGACGAAAGTACTGTCATTGGTGGCAATAACTTACAGAACGTTTAATAAAAAAAGATTTCAAATGTAACAGGCATCGATATGAAAAAAAACACATACTTTTAGTTCCCAAGCGTAAGCTAGGGAAGTATTATGATGGGGTCATTTTGGTGATGTCCAATTTGATGTTTCCTTGCATTTTTTAAAGTTGTGGAATTCCGTTTTTCGTTTCCATCAGACCCTATCTGCTGGTTATTTTATTGGAACGATAGTTTCTAAAACTAGTGACTTGATCGCAGTGTATTTTGACTGTATGTCGAGTATTTAACTATCATCAAAAAGAAGAACTGAATCTACGAATAGCAATTTTCTCCTCTTTGAAATAAAAATCACTCGACACACTAGTATTCAATCTATTCCTAAACGAAGAAGTACTGGCAGAATGATCTGACATTATAGACACGTCATTTATGGGAAGCCTACGTGAAGTCTGCATATCCAGTTACTGCTTTTTATTCTTTCACCCTCTAAGACGATGTGAACCGCGTTATTATCAAACCACCCTCGTAAGAACGTTCCCAATTGAACCGGTTTTCAAACAAAGGAAACCGCTTTGAAATTGGTTCATCCCTTTGGCAACTAAGATGCAACAGAAAGACACACAAACAATCGGCTGATGATCTTGAAATGATTGAAGTGATTATCGTCAAACATATCGGTTCATCCGTTTGCGAGCTACGGTGCCATAGGCAAATCCACAGACAGAATCGCTTTAAAGGTAAAACTTTTCTTTTTCAGGCTGGGGTTAAAAAATACAAAATGGCCATCAAATTATGAAAAAATATTCAGTTAAATAACTTGAATAAAGACCGGGAGGCGGCTGATTGGAGGAGAAAAGTCATTTTGAAAGTAGATATATTTTATTTTCCTATTCTTCTGGAAAATTAATTGCAAAAAATAGCGCCTATATATAGAACTGAAATAAAAATGGGAGATTGTGTATGTGTGATTTCCTTTGCTTGGTCATATTCAAATTACATATTACTGAATCTTCAGTCGTGCATGCTTTTGATAATGTAAGGACAAAACTAGAGAGCACTGAATTGCTTACTCTGTAATCACATAATTATTATTGTTTGCTTCAATGGTCACTCACGCTTTGCTACATTTTCATTATGTGCTGTTTGGGGTTACATCGTGTCATGTTTTTCCTCTGAAATTTAAATAGGAGACGGCCGCTGTCACCAGTGAAGTGAACATTTCACGCATTCTGCTTGATAGTGGGTTGCGAATAAGACCTCAGTCGACCGGCGACAAAACCCACAAAACCTTCTGCCATGTATTCACATTCGCTACTCGACAGATTTCTACTTTGGGACCACATCCCTGGCCGTACTCTGTTTTAAGCCGCTTACTTCGGTTTGTTCCAGATATGTTTAAAATTAATGCCACGGCTTGCATAATTTCAAACACCCTTCGGACTACTTTCAAGAAAACTGTATTTTCAGTGAGTGTTGATTGGAAAACTGTTGGCCACTGCTGCCATGATTTTGTAACGGATTCTACGCCTGTTAGTAGTGTTAGATTCGGAGCAATTTAACGTCAGTTAAACGACGACATTTGGAACAGTCAATTGATATATTTTTAACAAGAAAATAAATAGTAAAACAACAATAAAAGCCGCCATTGTTGCGTATCAAATTTTTCTTATAACCGCAAAACTACTCGAATGCGATCTTAATTTGTTACATAATTCAACAAAATAATAAAACAATGTATAACATATTAAGAAGTTCTGGAACATATGGTTGTAATTAAAAAGCTATCAAAACAAAAAATGCTTTTATTTCAAGGGTGTATGTAGTAATGTTTTTAAATTTTCAGATGAGTTTAGAATCATTTCTTTGAATAGAAAATGACTAAGAATAAATAACAAGTTACCTAAACAATACAATGGTAGTTTAGTATATTGAGTGGGGAATTACTATGAAGTTCACAGTCCCTGCTTGTACGAATACAACATGCTGCATACGTTTGTGTATGTACTATTTTTAAACTGAGAATTTATTTGAAGCAATCCGTTAGTTACATTTTTTGTGTACATAAACCCGCCTCTTTGAACGATGAAAAAGCTGTTATCTGATCTTATACTATTATATTTCAACAGTTTTTTGATGCACTTGCGTCGCTTCAGAAGAAAGTGTTATTTCATCTGTCGTTCATACGGAATTTAATCTAAGTTTTGCCAAGATTGTACTAACTTATTCAGCAGCCCCACAATGATAAATGTTAAAATAACGATTAACCGCTAAAACAAAGTGACAATAAAACACATTTGACAGTATGTATTAATATTTTATTCATTTAGTTGAGTCGTTGTTTTAAGACTGATTATGTAAGGGATCACAAATACATATCTCTAAGTTTATAAAAATCGTGTGAGATGGTTATGAAAATTTTGGTTAGCGTTTCACCGTCTACATGAATATTCAGACATACATACAAAATTTGAGAACAATCACTCTGGTAGTTTCGGAGATAATCTGTCTAATAAAAATCGACACAGCCTGGCGGACAGACAGATGACAGACAGACGGCAATGGGAAGCCACTTTTTTCGTACTCTTGGGGTCATGAAAACTCGATGGACTCAATTATTATACTTCCTATTAACATTGCTAGTAACTGAAAGACAATTTTGGATATCTTGGTAAAAGCTAAGCCAATGCAAAGCACACAACTGATAATAATTTACGCTACGTATTCTTTCTACAACAACTAGTAATATTAGTCTTAAAACAGTTGCCGTAATTTGCTCTTATTGTTTGTTGCATCTTTACATTTTTGAATATAACCACTAATAAACTACTAAATTCACAATGCGCACCTTCAATTTTCATTATAAGAGTATAAAAATTTCTTCGTTTCAGTTAGTTTCGGCCAAGAACTATTTATTATGACTTTTTTGGTTTTAAAATCATAATTTCGACTATTTAACAGTTTAACCGTAACGGTCAAACCGAACGAGAAACGTGTTGACGTTGTCAACATAATTTTTTTAACATTAAATTTCAATGCTTGCTAGACGACTTTGTTTGTTGATCATGTGGTACTTAAATTTGGTGAACTAACTTTTAGTATGACATCCTTAAGAAATCAGAAAACTATATCAGCATTGTTGTGTAAATAAATGTGAAAACATGATCTTGGGTTATTTACTAAACAGTCATTAGGTAGCTACAGGTAGTCTTTGCTATGAATCAAAAAGTAGATATTATTTAGAGTGTATATCAGATTTTATTCAGCGGTTGACCCTCGATTCTACGTCAATATAACAAAAAAAAAAAAAGAAAATCTGCTTGAGTCAATTTTCTTAAGTAAATTGCTTCCAAAAATAAAATTTATTTCCTACTTCACTTCGTAAAACGTTTCAATTTCTTAGAAGATCTACGCTTTGACGTTTTCCTGTCTTGACGTTGTTATTGGATTTCAAAGACTATTGAATTTGCTTGTATGCTCGTTAAGCGACTATTTATCTAAGCTAATTTATTTTAAATACTGTTTATCTTTGACTAATTTTAACGCGCTTTAAGGATTACGAACAGTGTTAGACAAAACTGTAAAAAACTCGTTCGCCAACACCGTAAAAAATAAATTTAAAATAAAATTAATACATTTTATGTATCGTTAAGTGAAGTTTATGTTCTGTATTTCTAAATGTAGTAGTAATATTTTTATACGACCGTTTTTTTATTTGTTACAGGTGAGTCCTGGGGTATAATTTTCTTTGGTTGGACGTGTTTTGTCTCTGGGCGACTAATAAATCTGACATCCTCGACACTCGAGATGCAGTTATGACTCCCTACAGTCGCACTCAGCTGGTTTGTTGTATATTTCCGGATATTTCCTTCGTATCACTCAGGTAGCTATTTTTAAGAACTTGTCATTATAATGTGACTTGGTTTGGATGTGTCAGAAATAAATTATGAGCCGAGTCTGTTTGTTGTCGATCGCTCTTTGAACCGGTGAGAAAGCATGATTTGAGGAAATTACAAGAGGGATTGCTTCCATATATTTTGACTAGTATAATACACCGAAGTCCTGACTTTGAATAACCACTTCTACTTTACATCATCACTTTCATATATATTGAGCTGAAAGTATACAATTGCATAGTTAATGTACACATTTAATTTTCAATCAATTGACATTAAACATGACTGTTTGCTAAGGTTTTTTGTAATATTTTAATTTCATTTTAAAAAGTTAACATTTAGTTGTTTTAAAAATGCATAGCAAACAAGTTAATGTCAAGAATTTGAGGTTGCTTTAACGTCACAGTGCACTTTGACAAACATTTCATTTACACAAATTCACAATTCATGTGTCTACTCGATATTCTAAACACCATATCGATCCATACCATGGCTGCATATCTGTACAGAGAAAAGTACATATATGATTTTCATTAATCATAAAATAAAACTACAGACAGACAGTAATTAAATAATTATCTTGGATAAAAAAATGTCTGTTTACAAGAAAAACGAACGCCAGTAGAACTATTCTAACAGAACTTGTATACTCTTTTTTAACAATTGTGAATACAATTTTAAAGCAACAGTTAATGTTTCTGGCAGTTTTTGAGTGAAACAATTCTACTGAATTCTTGGCCATCCATTGCTGAAGTGACGCTAATAAAATGTAACTCACGATCCAACACGAAAAGGATAGATCGCACTCGATTCTTGTGGAGTTTTAATTTGTCCATAGGGAGTTGTGATTGCTATGTTTGTTTGCAATTAGTTCATTAACGCTACTAAATAATCTTTAAACGTGGGTTGTTTAAGAACTGTTTCTCATTAAAGCACCACTGTTTGCCTGTTGTAAATTATCTTCAAAAGTTAAGATAGTATGTATAAATAGCCTATCATAAATTGCGTAGATTATAAATATGGTGAAAGTTTGTAAAAAGTATGGGTAGGTGTATGCCTTACATAATCATGATAATTACTAAATTACATCCTACAAAAATTTCAACTAATGTAGAAAATATCAAGTAAAAAACTTATATGATTTTCACAATTTAGTTATTAGCAGAATAAACATCGCTATGCTCTGTCAAAAATATTCCGTGTAGTTTCCCAATCGTGATAACGTTGTGTTGTTTTTGTCTTACTTTTGCAACTTTAGAAAAGTTTTCATCTAAAAAGTCAACACTAATATTAGTGTTTGGCACATTTTTATTCTATATGAGGATAACTCTGACGAAGTTTTGAGACAAACTAATTTCGATGCCAAATTCTAACAGTCTGTTTTTCTGTTTACTGGTGGGTCCATTTACGATAAAAATTTATTTATAAGTAGAACAGTTAAGAAGGAATCGCGCATTGAGACTTTATTAATATATGCCTACAATATGCAGCTGAGACATCCATTTATACGTATATGATGAACTATATCTAATAACTATCATAATAACTAATAAAAATAAGTAGGGGAAGAGGGCCTAAAGCGGGCATAGAGCCTAAAGCGGGCACTCTCTTTAGTTTTGGTGTTTCAAAAGATGGTGCGCCCTAACCGCGCGGACATAGTGCATCCCCCCCCGCATACTTCACATCAGTCGCCCGGGTCTCCTGCGAGTACCCAATTATGTGCTGTAATAAATAAATAATTTTCACATGATTTTGAAAAATATTGCAAAGTGTGTCACATCTGTTTTTTCTATGTTTGTGATTTTTAAACTAAAAATGAAATTCGTTAATCAATTTGTGTTTATTCGGCTACCATAAGGTAGCAGTTAACTGCCACTCGTCGCATCATTTTGAGTTTAGATGTTGTTTGCAATTTTAATTGTCGAAATGGGCAAAGCGGGCAGGGCAAAGCGGGCACTTGTCCGGTTTGTCCTTCTAGTGTATTTACTAAATATCTATAGTTGTTTCGAAAAGAAGAACAAAGGCAATGTGGAGTCTGTGAAACAAATTATAAAAGAAGAACTTGCTGAAGATAAAACGAAGTCTAAGAAGTGAAAAAACCAAAAAGAAAAATACGAGATATATCGCTTTAAAAAAATTATATTTCGAATTACCAAACTTCAGTCCAGGGGACCTTCATATTTATATTCATATCTAGTCTACAGTTTTTACAAAAAAAAAAATTATAAAGTTGAGCAACTTTTACATCACACTTTAATCGGCACATTGATGCATTTTTTGACGAAGTGCTGAAGAGGTTTGCATTTTGAGATAGAAGGTCCTCTGGGGAAAAGTGTCAGCTTTCTTTTGATACCATTTATAATCCTAAAAAAATCCATGACTGAGGTAAATAACTCTCGAAAAGTCAAAATCTATTAAAATGAGCTTACTTAACTTCTAGTTTGGTTGCAGACTTCAGTATTTCTAAAATGCAATTTCGGAAACCCCGACAATGTTTTCAATGTATTTAGTATAGAGCGAAACCGAACCAGACGCCAACCTTAACCATTGCCTGGTTTGCCCTAGCTGAATGCCCGCTTTAGGCCTCCCCGTAGGGCAAAGCGGGCAGTTGTAAAGATTTAGTTTCCTGCTTATAACTTTATTTTTAATAAACTTTCTTCAATTTTAGTTATGCATCATTGAAAAGGGTTAATCAAGCATTATAATATAAAAATTTAAAGGATCTAGATTATCCATAAACTACTGTTTTTAATATTTTTCCTTATGGTGCCCGCTTTGGGCCCTCTTCCCCTAAATAATAACTAAAAATTGCAGCAATAAACTGTTGGACATTGGGTAGTTAATTGTAATTACATTATATTTATATGTGTCAGTTTAGTCTGCATGAAAGTTACAATTTTTGTTTTGTTTTAGTGTGGTTGTCATCAACACATCGATTCTTTGAATTTGATAAATAATTGTACAGTTATGTTATACATAGTTATGGAATAAAAATATTTTTGCCAGAGCTATACGTGTTGCTTTTGTTTATTATTTTTAGTTAAAATTATACTTTTATTGAGTTTCCAGTGGAGTTAAAAACGAGAACATATACAAAAATAACACTTTACATTTTTGTTTTATTTTATAGTATTGGAGTTAATTTAAATAATATAAAATGAAAACTTTCGAAAGTGGTAAAAATAGAATTACTAGAATTCTGACAATGGGAAATAAATATAAAACCAGCTAATAATGTAACTCTTTTATTTTCTTGTTGTTGATCCCAACACGGCGTGTGTCATATTCCTACAATAAAATGTTAGCTCACCTTTTCGAACTCAATTAAATTTGCTTAAATATAAATAAACATACAGTACAGCATTTTTATTTTGTTTTTGTATTTTTGGAATGTAAATAAGAATGTTTTTGATTACAGTAAGTTCAATTTTTAACAATAAAAAAGATTCTTTACATGAAATGTGAAGGTGAGTCGTTTGTGTAATTGTATAATTAAAAGCTTCTATACTTTCTCTACGTGCGTCTTTATTTGTTCGATGTGATGAAAAGAGTTTAATTTTGTTAATGGATAGCATGGATCCTTTGTGGAATATTCGATAGTTTCGAACTCAACCGTATCTGTGAATTAATTAAAGACATAGCTTGTATATGTTACAGACAAACCGAGGAATCTTAGATCTAAATTTCTCGCTATTTAGAACCCCATTATAGTAAACAGATTTTCTTGGTTGGTACTGTTTGTTGTTTAATTGAATTATATGTAATTACTGAAGAGAATTGAAGCAATTTATTTTGTGAAAGTAAGATTTTGTGACCTGCTGTCAAGGAATGCAGCAGGTCTTAAATTAAAATAAGGATTTCACCATAATGCAGCGGTAGAATGTTAAATTAAGAAAAATCAAAGAAGAAATAACTGTTATACTTATCTTAATAAAAGTTTTTCCATGTTTTAATTTTTGCTTTTTAACCTTGAACCTCCAGATTTTATAAATTGATGTTAGGATAAATGTTAATCTATGAAGTAGTTGATATATTTAGTAGTAAATAATATCTTACAAACGTAATAATCAATCGGGTAATTGATTTTTAGTAAATGTATATTTTTTTTTGTTTTACCTAAACTGGAAAATAACATGAAACGCATCATCGTCCTAAAATAAACCACAACGAAACGTGATCGATCACAAAATGTTATATATATAGTTATTGCAATAATTTTTAGCATTTGTAGAAGAGATTACAGTTTGACAGAACCTAATACAAAGATATACAAAATTTGTACATGTGTAAAAGAGATTTAATTATATGTTACAGTTATAATCCTCCAATTTGATTTTTGTTGCTATTCATCTAAAAACTAAGTTTAATTTAAATATGTTTATTTCCACAATGACACAGTAACACTTTCGATTTCAAGTCACAATTAACACGTTGTCATGTACTTTATATAACTTATGTTATAATGGGTAGTATCTTTCCGGCACAACTATATGGCGTTCACGAACACATTAAAGCAAGTACTTAAAGTGTAAGTAACCACTGTTTAAATTAACTTCATTTCCTTCAAACATTAACATGCCTGAATCCGGTGGTTTCACAGTTGTTTCGTTTTTTGTTTTCCATCAGATGTGCCTATCATCAGCAAAAACAGAACCGTGCGGTTATATGCGGATGTTCGTTGAATAGTTTTTTTTTTGACTACAAGGGTTTTCTACCCAGCTTCAAACATCAAGTGTGTCTCCGTTAAGTTCTACCTGTTTCCAATATTTTCTTAAGTCCATGCCATTGTTAGGTAGACAATCAAATTTTTCTAATTTCACGTACCGATGACTTTTGAGCTGAGCTCAGGTGGTATGTTTCTGCAACTGAATAAATTTATGCTCCTACAATCTGATTGTTTAATATCTAAATTTGGTTGAAGAATGAACCTGTTGCACGATTTGTAATATCAACTGCAATAAAAATCCAAGAGTAAATCTTGGTGAGACTGCGCGAAACTTTAAATTTAATTAAACTCAAGGTATCTGATGATTCAAGTAAATTAGGAGTATTTAATAACCTAAACACAAAGCATGCGCTACAGTAGGAGCTTCTTGTAGCAGAATAAATAAAGCATCATCTTTTAGGAAAAGATAGTATGCATTTATTAAGCAAGGTGGATTCTTATAGCGTAAAAACAAAAATAAACATTCTTTTAAACTGCTACTAATACAGCATGAATAGAACCCAAATAAAGCAACCATATTTCCTTATGGAACTTACCAGCGTTACCAACATGAATAGTTGTTTTATATTTTCAAAATCATTAGCTTTGCTGACTATACAGGTGTCCCAGTGTTCAGTTCAAAAAGTTATCATCGCTGATTTTTTGCAATAAACGTATATTTTATAAACAAAGCCAAATTGATGAATTTTAAGTTGTGATTCTGAAAGAACCTTACACTTTGTCTTTTTTTGATTCTTAAAAATCATGTTAACCTTTTTATGGAAGTTTATAATTGAGTACATGGTTGCTTTCATTTTTTTACAAGCAGATAGTGATACAAGTTCACATAAACTGCTTGTTTTAGAGCTTGAATGTGTCGGAACATATGTCAAATCATGAGGAATGGTGAAGAACATTTCTTCGAACAGTTAACTTGTGTGTGTTTAAGTAAGATCAATACTTTCCAAATTAAATTTCTGAACCGAAATACTTTAGTATCAAAAAAAGATAGATATGATTTTGTGAATTGTTATTTAAAATAGCTCATAAAAATGAGAACAAATGTGAGGTAAGTAATATGACATCTGATCTCGAACATTGATTTATACTTTGAATGCTTTTATGCGAGTCAAACTTGAATGTGCATATGTCGTCTGGAATCTCACTAGAAAATTAAATATTGATGCATTGTAGGGAGCACAAAGACAAAGACATTTTATAAAGCCTCTTATTCCTTGATGTAACAGTGCTTTGCAATATCACCGCTGTAATAAAGAACTTATCTTGTGTCTTTTTAAATTGCTCAGTCTGGATTATGGAATTTGTGAAAATGTAGCGTTATGCTTTCGGTTCTAAAAAACTCATTGTTTATTCGCCAAATACATAGTGATATTAGAAAATGTCCTCTTTCCACTTGTTTTACACAGCTGAATATTTCCCTCTGAAATTTCAGATGTGTTAGCTAATTAATTTTTGACATAACTAGCAACAGTTCAATTAATTAAGGACTAATTTTCTTCTTTTTAATCGCCAGGAAAACGAACGTGCTGGGAGAAATGTGAGTCTACCCTGAGATAACATTAACCTATTTTGATTATCTACGATCTAATTTGTGCAAGTCTCTTTAAAACTATTTATAGAGCTAGATGGAAGTGATTTTGTGTGACTTTTTTGAAGTGTAGTTCGAGTTTTTAATACTACATTACTAGTTTTATTTTTTTCAATGTCATTCGATTATTTTCCAGTTCAGTTAGTTTCTGCACTTCTGATTTTAAAACTATGTACAAAAACGACGAAGTATACTCGTATAGGTTGCAAAAAATGCAACTACGCTGCTCCAAGAGATTGGACATATCAAAAAATTTTATTAAGACATATAAGTATATGTAAGTACAAATAGGGAAGTTAGGTAATTTAATACCATAGTAGTATGTAGTGAACAAATACATGAAAAAAATATAAGCAATTTAATACTTTTGTATAAGTGTACAATTATAATTTCAAATATTTCGTTCTTATCGGCATGTTTTTAACATAGAATCAAACATATTTGAACAAATGTAATATGTGGTGATGGATATCTTAAATTTTTAATAATACTGTTAAAATTTCATCCATTTTACGTATGAAGTAAGTGTTACGTCGACCTAATAAAGTGAAATGGTAATCAATAATAATAGCTGTTTATGATAGTCTATACACAAAAATCGTAACCTTATTTAGTTGCTAATGCAACACTAAATATAGATTGAGTCAATAAACGTAACTTCATGGGGCTTGTGCCATAAATCGTACTAGTAATTATAGTTTTATGCTTAATTGTGTGATATGACCATCCCATGTGACTCGTGTCGTAAATCAGAATTAATTTTCCAGGGTTACTGTTTGCCTTATTCATTAGAGAAATTAAAGTGAAATAATAATTACTACACTGACAGACGAAATAACTAGAGTCTCATTAATGAACGCGCTTTCATCAAATTATTTGAAAATAAAAATTTGTTCGGTGCAGAACGTTTCTTTGATGTAAAATGTAAATACTTTCAGCGTGTTTCCATTGTTACTGAAATAACGAAATATAAAACATTTGATGTTTATGATTTGCTCTCAAAATTTAATTAAAATGTTTATATTGCGTAGAAAAAGTAAACAATTTATTGTTTAAGATATCAGCAATTGAAGTAATTTAATTAAGCATGAGCTGTTTTTCTTCTGAGTCACTTTGGAGAAAATCGATATTACAGTTATAGCCTAAAGCCAATTCGGCAGATTTGCTTCTGTTTGAGACATCGTTGGCGTCGTTGCCGCGTTTTTATGTGTGCTTCATATCACCTTTATTACAATAGCCGGAGAAGCTCGACAAATTGAAAATTATTTAGGTGGTGCCTTTCCAAGTATATTTTTTCTGTACAAATAACTAAAAGATGGAAGATCTAATAAAACAAATAAAACGATGTTGGGGTCAAAAAAATTATAATATACGCGGATACCTTCTATCAAGACTATTCCCTACTTTTTTCTCGTGTGGGATGTTCAATAGATTCTCAGAACGAAACATTTCTGTTATTAGCAGATTATTGTTATCAAATTCCACCACTTTCTTTGTCATTCGTAGTAAAATTGTAAATTTTTTATCACACATCTTTAAAAATCCATATCTCAGTTAGTTATGGAAATTTCAGAACGCGGCTTTCCCCACTGTTTTTGGCTTATACAACTCTAAAGTTACTAACATTATTGAGTTGTTTTATCGCTATATTTTATCGATAATATCGAATTTTGATTTAGTATTTTACACCTGGATTTTTTTGGGATGGGAGCAGCAGAAGCACTTGCGTGTTGTTTGATGTTTGACTTGAGAAATAAGAAAAAAGTGGTTTAGCTTTCCATATACGCCGCAATAAATCCCACATATAAATTTTTACTACAGAGATGTTTTTCGTAATTTTTTAAATATCTACACGTATTTACTTGTCCAGATCTTTGATCCCAAAATGGCAGTCAACTATGCTGAGTGCAACACAATTTTTTAATTGTTGATCCTTAAGATATTAGTACTTCTGTTTGGAAAAATAGATAGAAATATGTATTTATTGCATAGACATTTTTAAAGTGGAACTCTTGTAAATTGCACTAAAGCAGTTCTCTTGCTTTGGAAGTGTATTAACAAGTTACTGATTTTAAACCTCATCTTATTGTGTTTTCAGATCTGCGCTTGGGTATTTCTTTTATGTACACAGTTGTTAAATTTGTTTTTAAACGTAAATTCATTATTCTCGTTTTTGCCACTACAACAAAAAAAATTACATTAGCTTTAACCAGAAAAAATGTATTCTGATAAGAAAGTAATAAAATATAACAATTCAGTAAAAAAGAGAAGAAAAAGGCAATTTGCAAATTAGGTGGCGTATAAGAAGTGGAAGGTTATAAAACTGCTATTTTTCATTTGTATAAGCAAGTGAGGCGATCCGTGCAAAAATGCTTCAGTTTTCTTGAAAAACGAATTTATTATATGCTTTGTTTATTAATTCAAAAATACAAATGTTCCTTTAGGCAGAAAATTTTAATAACAATCCTACGTATTTTCGTCCTTTTAGTTATCAACTTTTGCAGTTAAAATCTTATGATGAGTTAATTTCAACAGTTGCACATTTATTGTAAAAGTTCTAAGTAAATCAAATAACATGTATTAAATTCACACAAACGTATCTTATCTTAACACGGCGCAACATTATAATAAATTTCCTTCCTCTCATCGCATTATTGATAAAACAAGAAGCGAAAATTCGTAAGCGTGATTTAGTGTTGCCGTGGCGAAGGAGTCGATACAAATCTAAACTTTTTTGTGTGGTCGAGGATCAAGGAATGGAACGTATACACACTTCCTAAAACCCCTAACTTTCCAGCGTAACGCATTCCCCTCCGCAAAACTGATAGCAAAATTCATCACGTAATACAAGAGAAAATTCAAGGGGAAAATCTTTCGTCATTTTCTATATAGCTCGCAAAATAGGATGCCTTACGTTGATATCGCTTTTATTAATGAATCGTACACGGCACCCTATCATTTCCTGTTGTGCTCGTTACAGTATCGAATGTCATCGTGCAAATTTCATGCAGACTGAATGAACCGGAAAACCGCTTTTCAGTCATGTTGTTGATAATGCTTCTCAATATTCCGGAGTTGTGCCAAGTCAGGCCTAAGAATTTTAGGCCGTCTTTAATTTTGGAATGGGATTACGTTACGTCTTATTAGAATTATGAATGCACAGTTTTTTGTCGACTGTACTTAAAAAGTTTTTTCGCTGAAATGCAAAATCAGAATGGGCTTCAGTCTGCCGAGTGCCTCTCGAACTGAAAAAATCTTGTAATATGTCGAATAGGCAACTTTTATCACAATGAAGTCTCTCAAGCATGAGGATGTTTGAGCGCATTAAAAGTTTTTTACTTTTGTTTATGAAGGAACTTGAAAGAAGAGAGTATACGATATTTTTTCGAATTATTTCGGCAATGATGTTGTTTACGACGTCTGCTAAATTTGGAACGAGGAGAATACAGATATTATCCGTATCTGTAAAGCTCCATTTTAGTGTTTTGCATCAAAAGCCATTTACAGACTTGAAAACGAAGGATATTGTGGAGTTGTTAGTCAATAATAGAAAATTGTAAGAACTGTTATATTGCACATGTCGTAACATTGGGGAATCTTTAACAGTATGTCTAATTTAACGTTGTCTATATTAATTATATTGTGTACTACTCCACTTCAACCTTGTCCATTTGTCGGATATAATTATTATTGAATAATTATGTCGACATTGTGTATTACCCTTGTTTTAAAGTTAATCGTTGTGAAAACAACACAACCGGAACTTTATGAAGGAATTTCTCGATGCAGAAAATGATAAATAAATGAAACTACTCATAATGCTGTATGTGATTAACATTTGTAGAAGTATATTTTTAATTATAATTTTTTCATGAAACGTCTTTAGGATATTTGGATAAATTTGATAGAAAAGTGGTAAGCTTTAGTTGGAATTTTATCGATGTTTGTTTTATTCTATTGAATTTTACAGTATGAAATGAAAGTTGAAAGAAAAAACCTAAATTGTTTCGTTTAAAATTTCCTTGGAAATTTTTTACTTTGAAAAATGAAAGTTTTTTATCGAATTAAAATGCTGGAAAAACTTTGTGTCAGAAGATTTAAACTATTCCAATTATTTTCTTCCCTTGGGTGGTTGTTTAAACGAAAGTAATTGAAAATAAAAACTTTAAATATTGAGATGTAAGATTTTTTTCAACACCTTATCCCAGTATTTTACTTAATAAGATGGTGCTCAAATTTGTAAATAAAACTGGAATTCGGAAACTTCGTTTTGATACAGGATACAAGCTCGTTATGCACAACTAACAAAAATGATCTTAAAAGTGTTAAAAGTACCTACGGGGAAAATAAATAGTTTCAGTACTACACTTCCAGATGGATTTAAATTTAAATAAGATTATATTGTAGTTGCAGTGACACTCACAGATTGTGACGCGTCAAAATAGACCCGACAAAATAGCCGCGTCAAAATACCGGTATAAAATTTTTATAGTTAAAAAACGAAATTATTTTTGTTTTAGAAAACACAGTGTTTGAGACAATAGAGGGGTCAGGTCCGGTCAGATCTTTATTAAGTAGTAATGTTTTTATGCACACAATATACTTTTGTCGGGAGCTGTTTTATTCGCGGCTCTTTCGTTGGGCGGTATCCTCACACATATAACTTATATAATAAACGTTATATATGTATTTTGATTTAATAATGTTTGATTTTTGAAATGTAATCTATCTCTCAAAACGTTATTAATATTATTAATATAATAAACGCATATGCGTTCTGTAAATTTTTTTCTTTGCAATTCAGGCATTTTTTGACGGTTCATAAAATTTATAACTTTTTTATATAAATAGGAGGTTCATTATTTTAAAAAAATTATTTTTGATTAATTAATAAGAAGTATGTATTGTGTATCTCTTGGCACACTTCAGCTAATTTAACAGTCTGCCGACAGTTTTGGCAAATACGTATCTACCGCAATCAGCGACTAAACTTCTATTATTACCTTCGTGTAGAGGACATTTAACTTTGCTTCGCTATATGAAAACAGTTGACATTTTTTTCTAAATTTCAACATAGTTACGAAGCACTGATAAAAAGCTTCAAATATTTCGAATATACACGTGTTATAAAATTTAATATGATTGTACCTACTGAGAATCACATCTTCAAACACTGGATGTTGGCTAGTTGTATAACACACGGTGATAATTAAAATTAGAGAAAGAGCGACACTTATGCTTACATTTATTTTCAGGTCGGTCGTGAATTTAACCTTCCTTTAACACGGAGTACGAAATATTTTGATAAAAATAAAGACAAATGATGCGAGGGCAAAGGTGTTTCTGTTTTTTTTTCAAGTCACAACGACTGTCAAAGTTCCTAAACGCAGTAGCAAATTCATTATACGGTACATATATATACACAACACTGTATCACATAAGTGATTCCACATAATTGTGATATACATATCTCACAACTTAGCGTTAAAGAAAGCTTCGACGAGGCCTGAAACTTTTCTTCTTTTCACGCAACTCTTTGCTGCACGATAAATCAATAAACGGAGAGAAAACCACATATAACTCTCGCCACGAAATTACAACATTTTACCTGTCCCACCAACAGGAAATTTTCAGCAAGAAGAATTTTTTTCGTCACTCCTTTTTATTACAACAACTTTCAAACTTTCGGTGGGATGAAATGTCGCTAAGAATAATTCTAACTAGTGATGTATTGTACCTGTCCAGTGGCTTTTGGGAAATAATTCCTTTTTGATTGATGATGAAACTCGAACATTCCGTTTGGATTATTCGCACCATCTGTTTTTAATTATTGATTAATTTGTCTGGAAATGTTACATTTAAGGTCAAGTGATGAAGAAATACGAACATTGTTTTCGTTTATGTTATTTGTTTTAAACCACAGAGTTTGTTCTCTACAGTTTGTTAATTCATTCTAACAGGAGATTGAAGTAATTTTTGTAACAGAGTGATTTACTGAAAAACTTGTAATTGGCAAAAGTTGCTCCATTAACTTGCAAGATTTTGTAGTTAATTTTAAGTTTCCAATTTTAGTTTTTACACTTACCAAATAACATTATAGTTAAATTTGATAGTTTGTTTACTGGTGATTTTAGCTTGTAAGAAGAAGCAGTAATTGTTGGTTTAATAAACTTTGTCACCAATTTTATTAAGTTAACTAACAACATCCTATAATGATAAACAGCATATTAATTCGAGTTTTTAAAATCGAGCATCATTTTTATGATAAAAATGATAATTTTTTTAAGTTATATTGGAAATAATATTTTGAAATTAATTAACATCAAGTGAATAAAATATATATAACACAGGTCTCTATATTAGAGTTAGAATAATTTGTTGGTGCTTACACAGCGAGTTTACAAGTACACACAGAAAAAAGTCGTGTAAATTTACAATTATTTTACTGTTGCTTTTTATGTATTTTTTTACTTAAATTTAGTAAATTTACCTAAGTTAGCAGCATTGTGCATAAAATAAGTAAACTTGTGTCACTATTTGTATTTTCACAAGTCAAATTGAAAAAACACAATATAGAATCGCAATTGTAAATGTATATTCACTTTATAAATGAATTATACTTTATAATACCGTAAATATACTAACATTTTTTACAATTACTTCCAACTTTGTAAAATAATCCAGTCTACCGGTGAAATCACATGCATACTGTGAATTGTTGATGCGCACGCAATCATTACTATAACGCTTGCAGGTTATAACAAGTTGGAGTGCATTAGTTGTGGTAATATATTTTGTACAAAATAGTGTATTTTGTTGTTAAAGGTAAGTACTTTACTATTCTGGTTTGCTATTTTCCTCCAGTTACAAAAGTACACTTTCCAGGCGGATAATTACTTACTATAATTTGCCCATGTCATCTTTAATGTTAATGCAATTTTTATCACAGGGTGATGATATGAATAATTTAAATGAAATTATCAAGGTGGCTGCGCCATGTGTAATTGAAATAGGCAAGTATTTAAAACGTCTTTGTACCTATAACATTTTAATGTATTTTTGTATTTTTCTAGAGAGCGATCCACAAACAATTTATCACGTAGTTTTAGAACGACAAGTAGTGATTCCAAGTGTTGTCACTTTAAAAGATGCAGTATCTTGGGCGTTTGGGTTATATTTTATAATGAATTTAGAATATCCAGACGAAGTATCAGCAGTTTTGGAAATGATGCAAAGATTTTTTTTGAAAATACATCCAGATCAAGGATCCAAATCAAAAAGAATAACACCAACAAAACGCAAAGTAATTGGCCTTATGAACAAATTAAATTAATGTAAAGTATATACAACATCAATGACTTTGTTTTGTGTTTATGATTTTATTACATGTTTATTATGTTTTTCACCATAAAATAAAAGGTTCACTTTGTCCGACATGGTTTCTTTGATTAAAACTAGTACTAAAAATAACAATAATTTTTGTAAATTTACATATCAATTCACGGAAATTTACATACCAATTCACGGAAATTTACATACCCATTCACGGAAATTTACATATTTTATTGTAAATTTACAATCGTCAAAATTACATTTTACTTGTAATTTTACATGTTCTTTTGTAATTTCGATTTACATTCAAAAAGTAAATATCACATTCAAACTTAAAAATACATTTCGTTGGAATATTACCCTTATTATCTCGGGTTACAAATTACCTGTGATTTTCACAGTAAATTTACAAGTAAACTTTTTTCTGTGCAGTTTCTACTGCAAAATAGTGAAACTTACCATACTAACTAAACTACTTAAACTATACTTTACTCGCACAAACTTTTCTTCAGCGAGCTTTACCTAGTTATTTAGAATAAAATTATAGATTAATATAGATGTGACATACAGGCCAATTTTGCAAAACCATCCTTATTGACATTGGAGGCCTCAACCGCCAAAGGCAAGTGTCAAACTTAAATATTCGATGTCAATAAAAACCTTGTTTCACTATAATTGTAATTTGTGTGACCTGCATGAAAGTGAATGAAACCGAAGGAAACAGTAAGCAGCTTGAACTATTCTGGTAAATCTAATGTCAATTTGCCGAAAGTAAAATGCATCGTTAAAAATAAGTATTATGACATTTCTTCTAGTTAATTTTATTGCTAGTGAGAAACAAACACTACTGCCAACATAAATTGAGGAGTCCTCAACAGTCATTTGATTTAAACTATGACGCTTTTCTATGTTCTCTGATAAAATGATTGGACAAACGGAGTTCAAAGTTCAAAAATTTGAAATTATTCTTAAAATTTAAAACTGTTGTTGTGTTAAGTTTGAAGTTAATATTTTCGGTAATAATAAAAACTGGTTAAAGCGAACGACATAATTATGTCTTCCTTATTTGTGAGAAAAGTTTCCTTTATATAATGAATATTAATAATTGTGACACTGTGAAGTCAATATTAAGAAATTAATTTATTGTTATAAAAGTGGGCTTTTAATTGTAATTGTAAAAGAATTAAATTTCTACACAGCAATATCATTCTTTAACAATATAGTTTAAATTGAAAGAAGACTGATCTTTTTTCAGTGGCAATGTCGGCATTTTTATTTGAAATTCTACCTGCAACGACGACCTAATTCATTCCTAGAACTTTACCCAGTTCAAATGATGTCAGTTTGGTCTTTTGCTGTATTAGTAATAAATATATTGCCTAACAATCTGTTTTCGTTTTTTTTTTCTACTACTAAACCACCATTACTACTTAACTAACATGTTAAACTCTTGTTGTACTACGTAATTTGTTACTTAGAGGCTTTGGCAAATAAAATTGCTGGTAAATGAATGTTATTTAATCATCGTAGGTTATTGTACTTATTAGTACTTTCGCAGAATTCTCGTTTTTGTTGGTTTTAAGTGTATGTTGACCATTATTCCTCCAGTTAACACAATATTGTTAATTAATAGTTTGGACATTACCGCTTGCTATTCTACCCATTTTTTATTAATTGTAGTTATTTTAACTAATATAAATTTTGACAAGTTGAAGTTATTAAAAAAAATATTTTTTTTGGAATTCCGTTCAATCCTGCTTTGCTGCTGGTAACAAAAATTTTAAATAAAAACACTTTTTTATACTGCTTATTTTTTAGGTATGTGTAGTAGAGACAGTATCAAAGCACTTTCGTCACAGCCTAATGCAGTATGTCGGACTTTGTATGCCACCAGATCAAGAAGTTAGTATACGAATTGGAGAAGTAGAAGGTGGAGATCATGATAACCTGAAGAACAGTATAAGTGCTTATGTTTTTGTTGTGGTGTAAGCACCTATGTAAATTAGGTTCAAGATAAAACGGAAGTTGTGTTAATTAATTGACAACAATCAGGGATCATGTATACATTTTTGAGTCAGACTATATTGGGTTATATTTTCTTTTCCATAATTTAAGCAAGGACAGAAAAGTCGACTTAAAAAAACAATGACGGCATGCTGTTAACGACTCACAAAGGTAGTAATTGTTTAGAATGTGTTGTTATAATTACAGTAACTTATATTTCACCCGTGGACAAAAATATGCAATATTTTCACATTTCCATACATTTTTAAAATCAACCTGCACTTTTGTATTTAGAAGCCTAAAAGGCCTGAATTTATAGAACAGAATCATCACCGGATATTTTTAGAAATTAATTTTTTATGACAAAAATATTTTATATTTTCCATATTCCATTTTTTGTTCATGAGCATATTTTCACTTATAATATCCCTAGTGCATTGATTATCTCCGGAATGCATTTCAAAAACTTAATTAGCTCTCGTGATTCACTCTCGGAGTAATTAATACATTTTTGAAATGCATGAGAATAAAATTTGAGGATATTAATCAATGCACGAGGGCGTATTCGGTAAGAAAATCATACAAGACACAAACAGCCCTAATTTGAGTCATTTTATTCAAATCTCTAACACCACAGACTGTTCTAACAAAAATGTTATTAATAACTAATATAGTTGTGTATTTTATTTAAATCAACAATAAATTTTATCCCAATTGTGATTATGTTAAAAAAAATTTACTTATTAATATCTGTTAGGTTAGTATGGCTACAAAAATTTCCAGGAAATTTTTTGGTTGCTGTGGTAACAGTCCTAAATTCTATTCTCTTATTGGCCTGTATTTGTGTCGTACGATTTTCGTTGCAATTCATAGTACGCTAAATATAAAATTTGTGAACATGAATTTCAGTGTTTTGACAACCTCTAAATTAAATTGATTGACATACCGTTTGTATCTATTGTCATCGGCATACTTTGTGCAGTGTAGTCCGGGCTGCCAAATTTGTATTTTTAGATTTAAATTCTTCTAGTTTTTTGGCATTTGACACGTTGCGAATTGAAAAGCGTCCGACGCTAGTGGAAAAATTTTTCGTCAGGTTTCGTTCTAAATATTTTCTTGCAAAGCTACTTGATTCACACTCCTCGAGTTCTTGCACTACTCGCGTTGACAAGAAAAATTGTTGAAGATCTCGTAATGCAATGACCGGTACTTCTTTGGGTTTTTAAACTTGAAATTGGTGGTATTTTGTCAGGTACTTTTAAAAAGAAATGAATGCGACAAGGTGAAACTACACACTTTCCATTTCTGTTATACAAATATTCTTCCATGTGTAACATTAACATGAGATAGTTGCAATGCTACATATTTTCGGAATAAGGCTGCATCATCTTGGGATACAAAGGGAAATAATCTCTTATGCGTTTTGGAGTCGGGAATACTGAGAAATATTTTATTTTCTAAAATCTCGATATCATTCGTGGTCATTTTTACGAAGCCATTACTTTGACACTTAATCTGTAATTTGCCTTGCGTTCTTTTTGTTGATGTTATTATTTGAATTTGTTATGTATTTCGGCTGGTGCCACCGAAATTTTGAACTCTCTCTCCATCCTGTTTTTATTGTATCATTTGTCAGTCTTTCCTTGAGCCAAATACAACCATTTTTTATTGGTTTAATCATCTTTTAAAATTTCACAATCATTTATATATTTATATTTTGCGGTGACCATGATCCATATCTGATTGTGAGATGAAAACGCTTGGAATTTTTTAATAATGCTTGTTTTGAACTTAAAATAAATTCTAAAAGTTCATAGTAATTGTTTTTTTTTTGTGACAATTGCATTATTCGCAGCTATACATCATCTAAAGAGTACTTACTCTCTGTACACTATATGTACCGTGTTTTAATTCCCATATTTTTAAGACGACAGCTAAACTTATGTCTATTCAAGTCGCAAATGACAGATTAGGTAGCTTTCAGAAAATTATGACTTGAAATATATAATTATATATGTATATATATATTGATCTATATTCTCGCTTGCAGTTGCAGAAATAGTAACGTGAGATCTGTTATTAGATTAGTGTTTTATATTTAGTTCCGATTTCCGTAAGACGTTAGAACATAACTTATTTGTCTTATCGTGAATTTACCATAAATATCTAGTGTAATTCAGGTAGGTCGTTGTTAACACGCACTGAAATAAAAGCATTGTGCGATAGTGTATCAATAGAATTATTCACTTGTTAATGAACGCAGCAAAAATTGAAACGGTATGATTTCGTTGTTGATAAACAAACGAAATCAGAAGCATTGCTTAGTCCTTCCATTAATCAATTTCAAAATATATTTGGATTCGTTTATTACATTCATCATGCAACACATTGAACGGGTTCCAGCGGAAGTTGAGACATCACTCAACTGACTGCGACCAATTTTTTTACTTGTGTAGCTCTTTCTCTTTTTTTTGTTTAATTACTATTTCAACACTAAGATCTCACTTTTTATCTATTTCTTCACTTCCCCCCGCCAAAAGCGACTATTTCGGATGAGAAAAAACTGATTTCGCGAAGTTTTAAATTGTTATTAAAAAGATCATCTGGATTGTTGCCAACAAACCGCGCTTACGTAATTCTACAACACAGATTTTTTTGGTAAAGCATACCAAAGTCTAGACACAACTACAGAAACTTCTCAGTATCATTTTAAATCCATTTCTGCAGACAAAAAATTATTGTTAAAGCTATGGTTCTCTCGATTAGTACTACCACATTTTTTTATTTATTTTATTAAACCTACTCATCTAATCATTTTAGGCAAACCACCTGCAGCGTGACTGACTTCATAACTTTTTGGGTAGGTTTTATGTAAGTAGTTTCTAAAATTATTATTAGTATACCTACTACATCATTTCCTTTTTAAATTTTTGATATTATCCCGTGTAAGCAGTTCATAAAAATAAAAATATTATTCAATGCAAACAATATCACGTCTCGGGGCGTTTTTCACGAATCATTTGTTCGGATTTTTTTTAATAACTCCTTCATTCTCGAAGAGATAAATAATTCAGTTTCAAATTTTGTAATCTCTAAATTATGCGGCATGCGAATGAAGTTAAAAATACCTTTTAATTATCCCAGAACACTTCTATAAACCATTGTTTTTGTTGACTATTAACAAATGTGCAAATGTGTCTCCCAAACATCCATATAAATTCATGCATTTGGTTTAGTATTTTATTGTAATCTATCATGTACACACACATGTGTTGATGAGATAAAATGGTAATAAAATTAGATAGACAAATTAACTTCTTCATAATTCATTGGAAGCACTTCAGTAAAAATACAAATAATAAATTTTTAGGTTGTTTCAGGATTGCAGATAATTATTATTTTTTCAAATAGATATATGCCCCTCAATATTATGCAAATATCATAAACAAACGAAGTATAGTTGCCGAATTAGTTGTTTAGTGTTGACAATAGACCGTTAGTTTATTGATCATATTGAGTGAGATGTATAAGTGCAAATTTTGTTGACAGAAACCCTGGAGCTTTTCAGCATTGACAAATAACTTGACGTTTCTTTGTTTCATGTATGAAAAGCAAGTAAAACTATGCTCGTAAAATCTGGTTGTATCTCATGTCATACGTTTGCAAAGACAGTTTAAATACCAAATATTCTATTTATATCTCAGTAGTTCGGCTCTTTGCAATGGCCTTGCTTGAATAGAACTACTTTTTATAATAATTTTTTTAACTTTCGTTCTAATAGACACTGGAAAAAGATTATTCAAATGATTTGCTTGAAAAAATCAAAAATCTTATAATCCATATCTACTTTCCTGTTGCAGAATCCACGATCACCATGATATTTTTTTGTCTAATTAGGTACTCTTAACAGCAGTTGCATGCAGTCATTTAAATCGTCAGCTAGATATATCTCTTTGGTTCCAATTTCATGTCTACTTATTATTATCATAATTAAATTCAGGGTCAGTACACCAATTCGTCTGTTTCTTTGTCGGTAATTATTTGTTCTAACCTTAAAAATAATTATGTAAGTTTTTTTTTTATGTGAGATCATAGAAAACTTTCTATTTATGGCTGTTTGTATTAAATTTGGGATTATGATTCATCCTTAAATTAACTCATTAGTTAATGGAATTTTGTATAAACGTTCTTTAGCCCCTCAACTTAATATTACACAATGATTTTACCTTTAGCATACCGTAGAAAAACGAACCGACCAAACTTCATACAACAAATTGCTGTGCGTGTGGTGTAAAAAGTTAATAATGCGTAACGTTGAGAATGAAATACTTGAAAATTTTCACGTTGCAGTAATAACGACACAATTGGAAAACATTTGTGGAAGGCGGAATAGAGAAGCATTAGAGTTGCAGACGTTGCAAGAACGAATTGTAAATTTGTGATATATTCAGTTATTCAATCTAAAAATGTGTGTCAAAGAAAGTTCCCCCATGAATGATCTAATTAAAATGAAAATGAAACGTTTCCTCAAAGCGAACAAATTTTGCTTCAGCAATTTCCGCGATGGAGTCTTTCAGGTTTAATCAGTGAAATTAAAAGTTTTTGCTGATCGTGTTTATCGGTTTCTGAGCTCCGTTGAAAAGCGTTGATGTTCGACAAAGAACCTATGGATTAATCGTACTGTGGGAACTGCAAACATAAAACCGGTGATTATACATGGAAATCGATCTTTTGTCTCAAAGCTAGTGCAAGGTAATATATCCCTTATCTTTTAGGGCCATCTTTACAATCCTTTGACCCGCCCCTGACCATGTAACCTGAAAGGTTAGAATAGTGTTAACTTCACTGTTCGTGTTTGAGCATCACCAACGAAATTTTCTTTGCTAGGAATCCTACAGTTTTTTTTATATATAATAATGGTGAATGTTGTCCCATGCAAATTTTTATAGAACAACAGCTAGTGAGAGTAATTTTTATGAATATGTATTTTGAAAAATTTGCAGCCTGATAGTCAAAGGCTAATACATTTTTTTTATTTACTATTATTTAGTATTTGATAGTCCTTTTTAGTTTCAGTAATTTTGTCCCAAGTGCTTCAATTGTTAATGTTTGTGATATTTTCAAAAAGTTGTTGTAAGTATATAGAAATATTTTTAATATTACAAAATAGATGACAGTAAAACACTGATGTAGACGTACATCTAAAATAGAGACGGATTACAAAAATGAAAAAGAAAATAGAATTTTTCCGGTGATACTATTACAACTGCATCTGAAAGTGCACCATTACTCAATATATATTTCAACTCGTTAAAGTTTGTTATTGAAGTCAACCCGATTTTGACAACAAACTTTATTACAACACGATATAGAATTTTATGTGTTGGAAAATACGGTTCGGTAATTTTGAAGTACTATTGGTTTGATACCTGTTATTTGAGAGGGATAACGTTTTATTGTGGTAAAAATTTAAATCTCCCTCTCCTGTTTTTCTGTTAGGCCGCAAATTTTTCAAATTACTCTCGCATTTGTTTTACTAACGATTCGCTGAAAGCAGCGGGTAACGTCCAGAGTATCAGTTAAGTCTATCGGCATGTTATACGTGGAATTGTACTCAACGAGTATATTTTTTATTGGTGAATTCGCGCTCATTATTTATTAGAATAATGAGGTGAATTTAAAATAACTCTACGTTCTCAAAATCCACACCTGTTTAAATATCCATAAGAGTTCACCGTAGACAAAGCTGTTTGCCTTAGCTTTTGAGTTAACGGCAGATTGTGTTCTGAGAGCTGGATTTACATTTGAATTTGTCTTTTCTGATAATTATATTTTTGAAACAGTTTGTCTATAGTTTTTATATTTCAGTGTACGATTTCTTAGTTTGACGACAACAAATTTGTAAGATTTATTTCTCTTCTAGTCTAATGGGGAGAATGCAATTTCGGTAGAGTTTTAAGATAATATTAAGCGAGTACTGATGCCGTTGAGAATTTAATCCGGGGGATTATGTTCACTAAAACACTAGGAAATTTAATTAACGTATATATAATCTTAGTGCATCTGCTTAAGAACTGTGCCGTCAGCATTCCAGGGGAAAACATATTAGTTTCGGTAACATGAAACAATATGTTTACCGAATTTATTAAAAATGTGTCTGGCGTTGTCGTTTATCATTCCCAGAGCTTGCTAACAAATCAAGGGAATAAAACGATCAACTCTGAATCTGCTGAAAATATTTTTTCACATTGATTTATTAGAAAAATATGTTAACAGAAGAAATATATACGTGAGCCAACGAACAGCAAATTATTTCGAAAAAGGGAAATATGCAAGTCAGTTTAAAAATCTATACGTTGTACTTATTTTTTATTCTAACTACTTAAATTGTCGTTTCGTTGAAAAATTTTCCGTAGGTCACCGAAAATTTTCTTTCACAAAATTTATTTTAAAAAATATATAATTTCTACCTTTTACAAAAAGACCTCTAACAACATATATTCTAGCTAACTTTCTTCACGTTTTCTCGGACTCTCTACTGATTAAATTGTTCATAACTTTTCAAATATTTTTCTCTTGATTAACTAGGAAGCAATTTCGAAATTGCTAGTTATTTGAGTTAAAAAAAGGAGCGTAATATATTGTGTAGTGCACTTTAATGCATGTTTTAGATGCCCTTATATACCTTTGTATAGAAACTGGTTTCATAAATACTTATTTGAAAATTCGAGTAATCCATACTTAACTGTACAGTAATCCATTGTACAGTTGTAATTATAGCGATTGTTGTGATAAGCACTATAGATAAGCGTTAAGATGCCAAGATAAACTGCTATGATAAAACCGTAATTTATTCACGTATGTACTTATTAAAGGTGTCCAAATTTAACTGACAAAAATAGCTTTGTGCTTGTAATTTCATTATATAGCTTTGCAGTGATCGTATTGTTTGTGTTTGTTTCTTGGAAAATTGCCCTCGTCACAGTCGGGCAGTTTTCATAACCAGCAAACATCCAAACTTCGCGACCCAAAGTAATCGATAGCATCAACAAGAATCGTTACATTATACTACATTTATTTAAAACGACAATTTCATGCCCTAATTAGTGAACTTGATATAATTTAACTATTAAAATGCAACTAATTTGATTATATACCTATATTTTTCATAAAATGTAAACGTTTGCTAGCAACAATTGTGGCCTGAAATTTCAAATTCCATTCTTAGCACATTGCTCATCATGAACGTTAAGATGCGAGTGTGGAAACCATTTCATGGTTGAGTGAACCAGCTATTTCTTTGAGAAGATGACATAGTACTTCATATTGGCAAAATGATTTTATGGAAACTTTACCATCAGTGTATATATTTAACATGGTTCGAAAACAAACATCTCTTCTGTTGAAACTGCCGCCTATCTCGCACTTTATTTTTGCTAAGATATGAAAATGGCTTGGTTTTTTCCATAACAAAGGTTTTATAAAACACTTTAGGACGTACAATGCTATTCGATAAACAGCTGACACTATTCTTATGTAAATACGAGTGATTTTATGCTCAAGAATCGTAATATTTGCGAGGAATTACCAGTGATGCGTATTTTACGTGACATGGCAATTGCATCTGTGTTTCGATAACGACTCGGCCGTCAAAAATCTAACATGTTCCTTTGTAACCTGTTATTAATTTTTACTGTTTACCTCGTTTAACATAACCCAAAGCAACTAATCTAGTAGTTTAATGATGAAGTCTTGACAGCTGTTCGATTCTCAAGATATTGGGGTTTAGGATCTATATCGAAGTTCCTGGTTTTAGAACAAGGGTTGTGGTCTATGTAATGCTAGCAGGCATCAAGTCTCTTCAGAACATCAAGTGAATTTCGCCATGTTTACCGAGCACGTGATGTATGACGATTTCGCCTTTTTATCACTACCGTTTCAGTGAGGACTAAGATTAGCGGCTGTTACTTCTTAATTCCTGTGGGTATTTCCGAGAGCCGTTAATTAAAATTGGCGAAGATTTCGTAGTTCGTAGCGTTTCCTAAATCTTTGTGGAAGTTAAGAACTAAGGTGCTTTGCAGCTGAAAACAAGATTATCCTCAATCAGCAAGTAGTCAATTTGCATTTTGTTACGTAAGATTCTGAAGCTGTGAAATCGTGAATGTGTTTAATGAATCTACTTTTAGCAATCGGTACGTATGGTCGGGAACGCACTTCTAATTTACACCGACAAAATTTAATGTTCATTTGAGCACGTGGTCGAATGGTATATTCAGAGCCTTATCCAGATTACTTTGAATCGAAATAAATTGAATTGAACCTCGTTTGCAGCAGTGTAATGCGGAACTAAAATTATATGGGATTGCACTGCACAATATGCAAACTCCTTGCTCGTGCTGCGTCCGAAAGCAGGAACCCCATTAATACGGGACGCCTTTACATTTCAGACATATGTTGCTGTTTCATAAAATTTTATGAAACCCGCATAATTGTATGTAGATTTCTGGAGTTGTTCCTTCAGCTCTCGTTCGAATTTCCTCGGATAATTGGTGACCTCCACTTCCTAAAGGGATTTCGCAAGTCGTCCAAATGCTATTACTGTGATACTTTTTACGTTGCTTTGTACTTTTCTGTACATAGCTTTTAAAACGGAAATTCAATTTCTTGCTTAAACTGTATCCTTTTTGTCATAACTCCTTTAATCTTTAATAAGCGTTACATTTGTAATTTCTTCTTTCATGATAAGCAAAGAGTGCATTGATGGAATTACCGTGCTCCGAATGTTGACTGCTAATTATAAAAAATGGTAACGTCGAGAACAATAACTGGTTTACGTAAAATTCGTATTAACCCAAATTATCTAGAGTAAAAGAATAAGGGATGGAAAGCGTCATCGAAACAAAATGACTAAAATATAAGTATATACTAATAACTCATTGTCGATTCCAAAATTTCTGGTGCTTAACGTAATAAAATTTTAAAACTCGTAGTTTAATTGCAGTAGTATTTTGCTAGTACATATAAGTTCGGGGCGAAATGAAATGTGATCATGATCATCATTGTGAATATTTATTGTGACTAAATTTCATTTTAGAACTTTGTGGATCTTTACAGTCAGTGCAGTTTCTTGGCCGCTAATGAACCGTACTGTTTTTCACTGTACGCTGTTAACAGAAGCGCATATTGGTAAAATGAATGGAAAAAGTTTAGTATTATAGATAAACAAATCTAAAATTCTGTTAAATTATTATTAAATATTCTCTGTTTTCTTCTCATTTTTTTATTTAATTATTTTGTATCATTTTTTGCAGCAGTGCATTCATCAGTCTAGACATTTTTTCTACTGCTTGCGGAACATTAATCAACGCGTACATCTGGCAGACAAGATTGTCGAAATATGAAAATGTGTTGGAAATGCTGCAAATAGTGGTGGAGGCATAGTTTCTGTGTTTTTATTGGCACAAGAATTGTTGTGCGAGGCCCACCATTTTATAATGCTCTTAACGTAAAAAAAACACCAAAGGTCTGGAAACGTCTTCCTGGTTTAAACTGGCCATGCAGTATTAGGTATATTTAGGTACGACAGGCGATAAAGCGGTAAAGTTGTTGAATTAATAATAATTTAATGTTCCATAATAAGTATTTCATTCATGAAGGAAATGGTTAGTGAAACTAAGTATCAGCTGTGAAACTTGTTTATTATGCAATATGTAAAGTTGAAGTAGTTTAGGAAAGAATCCATAAACCTGAAATCGACAAACTTACACTAGGACTATAGTATTCAGTTGAAAAATCCTATACTTATCCAAAAGACCTGTTACTTAACGAAATACCAGATAAGCTTCGTTTTAGGTTAGACTAAATTTCAGACCTACTGAACTGCACAAAATTTATTGAATATTGAAAATACATCCCATCTCGTTCAAGGAAGCTCGTGTCATTTGCAGTTACGAAGTCGATATCCTTTTGACTATCGCGTAAAAAAATTTCTAAATACAAATCTCACGCTTACCTAAATGTGGAGATATTTCGCAAGTACTAAATTAATAATAATGAAAACATTAATCAATGGGGCTATTGACGAGTAAATAATAATAATTAAATATAGAAAGATACTAATTTTGTTTAGTATAGCAGGTATAAGTTAGTTACAAAATCATTATGCATTAATTAAACAACATACATACAGGTAGATCAGAACGGGAGATTTGCATTTTCGTATTCTGCGGGCCGTGAAAACATGAAATTGGACATTCATTAGAATGACATAATATTGTTATTAGCATTTGTTCTGGAGGCAAAAAAAGATTTCCCTCTTGCCTGCTCTCTTTTATGTTCGCACAGAAACCATCCTTGAGAAAATAAATATGACAATATCACAGACTGCACTTGACTTTAATTTGAGCACATTATTGCCAGCTCGGAATTTTGGAGCCCTAAAATTCTGCTTTAGCGTTGTCTAGGAGATATTTAAAATTCAAGATAAAATGGCTTCATGGCATTACGTAACGATTTTTCTTGTACCTGCCAGTTACATGGTTATTGCAAGCGCCTGAAAAATTCATGTAATTGCATGCGCACAAAAGCTTTCAATTAATTTTATACACTCGTCGATTAAAGTTCAAGAAGCTAAAGACGGACCCGCATCGTGTTTTGATGATGATAACGACAATGAGCAGGCATTATCTTTATTCTGTGAACATCAAAGAGGGGTATCACGAAAAATTTTTATTCCAATTTAGTCGACGTTCTTTGTTTTTGAAGCGATAAATTGTAAAGCCAATTGGTTGGGTAAACACGACGTTACCAATATTTATTTTGTTTGCTTGAAAAAGCTGCAACATTTTTGTCGTCTCAAAATAGCGTTAACCATGTAGTTATCTTTAAATAAACAATGATTCTCCCGGTAAGGGTTGGTTTGCGTCTCGAGCCGCGTTCTCCTCACATAAAGCCGGCAAAACCCATGTCTGAGAACCCATTAGAGTGAATTTGGAAAGCGCGGTCCTTCAAATTGGCCATAACTGATTAATATTTAAGCGGGTCGCGACCATCTCGGGTGTATGTAGGGGAAATGTGCTTAAATCGTACACGGAACTAAATCATACCACGTCTTTATTTTTACTGCAATGGAGTTTTAGTGAGCTTTTTTGAGTTTAGTTGACCATCTACCACACCTGGTACGTAATAAAATTTCAAAACTTGCTTGACAATATGAATGTTGCTTATTAAAAATGATTATTCATTTAAAACAAATTTTTTTCTGAAAAATTGCTATAAGATGTTTTATAGGAGAAGTAGTAACAGGTATGGAAGTGTATTTTTTTCCTATATTTTTTAAGTATTAAGACTATGTATTAGAAATATTGGAAGAACATTTGACCACTTTGTACTTACTTACTACCATAGTAAAAAAAATACTTGCAGGAAGGACACAGCTACCGTTGTCCTTAAACAAAGATGTTTTGCTATTGTCGTCTTATTGTTAAAAAATTCCTATTTCTGAAAAAAAATGACTGTAAATAAAAAAATACTGTACATTATCTACTATTTGAAATTATTAAGTTAGTCATGTTTATGAAGACGACAGATTTTCAAAAGATGTTTTAAAGTGTCGTTTTAAATATTTTTATAACCTAATATTGTTGAAATTTTGCCAAAAACCACATTTTATTCGGTCTTTGCCCACACTTGCTTGCCCTAATAATATTTGCCCTTAAAAAATAATAATTAAGGTTTCTTTAGTTCGCTTCATTTCCTCTATCTAATGTAAAATTTTTAACTACCTATTTGACATTAATTCTTTAAATATGTATAACTATAGCAGTGTATAGTTCACAATACTAATTACTGATTACTAATAGTAATACTGCGTAATATATGGTTATTATCAGAGTTATTAGGCACAGCCGGAGTGATGAGGAATCAATCAGACAAATATTAAATACGACGGCGCGACGTCAGGCGATAAATTGAATAGTCATTTTTAATTTTTAAAGTATTTTAACAACTAGGAGAACTCGTATATCTGAGGAAAACCTAGAAAAAGTAGTAATTATTATTAAAAATTCCCGAAGTTGTAGGCCACGACTGCAATAGCGCTGGAGATCGGGCGGCAATGAGCATCACTTCCGCAATGCCGAAATCTGGTTATTATTATAGAAAAACATGAATTTATTCATTCGTCAAATGTACGCTATTAGCAGTCGCCCCTACAACGTTGATAAACATTTTCTGTCATAGAAATTCTTCAACATTAAACTAAAAAGTAAACATAACATTTGAAAATACCTGCAAGTTTTTAATACTTCTAACACATGATTAATATTGTTGATTAAAGAAACAATAGATCAGTGTTTTTCTTTGACGTGGAAAAAAATCAATCCAGCATAATTTATATAAGTAAAAATTTATGTGACACTAAAAACAAAATTGGAATGTCGGGTTAAACAAATCAAACCTATTGCAATACTTCTTTTATGATTAAGAAGTAACAAAATGGTATACGTAAAGTTATTTGGACAGAATTTCTCTCGCCACCGCAGCACAATCGTGGTTGTTTGGTTTCTTAAGAAACTTATAAAAACTGACACTGCAAATTTTATTAGCTTTATGTCAATACTTACATATTAATTAAATTAATTAAACATGAAAGTAGCCGTTTGTCGGACGGACTCTATTATTATATTGCAAAAGGCTTTATTATCTACGCAGCATTATCCCCGTTTCCCCTACAGCGTTGATAAAATACCCCTTTACTCAAATAACGTTTTAGTTAAGTTATACTTTGAATACTTAATTAATTCTTAGTTAAAAACATTAAAGTGGGTGTCCTATAAACATAATTCTCATTCTTCTGTTTCCGTAACGCTCTGTACTACTGGTTTTCTCGTCATGATTTTTGGGTGTCTCCCCTAATATATTGATTTCCTGGCCTTTGAAGTAGGAGTATCAGTCGTGCTCGATCCATTCTAGTCGTGATCAGTCTCTCTCTAGGTTTGTTTTCGAACACAAATTATGTTAAAATCTCTACTTGTTTGTTGGGTAAATAGGGCCAGCTTTGCTGCATCCGGAATGAAACTCACCTAAATTGGGGATGACCAAATCATCCCTTTCGACTGATCGAACTCGAGACAGGATCAGCTGTAGGCCCCGTCCGCTGCATAATCTGTGAGGACCAACGATATTCAGCTTGTTACTTCCCGAGCGTAAGCAAAGGAAGTATTGTAATCGAGTCCGTCGGCCGACTCTCTACTTTTACGTTTTCTCGATCTTTCATGACCCCTAGAAGACGAAGAAATAGGTCTCCCATTTCCGTCTGTCTGTCCGTCCGTCTGTCCGTCTGTTGTCCCGGATTTTTATTAGACAGATAATCTCCGAAAGTACTCGACCGATTGTTGTGAAATTTTGTACTTATATTAAGAATATCATGTAGATGGTAAAACGCTAACCAAAATTTGTCTAATCATCCCCACCACTAATGCGATGACGTCACTTCAAAATTGTACATAGTAAATGGGTTTTCAATTGTATAAAATAACATAGTCCTACACATGTTGTTTACAACTCTGAATCGACTTTTCACCCGAAACGTCCAGATTTTTGGAAAAAAAATCAAAATTATAAAACAACATTTTGAAATTTAATTTTTAATCTGCTAACCAGAACGCTTTGAAATGTTGCAGATGTTTTAAGGCTATAAAGAGCATCATAAATCTTTAGTCAAAAAATATTTGCTTATCCCCTGCAAAAACTTGATGACGTCAGCTCAAAAGTTTGTGGAATAAATCATATCTAAAATGTACAAAATATGATGAGTCTGTACTTGTGATCTATCACTCCATTCATATTTTTTTAGATTTGCATATACAGGGTGACTCAAAAAAATTAATGAATGCGTAAATATATTTTATTGATTTAATCAGGAACTACAAAACCGAATGCTCTGAAATCTTGCAGATGTTTTAAGGTCATAAAGAGCATAATAAATGTTTAGTCAAAATATATTTGCTTATCCCCTCCAAAAACTTGATGACGTCAGCTCGAAAGTTTGCCGAATAAATCATATCTAAAATGTACAAAATATGATGAGCCTGTACTTGTCATGTATCACTCCATTCATATTTTTTGGATTTGCATATACAGAGTGACTCAAAAAAAATAATGAATGCGTAAATATATTTTATTGATTTAATCAGGAACTACAAAACGGAATGCTCTGACATCTTGCAGATGTTTTAAGGTTATAAAGAGCATAATAAATGTTTAGTCAAAATATATTTGCTTATCCCCTCCAAAAACTTGATGACGTCAGCTCGAAAATTTGCCGAATAAATCATATCTAAAATGTACAAAATATGATCAGTCTGTACTTGTGATCCATCACTCCATTCATATTTTTTGGATTTGCATATACGGGGTGATTCAAGAAAATAAATGAAAGCGTAAATTTATTTTACTGATTTACTCAGGAACTACAAAACCGAATGCTTCGAAATCTTGAAGATATTTTAAAATTATCATAAGCATGGTAAATTTTTGATCAAAACGTATTTGGTCGTCCCCCCTAAAAAATGTATGACGTCACCACAAAATTTTGCTGAATAAATCCTATCTAAAATGTACAAAATATGGTGAGTCTCTTCTTGTGATTTATTATTCCATTCAAATTTTTTCGATTTGCATATACAGGGTGACTCAAAAAAATTAATGAATGCGTAAATTTATTTTATTGATTTAATCAGGAACTACAAAACCGAATGCTTTGAAATCTTGTAGATGTTTTAAGGTTATAAAGAGCATAATAAATTTTTAGTCAAAATATATTTGGTTATCTTCTACAAAAAACTGATGACGTCAGCTCAAAAGTTTGCCGAATAAATCGTATCTAAAATGTACAAAATATGATGAGTCTGTACTTGTGATTTATCATTCCATTCATATTTTTGGATTTGCATATGCAGGGTGACTCAAAAAAATTAACGAAGGCGTGAATTTATTTTATCGATTTAATCAGGAATTACAAAACCGAATGCTTTGAAATCTTGGGAATATTTTAAAGTTATTATAAGCATGGTAAACTTTTGTTCAAAATGTATTTGTTCATCCCTCCTAAAAAAATTGATGACGTCACCCTTAAATTTTGCTGAATAAATCCTATCTAAAATGCAAAAAATATGATGAGTTTGTACTTGTGATTTATCATTCCATTCATATTTTTTAGATTTTCTTAAGAGGTGGTTCAAAAAAATTAATGAAGTCAATTTATTTTATTGATTAAATTAAAGGCAACACTTATTATTAGTATTACACCCCAACCAACCCAATTTGGTAGACACAAAATTTGTTAAAGGAAAAACTCGGTTGAAACATACGGGTAGCACGCTTATTTACATCGACTTTAACATTACAGACCTGCATTTGTTTTATGCGTTCACTTGGTTCCGCGAATTCGTGAAATAGACATGTTTATAATCAACCAATTGTGAATTTCACCGTCAACAATTAAAATAAAACCCAATGTTTTATATAATAAGCGGAAGTCGAAGCAATAAAACCGATGGTCGTTTTGTTTACAGTTTCTCTGTTTGACTCTCACGTATGCTGTTACGCCTGTCATCTTAAATTAAGAATGTTTATACATACACGATTTTCAGCTGCCTCTGATACGTATACGTGAGTAAATTGTTTCGTTATTTTATTGATTATTACAAATCAATATTCAAAACGACCAATTCATTTTCCCGAAAATTTGAGAATATAATAATTTTATTCTTAGTATTACACTACATCTATCCCAACTGATATACGTGTCCTTGCAAAAATGTTGATGACGTCATCGCATTTTTTTTTTAAATTCCCACTACAAAAATGTAATGAGAAAAAAAACACAATAGACATGCAGTCGTCAAGTTTCCGACAGCGAGGGAAGTACTGTCTAAACTCTTTAGACCAATTTTTTTTTTCTATTTTTGACTCCTCAAGGGATAACAGAAGGAAAGTATTGTAACAGTGTGATTTTGTCCAATGTATAATTTCTTATTCACTGGACATTTCCAACTTTTGGAACCACTAATTATATGTTTTTCGTCTTTATCTGTCTCTCATCTGAAAATTTAAAAAAGTCTTTGAAATTGTAGTTTAGAATTATTATTATGAAGCTGGCAAACACAAGATTTCTTGATTTAGATTCTGCAAAAAATTAATTATATCATCTTAGGTTGTTAGGAAGTTCTGATTTGAAACGCATCTTAAGATACTCCTGTAGTGTTAATTTTTTTTATTTTACTTATATGTTTTTTTAGATTTGAACCTTCAAATTTAACATAATTTACTGAGAGAAATTAAATACCAGACTTCATCAAATTTTAGAAACCCACAAATTTTCATTTGGGTATTATAGGGCACTAACTAAAATTTATTGCTCAGTTTCTTCTGAAATTTTATGACGTCATCATAAAAAACTGTAAAGTCTATTGAAACATACGGCTTGAAATGCAGACGTGTTTCTTTCCATTTTTAGAATTTGCTGGACAGAATACAAGGAATCCTGCGACTGTAAATACGAGGAAATTCAGTGTAAATAACTTTATAGATTTTTTATGCTTGTTTCTCATTATGTTTTACCAGCATTCGTAGGATCGTATACAACAGTAATGAGCTTAAAAATATATTTCTTCGCGACCGTTAAATGCAATTAAACCATTATGAAGAATTTAAAAGATTGTAAATGTAGATCCATATAAATTTTACTATAAAATATAGTGTTCAGTAAAGTGTGAAGATAGATTAGGGATTATACAATATCATTTATAATATTTAATTAACAAATAATTGCGGTCGGTTCAACAAACGGCGATCATTTCTAGCCAATGAATATTTGCTACTGCAATAGTTTTTATTCAAATTACATTGGAGTAGTTATTTTACGGTTCTTTACTCTACTTCCTGACTAAAACATATTTTGTTCTATTTAATAAAACTGATACCATAATATTGATAGCTCGGCTAGATTCAAAAATGCTGTGGTCAATGAATAACGTAACAATTACGAATTGGAGGAAAATGTTGTAATCAACGAAAAAATGCTCACAAATTAAAAAAAAACATCAGTTTTTTTTTTGTTTGGCCGCAATAATAATTAACGTTTAATTATACGAACTCATTTAATCAAATTACGTAATTTGACGATATCCACAATACAAGGTAGAGTGTGTTAACATTTATTATCGTTGCAAACGTTATGTTATGATAAATTTATTTCAAAAAACATTATCTCTAAATATACATATAGTTTACCTATTTCTTTTTTTTTTCATCAAATTTTATATTGTAAGAAATAGCAGCTTATTATAAACAATATTGTTAGTTGCTAATTTCAGAAAAAAATGATAATTTCTACTTACTCTTCTACGGTAATTCTTCCTATGTTGCAATATTTCAGAACCACCGATTTACTCGAGATGCTACAAATATGAACCAAATTTGATTACTCAATAAAAGTGTGTATCGTTCTTGTTTATTTAATACAACTTTGTAATAATTTTTCGATAATTTAGAATAACTATTTTCAGCTTTTTGGGAGATTTAAATTTTATATTTGTGCAAATATGTAGTTAAAGCGAAAAAATATAGTTGTGGCATAACTGCATTTTGAAGTAATAAGTGAATGAAAGTGTTGGAAAGCAAAACCAAAATGTCATTTAGGTGCATTGAGATTATATTTAGTATTGAAGAAGAAACTTAAGTATAACATATTCACTATATTCTGATCAAATTTTTGACTTTGTGTACCCATACGAGAGAACAATAAAAACACGATCAAAGACAAGCACGGATTTTTGAAAATTTGTCCTTGATCCTTGTATTTTCAACTTAAACTGTCAAGGTGTCAAGACAAATCTTTAAAAATCCATGGTTAATCGTGTGTTTATTGATTTCAGTGCTGTCAACATACCACGAAAATTAACTATGCAAATATAGGGCTGTAAGGTTACATTTGCAACTCATATGATGGTTTTCAAATTTTGAGAAAGACAATGTATGTATTAATAAATCTCTGCCCTTTTGAATGAAACAAATTCTACAGAGCTACGTTCGGGAAGTGAAAATAAGAGATCAGAACGATTTTTAAGTATTATTTTATTTTAGTTAATCTTTATTTTTATAAATAGGGATCTCACACGTGCAAGTTACTGATTGTGTCTGAGCCAAATTCATTTTAGTTGGATTTGATTTATAATAAAAGTATGTTAATACATACATATATTTTGTGTTTCCTGTTGTTATGAATATACAAAGAACATCCGTTAGATTTTTAATCGTCATATTTTGCTCTAATGTTCCATTGTCAATGGCAGTAAAATAACAGCTGGATTATCAGTAGTCAGTGTCTAATCAGTAATCACATTTAGTATTTTATGAACCTAGATGTTTCCTAATAAGTTCTGTTTTAAATTTCACTTTCATTTTGATCACAAATTGAGTAATTAAATTAGCAGATTTTACGAGCTGAAACAAAAATGTTTAATGCTCTGTCAAATATAGGTTTTATCGACATCACATGTGAAAAATCTTTTTGGACCACTATCTGCTCGCATTTTTAAAAGGATTATTATCAAACGACCAAAATTTGTTTCCTTGTAATAGAAACCTACCAACATAAATAGTTATAATAGATACAGTGTGTACGTATTATACAATAGTGCAACTAATGATGTAAATAGTGTATTTTCACTGACATCGGTATGTCAAAAATTCGTATTTTGGAAACTAACAGCCAGAATGTGGTGGCAGCCCTCTCATAATGGCTAGCAAACTGTTAAAATAATAGGAGTATTTTTTTACACATTCGACCCTGTTCTCGAACCCTAATATATTTTATATTAGAGAGAAATCTTTGTTAAGTAAATAATTCAAGCTATTTTACAGTCAAGCTAAAATAAAGCCATTTTGCTCGTGAAGTTTTTGCGTGCAGGATCCGTTTTTTCTGTGGCTTTCAAAGCGTGGAGCTCCTATTTTGAATCCTCGTAAGATAAATTGTTTTCAAATAAAAATTCGCGTGCAGTACTTATTCGATCGTTAACATAACATTCTAATTACCTGCAATAATTTCAGTACAGATGTCTAATAGATAAGGAAATATGTGTCAAACTTCCTTACACGTTAGAAAGTAATTAAAGGGTGGAAAAGGCATGTTAAAATAATGTTAGTAAATTTTATGCAAAAAATCTTGCATATCAAAAGATATACCTATAATTATGTGTTATTTTCATCATTGTTACAGTATTTTGCTGAATATTCTTTAATATGGAATCACTGTATTGTCAGAGTGATTTATGATGAAGGAAATTTTTCTCCTATATCCATTAGGAGTCTCTAAAATATTTTCTTCAAATTCGGAGTCAGGCCGCGTATCAACACAGCAATAAAGCTTAGACAAAGCGCCAAGAGTTCTTTCCTTACCCATCATAATGGACCAAATAGATTAAGCATTTGGATGGATTACTTCACCCTCTTTGGCTTAGGTGGGTTACTTGCCTTCTGTTTCGATATTTTCATTTAAGAATTCCAGGAGTTTTATTGCCAGTACTTATAGTATTTTAAAATGATTATGCTCATTACCGAATACTTATGGGCATGCACACGGTAATCAGTTTATATTAAGGGATTTCTTGTTCCATACTATTTGTCAGAAGAATAATAATAAAAACATTTTCCTCTTACTTTAACCGATGTACCAATTTCTGAACGATTCTCTGTGAAGTTTAGAGTACGAAAAAATTTCAGATTTTGTTAATAACGTTTTTTCATAAGGATTCAGTTTTTTTTCAGCTGCTTCCTTGATGTGTTTACAACACTTTTTTAGAATCGTGTTTTGGTTACATGTCAATCTATTTGTTGGAGAAATTTCACATTTCATTATTGCCGTACGTTGTCTTTACGGTTCGGTTGTTTTAAACATTATTTGAATTCTAATAAACTCCCAAAGTCAGATAGGTGACAGGTACATGGAAACGGGAAGTCTACATTTTCATGCTGTACGACCCATTTGCAAGGCGATACGTCATGACAAATCCTGTCCTTTTTTAGTCATAGATTAACTGTATAACTAATTTTCTTGTCTTCTAGAGAGAAGTGAAATATAATTTTCAGTTTTTCTGTAAATTACCTACAAGTATCTATATACATACGTTCAGACTAATAACAAAGTAACACAAAAAAATACGAGTCCAAATTATGATAAAAGAGCAAAATTAAAACCTTTATTTATTAACAATGAAACTGTTTATTTCCGTCGCTGTAGGAAGCACATACTTATTACTAATTTTTTCCATTTGGAACCATGTGTTTCTACTTACAAACGCTAGCTCGAGGGAAAATTGTAATTGGATCCCTTTAATGAAGTATTAATTTATGTTTTCTTAACGTTTCACGTGTCGAATAAAAGAAGAACTGGTTGCTTCGAATTTTGAATATGGGTTAAGATTGCTCTCATTCTCCTGTATTTATGACTTAATAATTTATTTCTGTTATCAGTTTTATTAATTTTAGGTTTTCACAAAAGTTTATAGAACCAAATTTGTTAAGACGCTAAATTGATTTGGTAATTATTACACAATAACTAGATAAATATCTCGTCTACTTACATGCATTCTAACTAGAAAGTATAATTCTGTGGTATCGCTTATGCTGCTTTAATTTGCTTTAACTTTAACTTTCCAAGCCGTGCTGAATGAAAGTGTTTAACATTTTGAGGAATCTTTAATTTCATATTGTTTGCCGTTACACAGCTTGCGGGTATTCCATGTTCGTCTGTATGCCGCTTTTCTTTTAAAATTTGGATGTAATTTGAAATTATCGTATACCGTGTGTTAAAAAAAAGCCCAGGTCCTTAGCTGTCTTACATTTTCGAGTAAAGCATTGCATGTACATCAAATTAAGTTGTTTTTAATATACTATACGATTTGCTTTAAAAAACTAATTTTTAACGATCAGCTGTCTGCTTACAACATTGAACGTTTTTTTTAAATGACATCATATATATTTTTTGGATGTTCTTCTATAGATATTTTTTTAATTGATTGGCATATGATGTCATATTTTCTTAAAAAATTGTCGTAAAAATTAATTTAACTTTTGTATCAGAACTAAAAAAATACTGAATTACTAATGGTTGAAATGCTTAAATTATGATACATCAATGAATTTAGAAAAAAAAGCTGTTCGAGAATCTACAACAAATAGGGTAAAGTTGAATGCCGTAGGCAAAGACAATTATAGATAAAAATTAATTTTTCAAATCAGGTCGTAGTGCTGCTGTACTCGAAAAAATAAGACAACTACGGGTCTAGGCCTTTTTTCGGAACACACGATATACAGTAAAACGTTACCAAATAAAGCAGAATTCATATAGTCAAATTTAATATCTGTTTGATGATAATGTTATTTGTATGACAAGGTCAGAAACTAAGCTTTTGCAAAAAAGGAATATTCACGAAAGCATATTCTGATTGAGTAATGCACTGCACTTTTGTGTCGATTTTTATATAAATAAAATAGTTACTATTCTTTTTAACGATGCATACCTAATGCCCTCACGCGACGACCAAGAACCGAGAGTTCGAATTTCGCTTACTGCTCAACAGTTTTTCTCGCTTTTACAGGATTTCTTTTACATTACACTAAATTTTACTTTGAATAATTTTGTATTGGTGTTAATTTTGTGTTACTTACAAATTTTAGTGTTTTATGTAAAACAAAACGCATTTGTCACTTCGAATGGAATTCTAGACGTTTTAATGTTTAGAACGATTCCCCAATGCACCACGGTGTTACATTATAAAAGAGTCTGAGATCTTAAAACGACAGCTTCGGATGAACTTGTCCAAATGTCAAAGCAGATCTTTTAATGGTAGGAGTATAACAGATTCTAAACGCAGGTGCAGAGTTGAGTATCGATCTAAAAACTTTTAAAAGGGAATGAGATACTTTTGAATAAAACTATGTGACATTTTTTATAGAAATCTAAAATTGGTTTTTGCACAAAATTTTACATATTCCTCTATATTTTAGATGTGCTTGCATTTAATATAATTTTTGAAGTAAACTTTCTGTCATCTGCGGCCTCTTATAAAATGATTAAACTCTCGTAGTTTTTAGTACGACCAGTTTTAAGTATGCTTGTCCCACTGGTACGTAAAAACAGCGGGAGGATTCCATGTACACTATTAACCGAAATATCCTCTTTGATAGGGAAATGTTAAAGTGCATTTTTATGTTACTCTGAAAAGCACGATGTTGTGATTGTGGGGTGTCATTAAAAACTATTTTCTTCCGAAACTTACTAGAGGTTTCGTCTACACTTTTATTTAATTCTTCTATAAATAATAATATTGCCGCACTTTATCGTTTCGCTCTGTACTGTGACTTTATTGTGAATTAACGAAGTATGTTGTTAACATGAACTTTGTGCCACGTTTTGTTCCCTTTAAAGCGTTCCAAGTTCTGAATATCACCGTTTTAATTAATGTTAGAAATTTTGAAACTCAGTAACTTCGTAAATTCTGTTCCCTAATAGGATTTAAAATAATGTCCAGTTATGTACTAAGGCTAGATATATATATTCTGTTTGTTTGATTAGGTATATATTGAATATCTTTTGTAATACCGTCTTATTAAAAACATTTTCTCATTCCTACGTAAAATTACCAAGTAACAATGTTAATTAAAAACTGGAGCAACGAGATCGTATACCTCGCCGTAAAGTTACAACTTTTGAGTTGGTAAGAAGTCTTTGGGTAGGCAAAGATATTTACTGGAGTTTATACGTACATTAATAGATAAAAAGACTTCGGACATTCTTTTCAATAATTTAAGAATTTAACGTTTTAATTACGCCTGGTGGGTTATTTGTGTAATTAAAAAAAGCGGTTATCCTACTAAATCCTTGTTGCAGTTGTAAATACTACTGAACATTACATGGTTATAACCCAATTGTGAGCTGTTAACACAACAAGATTTTATGTCGTGGAGACCAAATTAAGAAAACAATATTCAGTGTAATAGGGCAACGTTTTTCTTGAATATACGTATCAAGGGAACGCTTTACCCTGTGATGAAGTGTTAGAGCTGTGCGTGGATGTGAATCTTGCCACGTCGAAACCCCAGTCTCTAGACTTCTTGTATTTTATGTTACACCAGGTAGCCATGGGAATGCCACTGTGTTTGTAACACGCCGTTTAATTCTATGTATATATACCTGAGGCTATATAAATCCATAAGTTTGTGGGTTGTTTCTCCAGAAAAACGAAATCACTGTTAGCATTATTTGCTGAATTTGCCTTTTGAATATTTTTATTCAAGAAACGGATATTTTGGGTTGTCTGGCGTTTTGTATTGAAATACTAATTGCATTAAATTTTTTATTGCTTATTGAAGTTTGTACTATCATTACTGAGGGGCTTACTTTATGCTATTTTTATAACGGTGATTAATGCTCGAACACGCAATGGAAATTGTCCTGTGATAACACGGACAAAAATATTATTTTGAATTTCGTGACCTAAAAAATTACATGACTGTAGTATTTTAACCTTATTGTTCCATTTTAAATGACAATCATTTATTCTGACAGATCATCAATAGCATTTTATTTTTGTAATTGGCGATAATTGTAGTTTTGATGTAATATTTCAAGTAAGTAAATTACGCACTGTATTTACAAACTAAAGATGGTGAGATTCTGGGCACATCGAAAAGTTTATATCTAAGCAGTTTATTTGAAAAAAAGTAAAGGTTTCAATTTGTGCACTGAAGCTGTTTTTATTTTTATTACTGTCTTTAAGATAAAGATTTTACGTTCTCTATTGTTCGTTTACTGTCACTCTGTATACTCCTAATTACCTGTGAGAATGAAAAGGTTACTAAAATAAATCTGGTTTGACTTCTGTTCGAAAGAGAATTATGTTTGAACATTTTATTAAAAACTTTAAACTGTATGGTTTTCGAAATAACCTTGTAAAATTTTATTGCCAATAAAAAACGGACAGTAGTACAACGGTAATAAGTATTTATGATGCACACCAGTCGACCCGAATTTGTCGGAGAACATTTATATACATTAGCATTAACACCAACCTGGTGACCATCGGTACGCGACAACTTCGAGTTGTAAATATTTCTTGCCGTTGTACTGCTGTCCCTCTCATTATCGTCAATAAAATTTTGTAAGGTATATTTTTATTTCCAAAGCTATAGTCTTATGTTTTTTTTTTATTTCTGAGCATGTATTTCTGTCAGCTATCGTTCTTTAGATTTGAAGCTTATTCAACTAATGTTCCTTTAATAGATTTCGGCCGTTTGGGCGATATTTATAGAACATAAATTATATACCGGGTGTCTCACGTAACACTTTCGGGCGCAAAAACTCAGGTATTTTTGAAAGGATTTTTATGAAATTTAAGACAGGTGTGATATAATAGGTAAAGATTAGACTAATAACAAAAAAACTATCTTATCGTACAAAAAACGAATTTTAACACAGCTTCCTGTTGTTAAAATGATGCAAAATTACGTTATAACTTTAAGCAAAATTAATTAAATTACTCTTTTTCTTTAAAAGAATTACGTTAATAAAAACGCAAAAATTAATTAATTTGTTTTTTTAAATTTAATAGTTCTGTCGGTGCATTGCCGAGTTCAATTTTGTACACCCCTGGCATTTTTGTCAAATCTGACAAGTTATTGAAAATGGTTCGCTTTTCTTTAACTATTAAAACAGAAATCATTTTAACCTACGGAGAATGCCGTACAGACCTAGATGAAACAATCAGGACTCTTATCGAACAATATCCAGATGATGAATTTACCAAATTCAAACTACAGAGAATAATAAACTTATTTGAAGATACGGAAAGTGTACAATACCTAAAACGAATGAAAAAAACAAGATGTTAAATACACCTAGCAAAATTATTTCCATTCAAGTTAGAATTAATTCCTGAACCTAAAGCAATTTTGCACCTTTTAAAAGGTTGTAGTGGAGCAACTGAAAATTATTATTTTCTTAAAATTCATAAAATAACGCTTGTCAAACAGGTATGAAATTCCCGCAAGGGTGGCCAAAATGCGAGGATAGCAGTTTTTTTTCATAGCTAGGTACCTGTCTTTTAATACTTTTTCTAATTATTTGCGCAACAATTTATCGTTTTTGCCTTTATTTTTTACCTTCGACATTCAGATTTAAAAAAAAACTAAAAGCTCATAACATTTTACAGTTCAATTTAGTAACTGCAAAACCAAATGGTTGCAAGTCTTGCTGACATTTTAAGGGTCCCGGAAGCATTGTAAATCAGAATATATCGATTTATCACCAACATGAACTTCATTTTGAATCTTACAATTGTCTTAAATCTAAATCCACAATATGTAACATACGACTATTATGAGTCTAGACCTGTGATTTGTTATTGCATGCATATTTTTTAGAATTGCTTGTACGGGGTGACTCAATAAAATTAATGAGTGAGGTAGTCTACTTTATTGATCAGATCAAGAACGGTTCACCCCATTTTTCCGAAAATTTGGGAATACAGCATTGTTGTTGTCAGTCATATTAGATTGCATTCATTTATATTGACATACATGTTCTTGCTAAAACTTGCTGGAACACCATCTGGTATGCTTCTGTACCTTTACTTTAACACTAGATAAACATATATTTATTTTCATTTATACGGGTGATCTTAAAAAAAAATATTTACTAAAAATTACATTTTATCATTTTTCGAAGCTGGATTTTATTAGACTCTATTTCAGGGGCGAAGCAAATTCTGTCTAAATAACCTCAGATCAAGTTTTTACAGTTGCTTATTATACATGGTGACTAAAAAATTTTTGAATTTATTTTATTGATTAAGTCAGGAACGGTTTACTTCTGTATTTAAAACTTCGTTTCATTAAGTTCAATCACACATTTACAATTTTTGTAAAACAATTTTAAATTAACTATACGTAAAAATATCAACATATTTACAAAGAATATAATGACATCTGTACATATTTAATAACGGGTAAAAATAATGATAATGTTTTCTTGATGTTGGTAATATAAAGACAAGATTACACATCAAAATATACATTTCTTAATAAAATGCTAGATTACACTTTGTTGTGTATTAATTTAAACATAAAGATCTTACAGAAAATTTTAGTTCTCTCCTGTAACGACCCCATTTGAAACTAGTTTTACAAATTTGATGCTTGATGGTATTGTTATTCTTTGTATTACACATCAGAAGATTTCATTACTGACTTAAAACATAAGCATAGCGTGCTTGTTACGGGGGTTATCATAAAAAATCGCAAAATAAAATTTTATAATGGATCTAAAAAATTGAATGTGGTTGATTGTACTTCAGGGACAAGGGAGGTTCTGTCTAAATGAGTTTAGATCAGTTTTTAAATATTTAACATAGTTCCTATAGAGTTGTCCCGAAGTCATCTGGAACATACCTACATATGACAATTAAGCAATGTTAGGAAGCAGTAAGTGTTATCATGATAGATAGGTTGTTCCAAAAAAACTGGGTATATAACTGTCGTGGAGTGAACGGAATTTCTTGTAGCTAAATGTAGTGAATAGTACACGAATATTAAACAGCGGGTGACTGTTAATGATTCAAGCAAATTTTTGCGTTTGCAGTTCTGAACTATCGGCAGCATTGTTAGCATGTCAGTTCAGAGTCGTCAATTTTGATACGAGCACGCCTAAAAACTAATGAAAAGATTTTATTGAATTGGCGCCCAACATTTCACTTTTACTTTTCCGCTTATTAAGATTATTATAAATGTTTAAATTGATATTCGAATTCCACACTGAGGAAACACACTTCAACGAAAGTACCGCGTGGCAATTAATGTTTTTAATTTTTTTGTCAGGTCCGTAACATATTTAAAATTTTATGATTTCATACCTAATACTTTAATAATTTACTAAATTGCACTAGTTTCTCTTCTGCCTGAAAACGGTACTGTGTACCGAAACACGTGTAGGAGTGCCTACTAATAAATTATTTATACTCTTCCACCCTTTTACTTTAATATTAAGATTACTATGGAGTTTAAACAAGTAAATGTTGTGGTGATATTTGCGCAACATTTTCGTTGCACCGTGCGATAATTCATAAAATCTTTATTTCGAACCCGTGTGTGAAATCTTATTTAAGTAATTTTACTCAGATTATACGAATTTATTGGGTCGCTGAAATAGTAACAAATTATATAAAAGTAGAAAACACGTACTACATTCACACAGCGTACGCATAATCCTTGTCTGAGAAACCCGGCGCCTCCACCATATATGGGTTATGGTAAAATCGACAAAATGTAACAGAATAAGAATAAAGTGTGAGCCACGAAATGGAATGCATGTAATTCACCACACATTTGCAAATTAATAATTTTTGATTTGAGTCATCCGTGTTACCGACGACCATTAATGTTAAATTTTATTGTATAATATAAAGTCTATGAGAATTTTATGTGATGTGGAATCATGAAAAAAATCAGATATCCGAATTTTATTTTGGATTTTTTTTTGTTCTTGCGATAACATTTTGTGTTGGCGATATATATTTTTTTATTCATTTATTAAAGAAAGGAGTTGCGGTTATTTTTAAGCAATTGAAAATGTTGACTTTTTTATCGTTGCTTCTCTACGCTATGGTCAACATAGATGTAATAAAATACAAATAATTAAGTCCATTCGAAAAACTAAGGTAAAACCGATAAATAATTGGAGTATCAAAAATGTTAGAATTTGTTACCGGAACCATTGGAATTAGTCGAAAACTTTGATTTTAAACAAGTAAAAACGTTTACGTATTCTTATGACCTTTTCACAATTAATATGATTTGAGGAATGAATAATTTTATGTAAATTAACTGAAGCCAGTCTATTTATTGCAGTTGTTATCTTTACAAGTGCATAACTTTATTAACATTGGTATCCATATCTTCAATTATTTGAAATGTTTTATCTTATTATTCATTTTCTGAATTTTCTGCTACATTTAACAATTAATGCAGTCGTAAATTACTTCGTCTTAGACGTAATAATAAAATAAATTGATTAAATTGTTTGCCTTGTAAATGGTTTAACGTGTTATCGATACGACTCGTAAAATTTTATTGTTTTACCACCTACAGATCTAGAGGGGAAGTAAATTGACTGTTATTATCTTTTTTCGATTAGGGCCACTTCCAATTCATTTTATTAATCAGATCGATGGCTTCGACTTTATTTTCAAACGTTACGTGCACTTTTTTTTTTATTTTGTTACGATTCACTGCATTACGATACTCTTCAGCCGAAAATTTGTATTCAAAGACGGGAGAAGTTTTAATGAGACAAACTAGTTGGCTGTTAAATGGCTCGTTTTCCTTTGAATGATTATTATTACTTCGTTGTTTTTTAAATTTTTGCTTTGATTTTCTCCAGTTAAGTTGTTTTTCTTAAAAAAAACTGGCACTGCAGAAACGCTGATTTCTCAGCTTTTGTTGTCACATATATATATGTTTAGTACAGTATAAACATACTTATGTGTTGTTTTATGTTTCTACAGTTCAGTAAATTTAAGCTTGTCGTCGTACCGTATATCTACAATTTCCTAATGAAAACCTTTTTGAACATCTGCAAGTCGAATAAAACTTGTCATTTTGCGCAATTTTCCATTTAGTCTAGAGATTTAGTTATCTCAATACATTTCAGCATGAAAAACACTTGACATAAGAGTATTTAGAAAACGTAGAGAAAGTAAAAATTGAAAATAGTCGCGTATTTAGCGTATCGTTATTTTAAACGAAGAACAGCACTGCTGCAATTATTGTGTTTTTATTTTTGTGCCTTTGAATGCTGCCAAGTTGCAGCTTTTTTTCTGAATTTATGCATTTCTGTGGGCGACTATTCATCTGACATTATTTTAAATTAAATAAAATAATTGCGTAATCACGCAACGTCGTTTCTTGTTAGCTTTATTGCACGCTAACATTAAACAGTTATCTGTTTTCATCAAACTCTGCCAAACGAATGGAGTTTTTGTGTTGTTATATTGTACCAGCTCATGTATGTTTGAGTATCTTTTTTATGGACATATACAGACTCAAAATTGAATTTGCGTGCGTTAACGTGTACATTTTAGTACTGGTTTATCACCTACTCAAACAGCGATGGGGCCTCCAGGGACCCACCCACAACGGCTTTAAGTAATAAATTTCTTACGTCTCTTCCGGATTATTTTAATTATTTATAGAGCATCGGAAAATGATTAATTTTAACGTACTGTGTTATCGACATGTTTAGCTTCAACCTTGTCGGATTCCTTTTCTTGCAATAATAAATCAATTTCTCCGTTGAAGGGAAGGTTTTCGGGCGTTGAAATTTAATGGGATTAGTATTTGGTGTTTTAGCTTGGCAGATATTAATTCTGACATTTCAAAATAATCAATTATGTCTTACGTGTATTACATTTGGATATTCAGTGCAGTGCTTCTTTAACAATTTTTAATAAGTTCGATTTCTGTCACACTAGTTTATTACGTTCGACTTACAATTTCAGAGTTTGCTAATTACTTTTTCTTTTTGTTTCAGGTATGTAATTTTTGAAGACAACAGAAATTTGATCATGTGTTTGAACGGAAGTCAACTAAGGTAACCGAAAAATATACGACTAAACTTAAGCACATTTAATAATAACTCTAGGAATTAACGTTTTGGTTGTTTAGGTGTTCCTAACTGTTTGTAAATTCATAAATAACAGTAATATATAGGAATAGTAATAAGAATAATAAATATACAAAAAAATCTAAAAAAGTGATGACTATAGGTGGAAGCATCAATTACATCAATAATATTAATGTTTTGATACCCATTTTCAGAGTTATTTTTTAAAACGTAATCAGGTAACGGTTTGGAAACACGTCTGAAAACTTTTGCACAATATTTATGATGTTGTTACATATATGTATATGTTAAGGAACGATCTCATTTTTTAATTACGTAGTAAGTGAAAATGTTGTGACAAGTCGAATACAGTAAAGTAAAAATCGACGCAGGTGGTAGGCAGACAGACAGACAGACAGACAGACAGACAGACAACGGACAGACGACAGACGGACGACAGAGAGAAGACACACAGACGGAAACGGGAGACCTATTATAGACTAGGCCATTCACCAGATGGACTATAATAATTCCTTAATCTACGCTCAGATTTTGAACTATTTCATAGGATTTTTTTTGTTACATAGGTTATCGTTTTATGCAATTGTTCACCTAATATCAAAGCTTATTAGGAAATTTTGGTTTCACGTTTAGTTGTGTAATTAGAATAGAGAACAGATTATACTATCGATTTTCACTTTCCTCCTTTGTTAGAAATTAATTTTTGAATTTAAATAAGATAATGCAAATTATAACTATTGCGGAGAACAAAATTTCGATTGTTTTGAATAAAAATTGTCAAGGTTAAGAAGTAAAAAGTCTAAATAATCTCACTAAGAAAGATATTCATTTCTTCTTACTTACGAGTACTATATACATATACAGCGTGTTATTGAAAGGTACGTACAAAATAAAATCGGCAATTGTTCTAGAACTATGATTGCTAAAAGTAAAAAAAAGTTTAGGTAAAAGTGTTTTCCTTTTAGAGATAAAAATTATTAAAACTTATGTGCAAATTCGTTGTACGCCTGTGATAAAAAGATCATCTATCGTTTCTATAGCAACATTTAGGCTTGACAAAAGTTTTATTCTTACAGTTGCTAAGATTTACTAAAATAAATTAATTTTACCTATTTATCTTTCAGTAGCGTCTAAAAAGGTTGGATAAGGGTTAATTTTCCCCTTATAATTTTGATAACACATAATAAGTTTTTTAGACTTATTAGACTTCGCGAATAACTGTCAATTTTGTTGTACGTACCTTTCAATAACAGCTTGTATAAAGACGCAGTGCAAAAATTTATTGATTCTGACAGTGTCAATAAAATATGATGAGACGATAGTAACAATTGTGGCAACAAATTAAACCATTGTTCATTGAATTAAAGATGATTTTCAAAATAATCTTTGTTTATTATCAGGCGAAAACAAAGGCGAATTTCAAACAAACAGTAAATTCAAGCCATTTGTTTGCACGTACCATTTAAAATTTGTTATGTTTTGAATTGAATTACGATGCCGTTAATATTGATATTACTGTGTTAGTAATATTTTTTGTTGTTATTAGCGAAACGTGTTGACATTTTATGTAAAGTTCGGTATGCTTTAGACGTTGTAGTTATCGTTCGTTGTTTTTAATCTTCTAAGATGGTGTTTTCTGTTAACTTTCACTTGTAGCTGCAATTACAGAAACAATGAATTTACACTGCTTTTTGCAAAACTGTTCCCATGTCATTGTCAGAAATTAGGTGATACGGGTAGGTTATTATTATTAAGTAAATATATGTATACATATAACTACATGTCCAACATGGGTAACTACAAACTTTTTTTATTTATTTTTTGTATATACTATGTACTACGTGGCTTTTACAGTAAATTCATTTCAAAAGTTAGCTGAAACTGTAAATACAAGTACATGTAACAGGGTTTCATTATTTCAAATAGTCATACGAAAGCGAAAATCGTCATGTTTTACTCTCTTTGTGCAATCTAATGAACACAATTCTGTACAGCTTCTGTTTTCAGCGTTTGAGTGCTTGCCGTGCTTGTAATTAATTAGCGAATATGTGAATGTAGTAAGATGCAGTTCGACGTGTTCAAGCCTGTCCCATTAATTTATTAGTGAGTGCTTCGTTTAATTCAACGCAGCCTGGGCACATAAATCGTGAACTGGAAACGAGGGTTTCGCATTTTGTCATATTTTTTCAGAAAGACGCAAACTGTCTATTCAAATATTTATTTGCAAGGAACAGTTTGAAGAGGTGACCGTTCTCCAAGGTCTGGCAGTTAGTTAAATTCAGATAGCGCTCAACAAGCGAGGTGTTTAAAGAGTACCTCGGTAAACTGCTGAATATTCATTTACATACGTGTTTTATGAAAACATGAGCTTATATGCATAAGATGATGTATGGTCCTAAATAACACCTCGAGCAACTCGTTTAGTCTCTGACAGAATTGGAAGGAAATATTAAAAGCACGCTAAGTTAAAATTAACGAGTCATTTTTTACAATTAATTAAATTCTTACAAAATTTGTGCTATTGTTGGCATGGCTCCTGGAAAGACATGTTTATTGTAAGCAGTCAGTTCTGCGCTAAATTGCGAATGTTTATTTTCTGGCAATTGTGTTTAATATTTGGCTCCTAGCAGTTGGTTTGCTATTGATGCAGTCGTTAAAAGAATAATCTAGTCATTTACTCAGCGTTCAGCTTTGAAGAAAGTTATTCGTCAAATACTTAAACCTAATGTGTTGGTAAATTTAACTTTTAAAATAGCTGCCAAGATTGGCTGTTTGTACCCCTTGAATTTGATGTTAGAAAAATGCGATATATTTTAACGTGATTAATGTTTCATTTCCAGTACCATCAAATCCGAATGAATCGAAATTTGTCTTTTCAGTGGCGCGATAAGTGTTGGCGTTCTACATAAAATTCGCATTTGTGATGAAATTTAACACATTTGGCTCTTGCCCGACTTTAGTAACAATAAGGCTTGTTAACACTTATCTCGTGCCAATTGCTTGCTTATGAATGTAGCAAGTAGATGTCGTTCGTTACAGTTTAGTTTTTTATTTTCTAGAAATAAATTTTCTTGTAACAAGATTCTCCCCCTACTTTTTAATCTATATTAATAAAGCTGTATTCATGACAAATTTGTATTAAATTATCTCACAGTTTTAATACAAATAACGATAAATGACTATGATAACTTTTCGGTTTGTTTGATTTCCAATTTGCAAATTTCGTCTCATTTATATACGGGTCTTCGTGCGCCACTGCGCTAGCTTATTCCATAGTCTAATTTGTGAAAATATGATTTCATTAGCTTAAACAAAACCGGCAATTTAAACCTTTTATAAACAGAAGTCTGCAAACAAAACGTGAAAAAATTATTCAGCATTTATAAAGAATACGCGACTTTTAACCGTCCATAGCCGCTTTCGGAACGTTCTCGTCGGCCCAAAATGAGTAAAGTACAAATTTGCATTGTGGAAATTTGCATGTCCACTGAATTAGCATTTTTCACTCGAATGGATTTTATGTAAATAATGGAAAAATTTTTGCAGAACCGCTAATTGTTAAAATGCCTTCTCGCGGTGTCTTACTGTGAAGCATATTTATTGCAATATTTTATTTGAGGACTTATTAACTGTGGACGTTTGCATATTCAGCTTGGAGACGGAAAGCGCCCCGACATTTTACGCATTGTTAAATTTTCTGGTTTGGGAATCTCTAAACGAAATCGACGAGTAAATCACGTTGGTACACAGCTTCGGGAGAGGTTATTATATTAATTATTTCCAACGCACTTAAATGATAATTAAAAGTAAATATTTCCCTGCATTTTAAATTGATATTATGGCAAGTTAAACGTACTCTAAACCAGAGGACATGGTTTATAACGGAAAAGTACACTGTGTCATCTAATAAAATTGCTTCGCAGATTATTATTATTACAGCAGTAATATAAGTATGCAAATTATCTTGACGCTAAAGAGGCTATTTTAACAGGATCGTCGTTAAAATTTGAAAAGTCTTATATCTTGAGGAGAATATTAGTATGTAGAATTTGTTGCAAAAGTCAAAAAATCTCTTACACTTAAATTTTGTTCAGAACGTTACTAAGAGTGTTGTTGATGTTAAATATACTCATCACTAGTGCCCGAAATTTATTGACTGGCACTATATGTTGTAAAGAAGGCTTTGAGGAACTCGAAAAAAATTGTCAAAAAAAATCCCTGAAACAAATTTTTGGAAATATTAAACTTCAAACTTGAAGAAATAATTTCGTAGTCCTGATATGTTTTAACATGAATCTAATTAAGCCTCTGTAATTCCCATTAAAATTATCAAAAATGAAATCTGTTAACAGTAAAAAATGACGTTGTGGATCGCATTTTAACAAATTATTGTTATTATATTATTAATAACTACTTATTTAACTGTTGAAAAAATCAGACACGCAGTTCGTTAATTACGAAGTTAATTTTTCAACTTTCAAGTTTAATATATTCAAAAGTTTGGTGCAGCGATTTTTTTAACCATTTTTTTAAAGTTCTTCAGAGCTTTGTTAACAACATACCATCGAGCTTTTCCGTGATGTTTGGATCACCCGATATATTTGGATGGGTGTTGTGCAGTACCCACTAATATTAACAGTACAGTATTCCCAAATTTTCAGAAAAACGGCATGGCGAGCGAATTTCTGTAGTTTCTTAACACATAGTAATTGGTTTTAGTTTTCGTTGCCTTTTATTGGAAAAAAGGGTCAGCAGATTATGTCAAGTTTTTTATATTTGATGCGTGTTCTAGCATTTGCTTGTTCAAATCACTTATTAGGTAATTATATTATATTTTCGAGCTATTTTATTAATGTCAGTTTCTTGTTTAGTTAAGTGCGAGTGTACAAATATATAGATATGACGTTAACATAGAACCAAATTGTTTTAAAAACCTGCAAGATTATTAAGATTGAACTTTCCTCTCCTTTGAAATACAAATAATACTTTAATTATAACTTTGTTTAACATTTTTTGGCGATGACGTATAGCACTAATCAGTAATTACAATGTTACTGCATTTTTAGAATTTTGGGAATTTAGGCGAACTGCTTATGAGATAATCGTTAAAACCAAACGTAAAACAACAAATTAAATTCCGACAATATCGGAGCTCCAGGAAGATTTTTCAATAACTTCGTGAACCTTCAAGAAGGAAAGAGTGAGAAAATAAATTTTACTAGACGTAAAATATCTTTGCTATGTAATCCCTGAGCAAATAAAAGTTAGTTGTATAATCTTAGTTTGCTCTGAACGACTTTCACGTAAACTTAAATAGATAAATAGTGAATATTTAGGCTACAGATTAATATGAGGCTTTAATATTTACAGTGAGATTTACTTGACAATGATGCCATCATTGAATGTTTGCTAGAGTTTGACTATTTTCACGGTAATCACAAAAACCAGTTACAGCAAAATAATTAGTGTGTGATATTTCCGGAGGTTACCTTTCTACTAAAATAAACTTACAGGCAAATGACACTAAATACGAGAGACGGCATATTCGTCATCTACGAGCTATAAACCAAAAAAAAAATATTCAATTAGATATTTGTAAACATCAGCATCTTACAATACTTTGCTGTAGTTGTGAAGAAGTAAAAACGTGTATGAACGGAAAGGAAAACATTATTTAAATCACTGCGGTTATACGAAATTTTTTACTAGTTAATTTACCGCAGTTTAAGTAATCACCAACGCGCGGAATTGTGTTTCATACGCTCGATCCAGTGCTGTCGCGGCGATAGTTTGATTACAAATATATTTTTCTTTTGGACTATATCAACATAATATAACATTTCAAGATCACAAATCTGTGGTCATGTGTTTGAAAAATTAAAAAGGGCATCGAGTATTTTTATTTGAAGTAATATAGTAATATAGAAGTAGTTTTTTAACAAGCTGTAAACACTCCAAGCGACGCACTGGCTACGACCTTGTGGACCAGATCAAAGCGTCCCCGCTACTCGCCGTAAAACACACCTTGCTTCAACTGGGGAATTGCATCCGTAAGATATTTTTCCGCCCAGTGGTAATCACTAACAGTAGTAAATCGTAAACGCTATCAATAAAGTAGCTGCTGCCGTTCCTTCTTGCATTCAAGAAAATTATAGTATTCATCAATGAATACAAGAAAAGACTATTGTATTATTACTATTGTAATAGTCATGAATTTTAGATTAGATTGTCCGTTTTATTTAACGTCGGAATCTTGACATTTTTGTAGTTAAATGACGCGGCATACGAATTTATAATATATCCAACAAACTAGCTACACTCAAATCAAATTAGTAAGAATTTGGAATTGTTTGTAAATATTTTATTTGTTTGTCCGGGTGATGTGGATTTTGTTTATAGATTTAACGCTACAGTTTTAACAAGTAAATACATATCTTAGATTATTTCGTAATACACACTGTAAATATATGTTTTCAGGGCATATTTAATATTTGATATTACTAATAAGTTAATGGTTACTGGTTTTCAGTTGAAATAATTTTATTTTAAGTAATAAAATTCATTATCAGTGTAATCAAACACAAAAAAGAAGCTAGCTGAAATCTCATTCGCAGACATTTGTAACAACTTTTTGTTTGGACGTAGAAATGTAGATAATTTAATCAATTTCTAAATGTAATGACGTTCGCGCAGTTAATTCTAATATTAAAGACTTTAAAGTTTTTATGAACGCAGCGATGTAACAGTTCACTCTCACATTTAAGCTCAACAGGAATATATTGCTTCTACAGGAACACCAACTTTGCTTCGTAATAAAACTTTAAAGCAATGAACATGATACTTTTAGACTTTATAGGATATTGCAGAGCATGTTCGGGTCTCTAGCGTGCAAAGAAATCTGGCATGAAATTTGACAGTTTTACCAAGTCGTTGAGGAACATTGAAAAAGCTGTTTCGTTGTAATCAAATTTCAACAACACAAAGGTGACGTAATGCCCTACATTTTGTCGATTGTTATTTTCGGGGTGTCACTTGGATACCGGTGGTTTGTGCCGGTGTGATGGCTATGACAAGTTGGAAAAATGCGATTCGCCATCAGCAACCGCAATTCTGACAACCACTCAACGTTTTAACCTGCTGTAATATTTATCGCAACACAATCTCAATTTGTCAATGTCGTGAAAATTGCGTCGATCAAACCCCATTCAAATAGCATACACTATTGCTTTGTCGCACGCGTTTTTAAATCAGCTGTGCGTGAATGGTGTTCTTTGCGCTTTTTCTGAGTCAATTATTCGTGATTGCTCTTAATTTAGAAGCCGCCTTGTCGAAAATTGATTAAAATGGAGGAATGGGGACTGCAAGTGTGCCAAATTAAAGTTACGCTAATATACCTCGGCTTCTGGTTGCCTGAGCGGAAAATAAAATCGTTGATAGGTGATCTTGTGGGGCATCGATCTGAATCCACGAAATCCAATCTTATTTGCGTAGGGTAATCATGTGCACACGGGCGAAAGGGAATATCGGAAACACCACCACCAAAGGTAAAAAGCGCAGCATCTGTGAAAACCGACTCTCTAATAAAAAAACATCACAACACAGCACAAATAGAGCCGATCATCAGACCAATTTAAACACGAAAGTTAAAAGTGAACGTTAATAATTTTGCAAACCTCAAAAGATAAAATAATTCTTTGAATTATTTAATTTCATAAGTTGTTGTAGTTAAACGAATAATGTGTGGTTGCTAATTCGTTAGAAATTATCCTAATTTCATTTTTTTCCCTCACTAACGCAAGAAAATTGTACCTATATTTAAATAATTTTATATTATAGATTATTATTCTTTTAACGATAGTCAAAACACGGTTTCAGTTATTTATTGTCATTTTATAGTAAGAGCGTTGATACCTTAGTTACTCCAACGGAGATGAATTATATTGCCCAAAAAATATTTTTATGAAGAGGTTAGACAAAAACTTGGCAGTTGAACTTTCTTTAAATAAGACTATCTAAAGTAGGGAATAAATAGAAATGTTAAACAACACGCAAACCTAGAAAATTTGCCCCCAATATTAACTTGGGTAAAAGAATCATTTAAGCGAATATTGTTTTTGTTGGCAACTTTTACTGTAAAATTTACCTGCATTATGGACCAACAAACGATTTTTTTACAAATTTTCCAAAGCCTCATTCTTTAGTTCGACGAAGCCTACTTTATTTCTGTTTCATTGCCAAAATTGGATTTGACGCTTTCCCATGTCTTTACTTGTTTACTTATTTATATAATTGTCCAATTTTTTTAATTTTTAGCGACCTAATCGTTCTTTTTGCAATTTTTTTTTTTTGTTTTATTATATCCAAGATTCTATGATTCCACGAATAAATCATAAATCTTCTGTTCTTTTTTTTTCTGACATCTCGATGCGTAGAGAACTCTTGCATAAGAGCTTGCCAGATTGTATCAAAACAGCTAATTACCGTCAGCATGACAAACTAAGTGATTATAAATGTTTATTCGTTACAGCTTCCTGTGTATTTTAGCTTTCGGTCGGGTTATGAAATCATTATAGATTTGAGAAATAATTGTCAAATTTGTGCAACAGATCTCGCTCAAATTATTCACCACATAACGTGTCCCAGGCTATCAATAACTGCGGCCGTAATCTAACGCGTGCGAAGGATGAGGTAAACGACGCAGTCTTTTATCCATCATGGCCCAGACATGTTCGATTGGATTTAAATCGGGTGACCATATTGTAGCAGAAGGAGAATGGACTCCAGTATCTCAGTGGCGGGCATTTAATGTCCCCGGAATAAAAACGCTGATATGCTTTCCTACCATATTGTTCCCCACACCATTAACTCGGTATGGCGACGTTGAACAAATCATAAATTTTTGCCTTTGACCTCTAGGTCGTATAATCCTTACACGTCCGTCAAAATGCCGCAAACAAAATCTGGATTTGTCACCATCCCAGTGTTGTCTATCCTGACTCAACTGTGGTCTAGTAGCTTTATGTTGTCATGTCAAGGAAAGACGAAAATAAGGAGCATAATCCAAATGATCGTATTCGGCAATAAATCGTACTCATGGAGATTCTAGTTGAAACTAATAGCTCGAAATGGTCCTGCTTGATCCGGAATAGCACTTCGTCTTAGGGGCCGATCTTCCCGCTTTTGTGTTCCTCTAGGACGTCCACTAGCTCTACGGACAGCTTTTAGGTCTTCCTGCCAATCTCTATATGGGGCCGGTCAATGTATCTACCAATTTCACGATAACTTAATCCAGCCTGAAAGGGCGTAAGTTGATGAAAATTTTCACCTCTTCCACCTCGTGGCCTTCTTTATGGCACTGACAATTCGAATAAACCAAAAAAAATGTCAAGCTAATGCGATAAACAAGGTATAATAAAAACTGCCACCAGATAGTGAAAAAGATGTAAGTACCTATATTTTTTTATGAATGCCAGATCTCCCTCAAAATTTAATCAACTGTTTGACTTTATGCTCTACTTATTTTTATGCAATTTCAGCGTTATTGTTTTTTTTTTTTTGAAAATCGGTGTATTTCAGTGGAGCTTAATGGAATAATATTTACATAATGTACATGTTTTAAATTATGAATCTGCAACATTATATATTTGCAATTATCTGTTGAATTATTAAAATTTTGGACAAAGTATTTTGTAAGATTAAATGCAGATCTAAAAATTTTCGCAACAATTAAAGTTGTAATTTAGCATTATAGGCCAAAACAAGAGCTTGGGATAATGCCACAAGTTTATCAACTTTAAAAGTGTAAATGGCATTAGTAGACTTTAGATAGACTACTGTAATCTTGTTTTTATTATAATTTTATTTGCCAAATTTTAGCTGACATTGATTCTAACAGTAGAAACGAAAATGTCAATGCAGTCTATTAGAAGTTTTAAATAAATCTTCATACCCAAGCATCTTAGTAACGTGAAAGTTGAATTTAATGCGAGGTAAAATTCAGGTGTGTTGCACTTTGTTGAATTTATTTTACATTTGCTACCGTTATTGCTAAAGGACTCCGAATTTTGCAAATGTAGTTACAATATAAAAAATTTGCCTAAAGGGGTTTAAACAGTATATTTGTCGTCCTCATGTACGTTAAAATTAAAATATGGGTAAATTATGAAATTATAGATAGATGAGCATCGGTATGCTTCAGGTAAGATTTTTCTCAATAAAATTAATCAAAAAAAAGTTCAGTGGGAAGAAATACAGGGTCATTATAAAATATTGTAGTCGAAGAAGGCCATGATTTTGGTGACATTTTGTGCCGCCTTTTTCAGTTTTGTGGAAAGGATTACACTAATATTGGAATTTTTATTTTTAGCGCCACATTAGTTGACATTAGCGGCTGCACTGTTTCAACGCTTCATCAAATTCTGTCAGATGTCAATAATTTTTTCGTTTGTACTGGTACGTTTTCCCTCACTTTGTGCGTTAATTGCCTTGTCTTGTTTTCATTTTTGCTGTCTTCCCCTTTGTTAGAACTTTAATAAGTGTCTCAAAAAACAGTTTTTATCAAAACTACAGATCATTGTGGAATAATCTCAGGTAATGAACAGAGAGGAATAACTATGGTCAGTGTTACAAATGATTTTTTTAGTCCTTTGGCGCAATCATCATGCCTATTACCGTAATGGGGTGTTAAATGAGGATGGGGATGGAGTGTACTCTGTGGAGGCGTCTAAAAACGAGTATCTAGTGAAATGTTCTGTTGTCATTGATGAAGAATCTTTGAAGACGCTATATGGCGAATTATGGCCAGATTTAACGACACTGGTAGCGTTTCTAAGTGAAAACCGACGGGGAGACCTCAAGTTAGTGAAGACGTTGTTGAAGATTTAAGGATGAGAATGGAACAAAGTCCGAATAAAGCTTTGTCAAAAATCTTTACTGTCCGGAGTACCATACAGCCCATGTCAGAAAATCGTAAAAGAGAAGTTACATATGCATCCATACAAGATTTTGTTGGTTCAGGAGCTGCAACCAGCTGATTTTCCTTGCCGCGTTGGGTAGTGTAGTTGGTTTCAAGCTGATATGGACGATAACGGGATTCTCGATTTGTCGTTCTTTTCTGATGAAGCCTGGTTTCATCTGTTAGGCTATTATGTCAACTGACAGAACTTCAGAATTTGGTGTATAGAAAATACTCACGCTTTTGAAGAAACACCATCACACGCAATGAAGGTTGGTGTGTGGTTAGCAGACGACGATTCATAGGCCTGATACTTTTTCAAGTAAATGAATGTGATCAATAAACAGAATTAGATGTAGAAAGTGTATGTAGGTACTGCAATAAAGTTTTTTATTTTCAGTAACTTTCATTTTTCTTTCGGTGTTAGTTGCATTCTCTTAATTTAAAACTTACTTCAACTTACTGTTTAGTAATAATTGTAATTTTACTATTAGGAAAGTTAAAAATCTTTATTAAACATTCTGTTGTTTCAAGAGATCTCATAATCAGCTACAGAACTCTTAACACTATGCTCCTGAAATTTTATTGGTTTTTTCATCTTTTTTCTTATAGAAATTTTGAAAAATCTTGATATTAGGATGGCCATGTGGGCGTGTTTTGGGTAGAACCTCTTTGACATTCCTGTTATGCAGATCTGGCATGTTTCAGATATCTAGAAACTGCAAAGCTGAAGGTAATGTTTGGACATAGCAATTTTCACCTATTGTAGGGATGAAGATCAAGGATTTCAGTTGTGTTTTTTCAAGAGAAAAGCACCAGTCACAAACCATGTCTGCACCAATATTTTGACGATTCCTTACAATTTACAAACAGAACTTTCGCGGGATCACAACTTTGGCAAAATTATTTACTGCAAAAACTCATTAGGTACTCATAGTGTTCGTTAACTGTGATAAGACTTGCTCAGCCATTGTCCATTACGTGATTTTTCACAATTTTTACCTTCAGGGTACCTATAAAAATGTAATTTTTTAAATAATTACCGTGTTCATTGGTTTCGACAAACTTAACCTCACTTTTTGGATTTCATTATTTGAAAAATTATTGCTTCTTTGCAAAACAGACCAGATGATTTATTCTGTTCAACTCCAATCGACTTTTCAAGGTGTAATTCATGACAAAGGCCTTAAACGTTTTTCTGACAATTTACAATTTTTGAAACTGAAATGTATTGCAGTGGCGTTCACAAATGCTCGATAACACTGCAACCCTTAATGCTCTGGCCTGGCGTCTTTTCGTGTCTATTTAAAATGAAATTAAACCGCGAACCGGGCATTTCAATTTTTGACACATCTGACAGATTTGTTTGGACGTTCGTGACATTTCAAAACAGTTCAAATCATTTTGGTGATTAGCGGCACGAGAAAAATTTCATTTGTTTTTCATAGGTGAGTTGACTACAATATTTTATAATGACCCTGTATAACAAATTGAGTATGTACACTTGTGAACACGGAATCTCAGGCTGGGTTTTTCTGTCACTTGAAAAAATTTAATGTAGTTTAAGCTTTATTGTCGTTACCTGACGTGTATATGTCAAAACTCAAAATGACAAGCCCACGAGCATGACTAAAATTACAAGTAAGGTTGTGGTACCTAAGGAGTATTTCACAAATTATGCTAGCAAAATGATATCATTGGAAGACCTTTCCTACTCGCAACAGCACTGAGTTACTAGAAATTCAGGAGACTGAGATAAGCCGCTTTCGATTTAGTCGATAAAATAAGTTGTTTCATTAATTAATTTTTTAATAGACCTTAAACATGGTTAAAAAAACTCGATGCATGTATGAGAATTATGTTTTTCTGAACATCTCAATTGAGATTGGCTTTAGATAAGTCATGGTTAGCGATTTACATATTTACAACGACTTTAAAACCTATGCTAAATTTTAATGGCGTCGGTGTTGTAGTTTCTAAGTTGTATTGTAAAAAATCGATAATCCTACACCTGCGGATTTTAAAAATAACACCCTTACAGAAAGAAACATAATATTTTATATTTTTATTATGACGTCATCACATTTTTGGTGCTGACTAATAGACAAATTTTAGTAGCATTTTACCATCTAAAATATGTAGGGTGTCCTTGAAATAGATGCGTTTAAAAAAAAATGGTAACGGTTCTTGATGAGTATACCCCAAAAATAAAAACGTTATAATACAAGTCTTTTCGTTTTTGAGATAAAAATTATTGAAATTTTGCTCAAAAAACGTTGTGCGCCATTGGGTTAAGGTGATCAAATGAAAATTCTTTAGTAGTGAAGCAGTTAGTTATAGGTAAAATTTTTGTTTTCATTGACAGGTTGATTGTCATTCATTATTTTGACATATAAAATTGAAGTCTTTTTAATAATAATGGCAAATTATACCAATGCTGAACTGGCCGATATGGTTTTAATGTACGGGAAGGCCGAAGGGAACGCCCGTGATACAATACAGCATTTTCATTGCGAGCACTGCCGGGACACAAATTCAGTTCGCTTTTCCAGCAGCTACGGGAAAATAGCAAATTTAATGATGTCAGTCTAGACCGTGGTCGTAAGAGGACAGAGCGTGTCCTCGACGTTGAATCAACAATTTTGGACATGGTTCAGGAAGTGCCCAGCATCAGCGTCAGGAGATTAGCGTACCGGGTAGGCGTTTCGCCATTTATTGTTTGGCGAACTCCAAACGAACACGGCCTTCATCCCTACTTATCCCGAAGAGTAAGATTTTATGAGTGGTTAGTTCATTTGTACAAAAATCTTATCTACAGATGAAGCAATTTTTACACCAGATGGGGTTTTCAGTACCCAAAGTACTCATATCTAGGAGGATGAAAACCTCTAGACGATTCATGAGACACATTTTCGAAACTGATTTGGCATTAATATACGGACAGGTCAGGTCAGGTCAGGTCACATTTTACCATCTTGTCTGACAGCTGCCGCATATTTGGAATTTTTAAACATAAGTTTTAGAGACAAGCTGTAGGCGCCTTGCACCCCTGACCTTCACCTTTGTGATTTTTTTATTGTGGGGCCACATGACACAATTAGTATACCAAACCCCGGTTAACACAGTTGAAGAATTTATAAATCGGATTGAAGTGGTTGTTGCACAAAGTCGGGCAAATCCGGACATGTTAAGCAGGACACAACACTACCTATTTAATTTGGCGAGCTGAAACCTGGTCTGGCAAACAGTGGAGGACACTTTGAAAATTTAATGTAATTTTTGTATGAAATTTGAAGTTAATATTATCGTTTACTTACAAATTCAAAGTTCTTTATTTTTATTTACGTTGTTAAAAAAATGGTGTTTACGTTGGCCGATTTGAGTTTTATTCGACTAACCACAGACATCTGGAAAAACCTCCCAAATTAACAACTGCACAACCCACAACTTCTAAAGGGTTTTGGGATTGTTTCCGGAGGTTTCACGAATATTACAAAATTTCAAGTTATTATCTAGGTATTGTTTCCATGAAGTCGTATGAACCACTATTTTCTTCGCTCTGTTTAGCTTGAGTACCAGAATGTACCACTTTTCTTTTTTTAGAATAATTCATCATTACACATGACGATTTTTTTGTCATTTTCTTTGTCATTATCGTTGTCACCGGGATTTTTGTGGCTTCATGGGTGATGACATTTATACAAGTACATTAAGTCCCTACACGTGGTGATTCATCAATGATGTCGAAAAAGTCGGGATAGGGATCGATTTTTAATAATTTTAATATTTGAAGGAATTTTTTCAGACCTCTTAGTCTCACTAGTAAGCTCAAAATGTTTTGTACATATATTTCAAAAACAGCCAGTATATATTTATTATAGATCTAAAATTCCAGAGCAATTGATATGAGAGATATGAGATTTAATTTTTTATATCCTACAAGCTATACTTCCTTACGCTTAGAAAGTAAAAATCAAATTATGGTTAGTTAATATTCTGGAATTATGAGCGTCTTGGATTTTTTTTATTTCTATATAACTGCTTATATGCCAGAATAGTTTTAATGCACATAATAATGAACCTTTAGAAAACACTGAATGTAACACTTTTACTCTTTTTGCTTGCTAACAGTAGTATTATAAAACAATTAACAACTAAAGCTAAAATATGAGTTTTGATAAATTTATAGACTGTAGCGAGAACCTTCTCCTCCTAACCCTCTCAATCGTACAGACCCTCAGAAAAAAGCCTATAATATAGACTGCCTTAAACACTCTTTTTGCGTTAATTTTTTATACACTCAAGTTTCTATCTCTGCAGTTACGTTCAAAAATATATGGAACTAACTTCATTGTTCAACCTTACCAAACTCTTTATGAAACGTTCCATCTTAATTACAACCTCTGCAATTAATGTCGTAAATCACGTGATTTTATGTAGTCATTGTGCGTACTGGAAGTGTAAACAATATTGATACTTAATTGTTACGATGATGCTATGTTCTTAAAACATGCCTGCTTTGTGAAATTTAATAATAATATATAGACCAATTTTGTGTCTAATAAATTGTATTTAATAAAAATACAAACTTTCGGTGTCATTTTAGGCAAATTAGAATAATACTTTTTTTAACTTAATCAAGTTGAAATTTAATTAACGTCTGTTATGAAATTTTGGTCTATAATATTCTGTTGCATTTTTAGAAATTAGAATAGAAAATACCAAGAGGATTTGGTTATTTTTACTTCCCGAGCATAACCTGAGGAAGTACTGTGGTAGAGTCAACCCGGTGAATGGTTACATTACTCTTTCCTCGCCATTTGATGTCTTATAGAACATGATAAAGTAGACGATCCGTTTCGGTTTGCCAGTCATCTGTTTGTCTGCCGTCTGTCGATTTTTTTCGACAAATAATCTCCTGAAGTACCGGACGAATTATTGTCAAGGTTTATGTATGTTAGGAATGTGGTGTAGATAGTAAAACGCTAACGAAAATGTATCTAATTATTTAAATTTTACAAAGTAACGTACTTGCAGTTTATGAATCGGCCTCGAGTTTTTACCCTAGGCATCGAGATTTACCCAAAAGAATCAAAATTGTATTGTTATGGTAACTCTCATTACATCACCTGTTTAGAGCGCGTGCTAATAAGGCGAAGGTCGCGGTTTCAATACCGGTATAGACCACTTTTTTTTCTTACACTGTGACTGGTAGTATTCATACTTTTTTTAACTGAATTTGTTGAATTACACTTCAGAGGTGAGACTTTGTCTAATAACATGAAACCGATGTCTTAATGTTTGACTTACTTTCTGGTTAAAAGTTTGTATTATATGTAGTGCTTTACGTACCAGTATAGACAAGGAAATGTGAATAAAATAAAATTTAACGACATTTTGAATAGCGTGCAAGGATTGCATGGTGAACATTTGGAAGATTGTCTGCATTTCTGACGAGATAAAAGTTGAGATTTAAATACTCATCATAACTTAAAATTAAATTTAGACTTATAAGTATCTGCGCAGTGCGTCTGAGAGGAAAGCTCATAATCAAAATAATTATTTCAAATGATCGCGTGTAACAAAAGCGGAGAGCAAAGAGCGTTATTGCTGCTTGGAATACAACCACAATTAAATGGTATTATCCCAATTTAAATTAAGTATCTTTAAAAATGTAATATCTGGCGAGAAGGATTATAACCGACGTAATTTATTTTTTTAAATTCATCTTTTCTTGCGAAAATGTACAATGCGGTTTTGTTAAAACGTCCGAATGTACCCGTTTTAGTCTTTCTTTCATGTTGCGCTTCGAGGAACGCCCTTAGAATTATTTCTAGAATTAATTCCTGTCAGATGATTTGTTAGTAACCTGTTGAAATCTCGATATTTCCCTTGCCCGACAAAGCTACAATGGTGACAATTTGCGTCTCTGTCGCCTCCTGCTCTCCAGCCTAAATTCTGATCGTTGAATTCACACAAAATCTATGTCGCACTTCGTCTAATACTACTTTAATGCTGTGGTAGACCACATCCTTGACTACAACCCTTGTTCTCGAATATCCGGCAAGTCTCTGCACCAGTGGCGGATCGTAATTGTTCTGATTGAATGGACAGAGTTATTATCAACATTACTATTAATTTAGACAACTGAAATAATTACAATTTAACTAATCATAAAAATGTACGTATTACAGTAATCGTAGTTTTTTCATGTTTTATATAAAGTATTTGACATTCAATGACATTAAGAGCTTTATGTGCAAGTTGGATGTGTTTTTGCATATTTAATATTGGGGACAACGGTGTTAAATAGTCTGCATAGGGCCACTTTGCTGTAATCAATTGCTAATAAGAAGAAAGAGAGTTGCAGCCCCGATTTAATAAAAAAACACCCCTACGCAGATGTGCAATCACAGATGTAAAAAAGCAATTCTTCAAGTTTTACGGAACTTATGTTGTCGGATGGAATTCAATAAAATCGTGTCGTATTGCCCGTAACGACGACGCTGTTTTAAAATTTGATTTATCACCATTTTATATCACTTTTTATTGTTTAATATTTCAGATATTTACTTAAAATTCCTAGTGTATTGTAAAGTATATATCTAATTTAATAACAAGTGCAGTTTTTTCGACAACATAGTAACGTTGTACACTTTTAGTCTTGTAACGGACACACTAATGAACTTATTGTTCTTACAAAAATTTACAGTTCCATTCCTGATTATTTTTGATATGTCACTTTTAAAACCTAGTAAAACGGAAGCATTTGTATAGTAAAAAAAAAATTGGTGTCATGGTATATAGAAGCAAGATGGCTCATAAGGGAATCGAACCAATGATCTTCGTGTTATTAACATGACGCTGCAACCATTTACTCTCATGTTATTATCAAATGTTATTCAATTTAGATTTTTTGCGAAACTCTGGATGACTAGGGTAAAAAATAATCACAACAAATTTATAAACTACAAGTACAGGAATGTCTTACTTTATATAATTTAAGTAGCATTTGCAATGCAAAATTTTGAGGTGATTTTATCAATTTACTAGTGGAGATGATCAGTCAAATTTTGGTTACTGTTTTACCGTCTCAAATTTTCCTCAATCAATCCTATATAAAATGTACAATTGTACAAAATATTTTATGTCTATACACTTGGTTTATCAGTGTTGTCAGCGCATTAATATTTTTTTGAATTGCTTGTACAAGGTGATTCAAAAAAATTATTGAATGTATGAGATTACAATGACGAAATTCTGAGAAGACCATACTGTTGTTGTTAGTACTGTTACATTATACCTACTCAAATTGATGCACATGTCCTTATTAAAATGTTGATGACGTTATTACAAAATTTTGTTTTGAAACATACGTATTCCATCTTTACCTCTACTTTAACAATCCACACATATCTTTATTTTAACTTACAGAGGTTATAGTAAAAAAATAAGTAAAAGTTATAAAATTAAATTTTAAAATTTCCCGAAGAAATTAGATTTTTTGGACTGTAGTTCAAGGACAGAGGAAGTTCTTGGATCCGTTTTTTGGCTCAGCATTAATTTAAAATATATAAATTTTGTGCACACATCAACAATTTGTATGAAGGGTTAAAACATGATCCAAAATATTTACGATTTGAGCCTTTTATTAATACAAAACTCTCTCAAGGTACATATATTCAAATGTAATATCCTGAGTGCAAGGTATTTTTCCGAAAATTTGCAGCGAAATGTCAAGTTGACAAGTGATTTTCGAATCGAAAATTGACCCGAGTGCGGGCCGCGCACGAGGTCAGTTTTCTATGCAAAAGCACGCGTTCTCAACATTGAGGGCAAATTTTCGGAAAAATACCGAGCAGGAGGGGTATTCGGCTAGAAAATCGCTTGAACAAGAAACTCATTTTAATGTAACTTCTGGAAATCGCCCGTTACCCTTGACGACGTGCAATTTTCACTTAAATCAAATTCTGATTGGTTGTTAAGGCAAAATCCTAATAATGTCATTGGCCGATTTTAAGTGAAGGCGATTTTCATTCAAGACCTACCATTATCGGTAATTAAATTCATTTTTGTACATGCGAATGAGACCCTATACGCCATGATTGTTGCCACTAAACATAGTGGAGTGTTTTAGATTTAAAATTGAAAAAAAAATGTCACCTAGCCCTTTCATTGCGAGGGACGGTAATACCTAGTAATATAAAATTTTCCTGGAAATTTTGTTCCCTTACTATAACCAAGCGAGATTAATAAGTGAAAATTTTTTCAACCAATCAAAATCAAAAGCTGCATTTTTTATTAAGCATTACAAACACAGAATTATTTTTTATTAAAATGACATCAAAATACACAATTATTATAACTAATAACTTGTTGGAGACTGCTAAGAATACTTTTATTACATCTTCATGCATTAAGTTTGAATGAAATTGTCTACATCGATATAGTGTAACTGTTCTGTGTTTTATAGTTTTTTTTTACCGAATCTGTTCTCGTGCAATGATTGATTGTCAGAAATGTTTTCTATAATGTAATTAGGCCCTCGTGTTCCACTCGGACTACTTAATTTATTATTTATTGCAATGCATTCGAAAAAAAATCCGGAAGCTTGGGAGATTATAAGTGAGTACCTATTACTTGTATTTAATAAAAATATAATTTAGTCTGAATATACGTTAACTTGTTAGAACGATAATTTAACATTATGATTATTGGAAAGTAAGTAAATAATATCAGTTCAATTTTAGATAACGGGTGGTCAGTTGAAAAAGTCATCAATTTGGCGTTATTTTTTTTATAGAAATGAAACGTAGTGAAAAATACATGTGTTTGATTAATTCATACTCTTGTGTATTATTGGCATCTGACGGACTTATATAAAAGCGTTAATTACATGACCAACTTGATTACTTTTTCAATTAAACACCCGATATGTGTAAATCGTGTAAACAATGTACTCAAAACAGTGCAAACTCCATTTAACTTCGTTATACACAAAAGTATTGTTGCGAAGTAAACCCATACGCCGCCCGGGTACCATGTCTATAGGTTTTCTAGTATGTACGCCGATGACTGACGACGGTGTTCAGATAAAGAAAAGCCTGGAAGCGGTTCGCTGGAAGTCTCGGTGGCAGACTCTAGAATATCTTCGAAGTAGCTCCAGAACGTTTCAGAAGGAATAGGGACCAAAGTCGGGAACAGAGTCAGTCAATGAGAGAATTAAAGTCTAGTGAAATCCATTCCAATCGATTAATGAGTGCGAGTTAAATCGGAATTATTCTGTACATAATTGTGTGTGTAAATTAGTATTACTGAGAAATAGATTGTTGAGTTTCACCCACGCCAATTTTATTTATTGATCATCGTAACAGTATGGGCTGTACAGAATGATGAATACACTTGGACCTCGCCAGTCACAAATTCTCTCAATTAAATAATAATAATATTAATTTCCAACTTATAATAATCATAAAATAGGAGCTGAAACGCAAAAATAATGACTAACGGTATCCCGAATTTCTCAAAAACAAACTAATATTAGGAAGCGAAATTTACGATATACCAACAAGAAATATAAAATTTGCATACTCGAACATCGCACTTTAAAATTCCAACAGTAATTTACTTATGTAGCGTGTCAAATGTATAATAATTTAGCAGATGATTTGAAATCTTGTAGTAAAGGTATATTAAAAAAAAGTAGCTAACTAAATTTAAATATACCTAATTTGTATTTTAAGGATTCCTTATTCTATTTGGTTTAGCAACGGTCTGTGACGGAACTTGCCCTTTGCAGCGACTCTTTCGTTTTATTATATATTGATATATATTAATTACGTTAAATTTGTTTCTAAATTCATGCATTTTATTCCTTATTTTTTGAGCTGCACTAAAAACCAGTTATTTTACAAAAGTCGTAAGCTACCGAACTTTGGATATTGGTAGTTCATAGTTTACCGATGATGAGCCAATGAATCAACCTAGTTTTTGTGTAGAGACAGATTTTACAAATTCAAACCATATGTATTTTACACAAAACTTAGTATTCGAATCAACTATTTGAAGCATCTATTTGTTATGTGTGTTTCGTAGGTAAGTATACAATATTAATTATTACAAAATTTTAATAAAATACGCGAAAATAAATAAACATCAATTTATTAAAATAAATGAGATATACCTAATATACACCACGGCGAAGCGACAATCAAACTAAATCTAACGTAATTTTATACTTGTTTTTGCATTCACATATAGAAAATTTGTACCTTAATTAGCAGATCGCAAACTTACTTCATTGCAAAGATAATCTGATAATTGAACCTGTGTCAGATTCAATTAATTAAATTAGTTTCTTGATGTTAGTAAATATGAATTATGTATCGGTTTCTCAGTCTTTATGTAAGTCTCCATCAAGCAGGTATACGCAGTCTACAAGCTTAATGGATTGCAAATTCCCTGAAAAAGCGGAATCATTTTCTTGTTGTCGAAAATATTTTGACATAAAGTTTGAAAAAGTGAGGTCATTTAAAGAAACAATCTTTTGAATTTGGAATGATTAAAACATAGAATACTTCAAAAACTCGTAACGTCAATTAAAAAATGTAATTAAGTTGTTCAACCCACTTGTGACATCATATATACTTTGCAATATTAGCAATGCCTTATAAAAAATGTCAGCCGCCACTGTTCTGTGCAACATATCCTGATTCACTAGCCGCCAGAGCGATGCCCCCACTGCCATTAACCGGACTCCCGGAGCTTTATACGCCGCGCCGCTCGTAACTACGTTGCTTCTTTGTAAGTTGGTTAAGCTGTTGCCTTGTGCTTTTATAGAACCGGAGCTACTTTCTCTCGATCCATTATTAAATTTTGCTGGAGTTTAATTTCTGCTTCTCCAATCGCCACAAATAAAAGATTGATCGCGCCGAGGAAAAAAGACAAATTAATTATACTAATGAACGAATAAATTCGGGTTCACTTTGGGGAAAAAAGAAGATTTATTTGGGGTCCGTTGATTAACAGCAATTTTATGTTTCCAAGAGAATGATAATTTTTTATGGGCGTTCATTTTCGCCAATAATTCCTTCCTGTTCATTAAAATGAAAAACCGGTAAACATTAAACGCATGGATACCGCAGGAAACGCAACGGGTAGAACATAAGCTAGAATATTTCAATCAACTGAATCCATGTGAACATATGTTGAAGCAGTGTCGTATTATATGATTATTATTTAACACAATTTACAAACACTGGGATATAATATCCAATTAATACAATAACAATATTGAATAATTGCAAGGATTATGTGTAATTTTTTAATCCTGCAAACATGCTCAAAGAGAAAATCTTTGATCTCTGTTTTAAAAGGTACACTAATGTCCTTCCCTTTCATAACTAATAAAAAAAAACTCACATTTCCTTTCTGTGTAGAAAATGTACTTGAAATGGTCGCTGTCTTAATTACCGACCTATCCCTCAATTGATATAGTGAAACTTGTTAACATCTTTTAATAGAATATTGTAAGTAATTAGTAATTACGTATGTCATCGTGTAAGTTGCTATCTTTGTTTTTGTGAAGGTTTTCTGAGTTACTTGCCAAACTGCTATTTACATGTTTAATTTTTTTAACGCCAAAAATTAGGCTAAAGAAAAAGCGACGCAAATATACAACCTTCGTTATTTCTCCAAATTCTACCTTCGATCTCAGGTCCTAATTGTTAAGCTGCACAACACTTATGAGTCCACCTTTTTGTTCCTCACAACGTTTTAATGAAATTTTCGTAAAAAAAAGTAACCAGAGCGTATAGTTAGTCTAACTATAATTCAGTTTGTCCAATGCACATCAAGAACTTTAAAAATTACGGACTTCATGTGAAAATAATTTATATTTCCAGAGTCACCTTTCCATATAGACAAATAAATCTTCGTATAACAGAAGAAATCAAAAACAGAAAGTTTCCCAAGACACCCTTTTGCAAATTATATTTTAAAAATACTCTAGGAAGGTGGCATAACTTGAGCAAGCCGGCGTCCAGATGTTATTAACATAGATCATCATGAATTTTCTTTATGAACAAAGTGGGGTGTTGTAACTCAATGGCCATAAAATTACTGTGTACTATTTTTAACAATTATAAAATACATTAATCGTGGATTTTAACTACACAACAGTAGTCATGCTTATAATCGAGTAAATTACTGATTGTGAACCCGATTATTCGCACGATTTACTGTATCCGATTCTTGCGAGGTCGTAAATCAATTTTTTTGTTTTTATTGCGTTAAGTATGTATTACTGAAATACAATTGCTTAGATGCTTGTTGCCAGCACACAATATATGCTTTTAACATATCATTGAAGTAAGCAGTTAGGTAACAAATTTTATCGACATTTTTAAAATGCGAATAAACGCCAAAGTATGAAACCAGAGTTATTGCATTCATCGAATTTCTTGAGTTCGAATAGGTACGAATATTTCTCGACATTTCGGCTGTGCATGCTGTTTTTTCATGCAATTGTAGAATAAAGGTACTGAGTAACGACATTTCTTGCGAGAGTAATTTAGAATGTTTTTAACTTGAACAGTTATGAGTATCTACGTAAAATCACATGCGTAAATAAATGTTACCAACATTTTTCAATTAGGGAACAAGGCTTCAAGTGAAGAGTAATATTGGGGAAAATCATTATTCATAAATAATCGACAGAATGAAAAATATACTTTACAAAATGTACAATCAGTAACTCTGCATATTTTACAATGGTTGTTATGTTTGGTATAACATTTTGTCATAAATTTAACATTTATCAGAGAGAATCAAAAGTAACGCTAAAAAATAAAAAAATAAGCATCAGTTAAAAATATGTAGGTATGCAATTGAAACTAGACTTTTCAAAGAGGCGTTATGTTTGGGAGACGGGTATATTGGTTATAGATGTGTATAATGTAACACTCAAAATATTTACGTTTAATTTTGCAATAGTCCGACAGGAAAGTTAGCTAAACCGCTTCTGAAATATTTTTCGCTTCAGTGTGTAAGCAGTTGTCAGAGAAGCAAAGGGCTCCTATCAGCATACACTTGTACAAATGTACTCTATATGCTACGTCAAAAAACTGATCATATATTTTTTTTATGTGAATAGGAATAATGTCAGTTTTGTTTTGTACAGTCTGTTAATAACGACAATGTTATTGCGTCCCACTATTTCAAAGAGTTTAATGGGTTCTTTCTGACATAATTAATAAATTAAATGTATTCATTTCATAAATGATAACATCTCAAACATAATCACAGTACATCTTCTTAACAATATTAGTTTAGGCAATATTGCTTACCCAAGGTGTCTGAAAAAACTATTGTTTAAGTCGATGTGTTTTGTCGATTATGTTAGAATTTTCGTATCTCAATTTTCTAAAGTTCTAAGAACACAAAAGGTTTACACTTTTCGTCGGGTTAGTTCTTGTTCAACAGACTAAAAACAAATTTTTCAGTACAAACAGATTAGAACATCCCCATTTTTTAGGAATATTTGAGTTATGAGTTAAGTTTAATATTATAATAGGTTATTATTTTTATCGTAATTAAGATAGATATACCTATGCCAAAGCATTCTATCATTTTTCAGTTTTTATTAGAAGAAAAATGCAAATTATTTGGACATCGAACCACACAGTTTTTATTTTTAATAACTTCCTTATTTTGTTGGATATTGAATACAATAATGGGATACAGAATAAATAAGGTCGAGCACAATATAAAATATTTTTATTAAACATCCCAACATTCAACAAGAATTTAAACATCAAATCGAAATTAACGTCAACATATATTTAAAATCTCATACCTTTTTTATTCCTAACTTGTGGTTCTTCTTTTGAAATTCTAATCTTAGGCGATTCGTGAGGAAGTCGTCTCTAGTATTTTTTTTCAAAAGTACTCTTTGTATCCAATTTTAAAGTTTGCATTTCTATGATAGAGTAAATACCTGACTTTTGAAAAAGCTGCATTTCCTGATGTGTAGTTATAATTTTTACAGCCGTTCTTCGGAATTTAAAAGGTTACAATATTTGTTTTCAATTTAGCTGTTTAAACATTTTAATAAGCCTAAAGTGCTAAATATTGCTCTCTTTTTTAAAGGTGTGTACGATGTACCGATGTACTATGTATCGAATCAAGTTCTTATAGGCAGCTGTGGCCCGATTCTGAAACCTTCTGTTCTATGGATTAAACGTTTCTGAATTCGTCTATATTTAAAAAATCTTGTAACCTTAAAGTCATGACTTTGAGGAACACGACCGTCCGACAATAAAATAATTTACTGACAAATAGTTGATATACACCTAAGATTTTTTCCAAACTTTTAACTATGGCCGAAGCAATATTGTTTATGCTTCTTCCAACAGTAAATTCATGCCTAATACAATTGTACGCCGTCCTATTAACGTTACAATAAGCTGTCAAGTTATACATTTGTAATTTAGTTCGTTAAAAATAGCACAACGATAACAGGCATCAGATTAAATTCCACAATGAATATGTTGCTGCAAATATGACTTCTTATAGGATTTTCTACTTGTTACTTGCAAAGGTCATACATTGTATTACAAAGTGCTTTCTTGGCATTGACTGCTAGATGTGACATTGTTGTACTGTGGGTAAAAGACAAAATATGTATGTTCGTTTCTAAATTTTGAATGTTTTCATAAAAATAGTAAATTTTGTTGACTAATATCTAGTGTTTTCTTGAGGAAACTCTTACAAATCTCTAGGCTTTCGTCCCGTTTTCAATGAGATAACTCTAAATAAACTATTTTCTACTAATTGCTTTACTCATTCTTTTGCTCTTAGGTTTTGCAATTTTTGTAAATTTATTAAGGAAATGGTACTTTTTGAATCTGATAATGACAAAAATTGTTGGTGTATAATTATGTCATTAAGTGCAAGTGCCTCCATACATTTGAAGTGACGGTTAGGATGACATCTAATTAGCTATAGTTGCTTTTTCAATATTTTTGGCGACATGAATCAACCGCGCTCTATCTTCTCTTTACAAACATTTATTTCCTAAGTTTTAATGTTCCACAGCCTTTTTCTATTTTTTCCTTGCATTTCAATATTCGTAGGTTCTTTCACTTAAAATAGCTCATGCATCTATTACGCACAGATTATACTTATATCATAACCAAGAGATTGTAGTGTAAATTATTCCGTTTTTTTCAACCTACACTCAGAGCATGATATTATTGTCAATATGGTAAAAAAAACAACAAATCACTACCTAACTTAGGACATTTTTTTCTGTTGGGTTTGATCATTTATTTGACTTTGTCGATTCTGTTCTTGAAATAACAATTTAACGAACTTGTGCGTATTTGCAGCAGTTTATTTCGATGTGTTAATTATGACTTAAATGAAGAATTTCCTGAACGTAAATTTGTTTACGAACTTTTGAATGAGAGACTTCAGTCCTTTCACTTTGTAATTAAACGTGCCGTGTTCCATATTTTGTTGAAATATATTTTCATCTTACGTTCACTTCATCGTCTTAAGTTTTAAGTTCACAGGAAACTGCAGGTCAAAAGAAGGTGTTTGAGAGGTGAAAATGTTTTAGCGAATTAGGAACGTTTTTGTTTCTAGTTGGTAAAGGAATTATTATAATCGTTATTATGAAGTTTTCTGGTTTACAGATTCTGGCGACTCTGGCTTATGTGTGCTTAATAAGTATGTTTTTTCGTCTCTGCCAATTCGATTAAATCCCATAGGTACTTGAAATTGATGTACCTTTTTCTTGTTGTTTGACTTTTGTATTTATTTCCGCAACATACCGTTTTTAAGCGTACTTTACGACTATTATAATCATTTAGCTCAAAATGCGTACAAATTTTGGCAACACACCAACAGTGACCACAGAAAATTGACTAAAATTTATTTGCTTACCTTCCCTAAGAAGTTATATCATTACGAAAAATATGAAAATATGATTGAAAAGTGTGCTCTGAAATGCAATAATATGGGTGCTTTCATTATCTTTTTTTTTATAGAAATTCTAAAATTTGAAGATTTCATTCCATAAAACGTGCATAATCGTACTTAGTTGGTGGTTTGTGAAATGCTAACAAACAAATTAACAGGTTACCATATCCATGTTCAAATACTAAAACACATTGATGTCCGATTTTTACTGTCTTTGTGGAAGTTTTAATTAAAAGTTGTCTAGTTTTCACTGAATAGAGTTATTAGGGTACTTCATCTGGAGGACATTCTAACTGCATATATTAATTCCGAAGTTTGTGTAGTAAGATACACAAAATTTAGCATTAAATTCGGTTTTAGTTCAGAAGTAAATTAGAACTGACAAGTATCTTGTTGAATTGCGCGAAATGTCGGGAAGGGTTTTAGGATGACTGTTTTTAATCAAGTGTCGTGAAATAAATTGAATGTCATGTTATGATTAAAGTTTTCCAAATAATAACTCCTAGTCTAAGTCAGCACAGTTTTTATCATTTGATGTGGAATTTAATAATAAGCAAGAGCGCACAAAATAATTTAAAAATGTGTCAACTATAAAAGCCCTTGCTGTTATTACGAGTATTCGTTCTAGCGTTTTCGCAAGGATAGCAGACGACAACTACAGCCAGTGGATAAGACTCGTACGTTTACGTTTAATCCGCGATTAACAGACACGTAACAAAAATGAAAAAATACTCGAACTGTTTCTTTTGACATACAATCATACATATGTCAATTCGTATCCCATGACAACATAACGGTACACTTTTCCATATAGATTATGCATTGTAGGTATTATTTCTTAAGATTTAAAAGTAGTACAAAACATTAAAAACACGTTTCTGCGGCATCGTAAATGGAAATAATTGGCGGAATAATGAATTATTAAGGCACAGTGCTCAAAAAATAACTTTTCATTATCAGCCTGTGTTCTCTTCATGGCCTGTATATCAACTTCAAGTTGCACCTGCTTCGTCTAGTTGCATAAAACTTATTCTGGGTTATTTTAGAAGCAAATAAACTGTCGTTCTAAATAGTAAAGCCCGTCTTTGTTTTTTGAACGACATTAGGCCATAATTTATGCCTTGGTGTAACACACTAATCTTTTCTATTTCTATAGCGTTTGGAGTTCCGCTATCATTCAGTATAATTTGTGTTAATTTGTATATTAATGCTTAACTTTATTAACTACCTACCGGGTTAAATGTTAAAGGTCTTGTCTATATTCGGAAAATCCGGTAAGTATGAAAGATGTCACGTCATTGCACAGCTGAAAATTATAATAAAAATGAGAATTTGATATATCTGCAAGATTGATTATAAGTTAGTCAGTTTAATTTTCATTACTGACACAATCAATAATATAATAATAATTATTGATGTTGCGTATTGATTTTCCATTAGCTTTGACAGAGGTTGGTCGAGTCGTAAATCATACACCATAAACATGAGTTACAAACACAACATGGAAACTTGTCCAAAAAGTAATTTTGTTTCTATTTTGCCGGGTTGTAACTCACTTATAAAATTTATTTGCGTGCGTTATTTATGATAAATTTTATTGTTTTGACGAACGGAGCGATGATTTGATTATCGTTGTGGGTAAATTAGAATATGTTGGCAATAATTACAGTAAAATATCAAATGACTCAATAATTGACAGATGATAGTTACGGTGGGTATTTTGTGTGTCGATAACAGTAATGCTAAATGAGTGGTTAGTATATGTTTTAAATTGTGTTGCATATTGTGTACTGAAATCGTGGAGGGTGACTTTTACGATGATTAGTAGCACACACATGTTTTGTCATTGATGATATAACAATTGAGAAAATTAAATATCTTTATAACTTTAAAGATGACAAGGAGTACCTACTTTTTATTTTTAACTGATAAGTTTTTGCAAGTAAACCAACCATTTATTAATCTTTTTTTTTTTGTTACAACAGACAAATATTTTCGAAGAGAAAAGGAAATTCTGTATCCACATAACAATAAAATCGTTTGTGAAAACTTTAATCATCCAATAAAAGTATAATACTAAAGTTTAAACAACTACTTTAATTTGAACAAATGATTTCGAAAAATATTCACAATCACTTCCTCTTACAGTCTCATTAGAAGAACTATATTTCTACTGTGAAAAAATTAAAGAGCAGTACCTAAGTAACTAACTTATAGTAAAACTAATCACCGGTTTAAGTGATATCGAAGAATCCACAATTATATGGTCTCGTAAAGGAAACGTGATATGCAGATGATGCAGATCGCTGAGATGTGGTTTCTCCGACATTACAATTCTAGTGTTTATTACTCGGTTAAGCACTTCATTTACACGTATTTGTGTTATATTTGAAACATGTTCCAATTCTATTACTGTTACGCGATTAACAAGTTCAATTAAAGTGCTGTGTCATATATGATACTTGGTTTAATTTCAGTATTCGTTACTCACTTGGGTATTTGATTTCTGTGCCATGCTCAAGCACTACAAGTTTTAATTGTTTTTAAATGCGAGTATGTTTTGATACTTATGCAACTTTCTAAAGAGAGTTTATGTTTAAAATTACCTGCAGGGAAATGTGCGATAATTTTAACGTTCAAATTTTATCTTAAATCCGCAGTTTGTGTTGTTTAAATTTAAGAACAATAAATTTAGTAACACTTATCACCATTAAATAGAAGACTTCCAAAAGTAGTACCAGTAAAATGATGATTTGTCGTTACATTATCAGAAAATGCTTGTTTCTTTCATTTTTCTCAATTACAAAAAAAAAAAACGTTATTTGTATTTTTATATTAGAAAACTGTTTAGGGAACCAATGTAAAATAAAGAACCGAGTCATCGTTTATCATATATTTTTATTGAGGACTGTGTGGCGTTTTTTTTTTTGTCGATATCAACGTAGCAGCAGCCGTAATGCAAAACTAGATATAAAAGGCCATTGCGTATACTTGCTACCGCATGTTCGTAAAAATAGGCATAGCATTGACGTATTTGTCAAGTGAAAATACCTTATTTGATACAGTGTACTCTTTTTAAAAAAGTCATAAGGACAATAATTATTTTATTAAAAAAACTGGTATGAAGAGGAATGTACACAAATGAATTTTTAAAATGTGCTTGCGTTTTAAATTCTCGTCAAATTTGGGGAGTTTATTTGTTTTATATTTAAAGGTGATAGCACAAGAAGTTATTTTGGAAAGCTTTATTCTTCTGCGTCCTATTGTAACATACTTATTACCTGCACGCTGAAACACAATTACACAATTAAATTTTTAAGGTCATGAGTTGCCACACAATGGAACAAAAAAAATATCAGAGGATCTCGATATCGAACGTTTGTTTCACTACTTCTTGTGTTTCCGAAAAATTGGAGATATTAAACCTAAAAGAATATTAAATTTAATAAAAGCCGTTGCTTTGGAATGACGTCAGATGCATCTCGAATTACTTATAAACAAAAGTAAAATAATTCTCAATTCAACTCTATTGAATTCCTGGCATCGGATATGTAGTAAGCTGAGGAAATGTGTGGGTGGTATGTGTCATCTATTTTTATAGAAAACTAATCTGTTTTAAAATTGAAAGCACATGTACATTCACATGAATACAAAACTTTTTTCATTAGCTGCACACGTTGATCGGGAAGTATATTTCAACTGATTAAAACAAAAGGTTGGTTTGAATAATTTGTATTTCATTCTGGGTGTAGTCGGAGTCGTTATTGTACCCAACGGTAACTTTTATCAAATCGTGATCCCTTAGTGAAAAACATTTTTATGAAATGAAAGTCATATTCAACTTGAAATCCAGACAATAGCGACTAATACATGATCACATGTACACATCCCTGCAATCACAGTCTCCTATTGTTGACTGCTGCCATTCTGCATGATCGCCTCTTGATCATTCCATTGTCCTAAGGACTGAGGCTGGTAGAAGCTATTTGTTCTCTATAATCACCTACAGTTAATCGACGACATCAGTGACTTGAATTACCCCTTTCATTATGTATTTTTCAATCTCAAAAAAAGATTTAAGCTACATCCTTTTTTGTTAAGATTGAATTTTTAATTATTAGGTATAATCTATTTAAATTGTAGATTAGTATAAATTAACTCAGGAACATATGTTGGGCAGTATGATGTTTGTTATAAGCTTTACTCGTTTAAAATAAATATAAGGTGGGTGTAATTTTCGTCGGTTGAAATTTAATGCGATGCTGCTGTTACAGCTCAGTTGCTCTTCACGTGGTAGACATTTACATATTCCGTCGTGTAAATAGAGTTACCACAACTGGCAGTTTTAATTTCTTTTTTACGTTTACAAATGGTGAGCTTTTTGCTTGCATAAATTAGAGAAAGTCATTTATCAGGTACTAAGCACAAACAAAAGTTTATGACGTTTTTATTTACTATTATAATTTTCCGTTAAGTCGAGGTGTAATGTTTTGCTATAAACATAATTTGTGGTTCAGTGAACAGTTATTGGCGGTATAAAAAGTAAAGCGTCGTCTCATTATTCCTTTCTTGCGAATTTAAAGTAGGATTAATATGTCATTGTCAACAACACTGTATTATATATGTGCAGCAATCTCTCAACTTCATAATATATATGTACACGACTTGCGGTCGTTGTTGATAAATTAATCCATTTATGAAAAACTCGTACACATTTCTAGTAAGTTTAAAAGAATAATGTAAATATACTTTTATCTAAATACATATAAATTACTGTTCCAATATTCAACAGGTGATACTTCTTCACTTATTTATCAGCGTGAAAAAAAAGCAATCGGGACAGTTGCCCTCACTAATTATATTTTCCAAGTATTTTTATTAGTACTGACCCTTGTTTATTGCATCATATCACATATATACTTTATTAACACTTTCTGTTTTTTATAGATTTGATTGGAATATGAAGCAGTATTAAGAATATTAATCTTCTTGGCGCTTCACAGCTTGCGTTTTCGTCGATCGTCTGTGTATCATTTAGCAGCGATTTATTTTTATTACACTAGGAGATAATCTCAGAAAATATAGACTGAGTTATTCGAAAATTTTAAATGTTGTCTACGTTTATTGCGAATGTGGTAAAACGTTAAGTTAAAATTTCTCCATAAATTTCGTACAATAAGTGTGCTACATAACCATTTCTTTATCGACATTTTAACAATTCACGATTACTTTTATCCTTGCGCATACGATCTGTTCTAAAAAAGTAAGTTTCAGTCATCAAACTTTACAATCTATCTCTGAAATTATATAACAGACTTTTGTGAAGGTCGTTAAGATACAGATTACAGATCGTTATCTAAACTTTATAGGTATTGATTTTGTTCAAAAGCTGAAGACGCAAAAAATTATTACACATAAGTATTTTAGTAACATAAGTAATATATTCTGTGACGCCGGTGGTGATAGCGCTTTAGTAATATGCTAAAATTTTTACAATAAGTGCATATGGAGAATGTTTAGAACAATGAATGGATGAACCGATTTTTTTTATACATTATCTTAGAAACAACGCATCCACTTTCTTGGAGTTGTACATTTAGTAACATTATGATAATTCCGAAAACATTATTAAACAAATTCTTATTGAAAAGCAAGTTTGCAACGTAAAGTCTACGGTAATTCTTGTAATATAAATTTAGAAATTTTCTTTTGTACAAAAGTGAACAAATACTTATAACGTGTTTTATTGCATTCTTAGTGCACTTTTTTTTCACTGTTCTTGTTTCAAGACTAACAATTATAAGGAAACAAAACACTTTGTTATTACACTAAACACTTTATTTAGAAAGCTAACACGGCAAGAAACAGATACTGAAGCAAGGGAGATGTCAATACAACTGCAAACAAATCCTTCTCGAAAAGGTTTCGGATGATTTTTACTTCTCGAGCCTAAACTAAGGAGGTATAGTAATCGAATTCATCGGACGAAAGGCCGTACGTACAGTACGAAAAAAGTAGTCTCCCGTTTCCGTCTATCTGTCTGTCTGGTGTCTGTATCCATTTTTATTAGACATGCAATCTCCGAAACTGCTTGACCGATTGTTGTCAAATTTTGCATGTATATTAGAAATATCATGAGGATGTTTAAACCCTAATAGAAATTTGGCGATTCCGCTTTCAGTTTTTTCGCTAAACATTCCAATTTTCGAAAAACGTTTGCAAGTTATAAATAATAACATTATATGACCAACAAGGGATGTAAGTCTTCGTGGCGCAGTCGTTTTCTCGGGGAAGCAGCAACCTGCGGTCGTGGGTTCGATGTTGTACTTGGCCCTTTACATTTTTTCTTGCATTGGAAATACGCTGTGACCACTCTTCTTTTGCGCTCTGACTAGTGTTATCGATGTTGATGACGTCATCACAAATTTTTTATTTGTCAAATTAAGAACGAGTCAGCCCATTTTCTCGAAAAGATGAAAACACGCACGTCTTTATCTAATAATAATAGAATAAAAATTATAATATTCAAAACACTTTGTTCGATTGTGGTTTAATTAATAATTTTAGTCTTCTGTTTTGAGACGACAAACTCATTCAAATCAAACTAATTTCTACGTTCCTACATTCTTTCGATGTATAAACATAAATAAACACTTGAGCTTCAGGCTGCTATTACCTAGCGCGGAAGGACATTTTATCTCGATTGTTATTTGTTTTAATACTAAACTATGAATTTCCTCCAAGATGCTGTTATCGCAGTTAGTATTTTTATATTCTCCTCATGAAAGTAATTTTAAAAATCTGGTAATAATGGCCAATTTTCGTTTGTCAAGTATTACATAACCTTAATCTTTATTATAGACTTTGGTCAATCATGATTAATTTCAGTTCCATTATTAACCTTGGTCAAATTTAATTACCATTATGGACTTTGATAGAGAAGAACGAATTCACAGCTCACAGACAAGCATGATGATGATACATTTGTACACTACTAGTCAAGAAATATGTTTTACATTGTCCGTACAGCGCAGGGGCTGCGGGGGTGTTATTTATACCGCTGGTTTTTACTTCATAGAAGTTATCACAAAACGAAAATCCTAAAATCGAATTTTATAATTTTTTTAAGGGCTCTTCTTTTCGACCAATTTTTTATTGATCAAATTATGAACCTCATTTTCTAGAAAATGTGAGAATATTCATGTCTTTATTTAATTATGATCAAATAAGAATAATAATAATAATCATATTCAAAACATTTTGTTCCATTGTGGCTTAATTAATAATTTTAGTTCTCTGTTTTAAGGAGACAACTCATTCAAATCAAACAAATTTCTACGTGCCATTCTTTCGATGTATAACATAAACAATTAAAGTTAAGCGTATACGCTGATAATAATATACTCTTTTCCATTCGTCATTTACTTTGAATATATTTTATATTGTCCTTATGTCTGCGGATGGCACCCCCTTGGACTTTGCGTCCCCCCGGCGCAAGGATTCGAGGTGTAATTTACAACACTGGTTTTTGCTACATAAAGGTTATCAGAAAACAAAAATTGTTTATAATTTTTCAAAGAAGCGGGATTTGTTGGACTGTACTTCAAGGAGGGCGAGGGAAATTGTGTCGAAGTAACCTTGGACCAATTTTTTTAATTTGGTCTCTCTTTTAGAGGTACATCAGTTGCTTTTTAAATTGGATGTTATATTTTAAAAATATTAACATTAATGCCCTCGAAATTTGTTCCCTCTACTTCAGTGATTTTCCAGTAAATACTACCGGTTCTCATAGTAATTCTTGTACAAAGCAAAAATGGTGCGTCTATGGATTTTATTAATAGAATTTGAGAAAACTCGAATCTGAAGCGTGTTATTCTTTGTGCTACTAAAATAGAGTAACTAGTTTGAGGAGAACGAGAGGAACGTCAATGATGCTTTTCAGAGACTTTTTTTAGACCATAAACGACTTTTTTGAGAAATTTAATACACAAATATTTCAAACCAACTTCTTAAGAATAACTTGGATGCATACTTTATAGAATTTTTGATTTTTGTAAATTAAGTTAATAATGATACGAGTTTTTCAGATTCATTAGGCTTCTTTGTTTTTAGTTGCTCCAGCTTCCACGTTGTTGAAGTGAGAGCAGCAATTTATTTGTGTTTCGGTGGCAAAGAGAAACATGTTGTTAAATACGATTATGAAATATTACAACTATAGAGGAAGTTCTCTCTATCCTCAGTCGAAAATTATTGATTCAAATTTAAATAAAGTTTAATTAAGCAACAAAAAACTCTAAGCTAATTACCTATAAGAGTACATTTAAATTAGGGCACATTCAACAATAAAAAAAATGTTTCCACAACAAAAGATTTATTGAAAATTGCGCTAAAATCGATAATATCTTTTTAACATGGGTACTGTATTAAAAAAAATAAATAAAGGGTATAGTTTCGACTAGCGATAAAGAAAATTGTTATAATAATTTTGAAATCTGAATCCACAAGGTATCATGGCTAAAACACCGGACGATTTCTTGGGAAACGCTGATAACTCCTAGTGGTAAAATTGACCGCAACAAAATACGTAACCCGACGAAAAGGCTTTAAATGGGAAGAGTACCACTAAAGCTTCGGGGATACGGAATTTGAACTTAGTGTGGGTAAGAGATCACGCTACCAGTATTTGAAATGCCATTAGTGAAAATCCTCGTCTCAACGATGACAATAAAAACGAACGGAGGAAAATTTCAGAATATTGTCGCCCTTGTGGGTATTTTTTGATTACGACATATGTAGGTGTACTTTATTTTCATGACGATTAAACGGATACAATGTTAAGGAAGGAAAAGCTCAGAACTGACCTGCTAAAATTAACGAGAAATACTCAAATTTCACAAGCATACTTGGAATTTTCTGGGATGTTTTAGAGATTTATATTTAGTGTCACTAATAGTTATAGTTTAAGATTCGTTTGTTGAGTACTACGATGCCGAAACTATGATAGTACACAGCGCAGCTGCTAGCATCAAATTATTGAGTGTTAATGGATTAAAAATGACTTCTGGGAGAAAGAGGTAACAAAAAGTTAGGAACATATTTAGACAAGAAGAGATGATGCAAGGTTCATAACTAAAAAGAAACCAGAAAAAAGGGAGGGTTCAAAAAAACAAGAGCCCCCAATCGTAAGACGGTTAACCTAAAATCGTACAGTTAACGCGTATTGTTTTGCTCTTAGTATCGTCTCGTTATAGTTGCATAAGTCTCAGTTTAAAGTACGACCAGTATGAATTTGCTCGTAGAGTATTATTAGCAGCCTATAGGCATTGCATCGATTTGGAGGGGCTGTAAGACGGTAGAATTTTATTTCTTAATGGAAACAGTCCTTCAATGGGGGAAACTGTTTCCGCATTCATAATTAATTACCAAAGTATCTTAATTTAATGACATTCTTTGCAATAAAACCTGTAAACTTTGTCTCAGTCTTCTAACTCTATTTTAGGACTTATGCATACATATCTATAGTGAAAACGTGGCAGACGCATCTTTTATTCATTTAAATATTTATTTATGTGTCATTTTATATACTTCTGTGGTCAACAATCATAGGTTAAGTGTACAATAAGCATAAGTAAGACGTTGTAGATTTGCTTAAACGAAAGTAAAAGATGTGATAACAATACATATTATCGAAACTTGGTGAATGATCTGATAAATGTTCATTGTGTGAACTTTAAGCTGTAGCTGTTCAACTTACTGAAGTATTGCAGAACAACTCTATAAATGGCATTAACAGCCCGTTGAGCCCATCGAACTGAATTCTAACTATCTTTTTCAGCGCTTGATGGGACGGGTAGAACACTAATCGGTTTTCAGTCGTTACACCTCTTGGACAAATCCAATTGTACTTTACATCCAAAATATACCGCTTTTTTAATTCTCCTAAAAGAAATTATTTTCTTGAATATTTTTTATACTCACGCTTGGGAATTTACGAGTTAAATGTGAGTTTTGTGTAGATATAAATAGAATCAAAGACTTGCTGTCAAGCTAATCCGCTAAAACATCATAAGGTAATTACGTTAAATTTATTTATGAAGTATATGTTGACAAGCACTGTTTGTAGCAAAATACTAAAATTATGTTGTTGCGTTGTTGGAGGACACAATTTACGATGTCGTATACTCTTAACACGTTTGTGTGATCTGATGCAACTACTTACTTTGTTTCGTGGTAGTCATGGAATAAAATTATTTTTGGTAATTATTCTATATATAGCTATATATTATCCAGTAGTTCTTTACGAATGAGATATATGATTAAATTCATTTTTTTGATAGGTCATTTTTCCGCTCATTGTTATCGTAACACCATTTAATTCCAACTAAACTTAGTAAAATGAGATGAGCCAACACGGCCACCTGGAACAGTTCACTTTTAATTAATTTCCGTGTAATAAAAAGCGAGCAGTCTTACACTCTGGTAGCGCTTTAGTTTAGGGTAGTTAGTCAGAATAGTTGAACTCTAACGATGCAGACCAGCCCAAGATACTGTGTTTAAGTTTAAGATTTTTTAGTACGTTGTCTTAAATAGGCCGCTTGGGAAAATTTTAATCAAACTGACGTATGCTATTCTTTAAAATGAAAAGAACTTGTAGAATGGGATACATCCAGTAAACCTCGGTTCTATGTAATAAGACCGAAACCACAAACCACGACTAACAGTATATGCATCATCCAAGTCCGTATTTTACTGCTTTGCCATAATAAAGATTTTCTGAGCTATCTCCTCAGTACCTAACCAAGTTTATTTCCTAATAAAAGTGTTTTTCCGAATTATCATCTTTTTTATTAATCTGGAAGAACATAATAGTAAAATGTCTTTAATAATCAACTTAATTGCTCCTAAAATAGGAATATCTATTCTGACCATTGAACTTTAATCCAGTTGAACGATCAGGTCACACCAACACAAATGTTGAGAGAAAGTGCTCATTCAGGTGTAAAAATTCTGTGGTAAATGTATAGATGTTTTTTAAGTCTCATGTTATCCAATCTTGTTAAACTTCAAGTTTATCAAAGAATTGTTTGGAGAAAAGTATAAAGCATATGTTGTTGTAACATGATGTATCACCTTAAAGCGATCCCTTTTGGAGTGGAAATGTTATTGTTATTTTAATGTTTATGGTGATTTAATTGCAAATTTAATTAAATTCGTCCACACTTGCTGCTCGTATATTTCTGTCTGTAGAATTCAAACATTATCAGTAAACATTAATCGTTTCAAACGTCTTCTGAAAGTAGACATGAGAACAAAAACCAGTTACCATCAAACTTGATTCCTGTTTCCTAAGTTTACTTGCTCACTAGAAATAATAAACGCTGCCATTCAAATCGTTAACACTTTAGAAAATGTATTTCTTTCACATCAGTGAAGTTAGAAAGCAGGTGTAGACTTTTATTTATCACATTACAAATTTTTATTACCACATTGAAAGTTAGAAGCGATAAATACAAATTTTACCATTTTTCTATGCAAGGAAAAATTGAAATAGGAATTATTTTTTAATAATTTTCTGATTTTCAATGTTCCATATTTAGCTCCTAGCAGAGGAAAAAGTATGTCTCCGTTGCCGTTTGCCCGTCATTTGTTCGCGATTTTATTAGACAGATAATGTTTGAAGCTGCTGGGATGTGGCCCGGTGATAGAACATTGAAAAAATCCTGTTTTTGACTCCAGTATTTTTTTTACTAGGAACAATCTTTGTCAAAAATATTTTCTAACGTGCATTATTTGTGACGAGGGAAGTTCTTACTAAATAATTTCGGATTAATATTTGCTTCGGTGATATAAATGGCTTTATTTTGTTCAAATTTGTTGTTATATTAACTTTTGAAATGAAATGAAAACATCAATGCAAATGGTCTAGAAATTTCATAAAAAAAAAAATTAAATTGAGTCTGATTTATAAAAAACCGCATGATCTTGTACTTCTTTTATTCCAATAATTTATTATGTCTACTTAATCGTAAACGTATAGGTTCGCGTTCATGTTGTAAAAAGAATAAATTTTATTTATGGTATACCTTTTAGTTCAAATAAACAAGGTTAATCAGGCTTTTATATAATTAAATTTGCACAAGGTTGGTTAACTTGCATGCTAACTGGTGTTTTTGCATAATTGACTTGGGTGTTGTTATTTGATCGAAACATGTAACAGGATTATTTCATTCATTAAATATAAACTTTTAATATGTGCAACTTCCAAAGAGCAATTTATTATTTACTATCCAGTGTTGGAAATTCCAACCGTATAGCGTTGGAATGAAACGACTTCAAGTACTTTGCGGACGTGTTTCCAACAAATAGAACTTCTGACATTTTTTTGACCTAGATGATAGATGTTTCGTATAACAGGTCTTTTGGCGACCAATGAAATAATGTGTGCCATCTGACTGCCAGCATCATCAGGCAAAAAGAGATCAGACAGCGACATATATTTCGCCTCCAATATTGATAGTGAAACGACGTCGGACGTCAGCTGTTGAGGGTCAGTTCTAATCTTTGTTCTAACCGATAAAAATTTGTAAAGTAACAAAACTCGTTTCTGTTTCATATAATAACTCAATCTGATAATTTTCGGTGTGCTCGTACGGCACGGCCAAAGCGAGCTTTTGCTTTATATGTGTAAGTAAATAAGATTTTATATCAGCGGTAAAAACTGCTGGACCACCATTTTGAGCTTGTCGGGATGCTCTCGAATGTATTATTTTATGTGACATTCGCAAAATTGTTTGTTTTAACGTTTTTTTTTTTAACTACACATAATGCCTTGTATTCGTTCTATTGTGTTGTTTTAATGAACATGGTTTGTCAACAAGCTCTTGTTCCTAATCTGATCATTTATAAACAAATTTAGAAATACAATTTTCAGTTCTGCGACAAATATATGAAGACGTAGCTTCCATGTAACACAGTTAAAACTGTATTTAGGTACTACGTAATGGGTAAAATTAATCTTAGGTGAATTTCTGTGATAAATTGCGGGCACCTAATTGTGCTCGACCTCCCAAGACTGATCGTGCGTCGAATTTAAAGTCACTTTCAGGGCGAACTCTGCATGCTTCCAGAGATTGTCGGCAATTAATTTATCATTTCTAAAATCAATAAGAACATCTCACCATATTTATTACCCTCTGTAGATAGCAGTCTAATAAAATCTGTGGAAAAACAATTTTTTAGTTACTAGTTTTCATTCCGTTTAATATGTCTTCTGCATATATTCTTGTACTACAGACAAGTGGTAATATTTTTTAAAACCTGTCGTTGGATTGTCGTTGTTTGATAAGAACCCCCGAAAAGAACAGACTTTGTTGAGTTGGCGAAAGAATTGGGATACGTATGTGATGGCTTAATTAATGTCATTATTTTTTTTATAGCGGAAAAAAAGTTTCTACTCTAACAAAGAATCATCTAAATAAGTATTTTAATTGACGCAGGAGGATGCTAGGTTATATCTACTTTTGAATACTACTATTGCGACGATGAATATGATCCCCTGAAATTATCCATGACACGTGTCATCACCAATATAAGTTTAAAAAAAATCGTTATCACTACACCAGGAAGTTTTTATTAAAAAGGTGCATCCATATGTTGAAACTATATACAGTAAGTGCATACTGTTGGCAATGATGATGATGTGGTATATCGACTACAGACCAAAAGTAATAACAGTTTCTCCCTTTTGATGTAATAATGTACTTATAACCTGAAATTTCTTTTTGATATCCCAAAAGAAGAAAATAAAACTATTATTTTATGTAGAAACGCATTTCGTCGTGTTATCAGTTATCACTTATCAAACAGCTTGTGGTCAACTTATCCTAGCTATAAATGTTTGTGGTTATTATTTATTAATTGTAATAATTCGTGTGACCCATGTACCTAACATGATGACAATCATCCCATTGATATATATAATAAAATTATACCACAATAAAATTGACGTATCGCGAATAATGACATTATATTGAGGAACTTAAATAGGTATTGCTCTTGCTAAATTGTTTGTGTTATACCTATTTGTTGTAGATAACTTTTTATTTTAGGTGATCTAACTTTCAGTTGTTTCCGGTAACTACATATTATCAAATTTATGGTTGGCTGTTAAAAGTAGCGATTTGCGAAAATATGTATAAAAACTACCATAAGAATTTAAAAACTTCATGCGACAATTCAGTGGAAAAATGGGATCCAGCTAGCACTTTTTCGATAAAGAGGTAGACTTTTTTTTTAATTAGAATGGAAACTTGCCTGTAATTATCCCATTATGGTAATTCATAACAAAATTCGGTTCCTCATTAATTACTTTTAAAGCTCTCGGAAAAAGTAAACCGGACTTTCTCGGAAGCAGTTCACCGCATTCCTTAAAATCAGTGCATAACGACAATATTCGTTAATTTTTTATTTGAAAAATGTTTTGTGAACTCTGAGAATGTAAAATATCTTGCTGAGTAGCGCTTTATAAAATGTTCTTAATCAAATGGAGCTTTTCATATTATTTTCAAATTACCTAATTACTTACCAGGCTTGTTTAAAAGTGCTTTATCCGAAACTCAGCAAATTTATGACTTTCCGTTTTTAATTATTCATCACTTTACAAATTATCGCTAAAAGTACGTTTAAATTTGCTTAGCTAGCGACTTCCGCATGATTTTGAAGGGTTTGAATAAAAACCGTAATATTCAGAACATCTTTTTTCGAGTGCTTATTCAATTGATAACGTAACTTCAATGTCTACTAATTTTTCTCGTACAGAATATTTTCCCAAACACAAATACGAACACTATAGTAATTATTTAACTCTCTCTTTAAAATACAAACAATAAAATGAACTCGTAAAAAACTTAAATAAATTTATAACTTGCGGTCATGTGGATTGCACGAAGCTAAATTGTATTAGTGTGTAAATGTAATGTAAGTTCGGAACTCAAACTGGGTTCTTCTAAAAATCGATAGCTATAGTGGAAATATCCAACGCCCTTATTATTCCGTATCTCTTTAATAATTGCTTTCATTTGTAATATTTCTCGCAATAATACACACGAATCGTGTCTCGGGATTACAGTTTTAGTCATGCGATATTGATTTCGATTCGTACCTATGATTTTGAAATAGATAACTAGGTCCCTATGTGACAATTGTACGATAAAAATGCGCATTTCGTTTTTATATTGTTTGCCACTCCTTCTCTAGGGTCTTGTAATTTAAAATCAACAACCTACACCACCAACATTTTTGCGGCACCTTCCATATCACACCTACATCTGGAATAATAAATATAAGGAAAACTTAAATTTTGGATGAATCCAGAAGTATGTGACCTTACTTTTCACTCTTTACCGGGTATACACGTCATCTCAGACAACTCAGTCTCCTTTGCGAATTTCTGTCTGTTGGTTGTACTTTACATCCAAAATATACCGCTTTTTTAATTCTCCTAAAAGAAATTATTTTCTTGAATATTTTTTATACTCACGCTTGGGAATTTACGAGTTAAATGTGAGTTTTGTGTAGATATAAATAGAATCAAAGACTTGCTGTCAAGCTAATCCGCTAAAACATCATAAGGTAATTACGTTAAATTTATTTATGAAGTATATGTTGACAAGCACTGTTTGTAGCAAAATACTAAAATTATGTTGTTGCGTTGTTGGAGGACACAATTTACGATGTCGTATACTCTTAACACGTTTGTGTGATCTGATGCAACTACTTACTTTGTTTCGTGGTAGTCATGGAATAAAATTATTTTTGGTAATTATTCTATATATAGCTATATATTATCCAGTAGTTCTTTACGAATGAGATATATGATTAAATTCATTTTTTTGATAGGTCATTTTTCCGCTCATTGTTATCGTAACACCATTTAATTCCAACTAAACTTAGTAAAATGAGATGAGCCAACACGGCCACCTGGAACAGTTCACTTTTAATTAATTTCCGTGTAATAAAAAGCGAGCAGTCTTACACTCTGGTAGCGCTTTAGTTTAGGGTAGTTAGTCAGAATAGTTGAACTCTAACGATGCAGACCAGCCCAAGATACTGTGTTTAAGTTTAAGATTTTTTAGTACGTTGTCTTAAATAGGCCGCTTGGGAAAATTTTAATCAAACTGACGTATGCTATTCTTTAAAATGAAAAGAACTTGTAGAATGGGATACATCCAGTAAACCTCGGTTCTATGTAATAAGACCGAAACCACAAACCACGACTAACAGTATATGCATCATCCAAGTCCGTATTTTACTGCTTTGCCATAATAAAGATTTTCTGAGCTATCTCCTCAGTACCTAACCAAGTTTATTTCCTAATAAAAGTGTTTTTCCGAATTATCATCTTTTTTATTAATCTGGAAGAACATAATAGTAAAATGTCTTTAATAATCAACTTAATTGCTCCTAAAATAGGAATATCTATTCTGACCATTGAACTTTAATCCAGTTGAACGATCAGGTCACACCAACACAAATGTTGAGAGAAAGTGCTCATTCAGGTGTAAAAATTCTGTGGTAAATGTATAGATGTTTTTTAAGTCTCATGTTATCCAATCTTGTTAAACTTCAAGTTTATCAAAGAATTGTTTGGAGAAAAGTATAAAGCATATGTTGTTGTAACATGATGTATCACCTTAAAGCGATCCCTTTTGGAGTGGAAATGTTATTGTTATTTTAATGTTTATGGTGATTTAATTGCAAATTTAATTAAATTCGTCCACACTTGCTGCTCGTATATTTCTGTCTGTAGAATTCAAACATTATCAGTAAACATTAATCGTTTCAAACGTCTTCTGAAAGTAGACATGAGAACAAAAACCAGTTACCATCAAACTTGATTCCTGTTTCCTAAGTTTACTTGCTCACTAGAAATAATAAACGCTGCCATTCAAATCGTTAACACTTTAGAAAATGTATTTCTTTCACATCAGTGAAGTTAGAAAGCAGGTGTAGACTTTTATTTATCACATTACAAATTTTTATTACCACATTGAAAGTTAGAAGCGATAAATACAAATTTTACCATTTTTCTATGCAAGGAAAAATTGAAATAGGAATTATTTTTTAATAATTTTCTGATTTTCAATGTTCCATATTTAGCTCCTAGCAGAGGAAAAAGTATGTCTCCGTTGCCGTTTGCCCGTCATTTGTTCGCGATTTTATTAGACAGATAATGTTTGAAGCTGCTGGGATGTGGCCCGGTGATAGAACATTGAAAAAATCCTGTTTTTGACTCCAGTATTTTTTTTACTAGGAACAATCTTTGTCAAAAATATTTTCTAACGTGCATTATTTGTGACGAGGGAAGTTCTTACTAAATAATTTCGGATTAATATTTGCTTCGGTGATATAAATGGCTTTATTTTGTTCAAATTTGTTGTTATATTAACTTTTGAAATGAAATGAAAACATCAATGCAAATGGTCTAGAAATTTCATAAAAAAAAAAATTAAATTGAGTCTGATTTATAAAAAACCGCATGATCTTGTACTTCTTTTATTCCAATAATTTATTATGTCTACTTAATCGTAAACGTATAGGTTCGCGTTCATGTTGTAAAAAGAATAAATTTTATTTATGGTATACCTTTTAGTTCAAATAAACAAGGTTAATCAGGCTTTTATATAATTAAATTTGCACAAGGTTGGTTAACTTGCATGCTAACTGGTGTTTTTGCATAATTGACTTGGGTGTTGTTATTTGATCGAAACATGTAACAGGATTATTTCATTCATTAAATATAAACTTTTAATATGTGCAACTTCCAAAGAGCAATTTATTATTTACTATCCAGTGTTGGAAATTCCAACCGTATAGCGTTGGAATGAAACGACTTCAAGTACTTTGCGGACGTGTTTCCAACAAATAGAACTTCTGACATTTTTTTGACCTAGATGATAGATGTTTCGTATAACAGGTCTTTTGGCGACCAATGAAATAATGTGTGCCATCTGACTGCCAGCATCATCAGGCAAAAAGAGATCAGACAGCGACATATATTTCGCCTCCAATATTGATAGTGAAACGACGTCGGACGTCAGCTGTTGAGGGTCAGTTCTAATCTTTGTTCTAACCGATAAAAATTTGTAAAGTAACAAAACTCGTTTCTGTTTCATATAATAACTCAATCTGATAATTTTCGGTGTGCTCGTACGGCACGGCCAAAGCGAGCTTTTGCTTTATATGTGTAAGTAAATAAGATTTTATATCAGCGGTAAAAACTGCTGGACCACCATTTTGAGCTTGTCGGGATGCTCTCGAATGTATTATTTTATGTGACATTCGCAAAATTGTTTGTTTTAACGTTTTTTTTTTTAACTACACATAATGCCTTGTATTCGTTCTATTGTGTTGTTTTAATGAACATGGTTTGTCAACAAGCTCTTGTTCCTAATCTGATCATTTATAAACAAATTTAGAAATACAATTTTCAGTTCTGCGACAAATATATGAAGACGTAGCTTCCATGTAACACAGTTAAAACTGTATTTAGGTACTACGTAATGGGTAAAATTAATCTTAGGTGAATTTCTGTGATAAATTGCGGGCACCTAATTGTGCTCGACCTCCCAAGACTGATCGTGCGTCGAATTTAAAGTCACTTTCAGGGCGAACTCTGCATGCTTCCAGAGATTGTCGGCAATTAATTTATCATTTCTAAAATCAATAAGAACATCTCACCATATTTATTACCCTCTGTAGATAGCAGTCTAATAAAATCTGTGGAAAAACAATTTTTTAGTTACTAGTTTTCATTCCGTTTAATATGTCTTCTGCATATATTCTTGTACTACAGACAAGTGGTAATATTTTTTAAAACCTGTCGTTGGATTGTCGTTGTTTGATAAGAACCCCCGAAAAGAACAGACTTTGTTGAGTTGGCGAAAGAATTGGGATACGTATGTGATGGCTTAATTAATGTCATTATTTTTTTTATAGCGGAAAAAAAGTTTCTACTCTAACAAAGAATCATCTAAATAAGTATTTTAATTGACGCAGGAGGATGCTAGGTTATATCTACTTTTGAATACTACTATTGCGACGATGAATATGATCCCCTGAAATTATCCATGACACGTGTCATCACCAATATAAGTTTAAAAAAAATCGTTATCACTACACCAGGAAGTTTTTATTAAAAAGGTGCATCCATATGTTGAAACTATATACAGTAAGTGCATACTGTTGGCAATGATGATGATGTGGTATATCGACTACAGACCAAAAGTAATAACAGTTTCTCCCTTTTGATGTAATAATGTACTTATAACCTGAAATTTCTTTTTGATATCCCAAAAGAAGAAAATAAAACTATTATTTTATGTAGAAACGCATTTCGTCGTGTTATCAGTTATCACTTATCAAACAGCTTGTGGTCAACTTATCCTAGCTATAAATGTTTGTGGTTATTATTTATTAATTGTAATAATTCGTGTGACCCATGTACCTAACATGATGACAATCATCCCATTGATATATATAATAAAATTATACCACAATAAAATTGACGTATCGCGAATAATGACATTATATTGAGGAACTTAAATAGGTATTGCTCTTGCTAAATTGTTTGTGTTATACCTATTTGTTGTAGATAACTTTTTATTTTAGGTGATCTAACTTTCAGTTGTTTCCGGTAACTACATATTATCAAATTTATGGTTGGCTGTTAAAAGTAGCGATTTGCGAAAATATGTATAAAAACTACCATAAGAATTTAAAAACTTCATGCGACAATTCAGTGGAAAAATGGGATCCAGCTAGCACTTTTTCGATAAAGAGGTAGACTTTTTTTTTAATTAGAATGGAAAATAGATGGTTGGAATGTATTAGAACTTTAATGCTCGCCTCAGCTGTTGGCTGCTAAAATTCAACGTGATATTTGACCGTTTGAAATCCAGTATTTGTTTAGCTTTGAACATTAACTTTGGTTTATTTAGTTGTACCTAGTTTTGCATTTGTTCGCCACACTTCGCTTAATTTCTGTTTGGAAATTATGAAACTTGATATTTCTTGCCGGATTAGAAAATCGGTTTAAATTGATCATGGAGAATAACAGATAAGCATCAAATTTGATTTTTTTTGGTTTCTTTTCGTCCTATAAATCAGATCATTCGTAAACTATATGTCGAGAGAGCAATAAAAAAGTTTGTCTTTGCTCGTTGCGTTTTCAACTTAAATTTTCAAATGAACGGTGATCTGACAAAATGAAAATTCTATCGAAGACAAATCTTCAAAAATCCATGGCTGTCCTTGATCGTGGTATTTATTGCTTTCTCGGTAGTTTGATAATCTATATTCGTTACATTATTATTGTTGCATTGTCATTGTCTTGTATTAGTCAGAATTGTAAATAATTTGCAATGTAACTATCTTCGTGTAAATTCAAAATTTTTACTTATTTCCTATACTACGACATCGTAAATTAGAATTGCTGAAAATGTTGAAAATCAGTCAATATCTCAAAGCTCTAGTAAGATTGAATAGTTATTAAATGATTTACTGATTGTTAGTGATTTATGTTTTAATACAATAAGTCCTCTCTCCTTGAACTTTGTATTCTAATTTTTAACTTACCTTTTTGGTAACGATTTTCGAGACTCAAAGACTGGGTGGCGCTCTTTTTAAGTCATATCGTTAAACCCTAGCTTTCTTCACTGAGTTTCTTAGTAATGAAACGACGCAATAATAAGCTACTCTGGAATATGGTTATTTGAAAAAAATAATTGTGATCCACTTAATTTTCTCAGGTTGTTCTTAAATAAAACTAGTTTGTGCGTTAAAGAACAAATTATTGTATTTTTAACAAATGCCAACATTATTTTGTACACATGACTATTGATATTTGGGTGCTTACGAAAATTTCAGTTTATTGATTACAAGTGAAAGCTAGCCACATCTAGTTATAAATTGTTATGCATTTCTTATCTGTTTAAATTTATCGCAACGGTCGTGGTAAATACAAGCACAGATAACGAGACGAATAACAGGATCGCAAACCAAAGTTAAAATACTATCAACCACTGTTGGCTTCTCTTTAATTTTTGACATGAAATTACAATGACGCGTATTGTGTGAGGTTTGCCTCTTTCTATAAATAATCCATTTCGTTATATAGAATCGCAGAACGGAAGGAGATAACAGCCAGGCGTTTTCCCGGTGTAAATTTGAATTAATGAGACGTGGAAAATGAACACAATAAGTAGATAATAAAGCCTCCATTAGGATGAGTGTTTAAATCAGAGTTAATGAACGCCTCTGCATACGCGCCTGGTCCAAATGGACGAGTTAAAAATGAAATGGCTGTGGTATGGTTTTCCTTCCTACTATTTATTGCATGTGTTTTAATACCATGTCAGTTTGATCTCGATCGTAAATTCAAATTATCGACAACTGCGCCAACGCGCCGTTATTCAATTATTTCGAAAGAACTTTAATTAAATTGAAATCAGCCAATCGCGAATTGCAATACAATTAATGGAATACAAAAGTTGAGTACAAAGGAAAAAGGCTATTACCGTCAATAACAGTCCTCTGACTTGATTTTTGATTTTATGTAATGTAAAGGCTGTCATTTATATTTCCGTTTAACTTTATTCGTTTAAAGTACTTGTTGAAAAGGTGGTGATTTTGAACACGTGGGCGTTAAAGACTCTTTTCTATTAATCTTACAGTGTGCGTGAAACCCTCAACTAATAGAGTGTAATATTTATTAAAAAGATAGTTGCTGTTGATCTTGTACGACTAGCGGTTTATTCTAATGGAAATTCTCTTCTGTTTAAATTCTAGTCTTCAAAGCTTTTATTATACTTGAGTTTGAGGTTTTAGATGTGAGAGCTTTCTCATCAAACTTGTTAGTTTAGATTAACTACCTATTTGATTATATTTTTTTCGTGGATATAAAACAAGTCTTTTTAGAGTACTTGGCACGTTATAAATATCTTTCGTTGGCGTAAATCATTAAATCATATAGTGTTATACTTGTAATTTCTGGTTACAAAGATTTCGACTACTCAATTTTAATTTTCGGTGACAAATAGTGATAATAATTATTATCGGTGTATGTGTGTATTTTATCGGTCGATTAGGAAAGTTGTAGTAATATTCTTGTTCATCTGCAACATCTATATGTTAACTGTGGTTTTACGATACTTTATTTAAATTCAACTGTTTAGATTTTTTGCAGACAGTGATTTATGCCTAAATCTTCAGTACATCAGTTTCTTTAAATATAAATGCAGACAAAACATCTAATTAATTCAAGAATTTAAAACATCTAGGCGTCAACTTCCGCAACCAACAAAAACCTTAAGCTTTTTATTTTTAGTTTTGTAATCGAATCCTTTTATTGTCTCTGGTATCTCCTCTGCCTATATATAGCAGACGCAACGGTGATGTCGTATATTTATTAGGTTCTTCTATTAGCATGCGGTAATAATTTTTATAAAAAGACAAATGTGTCTTTTTCTGTCTGGCACCGAATCAAACGCTTAGATTTTTTTCTAAAACGTCGTATGCTTCGTATAATCCGACCTTTTGTGATCCTAAAATAGTCGAGACACCTCCGCCGCTTATGTTAAAGTCATATTGGTTTATTTCGAAAGCTACGACAGACTAAACTAATTCAAAACGAGCATTAATTCAATTTCTACACTCGATTGATTCGATTTTACAACATTCTGCTCTTCTGAATCAACGTGTCGCAAAAAATCATTCAGATGGCGTGTTTATTCTCTTAATTGGATTTGTCGTTTTGTTATAACCGATGGATTGTTCAAAATCTAAATCTAATCAGATGCAAAACCATTCTACATTCTGTGCTTCACCTCTCAACGTAAGTAATGTTTTTCCGGAATCTTTATTCAGAAAAATAGACGCCGGAAGGGTAATTGTGTCTGTGCTCGCCTACTTACATAAATTTTAACTCATTGACTTCCACCAAATTGGAACTGGATCTTAGGCGATGTCTTCGGCATCTTTAATGAACATTCATCGAATTTCAATTATATCGAATCGCTGATTTGCTTTTCCATTCGTTCTGTATACCGCCGCACAACTTGACGACGACACACCTGAAGATTTATTAGGGTGTAATTTTTATTACTAAGAAAATTACTTTTTGTCACAAAAAGCTATTCCAAACCAGACAGGTATGTAAAAGTTGACCAACAAAAGCGTTGCGGAAAGCAGTTTTTGTATTAAGTTTCCAGGACATTAACAAGAATATAATAGAACGTCCTTTATAATGCCTCTAATGCAGAGATATCGTCTTTTATGTCATCACTATCACGTTTGTTACACTGTACTATAACGATACACGGCAGCGCCGTAATTACACTTTTTTGGTTATCCGCCTATTCTGTAGCTACGTAATTGTGTCGATATTTAATAGATGATTATAATTGCTTATTTATAATAATAAGTATGTCATTAATATTCAGTTGTATGTTTTCGTGTCTCAAACCAGGCGACATTTCTGTTATGGGATACTTTAGTGACAACTTGAATAGTATGTAACAACAGACGGTCGCGGGTCTCCAATTTTAACATCAAGTGGAACAATACATTATTTTTTTATAATAACATATTAAGGATAATATTTATATATTGTATGAATGGATTGTTAGTTTTTCAAAAGCATATTTTTAGAAAACTGAATTTCAAATTGTTTTCATAACATGTATTAATCACATGATCAAAATGCATGGGCACAATATGTATGAGTGGTTAATCTTTCAAAAATGTTTCTTCAACACTTGTAGTACGGTTTTGTGTGTAAAATAAGCATACATTATACCTGCACTTCTCACACTGCCTGGTACATATCTATTGCGGTCTGACAAATTTGGCATAATAAAAGGGACCATTCGCCGGCTTAAACAAAATGTTATATCAAATTTAATAAAGGAAGACCCACAACGATATAATAACATTTAGGATAGACTATAATGCGTTGAAAGTTTCACTCTATTAAGTTGCGCTGAACAAAATTAGACCCACTCAACCACTCTCTATTTCTGAATCTGTATTACTATTCCGCCAGTTTTCATACTGTGCAGAGTAGCCTTCTAATTGCCTAATTTTCACTGCAACCACGCACTCGAACATTAGGCACTTTCCAGGGAGTCCCTCCCAGGCTACCCGCGGTCTGACTCAGCGTTGTTCCTTTCAGAGGGCTCCCCTTGAGCGCAACATTTTCTGTAATCGCTTAATGACTCAGGCAAGTACACAACAAAAGGTTGTTACACTTACAAAAATTGTTTGTTCCCGGAAAGTGAATATAAAGGAGACAAAGTTGTTGCATTAAGGAGTAATTTAGTGTGATTTTTCTCTTTTTAAAAGGAAAAGTTTCTCAGCTTTGTTCTTGTTTCCTTAAGACTTCTCAAATCCATTTCTGATAACCAGCAAGATGTGCAAAACTGCTTGTCGAAAGAAAGTTTTAACCTCAAGTATTTCAGCCGGTATTGAAATGATAGGAAGTTGAATTGCACAGAAGGAATGTGGCAAGTGTAAACACAGAAGCCGCAACTATTTCGCTAGAGGAAATTTTCGGAATTTTGGTTTACTGTCGTCGTATTTAGTTTTTGTTCAAATCAAAGTTTAGTTTGTTTAATTAGGAATAAATTGTAGGGAATGCATTTTTTATAAACTAGAATTTACCTTAGTTCACACAGGATAATGCATTTTATACTTATAATATAGTTGTTGCGACTGTGAGTAATTAGTGTTTCGTAAGCTGATTAAATTAGAATTCTGTGGTTCTACTGGCGCCTAATTTGATACACTTATTTTTCTTCATAATTTTTATAAAGGTCTCAAAAGTAATTTGGTTTATATTTCTTAATTCGCAACATCACAAGATCATATCATCATTTTTGAATAGAGTATGTGTAGATAAGTTTGTATATTTAGCAAACACTAGAACACAAATTATTTAGAGGAGGGAAAGCAATATAACATGGTATACCTACTGGCAGCACTAACATTTCTATAATTATATTTTATGTTAATAGTTAAAAGCAAGCCTTAGTAAGTCGTTGCTTCAGACCCATAGAGTTATGTGCTATTTTATTAAATAATATGTAGTATGTGGGTCTACATTTTAAGTTCTACCTTTTAAAAATAATAAAAAATTCAAAAAAGTTGGAAATATATGCTTCTTTAGATAATGGAAGACGATACAGAATGCTGTTGTCTAGAATTTTCCTGAGAACCGAATGATCCTCATTATACCAGCATTGGCAACAGATCAGCATTTGTGTAGAGATTGTTGTTTTTAAGGTATTGTGTTCTGCTCGTTTTTTATTATTACACGGGAAGAATATCAAAATATATGCAAGTATATATACACAAACATTATAAAATCAATAATCGTATAAGAAAGAGTATGAATGTGGTGTTGTGGTCCCACAGATTTAAAGAAAGTTAAGAAATTTACCATTCGGATGTTTGTTTGCAAATTAGCAAAATGGAAACCAAATACGTATTTGACGTTTTACTGTTCTGTTGAGCCTTCGAAGTAGATGTGATAAATAGTGCATAAATTGACAAAAGGTTTAGAACAGATGAATTATTTTCGCTTTACTGTAATGTTTTATAGAAGACTAACAGGCCATTAGTGAAGACTGATTAAGACATGAAACTAATTAAAATTGCATGAATTCGCCAAACAACCTCCCGTGCCTTTTTCGTCTACTGTAACAGCCATCAACAATTTATTTCACTGACCAATACTGAAAGTGTTGTGTGTGTCACCGAAACAACTTTTTGATTTTGATAAAAATATTTACCTAAACCTATCTAGTTACAAGGTAAAATATTTTTTATTTATCAACACTGTTTTATTTAAGATTGCATACTTTCTAAAATAACTACTTAATTTTCATATTGCATCAGGGCAATTCTACTGAACTCGGTCAACTTCATATGTTCATTTATAATTTAGATAACTATCAAGTACAGTCGCATCTGAAAAATTTTGGGCGTCAGTGCCATTCCACTGTCACAAAGTGTGAAACACTTTTATGTGTTATAATTTTTCTTTAGTTTTGTCATTTTTTATATTGCGGACAAATCTTTTAAACTTTAAACGTCAAATTGATAACTCGATAACAAAGCACAGACTACATCAAAATTTTCAAAAGGACAGAAAAATGACGTCAAAGATTTTCTAACCCCGACTGTATATTGCATAATTCTTGAAGATATTAAGTACAACAACCAGTTTTATACGATCATAATTACAAATATTGTACATTATATTGGATTAAAAGAACAAAACTCTTCTTATTGGCCAGTCTTGTCATCCCAGTTTAATAAAGTATCCATATACATAATTTTGTTTGTTTTGTAAGACGAGCTCCTGTGTTTCTTTTTATTATTAATAAAAAATAATTGTCTCACTTTTTCTTCTGTTCTGTTAGTGTTATTTTTTTGTAGAAAAATTTCAAATTTTCATTTCGTTGTTTGTTATTGAGCTGGGTTTATTTGTTATAGATGACTGAGGGGGGAGCAGCTTTTTAGAAAAATTATAAAAATGTGATTTGAATTTTTTTTATAGGAATCCTTATAAGTTAAAATAAAGATATGTACGTAAGGTTAAAATAAAGAATGAAAGCGTGTTGCCCGTATGTTTCAAATGAGTTTTGCCTTAACAAAATTTTGTGATTACGCCATCTAGATTTTTGAGAGGGATAGGCAGATATATTGATTAAAAATTTACCACGCTTACGATAAGTTTAAAACGTCTGCAAGATTTCGAAGCATTTGGTTGTGCAGTTCGTCTTTTAATCAGTGAAATAAATTGTCTCTTTCATTAATTTTTTGAGTCACCCTGTACTACTAATTCTAAAAACTATGAGTGCATTGATAAACCACAAGTATGCAGTTATAATGTTTTGCATATTTCAGAGAGGATTTATTCGACAAAATTTTGAGATGACGTCATGAATTTTTTGAGAGGGGATAAACGAATAAATTTTGCTTCACGATTTACTATGTTTACGATAACCTTAACAAATGTACAAGATTTCAGAACATTCGGTTTTGCAGTTTCAAAATTAAATTGCAAAATATTTTTATCCAGTTTTGAATTTGTTTCCAAAAATCTATGCCTAAAATACATACAAAATTTGACAACCATCGGTCCGATAGTTTCGGTGACGTGTCTAATAAAAATGGATACAAACATCAGACAGCCAGACAGATAGACGGAAAGAGGAGATCACTTTTTTTCTGCTCTAGAGATCATGAGAAGTCGAAAAAAATTAAGGTGGCAATTCGGCCGATGGACTGGATTACCGTACTTCCTTAGCTTACGCTCGGCAAGTAAAAATATGTATTTTGTTTTTAAGTTGATGACATAAATATCGCATTTTTATATCGACTGAAAAATCAGAAAATTTAAGTCTAGTCAGTTAAATTTTTTGTCCAAAAATTGGATAAAAATAATAGCAAGCATTAATTTATTGCAATAACTGAAAGGATTATGATCAATGACCTGAATTATTAATTTATAAATTTACAAGACTATTCATTAGTCGTGCAGCAGTTATTATTACAAATTCTTTTGTTCGATATTTTCATTACTAAACCCGGAAGCGGATTACTATGGTAGTGTTATAAAACTGTACTAATTGCTACATTTGGTATGTTTCTGTTTCTGATTTTGTTTTTATCTGATACACTGGACTTCTTAACATTGTAGGGGTGGAAATGTATGTCTGCGTAGCTGTGTCGGTCGACGGCAGAAACAGAAGAATGCCGTTTCTACTATACTGTACCGCACGCAAATGTATTGTCGATACCCCGCAGCGACAGGTATTAGGCTTCTCCGCCTCCTCTTTACGGGTTTCCCGAATCACATAAACACTTAGGGATGTAGAAAAGTAGATAGGACTAAAATATCCTAGTTTGAAAGTTCTGAATTCGAAACGAGAACTTTATAAGATAGTGTACATACACTAGAGTGATTAAAAAAAACTTAATACGGGCAGATTTTAATACGTAGTATATTTTATTAGGAGATCAACCTGATCGAGTGAGCAATCGAAAAAATTGATGTAGGGTAAATGTGTACAAGAGTGCGAATATGTATAAGAGTACGCACTGATGATTTCTGCTTATTAGTGCCATCTGGGTAAGATGAAGTTATACCATTCAGAATTTAATGCTAAACCTGAGATAAAGGTGCAAAAGTGACCTGAATATAGTTTATAGTTTGGTCGTACTGACGATTTTATGTTCACACGTTGTGTGGATGTAATTTTTACCGCTCATAGTTTTAGTTTTTTGTAAGGTACGTACCAGTTCTTTTATTTTACAGTAATAATTGTCATTAGTTGTAACTTTTAAGGTGTCGTTATACACTAACAGTTTTACACTTTCTGTTAATCAAAAGCTTTTAACTTTGAAAACATTAGGTTATGTACAAATGTACAAGAGTGCGCAGCGAGGTATTGTATAAGAGTGCGCATTGCTTGCAATACGTAGTCTAATAGTCTTGGAGATACATATCATACGATACTGCATTATTTAACTCTACTACTTTGTACTGCTTCTCAAGTTGTGTGGTGGTGGTTATGGTGATTTTTTTTTTTACTTCCTGAGCGTGTTGTAAACGAGTCCGTCGACCGACTCTTTATTTTTACGTTTTCTCGTCTTTTCAAGACCCCTAGAGTACGAAGAAATAGGTCTCCCGTTTTATGTGTAGTCTGTAGTCACTTATTCCCATTTATTTTCACCTTAGAAACAAATATTTTGTATTGCGTACTCATAAGCGTTCAAATGCGCACTCTTGTGCGATGAACTGTCTAAGAGTGCGCATTTACACATCTTGACAAAAATTGAAATTACTCTTAAAATATAGTGGTGTTGGGACGTACAATTAAATATATCTGATCTCTAAACATGTATATAACGAACCTATATCATAAAATTTGTCTATCCAAAAAAATTAAAAAGTTGTTGACAGTTTTCCACTAAGTGCGTACTCTTGTACACATTTACCCTATACTGACAATTTGAAAATGACACAAGACGAAATGTCTGAATGAAATATATAAAAATTAATATGTACAACGTTTGTGTTTGTTCAAATGATGAAACATGTTCCCAGTTATTTAATAGCTTTTTTTTCAACATTCAATTTCTTTTTCATTGACTTCATACTAATAATTTATTAAACATTATTTGTTTTTTCACATATCTCTGACATTATTTCGCAGTAAAAAATGGTTTAAGTTTATTTAGACCGACCCTGTTACAATACGTCCTTAGCTTACGCTCGAGAAAAAAACAAATTTGACACACAGTAAAACATATACGTATATGACTTTAAATAAAGAAATAAATGTTACAAATTAGCAACAAAAAAAATGCAATTTTATGTAACTCGGGAGGTATATTACGGAGTTAGGGGTTACTATACATATCTATATTTATTTTGATAAAAAAATCAGCATTTTACAACACTTTTTGAAAATCACATTACAAAAATATTTCGGTAACTGGTAAACTATCTCAAATAGGTATTACAAGACCAGGAAAAGTCAGTGACACTCAGGTCAGACTTGTACTATTCACACGTGCAAATTACTAATCAGAAATTATCGTACCATGTGCTTTTCTTGGTTAAAGAAAGTTTAATTAATATAATAATATTACGAAAAATTATGTAATTCCAAACAGTATTGCTTGTTAGAATATTCAGTTTGCCTGATCTGTAATGCGTGTACGTTACAATTTATTGAATGAAGTATTTCTGCTTATTAAACACATAAATCTAAATTTTAAATTGTTAATATTGATCTTAACCGAAGATTAAATGAGAGCTCAATAATAAGTTTTCTAAGCAATGCAATATGAAGTCGGGCTTTTACTTTATGTTCTGATTACTTTACACTGAATCACACTTATAGTGAAATGCTCTTTGACATCAGTGATATCGATAGGTACTATCATAAATTTAAATGGACAGTTGTCTGTCATGATGTATCAGCCATTCATAAATTATTTTTGCTGAAACGAGCTGTTTATGTACAGCATTCACCGACAAACGCGCCTAGCTGAATGCATTATTAAGTGTTTTGCATCAAAAGCATGGGTTCTAGTTTATAACTTGCTCTCGGTATTGTTTTACGGCTGTCCAGTTTTGAGACAACATAATGCCATTATATTAGATCGTTGAAATGAAATTTGAATTCAGCAGTAAAGAATAAGTAAGAGTTCTGTAAAAATTTACTACAATGTTTCCACGAAATGTTAAATGTCGTCGAAAAACCCGCATTGTAAAGGAGTCACTGTAATTTTATCGTCGATCGTCATGAACATATTATAGTTTTGCATTAATTATAATTAATCTATAATAATTATTATAGATAATTTTAATTTAGTCGTTGTAATTATTAACGTCGTAATTGTTTACCGATACTAATCGTATGTAAGTGACGTCTTACTACCATTTTAATATAGAAATGCTGTCTTCAAAGTCATAAGCAGCTTTGAAAGTGCAAACAGTGAGGTTATCAGCGTTGCACTGTTCGGAAGTTTAACTAACCTTATACCCTTCTCAAACAAATTCATGAACTTCGTTAAAGTAATACGGTCGGTCCATATCTGATAATGTCCAATATAAATTTCAGTAAACGTAACTGTTACAGTAAGCAGTTATTGTTAAAACTTGTTAAATTGGTGTTCCGATTCTGTTGAAATTATAATGAAGCTATCTCCCAGAAACTCATTCTGAGCGTTTTCACGGTAGTTATGTTAATAACATGGCATGTTTTTCTGTATTCCTGGAACTTTTCATATATTTCTTTCGTAACTTTGTTAATACAATTAGTCTTAGTAGGAATCTACGATTATGTCAGCGTTTAATAAATTACTAGAAGAATATACTCACAAAGAAAAATTGCAGAAACGGCTATTTCTTAGTATTTGGAAGCAGCTACAGTCAACAAATCATTGTATATTGATACACTTTATTTAATGCTAAAGAGCATCGAACAACTTGTACAAGCATTAAATATTAACAGTTAATAATTTTGTTGGTGGTTTATTTTAGCAGAAATAATTAAAGGAGCTCCTTCATTAATTTTGCATTGTGCTGTATACCCGGTAAACCGATTTCTTTATCCGAGTGACCATTAACATTCAATCTTCCCGCCTGGACCTTTTAAATATTTTATTTAGTAATCTGATCGCAGAAGGCATCTGCAAAGCGAGGTCGTACAGAAACCATTCAGAAACAGAAGAAAAACAGGCAGGTTGTTGAAATTTTAAAACATTTGAAAGCAGCTATCAGCTATTTGATATTTTTCGATGCTTGAAATATATTACGTTAAATTTACCGAAATTCGTTTCTTTTAAAATCATTTTCTCATGACAATGTAATTTTAAAGGTATTATTGTTTCCCTAAAAATATGTTACAGTTAACCGATCCGAGTTTAAAATTACGAGTATACGGCGGAACTTTTTATTCGGAAATGTAAAACGTTTCGTTTTCTAATTCATAACATCAGCATTTCGTTTTTTCAATGTGTTTCACAACTTGTAGAATACGAAAAAGTCGGTTCCGGGTTTTCGAATCTTTACCGTAAGCCTGTGTGTCTCTGTCGTATACCGGTGTTTGACTATCCATTATTAAATAGATAATCTTTTAGTATTATGTATTTCAAGATTATTGTATGCATAGTATAACGATGACCAAAATTTGTCTGTTCATCTCCAATAGAGTTTTACTATGAGTAAATCTCATTCAAATTTCACATGTTGTCTTATCTATAGCTTAACATTTACGTCCCGGAAATTTTATAGAATCCGTCTAACGAATTCCTTTGATATTTTGGTAACACACTCGAAAACGTACTTTACTACACGAAATTAATAGATAACGTCTGCTCAAAATTTTGTTGAGCTAATTTCACTTATGGTGTGTACAGCGACATGCTGCTTTATTTGTGGTTTAGTAATTCAACGTCATTTTTACCATAAAGCATATAGTTTATTGTGTAAAAATCATAATTAATGTTAATTTTACAATTTTTCTTACCGGGTCGTAGGAGTAAAGTTTGGTAAATGTTTTTGATTTTATTAAAAAAAGACACAAATATACAGGGTAGAGCAAAAATATGAAACTGGTGAAATATTTCGAAAACCACTATCTGAAAGTCTGTTAAACTTTGTATGCTCCATAATATACAATTGTCTTGGTGTCTGACAAATTTAATTTTCAGCGACGTAAATTTAATTTTTAACTTGTCACTAGAGCGATGAATTTATTCTATAATTAAAAACAACGGTTAGTTTTGCTTTCAGTTAATTAAAATGAAAAGTTAAAACAAGCAATCGATATTAGAATAAAAATCAACTTTCGTTGTACAACAGAATGTCAAAGGGCGCGCCATTTATTTCGTAGCAAAAATGTAACGTGTTGATCAGTGTCCTATAAAAATCATCAAGACTAATTTAACCAAAGAATTAAATTGCAAAAGGAAAGTTTTTTTTTTTTGTTTCATAAGAAATTCCTCGACAGGAAGTGATGTTAAAATGAGCGACGAGAGTACCGTCTGACTCCCACAGTAATTTTTTTCCATTTAAAGTTCATTGCAAAATAAAGATTTCTTTTTCTGGAAATTTAACAAATATTTAAACTCCATATTAAAAGTTTTTAGAAATCACCATGTCAAGAAGGAAATTACAGCATATTGTTTCGCAGCTACATTCTTAATTAAATTTTCATTTATTGTGATACGAAGTTTAGGTGTTCCAAAGTGCGCTTAGTTCGTAATTAAAGTTTTGCCTCCGATATGGCTTTTAATGTACTTGATGTTTGAAATTAAGACGAAATCACCACATCTCCCTCAATAACAATGCCATTTCTTTCGAGTTTGTCGAGTTCATTAAATTTTATGCGGGTGTAAATTAAGCTTCAAAGTGTAAACGTTCTTTTGCGAGAGAAGCTTTCAGGATTTTCGTTTCCTGTTGGCAATTAAACGTTCTTAATTATGTTTCTTGGTTTTGCAGATATGCGGAGGTGAAAAGGACAAGGGCAAATTGACAGGAACAGAAAAGCGAAAAGCGGACGACGGAGAGCCCAACAAAGATCTTAAAAAGGTAAGCATTTTAATAAACCGGCATTGTTTGTTTTCCAAGTTGGTAAACAACGAGTTAATTATTGTGATACGGTTGGGTTTTGACTAAATTCACCTCGGTTATTGCCTAATTAAAAACTTGCTGAAAAAGTAATTCGGTACGTCGCGTCGCAAAGAGATGGTACAGGTATTATAACTATACTAGCGTGCCTTAATTGGAAACTCGTTTCCTTTTACTTTCTAACTAGGCAGGTTATTATCATGAGTAACGATTAAAAACCGCATTTATGTTCTTATTTAATGCCCTCCGAAAATTTAATCGTGCGACAAGCACGTAGAGGATTCTTGTTAATTTGAGCAATTCACTATTTCCGATTTATATGTAATATGGAAGTTTGAGAGGTAAACCAAAATTTGCTACCACAGGAGTATCACTGATGAAAAACTAATCGTGCAAGCTAAATTAGAGCATAATTTTGTCCGAACATCAAGCAAATGGACTAAAATTTACTTCTGGCGCCTATATGGAAATTTGTTTTAATAGAGATGGCATACCCATTTAACCAACTGTCTTCTGTAGCATGGTTCGTACGAAACAATTTTCGCTGAAATTCTTGCAAACAAAACGTATATTAATATAAGCTTTTTTAAATGGGCATTAAACAAAAAATATCTTTCATATTTAAAATACAACAAATTAGTGTCCTTTTTTGACTGCTACGAGTTTTATTCAGTATCAGAAAGAGCGAAGGCGTTACTCTTTACAACTTTATAATCTATTGCGGATGACACCTAATTGAACTTATATTTTTTAAAGTCAGATATTGAAAACAGTATTTAGCAAAAAGTCTATATCTGTGTGTTTTTTTTCTCTTGTGAGTTGTTCTGTTTCTCAACAGCTAAAACTTTTTCTTGTGACTTTATTTTTAAGTATCTTTTAATTATGAATTATGTAACTTTGATTTTTAACAGCAATTTATTTAAAATAGCACAATAAAAGTGATAGTTCTTATATGGAATGATTTCGCCTAAATGACGAATGTGATTTGTGGTTAATGACAACCCAAAATACATTATTCATTTATTAAGAATAACGTATTTTGGGGTGCGTATCGGGACAGTCTGTATTGTAATTAAATTAATTTTAGTACTCCCTGTGATGAAATTACGGACAAGATTTTTTAAGGCTTGGCTGCTGTATTAAAATTTAAAGAACTTTCATTTATTCATTTAACGCCCCCTCAGCAATTATACATTCCGGAATTCCAACTGAGAACTGTATGAGGAGTTTCAAAGAACAAATATCACTGTTCAACGTTAAATTTTTTTGCGAGACAATAGCAACCATCGTTCTACCGCACGCAAATGAAACAAATAAATTTTACTTTAACAAAATATACTCTAGCGATACTAATTTTATAATCTGACATTACGCAGACATTTGTATTTTAACGATTATTTTAATGCTGTTGGGAAGGTTTTCATAACAAATAATAACAATTTTAATAGTAATACCTTTTTTGAGTGTTTGTTGTGTAAAACTTAATATTATAGGTAATCGTCGAGGGTGTATATTAACTTAACAAAGCCGTAAACAAAAAATTGTTGTAAGATTACGTTTTCCCGAAGCAAGAACTAACATCAAGAAGCTTTTCATTACCCCGTCGAATTCAACACCAATGCGGGTTAACACCGGAGGACGCTACCACTCTAAAGGGATTGGTACCCATTCCGAGGTCCCAGTCTTTGTTTGTAGATTGGGTACCTCGGAGAAGTAGTATTGGTAAATCTTTGCCAGAGCCCCATTGCTTTGCGGGTTTGTGGATCACTCACGACTCCCCGAAACTTCGGGGCTTCACAGTGTTGGCTACCTAGTCTGTATCCTAGGAGGTGAGGTTGTTAAATACCACATAAATTTCGATCTGCAAACCTTTTGGAGTATTTGAAAAGAACGAGTAACTCGATAATGAATGCCAACTGGTGAGTGAACTCGCTCTAAACGTCATACGACCCGAATAGCTCTCGAACCATCAGATAGAGCTTCACCAAGACACACGTGTTTCGCATCGCGTGAAACATCCACATATTCATGTACCAATTTTCTGCAATGCATCACACTCCTGAGTTCGACATGGGATTATCATCTATCGACCTGGCCAGTGCATCACTTCGAGACTTAGTAAACTTCGTGATCCATCGCCTACATGCAGGCGGATTTATTCACCTGTGAGACGGGAAAAAGCATCAACGGTCCTAAAGTTGCATCTCGAAGAGTACACACCTAAAGCGATTTAACGGTCCCTTCGCCTCCCACACGGGTCAGGCTAACTCACAGCCGTCAAGGCTGAAACCTATCCAGTTCAGAGGACCTGACCTTAAACACTCTACACCTGGCCCGGCCCGTCAAAAAGGGTTTCCATGACCCGCGTATCGGCGTAATTGACTTGGAAGCCAACTAGTCGCTTTTTCCATGGTCATGAAAGGCTCTGAATGGCGATTCGGGATGCCTGGATTCCTCGTATTCCTTGCTGTCACAGCCTCTTACCAGCCGGGTACCAATAAATGCGGTAGAAGTACCCGGTATCAAATTTTCAGCTCTTATACAAGAGACTGAAGATTTTGGTGGGCTTCGCCTGAGCTCCCTTTTGTGGCAACAGCTTGTACCAAGCGAAAGTGTGATTTTACATAGACTAAGAGAGGCTATGTTTTTGTCTCTTTGTTTCATAAAATATGTCCTACCGCTAACTGTACCACCAGGATCATACTACTCCGCTGACATCCTCCAGTTCCGGTTTTTTGGTCCCGACGGAGCTGGGCTTTCGCAACTATCAGTGGTTTCAAGAACTGCAAAGCATATTTTATGTAAACTGCTTACAACAGTTTGTTTTATTTCGTCATAGAGTACACGACACACTGAATCCATATAATGTTTGTGAATTATCCGTTCCGTTCTCTAATTTTTTAATGGTCAATTGAATGATCATTTTACATATAACGAGCGTTCAAATAAAAACGACGTCAAGCTAGCTTAGTAAATGTGAATTTAGGGCTTCGTGAATGATCCGTCCACATTTCCAAAGCCAACTTGACGTCGTTTTTATTTGAACGCAGTTAATTCACCTATAAAGACTGTTTTTGAAAAGTATCTCAAAAAAGAAACCGGAAATTGGGCATGAGAAGTGCATGTCATAATCTCAAAATCACCTTAATTCTTTCGTTTTTGAGATAAAATTCGCTAAAAAGTTTATTAAAATTTGATGTGCGCTACTGATTTACAGCAATTTGGTGGTTGTTAAGTACCATTTGCGGTGGGCTAATTTTACTTTGGAGGTAAAAAGTGACAATCATTGCTCAAGCACAAAGTTTCACGTGAAATTTTTTGAGGTTTGTCGCCAAAGTGTTTTCCGTTGTTTTCAAAGAAGTTTTTCTAAAAAGTGCAAGGTTACAAAAATGCCGAAATGACCGACATGGTCTTAATGTACGGCAGAGCCTTTGGAAATGGTCTTGAAGCTCGACGTCTCTACGGTGAAGCTTTCCCCGGTCGGAATTTACCAGACCATGGAACTTCCAGTGCCGTTATTCAGCGTCTCCGAGCACATGGTGGATTTCGTTCACGTAGGTCGGACTGGAGTCGCCAAAGGACCAAATAAACACTAAATGCTTAATCCGATATTTTAAATGTCATAGAAGAAAATCCATACATAAGTGTGCGAAGATTAGCGTACCGAGTAGGGATTTCACCATTTGTAGTGTGGAGGACCTTAAATGGGCCTACAACCGTATCATGTCCATCGCATACAACACTTAAATTGAAGATTTGCCAAAAAGAGTTGCGTTCTATGAATGGTTGCTTCAAAAAAAAACGGAGAAAATCCACACTTTACTGAAAAAATATTTTCAACAAATGAGGCAACATGCCAGAGATAGTATTTTCAATTCCCACAACACCCATATTTGTTCAGACGAAAATCCCCACTAAATTGAAGAAACGCACTTTCAGGGTAGCTTCAATTCCAATGTTCGGGCAGGTATGGTTGGAAACCACGTAATAGGTCCATACATTTTACCACCCCGATTAACAGCTGCTGCCTATTTAGACTTTTTAAATAAAATCTTGGGCGACCTTTTAGAGGATGTCCCACTGGGTACCCGCCGTGGTATGTGATATCTCCACAATGGGGCCGTGCTCATTATGCCCATGAACTGCGTGCGTGGTTTAACGAGAACTTCCCAGGACGGTGGATAGGATGCAATGGGCCAGTATTATGGCCTCTTTGATCATCCGACCTGAATCCCTGCTATTTCTTTTTGTGGGGGCAAGAAATAAATTTTGCATTTTTACTTATCATACGTGCTGTCGACCATTACCTTATATATACATATGATATGTATACCTTGCACCTAATTAATATTTGTCAATGGCGCAGAAAATATGTGGACGGGGGTAAATTTTTTTTGTGAGATTTATACAATAAAACAAGTTTTAGATGGTTTTCCGAGATGGTCAGATTTATCAGCTTTTTTTTTGCATACCTTTCAAAAACACCCTGTAGACTTCTGTTAGGTTTTCGAAATTTAAAATTTTGTTTTTCGCTTTTAATGCACTTTTTTATATTGTACGAAGAAAGTATGGTTTGAAAAAATGTTACTGTTAAAATAATGACGGTTCCATGAATGTATATTTTTGCTGCAGTTCTGTTCATTAAGGAAAATGAATTCAATTATAACTCTGCAGAATATCAATATAACACGCGCAATAAGAACGCATACATCATCAATTATCATAGGCTGAAGAGAGCTAGAGAAGCCACTAGTTACTATGGCGTAAAGTTTTTTAATAAATTGCCAGAACATATAAAGAATTTGCCTTTAGTTAATTTTAAAAAGGTAGTGAGAACTTCATTAATAGAAGGAGCCTTTTACTCCCAAGATGAATTTCTTAACCATAATTTTAGTTCTTAGGTGGAAGGGGGAAACTTACTCAATAATTAATAATTACCTACTGATTTAAAGTAACTTTTTTGTTAAATATATAATTAAACTAATTTTGACGACTCCATAATACTTTGTATTTTAAACATGAATAAACATTACGTTACATTACTTACGATTTTTACACAAACTCTGCAAAATACTTTAGTTTTCTCTTTTAGCATAAATAAATTGAAACTAATTTGTCTGGTTCTGGTAACAAAGAATAACTTCACACTAACACTAAATTCAACAAATACAAAGATATTGAATACAAAATCATCGAATTCCAATGGACATCACGCGACAAGTCAAAAGAAGCCGAAGTTGTAATAAAAGGTAGGTGTCCTTTAACACAGTTCTTTGAAGGGCACGTGGTGACAACGGGTATTCGCTATAAAAAACGACTGCCATAAAAATTTGTAATTGGAAAGTGTAAAACTCACCTTTTTGTAATAATTGTTTCTAAAATTGTTAAACTCAAGAAAAAAAAAATGCAAAAATTGAAAGTAAAAAAAAGAAATAAGCGTAACAAAATATGTCTTAAATGGATTAAAATTGTAGAAAGATTTCAAACAGTTCGAGTGTTTACAAAATTGGGAAAAAGCATAAAATCCATAAATCCGTTCTCTACTTATAAGAATACTCTTCCATGCACCTAAGGAATTCTTTAATACGGTACGGTAAACTGTAAGAATGATATATAACCCTACAATTTTTTTTACAGAAAATTTGAAGGTTTTTAGTCTCTGACAATAGTCAACCCTATTGGAATATCATTGGCAACATTGACTGTAAAATTAGAGAGATTATTTCTAAAGAGTCGTAATAAGGTTTTGAAATGGACTTCTTGTAGAGATTTATTAAAGTTCTACAAAATTTTTCGCTATTCCGACACTAGGTACCTGTATGGAGGAAACAAAAATTCGTTACCAGAAATGTTACTCCAAATGTAACCAGCGATCAGAGGTGTAGTTAATATTTGATCTCAGAACTCCGAAACTGTACTTTATGGATTGATTATTATTATTAATTCCTCGAACTCGGGATTTGAGTATGATCGATCGACGGGTGCGTTGACAGATTAATAGTAACGAAGGTATTATTTGTTCTACCCACACTAGTAGAACGTCATGACGTTATGTTCTAGTTCATTTTGGATGCATTCGACCCATGAGCAATCAAACACGTTTCATAACAGTTACGTGATTAAAACAGAGCCAATATGCCTCTAGAGCACTCAATAAAGGATGATTGAATTCGACTTGACTAAACCAACAACCAAACCCAAGTATATGTCACGTTTAGTGACGTATTATTTATTGGGACAATTATGTTTATGGTGATTTATACAAATTGCTTTACTTTATCCACCTCGTATCGACGTGAAACTTCCCGAATTTTCGTCGGTCCTGACTGCAGTAAATTTTCCGACAACATGCGCATGGAAGTCTTGCACACGCATCAAGATCACGCACCTTCTTGCTTGAGTTTATTGGTTTATTTTCCGACATAACATAACCCTCACTAAATTGCACATTTTTCACTCAAGCTAATACGAATTAACTGTTGGAACTTTTACACGATTCAGTATCCAATTCAGTATTCTCTAGAGTGCGCTTAAGGTTTCCTAGATTTTTTTTAATTTACGAAAGTTTTCCTGGAGCTTGTTTTTCACAGCCAGGCGACGTCATGATAAATCTGCAGGTTTTTCGTGTCGTCTCATTCAAAGTATTTTTTCTCAATTAAAATATTCCGACGGCGTGGAGGAGGCAGCAACCTTGCTTCCATTTATATTAATTGATTTTCTGTTTTCTGTCGTTGACTCACAAAAATGTGTACTTTTTTATTTTAGAATTTACCGCTTGAGGTTGTTAAAATTACTAAGAATCAGGTTTTCTGCATCTAACGTGTCTTGCATTTTTATGGTTTTAAAAATATTGCTGCAAATAGTATATAGTATTACCAACAGTAATTAAAGAAGCAATTTTCCAAGTACAGCAAAATGACAACAGTCTGAAGTTGACCGTGCGTTAGTCGAATTGACTGTCACAACCATAGAATCCGGCACATTGTTCTTATTTTCTGTAACCAAGTAGTACTCTGCTAATGTCCCTGAGCGTAAGCTAAGAAAATATTTTGACGGATGTCTGATTCCATGTTTTCTCGACGTTTCATTGCTGCTAGAATATGCAAAAGTAGGTGTCTCGTTCCCGTTTGTGTCACGTCTGCCGTCTGTTGGCAACTTATTCCACAGATAAATTCCAAAAGTACTAAACTAATAGTTGTGAAATTTTAGATGTATGTATTTTGGAATTATTCTGTCAATGTAAAAATGTGCATGATGACCTAAAGCTATAAAACTAATTCTTTGCGAACTTGATAATTCGCAATAATTCATGTATTCATTCCTTCCAAAAAATTAATGGCGCCATTTCATTGTATTAAATAAATTTCGATTGAAATTTATTGTGACCTGCTCCTTTATTTGTTTTATAGTTGGTGTCTTACACTTACACTGCACTTGTTTATTGAATTATGTTTCAAGGCCGAGAGAAGTAAATATCTCTTAGACCATTTTCTTTATACAGGTGGAAATACAAGTTGCCAAAATAGGAAACAAACGTTTTGGGATTTTTAAAAGCAAACTAATATTTTATTCGATTTTTCAAAGAAGCAACACTCTGGAATTCAGTCCGTATATCTGGTTGCATACCCACTAGACGACTGAAGTAGGTGCAAATCACTGATGCCATCGCAATATAATTAAATGTTAAAAACAAATTGCACGGCCTACAAGAGGAGTTTTTTTTTTCGATCATATGGTATTTCTTGTTTCGTCAAAAACAAAGGTAACTATTGAGTTTTAAGTATAATGTATCACTCTTTATTTTGTAAGCTGAAGAGATTATTGATCTCGAAATATATGTCTTGCGTTAACAAAACTCTGAAAATCATCTTCATTTTTAATATATGCATCTAGGGGGAGACAACCTAGTTGCACACAATCTCTAGGATCTATAAATTTCGTGCTCTGGAAGTGACAACAATAAAATTAAAGCTGAAAAGAAGTAGCTCATTTCAAATATATTTCAAACTAAACAAAGACGGTCTTACTGACTCATTACTGTGATGTAAGTTTTTCTGTGAATTCTCTTGATACTAATTATTACGCCTTCGGAAAATTCTTTGTTAATTTTCAAAAGAAATATGAACTTTCAAGGTTCTTGTTTTTCGTTCCAATCAAAATAATCTACAGAAACTTCATTGTTCATTTATTAAGATTTCTCCTACATAAAATTACAAATGATATAAATTTTTGACTTTTATTATATCCAAAAACATTCATGTTAATCGATATTTAAAAAGTACTTCTGTTTGGCGCTTAAGAATTATTGCATAAATGACATAAAATACGTATCCTATCTACATTTGATTTAAGTATACCTGCGTGAACAGTTAATATTGTGAAAGCCTGATAAACGTTGTTTTGAAATGTATTTGCCGTAATATGTTTATCTATCATCAATTCCTCAGAGGCGTAGTTCAAAGGATTGAAATTGTCAATGGCTGACCTATCGAGTTCGGTAGACTAGGCATTCCTCTACACATTCTAACCGGTAACCGTCAATCGACGAATCCTAATGTGTGAACTGACCTGACATTATGATGTAACTCAGCAGATTAAGCGAATATGAGAATGAATTTAATAGAATTATTACGAAATGTTCTCGCTTTCATAGACAGTTGATGAGAGGCCTGATTATCCGAAAATTGTCACTCCTAGGAGACCCATGATTTAAGAATAGGTATATAGGTAGTGAAGAGAGTGTGAAGTTTGAAGCAGGAACAGGTGACAATCTTTTTTAAAATAAATGCACGTAGCATTCAATTCTATTCATTATAATTAAGCTGTTTTGTATTTTCCTTTTATTGGATTATGATTTGTTATTAAAATAATATTTAGAAAAGAAATTTTTATATTTAAATTTATTTGTCGCGATTGTACCTACTTACAATCGTACTTACGTTTCTGTATAATGTTCTGCCACAAATTGATAGTGCAGTAGGAACCCGATACCTAAAACTAATAATATAAGTGTTTTTAATGCTTAACAAAAGTACCCATTACATTTCACTTTCTAGAGTACTAAACATGTTTTCGTTATTTTTGAAAATAAATTAAAAATTAATTAATATTGATAAAAACCACTCATAATAACATCAAGAAAATCTTAGTGGCATCTGTGAAATATATAATTTTAAAATTTATAACTAACATAACATGAAGACTATTATTGTAACAAAAATATTAGAAAAGCTTAAAAAAGAGACACTGGACAAATGTACGTTCAACATAACAAGAATTTGTACTCTGTTGTCTTGGCTCATTTCGTAACCTCGATTTCGCCTCGGTTAATACTTCGCCCGAGGCACTAAAAAAATGTAATTTTTGGTCATAAAAAAAATAAAAATTGCATGACATTTTTGAACGTTACGGTTTTCAGATATAATGTTGTTTCTGTCGACTTCAGCAAGTTGAGCAATTAATTTCATTATTATTATTAACTATCCGTCAATTTTCTTTTTGGAATTTTGTCCGATTTGAAATTTAAATTTTATCCTTGCCTCCTTATATCAAAAAGGGCCACTCCATACACGTCAACATACACTCGATTTTCTAGGTTTAGCCTATATGTCTCCATAAACCGTCGGAAGTGATGTTAAGCTGACGCATTGCGTCACTTCCATCATCATCATGTCGAAAAGTTTAAATTAAACATTTTTAGGGGCGTTAATGAAGTTGTCGGCTAGTCGACTTGATGGACTAGGGTCGTATTTCGACATTTTCGTTGAGATGATTAATGCCTCCTATCACACAAACCATTTGATTTAATTTAACGTTACTGTACATTTCAGGTAGGGTCATACGACATAATTTTTACCAAGGGTTATTTCTAGGAAATCCTGTTTGCATCATTACCCGCCAGAGTCATTTTCACATCGGATATCATCCTTGCTGTTAGATGCGTGACTTGATATCGCGTGCAAATTTACAATATTCGAAATCGAAAAAGTTTTTGTTAGTCATTCCTTTTTATTGCAGCCTTTAAAGTAAAACTCGTAAATGTGTGAAAGTAATTCACTGCCCTACCTGGTCTGGATTTTAATTTTAATAATAGCGTTCACGTGCCAAGTCTTCCGGAAAAAACAAATTTTTCTTGGATGTAAATGCACTTAGAAAAATTGAAATTACACCAAATAAAGCATCTTGTTTTTTTTCTCCACCAATTTAACTCCAAACACGCCGAGGTTTTGACGTGATTTGATGTAGTTTGTTCAGTAAACTTTGTTTTAAATGCTTATTTACTTTGTCTTAAGTGCATAGCCAGTACGTTTAGGTAGGACGAATGAATAGTAGAAGTATATGGATTATTTCAGGTTTCAATTTAGAGAACTAACGTGGTTGGAACACAACACAAAATAAAATGTTGCCTCTTTTACTCCCACCAGAGTTGTATTTATTTGACATCATTTAAATCTGTACCTAAAATTAACAAAAAAAAATTAAATGTATTGTTTTGTACCTCCGAAGCTAAATTTTACCTTCCCGAAAAATAAAGTGTGAATTCGACGATACTTACTCATAAATTCACCTCTAATGAGGTATTAAATACTTTACTAGTCTGATCTAAGTATCATTTATAAAAGAAATTTGTCATTCAAATTAATAAAGTATACACAGCAGTATGCACATAGTAGTGTAGTTTAATGACAATAAGTAGGTATAATATCTTAAAATTACTCATTCTAAAAATCAAGTCAACATTATAAACTGGCATTACAGTTTTAGATGTTCGCAACCAGAAAAGTGAAATGAAATTGAAAGAGAATCCAATATTAAACGAACAAACAAATTTTGAACGTAATATGAGCTTCGTTGTTTACTTGTGTATCGAATATTGTTTTAAAGACCTTGTGTTATTAAAAAATATCTTCAAATGCAGAAGATGGCTTTCAGTTGCCTGCTAGCCAAAAAATTGTTAATAAATTTTACTTTCTACATGCAAGTGTATAATTTGGATACGTTCACTGTTTAAACAGAAGTGCGAACATAACGAATTATCAGCTAATCGATTAAAATGGCCTTAAGACTAATTAGTAATTACACTGCATGCGTAGTTATCGATTGCAAAGTTGTAGGTCGGTGGGTAATACTTGTTTAAGTTGGTATCTTGTTAATGCAAATAGTGGTCAGCTAAGCATATTGTTACAATTTAAGGTTACTAAAATCGGCGTCGGTAAACTTAATAGTTTATTCCTCAGTGATACAAATTTATTGGACTAACTCCACAACGAAAATACATATAACTGCGAATAATTCTGACTCAACTTAAATCGTACTCTTTAATCTATTCGGCTGTATCAGACTAGAATAAAATTCTCTCATTGACTGGACTCCATCAACTGGTCATTCCCGGCCATGGTTCTTATTTCGCGATCGAGGTTGTTCCGGAGTGCCTTTCACGACTTCCGATTTCAGGTTTTTCTTTATTTGAGCGCCGCCATCAGTGATGAGGAGTCATGGGTCCGCCGCACATAGTAGAAAACCCATAGACGTTGTATCGGGGCGGGTATAAGTTTATTTCGTAACAATATGTATTGAAGATGATAAGAAAATGGCAGTTGGGTTCTAACCTCTGTTCAATGAAAAATGTAATTTAAACATTAAAATACGGCATGTCGCACAACGTACTAGCAAAAATGAAAAGCCAATTTCTCATAGATTGAAAATGATAAAATTTGCACCAAGGACTTGCAAGCTTTTTTATGCACAAAAAATGTAGTTTCAACATAAAACTTTGAGAGAAAAACACTACTATGAATGTAATGTCGAGGTAAACATTTTTCAGTGTAAACAACAAAAGATGGTCCAAAGCGAATATGCCTAGAACATTAAAATTATTTTGTAGTTATTAATACACTACTGATTAAGTTTTTAGATTAATGAAAATATTCTTTATTTGGAATATACCTCAAGCTGCCCTTAAAGTCGTCGAAAGTTTGTGGCACAAACCTCGCTAAAACACAATAGTTTAAGTTCTTTGGTAGCCTAAATTCTGCAGTCACTACAAATGATGAACCTCCAGCACAAATAAACATTAGAAAAGCAAAATCCATTAGCCTAATGCTACATCATATTTGGGTAGAATCCTTTATTAAACGCAACTAATTTCCTTTTTTACAATAAACTGCAGTTAGTCACGAAAGCTCTTTTCATGTAGCATAATTAATATTATTAATACTAAACGACTTAGGTATTCTCTCAATTACTTTAAAGTTAAATGTTGATTTTGTAATTTGCAATTAGCACTATTTTTTAACGTTTCTGCATAATACTATTTGTGTAACTCGTGATGTACATAATGCTATATTTTTTGCAAATGGGACTGCGATTCACTTTGTTACTTTTTGGATAGCTTTTCGCATTTGTTAGCTTTTCAAAATTGTTACGCATTTACGCATTTACCACGCTGGGAATTTGTTTCAAATCAACGTACATGAGTTTGTCTAATTCGCTCCGGAGGGGATTGAACCGAACATCTCGTCCCTTTTCACAATCTCTTTTCGTTTATTTTTTCGAGAGCAAAATCTATTTCATTTTAAATCATGTGCTTTAGACCGTCTAGTGCTGCATTAATTGAATTCTATAGCTTTGAACCCTAAACCTCAAATACTAACAAGAAGTTAACGAGATTTCTTTTTATCTTGTTCTGCTTTTTAAAAGGTAGACAAGTATTTTATTTCAACTTAAAAGGAGCAGATAAAACGATCCCGCCAACAAATGTCAACCGACAATGTTTAGATAAAATATGTATTTATTTCTTAGATTTTTGAAAATGTTGAATATTTAGGAATAGTGTCATTTCCAATTATGGTGTTTGACATTTTGTGGCCCCCGAGTTCAAAGTTCTGGCTTCCACTTTATTCCATTGCAAAAGGAATACACAATTATGTGTCAGTTGATGTATTATCGTAGATTCCGCGATATAATTAAATAGTTACTTAAATATAGGAGTATAATTTTGTCTATTTTTACTATTTTCACTATTTTCAAAATGTTAGCAAGTAAATATTTTTATTATATCATTTTGAAACATATTCATACGTAACGACATAAAATATTAGACAGTTTTCTTATACTGTGATATCAAGAATAATTGAGATATTCCTACTGACGTAAAAATTGTGTAATTTTGTATTTCTTAGTCGAAAGTATATCTTCCTTGCGTTGGTTATAGCAACTAGAAGCTGAAAATATTCTGGCCTAGTGTTGAAACATGTGATACCAAGAAAAAATCATAACACAATATATTGTATCAAGTAAACAGACGTTTTTCAAAACTGCATATACCTACTCTACGACAAAGTCAGGAAATTCTTCTCTAAACCCTGGCATACACATAATCCAAGTATTAAATATTTCCAAGTTTAATGTACTTTAAAGCCGTTTTGACAGTACAACATTACCATGAATACTTTGTGTTGTTCGGAAAAAGCCATTCTTGATAAAAGTATCGTAAACAGTAAAACACATGCACTAGTTCTAAAAAGAACTGATTTTTATCACACAAACAAAACAAAAGATGAAGTAACAATAAAGCATAGAAAATTGATACGTAAGTCTAGGGAATGCATATGTCAATTATCTGTCACCCCGACTTCATTTAAGATAGTAATGATGAAACCATCCATGCTCTAACTAAAGTATATTGGGTTACCTACTTAATCTTCGAACATAATTATCCTGTTACAAATAAACGACAAGGCCTGCTCCAAATATATTTTTATTGTAAACCCGCTATACTTTTATTGTTAGTGTTTTGACAGTAATGTTATACTGTTAATATGTTAAACGTAACAACTGATAAAGAATTTTTGAACAAACAGTTAATTTACAATTCATCGTAGATGTAGATAGTACATTTTTTAATGGAATGTTCTACTCATCTCTCTGCAATTACCTTCTATTTCTACTTTCAAACATTTTTGAAGTCAGCATATCACTTGTTACATCAACCAGCAGTAATCGAAAAGTACACTTAATATCGATCAGTGAAAAATTCAAAGTAAACCAAAAATCTTCCTCGGGAATTTTAAATAAGGGTGTTTGCTTGTGGTCTGGTACAGTAGTTACAGTAACTTTTTCTTTACAACAAGAAACAGTCAATCGAAAATATTCAATATACAATTGACTGTCGACGGTAAATATTCCTTTTAGTCTTGTTTTCTTGAACGAAATTTTCGCAGTGAAACATCTTTGTCATCTACCTTATGAAAAGTCATTTTAATTAAACCATCATAAATCAGCAACTCGCCGGATGCTAATAATTACGGCAAACAAACTGTCAAAAGAAAATAATTAATAATGTAAGGCTATAAGTTATAAATACAACCGTCACTTCAGTGACAAATATTGATCATCAGCTGATTCCAATAATATATTTCCTACTAAAATCTAGTTTTTTTTCTTCCTATTCAATAGTTTCAGATATTTTATAATCGCATTTTCTGTTTTGCTTTCGTAAGTTAGTATTTTCACCATAATATCGATACCTTCTTTGCATTTTACTGAAGAAATACCATGTTTTTTTCACAGATTGTAGAATACGAAGACGCTGGGCTCCCGCTTCAGTCTGTCTGACTGTCGTTTGTCTATTTATTGACGATTTTATTTAATTTCCGAAGCTACTGACCTGCGACTGTGAAAATCTATACATGTTGTACTGCATAAATGGTAAAACCATAACCATTCTTCGTCTGTTTACCCCCTTTTAATAACCTATGAAATAAGTAGTACTTATTTATTTATTGATTACGTAACATCGATTAAAACTTATCGATTCTTCTCATCTATCTCAAAAAATTATTTCATGAGTACCTAGTCTCTTAAGATACAATGTTGTCTGTGATTTAAAAATGTGCGTTTATTTTTTAGAAATGGTTATAAAAGATGTCCCTAAAAATGAGTGATGTTATTTGTTCTATTGATGAAATCGAAAACTACTTACTTAAATACCATTTAGAAAACACAATAGTGTTACTACTGTTATTAATTTTACAGTATAGGTATCAAAATTGATATATTTCTCTTCAGCATGAAGTTACTGACGAAATTTTGTTAAATATCCAGATGCTATAGTAATAAATAATTCGTCCCTGATTTTATTTTCTCGTATAGGGAATTGAAAAAACAGTGTAATGTAAAAACTGCATTTTAGTTTTTTGTGTTTATAGAACCTGAACAAAACATTATTTATTTATAAAGAATTCTCGACGTTAACGGAAAAAAATATGAAATAAATATTTACTGAAAAGCGTGCTTTTTTTATGTCTTGTTGTTTAAATCCTAAATTTAAACAATAATTTCTAAAATTTAAATTTCCTCCTTACGTCACCAATAAGAAGGTCAAGACCAACGACGCGAATGTAGAACGCTGAAACATGGAATTGCAAGCACCAGAACTACGAAACGCTGACCACCGCAAGAGCACCATCGTCAGCATTACGAAGACAGCGGTAATGGAACAAAAGAAAATACAAGAAACTGGGACGCAATATAAATTCATGTCTTATTACCTTTAGTTTAGAACCACTCACACGCTGTAAATAGTTAGTTTTGTATAAATAAGTTAGGTTGTTTTGAATAAAATCAGTATTAAGCTTTATTGGCTTTTTACTCACTCCCACAATTCTACCCCAGAATTGTTCATGGTCCTTCGAGCCATTACTGAACCAGGTGCCACCTTCCAAGTCTAAAAACTAGGGCTGTGAGACTGCAGTCCAGTGACACCTTCCTTAACATAGGCACCATTTCCAAGTCTACAATTTTCGGACCGTGAGACTGCGGTTCGGTGGTGTCTATTCCTTTTTACCCAGTGCCACCTTCCAAGTCTACAAACTCGGGCTGTGAGACTGCAGTCCAGTGGCACTACTCCTTTTTTTTTACTAGAACACCATTTCCAAGTCTACAATTTTCGGGCCGTGAGACTGCGGTTCGGTGGTGTTCATCTCCTAATCCGGTACCATTTCCAAGTCTACAATTTCGGGCTGTGAGACTGCAGTCCGGTGGTACCATCCTTACACAAGCACCATTTCCGAGAGAAATTTCGGTCGGCGGTGCCCTTTATCCTCAGCACGCCTTCGCAAAATTAAGGGTGCAAGAAAAAATTCGTCATGGAAGAATTCAACAAGAAAGCCAAAGAGCAAGAGGATTTGGGGAAGAAAATTCAAACTCTCCTAACCAACGCGAGGAAAGACCCCGCAAAAAGAAAAACCCAGAATTGGCGATCCAAAAGAGCAGAGCAACTCGAAGAATTTTGGAATGAGATTCAGCGAAACCATGAAGAATTGAAGGTAGTAGGGCCCACCCTCAGAACTACCCACAATTATTTCGAAGTGAAGTATTTTGATCAGCTAAAAGCGTTGCACGAAGATGCGAAGAAATACCTCGAATCAGTACAGACGTCGCCCGACGTCGACCCGGAACAAGAAGCCCGCATCCGACGTCAATTATTCAGACTACAGAAAATCTCCACCGAGCTGACCAAAATAAACAGCGATTTAGATCAGGACTACAGCCGAGCCAGGTATGAATTTCTAGCCGAAAAAATCCAAGGTCAGTGGAGAAGCATCATGGAACTGCATGAAGAAATCTACGTCCATGAAAGGGAATTCGAAGACAAATATTTCGCCGACGAAATGTACGAGAAGACTGAAGAAAAGTACGAGGTTGTGGTCGAAAAACTGAAAGGAAAAATCCAGTCCCCGTCCGCCCATCAACAGGAGAAACCAAACATCCAATTACCCCAAATTAAACTTCCAACGTTTAGCGGAAATTATGAAGATTGGCCCACTTTTTACGATCTATTCAGCAAAGTCATTCACAAAAATACATCGCTCTCCAACATTGAAAAGATGCAGTATCTGAAGACGTACATCAGAGATGAGCCCAGCAGAATCATTCAACATCTCCAGATAACAGAAAATAATTACCAAACTGCATGGGAGCTGCTGGCAAAAAGATTTAGCAACGTAAGGCTTACCGTAAGTAAGTTGTTAGACAAAATTTTGGATCAGCCAAGGATGCAAGAAGAATCAGCGGAAAAGCTGAAAAAATTACATGACACGACAAAAGAATGTCTAGAAGCATTAAACAATTTAGACATTCAGACCGACACGTGGGGACCAATGCTCACCAAAATAGTTTCTCAAAAATGGGACACAGAAACAAATAGGCTGTATGAACAGTCATTGAACAACCCACACGATATGCAGGAATTCGAAAAGATGATGGAGTTTCTGCAAACAAGATTTCTATCTCTCGAGATAATTACGGCAAACAATAAAGAAGATGCTGAGTTTAACAAAGTGGAATCCATTTCCAATTTGAAATTATGTAGATATTGCCAAGAGTGCCATTCAATTTACGAATGTCCTGACTTCCAAGCCGAATCGCCAGAAGACAGATGGAGATTCATAAACAACGAACAGCTGTGTACGAACTGCCTAAGCCACGATGCAGGCAAACAATGCTTCAGCACAGCATCATGCCACAAATGCAAAAGAAGGCACCATACATTATTACACAACGACCGAAGAAGCAACCCAAAGGTCAACCAGCAAAAAACATTCAACTCAACAAAGAGTTAGAAAAGGAAGAAGAAGAAATACAGTCCGAACTTCAAGAAACAACATGGCCAAAGATAACTCTGCACATTGTAAGATTCAACGACATCATCAGCAGCATCGTCCTAACAACGATCACGGGTGCAATCTGGGCAGCATGGTTCCTCATTATCGAAAAAAGCAACGGACACAACCACGACCTCAAGAGGAGGCTGTCAAGATGAGACCCACTTACCCGCAAAGAGTACCCTAATATATTACCAATCTATACCATTGCGTTCCCAGTGCAACCCTTCTACAAACCCCATCGCCCCTGTCCATTTCGAGAGACCCAACATGTTTAAATCCTAAATTTAAACAATAATTTCTAAAATTTAAATTTCCTCCTTACGTCACCAATAAGAAGGTCAAGACCAACGACGCGAATGTAGAACGCTGAAACATGGAATTGCAAGCACCAGAACTACGAAACGCTGACCACCGCAAGAGCACCATCGTCAGCATTACGAAGACAGCGGTAATGGAACAAAAGAAAATACAAGAAACTGGGACGCAATATAAATTCATATGTCTTATTACCTTTAGTTTAGAACCACTCACACGCTGTAAATAGTTAGTTTTGTATAAATAAGTTAGGTTGTTTTGAATAAAATCAGTATTAAGCTTTATTGGCTTTTTACTCACTCCCACAATTCTACCCCAGAATTGTTCACTTGTCTTTTTTAACCATACGGTTTTAATTTTTACGATTGTTGACAGAGGATATCTAAAAATAATTAACGTATGAACACTGATGATTAGTGGTTACACTGTTATCAACTTATCAAAAACCGTCCATTTACTTTTTTGATTAATTCAAAAACATAGCAACTCAATGAATAGTTTCGCATTATCTGCATCTAGTAAAAATATTCTTACAAAAAATTTCCAAACAGTTTTTTGGTTCCAAGTACACTATAAGATGGGTGCAGAACTGATAAATTTATCATTCAGAAACGAAGTATATTTTGTCTAAATAGCTTGAGACCAAATTGTGATTTTTTTTTCTTTTTACCACGTTGTAAAATAGTATTTTCTTTCATTCCCTGCGTTTCGCAGCTCATAAATCTAATATTACAAATTTGTCAATTTAAGTATCTCCGACGAAATGTGTTTCTCATCAAAATCAGAATCCGTAATCAAAATCACCTATAAAGCACAGAAAAAACGTGCAACAAAAACGAGGCACTAAAATGTTTGCTAATTCAATTTGTTTTACTTACTATTTATGGTTGCGTTTTTGTTGTTTTAACAAGGTTGTCTGAAATATTCTTTTTTCCAAGCTAAGAAAGTAGAGAAGTATTTAGTTCAACAAAACATTCCAATGAAGAAATATCTTCTTTTTTCTGCCCTTAGTAGTTTTATGTTAAAAATGTAAATTAGCTTTTAATAATATTTTTGTTCAGGAGCCGTCAACGTCACGTCCGCTATCAAAATCAAGGGGCACCTAAGGAAAATTATTCAATTATAATTATGTATATTATGTATTCAAATTCCACACAGTAAGTAACTTCATCTGTGTACATACACTAATTTTAGATATGTAAATTAAGTTTGAAATAATTACAACAAATATGTAATTGAACATTTTAATTACAAGTTGTTACTGTATAATAAGCGTAAATATACAATAATAATTACTTAATATTTTTTGTTTGATTAAACAGCTCTTACAAATTCCGGGAACTTGGAGAAAACTAACAATAAGGAACCATTGTTGAACTGATATTACTTTGATTTTCTGCCTTTTAACTTGCAGTTAATTAACTACATGTGTTGTTGGTTTTAAATTAAAAACTCTGGTTATTGTTACGTTTTAATCTTATATGACCGAACAACTCTTTTCTACCCATGAAATTATTATTAAACGGCTTGCAAAAATAATTTTTTGAAAGACCGAACAATTAAAAACGTTACTGCTCGTCATCTCCGCCGTAGGCTGTTATAATTTTAATCAATCAGATATTTAAATTGGAAAAAAACACGTGGAAAACGTTTGACATGAACATGACCACATATTCTATGACATTTGTTTGTTAACTTTGACTCTTTTTAGCTAACAGTTCGTAAATGTATTTCTTTATCTGGCGAACGCATTCAGTATTTGTTTATAAAAGGCTACAATGTACGGATGAGTAGTTTAATCCCTTTTTATGCGTTTCTTTTGTCTGATCACTTAGTTATTTATCATTCCACCACAGTGAAATGCTTGAATCCTTTTGATTTTGCATTTTATCCCTATGGATTCGACGATCGCGTTATTTATTTACTGATTCCTTATTTCTAAATTGGGGTCGTCAAAAGAATGTCACATTGTCAAAAGAACAGAAAATTGAAAGGTGTGAAATTACAACATCTTTATCAACAATGTTTAAGCAAACATATTCATTAATTACGAGTGTGGTGGCAATTTGTCCAGCTGAGTGATTCATACTGATCTCTTTTTCGGGCTTGACGAGATTTTTTATTACGTTCAAATACCCATAAATAAATAATTATCCGCTAACATTTTATCGAATTGCCAGGATTAGAATTTTGTATTTTATTTGTTTATAAATTTTATTTTGTCGTCGTGGTCATTGTTCGTTTCGTTTTAAAATAATAAAATTCAATATTCAAAGCTTAACCTTTTTTGGTTTATTAGTTATTAATAATATGTCATAGTTGTGTCACAGACCATGCTAAACTTCATGTGTATATGCTCCGTGATTATTTACAGTTTAATTTTTCATCTTTTCCATCACGTGACTATTTTATTTCCTAGCTGCAACAAAATTCACTATCTTCTTTTTTGTTCAAAGCAAACTATAGTACTTTCAAAGGAAAGTTTGTATGTCTGACTATGTCAAACATAAGTGCCAAGTGTTTTGTTGGTTGTCGTTCCTGTCCAGAAATGTCCCGATTTATCCCGATTTTTCGTTATCGTTATCATGCTGGTAGCACTAATAGCAGCTTCAATGATGCGTTCAGATCATCTCTTAACAATATTTTTTCAAATGGTCTCAGCAATCCATCGATATGGATATTTTCAAAAATTATTTTTTACAAACATGATGTGATATTTTACCAATTTTGATAGTAAATTGTTAGTAAACGAAAAAAACTAAAGAAAAAGAATCTTGTGATTTTGTACAAAGTGAGTATCGTAATATCCCACGGTATAATAACCTCCGCTGGTTATTATAACGTAAAACTAAAACTTATTTTGATAGTTCTAAGACTGATTTTTGACTTTGTTGATAATGTGGCGTCTCTATTTTTCACAAAACTGGATTAAATTTGGAAAGAGAACTTATTTCATGCGTTTAAACATTTTTGATGATTTCGGAATTAAATTGAAAAACGTTATACCTACAGAATTTTTACCATTAGTTTTCCTAAGTATGTTACATTGTAAAGATCTTCAATGTAAAAAGCATACTTACAATTTTAACCCAAATATATAAACAATGGAAAAATCCTGAAATTAGTAATTAATAAAAATTTGTTTCGGGTGCTTTTAAATAAAATTTCTATTTTCAAGAATTTAGAAGAACGTTTAAATACTTATAATAACTCATCATGAAGAAATAAATAAAAGTGATTTATTTTATGAAACAGACATTTAAAGAAATATGTTAAAAGTAAAATCTTGGAGACAACAAAAACTTAAAATTAATGAAATATGAATGTAACGGTTCCATGTTTTTTTCTCAAAGACAATTATACATTTAAAAATGTATTATACGTTAGTGGCGTATAATTTACGCTTAACTAAAAATTGTTTTTTCATATCATGAAAACATTGACAAAACTCAGCTGACATTAGTAGTACTAAAATGTAAATTAATTGCTAAGATAAGCTTTAATTTAATTTGCAGTGGGTTTAATGATATCTGTCTACCAAGTAGTGAAACATAACATAATATCTGAAAAAACAATCTGAACAAAAAAATTATCTATATTTTTTTAAATATATAGTACCACTCTACATTGGGTCTAGTATTTTTTTTTTTTTCATATGCTGAGAGTGATATTTTCTTGTTTTCATATTTTAATGTTTAAGAAATATTGTTTTAGTTATTAAAAAAGTCTTTTTGCTGAACACTGAAATAACGTAGGTTATTTTTATGATGTGTGTTATTATTGCCATATTTCAGGAATAGACGTTTTAATTCTTTCTTTTATGAATTGTCTGTGAAGTATGTTGTCTGTCAAAAGTTGATCATCTTATCGCTCTTACTCTTTTTATTGTTAGAATAAACACTTATCTGAAAGATTGCTTAGTTGTTATGCGATAAATGATATAGAGATCTGGCAGACATCTTCCCTTTCAAATCGAAATTATGACTGAAATTTCTAATGTTGTGCAAACAGCCACGTTGCAATCGGATTATGTCTTTGTTAAATGAGCGGATTTAATTCGGAGTTTAGGCATGTTGGGTAGTAAACGACCGCCGTTCTTTTCTTCAGTAATAAATTAATAATATCAGAAGTGTTTTTAATGCTATTTTTTATAGAAATAGGCACCTGTTCATATAAAAAAGAAAACAAGACAAAATTAAGGGCTCCATACAAATACTTAGGTACAAACAGAGTGCTTATTTCACACGACATTAATTTAAAATCGTGCTAAACCGAAAAGTTTAAATACTTCTGCTTAATTAATATTTCAGTGAGGTGCTTTACCACAAACAGTTAATTAATGTCAATCGATTAGTAAATTTATTATCTAAACATTTAATTAATCAGATGGTTCATTAAATTAACTTAAAGGGAAATAAAAATTTATGGCAAAACTAATTAATTATTCCATTTGATTATGTTGTAATTGCAAATGATTTTCTGCTTCGAAATTCTAAAAATCAACATAACATAGACAAAGGTATAATAATAAGCATTCCAGTTCTAGTTGCAAGGGACTATTATTAGTTTTGGAATGAAACGGATGGCTTAAAATAATGTGATTTTTTGGTTTTATTAATGATAATAAGCTTTTTAAAAAATATTTATGGTATAGTAGGAGGTCCTCCTTTTTCTGTTTTTTCAGACTTTTAATCTTATAGTGACCATATCTTGAACAACCTCCAAGGTTAAACCGATGAACAATTAGTTGGCACTGATGTTGATAGACTTCAGCACTGAAAAATCTCTGATAACAGTATTGGAAATTCCATTTTTCTAAATTAAAAGCCCAAACAGATTTTTTTTTTCAAATATTTTGCACCTATAGTCGATACTATAGGAGGAACATTGTTTTTGTCACTAGTACGATAGTAGTTCTAATAGCCGAGGCATGTTATCGTTGCTAAAAATAACGGTGATCAGATTTTTGTCTCTGTCCAAAAAGGCAAGGATTATAGTACTTATTCCAAACACTTTCTGTCCAATTGCTATGGTTAAGATCAAATATTTAGAAATGTACAGTTCTTAAATATTTCTCCTGAAATTATTATGTGGTTATCAAGAGTAACACGAACGGGTTACTAATGGCTAATAATTATTTCAAAGTCATTAGTTGCTACGCCAGCTGTATCTGCAATAGTGTGAATTTTAAAAAATGCAAAAGGAGGTAGGACAAGGTATAAAACACAGGGTTTTAGGGTTGAAAGAAATTGTGTACTATGTAATTCTTGGATTTAATTTTCCATATTATTTGAATAACATTGTAAATGAAAAGTAAAGTGAAAACATATAGAAAGAAAAATTAAGAGCTAATTCTTTCCATCCTGGCTTCAGTGAAAAATTGTTTTCAACTTCGACGTTTTTCCTAGCAATTTTTACTTTTGTTTTAAAAGTAATTTTAACGAGGGATGTCCTCGTCTCATAGGGAGAAATTACTTAGCCTTTATACCCCGTGTTGCTCCATCTTCCCCTATGCATATTTGCCTTCTGTGCGAAAACTAATTGGCGAAGGTCCTTATCTCAATTTTTTTTGATGTTCTTTCCGAGAATCTTTTTTCCAGTAATAGCCGCATTTCCAGCGGATATGAAAAACCAGCTCGTCCTACAAACATTATGCGGTTTATCAATTTCCTGGATGTGCGTAACGCGTAGGCGTCGAAAACGGGAAATTTAATAGTTTTGTATTACAGTTAATGTTGCTGGCAGATGTTTTGACAATTAGTCATTAGACGGTGGATGCAATAATTAAATATACAGCGTAATTACTTAGGGTTACGTTTAGGTCGACGATTATGGCAAAACATAGGCTCTTGTATATATTGAAGACACAACAATTGTTATTAAAACTAAGACGCTAAGACGTCGGAGTTAGTTATGGCGTTGGTAATTCCGCAGCGGTCTGGAATAGGATCTTACAATGGAGGCTCAAGAGAGCTCGGGAATGCTCTTATTGTCGACACAATAGCACGATATTTAGCACCGCTTTACCACAATCCTGATATATTTACGGCTGAACCGAACCGAAAAATAAACGTTAAGTTAGACAAGGGACGAATTTTGATAGCCGTTGTCAATAGCGACACGTCGCCTGTTTGCTTTTAACCCGCGTATCAGCCCCAGAATGTCAAATCTTTTGAATATCGATCGCCTCAAAGGGAATTTATGTCAATTAAATGCAGAAATTGGGGATATTTTCGAGATTGGAAGCAACAAAGGGTCGATTTTCATGATTCGAGACACTCTGGATCGGGGGAGGCGGCAGCAACAGTTGTTGACAGTGATTCTTTCGGAGTAATATCGTGATTGATGACTAGAGGAGCGATACATCACTGTCGACGTAATCGCGACTTGTCTTGCTGTTGAGAAGCCGTTTCTATCTTTGAGACCGCCTCTCATTGAAACAAAGAAACTTGTGCACTTCTGGTTTTAAATTGAACATCTCGCGAAACGTACAACTTTATTTCATAGCTGTTTGATACCTTCGTAAAGACTTTTCATATCGCGATGAAAAATGTGGCCATGTAATGAAGTTAAGCCTACACAGTTTATTAAGCGACAACGATCGATCTAGTCTTTTTTCGTAAAACTACCTATGTATTTATATGTATTTACATGTTTAGTTTAACATAATGCACCACGCGAACTTATAATTTATCATTTGTCGGACTGCTGACGACAAACTGTAGAACTGTTTTTCGTCGAACAGTGACTAAACTCTGTCTCACTCAACGATTAAATGTATTTTTTTCACCATTAAAGTCCTAATTTATTATACGATTCTTTCTCCGATTTTGTTGCGTAAATGTGAAATTGTTTTTACAACAAAATAAAGTGGATTTTTTCAAAAATTGTTCGATATTTTACTGGGCTATAGCCCGTGAAAGTACATCTTTTATTACTCTGATAAAAATAACCGTTCTAACTTTTTCAATCTGCCTATCAGATCCTAATTGTTGCTTTAATTGTTGGAATTCTTTTTGTGGGATATTTTTTATTACTGAGAGAAAATAGGACAGGAAATGTGGAGAAGACCGATGACATTTCAATGCATGCATTACACTTGTCGCTCGAGTTGCTCTTCAAACTCGTGCGGTATTAGAGCAGGCAACGATATTGCAACACAGAAGCAAAAAACCAGTGTTCTATCTTTTTGTGTGACATTTTTGTAGTTTTTTATTTGCTTGTGTGACAAGACTGTTGTTAAACTCGGCTCTGGAACGCGTTGTAATTTTCGTTTTAATAAATTTAATCAAATAAATTTTATGTGTATTCTTCCGTTTTCAACATATTTTTGGTAAATACAGTTCTGGGCAAAACAACTGTGCCGACGCGTTATACATTTAATTTTTAACTAAAATAGCGACTTTTTTTTTTGAAAAATAAAGTTAATGTTGGTCCATCCAAATGTAATATTATGTTTAGGCGCTGTAAAATTTAATTTTGATGTTATTACTAATTTGTACAAAATTAATAAACCATAATTGACATAACTTACAAATTAAAAAAAAAAAATCTTTGTACTAATTCAACATGCCAACTACGAGTTTCATAATTATGGGACCAAATGAGGTCGCCATATCTAACTTTGGGTCAACAAAATTAAACAGCGATAATTTACAAATGCTTTAGTAACATTGTGGTTCACGTGAATGATAAATGTAAGTTTTTCGTCAAACAAAATACCCAAATCTTTCAACTGGATCATCATTGTGAAGTTAGTGTCATTTATTGAGTACGAAAATTGTACCTACAATTTTTTGCTTATTTGAAAAACACATAATATTGGACTCATTTGCAGTGACGTTTAACGTTAGGCAATGTAACATACACCATTTATATAAATTATCTATGTTGTTTTCTAGTAGTATCTACAAAACATTGTAGAGGTTCGACACTTTAGCTTTAGATGATTAGATAATCTACAATGTTTTGAAGCGATCCACAAATAATATTTTTTTGCATGAGATGGTATCTGGCAAGTCATTAATAAACATTAAAAATAGGAGAGGACCTAGATTAGAACCTTGCGGTAGGAAGTGAAAATTTCTACAATTTCTATAGCTGACGCAATTTGTTCTGCCCCAAGGAAAAATTTTAATAAAAGTAGTAGTGATTCCGAAAAACCATTTAATTTTAGTATATCTAGGACCAGTTTATGGAATATTTTGATTGAGATTAAGTGAATCGCGCATTTAATGAGGCGTTTAGCGACGTCTGATTAACATAGGGTCGGTCTCCTTGTACTTTAATGCCGTATTAAAACTTTAATCGCAAACAGATATTTAATTGAGCTTGTGTAAATCGGCTCCCAATGGTATAAAATGAATCTTTAGAAAAGTCCGTAAATATTATATCAATTTGACGTTTTTCAGCAATAGATTCAGAGACGTATTGTATTGTGTAATGCAAGCTAGGAAGGGTGAAACATTTTTCTACAAAGCCATGTTGCTATGGGGATATTAAATATTTAAGCATAGGAAATATTACTCTATTATTAATAATAATAACTAATTGCTTCAAATACTTTTGTGCAATTGCATAATAAAGCTATTGGGATCTCGACGTTTATGACAACAGTATAACATTTATTACCACTATAACACGGTAAATACAAAATTACAAATATCAATACTAACCTGGTTTTCAGAAATAATATCTTCACCTATACATCTAATTTTAGTAGCTGCCATGTGATATTGGTTGAAATCCTGGGACCAGGAAGCCATCTCCAGAACGATAGCAATACAACGTTTGTTACTCCTTACAACAAAATTACAAAAATTTCGACGCATTTCGCCAATCACGTTGGCATAATCTAAAGAATACTAACCTTCGTGTTTTTTCAGTGTTATATGGATAATAAACATTGTACGATAATTTCTGATCTTAACTGCATTAACAGAAGGGAAACGAGATATTTTTATTATCCGATTAAATATGAAATGCAGTGGTTGTACAAATGTAACACCACATTATTTTAAAATATCTGAATTCTGAGCCTGATTATTTATTTTTTTTTTTAACGTATTCTCTATTTTCTTCTCAGTTATGTTGTATCCACGACCTTTTTAAATGTTAGTAAGACAAGGTGTTTTTTATAGAGGTATTGTAAATAAAACGTGCTATTAAGAAATGCTACTTGCAGTTCCGTAGAGAACGGAGTAAATAAGTTTAAGGATTATTAGCATATTTTCTGTAACTTACACACGTCGCAGATCTTTGTTTTCAAAACATCGCCCTCGTAGGTATTTGTTTCCAAAATATCGTAGTAGGTGAGCTGTGCGTCATAGCAAAAAAAAACTAACCGAAATTTTTGATGTGGTTTGTTGTGGCTAAATTGACTTTTAGAATTTTTTGTCAAATTCTAAAGATTTGTATACCTCCACGAAACGTGGGTTTACCAAAACCGTTTTTCCACTTTTCGTTGGGTACACGATTCAGATTTGAAAAGTAATTCCACCAAAGTTACAAGTAAAGTTTAAGATTTACAATCGTGTATACTGGTTGTCATTTGGGTTTTTTAGAAACATGTAACTTTTTATTAAATTCGAAAAATACCTAGAGAAATTACTACAAAACGAACAGAACCATGAATGGAACACTTTTCAAAACTAGGTGGTTAATCAACTTATGCGAATGCAATAGTGGTTGAGTATAATCACAGTACTGAGTTTGCCCAAAATTTTTCGAAAAAAGAATCTTTTTCAACTAATAGGAACAAACAGACAGACGGGACTTTACACGAAAATGGTCATGAGATCCTTAGATTCATCATTCATCATTTGGCGAACATTTTTTAGTCTATCTTAGCTATAAATCTATCTAGTAACATAGCTTGTACGATAAACGATAGTCAACACGACTTTATGAAGGGCAGATCAACGTCAACATCGGAGGCAAGTGAATGTATTATATACAGACTTATCAAAAACCTTTGATGTTCTAAATCATTTTATCCTTCTTAGTAAATTGAGTGCTTCTGGTTTTGTGTGAGAACCTAGTAAAACTATTTAACTCATTACGTATTAATCGTAAACAGTTTGTTGAATATCAGGCCTACCGTTCACAAATGTACAACACTTGCAGCCAAGTAACGCAAGATTCAAATTTGGGAGCAATTCTCTTTGTATTATACATCAATGATGTATTGTTACTTTTTTGGTTGTCGTGTGTTTGTGTACGCGGATGACCTCAAGGTAGCTAACTGTAGAGATTCTGCTAATAATTGTCAACTTTTGCAATATGAATTAAACACTTTTGAAAAGTGGTGCAAAAATAATTTTCAAAAAAAATTAATGTATCTAAATGTAAACTTATTATTAATACCTTTTCCAGAAAACCATTGAATATAAATTATACTTAATTATACACTGAGTGGTTTAGTAATTACCAAAGTCGATCAGATCTATGACCTTGGGGTTATTATTGATTTAGAATTAATATTTGTACCACACGTTCAATATTTATGTGATCATGCTATTAAAATGATAGGATTCATATATAGAAATACTACAAGTTTCACTAACAGCGATGCTCTACTCACATTATATTATGCCTATATAAGGATAAAACTAGAATATTGTAGCATTGTATGGAATCCTGACTATGATCTCATCATTAGAACGTATACAGAGAAAGTTTTGTAAACGTTTGTGTTTTGTTTAACATGGTGTGTATCCTGTTAGGGCCTAACCTAATAATGTTCTCTTAAGAGAATTTAATCTATGTAGTTTAAAGGCTAAAAGAACTTTCGCTAACATTTATTTTTTATTTAAATTAATTCATGGTCTTATAGTAAGTATGTACGAAACTTTTAAATGATATCACGTTCTTAGTACCTCGAATAAACTGTCGCCATCATGAAACATTTGCTTTAAATATATGTAGAACTACTCAGTATTATTATGCCCCACTCAATAGGTGCGTTTTTTGATGTAATTCTGCTATCAGAAGGAGTTCCATTGCGTTTTATTGGACCGTTCCAACGCCACGAATTGATGGAATGGTTGGTGGAGGGGATTGTCAGATGAGTTTAAAGTAACAAATTGACGTACGATTATGACGTAAAATCTGAATCTACAAGTTAGCAATAAAACGCTACAACAAAACTTCTTCGAGGTGAACAAAATTCTCCACCCCACCCAGTCTGGTAGTGAACAATAAAACGCACTTTATAATACGTGTCGTTGTTATAATGTAGTTGCATCCATTCTAGATATTTTTAATCACAGTGCAAAAGTATTTAGAGTTAAGTATAGAAATGTCATATTTACTGTGAAAATAAGGTCGAGAAGTTAAGACTTGAGACTTTTTCCAAATGTACTCCGGAGGTATGGCAAAATTTTACTAAACATTTTACAGAATTGATGATGACGAAATTTTGCTTTATTTAAAATTGTGTGTTGTTTTTACAACTAAAAAGCATCCAACATCAATGTCAGACTTAACTAGACTTAACTAACAACTGTAATTAAATAAATTGTTGAGTTTGAATTAATTATTTTTTGTACTCAATTGAGGTAACGTATTTTTAATTTATTTTTGCCCTTGGAATTGCGTCCGTTAATTGTTGTTTTCGCAATTTATAGTATACAAATTATTTAGGGGTGCAATCGAACGATAAACAAACCGTATTGTAATTAGCGTTACTTTTAGAATTTCTCTGTTGCAAAAAATTCCATTTAAAATGTGCAAAATATTATGAATTTGTAGATGTGGTTTGCCAGTGCATTCATATTTTTGTATAGGAGGAGTAATTGCTTACACAGAGTGACGGAAAAAAATTAATTAGCCAATTTATTTTATTCATAAAATCAAGAAGAGCTAGCCTCATCTCACTTGAAACATACGTTGTTGCTTCCTAACCTGTAGTTAAGTCTACACATAAGGTATCTTTATGTTAACTTATAGGGGGAATAAAATCCGCAAAATCAAATTTTATCATTTCTGTAGGAAACTGGATTTGTTTGATTCTACTTCAGAGGTGAGAGAAGTTCTGATTAAATAACCTTAGGCTATTTTTTGTTAAAATTTTCGCTGTTTATGTTACACATGACTAAACCACTACACATTACGCACTGGAAAGTTTTTCATTTTTTTTATGTACAATGGGATAAATTTTAATTAAAGTGATAAAATTATTTTAATTTTATAAAGTAACTCGAAATGTTTGAATTTGGTCCTGCTTAAGTCGATTGGGCCAGCATGTAGCACGTATCAAGTTCTGCAATATCTTATCCAACACATGGTATAATTTTATAATTCAAATGGATCCAATGACGGATGTATTAAAACAATAACGTTGTTGCTGAAAAACTTCTATGGGAGAAACAAAGATTGCAAGAAAAATTATCGGACAGTAGTCAACGTTATTATGAACCTTTAAATTTGAAGCGAAAACATACTTTGCTTTGCTCCACTGCGAGGCTAAAAGGAAAGAAGTAATTCCTCATGTTTATTTATAGATTTTTTTCCAAACGTTTACTTTAATTTACAATTTTAATTCAATAGGATGAAAGACTGTACATAAAGGATTATTAATTACATGATTATTTTTTACCCAAAAAACTTGATGGTCCGTTCAAACTTGGGTACCCTTTCCCCTGCCTCTTGTTAAGACTTTATTAACTGCGCACAGAAAATTGTATTAAAAGAAATAAACTTCTCCTTCGTGCTTCATTATTAGCTAGGCAATTGAAATTCTATGATGAAAAATGGTTTGTCATTAATTTTTTCAAACTCATAGTAGCCTCTCGAGAATTTGACTTGCCGCAAAGGTTTCTCAACTTAGAGAGAATTTTATAGCTCTCTGAGTATTCAGAAAATTTGCCTGCGGGTAGTAAACAACTGCAAACAAACACTAAAACAGCTTAGACGTTAATCACTAATCAACAGGATTTTCTCAAAACCACAATAAATGCTACATTATTACATTAAATTATGGGTTGTTTTTAATTTTACCTCTCAACTGTCTACACCCTCTTTTTTAAAACTGTTGAAAAAATTGTAATAATTGGAAATGTGAATTGCTATGTAGGAAAACCTGATATTATTAATGCCAATAATGACTGTTTAGTCGTAAATATAGTTGACAGGTTTTATTATACATATTAAATTTTCACATCAATGCGTCAGAATATTGCAAAAATTAATATATTTTAAATAAATATTAATATAAATTACATCACAACACTATCAGACAAGTTAAACACTACTAACTCTGTTAATTGAAAATGGTGAGCAGGTAAAATATACATCTGTAAATTTCATGATAAAAGTGTAAATTCGCACTTTAAAAAGGGTTTACAGATGTTCTAATTATTATTATACAGTGAGCAGTGAAAAATTCTGAGAACTTGAATTAGTTCAATGGTTTTAAAATTATCTCTTACGTCGCCATGCTATGATTTTAAAACTTACTAGAAATGTGTTTTCTTTTCTTCAAGAAAATTTCTCTTGGTCTTGTTTGGTTAGCGCTTTGCCACCTACACGATAGTTCTTGATAAATACAATATTTGACGGTAGTCAGTCCAGTAATTTTGGAGATTGTACTCTAGAGGTCATAAAACGTCGAGAAAACATGAAAGTAGCCATTGTCGAACAATATACCTAACAATTCGCTTATGCGCGGGAAGTAGAAATTACGTTATTGGAAAACTGGTTCTGTTGTAGTACATAATATAAGTACTTTAATTTTATAAAAAATATTGTACGTAGGAACAGATTTACCTATCTTTTTGTTTATTTCAAAAAGACTGTGTGTTCTGTTGCAAGTGCGGAAGTCTCAAAAGCTAGCCACTCAAGGAAATACAGCGTAAACCTTCGTTAAAAAATTATATGTATATATATATGGTTGTATAATTCACTATAATTTGTTAGAACTGTTTATACATGGTGACAATTGAAAAATCGAGGTATTTTTATTGCCTCGTTGTAAGTTTCATATAATTCGCTTGAGATTCAATGACAAGAATTCGGTGTTGTATTCTGCTTATCGAAATTTGATGAGGCACGAAATGTCTATGTTAGTATGTTTGCAGATTGTTTTGTTTGCTTTGCAATGTTTAAGATCGGAATATACTCGTATGACATGGGACATTGTCTTACTCAGTAATTAGGTTATACTTAGATATCAAAACCACGGAAAACTGATGCTAATACATTTATTTTTAAAAACTGTCAGGGATGTCTCGTCTTTTGTTTATTAGTCACTAAAGTTAAACAGGAAACTTTGCTCACTTTGTAGAGGTTTTAAAATAGTCGCATGTAGGTATAATTTGAAAATCACCAGCAGCTGGAATTAAATATTTGTCAGGCTTTCCGCTTGGATCCATTTTAAAAGCTTTTAAGTAGATTTGTAAAAAAGCTGTGTTTAATTCTGGAAACATTAGTCCGTTCATTATCTCCTTGCTTCATCTTTTTTTTTCTTTTAACATTTATCGGTATTAACGCACTGCGTTGTGCTTGTAAATTACATTTAACTTCATTCATTCTTAATTACGGTAATGAAAATTTTAAATTTTGGATTTGTGTAACAAAAACTGTTAAAATGTGGAAATAATATTCAAAAGCTTTTTGTAAATTGTAATTTCGAGGCTTGAATAATAACCACTAACGTAAGTCCGTATTAAAAGAAATTAGAAGAGACTTTTCGTTTTTTCGTATATGGTAAAAATTGCAGTAATATTCACAGATAGAAAATTTAAGCTTTCCGTCGTGTTAACGAACTACATTATTTCGTTTGAATGCGCGATAAAATGCTAAGACTCTTTAAAGTTTCTGTTAATCTTTCTGACGAAGCTGAACATTTGGTAGAATAAATACCCAGTCGTGTAATAATAAATGCGTGGAGCTATTCTAAAGGCATTAGATGATAATCGTTCAAGAAGACTACTTTGAAACCGCTGCAACGTATCTTAATCAAGCCTTGGAGTCATCCTCCCTAGACTCCTTTCGTTTTAACACCCTCATTTGACCGCAGTTGCGTTCCTATGGTGAGCTGGGTGGATATTACTAGGGTAAGGTCATAAGGGTTTGACTCGTAAACCGTCTCAAGAAGTCCTTTTCCGCTAGAATTACGATTAAAAGTCAAATAATAAAAACTTATTTGCCAAACGACAGTTACGATTTACAACCTTTAATGCCTCTGCGGAGTTTTGCTGAGATTTTTAAAATCACATGAAACAGGTCGTAAAATTTAGTAGATGTTTAAGAAAGTTGTTAATAAAAAAATATACAAAAAGAAAGTAATTTAAATTCTTATACATAGACAAAAGATGAAATTCGTTTTGTAAATAAAGCAGCATATACAAGCAAGCGTATATGTTTAATAGAAATAAGCTAAATTCGAAGTAATAAAATCTTAAACCGAAATACTAATAATGTGAAGAACTTAATACTTACTTAATAAAACCTGACTAAAACATACCTCTTTTATTTTCATAAGCTAACTTTCGAAAATACTTAAGTCTAGTATGGGTAGTGCACTATTTCTATAATTTTTTTGTACACACACAACTTTGTCCACACTCCGTTTGACCTAACCAGAGTAAAGAAATAAAGAAACATTTTACTTTAAAACTTGTATTGTGTGATACTACAACACGTGTTTTCCTTTGGCTACAGAGCAAAGCGCTTTATTTTGTAGCTATTTTTTTTTGAGATGTTCATGCTACGAGTAGGTACATCTCTATTTTAAGTACCGCATAACTGAAATCTTTCAATTTCTTTTGTGTTCAATAGTCATATATAGTTATAACGATATAGTGGACAACTGAGACTGATATGTTTTTCATATCTTTGGTCACATTGTTGTTAATGTGAAAAATGACTTTCTACAATACATTAACATACAGATTAAAATACAGGTTTCAGAACCCTTTTCTCTAGCATTTAAATAAATAAATGTAAAGGGCTGTTTCAACATCAGGAGAAAGCTATTATTGTGTGGTTTGCAATTCAAAAAGTTTTCTAGTCAAACAGAGGGTGCCTTTATTTTTTTAGTTGAATTTGTAGCGTCCGTTTTAAGAACTAATATGGTAATCAAATAATTTAAAACCCATTTCAAAATTATGTTGTATGCTTGTCATTTTTTCAAGTAGCATATTTATAAGCATGTAATTTGTATACATTTCCAAAAATTGTCCGTCTATTTTAAACAATTTTAGAGATGACCAGTTTTAAATCCGTCAAATAAGAGTGGACAAACTACTTCTTACCATTGTTGTTACTCTTGAATTTGTAATAAGTACATAATATGTTGGGTTTGTTTAACATATGAATAAGCCATTTTGTATTAAACTTTGCAAATCTTCGCTAACAATGTGTATAAATAAACCAGGGGAAATGTACAACGTGTTCTTACTTGAGAATTCTTGTTTTGAAGCTCCCGTGGTGTTTATTTCTTCTCTGTCTTTCTCTTTTCCGACTGTCGAGCGAGATTTGTTTCCTTTCTGGTGATATTTGCGTAATTTGGAACACAATAATTTATGCTTCTAAAAGAAAATCAATACGTTAACGACACTTGACTTAAAAAAATTGTTATCCGTGATGTCAAAGAGGAATTTAATTTACATTACAAAATATGAGTTCATTTATAATTTATAACCCGAATCTGCAGGGGCGGTTTGCTTACACTGTTGTTACTTTCTTTGCAGAATTTTTAGAATTCCATTTACCTTACACTGAGTCATTTCATATAACAACACTAGTTTTGAAGCCGCGACAATTCTGACCATGCCGCGATAAATCATTAAAATGAAATTTGAAGACGTTTCCGACAACATGCATTTAAGATCTAGAAATACACTTTCACATAATTAAATTTCTAATTTAAATGATTTATTCATGAATTCGATCAGAAAAGCTCGTCTTACGAAAGCTCCGACCTTTTGTCAGAACGAACATTCTCCCTTGTCACTGCAACTGTTGCATTGAATTTGGCCGAAGTCACATCGGGCCAGACTTCATTGTGATTTATTGGAGAACTTACAAGTTTACGTACTGGCCGCACCCGTATTTTTGAGAAAAACCATGAGGGGGATGAGAATGGATTTATATTAAGTTTGCTACTACGGAAAGTTTCCTGGAGCTTTCTTCCAGAAATGCATTTAAAATAGCATTTTTCACTTCGTGTACGCTCAGTGTTTCCTTTAAACTTGCATGTTTCACAACGCTTAGGTTTTTCGAATTTTCGACATGATTCTTTTGAGCTTAGTAGCATACTTGCGACTTATTTATCACTGATAATTGCGAAATAATGTTATAAATTAATCAACGTGAAAAGGAAAGCAAAAAATACTTTTCAAACTTGCGTTTTAAATATTCAGATTCGCATATTACTTACCCTCGGAGGAGCTGTTTTCAGTCGTAACGTCTTCGAGTTAAGAGTTTTAAGAACTTTCAGCTTTCATTCGGCCAAACCGAAGTAATCTTCTTTGAAATGCCCCAAAGTTTTGCTCTTAAATTGTATTGACCTCTTTAGTGTCCGGATAGAATGTAAAACATTCACAGTGAATGAAAAAACGTATTATGCTCTCGGTTTGTTTCCTTCAAATTACTGAAACAACTTTATATTTTTGTTTGTTTGATGATTAGTTTTACGATTGTTTTTGTTTCAGGTGAGTGAATATCAGGTCCAGAATCTAGATAGTTTTTCTGCGGAAACCTTCAAAGTGACAGAATTGAATTCGACAGCAAGACAGATCAGCAGAGACGCAGGAATTTGATAAAAAAGCTTTCAATTACGGACCAATCTCCAGAAGATGAAGCCAAATCATTATTTTCTCCTTCCACAAATCTTTCGTCTGTGAGCTTATTGCGTGCACATAGGTATAATTAAAAGTTATCTTTTCTTTTGACCTTTTATTGAAAATTAAAACATTTTTTTTTTGTACACAGTGTTGCGTCTCAAATAACGATTGCATTACTTGTAAACAAATATCCGTATTTTATTAAAGTAGAAAAAACGTCTTTTTGTGAGCATCAAAATCGATCGTACCACAATTGTTTTTTTTTTGTATGTATATTAATTTGATGTTAATCATACTAAAATTAATTTTAGTCTTGAATTCTGAGGATGCTCGGAATAAGGAGAGGGAAACCTAGGTCAATAAAAAATTCTCAATTAATTTTTTTTTAACAAAGTATAATTTGATTATGACTGACATTTGTGACAGGCAATGTCACAATCATCACAACAAGCGGCAAAAATCATGAAATTTCAAAGCCAATTTGATTTACAATCTTTTATAATACGAATCACCTTGCAAGGGGCAAGAGATTGGCTAACTGCAGCATCACTTTTATTAAAAATCGTCTGTAAGTACGATAGTACAATTAAATGTTTGCGCTTCTATTTTGAAAAGAGAAAAAAATGAGATTTATTTTGTCGTCGTATGTATAAACCTGATTAATGAATACCTGATTGTGAAAGCACAATGCTGTTAACACAGCTAATAAAGGCTTGTAAATTAACCTTTAGTTTCCACATTGTGTTACACATACTTATGTACCTATAGCCAACCCTCCATAATTTGAAGCTTGAGACCTCGAACTTGTGGCATTTAGACTAAAAGTTTGAAAATAAGAAAAAAAAAATGCAATCCAGAAATATTCACTGTTCTAGGAAACGTGCAATGTGTATAGAAGAAAATAAAACGGGTATTTTTCCATAAGTTTAGATTTTTATTATTCTCAGTTATACATAATATATCTATTTAGACATAGGTGTTCAATTGAAAAAGACATCAATTGACCTGATTTCTTGTAAACATTGTGAAATACGTCTACAATAAGCCAAAAATTTAATCAATGACAGCTGACAACGCGGAATGGTACAACCTAACCTTATTTTTTGTATAATGAAATTAACATTTTTCAACAACTCTCTCAAATGTCAATTATACGCAGCAGTATGGAGTAATAAAGACATGCGTTTTTCGCTACTTTTTCTTCTGTCAAAAAAACAACGCCAGCTTGATAATTTTTCAATTGACCACCCATTGCAAAAGATATAACAAACCTTGACATTTTTAATAAGTCGCAACAATTCAATTCTCTCCTTTTGGCAAATGAAATTTCTCATACCGACGTCGGATTGTATCTAGATAACACAAGTAATAATAGTAATAACGATACTGGTGATATTAAATCACCCGAAACCCCGCCATAGTAATTCTAGACAGCGACTGTGTTTTTCAACATTTATGAATTAAGAATGCAAGGAGTATCTGCAATTTGTCAGATTTAATCTGATATTTTATCTGTATTATTTCTGTAGACCTAAACACAAGCGTAAATTAGTGTCCATATCGGAAGCGATTTATGTGAAAAGTAGGAAATTGAGTATAATCTAAAACCAGATCTTTTATTTATGCATCGTCTCCCAAATATCAGATATACTCACAACCTTTTAATAAAGTTAACGTTCCATAAAAAAGAAAACGAATTTTGCGTTTTATATTTCAGTAATGTGTTGGACTATAACTCTTACTTTATCGAGATCTTAGAATTTTATGTTTGTAGAAGACGAAAAACTGAAGCGTGCGAACTGATGTATGAAGTACGTATTACATAAAGAAAATCATAATCACACCTAGAAGCTGTTTTTGGTATTGGGGCTAAAAATATGTTAAAGTACCTAACCAAATACGCTGCAGCTAGTCTGGGGACATATTTTACATTGACCAAGGGATTCGAAAAACTTTTCCGCCTCATTCATTTACGATAGTAGATTTTGATGGTAATGTATTCAACGATCATTTACGAAAAGCACCGAAAAGGACAGCCAAAGCCGGTTGCATTTTTGAGTTAAAGAATAAAATGAACAATGAACAGTTTCATATATTTCTTTCAAAAACGTCGTTATTGCGCCGGATACTTATGAATAAAAAATAACTTCTAGCTTTATTTATTCGGAAAGCAGCGTTTAAACAATACGTTTTATTGAGTTGGTCGAAGCAAAGTCACAAAATGGGTACTATCAATACGGTGTGGCGAACCTTTTCCTAATAAATTTGCCGACCGAATGAAGTTTACGGCAGTTTGGTAACTTAATCTAATGCTTCATTTCGTCAATTTTGTCTGACAAGTTGGAGTTACGATAACAAAAACTGATTCGACTTTCTTTTGGAACTCCTAAAAAAGTTACGTCAGTCTCTAAGTAAAACACTTACTTTTACTTATTACGATCTATGTAGGTATGTATTAAATAGTTGGATTCTAGCAAGACAATTCCGTAACAAGTTCTTTCATGGTGCTATACTTGTTTTTTCTATGAAATAAATGCGTAATTATCGTGTTAGTAATAATGGCGTTAACGTTTGTTTCCAATTTAATAATTAATGTAAAGATCTGAGTCAGAGTAAAATTATAACATGCACAAAGCTCTTTGCAGCATGCACTGGCAATCACAAATAATACGATTCCAATGAATAAATGGCATAGAAATATGTTTCAATGCTTATTTTCTGGATAAAAAAGACGTTGCTAACATTGCCTGAGGTTTTTCCTTTTGTGTTCGTTTCATAAATGGAAACTACTTTAAATATACGCATACATATTGAGAAGTTGGTTTTTTATCCGCAAAAAGTTTTACACTCGTGGGCGATGCTTTCGTTTTCACTTTTCCAATATTGCGAATGTCAGAGTTAACTATTATGACTTACCAACATTATTTGTTATATTGGCGAAAGATTAATTTAAACGTGTTGCAGTAAATTCCGATGGGGCGTGTGATGATAACACTCTGAAAATTTGAGCTTAATTAGCATCGGTTTACATCCAGTGATATCGCGCACAGTTTCAAATAAATATGAAAATATGTTTGTATGGTTTGATGATTGAAGAATTAAATTAAAATAATAAATAATAATCAAGCAGCAAGTTAATGCGTAGAAGTAAAGAAATATTTGTTAAAATTTCAAATTATTTTCAAAATTTAAGCCTGAATGTCCGTCGGTTTTTGTTTAATGAACTGTACTTCAATTTCAACCACAGCTTATTAATAATAATTTGTAATGATCCAGTTTTAATGTTCAAAATTAGTTAATACAAACTGCATTCTTTTAAGCCTTTAAACGCGCCAGCGCAGCGTCCTTCAGTTCAATTGATTTATTAATTTTGTATAACATCATGAACTTTCTAGTAGAAATAGATTTTGATTTTGAAATGTAGGTGTGAAATACTATTATTGTATATTTATTTTTAAAGTAACTAATTAAAAAAATTGTAACCATTTCTACTTTATGTAGTGCCAAAAGAAATTGTATTCAAAAAATATTTCTTAATAACTCGAAATAAATGAAATTATCAACTATTACTATTAATTCGGACATGTATAATGTAGATAACACTAACCATAACATTATTGTGCTCCCAGACTTTCACTAAATTTAAATAAGCTGTCTACCAATTGTTAAAAAAAAATGCTGGTTTGTTTTATAAGGTCATCTGTAGAAGGACTAGATAATGAAAAGATTCGTTTAAGACAGACGGGAAATTGGCATTTCGGTATACAACAAGAATATGAAAGGCCAAGAAAACATGAAATTAGATATTTGTTATGTCATTCTATTGTAATATTTAATTTTATAATAAATGTGAAGATGCTGAAAATGAAAAACAGTGTAATTACTGTAACAATAAGCTTTAATTGTGCGGAACATCATTTTTAAGGTTGCTGTGAGCGTGGTGTGAAAAAAGTCAGCGATAAAAGAAAATGTGTGAATTCCAGTTGGAGATACGAGTGAGTGGAGAATTTTACCGAAGATAAATTTAGCAAATATTTTTATATCGATTTTTCAAAATATTTTTTGTTCTCGATTAGCAGTGTATTCTAGCAGCGTGAATATGTAACGGTGTACAACTTTTGATTTACATTATGTAGAGTAGGCTTATTTCAGTTATGCAATTAATTATTATTACTAAATTGCTATGCTATAAATGATATTCTAAAATTTCACGATTAAATATGCCGTAGTACTAAATACGAGCATACTGTTGCAGAGGAATAGTTATCAATGTCTTCATACATTACCCTCCTACGACAATGAGAATTCTAATCCAGTATTTCTAACCTGTTATTTTATCGATTTTTGGTAAAAAATACAAAATTATGGTGTTAAAAATTTTCTGTCATGGGTATAGTAATCGTTTTTTGTAACAACTTTTGATACGCTCAATAAAACATTGATCATTACATTACGTAAGTATCTAGTATCGTTGTTTCCAGAAAAAAAAAAAATTAAGCCGTTGTGAGAAAATTGATACAGTAAAAATGTTCATAACTTTTTTTAAGACATTCTCTATTTTCTACAAGGTCTGTAATTTTATTGCCATAGAAATAGCAGTTCTTAGAGACAAAAAGTGCTGTTTTAAAGTATATTTTATTACAAGGTGTGATCAATAAACAATATCCTCAAGTTGGTGTTTGACGAACTAGAACTAGCAACAATAATTCTAATTGTATCTACAGTAAAGAAACAATCAAAAATAGCTGAAAAAGACATGTTTATTTTCAGTGAAACCTAAACAGATCTTGTTTTGTTAGTTATGTTGCTTAGTCCTTAGTCTAAGCACTATACAAATAGTAGTTTAAAGTAATTTGATCGATCTATTACAACTGAATCGAGAAATTGAAATCCCGCTTTATATATTTTTTAGTTAGTATACAACACTAGATACCAAACACCAAAAAATGTATATATGCATATACCTTTTTCATGTTGCAAGTAGAAACCCCTTTTTGCAATAAAATTCAGTCGGAACAACATATAACCTAGTACCTACTAAATATGTTATTCAATATTAGTGCTCTGTAATTATACTTATATCTTTGTACGTTTAGTCTTCGAACAGATTAGTAAAATACACCTCCCGTAAATGTTAATCGGCCATTTATTGCAGGCATGGTATTTTATATCCCTACTGTAAGTACATATTAAGGTTTGCACGGAATACGACTATTTGCTATCAGTATGGAAGCAATTGTTTGTGAAAATGTTGCAAAGAGCTTACATTGTTTTATTAGGCTTTGTTTCACCTCGAAAAGTCTGTGCGTAGCTTACGAGAAATTCTGTTATCGATTGCTATGGGGAGGATATTTAGATCCGGTGTGGTAGACACTACACATTTTAAAGACAATGAAAGATTTTCTTTTAATTTTTGCAGTAAATTTACGTATGAAGTTTGAAGCAAAAATGAATAATAATGATTTAGAATTCATTAAATGTATTAACCGCAGTGCTTAGAAGATATCACATTGAATAAGATCGTACCTTATTATTGTTAAATTGATAAGAATAATAGTAAATTGTGTATGAAATTGATTTTTGAAGTAACGGTGCCAATTTAGTGCTTTTCATACGTTTGAACAATATAAAGCACATCTGCGGCGACCCCTCCATTCTCCTTGAGCTTTGACAGCCGCATTTTTATTCGAGGTTTTCAGTTAACGGTTACCGGAATCTCAATAGTTAGTAAGCCCAAGGATGAACAACTCGCCAAATGTAAAGAAAGTATGTGTTATTAATAGTGAAATTTGTGAATTTGTTCTCGGATGTATCAGTAAGTACGTTATGCTGTAAACATTGATTTCATATAACGAAATCGTTTAGGATAATAATAAATGAGTGGAATACTGTAGAAGGAACTGGACATAAAAAGTTGTGGAATTCTAAACAGTCAAAAATAGTTCTTAAAACATACTTAAAACAAACGAGCAGCAGAAAATAATTACTTGACTATCTAACAAACAAATTCAAACGTTTAATCAGTTTTCATTTATGGCATGTGTAATTTTATTTTGTTTAATTTTTCCGACTGAAATGATATTTCGCTTAAACACTTTTTCAGGTCTTGGTACTATTAGTAAAATACACATCTAAAATTTATTAAACATAAAATAATTTATATTTTTATAAAAATGAAAAAGTTTTGAACCTGCACTGCCGTTAATATCGTTCATATACCCCCATAAAAGGAAAATTACTAATAAATTATTATATTTAAATTTCACTTAAAAGCTTCAAATGTTATCACTGGCAAAAAAGCTACGCACATTTTGTTACCTTTTTTTTCTGGCCTTAGAGCTCGTAATACATATAATCCAATGCTTTGAAAATGAGAGTTGAAAATGAAGTGGGTGCAGTAAAGAGAAATGAAACCGAGACCTGAAAAATCGTTCTGTTTCCTTATATGGGCACATGGGTTTTATTTAAATAGCGGCATTCTTATTCTTCTTTAAATAATGACACAACATGAACATTTTGAACGAAGACGATCGAATGATTCATTTCATGGACTTCTTATGCCTCAATCGGTGGAATGATTGAAAAGACCATGACTCGATAGAATCAAAGTCGTCGATAAACCATTGGTTTACTTTGCGTTTGTTGATTGATGTGACCAAGATCAAAAAATCATTCGACCGATGAGAAAACGGTCATTAGAATAAAATTAAAATACATCGAATCTTCAAATAAATCGTCGGTAGTATTGCTCAAGACTAGAATAACTAACGCTTTACGAGTACGTATTCAACTACGTTCAATACGTCAAAATTGAAAAGTTTTCGTTCTAAATATTAATATAGGTAAGAAATGAGCCCAGTATGAATATCGTAACGTACATCAGCCCTTTGGTAAACTCATCGTAAAAATTAATCTACCGCCAGATTTTCAGTTTGCCTAATCAGTGTTATATTAATAAAACGGCCGGTCAATGACAGATTCAGAGTGAAACATTTTTTTCTTTTCATTACATATTACAACAGTGTGAAGTGAATTGCTTTGACAGTAAATTTAGTGGAGTTAGCTTATCTTTAAATATTTATTAATTTTATTTTAAATATAAAAAATGTATTTATTAATGTCATATACCCAGTGTCTTTAGTGTGGCTAAAGCGCTTTTCTAAATTGAGAAGGTTTCCGATTACTTATTTTATATACTCGTGTGACAATAAATCTCAGTTCCAAAACGTGTAACTATAATTTATTTACACGGATAACCATCATTTAATGTTTTTTTTAGAGGGGCCCACAATTTTTTAAATATATACTCTACGCTTATGAACTATTTATTTTAGAGAATTAAAACTGTAATTCTGCAAACTAAACTTTTAACCCTCCCGCATATGAAGAGGGCGAGGATCCACTACCCAAATTAACAAAAACATCTGTCTTGTTGAATAACAGGAGTCGTTTATATAAATGTTTGTATAATGGTTCAAAATACTGACAGAACATTTGCATATAATGTGACATTGTTTTTCATAGAACTGGGGCTAAATTCGGATGATTTAAATGCATGAAATTTGCTAACGATATTCCCGAAATTGTTCATTTGGTACGAACACGTGGAATCTGGAAACAAGTTCGTAGCTACATGTAATTTGGAGCACCATGCAGTGCCTGCATGTCTTAGCAGCAATTACGGAACATGATGAGGCGCGACAAATTGACACTAATTAAAAATTGATTGTGTCTGTCGGAATTGAATTACTAATTTGGCTCCAGGTCGTGTTGCAAATGACTAGGTATGAAACACGTAATTAGAACGAGGCGTGAGTCGACTTCCATCCCAAATTGCTCTGAACAATATTTTATACATAAATTTCATCGGGATAATTAAAAGAACAGTGTCGAAGTTTTTATCAGTGAAAATCCGACGAAAACGCTGGGAAAAGTGTTTCTTCCGGAATCAAGTGCGGATTAATTTTTAAACAAGGGCCTCGTAAATTGTATGGAGTCTCCATATAATCCGATATTCCATTGTGCTCAGCTTACCACAATACGGAGGGCCGCTTTGTTCTTTACTCAGAAATTTTCTTAAATTTATAAATAATGGAATAAGCGTCACAAGCTTAGTGAACATAATTTTTCAAATAAATAGACATTTATGACTTATAATGATTTATTATTGTACACTTTTCGTCGGTTAGAACAGTTAATGCTAAGGAAAGTTAGATCGTAGTTTAAAGGGTTTCTGTACAAAATTTACTCTTTCGATGCTGCGAATTTATGAACGTTAAAATTAGTAATGGGCACTATGGGTAATTTTCTCAACTACTTACATGAATTTGCTAAATGGGTATAATATTCAATCATTTTAAAATAATTTTTGTTCGTAACATTCGCGAGTACCGGGTTTATTCAAATCACTTTTTATACTGACCTGACTTCTTATTTCTTTCTTAAACTTAAAAACTACATTGCATTTCACTGCTTATAAATATTAACAATCCCCTGAATGCTATATTTTTCTACTCTAAATTTATATAAAAGTTTATAGAAAACTATAAACAATTATATTTCAGTTGTTGCGTTCTTATGTTATTAAAAAAACAACTGTTTTAATTTTTTATTATAAAATGAACTAGTACCTCTTTTAAAATAACTACACAGGATGATGAGCCTATATTTTCCCACTACTGCGCTTCTGAAAACTCAAAAATTAAGATGTTAAATTACAAAAAAATTAATCTTTTGTGTTAATGAATAATGCATAAGTGACATAAATTTTTATATATGTTGCAGATTTCAAATTTACACGTTTTTTTCGTGTTATGTTTGACGTAAAGTAAAATCCATTTTATAGTTAATTAATATCTGTCAATAATTAATATTTAACTCGCGATTACAACATTTTCTTTACGGCCACTACTATTGGAAAAATAAAAATAAAGTAAATAAGTGTGTATATCTTTATATCTAATTAAGCAGTCGTTAATATTAAAGGTAGGTCTACGAAAAAAAAACATTCAAAATGCATTAATCATGCAAATAAGAATAGCCATGATTTACTTACTGCATAAAAACATCGTATATTTAAAGTAATAATAAAAACTGGTTAATTGTTTTTAAATGTTTGATATATGATATCATTGACAAATTTGAAGCTATCTAATTTGAATACCAAGGATATTTTTTCCGAATACAGCTACAAGTAATTTTTAAATGATACCGAATTCTTAAAATTAACTTAGACGAAAGTAAGTATGCCTGAAGTGAAACAGAAATGTAAAATCACTATTCATTAGAACCTAATTACGTTTTAAGATTATAGGACACAAACACCTGTAAACTTTTACACTTACTTCTTTGTTATTCGTTATTCTAAAACTACTACTAGTAGCTCGAGAGTGACTTTAACTTTTTAAAGTTCAAATTGTATAGAAAAACACTTGCGAATCCTTTTGTATCAGCATCTCAAAGGGGGAAGAATTTTTTGTTTACACCTTAATTTTTTTCTTGTTTAATTAAAATTTTCTTGTAGTATACGTTATAAATTATGCCAGCCTCATGGTTGTCATGATTTGTATTTGACGTGTCCAATAAAAGTGTTAAAAGGTCAACGTTTTTTATATACCGAGTGATTCATTTTGATATTATCACCCATTTGTCTCTAAAACAACTATGACTTGTGGAGTATAAAACTAAATAATAAGACAATCTGCGCTTATTTTAGTGACAGTCAAGTTTTTTTCGGAAGTGGCTGTAACTTCTTTTTCGTCTACTTAGAATGATATTCTTTTTTTTTATCTATCCGGTAGAACTTTTCTTTAACTTTCTAATGATGTAACTGTGTATTTTTATTTATTTCCAAAACTTCGCAGAAATGTGCGATCTAACAGCATCAATTAAATGTCAAAATCATTTTCGTTATTATATAATCTTCTCAAAAATTGCTGCTCACAGTGAATACCATCAAGTAAGTATTTTTCAAAATTTTCCACGTTTGTAAGAGATGCAAACTCTTTTAAATAAGCGGACACAAAAGTTAAGTAGTAGTCGAAGAACTAATGACAGACCTCATGAAAATCGGTGGATGAAGTCTTGTATAGGTGTCTGCTGAATAAGGGATAAGCAACCTCGAATTGTATGAATGTATCTTTGATTTGTAGACATGTAGACTAATGACGGGGCTACTATGCTACCAAAGAAACAACATAATTATGAGATCTATGTGTAAAAAAACGGTACAACAAAAAAATCCTATTTTTGGGATGACAAAAACTTAAATTGTGTAAAATAAAAAATAAAAGTTTATTGAATACTGCACCAGATGTTTCAAACTTGCTGGCAAGCGTAAAAACCGACAGAAGATTTTTCAAGTTTATGTACCATTATTTGCGTTGTAACTACTGTATTTATTGTACACACTCTGGTGAAGAATAGATGGAACTAATTTGTTACAAAAGTTACGAGCGTAATTTAACAAAAGCACCAGGAGACGTCAAATGATTTTTCAGACGTTTTCTATTTTAAAAAGACACGTATTGTTGTTTGGCAGGGTCATCTCATTTTATTCCAATGATTACTCATTTTTGACCTACAAATTTTTCTTAAGTAAATTTTAGTTCAACTGCTAAATTAAAATAAACACTATATCCAGCTGAAAAAACTTATTGAAGTTTCACAACTTTGGCAAAAAGAGAATATCTAATTATCTATGAAAGTGGTTGAGGCTTGAACTCAAAACATGTGAAGACACTATACCGTTAATAATGCTGTGACATGTACTAACACTAGTTTGGCGGCGATAAGCAGATATGTTTTGATTAATCTTAAAACGCTTGTAAAATTTCATAGCATTATAGCATTATAAAACGTTTCTATACAATTTTGATTCTCTTTTCCAAAATTCGGGATCTCAAATTTAAACAATAAAGGCGAATTCATAAACCGCAGTTATAGAAGTATATTGTTTTATACGTCATAAGTCAATGCCATTAATTTATAAATTAGTGGGCATAAGAGACTCTTCGTATCATATATGCAGAATTGGAAAGTGGCATTCACTTCTTTTCAAAAGTACCTACTTGAGAAAGTTACTACCTATCTCAAATTTGAAAACCCATAGATGTATATCAGTCATTCTATTAGGAAATCTTCAGCGGTTTTTGTTGTCAGTGTTGGTGGTGACATCTTATACCTGCAAGAACTTGGTCAGTAAAGGTCAAGAAAAGTTGCAAGGTAATATTTAGAACAAAACTCGACGAAGGTTTCCACTCAGGTCGGACACGTTTCAATAGGCAGAAGAATTTCCATCTCCAAATAGAAATTTGATAGTTTGGACTGAAGTTGTTAGCAAACCTGCAGAAAGTATGATAGATAAAACCGCATGTCAGTCAAATTTACAGGTTGTCAATTTCGTATTGTGAATTGTAACTAGTGTATTATACGTCGTTATATTATAAATTAATTTCAAAATAATAATAGTTACTGCCTTGTCGGGTCTTAATAGTGCGCAGTCATTGTTTTTTTCTTTTTTTTAATAAATTTACTTTCCCGATGTCCTTGCACAAATTATAAAAAAAATAAATAGGAGTAGTATTTACCGTATTTACTTTTCAAAATTTCATATTGATTAGCGTTTTATGAGGCCTTCTACCCGATATTTCTAAAATACGTCTAAAATTTCAGTCCAGAAGTTTCGAAGATCGTCTGTGTAATAAAGTTGCCAACAGATGACAGACAGACGATAGACAGGTGAGAGACAGACGATAGACAGACGATAACGGGAGAACCACTTTTTCACATTTTGATGGAGGTTGTGAAACTTTGAGAAAACATAAAACTAGCCGTTCGCTTGATGGATCATATGATAACTTACGCTCGGAAAGTAAAATGTGAAGACATTATTAGACCAGAAATAAAGGAGAGTGTTACGCCGCTTTGAGATGACGTCATGAAGTTTCTAGAACTGGAAATTTCAGAGTAATCTGTTTTGTAGTTTCCTAGTTAAAGTTAGTTTACATTTTTTTAAATCCAGTTAGAATTACATGACAATCGAGCCACTAATTTTAGATATTAGGGGCAATTCTGAATGAAACCTGTTAAAATTTAAAGGTTGTTAAAAATCAAGTTTTTTGTCGGATGTGTATATTAATTGGTATTCCGGATCCCGATAAATTAACACCATGTTAAAATTGACATATTTTTATCGGATCCGTTTAAATTTTCGGATGACTTCGTTAATTTGGTTTAAACGAACTACCGCGTGTGTTTCGTGGCCTATTTTAGGTTCAAGATGCCTTGACTTTACTATCATGAATTCAAATTTTGTTGGAATTGAGCTTCTTAAACATAAAATCTGGTACAGATAAATTATAATATAAAATTAAGGAGCAGACGGAGACGGACCGAGACCAAGTGGTACGTATTCAACGGTGATCACAATTTGTGAGGTTAGGAGTGCAATTAGTGAATCAAAACATTCAAAACAAATCCAAGTTTATTCTGGATTCTTGGATAATTTATAATTTGGCATCAATTACTATATTTAACTGCAGGAAGCCACTTATAAGAATATAAGAAATTAACTCCATGGTAAGTAAGTTTATACTCAAGTAAACTGAAGTAAAATGCATTGGTTTTAGGTTATGAAATTTTATCATCCGATTTGATGTTCATATTGAACAACACATAATAGTTATGTATGTGTTCAGTCATGTAATTGCTTTTCTGAAATTAGCTGAAAATGATACCGTTTCCAAGAAAATCCAGTGTCTTGAGGGAGAAGTGTTACTTTTTATTAAAAACGCACCAAATGATAACTTTTATTACTTGCATAAAGTTGCTTCAGTAATGGGTGCTTTTTGTGGTTTAATGCGGGAGGAACTGGCCAAGCTGCGCATCAACAACATTGAAGACAGATGATTTGTTTCAGTGGTCGAAATTGCAGACTGGTGCCTCAAAAAGCTTCACAATCATAAAAGAGGACAGTATAGGAGCGTCAAATTTAGTTAAACAATTGAAAATTGTATTTTTTACTTGGGAAATGAGAATAGAAATTATTTTCGTTATGTTTTTATTTAGGTATGAAATGTTTGTAAATTGTTAATTAAAATAAATTATTTTCCAAATGTAGTTATGTTGTTATTTAATAACCATAAAAATTAACTTGCAATTTGCGGGCAATTGTTATTTGGAGCATTACGAGGGTGCTAATTGCTACCATTTCCAAGGTGTTATCGTTCAGTAATTGACAGGTGAAAAATAAATTAATCAACGTGCCACACTTTTTTCCTGATGATTTATTAAATAACTACTTACATTCTTTGTAAATTCTCTTCATAATTTACTATAAATAAATGCAAAATACCGTCCAGGTACGCTATTACTGTTTTTTTTGTTAATTAAAGGGTACTAGCGAGGGATCCTTTAAAACTGTCACTTTTAACGGATTCATTTAAACACCCTTGTTAAAATTTAACATCAATTTGATGTTTTAGAATAGTAAATTTTGATTTTGTCGGATGTTTAAATTTAAAGGGTGTTAAAATTAAACAGACTTCAAAATTAAACAGTACAGAATAGAGATTCATTTTTAACAACCTTTAAAATTTTAACAACCTTTAAATTTTAACAGGTTTCATTCAGAATTGCCCCTATTATCGGTTTAAGAAGTTCGCCAACAGACGACGGACAGATGGAAATTGAAACCTACTTTCTCATATTATAAAAGCTATGAAACGTTAAGAAAATATGCAATTAGTAATGCGTCAAGTGTACTGTATTATAATATAATACATATAGTGAAAAGGACCCAACAAAAATTTAAACATTATTTTATTTATTTTGCTTCTATTACAAAACTAAAAATAACGTGCATTAAAGGTATTGAATAACGATACACTGGAAAATTACTGAAAATATATATCAAACATGATTGTCATTGTAAAAATATTTCGGTCATATGAAAAATTTTTTAGAATGCAAAAGTGAACTTCTTGAACGAAGCGCATGATAAAGCCTTCTTTTAGTTGAGTGGTTAGAAGTGATCAAAGAATTTCGTGACTTACCCTAGAGATATATTTTACTGGTTGAAAATTTGACTTTAATCATTTTCTAGTAAAGATTTTTACCTTTGAAACTACCGCATCTTGCTTGTTTTTTGTTCGGTATTAAAGATATTCAAATAAAAACTCGACAAAGAATTTTTCGCAACTTGCGAAGTGGTCAAACAATAACATTCCTCGGAAAGCCCTGCTTGGAAATTTGCAATTTTCTATCACGCAAACTTCGGCAAACGACCGAGTAGTTTTTATTCCACATTTACATCGTGTCTACTCTTTACTGTTATATGGGTGACGTGACGCTTTATGTCAGGATATAAAGCTCATACCGCGTCACTCTGAGTCGTCGCACTCGTCGCTGCACGCTTCGTATTTATAATCCTTTTTATTAGTGTCTCTGGCTCATTGAAATTTAATGACGTTGTTGTGGTTTATACGCACTCTAGTGTGGTAATATTGTAATTAGGTTACGTACTTGTTACATTAGAAACTTGAATAAAGTTTTATGGGAAGGAAGCGCTGATTACTCGAGAATCTTGAAAAGCTTAATGGTGATAAAAAATAGCCATTTATTTGTTAATAAAAGTTCTATTTTTTCTTAAAGTCTCCACTCATTAATTTGTAACACCCCGACAGGAGAACAACGAATCCTACTAAAGTATGTTGTAAAGTCAGCATCCAAAATGCCAGTAAATACGTTGTTCGATCGCAATACTTCTCACCAAGTTTTTCGTCATAGTTTGGTTGGTACTCTTTATAAACCCAGTAGCTTCCTAGAAGAAAATGGTTTTATTGGTTGAACCTAAGATGTGACGCTATACCTACCTAAACAGTGCCATATGATGTAGAATGTAACCAAAGCGATGGTAATGTTAAACAAATGTTTATTTATTGTTTTACTTATGAACTTTGCCAGCGCGCCCACAAATCCTGAAAAGCGGAAGTTTCAGTTTATTGTAGTTTGTTCTTTTAACTGTGGAAAATTACCTGCAACAATTAAATAAATTGGGATTAGCCTACTAACGGAGCAGCTGTTAAGATTGACCCAACCAATGGTAAACATGAAGAAGAATATCGCATAGAGCAGCACAAGCGAAGCGTTTATTCCAGCTGAAAACCAACATTATTACGTATTCAGTGTACGCACCCTCTTCAAGACATTCTAGCGTGTAGGCTGTAGCGTACAGAGAAAAAGTAAATGTCAGAAATTATCGTAAGACGTAAAGTAACTTTTGCCACATTAAATTTAAATTATTCGTCATTTACGTGTTCTCGAGTACACGCTCATTGTAATACCTACTTCTTTTTTGCTCATTTTCAAAACATGTGACTAACTGTCAGAGCTACTTACGTGGAACTTTTTCTTTAACTTTTTCCAAGGGTTCACTGCTTTCCTCAGTCTCAGCATTTAGTTCGTTATCGTGTTTTTCTACATCAACATCGACGCCTGGTTCTTTTTTGGTTGACATGTTGGTAGTTTTTTGCTGCTTCTTTTCACTTCACACATGCGCCAACTTACGAACATAGTGGAATAATATGTTTCTCTATTTATATTTTTTGCACGGTGCTCGATTGTATTTTTAGTTTTGGATTTACAGTTTGGCACCATGGCGATTGTTTGGAGCGCAGTTTGAATAAATTGTTGGCGACATCGTTGGAGAATTGATATGAGTATAAACAAACTTTCGTATTTAGTAAAAATAACTGTTACAGATCTTTCACACTTTGTTTTAATATAAAACAAATTGCCTTAATATTGTAGAAGCTACATGCACTTACATTATATTAAAATAAGCCTTTCTGTATCGGATGTACCTCTAGAACTCATTTTCTGGTGACAGAGTCCTGCAGTAACAAGCTAAGCGTAAACATAGTGAGTTCTATAGATAAAGGCGATTTTACAACGTCAATCTTTGTAACAACAGTCTAATAACAGGTATAAATAGGGCGTTTTCAACAAGTATCAAAAATACACGAAATGTTTACATGTAACATGCTTTGCGCGTTTGGATGGAAGTATATTTGTGTATGAAGCAATATTAATGATGAGTTTTTACGATTTCATCGCTATCTTTGGTTGATACTACTGTTAGGGACGTGGTCACTTCCGGATTTGAAGACGAGTATTCCACATCCATGCATTGGTCACATGCCGACGTAATGAGTAAGATGCAACATAAGAAGCAACAAAATCCACAGATTATAGCGATTATAAACGCGTAGAAAATCGTAATATAGGTAAATGCAAGTATATAGGCGCCCTTGTTGCAAAATAAATCCCCCGCGCTGGGATCATAACTTGGTTGAAATTCCTTATAGACCCAGTAAGTCCCTGAAAGTTAAGAATTTTGGTGAGGATTAGTTTATATCATAAGAAGGTTACCTAGGAAAAAGAAGATTGTTTCGACACTATATAAAGCAGACTCGAAGTATACTACCTGCACATGTGCAGAGATTCGATCACGTACGTAACTTACAAATTTAGACATCAAACCAATTGCTCCTAAAATAAAAAAATCCGCCATTTATTTGAAAGAGGAAAGCAATAACTCACCAGTAGCTATTAAAAAGAGCGGAATATGCTTGTTGACGGGACACTTGTGAACATTGAGACAACCAACAACCAGCATAGACAAATTGATGATTGCAGATATGAGAAGTCCATATTTTATTCCGGCTGAAATAGAAAAAACACGTGAAAGTTCATTTAATAATATACAAATGGATGCCAATTATACGTCAACCATTCCAACGTATGAGTTATTAAACTAACATCATGTACATTGCATCTTATTTTTACCGTGATTTAAAAACTATTAACAACAATAAATAATAAACAAACTTTACTCACGTACTAACTTTTCCTTAAGTTTTTTTATGGAATCTTGAACTACCACCTTCTTGTTTTTTGAATCATCGCCTCGTTGTTGCTGATCCATTACGTTCGATGTAACAAACAAATTCACCGCATCTCAGTCTAGCCACGTCTGTCCGTTATCCTAGCATCGAGACTACTAAACAGAATGGTGGCCACTTTGTTTACTAGGACTACGCGACGCCATTGTGGGCGTGCTAGAACTCAGCGTAACCAAGGTTAATTCGATGATTTATAGGTCAGTCGATATTTTTGATCAAATAAAAATTTCATACTCTTAATTTAGTATTGCTGGACGGGAAAGTGAAAGCAAACAGAGATAGGCTGAAATATCTTTAATTGCAGAAAACAAATGCATGAATGATACAGAGTTATTATTAGAGATATACTATTTCTCCGTGGATCCCTGCTCGGTTGCAAGCGGAATTTCAGTTGTATTTTCTGCATCGTGCGTACGCTCCTTTGGACCTAATTTATCGAGTAAAACAACGGCCAAGATGAAGCAACTAACAATCAGTATAGCTAACAACAGTAAAGCATAAATTATCGTGATGTAAATAAACGAAAATAGATATAACGTTTTGTCGCAGTATTTTTCTCCACTTTGGGGCTCGTAACTGGGTTCAAATTCTCTGTATATGTAATAAGATCCTAAAACAAAACAGTTATTACGGCAGCAATTGATGCGAGTTACATGTTACCAATTATAAAAATTGTTAGTTCGACAGTTGCTAATAAAGATAAAATCGGAGTGACTTTAATACATTTGATGATGAAATTTCTAAATAGCATTATAAGTTTTGTTACAACGCCAATAATACCTTCAAACACAATATCAGATAATTTAGGTATGGCTTTTGTGACAATGTGTTTCTTACCCATTACCAACAGATACTTTGGAATTTCCGGTTCCACGGGACATTTGTGGAAATAAATAGCAGCAATTACAATTTTGGTTATGTGTATTGCACTGGCAAAAATAAAACTGAATCTCAGTGTACCTGAAAGTTTTATATGATGTTTACCGCCGTTTCTACTAAATTTATTATATACGTTACCTGAACATTTTTTTACACATTGCTGAAATCTTGAGGGTCTATTAACATTTTCCGTTACTTTGTTTTTGTTTTGTTCCGGCATGGTTTAAACGATCTACGCGCGGCACGCTTTAACTTTCCCACTAATGTTTTCTATTTCGGTTTGGGTTTGTGCGCTGGATTGGTAAACTTGGTGCAGGCGTAGTCGAACGACACTTGGGAGGAGGCTTGAATTTTATATTGCTTTTGATGGTGATTCTTGGTTAACGAAATAATAAAAGATAAAATCCAGTTACTTTTTTTAAGTGTAATAATTATTACTCACAAGAAAATTAAAGCATATTCGAGGAAGGTTTTATCGAGCACAAATGAAGGCAGGGACGCCGTTTGAATTCAAATGGTCATTGCATTTAAAAACTTTTAAAAGAAAAATTTAAAAAGTTTACCTTTAATACTTATTTTGAATTTTGTTTTAAATTTAAAGGTTATTCTTTTTTTTAACTATTTTTCGGTACCAAAGTATTTGTCAGAAGCACTTACCATGCTGTATTCAAGAAATACATAAAGAAGTTGTGTTGTGTAAACGGTTCAGTAGGGAGTAAAACTAGATAGTCTCTGTTACCTCTAAAACGTCATAAGATTTCACTTTCCATTTTTTCAACCTTTTAAAGATTAATATCACTTTACTAAATTATAAAAAGATAAAATACTTTCTGTAAACGAAATTTTTATTTTTTTTAATTATCTGCTTCGTCAAATGGAAAAAGCGTTTTATAAAAATGCTTATTTTTTTCCTGGTTTACAATTTCACCACAATTCTTTGTGTTGCCAATTGGTTTCTAGCCAATTATTACACTCTGATCGGACTATTTTATTTTTATTGCTTACCTAATATTATAAACATAGTATCATTGCTAAATACAAAAATATCAGATAGCTTTCCTTTCATTTGGGCTTGTTATCTTTTTTTTTATTATAGTTTAGATGAAACAGAGAAAAATACATTGGTCGAAGGTTATTTCGACAGAACTTGCCTCGCCCCTGAAGTAGGTACAATAAAACATATTCAGCTTTTTAAAAAAATATAAAATTGGTTTTCCAAATTTCATTTTTTATGAGAACTCCCATAAGTTTCAAATGAGTTTTTCCTTGACACATGTCAATTTAGGTAGGTATAGTTTAATACTAATAATAACAGTATTGCATTTCCAAATTTTCGAGAAAATGGAGTGAACTGTTTCTGATTTAATAATATAATTACATAATTGACTGACTGATTCACTAATATTTTTTTTAGTCATCCTGTATAAGCATGCAGTGGTAAATCCCCAGTATGGACTCATCACATTTTGCACATTTTGCATACGGCTTATTTATTTATTATTATTAACGATTATTCATAGGTAATTCATAAAACAGTAGAAGCTATTGATGTTGGATGCCTGATGAGAAAGTTTACCATTTCATAAATAACCATATGTTAAACACACAACAGTGTAAATGATATTTTAGCAAAACAGATGAGACCTTGAAACGCGTAAAAGGTTCGCATCAATGGATAAAAGGAGGAATGCGAGAACGGAAAATTTAAAACCCTTTTATGTGACTGCTAGCTATTGAATTATGGGGATTTTTATCAAATGTACATCTTTTCGTAAAACCAGAGAGTTCGCAAATTCTTATAGGTAATTCAGGCTTCTGTGGACCCCAAACTTTTTTCTATTTTTTTCGTCTTTCTTGTTATTAAATGTTAACATATTGCACATGAAAATGTACGTTGTTGTGCGTCTGTTTTAAACGCAGAAAATGTGTTGAACTCTTTGTTTTGACTTTATTTAATGTGGTTAATTGTGACGAAAATTTGCTAAATTTTGTACGGGGATGTATTAACATTTTCCATCGTAGTTTAAATGATCTCTACCAACGCTTTAACCCTCCTACTAATGGGAGGACCCAGGTTAGTGCAAAAAAATCTTTAGAATTTCCTTGTTTCTAAAAACTAAAAGGCTTGAAATCGGATTAAGATTATCTTTTTTATCAGATAATTTAAAGTGGAAAGCACAAAAATAAAACAAACAAAAAATGTACATAATTATTTTTAAACATTCATGGTTATTGGAAATGACACTTTGGTAAAAATAAAGATTTGTGAAATGTTCACATGTAAAGCTAAAAAAGAAGAACACTAAATAGCCAAATTCAAAACTAGAAGTATCTTTTATGTATGGTTGCTATCCAGCTTTGAAAACTATGCCGACCTTCTCGTTATTAAATACCCCATATACCGATGAACATATTGTAATTTGAAATGTATCTACATATTTTCATTATTTTTCTGACAGTAACGAAAAGCAAATAATATAAATTTATTAATGTTACTACTTAGGAAGTCTTAAATGCGTCAACAACAAGAGACTCTCAATCATCAGTATAATAAAACAAAACAAAGATGTCACATGAACACTCAGGGAAGTACAAGTTGTAACAAAAACGTATTAAAGTTGATTAAGTTATGTTACTTAAATGTTATTATCCAGATAACCCGTCTTTGAAAAGTCAATATTCCATGGTACTAAGATGCGGTTTCAATTCAAAGATGGAATATCAAGATCAGTCCAAGAAAATTTGTAGTATTAGTGAATTCGAACAAATCGACAACTTTGGTTAAAACGATTCTAAAATACTTATCTAGAATTGTTCGAACTATGGGCAATAGTATCATTGTCTGTGTAGTGTAAATTTTTACCTACTATTTTTAAAGCAGAGTGTTAGTTCATGACGTAAAATAAAAATAACTGTTAATCATTTTCGAAAGAGTGGGCCACAGGATATCAAGAAGAAACAAGCGATTTTCGTAAGTCAACGTTTCGCTCCTTTATTGGAGTTTCTTCCAGGACTTATTTTTACGCGAGTTATATACGTGTTGATAACGTATTGAAAATGCTAAACGATCTTACATTTGTTGCATTTAAACGCAACATGTATGCAAAAACAAAATTTATTCGTTTATCCCCTCCCAAAAATTTGATGACGCCATCTCAAAATTTCGTCGAATAAAACCTATCTAAAATGTACAAACTATTATGACTCTATCATTCTGGTTTATCACTGCATTCATATTTTTTTAGAATTGCTTATACAGAAGCACACAAAAAAGTTAATGAATGACGCGATTTATTTTATTGATCGAATTAAGAACGGATCACCTCTGTTTGATCGTCATCATTTTATCATTATTAGTATTACACTACAGCGATTCAAATTTATATACATGCCCTTGCTAAAAGGTTGATGATATCCTCACGAACTTTCGTAATGGAAAAACTTGTAATATACGCAAAAAAAAAAAAAATTGACAAAATAAAATTTTGTAATTTTTCAAAAGGGCCGGATGTTAGGGTAAATGTGTACAAGAGTACGCACTTAGTGTAAAACTTAAGACAAATTTTATGATATGGGTTCGTCATATACATGTTTAGAGATCAGATATATTTAATTGTACGTCCCAAGACCACTATATTTTAAGAGTAATTTCAATTTTTGTCAAGATGTGTAAATGCGCACTCTTAGACAGTCCACTGCACAAGAGTGCGCATTTGAACGCTTATGAGTGCGCATTACATTTTATGAAAAAAATCTTTATTTCTAAGGTGAAAATAAATAGGGACAAGTGACTACAGACTACACATACAACGAGATCCATATTTCTTCGTACTTTAGGCGTCTTGAAATTCGAGAAAACGTAAAAGTAGAGAGTCGGTCGACGGACTCGATTACAATACTTCATTCCCTTACGCTCAGGAAGTAAAAATTAAAAAACAAACATTACCATAACCACCACCACACAACTTGAGAAGCAGTACAAAGTAGTAGAGTTTAAATAATTCATTATAGTATCATATGTATCTATAAGACTACGTATCGCAAGTATTGCGCACTCTTGTGCATTTGTACATAACCTAATGTTTTCAAAGTTAAAAGCTTTTGATGTATAGAAAGTACAAAACTGCTAGTGTATAACGACACCTTAAAAGTTACAGCTAATGAACACTATTACTGTAAAATAAAAGAACTGCTACGTACCTTACAAAAAACTAAAACTATGAGCGGTAAAAATTACATCCACACAACGCGTAAACATAAAATCGTCAGTACGATCAAACTATAAACTATATACAGGTCACTGTTGCACCTTTATCTCAGGTTTAGCATTGGATTGTGAATGGTATAACTTCATCTTACCCAGATGGCACTAATAAGCAGAAATCATCAGTGCGTACTCTTATACATATGCGCACTCTTGTACACATTTACCCTATAGATACTATATTTTGAGATGGAGCGAACCTTTGTCTAAATAAACTTGGACCAATTTTTTTCCCCAAAATACTGTTGTCTAAGGTAAAAAAAAAAATCAAGTCGGATTCATAAATCCCAAATATTAGAAGTATTAGTGGTATATAACTATATAGGATTTACAATGCAAAATTATGATATATTTCAAAAATACTTATAAAATTTTACAACAATCACTCCAGTAGTTTCGGAAGTTATCTGTCTAATAAATTTCCTGAAGTACAATCAACGTCACAGCGTATTCTTTGGTAAAAGTAAAAGTCACACGCAATGGGAGGCCTATTTGTTCATGCTCTAGTAGTCACAAATCGTCGATTAAACATGAGTATAATCGTTCTCCGGATGGACCCTTTTCACAATACTTCCCTAGCTTACGCTTGGGAAGTAATAAAAAAGTCCTTAATAAATCATTACTTAGGTTAACTTATAAATCTTATAATATACGTCATTTTTCGAAAATTTACCGATTAAAAAAACATGAGAAATCCAAATTTTGTAATTATAAAAGTTAATACTCATGTTGTATAGCTTGTAACTTGGCGTATAATTATTGTTAATATATTAGTCAGTTTGACAATAATTTTGCCGCAACTGACGACATAAAACGTTTCTCAGTTTCTGAAAAAAGGGTATATCAATATTTTTTCTCGTATATTTTGAAAGAGATTTCGTTGTATTATTTGTAACTGAGGTAGCTCTAGCAAAAAAGTGCCAGAGGCAAGATATATAAATGTAAACCGTAAGTACGATTTTGTTAAATTACAGCTCTTTATTTTATGCATCAAGAATTTCTTTCTCGCAAGACATTTTGGATTATTTATACAAAGCTAAAATTTAGTTGCTTCGTTATGATTTACTTGATAAACATCGGTATATTATGAAAACATTTTTTATGCTGGGTGTTTTTGATCAGAACGCCCGAAATAAAAAGAAAGTTCTAATAAGTCTATTCTCTTCTCTTCTCTTCTAAATTTTGGGATAAATCATGAAATTTTTAATTATTGTGCGCCACTGGGTTAAGGTGATTAAATGTTCTTTGGTAAGGCCTCTAATACTCATATCAGGGAATTGGATGGAAGGAATGGTCCAATAGCATTGCCGCGTCGCTCCCCTGACCTTAACCCTTTGTGATTTTTTCTTGTGAGGCTACATGAAACAGTTAGTATGCCAAATGCGCGTCAGCACAACTGAAGAATTGGCAAATCGGATTGAAATGTTTGCTGCACAAATTGGGCAAATCCGGACATAATAATTGATAAGCAGGACACAACAGTTTTTAATTAGGCGAGGTGAGGCCTGTATGGCAAAAGGGGGAGGCCACTTTGAAAATATATTTTTGGAGTGAAATGCTAGATAAATTCAATGTTCTTTATTTTTATTTACGTTGTTTAAAAAAAATGGTTACTACGTTTGCCGATTAGAGTTTTACCTATTGGACTAACAAAAGATTTTGCTATTTGTACAAGATAAAAAAATGATTTCCACAGACATCTGGAAAAACCTCTCAAATTAACAACTGCACAACCTAAAACTCTTGAAGGCTGTCTGGATTGTTTCCAGAGGTTTTACGGTTGTGGGTGAATATCAGAAAACTCTTTAACGTTATTATCTCATTTATGTAGATATACTTAGTTTGAGCACAACAATAATGTACCTACCTTAGTACTGTTCTCGTGGTAAATTTTACAATAATTCATCATTAGGCACGTCGATTTTGTTTTAACATTTTACTTACCATTACTGTTGCTGCGGCTCAAATTTATAAAACTACTGCACCGGGTCCCGATAAGATTCGATTATTATTAATTAGGTATCCTCATATATATTTTAGTATTAAGTAATAGGAAATTGATCACATTTCTTAGGCTCACTAGACAGCTAATTTTTTTTCTACACGTACTTCAAAAACTTCTGTATAACGGCGTAATTATGTGGGGTAGGTATGTGTTAGTAGTTTCGCATATAAAGCAAACATATTGCTAAAGCATGTGGTTGTTCCTATTTTTTCCTATTTTGTTAGAACTTGTCGTGATATGGGTTAAGTGAGCATAGCTTATTAAATCACTTCGAACTGAGATCCATCAAGCAATTTCGGCAATTAAACGTACATTATTTATAATCCCACGCTACTACACTTACGGTTAATGATGACAAAGGTCACACAAAAGATGATATCTTTTTTAATAAATTGTGACTGGAAAGTAATGTAATGAGTAATTTAATTACTCAAAAAATTGTCATTAATATGCTGGGACGACCGACTACTATGACTAGTTTAAATTAAACGAGAATGTCAGCTTTTGTTACATGCAAATCCATCTAAACAAAGAAAATGACATACTTTATCTGAGCATACATTTTTCCTAAAAAAAACATTCACTTTTCCAAAAATATACATAATTATTTATCATTTGTTTTTTTGCCAACATATTTTGCTGCTGACATGCAATATGAAGTTTTCAGTGTTCTTCCTCATTGTGGATCTGTCGAGTATTAACATATCCTTACTTTTCTTGCTACCCACTTTCTAGAAATTCATCTATTAATTGACCCAAATAAGACAGTTGTTAATTTTTATAAGGTCATCTCTTAAATTTCACTGATTATGTGCAGGTTGAATCAACCGATTTAGTAAATGACAATGACATAAGTCTTAATATCTATATTAATACATTATATCATCGCATAGTTCTGTTTGATCTTAATCAAATACTAAATACTCAAGTCTATAGAAAATGTTTAGTTACGTTTATGTATCGAATTAGAGAATTCATCCAGTTTTTCTCCTACTGAGAAATATGTTTTAAACTTTAATCTGAAGACACCTGGGCGTATGAGTGATAAAAAATAAAAAAAACTGTGATTAAGATAACCGAGCAAAGTATACATGGCATACTTTAAATAACCATCGAACTCTATCCTTCACAAACAAAAAAAAAATTTACAAGAAGACAATTTTACCCTTTAAACAAAACCCTTTTTTGATCCATAGTATCAATAGTAATCCTATTAACTTGAATTGGCGCCCGACCCGTGGAAGACCCAAATATACAGCATAAATCGTTCTGAAGCTAAATATGTAGTTTAGTATTAAAATTTAAAGCAATCTTTCTCTTGCAAAGCAAGCAAAAAAATTATCATTTATATCATTTATATGCGGTTTTTAATTATAATAATATGAACTGAGATTTACAGTGAATTTTTACTTTTGATGTGGTCAGAACATACTTCCCATAAGCATACTAAATTATCACAGTAGTCACGCAAACAAAACATCGTTACTTAAATTGTTAATTTTTATTCCCAATTCAATGTAAATTTAAATAATGAAACAACGAAGACATTGTTAGTAATAACTGAAAGTGATGTGTCACCTTATTTTCTTGAGACAGCAGACGCTTTAAAGTTTCCGGCGAACTTGGAAAGTCTTCAACTTTTCCAGCAAATGACAATGTTCATAAACAAAAATTAAGAAAACTAAAGGAGGTTAGGCTGCCCTTAAACTGGAAGACAATGCATTAGCTCTAAAAAATCTTAATATTTGACGGAGGATAAAGTTTTCGTGCTTGAACTTCTACGTTTTATTGCAATTTTCGTGTCGTCTCAGCATATTTTAGAAAATCATTTCTCTCTGAATAAGAACCTAATTTTTATTAATATAATAACGAACCAAATAAATGCCTAAAAATGTTTTTAGTTTGTTATTCCAGGTGTTCCCTTTTAGCTGATTCACTTTCTGCAGGGTTGTCCACGAAAGCTCCACGCCTAAAAATTTCAAGACGCAACTAGAAATGCAGTTTCAAAACTGAATTTGATATTTCATACCATTAAAAGAAAGTGAAACATACCTTTAGTTATCTGTTTTGTCTCAGATGATTTTTATTTGTAGCTTGATCTTCACAGTTGTGCAGAGACAATGATCTCTACAATGATCATTATTCATATAGGAGATGTACTGACGAACTGTTATCTTGAATTTGTATGTTTTTGACTTTAACCTAACAGTTGACACTTATTTCCAAATTAGCAAGACCATTTTATGCCAGGAACTTTTCGTGAATGGGTCTGATGAACAATTTTCCACATAACTTTTGGTTTATTGATAGCTGACACTAATCTTTTTGTGTTAGACTCTATTCGTTTTTGAAACCTAATTTTTAGCACTTTTGAACTTCCAAATATTATTAATTAAATTAATAATCACTTAACTGTACCTTGTTTTTATAAAGGGTAGGTTCTATTAACACTAAGACCCATAATAGTTAATAAAAACTTGCATTCATCTGTAAGTAAAATAGATACTAGCACTAACATTTTTATGTTATATACACACTCCATCATAATTTCATAAAATGCTATCATCTTCTCTTTATCTTACTCAAATATTTACTGTGGTTTTTCATATTTATAAGAATTCATTTTTGATTGACCGTTTGTTTAGTTTGCTTCATCCTTAACCTACACAAAAGTAACAAAATTTTCAACAGTTTAATTTTCCATCTTTGGTCAAATTTTGACATTTAAGTATTTATACAGTTTGTTAACAGTACGATGACTGTGAGAATATTCAAGAACTCTCCGAATTGTCGCTAATCTAAGAATCTGACAGAAAATATGGCTTGAATTTTTTTTTAAGAATTTCAGGCATAGTGCCATTTACTTGGGTTTTTTTTCTTCTTTGATATAATATGTTGTAAGTGTTTTTCATGCAGAGGTGAAATTAATTAAACTGAGTAATTATAAGTGATTTCATGGGACATCAATTGTTAATTCTGTTTTTTTTTTAAGAAAATAATAAAATAGTTTTGAATTTTGCCTTTACGATATTACTCATAAATTGTCAAGAGAGAAAATACTACCTATTGTTTAAGTATACCTTTGTATTAAAAACGAATCGCCAATTGGATGTATTTGAGTTGAACATCTCCTAAAATTTTTGCCAAAAATAACTACCTAATACAGTTTTGAAAGTAGGTTGTTGTTTCAAAATTGAATTTTTAAAATTGAATTTTGACATTACTGACATAGTTACTGAAGTATGATATAAAGGTATATGCACTTATCAAAAACCGGTTGTTGGCCAACATAAACCTCTTGCTTCAAATGCCATATTATATATATTCAGACAAAAAATACAAAATTGACATTTTTTTTGTAAATGTGATGAAAAAGGGGAATAAAATCAATATATATCAACACATTATTTAGCGACTTTGAGATAGTAAGATTGAACAGAACAATTTGTATAAATGAAAATAATTAACGATATAAACCCAAATGAGTTGTAAAATATTTAGATCGATAAATCTATATGTAGTAATAAGTCTGTCATCAATTGATTGAGCCAGCATGTTCCTTTTGTTTTACTTACTTTGTTAAGGTTTTATTCACAATATTTAGTCACAAGTGAAGGCGTCATATTTGTCTCGTAACTTTAGGAAATATTCCTGTCGCGAAATTCTAATGAATTACATACAAGAAGGTTTATGTTTGTTTGTAAGACAACTAGCTGTGTAATTAAATTTACTCTTGACTTGTGAATGTGCTAAGCAAATACGATATACTTAAGTAAGTAACAGCTCGGAAACTTGATGTTACATTGATACCACTATTATACATACCGCTGCCCAATACCAGAGAAAACAATGGTATTTTTCAATTTAAAATTTTAAATTAAAACTAAAATATGACAACACAGGCGACATATTATATCATATATAGCATTTCTAGTTTTCACAATAATCTCTAAAATCAAGCAAGTGAACATTAAACTGTCTCACATTTCAAAGACGATTAAAACGCGATTTGTAGTTTACGTTTTCATTGTAGTGTTTCGGTTTGTATTATCTTTATGATCCTTTGATTGGTATAAAGCTAAAATTAATTAATAATTCAATGTCTTTGTAAGCTCTCTTAACTGTTTAACTTTGAAGACACAACCGTAAAAATTAAGCAGTGTATACCACCACGTGGGATTTATTTCGATGTCGACACATACGAATTAGGGAACTCACCAATAACGATGAATGATAAATAATGTTATTATCCCCAAATATACCATCAGCATCACAAGTACAGCACCTATGTGAGCGATGTTTTATAATCTGATTGGATGCCTATTCGTCTAAGTAACGGATTTTATTACTGTGTGATAGCTATAGAGAAAGATCGTGAAGACAGACCTTCATCAGAAGTAATTCATATTTTATTACTAATCTCGTTTGGAAACGAAGCTCACAAGGCCCAAACAAAATTCTACTTAAAACTTTTGCCACTTTAACGTAAATAATAGATTTTCTTCGTTAACTACAGAATGTAGAATGTATATTGTATTTTAAAATTGATCACTATGCTCGATTCTTGTTTTTACTACTGAAAATCAATATAACTTTAACAATATCTAAATATAATATTTAATTATAAAACTAAATAATAGGTGAAAGATAACAAGTTAATGATCATCTTATTGCGGATTTTCGAGACACATCTGTTATCATGAGAGTCACTGAAGTAGGATTACATGCGTTCGAAATGTTCTGATTTTTTTACTCCGCTTTTTACGAAGCTGTTTATTTTTAGTGATGTTACAAAATACTTGTTGTAAGAAATAACACAGTTAGAGGCATATTAACCAAGTTTTCGAGAAGGGTCAAAATTATCAATTCCTAGTATTTACAAAGTTAAAGGAGTACGGTAAAAAATAATTATGACAGGGTGACCTAGTACTTACATTTTTTATCAAATCTTTCACGAAAATTCTTTATGAAAATCGGATGCTGTCACTGTTACGATGTCATCAGTTATTAATGTCAGTCCCATTTTTAACGCTGGAGGTAAAATGATCCTAATTGTTACAACATTTAAGTTTGCTTTGTATCATTCATTCTTTATAAATAAAAGTATTCGGAACAAAATAAAATTTTATAAATATTAAATCAAATAAGATTAAAGATTTTTCATTAATAAACAAATGTAAAATCTAATAATTATATTATCTAATAAATATTTTTCTAACAATAATGTTCCGTTAATTTTCGAAAACTATTCAAAGATCGGTTTCAAAATTTTCTTTTTTCTACTTTGCGTTAATAATGGCCTCACTGTTAAATCGGAAACAGTTTAACAATGAAAACCTTTGTGAAACTGTTTTTGGTAACAGTTTGTTTTGTAATGTCGGTTCCATGTTTTCTAGAACGTCACATGCACGTCAAATCTAACCAGTCAAAACCTTAACTTCGTCCACAGTTCGTCATTTGACAGTTGGATCATGTTAAAAAAAACAAACCTAAATAATAATCGTAACCAGATTTTCTATTTTACTTCATAAAATCATGAACAAAGTAGAAAAAATTGTATATCACGCTTGTTTAATAAAACGTATTGTAGCACGAGTTGTGCTACGATAGAACGTCTTATTAAATTAGTATAATAATATACTATTATTGAACACTGTTTAAAATTATGAAATCGAAACAATCCACACTTTTTGTTGCGTAATTCTTTAAATTATAGGTCAATTTCTTACTTGCACTTATTAAGAATTAAAGACATCCCCATATTACCGTCCTGACGAATGCCTGAAGTGTGCCTTATTTTCATTAAATAGAACACTGAATCCCCTAAGGAGTTGGCGTTGTACAAAAAAAATTTTTGAATGGTTCGAGATGGGGGATTCGTTTTTAGCGAGGAGTTCCACTCCACTTTGGTAATCGTTAAATTGTTATAGCGATGCATCGTAGAGAAACGCATTACGACCACAAGAAGCGAAACAACTTGGAAGCATCAATAAAGGAACATTTAGAAAACGACAATGAGTATGTGAGGATGTAGCTACTCTTGGGGATTTGTATTGGCAAAATCGGATTCTATTTCTTTTGATAACGTTGTTTGACTTGAATGCTTTTAAAACTATAACAAATAGACATACATTTATTTTTCTTTCATACATCATCAATTCTTTAAACTGACTTTTAGGAAAAGAAAGAAAATAACGAAGTGTCTCTGATTGTTAGACTTTCGTCATTTTTTCAATTTATTTAGGAAACGTGAATTACGGCTAAAATGTTGGCAATTTACCTAATGTTTATTTAAAAATATCCGTTGTTTAGCTTAATCCGATCTTTCTAAACTTGAGTGATTAAATGGACAGAAAGATACGAATCATTTAGCCAACCATACGGATGCTGTTAGCTCCAGTTATTGATTGGTTACTCCAATATATATGTATTTAGGTTCTCATTTTTAGCATGATTGTGGGAAAGTTTTTTAAATTAAGAAAGATGTGTACGAGAATCAATACTTAAATATTGAAATACATACCTACAGACATGCTCTAAGCGCATAACTTTATGCCGACAGCTGATTGAATATAACCCGCATTTATCCCCAGAGAGTGGCATCTTCATACACATTATACATTGCAGCTGCCATGCAAGTGCAAATTCGATTGAATGAACTGACGGGATTCGGAGAAAGACAAGACAACTATATTATGGTATATCTGACAGCCCACCTCTTGGCTATTTGCGTTTCCTGATTTCCATCACATCTGTATATTTAGTGATTCGCCGAATGGAATGGTGTGATTTATGCAAGTGCCTATTATACCCGGATTTCGTGTGCAATGCGTTTTTCATATGCCTGAATGCGCCTCTGCTGGATGCTCTTGATGCGAAAATGTACAACAAATGGAATAATTGGAACCGACCGCTCTTCACAGACTCTCTGCTTGTCGCTGATTTATACCTATTGAATTATTTATGAAAGACGTTTGAATACTTCGGACATTTCGGAATTTTTATCTGGATGTGAAATGGACAGGTCTCATGAATTTTCTATTGCTGAAAATGGACCCTTCTCATTCACCATAATCATCTGTATCATAAATATAAAGTAATGATGGTTCACCTGTTACATTTTCGAGGTATAAACGTCCTAGTGGTATATCGTTCGACGTGGTGGTATATCGTTATTGAGACATAAATTGTGCCATTGACTATCCATTTATAGGGGACACAAGTCCATTCGTCATCATCGGAACTTCCGAAGCCTTAAACAGGCATATATTTCATAAGCAAGGGAAGAAAATTGTCGTTATGTAAGTTACAAGATTAGGTTTCATTAAGAGACTAGATTAAGCCCGTTAAGTTAGCAGCGTATGAAACCTATTAGAAATTTGTTTTGTACCTAATGACAGATTTCGCTGTTTTGTGGTAATTGTTAAAAACCCACCGACTTCCTGAAAAAGCTTGTGTTTAATATCCTACAGCTTATCATAATGTCTTTATCGTTCCACATCAACTCCTTCGCATCAGAATCTAGTTGCAGTTTTTTAACTATAATTTAAGTACTTTCTTGTTAAGAAGTCTTTCTCTGTTAGTTGCACGTAGCTATTGAAACGAAGTTCCTGATCGCACGTCGCACAGGGCTACTTGGCAGAGTAGGGCTAGCCCGAAAAAACCGTAAGTTGACCTCGACATAATTGCTATAGTCAGTGCTATCGTGTGTTGCACTCCTCCCGAATACTTATACTCTTTCGCTCCACATCTTTTATGTGTTTACAAGCCGCGTGCACCATAACTCATTCTCATTGAATACTTTCTTTTCTTTAGTAATTATTAATAAATATTAATAAATAATGGATTGCGAAAATTATTCACTAGAAGTTGAGGATAAAGGTACCAGTGTTTAAGTGACAATAAATGAAGAGTAAACAAGGGAATAGTGAAAAGAAAGAATGAGTTTCTTTGGATGAATTCAATTTAACAGTTGACAAATCCAGAAGAATCTACAACAAGATGCAATACAACTATCGATGCAGTCTTCTTGAGATAGTTGAACAAAACTGAATCTCAGACGAATGTATCATACTTCAGTTATCACAAAGTAATCATTTCTATGATTGAATCTACAGATTGAGGTTGTAATTAAATTAAGTACGAGTATAGTAAATATTTTTATACTCCTGATAAGTAATAAAGAAATATTTATCTCTGTAGCTTTTTTTAATTACTATTACAGTTTTATTACCATTCCTTCATTTATTTTATTGTACTATTTCATAAATTATATACAAATGTAAAACTTCGTTCCATATGGGTATCCCACGACACCTCACGTTTTTTTTGTATCACAAGGCGAGAAATTAGACTTTTACAAATACGAGTGCATTTGTTGCCGAACATAGACGAGACCTGCAAAGAAGCAATATTTGCTAAACCATGTTCTGCTGGGCGAGTGCTACACAAAATTTTTTGTGTCAACTTTTATATAAATAAATTTATTATTAAATATATTATTTTTGACAGTGCATATTTATGGAAATTAAAAAATGTAAAGAACTTACCACAGCCGAATAGTAGTAGGACTTTGCAGACGCCCGAGAATGCGAGTTTGAATATGTGGAGCTGAACCTTGAACATTTCTTTTTTTCTCGGCATTACAGGATGTTTTTGTTTTTTACACATTATTTACTTTATTTATCCCTGAAACAAGGTGTATGTGTGTTAACAGTTAGCGAGATTTTTTTTTTGATTACTTTGAAATCAGTCTGCACCAGACTTAATTCTTTGTCATTATTCTTGAAATATAGAGGTAATCACTAATACCGCTTTCTTTCCAGTTAGGGATTTTAAGCTCGAGCAGTGTTTGAAACAACGTACAAATGCGACATTTCAGTTAATGGTAATTTTTTTAGATTATAATCTATAACTTTTTCGCTATCTGACTTTAAAGCCTTCAATAACAAAAACCAATCTCGCATCCTTAAAATTTTAGTACACGTTTTGTGCAGGTAACAAAGAAAACTTTTTAAGAAGTTTCAAAACATTTGTAGAACAATCGTTCATCTGAGTATTATTTTAGAAAGGCTAGTTTTGTTTCATTTTACCAAGATATTGCTTCTTTAAACTGGTCTTTTCTTAATGCAATCATTAATATTGAAGTTACTGTAACCAATTTTTACGATGACTTAAAAGAAATCTCTGATAAACGTGTCCATAGAAAGTTAAGATCTTTGAGCACATATTCATTTTGGTTTACTAAAGATAGGATATTGCTTTTAAAACAGAAGTATATACTTTAGTTGAAATTAAAAAAAATAAATAGGCAGGTGGACTAGAATAAGGTTAGGAAATTGAGATCTAAGGTAAAGTCTTAAGTTTCCCTGTCTACAGCAACTACATGAACAAACTGAATATTACATTAAATCTAATTGTAAAGGGTTTTGGAGTTACCTAAAATTTATTAAATAAAACAACTTCTACTCCTCTCATGTGTATAGACGATGTTTTAGTCTCAGACACACAAAGAATCGTTCAATCCTTCGCCAGTACAATGTTAATCCAAATTATACTCTGTTAATGCTGTGAAGAAGAGGTCTTACGAGCTATCTCGAAACTAAAAATAGGCTTAACTGCAAATTCAGATTTAATTCCGCATTTTGCAAAACACTCTTTTTTCATCCACTTAAAATAGTATGTAACAAAATACTGGAATCATGTGTTCCTTCTTAGTGGAAAATTTCACGTATATCTCTGATTTTTAAAAGTAGAGAGATAAATCAAATAAGTATTAAAAATTACATGCCGATTGCTATAATTAATTTTTTTTTTCAATGTACATATCTGAATATATTTTACACGATTACAATCATATTGCTCATGATATCAGCTTGCATCAACACGGATTTATGTTCGGAAGATCAACAAAATTAACTACTAGTGCCAATATCTGCGCGAATCACTCGTAAAAAAACTAGCTGACGTTTTGTGAACGTTTCTATAAAATATTTGACCGAGTAAATCATACCGTACTAGTAAAAAAATTGAACTTCTTAGGATTATCCAAGAATTGGGTTGCACTCCAATCATCATATTTTCCCCCGAAAGATCTGTCTTTGTTCAGGATATGAGTCATCCCTCATCATCGTTTCTGCAACAGTCAGAAGTACCAAAAGTGCTGGATTCTTTGTTTTTTTACTCGCTTCACTAATACCAAACTATGGAAACAAATCTAGGAAGTCGATTTTAACCTACTTCTAATTACCAAATCGATTTGAAAGTTTGCAAGGGTGTGTAATTTGGATGACAATACAATAATTTGGTACTATCGGACAGTGAGAGTCCATTCTAAATTTCGCCATTTCACAAAATTTGAGTGCAATGGTAGTGACAAAAGTATTTTTTAGTTGTTTTTAAACTATAATTATTTATTACCTATATCAATGATTTAACGTCAATGCTACATGCTCCATATCTGCTATATGCATATACCTAAAAATTTACATTTTGAAGGACTGTCATAAATTACAGGAGGTTGTTAGTGTAACCCGTAATGACAGAGTGAAGATGAAAAAATAATTTTTTCTTAAATAAGGACAAATTTATTGTATCATTCTCAAGGAACTCTTCACATATTATGTTTGATGTACTTTTGAATGTACTCATATTAAACGAACAGACTCGTACAAAGACTTGGACAGCAAAGTCTTCTTTAAGAATTACATTGAGTATATTGTGTCAGCTGCCTACAAAAGCTTACGTTTTGTGATACGTAATGCATAACTTTGAAACTTTTAGCATACGTATTATTTAAAACACTGGTTAGATCTCGTTTCGAGTATACGAACGTTGTATGGTCGCCCATCTAGGATGTACACATATCTTCGCTTGAAAAAGTACAAAAAAGATTTACAAAAATCTTACTTTCCAAATGACCTACTACTTGAACGAGTATTTTTGTATCAACTGCTACTCTGTTGCATCTGAATATCGGCTTCTTAATTGGCTTATAATTGCTATTCAGCCTGTTAGCTAACTTTACACACTTTACAATGATAATAATAATAGAAGTTACAAAGTGAGAACTAATATTTCTATCGAATTTTTTGTAGAAGCGAAATATGCATTCACCGTCAAAAGAAAACACCCTAAAATAACCAACAATTTCAGCATTGGGTCGAACTGATGATATAGCACACTGCGGTATTATATTATGATTTTAACTAATATAAATATTAGTTATTTGCGTGCTCTAATTTATTTAATTTGAAAGAATATTGAATCATCCGTCGTGTATTAAAAATAAAAAATTACTTACGGTTTGCTAATTTATTTAACATTTTACTAAAACGTGGATCTGACCTGGCCGCTGATATTCGATCGAACGTGACTTGTACTTAACAAGTACAAAATTTTCTTCGTAAGTTTGTTCGTAGTCATGTACTCACAAATTCATATAATGTTTTATTAGTTAAATGTTCCAACTAAGTATGTGTTCAATCAATTAATTATTTCCCTTAAGGTACATTTAAAATAATTTGAACATTTTAACTTTATGCTGAGCGCTATGTTGACTGTAATATGTTTAGAGGTTAGCGTTCGGGTGGTGATGAATTTTAACGTGTTCCTAATCAGTATCTCAATAAACTTATGCAGTGATGGTCCGAGATTTAACATGATTTGTCTATAAATTCCTTGTACAGTTTGATACCCAATTTATCAAAGGGTATCGAATTAATAATTTACCTCTAAACCCAAACAAAGCGATCCCTATGGAAATCTTGAACTTGCCACAGGGACACAACCCTTTTAAAGTATTCCTCAAATCTATTGACATAGCCGTACGTGGAACGTGTCGAGCTCTATTGTTTACCGAAGGATTAGAAGTATAAGCGAAGGCTAAACTCTTACCTTTAGGCGAAAGTAACCGTTGTTTCCACCGGCTTTGCTTTCTTATCGTGTATCTGCTAAGACGCTTGATGGAATACTTTTATTACTCAACATCACCGTCGACAATGTGTGCTTTTAGTCTCTCCAAGCGGTAACATTGTATTTTTCTTTTCAGGCGAAACTGGAAACCAAAGCTCTGAAAGCCAAACGACCAGGCTTCACGGATGATCGCTACAACGAAACATCTTACTACATCGAAAATGGTACGTATGATGATAGATGTCGATTTGAAATGCGTGATTTGCGTTGATCATGGTGCGTTTTCGACTTCTTTTCATCGCTTTAAGCGGAAAATCCAATACCTGGACGAGACGGACTCGCTCAATTCAAGCGAAGTTGGAAATGCTAATTTTAAATTGATTTGCAAACGACTTCTCGTGAGTGGCAACAAGTTTTAAATTGATTTGCAAACGTTGAAGATTTTTGATCTGTTACGATGTAATAATTTTTATGAGCTACACGATTATTAATCGACAAACTGTAACCATTTCTATTGGATTTTTAAATTGCTCTATTAAATAGGTACGATGGTGCAAGAAAAGTTTGATATATCGGAAATATGGTACAATTATTTCTGTTGTGTAATGCTCTAACAAAACAAAATGATGAGGTTAAATTTGAATCTTTTTCAGCTTTCTGTATGTATTTAGTTATACAAAAACAAAAACTACATATATAACTTTAGTCACTTATAAACAAAAAATGTCAATAACAGTTGGGTAAATTTATTTGTTACGTGCATTTGAAATCGATCAAATTTTGCTTTGAAATTGATTATGCAATTGAGTTTAAGTTAATTCATGGATTTCTATATCATACTGGTTCTACTAGTTTTATTGGTGATTTAAGTAATAATGACGTCAGTGTTAATATGGACAGGGTAAAATTATTACACAACTTAATTTTACATTTATTTCTGTAATAGAACATTTTTTTACCTATATTTCTACCACTTGCTTTAACTAAGAAAACCTAGCTGACAAGTAATGATAAAAAAATACAAAAAATCACATGGCGAGACAAGTTTGAACAAATGCCACAGTTCCACACTGAAATTTAATTACTACGTAAATTTGTATTATTAATCAATAAGTCCAACTTGTATAACTTGTAAATATCAGCGTTGTAGTTTTTGTAACTAGAACACTAGAATCAGTTAAACCCTTGTCAAAACTGTATGAGAAAATTTCAGCCGACCCACACGAATGAACACTTTCCCTCCACAGTCCTTTACCGGAACATTAATTTGACTCATACTCCAAAATACAGGACTTGTGATGATATAACTCCAAACAAAAAGTGAAATAAAACTTGGGAGGTCGAAAAACTATAACATTTAAAAGTTGGATAGTGATCGTAATTCATTAAAAGACAGAACTTACTTTACGTTAGGAAACAACTCTTTCATACAAATAAAAAAAAATCTCTAAAAAGATTAGATACAGAAGCACTAAGCATTAGATAAGATGGATTCTTCGGTTTGTTAAAACTTTAAATCGACGTCAATACTAATTTAATGTTCGGTGAGAAACGAATCATTGCGAGATTACTACAATTATGGTTTTCTCGACATAAGTATAATTGCCGAGCCTTCGATTAATAGTAATACAGTTTTTCATTTTACCTACCGTTGAACTAGCTTTCTCGTGATCGAGCCTATTGATGAAAATTAGCTCTAAGTACTTATTTAATACATAGACACCAAAAAGACGCAAATCATAGTATAGTTAATATATAGTTGAAAATTGTGGATTTAAAGAGGAAAGCTGAACAAACCGTAAATTTTGACGTGGTATTCACAACTACTACGTCTTCTCTTTTGCTTCTCGTTTTCGAGTGTGTCCAGACGCCAAAATAGTAGACACCGACGGATTACAGTGATGGATTTTTTCTTTTTTTTTTTTGGCTGGAGCTGGAACACCTAACAACGACTTATAGTTTCCTTTATCTGATATTATGATACGGTTTAGGAAGGATTCCATCTATCCCACATCAAGATTATGTGTCAAATTGTACTAAAAACTGATTAAAAAATGTTTGAAAAACTGCACTAGTTAGATGGTCATCCGAAAATTGAAGAGTATGATCAGTGTTATGAAGTTTCCTTATTTTTGCAAAAGATAGCAGAAACATGTTTTGTGTAATTAATTTTTGTTGTTAATTTTCTAAACGCGGAAATGTGTGTGCATTTTTTTAAGAACGCATCATAGGGATTTACATGATGTAAACTTGTAAGTTGTGTTAATGGTTTTTCTACTGCGAATTTCCACATCCTTTTTAGTACACGCTTAGTTTACATAATCTTTTATACATACTGATAAAGTAAAAGTAAAAAAAAATCCGATTTTTAATGCAAGTCGACTGCCCCCAGTACATAAAATGCTTAATTGTCAGCAAATATTGTCATAATAAAATAGTAGGCTGTAAGTATTAGAACCTTTTTTTTGAGTTGTATAAATGCACATTTTTTATTTGTATTTAGGTAAATATCAGGAAACAGATTTTAAATAAAATGATTAATAAGAGGGGATTACACTGCTTTTCGCAAAAAAGCATACCACCCTAAAGGAGCAAAGTTAGAGCGCTGTAATTTTGTGAAAATAAGTAAGGCATAAAGTCACACAATTGATTAAATTTTGAAGGTGGTCTGGCACTTATAAAAAAATGTATATCGTATATAGGTATATATGTATGTATATAAATTTGTTTGTGGCATTCTGGCGGAGGTGTAAGGATTACCCGATCTAGAGGTTAAATTTACAATCTATTCAACGTTGCCATCCGGGTTTAACTCCCGGGGTAATGGTATGGATGCAAATACCAGATAGTTTTATTCCGGGCACATTAAATGCCCGTCGTTACGTCGGTGATGTGGTACAACCCATCCTCCTTCCGCTATTACCTTCCAGAAGCAATTTTCAAACAAGATAATGCCCGCCCTCATATCGCTAACATTACTTTAGACTTCCTGACCGAAATTATAAATGTCAATCTATTGCCCTGGCCGCCACGGTCACCTGATTTAAATCCATTCGAACATGTCTGGGACATGACAGACCGCGTCGTTTACGTCATCCTCCCAGTATATTAGATGAATTACGTCTACAGTTGCAGATAGCCTGGGATACGTTGCCTCAAAATGCAATCGATCATCTCGTTTCCAGCATGCCTAAAGAAAGTTGCTGAGTGCATTACAGTACGCGGCGATACAACACATTATTTTTTTGTAAATAAATATTGTCAGTTTTTGTTACAAATTTTATCATTTTTTTTTACTATGCCGCACTTATTTCTACAAAATTTAAGCGTTCTAAATATCCTCTTGTTTTTGTATAAGTTTACATATGTACGAAACAATTATCGCCTTGGAAAATAAAATTGTCATTATTGTACACTCCTCTTGCAGACGGAATCATGATGTTATCCAGAATTCTAACATAAACGTCACTGTTTAAAAGATCTGGTACGTGTACAATTACATCAGGGCTAATCACAGAAATCCAGGCCCACAAATTATTTAAAATCTTCCGCTTCGTTTTCTAGTTTTGATGTATATTTCATGATATTATTGTAATACGTAGATCTTTCATTTGGACTATGTGATCTAGAAGCAAGCATTTTGTTAAGTCACACGAATGCAACTATTTTTTTATAATAAATTTAATTTATTGTACATTTAATGGCAGCTACCATACAATGATGAAAGAAATTTGATAATATACAGGGTGTTTTGGAACTGATGAAAAAAATTTAACCGGTAATAGAACTCATATTAGCGTAAACTTTTCTAAATAACATTTTGTTCAGAACGTTTAGTAACTAAAATTGAAAATACATGGACCATGAAAATCGCTACCCGCCTATGTGTAATTAATACCTACTATCTGCGATGCCACAAAAACCATCCGCGCTTTACGAAAACGCACGTTTATATCAGGTAGTAAGGTCGTCGCTCACATGTGTTCATGAAAAGGGCAATAATAAATACAAGAATACCCAATTTATTCCCCAAAGTGCTCATTTATTAACAACAAAATAAATAGATGTTGATCACTGTAGTGCCATACGTTGGCACAATAAAAACATAAAATATCGGATGGAATTACAGAAAGTTTTTACAAACTTGACACCCGACAAATGGTTTCACCTTAACAGTAACAATAAATCAACAAATATGTAAACGACGGCAGTATCGCATTTCATTCACTTATAAAAATTGCTCAAAATGCCGCCCTTCTCTGTTAATGCATGCTTGAATTGGCCCGGCCATTGAAGTGTGTACCCTCTCACTCATAGCCGGATTTTAACGAATTGTTTCAGCCACACCATTCACACGTGCAGTTAGTTCTTCTACTGAATTCACGGGTATTGCGTACACTAACTCCTTCATTTATCCCCACAACAAAAAATCATAGGAAGTTAAGTCCGGGGAACGAGGAGGCCACAGCACTAGTCCAATTCTACCCATCCACTTACTTTCAAAATGCACATTTAATCACTGGGTAAAATAAGCTTCTAGTGCTTACACACGTTGAAGATGGCATGAGCGCAATTCTTGTTCGCGAATGGTCCGCCATACAATAAAAGTCGAAATATCCACACAAAATGTCAATCGACGAATGCTGATACTGGCAACAACATCTAAAATTTCGAGTTCCAGCTCCAGTACGCGATCTGTGCGGTAATTGCCACGATCGAAGGGCAATAAAAATGGATTTTCGAAAAAGTGTTATATAGTAAAGTTTCATATATCGATGAGTTCCTATTATCAGTTAAATTTTTTTGCATTCAATTCCATATACCTCTGACATTATAATCATCTGAGCCACAGTTTGTAACAGAAGTCATGTTTTTTAGTTATTTTTACATTAATTGTAACCTGACGCATATTTTCACCAAAAAATGTGGAATAATCGGTTCAAAATAACAGAAATGAAAATTGAAAAGTTGTAGCGTAGTTTGACATGAAATTTAAATTTTATTTCACGCTGTTAATGTTGCCATGTCGTATATTTTTTTTTTCTGTATAATATGGAAATAATTATTTAGGGTTAATATAATTTTAATCCAAATCTGCAGTTAAGAATATGTATGCTCATAACAAAATTTTCGTTATATCGTACAAATGTAACTCACTATGGAAAACCTGTCGACATGTTGAGATACTTAAACCAAACTCAATCACTATTTTTTTCTTCATTTTTTTTATATCTAAATACGTAATAATCATAATAATAATAAAGGCGAAGTCTAACCGAAACTACCCATCTTAACCTCCTGAACAAAAGTAAATATAAATATAAAAAAAATCTAAACAAAATGTTGTATTACAGTAGAGATACAACCAGAAACAAGGTAATACTGAAAAATAGTTGAAAAATTAAATCGCTAGCTATTGTCAAAATATTTATATTAAAAACGTTATATTAATTAAGCTACTTCAATCCAAACTAAACAATTAAGATGTAGTAAATACGAATTGTAATGCTTCATAATGTAAAACTTTTTTCCAAATTTTTGCGTACTCATTTTTTATACTATAGGAAATCATATAATACTGACAAAAATAAGACACTGAATTATTAAATGAAATAAATCAAACTTTTCTTGACGAGTAATGATAGAAAATGTCAATTTTTTCTTACTGTTGATTGCTGTTGTAGAAATGTTTAGTTCTTTGTGGTTTATAGTCTTTTTCTGCAGTCTTTTATCTTTGACTAGAATCTAAGATAACAGAAATTGTTAAAACTCTGTGTCATGCTCATCTTTTTTTCAGCGAGAATCCATTTGAAATTAATACTTCTATTAAAGTATTTACAAGGTCTGTACTTCGTCAATAAATAATTATTCGTAAACTAGAAAACGAAAACTATTTAAAATTGTGCTAGATATTGACGTAAATAGCACAAACAGTGTGTGCTCCCTATGACCAACCTACTCCTGATCAACTGATACGTTGACGCCACGTCTGAAGACGAATAGTTGACACGGTGAAATCGAAGTTTTGAATTAGTCGAATATTCAGCTTCACATAACACTTTGTATGTTGTGGTGTTTTATTATATTAATAAACTACGGCGGGAGTAAGTTTGTTAACTCCGAAAAGCGAAATATGCTTTTCTAGGATTTAGTTTATTCGTCAGTTCGTAAAATGTCTTTCGCAGTGCAGCGTTTTCAATTTGGCGAAGCTTTGCATACCAAATCCTAGTTTGTCTCGAAAATGCAGGCATACTCTTGTATTTTACGTATTTGCGGATAACTAAATAGATTCTTGAGGCTGAAGACACTTCCAAAGTTTCACTAGATTGAACCTAAACTAATATAATGGAATTTACACCACCACATTGGTGTTGTACATGACGCTGTGTTCATTTCGCTAAAATTCATGTATGTAGTAAGCGAGAATCACCGTGACTCAGTCGTAACGCCGTATATTCAAATTACTTGCTTAGATGTTTTGTGTCTAAAGGTATGGTTGTTTTCTTTAATAAAAAAAAAGAATTGCAGTTGCTTGTGAACAACAACCAACTTCTGGTTGTCTAAAGTAAGTTTCTGTCGAACTAAACTGGATACTGTAATTCCAGTTCGTGTTAGAGAAATTTTCACAAACGAAATCCGTGAGCCGAATGAACAATTTCTTACACCGTAAATATTCAATGCAACCACATCGAAAGCTCACATTTTACTGTGCAACAAAGTTCGCGAACTCATATCGAACCAACAAAAAAGCTACGTTGAAACTGGAAACTTTTGTCTTTATCGTGGCGAACTTATATGAAGCGTAGAGAACGGCCGAAAATCCAAATTGCTTCAAATCTAGGCTGCGAATTTTCGTCACGTACGATTCTCTGTTCGATTGAAAAACAATATTATTGCCAGGTTGTTAGATAAAGAGATGAATTTATATCTCACGATTTCATGGACGGAAATGCCTCTAGAGGTATTCCAACTATCCTCCGTTTAACTAATTTGTCCACTCTACTCCAAGATTTACCTTTGTTGACGTAATTAATAGCGGTAATTAAAGGTATTAATTGCAGAGACAGTATTATTAGCTTTGTTGCTTTATCGACCGTCACATTTTATTTGTGGGGGATGGAGTTCCATACGGAACACGTGCTTAGTGAATATGTTATTAAAACGGAAAAGTTTGTTTCAGAATACATATACTCCTTTTTTGTAACGTCGCGTCGAAAGCTACTTTTCCATTTTTGCCATATACGGTTTTTGTTTTTTGTTTTTTTTTTTTTCGAAATACTAACCGAAGTTTTTTTTAAGGGCTGCGGAAGGTCTATCCATATTATTTCACCTTCACAACTTTTACTAAAGGACGATGGGTAGGCGAAAGGATTTTGGACGTGTTTGCCAGAGAATTCCGAGCACATCCAGCCGAAGAATACGAAAGATGTATTCAAGCAGGAACCCTTACTGTTAATTATGATAAAGTTCCAACTGACTATAAACTAAAACATAACGATCTTCTAGCCAACGTAGTTCATAGGTGTGTATGTCCTTGTACTGTCATTCAACCTAAACGCTTTGTTCTTCTTTTCTGTTAATACATTTGTATACAGCATTCGTGAAAACCCACTAGTATAAATCAGTTATTTTTTACAAAGAACTCTTGTTTTTTTAATTGGCCGATTCAGAATTTAGGTAATTATTCCATCACTATGGCTCGTTAGTTCCTGCCGATATTATGTGATTTCGATTGTTACGCGCAATCAGCAATTAACTTTATCCCAACTGTTGATGCCGCGTTTAATACCTGCAGTTTATTAAAGTTAATTTTCCCTAATGTGTACAGTTTAGCATACGCTTTGGATCATGGCAGTTTCATATGTTTGCAAATATTGTTCTTTATTTACCTCCAGGACGCTTTAAATAAATTTCCTTCACTGGCTAACAGAATAATGCGCTACAGACTAATGACGTGCATGCCTTTAAAATAACTGATTTAATTATTAGGGGATAACGTTCTTAGAGATTTAACCCACTACTAATTTGCCACGCCGAACTGTTGTGTCAAGATAAAGGATGAATTTAGATTCCAATTGATTTGCCTTTTTTTTTACTTTTTTTTAACCTTTTTTTGTACAAGAACAGAGCGCCGTACTATGAGACGTACTGAGCCTGTAATGTTGCAGACATGAAGTGCCCGTCACTAGCCAACCCATCACCATTGTACACATGGATGAGGACATTGTGGTGGTCAACAAACCTGCCTCTATCCCTGTAAGTGGCCAATAGACTGCCATTGTCACTGTCTGCCGCTGCTGTCTACAATCTAGTCTAGCTGCACGATAGTGGAGCATGCCTACCTCGAACTTTCTAACGTTTTTGCACTTGCTTCATTAACTTAACCTATGACATTTCTTCTAGCGATCTATATCCAACCAGTTTAATTCGTTTTACAGAGGACCTGTTGATGAATCCTTTATCCGGTACAGAACTCTATTGATTTTTCTCCCAACGACTTGCATAGGTAGTTTTTGCATGGTCTCGTAACTTTGAAGTGTAGAGAACGTTAAAATTTAGAGTAGAATCTTTAAGACAGGTTTCCCGAAAAAAAAAATGTTATCTAACATCCTTTACGTTGTAACTTACACGTTGTAGAAGATGTTGTGCTAATAAGTATTTACGTTTACATCGTTACTAAAGCCTGTCAAAATACAGCACCTGTATCACCTGCCTTAAGCTTATTAATTCCGACGTTCCAACATAGCTATGAATTGAAATGCGTACCTACAGTTACAGTTTGTTGGTAGTGACCCAAAATGAAACAGATTTTTTTTTTTTCGCTTTTTTTATATTGCTATTTAAATTATATATATAAAATTATACTTGGCATGCGTAGTTAATACATATTTTAAAACATAAGTCAGTAAATAACACAGCTAGTTCTAAAGTATTAACATCCTGGAATTTGTATTAGTTGCTATTGGTCCTTACATATCATCTAAGTAGAAATTTTCGTACAAACAGCATTAGGAAATTTATATTTTGCCTACGGTATTGCTAACGGGTTTGAGAAGTAAACAACTATTGCTATTACATACTTCGGTTTTAACGTATTCCAACTTATTTTAAAAAAAGTAGGGCACCTGATAAGTTACAATGTTTAAATTGACGACACTTCCACCATTATTAATAATAATTTTTGTTCGCAAAATGTAGGTAGAAAAGTAGGCCTCATGTTAAAATGATAGTTAAACATTGAGATTCCCAAAAAAAATTCCAGTTGCCTAAACGTGTTCGTGATGATGTTCCAGCTTCTAAGTGAAGGAATGAGGTGTTATTTTTGGGTTGTTTAACTCTGTTAGAGTGTACTGTTTCATTGTGCTCATCAGTGGATTTTTACACATACATCGAACAACTTTCACTTTTCGTTAGAGGTATGAGATTGGAATGTACCGCGTTATTTTTTTAAATTCTGATCTATTCACTTAAGAATTTGTTGACAAAACAAATTCGGCCGAAAAGTAGGTCGTAACTTGAACTTGTGAAAATGACAACAAAATACAATTTGGGTTATTTTTTACGCGGGATTGCAGTTAAATAATAGATAAGTAGCCAAAGATGAATTACTATTTTGCTTTGCAAATGTCACTCTTACAAAGTCAATCACACTAATAAAAAAAACTCAAACTGAGAATATTTTTAGGAATACAGGATTGTTCACGAGAAACTTCGATTTCAACACCATTCCGCGTTTGTATAGAGAAAATTATCTGTATAAAAGACACTCTGACGAGCTCTTGTTTTGAATTTGTTTGTTTTTGCTTTTAATTTAAAATTAACATTTATGGCTCAATACCAAAGGACTAGTTGTGTGTTACCTACAAAAATTATGATAATAAATATCAAAGACATGCAATTGTATTGTTGGTTGCGTTTTGATTTTTTAAAAGAGAAGCTTCTCGTGAATAGCCTTACATACTTAATACTTAAACAACCTTAAATTGAACTTAATATGAAGTGAGGGCTGTCACAGTTGTTCTAATTAATTTAATCCCTGTGATTCCTAAATAAAATTTCCAAAAAGCAACTATTTGCAGTAATCACAATGTGCGTCAAACTCTGCATTAGCAGGTTCGCTATGCACCCTGAACCCATGCATTAGACTTTTGTTCTACAATTTTCAACAAAAGTCTTCTTGGCAAAATAATATTCTGCATTCAAAGAATCAGAGACTGAAGGACGTCAGAAAAATTACGTTCTTGCTTCTTTTACTTTTTGTCCTAGCGTTCTTGTTATTCCTTATTTTATTGTTTCTCATCTGTTAGTTTTCTGTTTTGTTTGTATTTTTTCGTGGTTTTTCAGTTCGTTGTTTTGTGGAAAACAATTCTACCGGTAAAATTTGTGTCTTTTTTTGTGGTGCTGAACTTACATTAAATGAAGATTCTGATTCTAGGACACAATTTCTATGCTATAGATTCACATAGCAATACGTAGAATTTAGCTTCATCGTCAAAATTCCGTTAACCAATTGTTATTCGAACTAATACCCGATTTTTTAACTACTGGTTTTTAGGGAGAAAGCTCTCTTTTCGCAGAAAGTTGAAATGAAGTGCTTCTGGCGACTTGAAAGTGCTTTTTGTGCCTTCAGATCTTTCTCCTTCATCCCTTGGTTTTAGTTTTTGCTAATTCTCACTCCCGTTTGAAAAGGACATTCTGATAGTAAAGAAAGCAGACAAACTGTCCATATTGGTAATTTATTACATAAAAACATGATGTTCTACTTTGAAAACACAGTTTCCCAAATTGTTCGGATTATCACAGGCAGATAGTCAACAATAAAATTAAAACAAGCAACCAAGATAAAAGAATCGTAAATACGAAAAATGTATCTTTTCTCGAGTTCGATCTTCCATTGCTATTTAAGTTGAATGTGCCTACATTTTATTACTCTGTGTACCCAAAAAATAGTTTTTCAGACAAAATATCTCGATTATATCTCACTGATTTTGAAGTATTCCTAAAAATGTTTGCTTCATTCTTAATCTACGTAACACGAAATAGTTATTTGTGCCGTGTGATACAAACTATTCGTTATACCGACGTAAATAATGTAAAATTATTAATAAAATTCTAATTTTTAGGGGATTTGCATTTCTAAGTCTTTTGACAAAAGTACGACATACTTCGAATTATTTGTATTACTGATAATAAGTTTGGTTAAAAAGAAATACTCACACATAGTTAGTTGTATATAATTACGTGAGTTAAAATGAAAGAGTTTAAATTCACAGCTTCGAGTAATAATAATTTTTACATAGCAATATTATTCAAGTATTCAGAGTCAGGGCTGCCAATTCCCACAACCTAGGTTTGTGAGCTAGTAGACAACCTTGGAAACCGGACGGAAACACAAAATTATACCTATTATCAGTTCTTAGATTTTGATGTAGAAATGAATCCATAATAATTTACCTACTCTTTGGTGCATGTTAGATTGTTTTGCATTATAAATAATTTTAGGTATTTTTTTTTATTTTCAATATATTTTATAAACGCAACCACTATTTTCAATATAAAAATTTTAGGTTATAAAAAATTTTAAAGTGATTGTGATTATTGTTAATTTCATGAGGAAATACACAATTCAATGTCGCACATAATATCCAAAATGTAGATACCATATTTGATGTTAGAAAGTTTTTTTTGAGGACCTGTATATTAAAGTTTTCTTTTTTTTAAGTTTTCTGGTTGTTAAGTGTGCTTGTTGCACATCAATGCGTTCCTATCTCGTATTCTCTACATCATTGACATAATAATTAATTTGAAATCTTTAAACGTAGATATAAAACTAGATTACAATACGAACATATTATGATGGCTTTTTTCACAGGGATAATGTTGATTCACGAGCGAGCTTACGAGCGAGTGGTTTCAATCATCCGAGTGAATAAAAGCCGTAACACGCGAGTGTAATACTTTGCTTTATCTACCACCATTTATTAAATTATTTACCTGCAACCATTTAATTATTCGCTTTTAACATCGTTTAGATAAATTACGCTAGTTCTAACTCATATCCGTGTAGTTATGAAATGCTCCGAGCTATGATTGGCTGGAAAATATTGAGTTATGACCATAACCCAATGTTTCATTCATTTATCCGATCCCTCCATGAAAATTAAATGTTGCATTTACTTGTGACAAACAAAAATGAATTAAAATTGTTTTTGGTTTTTTATGATTTGGAAGTAAATATAAATGTTTCACTTTTTATATAAAAATTTGTTCTAATTATAACTAAAATTTACAAAACTTTAGATAACAATTCGTCAATTATCAAAACTCTAATAACACTGGTAAGCCAATTTTATGCATGTGCCAGTACAAGCAAAAATTCGAGTTGAAGTAAAACATAAAAAAATCAGTAACGTTCGGAAACTATACCCTTCCACTACCGATAGATTGGAAAAGGGATGGTTACTATTCTTCATCCAGCAGCGCAATCCTCAGCGTATACTTACTTTCAGTTGTGACTTTAACACTTAAATTAAGCTCTTTGGTTTGCCTTGTTTGCGATTATTGACACACTGACACATAGATCGTAAAACATTTTATCGGTACAAGAATCACATCAACAATTACCATTTATTGACACAACTTTTGCTAAATGATATCAAAAGTAGACTTTTTTGAGCAACACGTTGTTACTTGTACTTATTTATGATATGAAACTGTAAAAGTTTAAAACAGGTAGATGAATTAAAGTGTAAAAAATAATTTGATTCAGTTTCTGCTTATTCATGTGCACTTACCCCTGTAACCAGCTTCCACGTAGAAGTTTACAGACATTTTGAAATTAAAAACGGAATCTTTAACAGAAGAAAATTGGAGAAGCCAGACTTTCAAATAAGTTCTTATTATAACATAACAAATGTTCAAGTATGTATGACTGATGACTTGTCACTGACAGCAGACAGGTATTCAGGGATAAAAATTAATCTTAATACATTAGCAGAAAACAAATATGTATCTACGATTTTGCTAAATATTTAATTTTCACATTTTCTCTATCTTAATTAACACAAAATAAGTATTGCTGTAAATGTTACACTACAAAATTCTAAACAAAAATCACAAAATAATATAGCACCACATTTTTATTTTGTGTATTATATACATATATGTTCAGAGGTCTAATGATTTTTATGCTTTACCATGGCCGACTAGTATAAAGATTATGGCCTGTCCAAGGGTACCATACGTGCTGCCATCTATTAATAATTCAAAAACGACAAAAGAATTATTAACACTTTTTGAAAGGCACAAAGGCATCCATACCGAAACAAACGACCATTACACGTTTTGAAGTCTCATAATGTCAAATCAAATTAAAATTTTACTAAATTATTAAGTGTAATTATTAATAGATGGCAACACCTATGGTACCTCTTGGACAGGCCATAATCTTCATACTAGTCGGCCATGGCTTTACCTAATGTTCTCTGTCATCTTTACGAAGACTACACACAAATGGAAATTTATACATTTTTTTCTGATAACAAAATATGGAAAATAGACAAGTGGATGTTGAGCTAACATGGAATGATTCGTTAAACTTATAATGCCCTGCGCAACCCACTTCTATGGCAAACTTTTGTGTACATGATATCCAACACTACGGTGTCGGCTCTATAGAACATTTTGTTAATTAAAGTAAATTTAGTTACCTAAAGCTGTACAAGAAAGTTACGAAAGTTGGATGTGAACGCTTTATACTCTATAATCCACAGCATATTGATCAAGGCTTTTTTCGCCGTACCTACCTACTTCTACCGTTCCTTCATCATTCGATTTGAAAGTGGATCTTAATGTCGCAATTTGTTTTAAATTCAGATGATGCCTCTGATAATACTCTAGTGATTCGATTTACAACGTTGCCCGACAAATCGATACACATCCGTCGTTCAAATAATGGGAAACAGTTGGGTCATAATTCGATTTTCTGATTGCGAAACTTTTTAGATTTTCTCACATTTATTGGACTCTCAACAGTCGATTAAAGTTTTAATGAAACCAAACAGTACAAAGACCGTTAGATAAAACAGAATTCATTCGATACATTGCGATAATCTAACAAATCTGATTAAAGTAGACACTTGTTGAATATTTTTGCCATATATTCGCGGAAAAAGTCTTTTAAGCCCGTTTGTATCAACAACGCTATTACTGTTGAATTTGCCTGGCGTCACATTTTAATCGTGATATATGGCAACAGTAACTATAAAGGGTTGACAAGTTAGTGCCCGGATGAGGTATGGTATTTTTCCGGGCGCCCCACATTTACTCAACGTTTAATGAGGTCAATCTAAATAATTTAGTAAAATATAACTCGCATGCCAACCGTTATTTTTTCATTGCTTTGTGCGAAAAATTACGCGTCAACCAGGAAACTGTGAATACTTTAAATGAAAAGATACTGTGTTTTAATAAACCTGACATTGTGACTTGTGTCAGTATTCAGTCTCCTAACAAAGCACCACCGTGACGCTAACCTGACAAAATAATAGACCGAAACAAACATCAGCACGTCTCTTTTTAAACAGAGATCAATTTTGTAGATTAAATCTTTTCATGTGCACGGGCCTATTTGATACAGAATAAATACTGAAAGGCGCAGGTGTGCCACATGAAAGTCTGATGTTATTGGTTCATTACAGACATGAAACTCCTGTGTTAGCAAACCCAATCAAGCTAATTCATGTTGACGAGGACTTAGTAGTTTTGGATAAACCGTGTTCGTTACCGGTGAGTACAGTGTGCTCCGGTTATACTTCAAAGTTGATCAACACCAAAAAATACTGGTCGAATTATTAACCCGTCAGTTGTGCTTTATTACTTTTATATAGATGAATTATTGAAAGTGTTGGTGTGAACACTGTGTAATGGAGCATGACATGTCCAATCGCAAACGCACCGGTAATGTGAATTACCTTGTTTCGTTGGTCATGGTTTAAAAAGATTATGATATTAAATTTATTTCTTTTGAAATGAGTGTTAAAATTAATTTTATGTTAATGAAATAATTATTAACCTGTTGTAGATTTCTAATCAAAGTAGCTAGATTACACAAACACGTTTTTACTTCTAAATTATAGTTTATAAGATGTACACCTTGCTTTTGTAATAGAGAAAACGATAGAAACATAAATTTGTAAAAATAAATGGAAACGTCCTTCTAGATTATTAGTATTACGTACATGCACACTGTTATCCAAACATAATTGTTGAACAAAATACAAAGTACTGAAATGTGCATCCACCTTTGTACACTGTGATAAAGTATAGAACATATACATATATTACACGGGTACAAACTACTGAAACATTACATTACAACATGCTTGATTTCATATCAATATTTATTTTTTGTCCGACATCCTTAACAACAAATGACGTTTAAGTGACAATTTTATAGATACAGCTGGTTAAAAAAAAAAACGGGACAAGATGAGCAAATCAGGTTCTCATAGATTATTGAGTAGCAATTTTTTTTTAAACCAGCTGTAAATGCAGAATAGTAGTAAGTTTTTAGTAGTTTGGTTGTTAGCTTTGTCATGTTTAAACCGAAGAGTACAAATGACACTGTATGTTTAAAATTAATACTCACTGTTGTCGGTCTTCTTGCAAAAGTTTTCAAAATAATCGGCCAAATAAGATTTCCTATTTTTCATGATTCCAAAAAGGTTTTACTATTTTCATGCCTGATTTTCATCAAACTAAATAATCTAGTAATAATCTGATTCAATTTTTTTTTTATGAAAAATATGTTTTTAAAGGAGTATTGTTCCGTACTACAGCAGTTAATAATTGTTATAAATAAAAAAGTTATAAAGGGGGGCATACTGTACATTCACAAAATAGGTTAAATTAATAAAATGATACACTGTTCTATACTGATCAGTAAGAAATGTGAAACATTTACAATCCTTTAGGTCGTATTTCTCAAATATATAAAAGAAATCAATAAAACATTCTTTGAAATCAAATTTAATTCTCTGTCCAGGAGATTACAGCAGTCCGACAATATTTCACCCTGAAGAAATTGCGGATTTACCCGGCCATCGCCCAATTAATTATTGCAATTTTAGGCGTAGAATTTAACGTAGATGTTTTATGGTCAGACCTTGAAGCGTCTAACCAAGTCATCAAGTGAAAAATGAACACCAGTACATAAAATACGTACAGTTAAATAAAAAAATATTTTATTCTTCATATTGTGTGTCTGATATAAGTTACTACCATCATTGTTATGTTAAGCTCACGTAGATTCACAGTTGACATCTTGAACATAAAATTTAAGAAATTAATTTAATTTTATGTCTATAAAATCTTGAAATAATTGAATAGCTTGTGTGATACATGTTTTTTTTACTCGTAACAGTGTAGAATATACCATAATCATATAAAAATATATCATTTTACTTACAAAATGGAATGATTTGAGACTTTCTAGGTAATTTCCTGATGGGGATTAAACAAATGGTGTGGAACTTTTGTTTGTAAATATCAAAAATTTCTCCAACTGCTAAAAAGTATTCTAGTTTCTTAACAAAGTTGAAAAAGGAAAATTGAAAGAATTGGACCAGGAAAAAAGGAGAATTAAAAAAAAAAATCGAAAATTGACAATGTTTCACTCTAACATATACTGCATGTTTCACGGTTTTTCTACGCGTGGTTAATTTTAATAATCAACTTTGATTTACAATCAGGTATTGAAACAATTCAATTAGTACTCCGGTATGATATTTGGAGAACTGAAAAATTACATCTTTACATAAATATTTTATTATTTGGTAGTTTGATAATGAACAAAAAATTGTTAAACAAAGGAGTTCAAAGTCCTCGCATTAATATATTCATGTTATTAATTTTAGATGATAAACTGAAAACACTGGCAACTAAAAAAGTAGCCAGTCGTCCAAAGCACTCGATTACAATACTTCTTTAGTTCAGGCTCAAAAATGTATACGATGCTTAAAAATTAACTAATAATGCATTCCATGTTTTAAACACATATTACTGATACAAATATTTGTACTGATTTAATTATTACAATTATGACAACAGTTGAAAATGTTGTCAATTTTGTTTCAATATTTCTTTGTACAAATGAGCTTATGATAAATAAGTACGCCCTTCTATACTATCTGTATTTGGTCTTGTTTTAAATACAGTTCAGAAATATTTAAAATAGTAGGTAATAAATGAAATGATATTCTTTGCAATGGAAATCGCAGGAGCGTAAAAAGTTAGTTTAGTTTAAATTTAAACTGATTTTAAAAATTTAAACTGCTATTAGTCAAAATGTTAAACAATTGTAAATGATTACATTACAAATTAATGAATACAAAGTCAACAAAGTACTGGAGATATAGTTTTTCTTAAAAAAATCCTTTAATAACTTGGTTTCATACAAGATGTTCTTCATTTTTCTTTTTTTTTTTTATTTTGTGCTACAATGGTATATCCATAATTACGAACGAATTGATAATAAAATCAATAATGAAAATTGCCACATTGGTACGTGTTCACAACTTACATGACATTCATTGCAGTCATTGTCTATTGTTTCTGAAAAATAATTCATTAATAATTTTTTGATTGTTTTAAAATTCCTCCTTCGTATCTTTAAGGATAATGTAAAATCTCAAATTTATTTTTAAAATGCGGTTCGTATAGAATTTTGTCAGTTTTCGTCAAATTAAGTTTTGATTTTTTTATTACACTTTGGACGCACGGTATTATTATATCATCATGGAGATAACACAACGCCACTGGACTTAAGGAAAACGTTTTTTCTGTATATTTAGCTCACACGTACTGTTGTGAGATTACATGGCTCATACATACATTACGAATGCTACTTAAAATACAATTTGGAAATCGACCTTTTAAATATATATCTAAACATACCAGAAGCCCTTTTATATTATGCATTACTTTTTTGTGAACATTTAAATGGAAATGTTATTGTCAAGGGACAATAAAGTGTGGCTGAAAGTTATTGAAAAAGTTTGTAAAGATCCCGTAAAAAAACGTTTCAGCGAATGGGATGTGACAACTATATTGGCTGTAGATTTGTCATAGCGGTCAAGCTGGTGATAGATATATGAAAATTTACTCGAAGGAAGGTCTGGCGATCGTTATATTGCGTTTTATATGTAGCTGAGAAAAATATGAACATTTCGTCGCCTGAGAACTTAAGTCGTCCACAGACCAGAGCGAGTCCGGGCCAATTTCGACCTTAGCGTTCAGACGCGATTTGGTCTACAGACCATATTCTAGAAACGTTTGCTGCCTTGCGTTAGGGCGAATTCGGTCCACGTCCACTGTAACGAAGGAACCGGTTTCTACCATAATTTCTGCGGGAAAGAATTGTTTGGTCGTATTTTACAACGAATCAGTGAACATACGTTCATTCGCATGTTTTCAAATCGTATCTTTTGATTTTGTTTGATAAAAATTTCTCAATTTAAAATACATGAAAAATGCAATACATGTTTTTCCTGAATTTGTAATTACTAATGGAATGCATAAATTCCGAAATATTATGATCAATTTGTATTAATTTTTAATAATATATTCTACTGAAAATTTCTGAAACAATAGTCCATGCACTGTGATCAACACTGAGAAAATTTTAACAATAACATACTCTCAGTGATATTCGTTTTATATATTGTTGCAAAATATTTTAGTGTTTAAAAATCTCGTTAAATATTTCTCAGAACTGACTCCTTTAAAATAATACATGACACCGCAACAAAATGTACCCATATATTTGCAAACAAATCATTCCTTTTAGGATAAAGAATTAAATGCGCACTGGCTTTCCTAAATGATAAAATTTACAGTTCAAAATTTTTGACGTTCGGTTTACTTGAACAGTGAGCATTACATACAAATACCATAATTACATCACAATATTTGTTGGGCAAACTTTTGTTTGGAGGAGCAGGATGACAATAGGAAAAAATTAAAATTGTATTAGGTGGTACGTCTTTCGATAAAAATCCTAACTGTAGTCATAATTTGTACTTGTAGCTGTAAACGAAAATAAATATTTTGTAGTTATTATTGTGAACTTCCTACGAATGCAACAGAGAGAAAGATGAATTTATGGTAGTGTTTCCCGCGTAATTTTCAGGTAGTCACTCAGATGTTACGATTCTGAAATTGTTTGCCTGGTTTTCAACATTGTCTAGTACTTTTAGATAACAATGTCCTATACGACCCAACCTATTTATCTTTTACGTGTATTAATGTTTTTCAGAATTTGACAATTTTCATTAATATTTATATGTATTAATGATAATGAACATGGTTTCATCGAAAGCTGAGTGAGCGTCACTTTATTAATAACTCGATGTTTATCGTGTGTTAACATTTCATAATTTAATTTTTATATTACAGTTCTGAAGGAATTAGTTTTGTCAAATGTATTATATACATATATACAGGGCGATTCGGCCTAAATGACGAATTTAATTTGTCGTTAGCACGAAGTCTGTGATTTTAAAAACGTCAAAACAACTGTACAAAAAATTGTATACCTAAAAATCGATAAATAATATACAAATTGTAAAATAAATTTAAATATAAAATTAAATAATAAATTTAAGAAAATAAAATATACGAACAATGTAAGTAAATAGTTCTTTATGCAACTAGCGAGTAAAGTGTATCTTTTTTTCACGAGAAGGAAAATTTGCCACAAGAGCCGAAAGCGAGTGCGCAAATCCGCCAAATGAAGAAACGTCACTTTGCTCGCAAGTTGAGTACAAAATTTTTTTCGCGTTCATAACAAAGCTCAACAACCACCTACTTCAAAAACTCTTTATTTTGGAACATGGAATATTAAATGTAGCCGTACTTGCCGACTTGATGATTTCTTCAGGAGACCACGAGAAATCTTCGTCGCTGTCCGACTCCATGGTGCGAGTGAACAGTTTAGCACAAAACAGAGAAAAAACTAGTGCAGTGCACTTAAATAAGAATTAAATTATACAATTTTTTAATGCATTTTAATTTCTGACAAATGTGTTGATGAATCGTCATAGCAACGGCAGCTTCTATATTTTGCGTTTAAATGTCTTCCGTTAACAAATGACAAGCTACGACACAATGTTTCATTTAAATGCGCGAAAAAATGAACTGTGACATTTTTTTTCACTCCTCTAGTACATTGAAAAGAATGTATCCTTTATAAACAAAAATTAATAAAAAATGTTACACTTTTTTTAACGAACGTGAAAAAAAACAAAATTTTTAGGAATATCTACAACTTTTTGTAGATATAGTAATATATAATTGCGTTATAATTTTTATTTGCAACCATGCAGTTTTATTTATGTATTTTATGTAAAATAAAAGTTGAATTTATTCTGGAATATGTTTTATACAGTTTAACCAATAACTTGCCAATGCTTTTCACAAAATCAATAAAATTGTATATTTTTTATTAACTGTTTTTCTTTGTAAGTCATGTGTCATACACTTATATCCAAATCAGTAAATGTCATTAGAAAATTATTAATTGTCATGTTTGCATTTCGTGTCAAGATATTTCCTTTGTGCTGCATTCACCTCATAAGTACAGTGTGGGACACGGAATTTCAAACGACCTGTCAATCATAATGACAATAAGGTATAAGACTACAATGTTTTTAAATGTCAGAAAGTTGGTTGTCGTTTGAAATTCCGTGTCCCTGACTGTACAGAGTAATTAGGGTTAACATTCTGATTACTTTAAAAATCATATTTCCTAATTAAAAAAATATGTATGTGTAAGTACAGACTACAAAAGCATAAATAAAATATTTAATGCAATTGTAGAATACACCCGCCAGTACGCAACTACGCATTATATTAAATTAAATTTATAGTTAAAAAATTTGCATTAAGCAGCTTATGAATTAGTAGTGTTCAAACACTCTTACATTTTTTAATTAATCCTTATAATACAATTGACAAGACTAATTCCTTTAAAACTGTAATATAAAAATTATAAAATGTTAACAGACGATAAATATAGAGTTACGTATTAATAAAGTGACACTCACTCAACTTTCGACGAAACCATGTTCATTTATCCTTGTACGATATTAGTGAAAATGGTCAAATTCTGAAAAACATTAATACACGTAAAAGATAAAATAAATACGTCGGGTCGTATAGGACATTGTTATCTAAAAACGCTGGAGAAACTTGAAAACCAGGCAAATAATTCCAGAATCGTAACATCTGGGTGACTACCTGAAAATTACGAGGGAAACAGTACCATAAATTCATCTATTGTGGCTCTGTTGCATTCGTAGGAAGTTCACAATAATAACTACAAAATATTTATTTTCGTTTACAACTACAAATAGATACAATTTACCGAATACCGTTAGGATTTTTATCGAAAGACGCACCACCTAACATAATTTTAATTTTTATATTTTAAAAAGGAATTATTTTAAATTTAACTAGTCATCAGTAACAACTTGTTTTCTATTCTCATACAGCTCCTCTTCTGTTTGCCGAACAAATATTGTGATGTAATTTTGGTATTTGTTTGTATGTAATACCCACTGTTCAAGTAAACCGAACGTCAAAAATTTTTAACTGTAAATTGTACCATTTAGGAATGTCAGTGTGCATTTAATCCTTTATCCTAAAACTAGCTTTTGCCCGCGGCTTCGCACGCGTTAAATTAGGAGTAAAACAATGTTATTGTGGGTTATCTATAAGAGATAGACATATACCATCGCGCAGTTTTCTGTAGACCTTTTCAAACTGTACAATATCGTACTTCGTACATTATTTTGAGAAATCTCGTAGGGTTCAGCCTGCGTTTGCAATGTAAACGGAAAAAATGTAATTATTAATAACAATATTTCTTTACTATATAATGAATGTTATTATACATATAAACCTTCCTCTTGAATCACTCTATCTATTAAAAAAACCGTATCAAAATCCGTGGCGTAGTTTTAAAGATCTAAGCATACATAGGGACAGACAGCGGAAAGCGACTTTGTTTTATACTATATGTAGTGATGCATGCAATTTGTTTACAAACATATGAATATATTTTGGATTAACTTATTGAGGTGTTCATATATTATTTTAAAGGATTCAGCTCTGAGGAATATTTAATGAAATTTTTAAACACTAAAATATTTTGCTCTTCTTAAAAAAAACAATAGATAAACGAATATCACTAAGAGTATGTTATTGTTAAATTCAGGAAAAACATGTATTGCATTTTTCATGTATTTTAAATTGAGAAATTTTTATCCAACAAAATCAAAAGATACGATTTGAAAACATGCGAATGAACGTATGTTCATTGATTCGTTGTAAAATTCGACCAAACAATTCTTTCCCGCAGAAATTATTGTAGAAACCGGTTCCTTCGTTACAGTAGACGTGGACCGAATTCGCTCTAACGCAAGGCAGCAAACGTTTCTAGAATGTGGTCTGTAGACCAAATCGCGTCTGAACGCTAAGGTCGAAATTGGCCCGGACTCGCTCTGGTCTGTGGACGACTTAAGTTCTCAGGCGACGATTTAATTTCATTTAAAACTAGTCTCAAAAAATCGGTCTTGTCGCTAGAAACGGACTCGGGTAATGGAGGAATGTGTTAACACAAATGTGTATTTTATTATGTAGTGTACCTTTTTCTGGCTAACTTTCTCAGAGATAACAGAGACACATTTGCATGGCCTTTGACTTTGTTTTCTTAGTTCCGAGAGTCTCTTTGATGCTTCTTTACATATTCACTCTGCTGGCATATTTTGTTCTGCTTGACGTTAATTTTTCAGGTAGGTTTGCGCTCTTAGTAAAAAAAGAAAAGTCGTTTTATTTTATGATGACTTGAATGAGAATCATTATGTGGCTTTTAGGTTCACCCATGCGGAAGATACCGACACAACACCGTAGTTTTTATACTTGCCAAAGAATACAACTTGAAGAATTTAAGGACAATACATAGGCTGGATAGGTTAACGAGCGGCCTGCTACTGTTTGGCAGGTCTCCGAAGAAGGCCAGACAAATGGAACACCAAATCAGGAACAGACTTGTGCAGAAAGAATACGTCTGTAGAGTGGAAGGGGAATTTCCAGAGTGAGTTATTAGGTTCCCGTTGGCTTGAAATATAAATTGACCTTATTTCTCTTCTAGTGAAATAATAGAATGTAAAGAACCCATCGAAGTTGTTAGTTACAAAATAGGAGTTTGCAAGGTTTCTCCTAAAGGGAAAGATTGTAACACTATCTTCCAAAAATTAGGTTATAATGGAAAAACTAGTATTGTGTTATGCAAACCGAAAACGGGACGCATGCATCAAATCAGGGTACATTTACAGTACTTAGGTAAGCGTTCATTTATCTGGTTAATACCTTTCACGGATGCTAAGAAAGTAAATAAAAATATACAATTCAATTTTTACGGAAACCTATCGCATAAAACTGATGAAATATACGTAGGTAGATTTTTTATTTCAAGAAATACATATTATGAGTACGTGGAAGTTTTATAAATATATACATATATACGTTTTGTGAACGGATTTAGTTAAGCCTCTTTACACTGAAACCAGAACGGGAATAGTTGTTGATCATTATTGAATAAACGTTGTACCAAAATAGATAATTTATATCTGGATACAACCATTATTATTGAACTAATTCCGATAAATTACTTGTTTGAGTTAATTTCACATTTTTCTGGGGAGGAAATACCTCTTGTGAATATTATTATAATATTTAAACAATCGCTACCAGTATTTTGAGTATTACATATTTAATTCATTGAACTACATACTGCATTTTAAATCACATAAATTTAAAATGTCGACTGTAAATATTACTTAAAAAATTAATAAAAAAAATATAGTTTGAAATTGAATATTGTTTTCTAATGCTTTTTATTATATATTACAATGTCCTTAATTGTATAGGCTGGCCAAACGGATTAATGATTTAAAAATTCGGCATTCCACTATTTTTAAAATACAAAACATACATAAATTACAGTGTGCAATAATCTTTATAATTAGTTATATTTCAACATTTTTCCTAAGGGTGATTAGATTTGCCTATAGGTACTCGTTTATTCAGTATCCTGTATTATCTGTTACTGTTTTTTAATTACGCTGTTTCATTTTTAAGTTTTCGTTTTTTGTAAAGTACAAATTTTATAGTCATAAATACAAATACATAGTTGTACATAAAATTAAATATCTTATTACATAAAGATTTTTAGATCTTGTTCAAAATTGTTAAATCCTTAGCTTATAATGATATTTCATATTCAAGATGTGAAACTTACTGTAACAAATTCTCAGCTCTTGCTAAAGTAAGTAATGCAATATTTTAGGATATCCCGTGGTCAACGACCCACTATACAACCACGAAGTCTTTGGGCCTATGAAAGGAAAAGGCGGAGATTTAGGAGGAAAATCTGACGAAGAACTAGTACGTGACCTGATACACATCCATAATGCTGAAAACTGGTTAGGGATGGATGGAGACAGCGAATTATCCATGTTTAATCCTAGGAAGGCAGATCTGGATGATTCCCTGGTCGGACCTCTTGTGCCTAAAGGTAAAATTAAATATTAACAAGATCATGCAAAAAAACAACCATTACCGTTCCAGATCGAGTATTAGGAGACGACGACGCTGATCCTGTGTCAAGAGAACCATCGCCGTGCGATGAATCTTGTGACAACAATTCTTCGATTCCTTGCGAGTCGTCACCGCATCCATTAGCTTTATCGTCACTCACCACTAGTAGAAATGTAGATGCTAAAGTAACAGTTGCTACTCAAACAGGTCACGAAGCTCCGGACTTTAGCTTTAATCCTGATAAAATGACGGTCGATAAGCACTGTTACGAGTGTAAGGTCCGGTATCGGGATCCCAAACCTCAAGATTTAGTTATGTATTTACACGCTTGGAAATACAGGGTGAGTCGTCAATCAAGCGGAAGATAGGGTTTATTATAAGAGTTATTATGTTCCAGGGTCCGGGATGGGAATTCGAGACAGAACTTCCAGATTGGGCAAGAGTAGACTGGGTAGATCCAGACATATCTGAGTGATGATTGTAACAAAACTTATTTCCCTAATATAAGGCATCTCTTATCCACTCTGTCTTTCCATGCTATTAGATTATTGTGGTAGGGTAAAACAGCCCAAGCAAAAGGCAGGGTCCAAAAAACAATCATTTCTTTAGATTTGCGTTACATTTTATAATAGGTTTAAAAAAACTGAAGCGATTGAAGGGTAACGTTGGTTATGTTCATAGATTTTTAGACGAAATATGTTGCGTTAAAATTTAAATTTCTTCATGTAAATCGTAGGTATTTCAGTGCTCTCTCGAACATTTTTAAGGTTGGCCTCTAGTATTCAAATGTATAATGAAATTCGCAATCAAGTATTTTTATATAATAATATCGTATCTAAAAATGAAGAGTCATCTTGAAATCTTTATAATTATTGTAGTCGTTACAATAAGTGCCATAATTGATATCTGCTGGGTGTTGCAAAGGCAGATTTTTTATTTCGTCTCATCAATAAAAAGTACTGGAATACATATTGTGCCTTGAACGTGTGTTGTGAAATCATTTGCAGATTTTCTGTCAAAATATCCCGACTCCCATATCAGCTTCGGACCCTTGCTTAGTCAAATTTTAACTTATTGTTATTAGTATTGTTATGATTATAATTTAAGCACTGACAAGGATTGTTACAAATTTATAGGATTGTAGGCTGTAGTAAGTCCCATTTGTCATTTCTTTATGTTATTGATCATAAATAATTTAATCATTTCTTATTAATGTTAGAAATCGTCAGTTATAACACTGCTAAGCAACCAACCGTGCTTAGTTTATGACAGATCTTCATATGTTTTTTTTTTAAGTAAAGTTGACAATATCCCATTAAATATAGCGTTTTTAATTTGTTCTGTATTTTTGTATTTCTGTGAAATACTGTAACAACTCATTCATTCCTATACAACTATAGGATGTTCAAATAATTGATTCCAACCTAAATCTTTAACATTAATTGGGTCAGTGCTTTCAAATTAAATTATTTAAATAAAGACATTATACGAACATTCATTGTGTACAGATTAAGTCTGTAGCATAAAATTATTTGTAAGTAAGTTTATTTGTGAACAGCTAGTTTTTCTAAAAATATATTAAGAAACGATTATACTTCCTCGAATTGATTGTAATTTCTTCGGATTTGCAAGAAATACGTGAAATATTTTTCTATAATTTATAAAAGTATCCATCAAAAGTTAATATATTTTTTGCAAAAACTAACTGCATTGTAATTAATCTTTGTGATGTTACGACAATTATAGGGACCTATTCTACAATAGTATATAAGTTTTTATTATCGTCACTAGGGTATATGACATTTTAAACAAGAAGAAAAACGAGATCATCGTGCGCTTGCGATATGTACTCAAGATTTTGATTACGCTTTGAAAATATTGCTGAAAATCGAAATATTTTAGTCTTTTAGGTGTAACAGAAAAATCTTGTAGCAATTTATGCAGTCAGTGAATGTGTATTTATGTTACATAATTTGATTCCTTAAGTTGGATATGAGTTAAATTGATGGGATTAAATTATGCGCATGTCTATTAGCCAAAACAATATGAAAAACATTTCAAAATTATACAATCTCAAAATGAGCTTAATAACTTATTCAGTATGTATAGCTTTTATAATTTTTTAAAAGAACAATAAAATTAAAAACGAAAATGATTATGTGCAAGCTTTGCGCTTCCATTTATATAATTAAGTACCTAATAGATTCTAGTTTAAAGGCGAAACATCAAAATATGCAAACTTTAAAGAATAAAGACCTATTTTATAATGAATACAAGCAGCGCTTATAATTATTATTGTCTCGTGGTGTGTTTATTATGTTTTATTGAAATATTCGCACTTTACGTTAATTATTATTATAAAAGACAGTATTGTGTTATACATTGTTATAGTTTTTCTTTTTTGTTATAGTTACCATTCACAACATTTTCCATCATGATTGTAATTATGTTTTATAGTAGTATTTTTATTGTGAATGGAACGTTTTACATTTACAATATAGACATTGTAGCTATATGCTACATTATTGTTTATTTGTTTTTATATTTCATAGCTTGTAATCTGTGATGATTATTGTTTATACAGCTATGACAGGTTATTTTTAAACGTAAAAATTCTGCTGTGTTCAAATATTCGGTTCTTACAGCTTATTTGATAGTTTCACATTGCAAGGGTGCAAAAACTATAATTTGAACCGAATATCCGTACTCGGCTACTGTAAGTTATTGTAGGACAGTGTGTAATAAAATTCATTTAAAACTGACATTTCGATTTTTTTCTAGTTTTAGACAATAATGTTAGTAAGAGTCTACCTTAAATATAGGTTTGACAAAATAGATACAATCAAAGTCAGAAAATCTTGGACATCAGTGTCATTCCATTGTCACAAAGTGCAAAACACCTTTAGTCGAAAGTTATTTTTTTAAATTGTCATTTTTGACACTGGATGCACCGTTAAACGTTCAGTGTCAAAGTGACAGTAAGGCATATACAATATCCAGATTTTCGAAATGATAGAAAAGTGACAACCAAAATTTTCTTATCCTGACGAGATGAACTGAGAGTGCTGAGTACTATAATTATTTTAATAAATAGCAGCAACATTTTTTTCGAGAGTTGATAAAGAAGACGTATTTTTCATAATTAAAAAATAATAATAACGAAAAACGTTTAGAAGAAAAAATATGTCACATATAAATTCAGTAAATTCGTTTTTTTTGTGTCATTCGTAAAAGCTGTTAGAGAATAAGAAAAGGCAAAAACCAACAATATGGTGCTTAAAGTTGTTATGACTACATATATATGTCCCAGTTTGGATTAAAATTTCGAGCCGTGAATAATTTGAAATAAATACAGATTGTTACTCCATGACATAAGCAACCACATGTAGCGACTTTCTGTTATTATGTTTAGAATGTACAGCTTCAAGTAGAAAATTTGATGGTCACACGAAGTAGGTTAAATTTATTTTGTAGTTTCATAAAATGGCCATTGTCTATTCGAAAATTAATCCTACAGACGCCACAGTTTCTTCCCAACGAGCGTAATTAATTATTTATTAATGTTCCTCTAATCTAAACTATTGTGAAGTTCCGCTAATGTCAACATCGTGGTGTCAAATTTTTGTCTGTTGTTTGTAAATTCACAGTTCATGTTGATTTTTAACTGTTCCTGGTTCTCACACAATTTAACAGCTATGAAAAACCACGTGTTAGGAAATTCAGTTATTCAGGCTTCACTCTTTTGTTTATCAAATTATAACTTAGGTTTGTGTTTTTTTTTTCTAAGGTATTACATTATATGGAACACTTCTTAACTTCTCACGAGATTGCTAATAGGTAGTTCATTTATGGCATTTTAAACTGTTCTAAACGTGGTCCATTTTGAGGGAAAGGACCTTGAAAATTTGCGGTTAAGCTCATGCCTTCGTGGACTCGAAAAATGGGGGGATTTTATATTTTTTTCTTATAGGTTTAATAGTTTGTCTCAGACCTAATTATTCTCTTGCAGGTTTAATAATAGGCAATGCATCTGAACGCAGTCTGCCATAAAAAAAAAACACAACACAGGATTCCACTTTTGTTGGCGATCACAAGTCAGGGCAAGTTTTTCAATTTTTCGCGGCTTTTAAAATTTTGTTCATATGTCAAATTATGGCGGGATGTTTGGGTTATCACAGAATAATGTAATTTAGAGGAAAATTGCTTCATTCAAACAACTAAAGGAGTCGCAGCAAGAGGAAATACTGAATGAAACTCATTTTTTTTACCTAGATACCTGTTTCGAATGTGGCAAGCTTAGATCATATAATAATTTATTATATGATCTAAAGTGGCAAGTCCTTCAACAGTATTCTCAATCTTGCAAAAAATAGTCTTTTATTCCTGTTATTGGTAGTTGAGTAAGTGCATAGCAAAAATAATAAAGGTAGTCAAGTGCCTCGACGTAAAGCGATCATCCGTCTCGTATTTAAGCGGACAGTTTCTTATTTTCATCAGCCGTTCCGTATATTTTCAAACCTTTTAATTTGTTCCATATTTTGAAAAATGACCCATATAAGTTTCGTATTATTTCAAAAAAAGACAATTAATCGAAAATTGATAGGATGTTCGCTAAATTTGATTTAGGCTCAATCCCAATACATTCGTACCTATATACATCTGTCGTTGTCAGAAGAATAAAAATGCCAAAACGAAAATGTATTCTTAACAAAGACCTAGAGAGAGAGTAGGTATTCATTTATTGTAAAACATTCTCGCCGTTTTATTTTTCTTTAAACAAGAAATCTGGAATCGAATTTTATATATGCTTTGTCCAGTGAATTTATATTAAAATAGTTGAACACGGCTATCGAAGCATGGTCGAAAATCAAAGCCAAATAGATCGTCTGCATAGCAAACAAAATAAGCCATAATCACAAATATACCTATAATAATTAGGGATGTACCGACTAGTTGCCGACCGGTCGGATAAGCCGACTAGTCAGCCGTTTTTCATCGTCGGCTGGCAGTCGGCGACTGGTCGGCTAAACGGCTTTTTTTATTAAAATTAAAATAGTATATAATACAATTAAACCCGGTGTACAGAACCTCAATTAAATATTTAATTGCGATTTAATTTTTAACACGGCGTTAAAGTACCATGTGACCGACTCTACGCCAATCAAACGTCACTAATGGCCTTGTTAAATGCGTGATCAACTTAATCTCAGTTAAAATATTGTATGAACTGGCCCTAAATTATGTTATTCTTTATTTTTGTACTGAGTAACTACAAAAAAAAAATTAAATGTTAAAATTATCCAAACAAATTTAACACATTTTTTGGAAAACAAAGGAACTTTAGTTATCCCTTTTATTAAAATAAAACAAATTTTTAAGGTAGTCAGAGAAATAGAAAAAAAACACACTGTCTGTCGCATTTATAAACCGGTTTTAGCAAAGCCGCACAGTCGGCCGACTAGTCGGTTTTTACTGGCCGAACAATCGGCTAGTCGGTTAGTCGGCCAGACCTACAGTCGGTACATCCCTAATAATAATATATAACTGAGAGATCACGGAAAATTAATGTCTAAGGTTTTCATTTTATGTTTGTGTCCATTTCCTCGCAAATAAAATATACCACTGCCAGAATACTATATAAAAAAATAAATCAGTTTGATAGATGATGCGAAATACGTGACGTAGTAAATAAAGATACCGCTAGAAATAAAATAAAAGTCGTTTATTAAAAAAAGAAAACAAATTTATCATTGTCGGAGGCCATATGACTTCTACTCTCATACATTTCGATTATAAATCAATCAGTTCATGAATAAATGTAATTAAACACATAGGTATGCCTCTTCATTAAACAAGGAGGGTGGTTCTTGTCATGAGAACATGACTACACAGTTTCAAGTTTCACAATTTTACAGTTTCACGGACAATACCAAAAATGGGAATGGTAATAATGATTAAATAATTGGTTTTGCTTTGATGAAAGTGCTGTATTGCACTAAACTATGTTATTGCAGAATATGCTTCCTGTGTAATGTTAAAATGCACAGTGTCAGAATGTAACATAAATTGTAAACTTCTCCAGTTGATGGTAACTTGGACGTAGCGTTATTATGGTCGTGTAAACGTAACAAATAGAGGGGCGACACTAAAATCACTGTTCATTTCCGATAAGCTGAACAATTTAAGAAAGATGAAATGTAGGACACTCACACTTAAACTGAAGCGAAACTAATCCATCAGCTTCTCCAGCCCATGTTGTAAATTTTTATAACATATAAGCAGCAGCTGTTAGTAGGGTCAGTCGTTGATCTGTAGTGACTGGCAATTACTCGAAGCCTATTTCTCCTTCATCTTAGCACTTGTGGATCTATGACGGTTCTTCTGCAAGATGGCGGTATTTATCAAATGGTATCTTATCTACTTTTGTAAAGTCAATACATCACTTTTACAACAAACATTTTTCTAAATAAAAATTGCGCTTTATTATTATAATCCCTCAACAGGCTGAAAGCCCAATTACTGAGGGATAAAACTGGAAAATGAAGGCAAACACAACTAAGTAAACATATAGTTAGACCACAGTATAGATATCAATCAGTAGAGACAACTCGCTATTTTTACTGACCCGTTTTCATGGGTGGTCGTTTGTCTTGTGATCGTATGAGGGCGCGCAACGCAAGGTACTTCTCTTTCTTATACATTGGTACATTGAACTGCGGTACTTTGTTTGTCTAGTGACTTTAATGTGAAATATTTGAAATTTGGCAGTTTAGTTGTATTGGTTTTGATGATTTAAGACTGATCTTCCGGTGTAATTATTGCAGTTAAGTATAATTTTCACAGACACATTATTTTAAAAAGCGTTGTTCACTTTTTCATAGGACCAGTGTTTACTGTTTAATTTTTTTTGTAAAAACATTAAATGTACATATATTAGCGTTTTCTAATAACGTTGAATTTTACAACCATTTACAGCCATCATGAAAAAGAAATTAATGAAACGTAAAATCGTTATCAGAGAAGCCGGCCACATCTAAATTTCAACACGGCATCTCTGTTATACGGCGCTTAATTAATTTATTATAATAGACTGTATGGTTTCTAAGATCAACTAGTTACAAAATGTTATTGTTATTACACTATTTTTAAGTCTTTTCCAAAAATTCATTTGCACAAAGTGTAGTAAATTGTGTACACGAATCAATTTTAAAATGAAGCGTTTGTGATCCTTTTTAAATTGGGTGGCGACATCTAGAAATATTTTGGGCAACGACCACCGATGACGGCTTAAAATTCGGGTCAGAAAGATCAAAGGCGCCGACACGAGTTGTCTCTACTGATTGATCTCTATACTGTGGTTAGATTACACACTGAAAAACTGCTTAATTTTTGCCGGCGAACTATTAAATATATCAATTTCAGATTTCACCTGGCTATAGTTTTGAAGCATTTGATAAACCGGGGACGATTTCGATATGTTTGTTGTTGGGACAGGCATATGCAATAACAAAGAATATGATCTTAAACCAGGTTTTAACACACGCAGCTTTAGAATCACAAGAAGATCTTCTCATTTGATATGATAGTTTAAAATATGTATTATGCAACATTAATATAGAAGCTGCTGTTCGTCGAGAGACGAAATTTTGTTAATTAAATCTACGTAACAGTAGATAGGTAATTTGAAAGTCCTCTTATAGGGTAAACACCATTGCAGATGTAAGACAAAAATTTTAGGAATCGACGCTGGGTTTTTGCCAGCAGAGAAATGTAGGTTATGATACCAAAAGAACCCTTAAAACATCAAGATCTTTAAATTCCGCCACGTTGCGAACAACAAAGCGTAATGATTTATGCGCCGAGGTCGAGATAATCTCATAGTATTTATTGAAACTTAATTTAGCATCATATGTACCTAATATGTAACACCCAAGTCACATACATAATCAGGACGTTGCAGGACTGTTTGATCCAGGACGTAATTGTGTACAGCATTTGACAGTTTAATCGAATATGAATTTACGACGCATTTGTCAGGATTTAATAGCAAATTATTTTTTTCTGACCATAGCAACACACGATTCAGTTGTTTTGAAGACGAACAGAATCCAAAGAGGATTGTATGCGAAAAAAGATTTTCAAATCATCTGCATAAAGTAAGAAAGTAACATCCAGAACATCGACAATATCATTGATATACATTATAAACAACAATGGTCCCAATACCGAGCCCTGCGGTACACCAGATGTCTGTGGAAACTGACGTGAGGAGCAACTATTACAAAATGCCTACTGATATCTCTTGCTCAGTTAAGATTTAAAGACATTTAGCAAACCGTCGGAAAAACCAAAACTCTCCAGTTTTTGCAATAGAATACGATGGTCAATACGATCAAAAGCCTTAAAAAAATATAAATAATTGCAATCAATTTGGAGATGGTTGTCAAGCATCTCAAAGATATATTGCGTCTTAATCATCAGATTCGTGACAGTCGACTTTCCTTTAATGAAACCATGCTGCACCGGTGCCAAGAACTGCGAAACATGGGAAAAGATGCAAGCACGCATTACAAGTTCAAACACTTTAGCAAAGTTGTCGATCAAAGCAATTGGCCTGTAATTGTAATCACTGATATCCGCAGTGCTTTCTTTTTTATGAATAGGCAAAATCCTAGTTAACTTCCATTTGTCCGGAAATTTTCAATTACCCAAAATCAAGTTGAATATGACTATTAAGTGGAGTAGCTAAAATTATGCCATAGTCTTTCACAAAGAATGAAGGAATCTCATCGGGTCCAACGGTTGACGTCGGCTTTAGTTTCCTGATGGTTGTAAGCTCTTCAGACTCGTTAATTTTTCTAATATCTAATATATTTTTATTTAAAGCACTCACAAGATCACTATCAACGGACGTATTTGATGAGATGCTCCTAACAAGATGAAATGATTTGGCAAAAAAAATGTTCAAACGCATCAGCACTGTCTTGAGGCTTCGAAAGTTCATTATCATGGCATAGCTGGAATACATGCATGATTCGATTTATTTTTAATAAACGTCCAACACTTTTTTGGGTCTCTCTTAATATCAGAAGTGATGTTTTGCAAATATTCTTGGTAGGAATTCCGAATCAAGAGTTTTATAGTAGCAGGGTATATATTAGTGTTATTTATTATATTAAGTGTGATTTTGGCGACGTGTGTACCCTTATTTGCATGTACCACCTGAGCTGTATTGCACACTGTAAAAAATAAAAATTTTAACAATAGATGCCCCATGCAAATGTGGCAACAAAGTTCCTTGACAAAAATTACAAGCTTATTATACTTTTTGAAATACAATGTGTCAGATTATGAAACTATAAATGAAAACAAGTCAGAATAATCATTCAGATTTTCAATTTTCATCACCATTTTACAATAAAATAAGTTTAAACATACGTACAGAGATTTGGCAACACCGATTTGACTAACCGCAGAAGTTCCAATTTTTGTAACCATGACAGGACAATAAAAGTATAACAATGATGTTGATTATTGTTTTTATTGCAACGAAAACCCATTTTATTTTATTCAAACTCTAACAACAAAAATTAAACGTATACAATATTTTATAAGGACAACTATAATTAAAATCGGAAAAAATGTAAAAAATAATACGGAACAACACGCATTTATAAATGCTCAAAGTAAATGTTCAAATGTTGGCCACTGACATCTGAACATGCATTTGCACGTTTCGTAAGTCTTGATATTGTCCTGCACTCGCTGTAGCATCTGCGCAGTAATAGATTCCGCACTGGAGAAATTCTTGCCAGCAGTTCTTCACGATTTGCTGGTACTATATTGCACAAACCAAGTTTTTAAAATGGTCCCAAAGAAAAGGTGAAGGAAGAGGCCATAGTGTTGATCCACCTTGACCAGTCTACCTTCCTGGGAAACTATTATTTAACAAGTCTATAACAGGTCTTGCATGCTCCATGGGCTCCATCTTGCTGCAACCATATATCCCGAAACAATTGTAATGGCAAATTTTACAATATAATTGGAGTTTCTCCATTAAAAAATGTAAAATGTCCATCGACACGATTAGGCAAACTAGTTAATCCCAACAAATTGCTGCTTATTATTCCAGTCCAAACGTTAACGAAAATTTCCGTTGGTGATGGCTTTGGTGCATAACATGATTTTCTGTGGCCCAATTCTCCATTGAAAGTGCCCACAAAACGTGTCAGATAAAATTTTTAACCTCCTCGACTTTTTGTAGCAGCCAAATACGGTAATCAACCCTTTCCACATAGCCATCTTCTCCAACGCTTGTACTCGAGTATAGTGATAAGGATGATAATCCATGAAACATCATTTCAAAAGAGTTTTAGGACAATCATTGTTCACTTATGAGGAGTTGTGTACCCATGTGACGCTGATAGAGGCGTTCCCGTTACCAGTTCAAGCTGATGTGAGCCATATATCAATATTCATCAACTGGATCAATGGCAAAAGATTCAGAAATTACGCTAACATCTCTGAAAAAAGTGGTCCAGGCGCATGTGAATCATGTGATAAGTTGGCCAGATTCTCGTCCTATTTTCTGTAACTGGCACTATATGTATGTACTTTAGCAATCTTAGCATAAATCTGATATCTATATTCCTCTCTCTAATCCCTTCGATTTAAATTCCGTACCAATGACTATACAATTAGTTGGTCCGGCGTCCCACACGTCAGAAATAAACAATCTTCAACGGCATCCTCTACGAGCTTAGAGGTCGCACTACGTAATGTAACTAAGATCGGAAACTTACTCAATGTGTCTAAGAAGACTAACAAAAATATATGTCCGACACCACCTTCCACGGCTTTTACAGAAGCATTTCAGGATATCGTTAGTCCCGCAGAACACAATTGCGATGGTTTTAGATCGTGCACATATCTCGCAAGGACAGACGTACCGTATCACATCATCATGGGCCAAGAGTGTCTTGGTATCACTCGCATATGTAGGTCATCCAAATGTACAGTGGCTGAATAATGGTTTTCCGACAACAGCTTACGCCGTTCTGAGTTCAGCACAATTAACCCTTTCGCTACGAAGCTCGAATTAAAATTACTTGCCTCTAAAACGAGACATTTTTTTGGTTTTGAAAACGTACGGTCTTCGTTTCGAGGACTCCATTTTTCGTAAACATACGTCCTTCGTACACAGGATACAAAATTAAGATGAATCAAGAGAAATACAACCAAACATGTTTAGTCAACCAAGGTGGCATCACCAGTACAATAAATGTACTGGATATGTATATTGATGATATCAACTTGTTTAACTAAACGCATAGCCTTGTTGATATATTCAATTTAGTGTTATGGATTTATTTTACTTTAATATTTTAAGTCATCTACGCAGGTTTTAAAGTATAACTACTTGTATACTTTAATTAGAAAGCATTAACGTGCTAAACGAAACTAAAGTTGAGCTCACTATTTGAATTATACCACCTAGACGAAGACCGTAATTTTTCGTACAGAACAGAAAGCAGAATTCTAATTTATGCAGTCAGTGCCATCTGTGTACAACGGATTTAAAGAAAACGTACAGACCAAATGCGTACGGGCTTCGTCCTAAGTAAGAGATACAAGTGAAAAAATACGGTCTTCGTTCTAAAGCACACAAATTATTATTAGACCGTATACGTACGGTCTTCGTAGCGAAAGGGTTAATCCCCACTCTTCTCCGAACCCGTCTAGACCCGGAAACTTAAATAACCGACTGAATACAAAATCGAAATGTTGTAAACGCACTACCCATCACGCCAATTGCCCCGAAGGATTCTCTAGATTGTGTAGCCACACCAAGAAGTACAAGTCCGTTTTCACAGTAAATGACGTCCCGTCAAGGTAGGTACAGTCACAACTTCTCGATGGAGAACAAAATAGCCAGGCACTCCCTCTCAACTGCAAAATATGGCCGTTCAGATTGAGTCAAGTTTCGACAGATATACCTACGCAATCATTCGTTTTCGATCCGGGTACTGTTGACTTGAAACTGAGCCCAAGCCATATCCGCTACCATCCGTGTGCAGAGCAGATCAAAATAATTCGAACAGGACAAAATTGATACAGACATCAAATAGTTGATGATCGACCGCCAATTTACTTCTTGTTGTTCTCCAAAACGAAATCGAACGTGCTTACGCAACAAATGTGTCAATGGTGCAATTAACGAAGTAAAACTGGGAGTGAACCGTCGGTATCAAGACTGCATCTAACCAACTGTGCACCTCACTGAGCGTGTTGGCCTAGGAACACGCAGAAGAGTTTCGACTTGGCCGGGTCGAGTCTTAAGCTATCGGCACCCATCAAGTATTTCAAGTAATTCAGTTTTGGCCGACGACATTAGCATTCGTTCCGGCTCAAAGTAAGGCTCGCGAATGGAACATCTTTTCTAACACAGACACGAGACCTTCACTGGAGACAATTCTTCGTAGTATTGCCCTTCCGACCACAATTAAAACATATCGGATCTTCCTTCAGCTAAGGACAATTAGTGCGGAAGTGATCTGTTTTATTACACAGTCCCTGTTAAGTCTGATGATTATGAATTAGAACAGCGGACAGTCGTTTTATAAGTTTTATTAAACAATAATAAGCGAGTTCTAGAATAAGAATAGAATATGACTCTTAGGTCCAGAATAAGAATAGAATATGACCGTTAGGTCCACAGAGTGAATATAGAGTCTCAATGAGTTTCGAATGAAGAGTGAATGAATAATGTTACCCTGTGTTCCAAGGTGGTGGTGGCCCCGGCTCACACCCTTACGGGGAGAGAGGGGTGAAACAGGTTCCCGTCAGAGGCACTAACACAACCCCCCGCCTTGAAACAATTACATTGTTTTACCACTACCAAAATTATAGCATATTAGAATGAATATTATATTACATGGAATACACCTGAAAGAGAGATTTACAACACCTTATCAGGTACAATACGAGTGGACAAACTTTATTTACAATACTGTGTTTGTAATGAGTTAACAGATAACCAGAACCCGAATTAGTAAACGGAGATACCGTTTCCGAATTGGCGCCTTCACTGTCGATAAGTAAGGGATATATTTTTGAAATGATGCGCTTTATAATGCCACTTTCGACACTGCACAGACACTAGCACTACGCGAACAAGATCGTCTTTGCCGCGATGCACTGGCACTATTCGCTGTATTCGCCACAGCAACGGGAGTATGTTGTTCTCTTTGATCGGTAGCACCATAGTTCCGACGTTGGGAACGATTTTTGAGGCGGTCTGCCACCTGGATCTTCCTTGCAGCGTCGTTAGGTACTCCGCGGACCGGCGCTTCCAGAAATGTTGGCGACAGGATTCAATCAACGATTGCCAACGGGAAAGCATGTGGACAGGAATAGTAGTGTGGTCCTTTTCTACTGGAGTTGTCAATATATGGCCGACAAGACAATGGCCCGGAGTCAGTGCGGCTAAATTAGCAACGTCGCTGGAAAGCGGCGTCACAGGGTGCGAATTCAGGACAGCTTCAATCCTAACCAAAAGCGCATACGTTACTCACATCTCGTACGTTAGATGGTTGTCCCTGATAACGCGCTTGATGTGAGTGTCTACGGATTTAATCCACGCTACCCACAAAACAACCAAAATTGGGCCCACGCGGAGGCATTAATCTCCATTTGATATTTTCTGGTTTTAGATTATTCTGAAATTCTTTCCCTAATAGCAATTCCCTTAGCTTGCGCCTAATACCTACGAAATTTGTGACGTCGTGACTAATGAAGCCTGCATATAAAAACGATTCGTTTTGGTCATCCCACCTGATACCTAAAGTTTTATTGTTGGATTGTTTGTCATTTATTAAAAGATTACAATTGGATGTAGCCTGAGCGCATTCTTGTATATTATTATTATTATTATTATTATTGTGCTTTGAGCTGAGGCTTTTACAGCCTATTAAGCTCACGGAATATGTATCAGAAAGACTCTAATTTATTATATAAGTATGTAATGTATTATGAAACTCATGCTAACGCGTGTCTGAGGTGCACTTAGTTTTAAAAGTGTTAACACCTTCACATTCCATAAGATCTGCCGGTAGAGCGTTCCATGCACTGAAAACCTAAAAAATTTTCTCGAGACCGCGATTTATAAATTTCATTGGTTAGCTTTAATCGATGACCACGCAGATGCTCGTGATGGTTGATGTTAAACATACTTGCTAAATCAGCAGATAAGTAACCATTCAGTATTTTGAAGGTCCACACCAGATCATTTTTACTTCTGCTTTCGGAAAGACTACACAGCGATAATTCTTTTAGCCGCTGGGAATATGGTGCATTCCGTAGGGTTTTAACCATTTTTGTCGCTCGGCGTTGGGCTCGTTCTAGAAGATCTATGTCTTTATGTAAATACGGACACCAAGTAACAGACGCATATTCCATTACTGGTCTAACATATGTTTTGTACAGGGTCAGAAATGATTCTTTTGATAAAGTTTCGAAAGCTTTGGAAAGCAGATATATTATTGTATTAGCCTTTTTTACTGTTGACAAAGTGTGGCCAGACCATTTGAGATCATTTTGAATGATAATACCGAGATCAATATATTTATCAACGTTTTTGATAGAAACATTTCCAATGTGATAATTTAAGCATGGAGTTTTTACGCCTAAGTGAAAAATAACACATTTTTCTTTATTAATTGGGATTAACCAGAGATCACACCATTGTAGCACTATGTTTAAGTCGCCAGCGATGATATCACGATTACTGTTAGGGTTGTTAAATATTTTAATCGGGACAATTAGACGAAAATTTACTTATCTTGAAACTTCCCTTCGCTAGAATGGTCTTTAACTCGTCTTTGGGCTCGATTAATTCGACTATAGAATTTGAAACGAACAATGCCTTCTTGACATAAAAACAATGATTGATTACATTATGTGCTAAAGAAAAAATGGCCTGATACGACAAAGATGTTAGACCGTACGTTATTGTTTTGAGTCGGTACGTTTTGATGGGAAGTGCAGGAGATTCTAGCCACATGATTTTTTGATAATTGCGGTCGTCAGAGTGAAGCCAAACGCACTGGTACAACTTCGATATGTCACATGTGAGAACATGAATTAAAGCAGTAAAAAGTTCGGGTTGCAAAACGGTGCCGGTTAATAAGTTTTCATTTAGGTTTGAATTGTTTGAGCTAGGATTTGAACGGCTAGCAACCACGCAGGGTTTAGTGGAAGAAATGTGGAGATTTGAAACACAATTGTGTGGCAGGTAAATATAATTTTTTAACGAATCTTCGTTTAGTATCTCCAGATGTACAAGGTCTAGGTACTTCCTTAGAAAAACAATAAAACCCTCGGTAAGTTTGTGATCACGACCCTCTGCGAACAATAACGGTTGGAGAACCCCTTCTCGGGAATTTCCTAATTAAGGTAGATTTTCGAAATAAGGGACTGTGCAATGCCCCAACTTTCTCTCGACTGATAATAGCCCCTTTGGGTGCATTTTTACAGAATTCTCTAATTGTGGCTGATTTTCCGAAAAGAGGAGTTTAATTACGAAACGACCATCGGGCCTGTGGTATTCTGAAAAGAGGTTGCACAAAGAGAGCTTGTAAACCGGTGGCTTAATGACCTGCTTCCGGTTTTGACGGTTTCAACTTCCAAAAAACGAGAAATAATTTTGTTCAAACTAATTTTGTGATGACAGGAAGTATTATTTCTTAAATGCCCAAAACTGCCGTTAAAAATCAACCCCAGCGCGGTATTTTGAAGCACCGGTGGATTTTTACTAAAATGATTTTTTATTTTAAGTTCGGCATTTTCTGAATGTTTTTTCTTGTCGAGTATTGCTACGATTGACGTATTGATGCTATGAATATGTAATTCCAAAGCCTTGCCCAAATTTTCGGTGATAAATTGAAATTGACTCCCGATGTCCAAGAAAACGCGACATTCTTTTACTTTACCTGAATGGCCCTTTTACGCGAATCAAACCGGTGGATACAAGTACACTCGACGGAATAGCTAAATTACATTTCGAGGTGTCTTCAGGATTATCGGAATCCTCATCTGGTTTAATTTTGATTTCATTGTTTCCGTGTACAAAAGCGTGTGGTGCTTCTTATGACATTGTTTACAACGTCTTGATATGTAACAACCTTTAGCGACATAATTAATTCTTAAACAATTGAAACAACGATTTATTTTCTTTATTCGTTTCAGTCTATCGTTGGGCGTTAAACTTAAGAAATCTGTACAATTGAATATGTTGTGCATTTGGGAACATAAAACACGGGATTAATTGATTATTGTTAACATGTACCTTGTTTATATTTGATTTTAAGGATTTATACAAATATTCGGTTTTGGATTCACATTGCTTACCGATATCCAATAATGAGCAACAATCTTTCAAATTATCTGTAGGACTTTTTATTGGAACTAACGCCGTGGATGATTTTGGATTGGATGTGCTATCTGTGTTAGTTTGGGACATGCCCACAGAGTTGCAAGAATTATTATCAGGATGATTTTTCGCTTTACTGGATGCTGAATTTGAAAATTTGCGGAGAATTCGCTACGATCTTATACGTTTTTGAAATAATGAATGTTTTGTTACCGATAGTTTTATGCTTAATAAAAAGTGTAGGAGTAAACCGCACATTAATAGGAGCATTGGTAGGGGTCTTATGAATTTTAATGGGTTGTCCATTTCGTGTGTTGATTAACTTTAAGGACTTTAGATTTTCACAACGTTTTTCGAGATGAGTATTGTTGGTATTTACGTTAAACGAATTCGGGAAAGAAAGATGATACAATGAATTAGCTTTTTCGATTATAGCAGTATATAATTCCGATATTTAATGGATATAACTTTACACGTGTCCGAGATTATAACATACGGGTTCATCCGATTCTTTGTTACCCGTGTCATCTGAAAATACCACGGTTTCTGATTTGTGTTTAACTATAAGATTTTGTACCCGTTTCAAATCTTCAAACCTGCATCTTAATTCGCCTATTTTTTGGTGGTTTGAAACCAGTGATCTAATAGTATATAAATGGAGTGTTGGCTATGCAATAGCGTTGTGCACATGAAGCCAACACAGGATCATGTGTCTGGAGTCTGATTTGGCGCGAATTTAAACAACTCGCTAACGGTACAACCATTATTTTACTAATTTTAGATAGGAAAATATAAATTTCAACAAATATTAAGCAACATTTTTATTACAAATTAATAAGAAACATTTGAATACATGTATATATATATTTCAATATTTTAATATTTTCCTATTGGTGTTTAAAATGAATCAGTTTTGAAAAAGTGTGTCTAACTCTTTTTTTTACTTCATTGAAAGACTGGTTCTGACGGTGAAGTCTAATAGTATAATAATATTTGAAAATTAAATAAACAATTTGAACCAAATGATTGTTTATGCGATCTTGATCTTTTATGTGATGTTTTAGCTCAAGGAACACTAAATTAAAATTGACACAGAAGCCAAATTAAATATTTAATTGTGTTGTATACTATACATCTTACTTAAAAAAAAAGGAATGGCACGTGACTAACTTTTTTAAATGGCGACAAGCACGCGGCTAATTTAAATGACCACGATTAAACTATTCTATGAATTGAAACTTATTGTCATACTTACGAATGAAAGGATGTTTGACTTCTTGCTTTGGATCTTAATTTACAAATACAAGTGTGTACCATTGTGCCACAACAATAAACTTATAATAACTAAAACTCTCGTTTTCCGAAGACCGTGTGTACAAGATCCGCACAGTACTCTGGGATGGCGATAGGCCAAGAGGTGACCCAACTATTCAGTAATCGTAGTTCTGCCCCCAACCCGTAAAAAGGGTCGCGCCCTTTGGAGTTCGGCGGTAACCACAATTTAAAATAAATTGGCCTTTAGTTTATGAATTTTAATACTCTAAAAATAAAAATAAACAAAAAAATACATGTTAAATGTTATGAGCACAAAATACATATAATAGAAAAATATAAAATTTCACATTCTCTACACAGACCTGAACACACGGCACAGGTGTTCCCTCTGTTCCGATTAACAGTTCTTACCCCAAAAAGGCCTAAAAACTTGCCTCTGATCGTGTCGTGTCGCGGTTCACGTCATTTCCACAAGCATTGACTCGTCGAGGCACGATTAACACGAGAGCAAAATGAAGAAAAAGAAAACCCTTACCGTTTTCCCATCGATAAAAAAAACAAGGAAAATTATCCGTTGGAAACCGGTAACGGTAACAGTGGCGCATATGCTAACGAAATGAAATATGATATGTAACCAAAGCACAGATTACGGAATTACGGATACCAGATGGTTCACTTGTGGGCGTAACTGTCCGCAAATTTTCCGTGCGCATGACACTAAAATTGGTTCAGCACTTTTAAATCTCTTTGAAACTGGTTCGACAGATTAACACGCAAAATAATATTTACAATGAAGCAGATATAAGAATAAAAGTTTAGGTAATAATTCAGGGAATAAATAACATTACAAGGATTAATTTCTACGTTTTTTGGTTACGAAGGGATTTTTTAAAAGTTTTAAAATAATCAGAAAATTAGTTAAATAAATGCCTACCTGCATTAAACTGTATTATAGTATCGTTTAGTAAATATATCTTGTCTATAATGCCTGATTTTGTAAATGAATAAGAGAATAAAACATTTTCCCTTCTTTTCCTTTAAACTCGTTTCAGTCTTAAATAACCACCAAAAATCGAAGATCACTATAATGACGAGTAGATTAGAAAACTGTAACAACAAAGTTCAGAAAGGCAAGCGCAGCAAATTTCATTAACTATTCCCTCCAATTCTTCTAACTTTCGGTAACCCTTTAAGCCGTATAGTTAAAGAGGTTACGTTTATTCACCATGCAAAAATTTTAACACCACTTTCTTGTTAGCACTATATTCGAGAATACGTGTTTTTTATGTTCTAAAATTTTTTAATGCCGATGCATATGTCCGCAATTCTTTTCAGAGGAAATTGTGAAATGTTAAGCATTTGTAATAATCATAAATCATTTTGTGTAAGGCAAATAAGTATTTTGTTCGTTTTTCTTCACTTAGAACCTCATCCCTTGCATCATCGCTGTAATTTTTCTCTGACCGCCGCGCTTTTAAATTCAAAGCTTGCGAACCAATGTTGGTAGAGCGTGCGCAGTAGCGTGAATACCGCTTGAAATCTCGGGACACCGACTTCAAAGTGCCGACAGCTGAGTGAACTATCTGGTATCCGTAATCTGTGACCAAAGTAAAATTAAGCAAATTAGTATGCACCGAAGCCAAGTTGGCTGCATATCCCGCGAAAACAAAAAAAAGGTGTCACAATCGTTTAAGAATTTCTAATCCGAATTATTTTATTTTTTAATGTACATATATCTACTCTAACGTTGTTTTAGGTACTTTATACATTTTACTTGGTCGCACTATTGGCATTCTTTAAAAAACAACCTGTAAAGCTTCACGTCTGTCTCCTAATGCTGAAATCTTTTGTCATGCTTGTGAGAGATCGTAGTGTCAGTAATAAGTCTATTTTTGTCCATAGATATTGACAAGTACAATTAAGTGTAAAATTGAAAGAACGCCTATATTGTTGCAGATTAAAGCGGGCTGCCTCCTAACTAATATGAGTGACAATAATAATTTTTTCCAATTTCTACTAATAAAATGCTGATTTTCTATGTTAAATCTCGCTATTAAAACAATAGTTTAATCGAAAGTAAATAAAGTAAAAAAACTAAAAATTCGCACTACCACTGAAATTTTCGTTGCTATGGATGCGTGGATAATCAACTAAAATTTGCAACGCTTGATAGTCCACCTCCTGTAAAACAATCTTAATGAAAGTCCAGGAACATCCTTTGAATTTGACCGTGACGAAAGTACAGGCAGCTTAGGCAATTTACCTTCTTTAAATGTTCATCATATTAGTAAAAGCACAATTAATATTTATGTATGAATTATCTAAACAATACATTTTTTGAAAAATTTTGCGAAATTGGAAAAAATATTGTATGATACACTTGAATAAACGAATTTTATCCACTCAAAAACATTATCACAGTCAGCTTCGCCTCGTGTGCTAAACTGTTTTTTCGTTGGATAAAATTCACTTTTATTTACTTATACCATAAATAGCTATTTATCCACTCAAAAACATTATCATACTCATCTTCGCCTCGTGTTTTTTCGTTGGATAAAATTCACTTTTATTCACTTATGCCATAAATAGCTATTTCCTACAACTGTGCGATTTTCTGACTATTCTCTAATTAAAATTACCTTAGAAACGATTTGAAAGAAACAGTATTTCAAACTAGTTCGTTTTGCTTTCGGAAATGAAACATGTGCTTTTTGTTTTCAGAAACGTCAAATTGAAACAAGATTTTATTTTTAATAGAAATTTATTATTATACTATTACAGAGACTAATATTAACCGAACCCTCGATTGAACGTGAAATTTCAGTTTATTGAGTATCGATTGAAACAATGTTAATGTCTAATTGTTGGTCATTAACATTTTGAACAACATAAGTTTCTACAGGCTTCTCAGGATCAGCAGCTCTTAGACGAGATCTTCATCGACACAACCAAGAATTCTATTAGCAGACTTCTATTGGAAGACTTTTCCCTGAAGTACGCTAATAACTAGAGAGCGGATTTCTGTCGGGCTAGACAAGGCCAAACTCGGTACGGCTCGTACGGGAGGGGAATTCATTGCAGTTACCGGCTGCACTTCGTTTATTTGAGATTAGAATAACGCTGCTTCGTTGCACTCTGCTGTTAATTCCAGTTCTCATTTAGTTAGCCGTTTGATTAATAAATCGTTAATTGTATTTATGGAATCAAGTGACAATTAAATTCAGTGATTACCTATGACCCGCTACTGAGTCCCGGCGATGCAGCGCGTCCCCACTAAAATCGTGACGTAGCCCGACAGAAATCCGCTGTCTACTAATAACACGTTCTCGGAAGATTTTTGAACTTTATTGCGTTTGCACCAAATCTTGAAATTGTCGTATACCATTTGGTAACGTTCTTTTGATTGTGCGGGTAGTGTGGCATTTACTGCTTCTTTTGCTGCTTCACATAATTCGGGTGGAGTACAACATTCGCTACGAGAATCACTCATTTTTGAACTAGCACAAGCGGACACGAGACGTAAAAATGGCGATTGAAAATATTGAAACACGTAAAATTATCAATACCTTAGCAACGCATAAATGGCACTAACTTGATGGAATGTATCAATTTAGTGAAATTTTAATTCTAGATTATTTTAAAGAAATCCTTCCAGTTGTAGGAAAAACGTTGTTTATAACACATGCCAAAAAAGGTTATGTTCACGCGATAAGATTTCCGCACTCGGCTCCGCATCGTAATATAAAAATAACTATATTTTGTCAAAATTTGGTGAAACAGTAGTTTATATAACCTATTAAACAAGTGGAGACAACGCAAGAAGACAAGGACAAAGTTGTTTTTTCAATTTTCCACTTGACTACCAATTACTGATTGTAAATTTTTCTTGTAATATTTAAATTGTTGTTGCAAATGTGGTGTGTCAGTTCTAGAAAACTTTGTTGGCTTTTGAAATTCTATGCAGCGTGATAACCTAAACATTCCTTCAAATTAAGAAATGCTCACAAAATTCGAAAACCCACGAAAAGTTTGAACAGTGCCCATGAACTGTGATCGTCAACCAAAGTTGGAAGAGTGACCTTGAATTAACGACACAATATTGCGGGAATAATTTTATTAAGTTCTTTCAAAAGGATGTATTTTCTCAACTATAAAATCTCTTCGTTCTTTTCAAATACAAGATTACAAATTTCGATTTTATAAACAAAGCTTGTCATTAAATGTATGTACACAGTTCTTTAGTTTGCAACATCTTAAATCTAAAGTGAATGGATGGCAATGCACAAATTAACATGGTGGCGAGTTGACAGACTTTTTATATTGACAGTCGGCAAAAAAAGAACCCGATGTATTTCACCAACTTAAGAGACATGGAACGAGTAATGCTAGCGGTTCTAGGCCCTGTCGTTGAACTGTTTCTTCGCACTAGGCACAGCTACGTATGTACAACCAAGCTGCGTTACCCCCGCAAACGTCTGCTATCCCTTCTGTGTCCGCTGTCGCTTGCTGCAGTTGCTTCAAGTTTTATTCCGCAATTATAGTCCATCCACCGCGTGACACACGACACTGGCTACCCTTAGCAGAGTTTTCTCTCCCAGCAGGACATCCTCCGCATATCTCACGTCGGTGGAATGCGGTATTGCGAATAAACAGTTATATGAATATGAATGAAAGGAAAATTATCAAGCTAGACCGAGTTCGAGTCCGCCCTCGCCACCCAAATTGAATCAAGCAAAATTAAAGAATCATATCTATACAAAACAAGACATGTTAAATATGGTCGAAATCACAAGAAAGTCGTTCAGTACACCCTTCAGTAGGAGAGGAGTGTCTGGTGTCTGAGATATATATTTAAAATCTAGGTCGTAGAACACATAACACAAAGAAAACAACGAAAAAAACCTTTTCGAATTCACAATGACATTTACTTCACAAATAATTTTCAAAGAGAAACAATGTTTAAAATTAAATCGTGAATACTGCAAATTACTATGTTGGAATTCCTAAATGTGAATCTATTAAATTTAAATGATAAGATAGGAAGATCCGTCCGTCCCAGGTAGACATTTCATAATTTGGCTTGTATAAGATTGATAATTTCTTCGTGGTTAACCCAGAAGGTAAAATGTACTATTCGACAGATTGCGTGAAATAAAATAACTGTTCTTGTTCTTTTAACAGGCCGAATGCGTCAGCGCCAGTCTAGACAGATGACGTAACGTCTGGAATTTTTGGAAAGTTGCGTTGCGCAACGTCGCATCGAAATGGCGAAAATATAGGTATATCAAAATCATCTGATATTTTACTTACACATGGGGGTAACAATGGCGTCCCTTTAATTTACAGGAGATTTGCCATTCGATTAAATTTGACAAATAAAATGAAACTGAAGCTTCAAACACAAGTGACCTCATACACTGGAGAGATCAGTCTTCACTACTAGGTACTGACTGGATGAATATGACCCTCGAGTGGTGAAGCGAAAGCTCCCCACCATCCAAGAAGAAAAATGCAAGCCGTCTATGCCACTGATATGTTTTTTATTTGTTTTTTGCGCTAAATTTAATTTAAACCGGAACATTACAACAAGGCTGTTCACAAGTGATAATGAACCTGTCTTTTTTAGAAATGCAACCCCAAAAACCATTCTCTTAGCTTTCTCGGATAATTTTTTATAACTTTGTAACTCTGCATTTAAAATTTTGACATATAATAGACTTCAATCATTTGGATTTGTTACCGAAAGTTTCCCAAACAAAAAAACACCTGCCAATACAATTTAAAAAGGCTAGAGTGTTTCTTGAGCGAAAATTGGCCACGTGGAAAAATCCCCACAGGACCGCAAAATGAGGTAGTAATTATTATAATGGTATATGATAATGATAATCTACGTCGAAGTTAAGAAGCAGGACGTCTTTTCATTACAGGATTACACTATAGCGGTGCGGAATTACCTTAACATGCCTTTTTTGCATTGTTTCGACCTATTTTACGTTTTCCTGGCTATTTTCTTCTAAATTCCGAATTTTCTATACCCCTAAGCACATGTTTCTTGCAAAGATCACATTTAATATTTCCGGTACTCTAAAGGATCGGGAGAATTCCGCTAACAAAATGCCGACAATTCAATAACCCAAATCTATTTTTCTGCGTAAACCATCAAAAAACAAATTTTATTGCATAACCAAGTACGTAGGTAGGTTTTGAAATAATTAAAATACCTATTTACAGGTCCTAAGACAAGTTGTATCTTGTTTTTCTAGGAAGAGCTTTGATGTGTTAAAGCCTTGCTACAATTTTCTTTTTGACTATCAGTTAATTCGTATTCGTGTTGGGTTTTCGTAAAGTGAAGTTCAAAAGTTTAAAAGAGTTTTAAAAATGGTTTATCATCTAGTATTTTGTGCCATTTTTAAAAATATCTAAAGCCAAATTGTCTTTAAAAGACAAGTTAAGCGAATGGACGAAAAACAAAAACGTTTTTCAAATAGAAAACAGATAATTGTTCAGTAAAGCTTGTGGAAAAATTGAAGTACATGTTATTAATGTTGCACAATTCAAACGGAAAAACTAGTGAATTATGCAGTGCGTTGGTTGCGCCAAATCTACAGTTGAAGAAACTTGACAATAAAACATTGCGCTTATTCTTGGAGAGAAACTGCAAAAATAATATTTCTGAGGAATCAACTTTAAGAAAGAATTATTTGTTCGAAGTTTACGATGACGTAAGTATTATGTGATTGCATAGAAACTTAAAATAAAATTGGAAACATCCTAATGTTTGCTACTTTATTTACGTAGTTAGATTAGATTAATAGGGTTAGAACAGATATTGGGGTTCACGATATTTGGATAGCAGTAGATGAAACGACAAATTCGAATGGGCAATACGTTGCAAACGTTGTAGTGGAAATTAATTAAAATTAATTATCAAAAAAAATCCGTTTTACTTTGCATTAGTGTTCAAATTGGATCTTACTAACATCAAGTACGGTTGCAAAGTTGCATTAACAATATTGCACAATTAGGGCAAATTTGCATTTTCGCTGTGGTAAGGTAAGTAATCTGATATAAGCAGAAGTTAAATTTGGTCTGTGACCCAATTTCTGAAATGATAATGTTCATTCAAATATAATAATACAGGTGTATTATGGCCACGGGAATCAAATACGAGAAACTAAAACTGCTACTGAAGGACAGCGCTGCACACTTGGTTAAATGTGGCAAACATCTGGAAATATTTTATCCCAACTTAATTAATGCAACATGTTTGGCTCAGGCCTTACGTTTAATAGCTGAAGTTATCCGGAATCAATATGAAAATGTCAATCGTTTAATTTCCGACATAAAGACAGCATTTCTTGATTTTCAGTTGAGGATCCCAGGATAAGTTGACTTATATAAAAACCGATTTACCATTTTAAAAACAAGTATAACTAGATTAGAGACCATCGGGCTGACCTTAATCAGTCTGTGGATATAGCAAAGCGGTTGTATTTCAGCAATTGGAAGGGAAGATACCCTGGAGAGAGTAGGTGAAATGGTATTTAAAAAGCTGCAAAATACTTTAGAAAAAAATAACAGGTACCAAGAGCTTAAACTTGTCAGCAAAGTATCACAAGGCGAAAATGTGTAAAAAATTTAAAAATAAAACCCACTAAAATTTCTAATTTTAAATATTCTCCTTTAACATCGCATGATGTTGAAAGATTCTTTTGTAGGTATAAAAATGTCCTAACGACAAACGCAAAAATTCATAAAAATATCTAATTTGTTATGCAAAATTTAACGAAGATTAGGATCGCAGATTATGTAAAATAATAAAGTAAATGTAGGTAGATCTCAAAGAAAACCAGACGTTGCATAAAATTTATTTTCCCTAAAACTAGCCTAAAGCGCCTATTTTCCCATTTTTTGGGCCTAAACCCCCGTTTTCATTGTCTATTTTGTTTTTTTAGCCTAAAAACCGCTCTTTATAAGATTCATTACCTATCTATATCAAGAAAACGAGTTCTTATAAAAAATAAAACAATCACAGCTTTTTGAAATCAAAACTGTGACATTAATGACATCAATTTGGTAATCAAAAAGAATTTTAAAGGTGCGAATTGTATTTAATGCAAAGTGAAAATAATTAAATGACTTTTTTATCCAAACGTCATTAAACCGTAACATTATACAGCGTGTTATTGAAAGGTACGTACAAAATAAAATCGGTAACTGGTCTCGAAATGGGTGTTAAAAGTAAAAAAAAGTTCAGATGTTCTCCTTTTAGAGATAAAAATTATTAAAATTTATGTCCAAATTCGTTGTACGCCTCTGATAAAAAGATCATCTTTCGTTATAGCAACATTTACTCTTGACAAAAGTTTTATTGTTGCAGTTGCTAGGATTTACTAAAATAAATTAATTTTACCTATTTATCCTTCAGTAGCGTTTAAAAAAGTTGGATAAGGGTTAATTTTCCCCTTATAATTTTGATAACATAAAATAAGTTTTTCAGACTTCTTAAACTTCGCGAATAACTGTCAATTTTGTTGTACGTACCTTTCAATAACACCCTGTATATTAATCAACTCAATCAACCTGTCTAAAGTCCAACATTTCAGCCGTCACGGGCCAGCTGCGTTAAACTACTTTTTTCTACTGCTCACGTTTCTTGATTTTCTAATAGAGCTATTAAAGCACCCAAATGACGTCATAGCGGTTCGTTAATAGTGGAAAGGGGTTCTGAAATAGATCTGGTGTAATTTAGATCGGTAAGATTGGTAGTCATGACGAGAAATGTCAGGTGAATGTGAGTGGCAAATGTCAAATTAAAATTTCCCGTATTTCGGGAGGCGTAAGGATTTCATTAACTTCTTCACAAGACATTTTAACCAATTTTAACTCGAATTGATTCGAATTACAGTTGTTGTTGTGAAAATTCGAACTTCAAAATTTTCTGGTTCCTGTCAGACCATCCCATGACCAACCACGACAAAATTCCCCAGATTTAAAAAACGCAAAAAAAAGTATGAATAACTCGTTCGTAGGACCATTGTGGCATTCATCCTTTATACAGGGTGTTATTGAAAGTTTGAAAGGTACGTACAACAAAATGGACAGTTCTTCGTGAAGTCTAAGAAGTCGGAAAAACTTATTTTGTGTTATCAAAATTATAAGGGGAAAATTAACCCTTATCCAACCTTTTTAAACGCTACTGATGGATAAATAGGCAAATTAATTTATTTTAGTAAATCCTAGCAACTGTAACAATAAAACTTTTGTCAAGACTAAATGTTGCTATAGAAACAAAAGATGATCTTTTTATCAGAGGCGTACAACGAATTTGGACATAAATTTTAATAATTTTTATCTGTGAAAGGAGAACACTTTTACCTGAACTTTTTTTAACTTTTAGCACCTATACTTCGAGACCAATTGCCGATTTTATTTTGTACGTACCTTTCAATAACAGGCTGTATTACTCGCGGCTTCACCGCTCGTTCTACAGACTTGGGTTCGTACCTTAATATTTGTCTTGTGAAACTCTTCCTTTAATATACGCTCAGAGCGCCATAAAAATAGCTGTCAAATTATAATTATTAGGAGTATTTACTGAAATGTAAATTGAAAGTATGTACAGTTACTGATATTTGCATTTTGAAAATTGTAAGCACTTGAAAAAGCCGAGTGTACATCATCACCTGTACTTATAGTCGAATTAACAGTATTGACACAATTCACTGAAAATCTGTGGAAGGTTCCTCAAAGGTTCCATAGCAGACATACTTGCAATGCTCTTTGCTGTGAGAAAATTTTAGTTGCTATTTCTTTCTTGTTGGCTAAAGAGTCTTCAATATAGCCTTCAGCTACACTACTGGATTTTCAACCTCCGTGTCTTTTTAATAATAAGTAAATTACGCGATATTTATCCGCAACCTGTTTTTTTGAAATTTTGTTGTTGAGAATGAATCCATAACTAGTAACAATTAACTTAATTCATTCATTTAAAAAAAATGATAATTCCATTTTTTTAAAATACCTACTTCTTTAACTTAATTGCAGACGTTTGAAGAAAAAATAGTATATTTTATTCGGAGAAACGTGACTTTTATGGTTCGTCTGTATCTGCAAACCTACAAACTCACCACATAAAGTTTCACTTTTGCTCCTTATAAAATAATATACTATTACTGAGCAAGGTTTCATTAAATCTAGCCTCACAAAATATTTAGGTATCTCTACCAATAAACGAAGTATAAACGAAGGATCATCTATTAAATACAAGCCGAACCATTATATTCTAAAATCAGGATCATTAAGAAGATGGTGAAAATAATTATAATAGTGTACAGAAACATCTGCTGAACAATTACTTACATTTAAATTCAACTCAATTCAATGGAAATTTTTCAAAAAATAATTAGCATTAATATTGTAGATACTTACATTTGTTAACGTATGCCATAAATTGTACAAGAATATATTTATAGCACACTTAATAATAAAGTTTAAAATAGATGCGACTGTCATAATATATATGGGATAATCTGCCAAGAAACCCCTAAAGTAAAAAACAAAGTATTCCTAGAAATTAAACTAAAATTTAAGCGGTAAAATTAGGTTATAGCAAAAATAAGCATGCCATCAATTTTTACGGCCACACGACACATTGGCTATTAATATTTTTATTAGGACGTAATAGTTATTTTCATAATTATGTTAAAAACTGCCTGACATAAACCCACTGTATACAGTGTACGTAAAATAGTTCAACACTTTTAATGACTTGGTATTACTACCTATTATTTTGTTTACGTTCACGTATCTATCTTACGATTTTTTGAAAGAACTACTATTTGAATGGAAAAATATTAGCAGAACTTTAATGTGAATGTTTTCTATATTTCTTCGTATTGGAAGACAATCAAAATCATTACAAAAACTCTCTCATTATCACGATCAAAATTTTTATTAATAATATTATTTCAATATACAAACGCGTATCTCTTCGAAAATCTGTTTGATCTTGCCAGAATTTAGTTATTCCACACTGTTAAAATAATATAAAGTTTTATCGTGCATCTAAGTTGTTAATTCAAATTTTTTAATTGTCATTGTTGGTTTTTTGTTTTTTTGGACAGCTGGAAATATTTTTAAATACATAATTTTGGTTGAAATAACTGCTTCCAGATTTCATATAAGATGTTTACTTGTACATTTTAAAAATTCTCCAATATTTCAATTCATTTTCAAATAAATAAATATGATAATTGCTCATGTATATGCCAGCAGAGTCCTATTGTTATGGAGGCAATACCGCAACCAAGAAGGATAATAGAGCTTTTATAAATCCGAATACAGGAGTGAATATTTAGCCTTTGCACTTCTTCCTAGTAAGATAATATCGTCTAATGTCAGTTTGCAACTTGGATCAGTTACCGATTGTTAAACGGAATTGGAATTTGGTTTCAAACTGACATTCAAAACGAAATACATGCTCTCTTGACGTCATAATTATTCTAAAATTACATTGACTAGAATACTGATAAATGAACTATTTATCGGTCATTGTTCAAACAATAATAATGACAGGACATATCTAAGCAGTGTGTTAGTGCCGAAGCGGTGTTAGACGGGTCTAATAAGAGGTTTGTAAAACTTACGAGCCCTAACAACTAAATATTGGGACACAGACAATTTCTCAAAAAAATCCGGTAGATATTTTTGATATCATTCAATTCGTTTGGACTAAATGCAAATTTTGCATGGGTATCTATTTTGGCAGAGAGTGAGGTATTTTGCAAATTAATAAATTTTCTTAGAGCGCAAAAATTGACACCTAACTAAAAAATGTGCAATTTTTGCTGACATTTAAATGTTGGGACACCCGAGAAAATTTGCTAAGTATACCATCGAAATACAAACGTAGTAGCTGGTAAATGCTGCCATTATTATAGGGATCGTAGTATTTCATGCTAGTGTTGGTTTTATTTAGAAAAAAATAGTTAGCGGCGGGCTAGTTTTAGTAAAAGTTCTGAAAATAATTTCTCAGTACCTCAAGGGAAAATCGCTAAGAAAAAGTGAAGATTTGTTCCAAATAGCTTAGTCGTCGATGGTAAATGTCGTAAAATATTACGCAGACAGAGGTACCATCGGAATAAAAGGTAAAATTCCCGGTAGGCCACCACTTGTGAAGCCGCGTGATCAACGACAACTGATGAAAATTTATAAAAGTGGACGACGGACTACTTCAAGAGAAATTACTACTTGCTGGAATAGCGATAACCAACTAAATTTTTCAAGACAATATTGTCGCGAATGCATACACAAATCAGGCCTTGGTTTTTACATTGTAAATCTTAAATAAAGCTATCTTTGATGGACTTTATTATTTACTTATATTATTTTAGGCTAAAGTAAAACCACAATTAAAAACTGCCCACAAGAAAAATCGGTTAATATGACCAAAATAAAAATTGGAGAAAAGTAATATATAACGCAGAGTCCAAATTTGATGTCTGGGTGAGATAATAGTAGAAAAAGAGTTATTGAAATAAAAAGGAATTTTAATATGGATTATCTCAAACAAAGAGTCAAGTTTGCAAGCGGAAAAATTGTTTGGGGGTGCATGTCTATTAACGGAATTTAAAGACCAGTTAACAACGTTCATGGAAGGGAAATTACAAATTCAAACAAATATCAAGAGACTTTGTAAAAAAATATTAACAACTACTGAAGCAGTCTATCCTGTTGATATTTATATTTTTCAACAGGATGATGCTTCAAGTTACACACCTACAACACTTATTACAAAGAATAATAATAGAAATGTTTGCCCTGATCATCGAATAGCCCAGATCCTAATCTAGTAGAGACGGTATGGCATGAAATAAAAAAATATTTAGGAAATCATCCATCACAAGCGATTGTCAATCTTCAACGGGAAATTTAGCGAGTGTAGGATACGGTAACAACTCCTGTGTATTGTAGAAAATTAGTTGAAACAATGATGGCAAGAATTCCTGCAGTTATTAAGGCAAAAGGAGATATGACCAGTTACTGAATTTGCTGTGTCCCAATATTTATGTGTCACAAAATGTTACGTTGTTTTAGAGTTTTATGTCACTGTTTGAGTTAGAAATCAGTTTCTGTTGTGCTGTAAACATTAACAGTTTTGCAAAACGAATTAATTTTAAAATTTTAATTATCTAAAATAAATTACATTTTTGTTAAAAAGTTTGGTGATTTTTTTTATAAATATTTTTTGGTGTCCCAATATTTAGTTGTTAGGGCTCGTAGTAGTAACCAGTATATCGCCGTCTGCATTATCTGATAATTTAAACCTACTGATACTACTGATAGAATGAAACTCACAAATTAAGGAAGCTAAGAAATCACTAAGTGAAGATATTTCTCTTTGGCGTGTTCAAGTATTTATAACCATTAACGCAAACACAAAAAGTAGTTATTTTCAAATAATTAATAACTTCACTTGACCTGATCTAACAACTATAAAAAAATACAAGTAACACATTATGCGGCATTTGAAGCATGAAGAAAAATACGTAGATTATATTCGTTGGGTACACTTTAGTATAGCTTTTTCTCAAAGAGCTTGAGCTAGTGTCATAAAAAGAGAACATTTCTAAAATGTTTTATCAGTTTCTGACTATCTACATACATATGTTTTCTGTACAAACAATACTTTTTGGCGGCGCATTACTTTCAAACTATTAAACCACAATTTGAGATAGACATGCGAGATGATTGTTTATTTATTATTCCTAGTAAATTTTTCCAAATGGCGCTACCTCGTTTTTCTCTGTAAAATCTGACACTGTTAATTTGTCTAGTAAGTGTTGTAAATCACCTAAAACATTGGAGGAAGCGAACAAAACAAAACAAACTCAACAACATAATGAATTAAATCTGCATCTCCTTTTGAATAGTCCATTCAGTAGGGATAAAAAAAGATCTTTACTTTACAAAAGTTGGGGTGGCAATGATTTTGATATATCTTGATCTAGTGGTCACTCTAATGAAAAATACTAGTTTTCGACCTTAGAGAATTGAAGCGCCGCACGTCATCTGGAATTTAAGAGATGAAAAATAGTTTTTTCAAAATAATTCCGCAACGGTTCATCTTACGGAAAAAGGTTCTATACACAGTTAAACATAACAAAATTAGCATACTTTTTGTTGTTTAAACATTTTTTGTAAAGTTAATATTTAACGTCACACAATTTAGTCTGCTAATTGGTAATAACAACCTGTTTTATATCTTCATATTTAACTCATCAATCAAATTGTGTCCCCCCATTTCAAAAGGTCACGAGCCGCCACTGGAACTTTTACGAAAAAAATCAAACAATATCTAACACTAGAATCGCTATTGGTCGCAGCTCCGCTTACGTGGATATCGTAATTAATTAGGACATATTACTTCTCCCTCGTTAACCCGTCTAACTTAAAAACACACGGGACTTCCACAGAAACTTTCATCCTCTATTTTACCCCTTTAGGCCTGACATTTTCCAAAATCCTTTCTTGATGGGCGCTTACATTACCAAAACAAACTTACTGCCCAAATTTGATGTTTCTAGCTTCAGTAGTTTAGTCTCCGCCTTGATAAATCAGTCAGTCAGGACATACAATTTTCTTATAAGTATGTATAGATTTAGAAAGCAGTGAATCTGAACCTGGACCGTCAAAAAAATTAAAACCAAATAAATAAAATATAACTGTCCAGAGAAAATACGTCATTTTGTATACCTACATATATAGAAGTGTTTGACCTAACTGACTGATCAACGCAGAGCCTAAACTATCGAAGCAAGAAACATGAAAGTTGGACATTAGGTTTCTTTTGTAATGTAAGCACCCTCAAAGAAAGAGTTTTAGGAAATTCCACGCTTAAGAGTAAAATAGTGGATGAAAGTTTCTTTGGGAATCCCGTAAGTTTTTAAGTTATACGGGTTCACGGAGGGGGGAGGGGGCAAAAGGAGATGAAAAGTAAAGTGTCCAAATGGCGAAATTCACGCAAGTTTAGTGGCTAACAACTATTTCAGTGTTTGATATTTTTTCGTAAAAGTTCAGGTTTCCATCGCTATACTGCGTTAAATATTAGACTTAAAAAATGTGCAACATTTTGTCATCTTTAGGTTTGTATAGAACACTTTTTCCGCAGGATGAACCGTTGCGAAATTATTCTGTATCACTTTGAAAAAGACTATTTTTCGCCACTTTAATTCAAGATAACGGCTAACGCTTCCTTTTTTTAAGATCTGAAGCTTGTATTTTTCATCATAGTGATCAGTTCATCACTCATCACTAAAACAAACAGGGTTAGTATAAAGTCCCGGAATAGTCGAATAACTTCGTTGTTTGAAAAGTTTTTTTTCTGAAATTTGCTTTGGATGTATAGTTAAAAATGGCGACTTGATTACAATATATTTTTCCTTTTTTTTGTCGCTCTCGGTTTGACCGACAAGGCCGCCTAATTTTTGTTTTAATGGAACACCCAGATTTTCTTGACATTTTCTGAAATAGAACATTCATTGTAGTCCCACTCATAGTTTATTATTTATTAGTATTTTCAAAGATGACGTCATTTTACAATATTAAGTGATCTTTGTGAATTTTTTTCTTTCTATTTTTCGTGTCAGTAGAAATAAACATGTTGATAATTTCTGATATTACTTTTTTATTCTGCATCAGAAAATGTGAAAAATATCCATTATAAAAAAATAGGAGGGCTTTCAAACCGAAAGCGGCAAAAAAAAGAAAAAGTATTGTAATCAAGTCGCCATGTTTAACAATATATCCACACAAAATTTCCAAAAAAAGCTTTTCATATAACAAAATTATTCAATCGTTCCGAGACTTTACACTAACCCTGTATATCAAAATCATTACTTTCCCACCTTTTGTAGGGAAAAACCACTTACTGACTGGACTAGAACATCTTAACATCGATTTTAAGGGGTCGATTTCGTTCTCAATGTTTGTTTTTATGATGCAGTTTTAAACGTGGAAATTTTCATTCTTTCTATGACAACATCGTGGACTACTGTTCTACGTTCATCGATCAGAGAATTTTCGAAACTGAATATCTAGTTTTAAAATATTATGACCCACCTAATTACCTAATCTACACAATACATCAGACGCGCAAGGTGAAGCTATTTTTCTCGAGCCTTGTTTAGTTTATTTAAGTCTATCAAACCCAAACTAAGACTTATAGCAGAATATCTTGAAATTGAAAGATACTTCGCGAAGTGTAAAAATCATGTTTCACTCTTGAAAAAGTCGACCAGATTTGCAAGGTTATGTTAAGTACCTATATGCAGATTTTATAGCTTGAAACTTTTTAGTAAAGATCAAAAAATATTCGTAAAAGCATTCAGCCAAGCGTTTATCACATTTTGGAAAACGTTTCGATTTTTATGTTTTCCAGTTTCATAGATTTTGTGTTCTACATTTCAGTAATGAATTTGTATAAGTAACAAATATTAAGAAGTATTGATCAAAAAATGTTTGCAATATTAATTTCATTTTTCTTGTGTCATAGCAAATCGATATCATTAATGAGAAAGTTGTACATACGAAGTAAATTCAAACACGTCATTTTTATAATTTACAGTTGGTTTAAAGTTGTATTTTATGTTGTGAGAAAAGAAGTTAAAACTGGGAAACCAGGAAATCAATTCTCACATTTCTGTATAATGTAGTTATAAAATAAAATAGTTTTAATAAACAGTTACTGTTTTATAACCTTCAAGAAATCCATGATGTTTTCTAGAATATATACAAATTTTAACAAAAAGTAGGTATGCTGTTTTACTCAATGTTTTTTTTTCTAAACACAACACGGACTACTATACTTACTCAGGAATACTAGAATTTTAGTAATTTTGACGTAAATTCAAAAAAATTTCCTGACCTACTCATAACAATACTAATAATAATTTGAAATGCATCAGAACGCATGCCAGTTCACTTGAATGCTTCAAGTGTAAAAAAGTTTATAAAAAAGATTGTAAATCCGTTGATGAAAGCTATAATTTTTTACAAGTGTAAAGAAAAAAATTACAACAGCACTAATGATTTTAAAAAATGTGCTTGTAGTTCAATTTTTATTTTTCTCTGCCTCTTTTAAATTATTTATAAATAATAATACATTAACAAACATATTACATTGTGCAATTACTTAACAACTGAACTATAAATGCAGAACGGAAATCTTTAATAATGGTATTATATTGTGCTATTGAGTATGAAAATACTTACGTAAGACTATTATTTATATATTACCTATCACAGCAGATAATTTATAGGGTGGAGCTCTCAAAAATGTGAACGGAATATGTTACATGTTCAATGTTATAATCTAGTTTCCATTTAAGTACTCTAATTATGGATGTGGGAATGAAACTTTATTAATTTTAGCAAGAATTTATTAGAAATAAATGAATTTATGAATAAAAAAATATCTGTTATATAAACATAAGGTAAATATAAATATATTCTTCAACCCAGTGATCCTACATATTGTTGTAGGTAACCAGTAATCACTTTTAAAATTCGGTTAAATTAAGAATAGATTAATCGGAACAGTCATTGTCCTAAAGATTGTCACGGAGATTGGTGAATAATCAAACTGAAAACTACAACTAGTTCTCATTAATTGTCATATCTATTAATAAACGAGTCTTACCAATAGTTTTTTTGCATATAGTCCCTAGTGTCCCCAGTCTCGTAGTTACCATTTTGTATATTAAATTTGGTTTCAATTTAATATACAAATATCATTTTGCCTTAGTGACTCTTTAAATTCAAGAACTTTTATTGTTATGTATAAAAGAAGCTTGTGTTGACTTGAGAGCATATTTTTCACACGTCTTCCTTCTAGAATTCTTGAATTTCACTTCCTGAATTCTACCTTTTTACAAGCACAAAATCCAGAAAAAATGCAACAAACTAAAAGAAATTAAACCACTTAATTAAATGGTTATGAATTATTATGACCAACTAGACTTTTGCAGTTAGCAGCAACAGTGAAACAAATTCGAGGTCAACAGATCCACTAAAAGTATTTGAAAATTCGGTATGTTGAAAATAACACCACAAGTTATTTTTTCATATAAAACTTCTTGTAGGTACTTTTTCTGTAATTTCCTTAAGCTAGCTCCCCCCACTTTCTTGTAAAGTTTCCTTTGATTTCCTTCAGGATATTAATACTTTGTTATTCAGGTTAAGCATCAACTACACCAAAATTTATAATGGCGGTTTTCCTCTTAAGATACGTGTTTGATATCAGAGGACGTATCTCTATTAACTTTAACGCGAATAATATTTGTTGACATACTTGGCTTCCCATGGTGTCATTAATACTTAATTAAGGTTATTTTGATGAGTGGTTAATTTCATTTCATGTTTTTTTTGGCTTTTCATAGAAATGCAAAATATGCAAGAAAGCTAGAAATCCTTTAATATTCTTCTCTGGTTGATACCAATATTTTTACTTTATTGTGTCTACGAGAAAATTAACAAGAACTGGTTAATATTTCTCAAAGAGATACTGTAACAAATTTTGTGGTCTAAGTGTAGTAGTATGTTATTGTTTATTTTATTAAATAATCCAAGATTTGCGAATTTGAAAAGTGTTATACTCGTAGCAGGTTTTTTGGTACAATTTTAAAATTTACTGTCGATTTTAGTTTTTAGCAAGGAGAAAATACTCAAGAGAGAAAATATTACTCACACTAAACTTAATACAGTTTGTAAGTGTATTTATATTTGTATAAATTAAGTGTGTTATGATTGCTCAAAATGAGTACGTCCCAACCTTCTTCTGCAACTCAAGGCATAAGTCGTAATGAAGCCAAAATGGAAAATATATAATCATCAATCTGGTGAAGTGAAAGATTTATAACGTCTCTTTAGTTACAGTCAAGAGATATCGGTAAATATACAAAAGAAATTGCAAAAAATGTTTCATCCTCCCCTTAAAATTGATACAAATGAAAGTGAAATATTTTATTACGAAAATAGATTTCGTAATATGTATTGTATTAACATCCACTGTTATCTGTGCACTCCTGCAACCTTATATACATAATCTCAGCTATATTTGGTAATAGTCTCAGTTCTGCATCATTCTCCATTCCAAGGATTGGTCTCTTCTACTGTACCATGTGCAACCAGAAGTTCTCAATTAGGTTCAGAATAGAAAATTTGGTGGCACGACATGTGGATGTTCTTCGAATACTTCCTGGACAAATTGGGTTGTGTGAATGAAGCCGTTATCGTAAACTGTTGCTATTTCTGACATCTCTTCTTCCGGGTATAATGTTTTTACCAACGGCCAGCGAAAATTTTCCATAACCGTTGGAATGTATTCTTATACTTTCGGCCGTATTGTATGTGTTGACGTTTTTTGATCTGAATGAACGTTATGAATAAATTTTCCAAAGTGATTCCAAATACACATCTTCATTACAATTTGCAGAGAAAAGCATGTACTTAACAAATTAACATATATTTAACATGTTTACGTAATATGTTTGGCAATATGTGTATAATAATAAATAATAATAAATACTGTATTGTGGCGGTACAATATACAGGTGGAAGTGAGTAAAAATAATTACTCCTTATTGGTTCAAATGGTTGTGTCCGGCAAGCAAGAGGATGTGGGTTCGTCCAGTCCCACTCGACAACGACAAGGAACATTTTTCTTCACGTCCTCAGTAAGAAATCAGGACATCAAGACAATGAACGCTAAAAAAAACATCAAGCAAATCAAAGAGATATCAACAAATAAGTTAAGACAAAGACGTATCAGGATAACACAACCAGGTATATGTCACGATTACACTTGTGATAGGTACCCTGGAAAGTTTCCTAGGCCGAGGCTTTCTCTCAAAAAAATTCTTGTACATATTTATTTATCTATTTATGGTTACTGTATTTTTATGATTGTACAATAATTTTTTGACTCCCACGACGACAAAAAACACATGACAGTCGCATCATGGACTTGCGTACTAAGTGTACGAACGCGTGGGTCATTTAAAGGAGGTGGGGCATTCCGTGACGCAACGCGCGGCTTTCAAACACCAAGTATTTAGTTTACCACCGACTGTCTTCCGACTTACTAAAACGTTTCACCGCGCGGTACACGTGTTATGAAAGACTTCTAGTTTAATAAACTGCTTTCACGATGGCTGAGTACAAAATCAGAAATAGGCAAGAAAGCACAGATAGCCTCGACTCGACTGCAACCACAGAGGAATATTCAGAAGACGAAAAGGATAAATATGATATCGACGACTTCAACATCATTAAAACTATCGGTAAGAATATAGTAAGACATACGAGTATTAATTTTAGTGACTCTAATTAAATGATTTTATGTTACATATCTGAATTGAAGACTATAGGGATGTATGAAATAAAAAAACATTAAGATATATGCTTTTATTGAAATTAAAATGACATTATTTTATTATTATTAATATTAAACTATTTCGAATCTACTGATTCGTGATAAATCTAAAATGTATTTTGAAATCGTACAGACGTTTGTGTCATACAAATGTTTAAATTCTTTATTCTTAGAATTTAATCAATGTTTTTATGATGAAACGATGGAAACGCATTTGTTTTTTTAAAATTGATGTTGATACTTTGTTTTTACATAAGATTCTCTGGTGAAACTTTATTATTTTTTACAAAAGCAAAAATTTATCCCATGAATCAAAGAAGTTAAATAAAAAATATGAATAGTTTTTTAGGTAACTTATTTTGCAATTTATCACTGTTTATGTAACATTATCTATATACGCCTGACCGTTAAAAGAAACAGCAAACACTCTTGTCCATCTTGTGATGTGTTTAATTTGTGGCTAATCAAATCAAGTTTGTGGTTTTATTCAAACCCTCGTATTTTCATCCCAAATAAAGAAGAAATCTTGAATATAGTGATTTTAAAGCTTTCAATGACCAATGCGCGAAAAATTGCTTTAAATTTTAATTCTGGAATACATGCGTCATATTAGTATCTAGATTATTTAAGCTATAGTTTAAGCTTTTTCGAATGCTAATTAAAATATTTTGCTCCTATTTTTTTAATTTGTTTAATAAATAATAATCGGATATTTGATATTCTGGATTAAACAATCGCAGCAAACGAAACTCCAGAAGTTGTACGTAATGACTACATAGAAAGTTAGTTATTACGTTACTTAATAACATTTTTTAATATATTGAACATTCTTGGGAACCAAGGTTTTAACCATATTTGTGTAGTGTTACTTAATACCATTTTTATAAACTGATCTCAATATTTGTGAACATACGACATAAAATTACAAAATATAAAAAGCTGTAATAAACATTTAGCCCATTTTATTAAAAATTAACCTCCTGCTAAAAATATAAAGCATCTGTTCAATCTGAACGTTTAACGCACAAATCTTAAAAGGTTCGCATTGGAGCTTTTAATTTTAATGTGTGGTTACTAGCAAGTTTGATAAAAAAAAACATTTTATAGCTTTGAAAACAACTTTACGTGTCAATATTTTATTATGAAAGTGTAATTTTTTTACGCTGCTCATGGTCGGCTGTTTCTGTAGTTGCGAATCAGTTTTCATATTTCGCATGTCTGAAACCTAAGTGAAACAATATGTTAAGACTTAACAATGTGTGTTGTATTTAAAAACATAGTGAAGAAACTGCCATTTAGGACGGTGTACTATTGTGAAAGTATATTTGTCTGAATTTGTATTATAAAGTGTGAATGATTTTAGAGATAATTCTTTCGAAGTATGTCAAAGAAGAGCATAGAAAACAGTTTTGACAACAGTGGTGTAGTAGTCTTTGTCAGTCCATTTATTCGAGTGTAAATTTGAATTATTATGGTTTAGTATGTAAAAATCAAACAGTTCTAATAATAATAATCAAGTAATTTTGAATCATATCTGTGTAATACTTTTCTAACTCGGGGGATTTCCTTGTGTGAAATACAATAATTATATTATATTTAGTTAGCCAAAGATAACTAAGAAAAAGTATCATAATAGAAAATAGAAGTAGTTTTCGAAATTATCGTACAAATTAATCTAAAATTTTAATTGTGTGTTGATAATATCATAGCGAAGGTAAAACGTAACTGCATAATGAACTTCTTTGAAATCTTGGTTGATCACTAACCTAATTATTAAGAATTATTTATTCATCTCCTGCAGACAGTCATTTACCCTATTGACAAATTGACACAAATATTTTGTACCTGTCCAGCTAAAAAATTAATGTTTTTCTCGGATTTATAGCTCCTAGAAAAAGAAAAAGTAGGTGTTCCATTTGTGATCGTAGCTATCTGCCTGTCGTATGTCACATATTGTCTGTTTGGGATTTTGTTAGATACGTATTCTCCGAATCTACTGGATCGATCGCTGTGGAATTTTGAATGTATTGAAAACTACCATTTATATATTCAAAAGCTAATTAAATATTTTTTTGTTCATCCCATCAACAATTCAGTGGGTAAATCCCCTGTGTCTACATTTGTGTTTTTTTCCGCGAATTCCTATGTTTTTGAAAAAAAAAAAAACAAAATAATATAAGAAAATTGGATTTTTCTTATGTGCAAGCATTCATTATAATTATAAACTAACAAAAATGATACTTTTAATTTTTTTTAAGATCACCAGTGGTATAAAGACATAAGACGGTTTGCGTCAATGTTTTAACCCTTACAACCTTTTTAGCACTTTTAAAAGTAGGTACTTTCACGCAAGCAGTTGCAACATGAAAGTTTGAAGCTTATGTAACTTTTTTTACCTAAGTTTTTTGACCAAAAAGATATTCTATTGATGCGAAATAAAATTAATAAAATCGGAAAAATTGAAAAATGTATTTATTTTAATTTATGGTCATAACCAACTTGATAAACAAATATTAAGTATTTATAACATTTGTGGATATCTTGAACATGTATAATTTTTAATGATGTACTGGAGTAACATTTCAATTCTACTTAAGTTAAAATTTGTATACAAAAACTCCGCTAAATAATGTAAATAAAGTATCATGCAAAAAGTTATGAAAACTATTATTTGGTTATAAGATAAGTACGGAAGGTTACTATTTTAAAACTGAAATGATATTTTATCCACAATTAGTTAATCCAGTAATTTGTAAAACAAAGACAATCTCAGTGTGTATTAATATTAGAGTATCAAAGAATATACCATCTATATAATGAGAATATTTTTCAACTTTAATTGCCAGAAATGTTTGTTCTTTTTTGGTTTCGAAACGGAAAAAATCTGTTGAAGGTTAACGAATAGTAATGATTTCGACATGATGAATAATATATACAAACGTATTAAGAAGTGAACATATGTGTCTTTTACTATTACACGCATGCCTTCATGCATTACTTTATTTATATAACAAAACATTGCCGGAAGTCTTAAAAGTGGGCCACACAGCATTTGCTATTTCAGTATTTGTAAAATTACACCGATTTCTATTTTTATTTTAAATAAAAATGTTATTTATAAAACGTTTAAACACCCATTGATTTAAAAACTTATCATGTTTAACTATAATTCAATTTAACGGAGGGCAAAATTGTGCCGTTGTATTTTTCTGCTCTGCAACCAAATAATATTAACCAAAAACAGCACGAACTTTTTCGAAACATTAATGCCAGTTTTGGGAGGAACAAATATTAAAAATTGTATAAGTTACAAGAAAAATTGAAACTAACACAGACGTGAATTTTTTGGAATTTTTGCGTTCCATTGATTATTTTCGAAGAAATTACTATGCAAGTACACAGGCTTTCAAGTTTATTAATATTTTAAACGACGCTAAATACAGATTATATAGGTTCACTTTAATTTTTTTAATTTTTGATGTATTAGTGTCTAGATTTAACTACTACATATTATTTATAAAGTAAGGGAGAGTAAAAGTACTTTACAAGAATAATTCTTTTAATATGTCAGAATAGTCACTACAATATCGATAAGTTAAAAAATAAAAATTAATTGATCAGGTTATTAATTTTTACTCCAGTGATTTAGTGTTCAGAATAACACTTGTTATAATTTAATTCCAAAATTTTATCACCACGAACACTTATCCAATTTATTTTTTTACCGTTTGATGTAATAAACTGACAAAAATAAGTAGTCAAGATTACTCCCTATAAGACTGATACACGAGTTTTTAACAGATACGCAAAAAAAAAGTAAGTATAAACATAACTTCCTCGCCAACTGTACTAAAACAAAAAAAAATTACACAAACTTTGTTGCTACAAAGCGACGGCATTTCTTTTGATCAATTTATATTGACAGACTTACAATAAATATAAATTGCCTTTGATTAAATTAGTTGATTCATTTTCCTTGTATAAATAATACAATGACAGTATTTGATTAAAATGTAAGCAATCAATAAATCGAAATATCAAACATTATAAAAGTTCATTTCAGATGATTAATGCTTTCATACATAATTGTTATTTTTTAAATTTTATGGGGCTATAAAACATTCAAGCAACTTAAATAAAGCTTTATATTTTATTTGTTTACCCATTCACGAAAAAATTATTAATTGCACATACGCCGTTGAGTAATTCACAGGGAACAAGGCGCACGGATTTACAGCCAACATTTTGATAAATACTTTAGACTTTCGTTCTTTCATCGCTTGTTGAAATGAAATTGAAAAAAAAGGCAAGGACAAGGTTACTATTTTTATTATAGTTTATTATTAGATGAGAATACAGTTTTGACTAGAATTTATAGAAAGTGTTTTCTCGCACTTGAAAACATAACAAATAACTTTACTTTTTTTTCTACTATTACATTGCCTAGATGATATTTTAGTTTTACACATATTTTTTTCTATTGCTGAAACGTGTTCAAGACTCTTGCCACTTTTAGTTTTTAACATACGTAGTTAAATATTCGTATCTAAAACGTAATATAGTGTGTATGTTTATTACATTTTCTTCTAAATTCAATGATTATTTCGAACTGCTGATTTTTAAAATTCTTTCATGGTAATAATAACAATACACAATGAAAGTCTGGATGTCACAAAAAGGATTTTTACGAGGTACTAGTGGCATGCTAAAAAATGACGTTCTGCAAACGAGTTGCACGTTTTTTTTGCACATCTGCATGTTAACAACAGATAAATTTGATTCGACTGATTTGTACCTACATATTGACAATAAATGTGTTTATTCATGTCATATAAAAAAAGAGGAAATTGTTTCGGGCTTCACTTTTTATTCAGAAACATTTTTTATTATTTGTTGAAAAAAAAAACGGAACATTTTGTACTTTATTTCATTTTGCTAATGATTTATTAACCTCGTTTATAGTCCTTCATGTCAGAATGCAGTTAAAATATTAATTTAACTTGATATAAATCGTATTAATTTCTAAATTAACTAATAGATGCTTGACACTATTTTATAAATGAAATAACTTAATTTATCTACATTTACACACAATTTAACAATATTTACTCTTAGTGAAATTTATCGGGTATATTCTTTTCTATTTTTTTTCTATGTTAACTTTCGACTGAGTTCCCTAATTTTGTTGCAGTTCTCACAGTAGTCTGCTTAAATAACTACCTGCTTATTTATAAAGAGAACGGCAACAGGTCATTAATGTTTTATCACATTTTCTTCCTCAAATGTAGGTTAGTCACCAGAAGCGTTTCATCTGTTGATATTTAACTGTTGGTATTTCTCGACTTTTAATCCACTCTCTTCAAACAATGGACATGTACATCATAAATGTGTATTCTGGAAAACTACATTAGTATTAACATTTTAAATAAGCTATGCACATGTTGTTGACCTGTATGCATACTGATAAAACCCGGTTTGCTTTAGGATAACACAATAATCGGAAAAAAAATTGTTTACAATGTTTGAAACGGGAAAATTCAAGTGATATACCTATCATTTTGAAAGTTTTAATAATGTTAATTTTTATTGTTATAATAAAAAAAAATATATGTATGTATACAGGTATATGCATGAGTTGGGAAGATTAATAGATGTACAACTTTAACAGTAAAAATAGAGTGTTTTTGATTACTATTTTTCTAGAAAATATTGGGGCTAAAGTTAATTAAAGACACCGATATTTTTAATTCACTAATACAAATAAGGGTTGCGTATTCCCATTTAAGAAGAGGTGCCAATTACTATCCTGTGGACCTAATTCTAAAATTAAATTTAGTTTTGAAATTGCGTAGGAAGCTCTGTGACACGGTGGTGATAAATAAGTTACATTAAACGAAAGAAAATTTGGTCGCGCAGTCTGCAAGCTTAAAATAATGGCACAATCTGATAATAATTAATATAATTTATTGCCGCAAGTTGATTTTATGTTCTAAATTAAATTAAATATTGTAAAAGTAAAACGCATTTATAGTTTTTAGTAGTATAAGTGGAAAATTCCTGCTTCCTCTAATTAATTAAGTCGATATCTTTTTCTTTATATTCTGTCATCATAATAATAAATATTTATGTTTCATTTCCATATCATCATTAGTTGAATCGCTTGTACTAGAAACTTATTTATAGCTGTCGTCATTTTTTATTTCAAAAAGTAGATTGGTGCATAACATACATTTAAAAATTGAATATTTATAAATTAATGCAACGACGATATCGTTCTATTATTTGAATTCGGCAGTTTTGTAATGAAATACGTGTCTAAATGTTAAAAAAATAACTACGATAAAATTAAAATTTATTATTTTTTTATTTAATATGGGACTGTTTTCTTGAATTGCTTATGATATTAAAATTTTCGTCATCATTTCACCATAAGAAATTAAAAAATGTTTTAAATTATTAGTCTTCATTATTTATATTTGCTTATTGACTACAGGGCTAGTAGAGTATTCTGAACTTATTCAGCGCATAAAAACCTAAATTTTAGTATAAAATGAGTAGAGAAAGTAGAAAATGTTGCCTGCTTTAAGCACAAAAATATAGTATTGAAAAAACTGATTTTGCTTCAATAAGCACTATAGATACGAAACAAGGTTTACATTTTGTATTTACTACTTGCCCACTGTGTGAACTTTACAAGGCTCTGTTTAAGGAAATGTATATCGACAACGTATTTTACCTTTTTTGTCATTATTTCAAATTGTTAAACCGGTATTTTAGTTGGAAAAATATGTCATAATATTTTCCTTAATTTAGTAATTACTGATTAGTTGTTATATTAAAACTGATTTCTAGAAATTTAAATTTATGAAGAAAGAAAACACCTACTGAAATTTACTCTAATGAAAAGTTCTTATCGTATTACAAACAAATAATGCAAGTATTTACAATACGTTTGAGTAATTATATTACTCAAGTTAAAATACTAGTTTTGATTTAGAATGGTTCAAGAAAAATCCACAGGCTATCGAAATTGCCCTATGTAGCAATGTGTCGTGTGTAATAATAATAAGAATAAATTTTTTGTTTTTTCATTGACGAAATTTACGGATCGTTAGAAAACAAGTCCTCAGATTCTAATGTTATTATTTTGTTATTTTGGCAACAAATAATGTTGAGCAAGATAATTTTACGGTAGTTGGCATATCATACACAGCTCTGTACCTCTGTAATATTTTTGATATTTTGTCAGAATTATTAATGCACAATAAACTGTTTGTCATGACCTAGTGCAAGTGGGATTAATATAATTTATTACTTTACATATATCTTTATCACATTTAAAAAATTTACAAGATATAATTAACAGTTATTATCAGAATTGGCATCATTATTTCTGGTAATTTTACCAATTTCCATACGAGTTTTCGCCACATACGAAAATGTAGTACGAAGCGAATTGTCTTTAAAATGAGAATTAAAACACTGACATATATGTAAAACTTATTCGTCATTTAACATATATATGCGACTGTCATTTTGGTTCTCTTTGGAAAGAGTAAACACATTAAATTATTTATTATTATATCAGAGTTATGTCGTGAAAAGTGATCGGTGTATTTTTTTTACAACGATTGATATTGTGAATGACTAAATGGTGTCAAATACCTGTCTTAATATTTTGAAGCAATAATTCACTTATAAAAATAAAATAAATATATATACAATACATATATTTTTACCTAAAATCTATTCAAAGACACAATCACGAAATTAATATTTATAATATTTTACAGTTTTATAAACATTAACGATCAATTTTTAATAATAATCTACGTTGTTCCGTAATATAATTGCTTACCACTCACATGGTGCGTGATATTACCCAGCACTGAAAAATTTGAAATTTGTAGATAACTTCTAATTATGTTATTTTTATAAATGAAAAAAGTAACCTAGAGTTCTTCAACACAAATGTAAATGTTTATAAAGTTGAGTAAATTGGATTTCGTTACTTTAATTTTCTACTAATAACAATAATGTAATGTTGATAGATCCTATAAACCCAGTAGATCAATTAATACCTGCGTAAATAACAGAAAGATTGCAGATCTAATGTTTTTAAAGATGTTGCAATCCAGTGAGTGTAGTGTACGAAACTGAGTTATACTTTTCAAATACATATTACCAAAAAAATAAACAAGTCTAATGTACCTACGTTCTCAAAAACTTTAAATTAATTGGTGTAGAAACACTAACAATACTAACAATACTAAGTACGGTATTTATTATAACACTCATTTTAATACGCACGCCAACAATAATAATAGAATTCTTTCTAACGACATCACATATTATACTTACAACTGTCTCCTTTAATTTTTTTTTCTTTTTGAAAAAGAATCAAAATGTTCTGTTTTCTTGTAAACTTGCAAACCATGTAGTTTGTCTCACTTAAAAATAAACAGGGGTGATGAAATTTCGTCATTTTATTTTATTTTGCAATTTAACATGTAAATGTTAAAATATATAATTTCATTATAAGAACATAATTTATAGATAGTTAAAAACTCATTTCATTACCGGTTTTCAAAATTTCTTTTGAAGTTCTGGAATACAAATAAATGGTTATTCGTCAAAAATCTTGAAATAAGATAGCCTTATACTTTAACAGTTTACTTTTGCATTGTATAATTAATAATTACCATTCAGTATTTTGGGATTTTTTTGATCGGTGCGCTACAATAATATGTACTTTATAACGTTCGTACCTACCCACAACCCCGAAAACATATTTGCCGGCGCGTTTGGCCAACCACATTGACATTTTCTAGACAAAGCTAAACTAATAAAGTTCAACTACAAAGAGACGCTTGTTTGTACGCTCTCACTACACCAGTGGCGCAGAGGGACAATTTTAATATTAACAAAATTTTTCTTTTTAAAGAATTCCAAGACGTCTGGCTACGTTCATGTTTTCTCGATGTGCATAACCCTTAGTGTACGAAAAAATAGGTCTCCGGTTTCCATCCGTCTGTGCCGATTTTTGTTAGACAGATAATTTCCGAAATTACCGGACCGATTGTTGTCAAATTTTATATGTATATTATCAATATCGTGCAGATGGTAAAACTATAACTAAGCTTTGTCTAATCATCCCTGCCAACAATTTGATGACATCAACTCATAATTGTACATAGTAAATGGATTTTAAATTTTATACAATAACATGATCCTAGACGTGTAAATTATGAATCCATTCTGGGTTTCTACCCGAGAAATACAGATTTTTGGAAAAAAAAATCATAATTATAGAAGTGTAACATTTTTGCAATTTAATTTTGAAAATCAAAACCCCAATGTCGTAAAATCTTGCAGACGTTTTAAAGTTATCGGAAGCATAGTAAATTTATAATCATAATATGTACATATACCTGTTTATCCCCCCCTCCCAATTGCTTTGTCAACAAATTTTTGAGTGACCAGGTCAAAGATAAAAAAAACATCAGGTATATTTTACAGTGTAGTAATTCGTGTAGAGATGGCATAATTTACATGTTGTTATTATCAAAACTAATCCCAAGCATCGATCAAACTGTTTTGGTTTAACTCAGAATCGTGGATTATAAGAAGAACTAGCTAATTACATGTGGCTGCCTAAAAGTTATCGTTATTCGGAAACAGAAAAACGAATTTCGTACTGCTGGACTAAAATACAGGAATAAAGTGAAATAAAATAAAAATACAATTTACTTTATGTTGTTTCAAATGGGTTTAGAAAACTTAAGTAAGTACACTGTACACTCTCAGAAATTTTTAAACAAAAGTAATTATTTAAGTATGATATAATAGATCTAAAAACCGTTACAAAAATATAATGGATGCAATTGAACAAATATTTATTGTGAAAATTACTGTTAATACCTATTTTATGTAATGTTAAAGCACTGTTTATTAAAAACGTTATAAATATCATTTTAAAGGGTATGCCCATTGTCCAAACAATTTATATAAATTTAAAAAATCGAGCTAAGGTTATTTAAACAGAACTGAACACCCCTGACATAGAATTAAACAAATACAGTTTCTTAGATAAATGATAAAATCTGCCCTTGAGAGTTTTATTTCTTTTTGTGATAACCCCTCTAAAAATAAAATATAAACAATAATTAATAATAAGTAGGTATAACTCATTCTCATTTTGTGTAAAATTTTTTACAAGAATATTGGGAATTATATGATCGTAACATTATCGTTATATGATCGTTAAGATAAGAGGTATAACTTTTTGAAAACTTTTTGGGGACACAGTTTCTAATTATGGTTGGGCTTTTTCCTTTTAGTTCTTTTTTTACCAAAACCCGCTATAATTTTTTTGTCTGGAGATGTAGTAGGTGATGTGGTGCGTTTCCGTTCCAGAAAAGTTACTCAATTATAACGTTATTTACCCATAGCTCCAGTTCTCTTGCTTTCCATCATGGGATGTGTCACGTTTTTCATTTTCGGTTTTTAAGATTTTTGGTACAGTAACCTCATTATTTTACAGGTGTGGACATTGTTATTATTTATTTATTACTCCCACTTTTTTAATATAACAAACATTATTTTTCTCTTATTGTGTTATTTTTATGCCGTGTTTGAGCTTATATCACTACAGTTAATACCGACATTAATGATTTCACACTAAAACGTGTAAAGTCAATAAAATTTTCAAGAGGAAACATCTGATGACATTTTGGTGTTATCACTATATGATGATAAAAAGAATTATTTCCCTTCAAATAGCAAAGCTCCAAAATTATTTTTTTTTTATCAGTCAATGTAGTTTTTATCAAACTCTGTTTTGCTGGAAGGAACTAAAAGTGTATCGATTATGTACTTCGATCCAACATTACATTATGAAAAAATATTCGTATACTAAAAGAACCGTTACATTTACTACCCAATTTGTGATATTACGTAATGCGTCTTCTTAATAAGAAGAAAACGACAATTTATTGGATTTTAGATTGTAATGATAAAGTGTTTGCATAATCCGACAGTCGTTGGTGCAACTGTTGCCCTGTTTTAAAACATTGCCACATTCATTGTTTATAGTTTTTGTTTTTATCTTTGAAAAACATGTAATTAAGAACAAAATGACAGTGCTCTTTATTAATTGAAACGAAATACAGCTGTAATCCTCTTAGTTTTGAATGACGAAACATTTTTATTTATTGTTCATTTACGTAAAATCGAAAAAGACTCGTCATCGTTTTTAAAAATAACTTCAATATTCTTTTATTAGAAATATTAAAATGATTCACAATATAAACAGTTTATTCTGGGAGCGCAAGTATCAACGGAAACCTCATTGCTGACGGCGATGATACATGAATTGGAAGACCTGTCACAAGTTCCCAATGCTTTATAGAAATTATCTTCTGTAATGTTAAAATTATTAGAATTTCCAACATGCAAAGCACCATAATTCTGACGATAATTAGGTCAAGATGTTTTACTCCTTAAAAGGTCATGCAAATAATGAAAACTAAGCTTATCAATTTCAAGCGAATTGGAAAAATATTGTTTTGACTTTATTTTTAATATATTAAGTGTTAGGAAATTTAATGTGACTGGGGAAGTTCCCTTCGTAAGATAGCTGGGAAAATTCTACAGTTCTTAGAAAATTAATAAATGTAAAGTCCGGTCATTTACTGAGAATTCTACTTTCCAAGTTCAAATTGATGGTAACAAATATAACGTCACGTCATTTTATGTTTAATAAAATAGCATTGTCATTCATTTATAAATTTAAATAGTATAACGCGTATTATACATTATTTTGTAACCCCACTAAAAAAAAAAACAAGAAGATTTGGAAACGATTTGCTGTTATTAAAGTATTGCTATGCATATTATCATGTTATATTTGTATTTTTTTTAATATGCATGTTTTTCTCCTCCACACAACTCATCTCGGTTTAAAATTTTAAATAATAAGAAATGTGCAAACATACCTATGTGTTTTGTTTGTTTTAAATTCTCTCCGATTAAGAAAAAGGTAATAAATACACTGATCGGCAAAAAAACCGGCCACCCTGAAAAATTTCGCAAAACCAAACTTGAAAAATTATTAATTTAACTATTGATCGTTATTTTATTACAGAATCATTGACTACTGACAAATGATGTATAAATTAGCAAAAAAAGAAGACAAATAAACGCAGAATTAAATTAAATTTAACAAAATAACAGAAACAGATCGACAATTTGAGAGACGTCTGTAAGAGTTAACGGCATTATTTTCACGTGAAAACGTTTATTAACTGCCAAACTTACAATCAAATGATGAAAAACACTGCTTACAACAACAGCCTCCTTTATTGTTTTATTTAAGAAAATATCGTACTTGGTCTGTTTTTGTTATTTTCTTAAATTTAATTTGAGGAGCATAATGAATATACTGATCCACAAGAAATTGTCAACGTATTTGCAAAAACTTTTGCAAATGCACTTATTAATAACTCGTCAACTTCTTTTTTGCCTACTTACGAAAACTTTTCATATTTTTTTAATTTTTCCAATTTATCAAAATGAACTAATATCAATATGAAAAAGGTCCCTAATAAATTGACAGCCGGTGATGATTCAGTCCCAAGTTCTCTTGTTCGAGACTGTTGTTCTGTTTTTGCCCTACCGCTCTCTGAAATAATTACTTGGCGTTAAAAAAAAATACTTACCCAGAACGCTGAAAAACTACCGGAATTATTTCCATATTTAAAAAAGGCAATTCTCAACTCCCCAACAACAATTCTCAACTTTTCAACAACTACTGTCAGCCAGTATATTTTATCGAACTTTTCGAAGGTGATGAAATAACAGATATTATATGAACAAATGTATTATAATCCAACCGTACATATCGCCATACCAACATGGTTTCTTAACAGGTGGATCCACTGTTACCAATTTATTTGTGCTAATTCAGAAATTAAGCCAAGAAATCGATAATGAAGGTCAAATTGATGTCATTTACAAGATTTCTCTAAGGCCTTTGATTGCATCTCACACACTCGTTGAATTTTTGGTTCCTCGATTTCACTTTTACAATTAATGCACTTTTACATCGACAACCGCGTCATTTATATTTATTGTAATGGCTTCAGATCTTATTTATTTACATTTAGTCGAGGCATTCTAAATTTCTTGAATTGCCGATATCCTACCAATCTTGACAAGTTCGTGCATAGGTGTAACAATATTTAAAATTAATACAATGTATTTTCATTCCATTTTTTCGTCAAAGTACACTAACTGAGTTTTCATATTCAAATGATTAATTTTCCATTACAAAGAAGTCAATCAAGGGTCTTAGTGGATCAATCAAGGGTCTTAATGGATCAATCAGGGTCTTCAAAAAATTGCGCACCAACTCTGACACGTGTAAGTTCAGTACCGTTTATGGAGCAGAACAAAATAATTTAAAAAATTCTTTTGTTCAAAAAATATAGAAGATAACAGGTCTTCAAATTTGATTTTGTTTTCGAAATGTCAATATTTTTTAATGCACTTTTTTTTCTTGAGTACTTGAAAGTTTTATTATTCAAAATAATTTTGGAAGTATCTTGTCTGTATTCATCGTATTTTTGATTTTATATTATAGGAGTACATAACAAGAAACTTTAAAATTATTTAGGATGAATCTGACATCAGTGGATAACTCACGTTTTTTGATCTATGTATCTAAATCAATATTTTGTTTTCGTAAGTGAACGTCATATTGACGGACGGAAGTTTGAAATTAGAATACGCGGCTTTAATTTGATATTCACTATATAAAGCAGCTTATGGCCCAAGACAGAATCTAGAAGAAACTCTTCAAATGTCTACCATTTAAATGTAATGGCACCTATCCAGAACGGGTATGGATATGTATGTCACTTCTTTTTAAGCGTCATCAAATGTCGTCACTTTCTTCTTTCTTCTAGATATTCCCTCTGCCTGTTTTCTTGCAAAACTGGTTTCCAATGACATAGACTGTGCAGATCTTCTTGGTAATATAGGTTTTAGATTTGTACAAACATTCAACTTTTACGACATGCACTAATTTACACAATGAGTGAAATAATTGTTTAGAACACATACAGATTTTGTTAATTTTTTGCTATATTATTGTTATTGGGAAATTACTCCTGTCGGACAATAAAGTATACACACATGACCTCTTTTTGAAATAGAGCTTACTTTTTTGTAAAATAACTAAAGTGTTAATAATTTATTTCACCCACCTTAACATTTTTTATATTTATAAATATAATTTTTTTATCAACTGAAAATGAAATAAACACCCAAGTGTTTTATACCAGCGTAATTAAATGATCTCTCAAAATCCGTTAAAACAAATATACGTAACCCGGGTGGGTTAGTTAGCTTCGTGCTTGCCCACTACACCTTGGGTCGTGGGTTCGATTCCCGCCCTGTCTCTGAGTGTTGCGTTATGTACCCCGTTTTCCGATAATTGGGCCTCCGGCCTGTTGGAAACGTAATAGAATAAAAAAAATAAAAATAAAATATTTTCAATGGACTAAATTTCGAGCTAAAAGCAATGACGTTTACAGAATTTCAATATTGTTATCCGTTAAAAGTTAAGAGATAAGAATGTGAATTTCTATTTCGGACAGCCTGTATATCGAATTGACATTTTTCTTTAATAATATTAGTTTTTAATTTAAAAACTCAGTAATTTAAAAAACTCGGTAAATGAACTTAAGTAGTCTCCACACTGTATGAAAGAATCACAACTGTTAACAAATACCAAGTTTTTAAAGAGATTAATACATTAGTATTAATAGGTAAGAGTATTAATAGGTCACATTCATACCTATAATTATGTTCGATTTTCTAAACATCGTAATTGTTGTACTTCATGTAATAACATCAATAAATTTGCAACATCTGCAGAATACGACATATTAACATAAATTTTTGTGCAAATAACCTTTAAAGCATGTAGAAAGTAGGATGCCGACAATTATGCTCAAGACAATAAAAAGCGGATGCCTAATAAATAAAAACCGGAACAGTTGGAATCACCTTGTCTGTTGACATTCACAATATAAGGTAGATAAGGTTGAGTGAGAGTTGGAGAAATTTGGTCTTATAGAACTGTCTGTCCTCTTTGTGACTATCCTTAGCGATAAATTATCGTATAGACTCTAATGATCCATAGCCATTAACTAATTCTTTTCCGCATTTTCTGTCATGCGGTTTAAGATACTTACATAACTAAAAGTTATTATCATGTTTACCATTTTACGCTACTTTTAAATGGTTTCAGTCAATTTTCTTTATTGGTACATTTTTCGGTACATTTTTCTTATTGATCGAAGTCAATAAATCCATTAAAAATACTTTAGAGTTTTTAGGTAATTTGTAAATGGGAAGTGCTTTTACATTTAATTTGTTGTTTGAATCTAACTAAATGAACTATTCAGATTCACACGACTTTAGCGATATCGTGTTAGTACGTGGTTGCCTATTTTTTATCTTGGAAGAAACGGGACTCAGTGAAGCTACAAATTATGTGGTTAGTTTAGTTTTGCGTGTGTTTACAAAAAAATCAAATTCAGTCGACTCTAATAGTTCACTCAAACTTTTCTCTTGGTTATTAATTATCATTTCTCGAAAATACCTTATCTATCAAAAGTTTATTTACTGTTGTATTATTTAGAAAAATTATGTTGTTTGTACATATATAAAATAAATTAATAATATTTTCATAAGTACACAGGAAGTAGTAGGTTGATAAGATTAAGTTTCTATATTAATTTATTAATAGCTGAGGTGGAGATAACAGGTAACGTTCTGCTTCACTGATCAAAATCTTCAAACAGTTTTATTGTTCATTGATTATTATTATGGTTAAACGGAAATTACTTTAAGTAATTTGACGCTTAGATACATATCAATGATTTTATTCATTGCATTTGCAAATCTTCTATAACCTCGAATTAAGAGGCATACAACAATTTCTAGAAGTATGTTCCAAGGTAACTATTGAAGAAACTCTGATTAATGTTATTACGTACTAAGGTTTTGAATAATGCTTGTTTTGATGAACGATTTATATCTAAATACACACTCTCTCGTGATAGCTGATGATTTTTTACTCAATATTAATTGTAAATTCACTACTATTATTAACTGCATGACATGTTCACGTACATGCAAGATTTATTTAGTCGGTGATCTAGTTTGGTGAAAATTTCTCCAGGTACGACATCATTAAAATGTATGTGTGTTTGTTTAATGCAGTTTGTTTTGGAATTGCAATTAGTCGGTTCATTGTTAAGAACTAAGAACAAAGAGGCTAATACAAATCGGGTTTTTTGCTTAACTTAAGGTTAATCTTTTTAATTTCCTTCTATCTGTTAAGGGAAGTTTTATAGTAGACTTATTTTGTTGTCTTAACAATTGCACTCCTTTTCGATTTTCCACATCTTGTCTTCCTCTTAATTCTGCTGTAAAACGCTAGCTAAAATTTGTACACTTTTTCACTCCAAATTAAAAGTAACCAATCATCCGATGGACTCCATTACAATACATACTTCCTTCGCTTACGCTCGGGAAGTAAAAATTGATGCCTTCATATCAGAATTTGGTTAAGTCAGTCACTTAAAATTGATAGCGTGACGAGCACCTTTACCTGTATCTTAATAATAATCTATCAAAATATATGCTCTGATAAGAAACCTTGTGTGTGCTTTGGTTAATACATTCTTGTGTTTCAAAATTGCTTATATAGGGTGTTTCGAAACAACAAAAAAAGAGCTTTATTGGGCAAATTCTAACAAGACAATAAGTTCTTTGTCATTATGAAATTGTGTAGCTGTCTGTACATCAACTATACGTTATACCAAATTTATAGATCAAATCTTATATTCTTAAATACGATTTTAGGTATATTGCTGACCAACCATGCCCTAAAATGGATTTGAAGGAATCATGTTCTGACTGAATTTGTAAACCCACAATGAAATTGTTTTGAGAAGTGAAGAGAAAATGTTAAAACACATAAAACAGTAGAACATATTGCATCACAATGCATTCTCTAAATAGGTTTTACGAAAAAATGTCTTAAATATAATATACATATAGTCCTATGTACATATATCTAAGAAAATAAATAATCAGCAACAAACCGAATACATGCATTTTGGAAGAAACAAAAATTCGGTGTAAATCATTGTACAGATTGTTGCTTCCTGAGCGTAAGTAATCGAGTCCATCGGGCGACTTGCCAGTTTCATGTTTTCTCGATGTGTCATGACCCCTAGAGCACGAAAAAAGTGGTCTCTGTCTGTCTGTCCATCTGTGTCAGAAATCTCCGAACTACCGGACCGATTGTTGTCAAATGTATGTATATTAGGACCATCATGTTGATGATAGAACGGTAACCAAAATTTGGCTAATCCAACCATTTGATGACATCATCTCCAAAATGTATAATAGTAAATTTGTTTATAGTTTTATAAAATAAGATACTTCTGCACTTGTGGTGTATGAATCCGTTGAGTTTTCACCAAAGACATCTAACTTTTTGGGGGAAAAAATAAAAATTGTATCACATTTTGCAATATCACTGAAAGTTAAACTGCAGCACAGAATCCTCTGAAATCTTGCAAAAGACGGTTATCGTAATCATGGTAAATCGTTAATCAAAATTTATTCCTTTATCCCCTCCCAAAAAATTGATGACATCATCTAAAAATTTTGCCGAATAAATCCTCTCTGGAATATGCAAAATATTATGACTCTATACTGCACAATAATTTTTAGAATTATTTATACGAGGTGATTCAAAAAAATTAATGAATTAGGCAATTTATTCTACTGATTTAATCGAGAACGATTCACTCCACTTTCCGGAAAATACGGTATACTACATCTATCCAAGCTGTTATAGGATGTGTTCTTGCAAAAATGTTGATGACAGCTTTATTTTAACATTACGTATATATCTTTAATTTTGACTTATGAGGTTTACCATAAAAAATTAAATTTGTAAAATCAAATCTTATAATTTTTCGAAAAATCTGAATTTATTGTACTTCAAGGATGAAGGAAATTCTCTCGAAATAACCTTCGACCAATTTTTTAGGAGTGTTTGCGTAGAGAGCTTTGATTCTTGTTCAGCTATTGGATATTTTCGATGTGAAACGGACAAACTAAAATTAGTTTTATTTTAATTTGTTATTTCCTCCCAGGGGCGAAGAAGGTGAAAGCGTAATCAAACGCTGATATTAAAGTTTTATTTTTCATTTTATTTACAAACGTCAATTTTATACAAATAACTTCTTAAAATGCTATTAATGTGAACGTCAGTTTCCTACAATTAATTGAATTCTAAAAATAAATCTGTTTTAGTACAGAGTACGGATTTTGCCAACTTTCCAGTGCAAATTATCATTTTCGTTCAGGGATAGGTAACTATATATAGGTAAATCACAGTACAAATTAGCGTTCAAAGGTATTATTAACATGTTCTTCGGTGACAGAATTTTATAAACAAACATTTTTATAGGTATGTTAATTATTACATTTAATAATTTTATGTGAAACAGTGTGCTCACTCGTTACTCAAGCCTAGCCATGTTCAGTATTTTTGCAAAAGTAAGTTTGATATACATATATCTGCATCAACCTAAAGTCGTTGACAATAGTAAAAAAAAAATAACGTGTAGGCAACTCGTGCTAAAGGAAATGTCCTATTATTAGGTTTCTTTTTATAATATTTACTCAAACGGGTTTTACTGTATTTAGAGCGTCACTTTAATATGTATTTGTCACCTGCGTCAAATATTTATTTATTATTATAAATATGTATTGACTAATATTTTTTAGTTCAAATGCCGATACGTTTGCGGAAAGGAAATATAACAAAGATATATGTAGTATAATGCACGTTTTTATTGTCAAGCTCAATAAAAATCTGAGCTTAAGAAACTTTTGTTAGTTAGATATACAAGATATACTTACAAGTAATGAAATTTATTTTTTATGCATCCTGGTTCTCTTGTAATATGTTACTTACATAACTAAATTAAGTGAAACATACTAAAATTATTATGCAAAAACTATAAACTGATGTTTTAAATTTATGGTGTATATAACCTGATTTTATACCTCTCTAAACGATTGGAAGCTATATTTAAAGTGCGGAAGCAATACTATTTTAGTTTACAAACTCTATGATGCGTGAAGTTACTCTTCTTTGCTCTTGTCAACAGTTAGTCTGTACCTACGATAATTGCTATTTAGTTGAACTGTCTAACCCAAATTAAAAAACAATAATAGTAACTCTGCCAAGGTGTGGGTTTTGGGTTTTAAACGTTGGCTATGCGTACTTTATTTTTCCTATCTCTTGCATCGTTTGAAATTGCTAACTTTGTTCTCGTATTTTTAGATTTTATATATAAAATTCATCAGCCTTGAACCCTTTACGTAAAAATCACATACAGGTATATTAATGCAAATTCGATAAAAAACTCTGTTCACATCTGTTTGCCAGAGTAAGAGACACAAGCTTTTGGCGAACGTTCCGACTAGACATGACGTTCAGTGGTGTAGGTGGTTAATGCAGCATTTTACCTTGAAGAAGCAGCCGAATTCACGACCCATTAATCTATTGTTATTTATGGATATTTATGTTTGTCTAAGCAAAACTGACAAAATATTTTCAAAATATTTGTATTTCGAAGATATTTTGTTCTCTACGTTTTGATACGCCACTGGCAAACAGCTGCAATAATTATTAATTGCCTGCTACTCAAGATTTGCGTTTGCAAACCCACTGGTCCTAAAATTAAATGTGCCAATTTTCTTTATGAAAATATCTTTTATTACCGCTGACTGAGTTATAAGTCGTATCTACTTTCACTTGAGAAATTAAACGCAGGGTGTAATTGTATTTTAACACAATTGTTTGATGACTGGTACGCAATTGCTACTTAATTTTATGTCTGTCATCTAAAATCGATTTAAGTATTAAGTATTTTCCACTAAAAACATAAAATTTTGTAAAGGTTAAGCAAGGTTATCTGTTGCTTTTACATGTTTACGAGTTCAGTTCTAACAATAAGAATCTATTTTATTCTAATTTTTGTATTTTGTGTTTGAACATAAAAAGCGGATGTTTTTACATTTCTTTAATATGAAAGAAACATAGGTGAAACTGAAATTAGTAGAAGCAAGTATTTACTGTAGCTACTCGTATGATGTGAATGTTCATATATTTTTTAATTAAACAGAACTATGACGGTATTAACGTTTACTGGTGTAATTTATTCGTATCACTTTTGTAGACAGACCATTAGTGATTAGTTTTTATATTTCACCTTATCAGTCTAACTACGAACCAATAATAATTTTATTTAGAATTTGAATGAATGTTATCAGAAAATATTACCCCTCGTTTTATTTATAGAAGAAAAATGATATATTGACTTTTATTTAGTTAGTTTAACATTTGACTTTTACCAGCGATGAATGTAGTCATTAAATGATAAAAATAATAAGATATTATATTTAATAGAGAAATATTTTCTCTATGCAGTTACTAATATTTATGGTTCAATCTGATTTGTAACATTCTACTTTCACAAACCGAGCTAATGTAACCGATAAATCATTGCAATTGCTGGATAAAACCTTTATAATCCAACTATAAACTGTAAAATAAAAGCTTCATAAAATATACAGTCCTCTATAATGGTATAAACGACAAGTTAGTACAAAATTACAGGGCTTATCCCAGATTTTGTACTCTCGGCAACTCCCCTATTAGTTGAAATATGTACTAACATGGGCGAAAATAACTGCAGACCGGATTAATAAATGTCCGATCTGGATTCTAGAAGATGCCTGGACTGGAGTTGAGGTCCGCTGACATGGAAAATAAATTTTACTACAAATATGCAAAATATATAGAGACAAATTATTGTTAATTTTTTTAATAAAATGCCCAGTTGTATATTTTTTGAAGATAAAAAGTAAAAAAAAATTCTCTACACAGAAGATAAAATAATGTTTACCATGTTCTATTCTTTCTAAAATAGCGTTAGTTTCGCACTAGATAATATACTTTTATTTAAATAAATATTTATATTGATATTTAACTATTTTGGGTCGTTCACCTTACTATTTTATTAATCTTTATTTATTTATTTTTTTCATTGAGGAAGAGGAGAGTTAAACATCCATAACCTTGCATGTACTCGACCTCATGTTATGAAACACCCTAGATGTAAAAGTTTTTTGAACAAGGGTTTTTTACCTCCATTTCATGTTCTAACAGTTTAAATCAATTGAATACTTTTGCAGGAACTGGAACTTTTGGTCGTGTTCTGCTATGCCGAAATAAATCCACAGATGACTATGCTGCCATGAAGATATTATGTTTGTCAGACGTCATACGACTGAAACAGGTCGAGCACGTGAAAAATGAAAAAAATATCCTACAAGAAATCAGACATCCTTTCATCGTGAACATGTAAGTAATCGATTTATCTAGAAATGATCGACAGGTGGTCCAAACTGAACGACCACAGTGTGCAATCAACTAAATATTGGCAAGTTTTCTGAAAACAACGTCTCCGCATGTTATGTTTACAAAATATTTATTTTGGTTTACTTTATTTTCGTTCGGTTAAACAAACCGTTGATGTAATTTTGACCAGAGGAAATTAAATATATTAATATGAAAATAATTACTTACTGAGAAACTTGAATGAATTGTAGGCATGCAACTTTCTTCCTTCTTTAAGTTCTTTGATCTGAAGGATCGAAAGTTCTCGTTTATATCCGACCCTCGGGCAAGATGAAAGTGATGCACTAGTTTGCACCAACACTTCGTGAAACGTAAATATCTAACAGTCGTAACACCTACAATTTGATAGATAATTTATTCACAGGAGAAGTGTACAGTTGTTGATGCGTAACTTTAATTGACTTACGCAATCACATTAAAATTATAAGCTACTATAATCATTCCAACAGTTCCTGAAATACTCCGAGAAAAAATAATTCCGGCTTAGACATGTGTGACCACATTCATTGATACGAACTTGTTGTTCATTTTAGTTTTTTAAGCTGCTTACCGTCGTCTTGTTTACAAAGCATTAACGCAAAATGAAATATAGTGTGTTCCCTTACTGCGGAGATGGGTTATTTTGTAAAGTCTTTAGAGTTTTAATTAATAATAATACAATTATTTGTGGATTCTTTGTGATTCCCGGTTGTACTAAGTTTAGATTTTTGTTGCTATGACTAAATTCCGGTGTTCATACAATCACTTGAATTATTTTTACCAATTTTGGATATCTTTATTTATTTTGAAAGGGATGTACGGGTTTTGTGGTGACAAGTGCATCTATAGAGCAAATTCTTAGGGATGGTTTTAAGTTTGTAATTCCATTTGTCTAGATTTAAGTTTAATTCCCCTAGAAACATGTTTCTTGTCAATTCTGATTCTGTATTTTCTCACACTTACTTCAGTTATTATAAGTGTTCAAAATAGTTTAATTTAAAACCTAAATGAACATAAGAAAATTTGTGAATATGTACAAATATCACCTGCTGCTATCTTTTACTATGTTAAATTCTAACTTATTATATTATTATTGCATATATGCTGGCTGTTTTGTAGAGATACAGATTATGTTTTGTCTCTGAGTTGACATGAGACTTTGGGCACGTGTGTATAAAATAAAATTAGGGGACAGTTGTAAAGAAGTTGGCGTCGTACCAGATTGCTACACTGGAGGTCGCTGGTTCGATTCCCAGCCAAGACGAAAAACCTTGACTCTGGGTGTTTGTATCCGTCTTCAGTGTTTGTGACTCTATGGAGTTAAAGTCAATTCAGTGAATATATTCCCTTTGCAACACATTGCCTAATACAAGTGTTTTGTTCACTTTTATGTCGTCAGTGATTACAAATTTTGCAAAAAGTTGACACTGACAAAACTTGATATTTTGAATTAATTAAAATTTGTTACAGATAATCTTCAGTTTGACATTTTTCCCATTTTATAACTGCCTTAAAATTATTTTTACCATCTAAATCTTACAGTTCTTCAATTTATTTTTCAATTGTTCAATCGACGAATTTTTATGAATTGTTATGATATTGGGTACAAATAGATATAATAATGAATCAGTAATAGTTGTAATTTTGTTAACAGCAAATAGGTGTGCAAAAACTATGTTTTTAGGTCTTTATTATTCGTTTTGTGTTTACACCATACACATAATTATAATATTGTGCAATAATAAAGTTTATCTTTATTAATTACGTATACGTGTATTAATTCTAATGCAATCAGTTTTAACATATTTCACTAAAATTATGTATTTAGATGCGGCATTAGTGGTTAAGTAGTTTAAAATTTCTGATAGCCTAAATATGAAATTAACTTTCATTTTAGCAGATAAAGCAAATCAACTCAACATGAAACTGATAACCTTGTACCACATGTCTACTTGAGTGTTATCAATTTGATGAATTTATTTTCCAGGTTATGGTGCAGTAAAGACGATGCCTGCATTTACATGCTCTTTGAATACGTCTGCGGAGGAGAACTTTTTTCATACTTACGAAATGCCGGACGTTTCAGTGCCACAACAGGCAATTTCTACACTGCCGAAATAGTTTCAGCACTCGAATATTTGCACTCTAAAAACATAGTTTATAGGGACTTGAAACCTGAAAACTTGTTATTGGATAAAGAGGGACACTTAAAGATTACAGATTTTGGGTTTGCAAAGAAACTGACTGACAGGACGTGGACGTTATGCGGGACGCCAGAATACTTGGCACCTGAAATCATACAAAGTAAAGGACACAATAAAGCCGTAGATTGGTGGGCTTTAGGTGGGTATTGGTTACGTCATCGTATAATATTAGGCAGTATAATCTGAATTAAATAAATACATGTAGAGGTGATATATCTTAGTCAGGTATAAACGTTTTCCTTAACGTACATTCCCTCCATGGGAAGTTAAACTGTAATAATTTGCTTACTGTTGTTTGTTAATGACGTTTTACAAAATTTTAAACTAAATTAGAGTTGCCAGTCTTGTGTCTTAAGTAGGTAGGTACTTACTCACATATTTCGTACCTATTTTAAATTTTTATTTAATTTATTGAATTAATAGTTATAAACTGCACACTTTTAAGGACATTTGGTTCACTCCTATAAGTAGCCGGGAAAAGGTGAATTTTATTTTGCATTTTCGAGTAGATATTTTTTAAATTTTTTATGAACAGTGAAGTTTTTACATTACAATTTCATAAAATAAACAATATTCGAAAGAAGTCTGAGTAATAACTATATAATTCTTCACGTTTTTGTCAATAAGACCCCTCTTTAAAAAAAAATAATAATATTAAGAAACGTATGTGCTTCAAAAGATGACAGTTCTAAAATGGTTGCTTACGATGCTAAAATATAGCCTCTAAAGCTTCCCACAACAAAAATACGCTTTAATCAATCGTTATTTTACACTATTGTCGTGAAGACGAAAAAAAAACAAAGTTAATTTTCTCTAAACTTGTGGCATATATTTTTTACATGATTTCAAAATAGATACGAAACATGACTCTCAAGTGTTTATTGTCAACAATTAAGATAAATATCGTGTACCTACGTAAAAAATTATCGAAACTATGAGTACCAACAAGTAAAATTTTACATAATGCAAAATTTTCAATATGACAACAACGTAAACATTTTTGTCTTGATTAATCATAATTATAATTAATTACGTATAAATTCAAATCTGATTTTTAGTACCTAGATACTTGGGGTATCAACAGGTCACAATTATTGTAATTTTTTAAGTACTTCATAAAACAAGGTAATTCATCAAAAAAATCACGTTAATACTTATCTTATCATTGTCTAAAATAAATCTTTATAATTAGATAAATGAAAGGTGAACGACTTTATTTTTGATGAATTATTTTTTTCTTAAATCTACTCCCATTTTTTTTCTTTACACTAAAACTTAGTACGTGGCATCCTAGCATAGTAGGATTACATGAATACATAATAGCATAATTAAACAAATACCGGTATTCTATTAAGTACTGATAATTTTTGTTCTGTTGACTTATCTTGACAGTTCATCAGCAACGTTATTATTTAGAAAAGAGAACTTTTACTTAGTACCTTCCTATTTGAGATAAAAAAATAAAAGTAGTTGATAACTTTTTAATTAAGGGAAGATGATACAGTCTATTAAACATTCTGAAAAACTTTAGACAAATTTTACCGACAAAGGAAATTAATTGCACAAATTAGGCATCTTCATAGTACAATGTGCAAACCCTAAAAAATAATATTCTCATTCACAACATATGTTATAGTAGCAAATCGATCAAAAATTAAAAAGCACATATTTAAAGTTGCTATGCTACGACTGGTAGTTTTTAGCCATGACTCACTGCCCAAAATAGTTGAAATAATGGATTTTTTTCGAATATATTTCTTTAACGAGAATACACATATTTTATGAGTAATCATCCGTCAAACAGATTATTCATTGCAGCTAAATAGTATGATATATCAATAGTAGTTTTTGTTCCACTTCCATGTTTTTGTGTACTAATTCAATAACCTCATTTTGCAGGAGTTCTAATTTATGAAATGTTGGCTGGATATCCTCCATTTTATGACGATAATCCTTTCGGCATTTACGAAAAAATACTTAGTGGTAAAATAGAATGGCCAAAACATCTGGATCCGATAGCAAAAGATCTAATAAAAAAACTTTTAATACAAGATAGAACAAAACGATTAGGTAACATGAAGGTAAGTTTAAAATGTGGAAATATTGTGTTTAATACATTTAGCCCATTGTAGAGTGGCGCTGAAGATATTAAAAGACACAGGTGGTTTAAAGGCGTAGACTGGCATGATGTCCTGAAGCGAAAACTTATCGTAAGTGGCCACTATTGCGCTACAGAAAGTTAAAATTAATTTTATTACTTTTAGCCACCTATTGTTCCTAAAATTATGTATGATGGGGATGCTAGCAATTTTGATGACTATCCAGAAAATGACTGGAAATCTACCCGGACATTAGAAGATGCAGAATTAAAATTGTTTGAAGACTTCTGACAAATGAATTAATTTAAGTTTTCACTATTTGTTTTGAGTGATCATACAGACCTAGACTAGGCATTTCTAATGCTACAAGTTTTTACGATTGTGATATATTTACTGAAACGCTTTTTTATAAGTTTGTACATACTAGTTACTGTTAATTTGCTACCAATTCACTAATATCGGATGTCATGCAAAAACCCGAGCGATCAAACGTAGATAATTTTAAACTGATACCTGTTGATAATAAAGTTTTATCTACAGTCTAAATTGTTCTTACTTATCAACCAGTGCACAGTGTAGTTTCTGTTATACAAACGAACACAATAATGCCTATACGAGAGTTGTCCAAAGAGCTGCAAGAAGTTGCAGTTAATGAATTAAATGAAGATCCGAAAAGAATTCCAAATGATTTGGCTTACATTAGGGAATGGCTTTCTAAACAGCCTCATCTTAAAGCTAGAACAGGTAAACAACTTGAATAATTGCATGTCGATCAAAAACAATGCCGTACCTGTTGTAGATGATCAATTTTTAATTGCCTTTTTGCGGGGTACCAAATTTAGCTTAGAACGAACAAAAGAAAAATTGGATATGCATTATACTTTAAAAACAATTACACCTGAACTATACGCCAAGAGAGATCCTTTTGCACCGGAAGTGCAAAAAATTTTAAAACTGGGGTAACTTTCCAACTTTCTGCTTAAAAACAAATAATATTTTTTTGTTGGCCCATTTAGAGTCATGCTTCCACTACCAAAATTAATTAGCCCTGGTGGTCCTCGGCTTTCACTTATCAGAAATGGTCTTATGGAAAAACATAAAATCGATCAAGCAGAACTTTTCAAAGTTAGTACAATGATGCAAGATATTTTGCTTCTTGAAGATGATAATCTGGCTGTTTCTGGAGTTATGGCCGTTCAAGATATGTCTGATATGTCTATGGCTTTTGTGAAGTCTTTGTCTATTTCAGTAACTAAGAAAGCGATGACTTGTTTTCAACATGGTTATCCCCACAGAATCAAAGGCGGGCACTTCTTTAACATAACTGGGGTATTTGACATAATATACAACTTGTTTAAACCATTTTTAACAGAAAAGTTGAAAAGAAGGGTAAGATATTTTTGTGTACACAATAAAAAAAAGGACGTTTTCCTAATTTTCAGATGCGTGTTTATGACTCACTGGACGAATTGTATAAGGTAATTCCAAAAGAAATACTACCTGAAGAATATGGTGGACAAGGTGGTAAAATTGAGGACATTGCAGCTCACTGGAAAGCTAAGGTAGAAAGTTATCGAGATTGGTTTATAGAAGATGAAAAATACAGAACAGATGAAAATAAACGACCTGGAAAACCAAAAACGGCTGAATCTGTGTTTGGTTTAGAAGGATCTTTCAGGCAGCTAGCAGTCGACTAGTAGAGACAAAAATGTTTTTTATCTTATTATCAGAGCACGGCAGAAAATATACCTTTGCAGCAACGTGCTGCAAAGCAGTAAGCTGTGTTTTTGACAGCGTAGTTTCGATTGTTTCGATGCATATACTGATTTTCTTTGCAGTGTCGTACAAAGCCAATTTGTAGTGCTCCCAACATTCGATGTTTCGTAATTATTATTTTTGTAATTTTAAACAGAGTCACATATACGTGCTAGGCTATCGCTTCAATAGTGATCGACATCTTGCGGAAACAATGCAACGTATTTACGATTGCCCGAGGTGTATTTTTTGTCGCACTTTGTATATAGGTAAAGTAAACCTAAATATTTTAAATAAAATACTTCTTTAATAATTCTCCCTTACGACACTGTCATAACTATATTCTTTATGTTTCTTTCTTAAATTCATTTTATGTAGTTGAATGAGAATTATAAAGTATATAATGTGCAAACAAAGTAGTGAACCAAGTGTTGTCATGAGATTATAGGTAAGTAAATCTCAAATAGCAGAATCCATGTATAATCTATATTTGTTTTGTTTTTTTTCAAATTATTTTAAAAAGCACCACCTCCACCAAACTTTCGTTCAGTTAATATGTTCTGAAAGAATATAGTGTTTTATTTTTAAATGATGGTTTAAATTCTGTTCACGTTAGATATTCTAATCCATTCTCTCTCTATCTCTTTAAGGAGAATAGGAGAAAAGAATGGTAATGTATGAAAAAAGTATATTTATTTTCTTGCATTCACGACCATTCTTGATGAATTTGGCGCACTAACCATGGTGGGGGATGTCGAATTTCCCGCATGCGTGCTTTTCACTTTCCGTTGCCATGCTAACCTTATTAAAGTAGCTGGAATCATCAACGTTGTGACATGTTTACAGTGCTGTTAACCTCGTTGTTTATAAATAAGTCACGATTAATCTTTTTTTTTAATATATTCGTTGCAAAAAATATTGTCATGCCTGCTTTCCGTATCCCCATAAATGCTCCTTTCGGTCGTGCCGCAAGCAAGCGTTCATGCGGGAAGCAGGTTTTGCCGAACTAGGTGTGTATATTACTACCAATTAATTACCCTAGTTTTTACAGCTCGGATTTCCAGTGCTATTGATGTACTAAATTGTTGCTTAAATATACCTACTTATAGGTGTGGTCTCTTATCATTATCTATGAGAAAAATGATAAAAAATGAGATTTATTCGCGAAAACATACAAATCTACCGTTAAATATGAATTTACCGTGATTCTATAAGTACAGCATGTACCTACGCATACAGTTTTATCGGAACTACTGTCAAATTATACAAATATAGTATTATCTATAAATTAATCAGACAATTGTCCCACGTGTAAAAATATATTGCAGACTGATAATATTTATTGCAATTATAAAAATATTGACAATGCTGCGACATCTATGATATTGGAAATTAAAGCAAAATCTTGAAGTGTGCAACTTTTTATAAAAACACAACTTCTTTTCAATTTCTGTATCAGTCATAATGGATTTATAATTTTAAGCCCGCATATTCCAAATAGTAAATAATATAGTTCGATAATGTAATATTACCATGCTTTTTTTGTACAAAACAAGCATGTATGACACAATAATTGTTGGTGTCCTGATTTTAAAAATTAATGTTCATATTTGAAAATAAAAAAAATCATCATTCAATAACGTCGGCAACCACTCATGTATGTTTAGAGTGTCAGAGATATTGGCACAAGGCAACCCTTTAAGTTGGTAGCTCTAAAGAATTTGTAAGATAGGGCAGGTAGTTTTTAAATGAGGCTCTACGCCACTTTACCGTATTAGTGAAAACCACGTACTTGTGAGTAAGTATGCTAAGTTTTGTGTATAATTTCACAAAAGGACAATTGTTTAAACAGAAGTACATCGTATTTGATGCCACTATCCCCCTCGACGAGTGTATCTAGTGGAAACCCAGTTAATTAGCGATTTTCTAGTCTGAAATGTTGTGAAACTTTGGCGACTTCATCAACACGTGTTATTTTGTTTTCTTGTTTCTAAATTCAAAGGTGGTTTTACGAGAGATCTTTAACTGTTCATGTAGTCTAAGAGCTAGCGACCAATTTACTTTATATATTTCCGTACTCATAAAAATTAGTGGAGGAAATCTTGTATACCTACAGAATAAGGAACGCCCATTCTGACAACTTAGGGCCGGTTTATCAATGCGCAGTTAAGTTAAAGTAACTGGCAGTTAAAGCTTGTCTGTGAGTTAACCTGTTTATCATTACCCGCTAGCTCAAAACTGGTAGTCAAAGTGCCTGATAAATTAACTGACAGTTCAAACTGTCAGTTAAAACGTTATCCACCAGTTAGTGGCAACATAACCTAACAAATCCAAATAAATCTGTTATGAATTTAACAATATTTTGATGAGGACTTATGTTGTGCAACAAATTGACAGAGAAAAGATGAGAAAAACACTTATTATTAGCTGATTATTTTCCAGGTCTATTGTAGGTACCAAAAATTAAAAACCTATCTAATAATACCGCGAGATCGAAAAAGAAATTAATCGAAGTAGGCCATGCACGACAAGCCGTTTGTCGTAATCACGGTGGTAGGGTAATTTAATTTTTTTTATTAAATGTCAAATTGACAGTTTAAAATTAAAATTATGACGCCTACTTTTAAAACACATAAGAATGAATTAAAATCACCGTTTTCCAATTTTGTCTAAAATTTATCCCATTTCTGAAGATTCTAATAGCAAAAAAGCTTTAATTTCGTTTGATAACAGTGCAAATTACTTTTGTCAACGTGACGATTAATAAAAAATTATTTTAAACTAAGACAAACGCCTTTTCGTGCATGGCCAACTTTGACTAATTTCTTTTTCGATCTCTCTGTATTTATTTATAGGTGTACCTGCTTGTTTCATTTATAATTTTCAATACTTTTTTTCTAATGCTAAATTTTGCTTTTTCATGATTGATCACGTGAAACGCGATATACAATCGTTGAATACCGAATGCGGATCGAATCTGATGGAACTTTCAAGGTCGGGGTAGTTTTGAACTGACCAATCACAACTCATTTCCAGTGGGGTGAGCGTTACCAACTTAAGAGAGTAACAGCTAAACTTCGAGCTACTACACTGGAAGAAACATCGTGCATTGATAAACACTTTACCTCCGTTAACTGCTAGTTACCCTTATCTGACAGTTACTTAACAGACACTTTTAACCGGCCGGAATACCTAAGCAACCTCAAAATTACAAAAAAAATTTGCGCCTCTAGCGTGGCTTTGATAATGGAATTTTATTCTAATATTTAGACGTATCAGACCAATTTACTTTTAATTATATTTGAATTTCAGCACTACTGAAATAACACAAATATCAAAAAAATATATACAGCTTTTTGTTATTCAGTTAACGATTTGATATTCTGACAATATTTTCATAGTTCATATATACTGCAAATTTTTTTTATCCATTTTATGAATTAGGGGTTGCTTTTGCCAGCCGGTGTCAGTTGCCAGAATGGGCGGCATTTCTAACGTACGGAAATAGACAAAGTAAATCGGTCGCTAGCTCTTAAACTATTTAGCTACAATAATGGAAATGTTCCTGTAAAACACGTGGCAGGAAATTCACCTGTTCAGGCTCAAATTATTTTAGTAATATCTAAAGGCTGGGATCTTTTTACTTAAATTAATATTAGATTATTCATACTTCATAATTTCTCACTCGAGATTTAAAATAATTTATTCATAGCATTTAAACTCATCTTTAATAATTTTCGTACAGCTTGAATTTGAACATTTATTCTCTAATTAGCATTTTGATTTTGACCGTATTTAATTTGTGTCCATTGTGTTCATTTTCGTACAGCTTCAATTTGAACATTTATTCTCTAATTAGGATTTTGATTTTGAGCGTATTTAATTTGTGTCAGTTGTGTTCATTTCATAACTGCTTTGTTTTATGTGATATGGGGATTCTTCAGCGATGTAATTAATATTGATATACTCATTCTGATTTAGCCATTAACTTGAATTAATGCATAATTTAATATCAAAAATATTATTGTTGTTTAAAGATCGTGCTACAGCAATTGGCGTGATCGAAATTTGTATGCGTTGCACTTCTAGTAATTCATTTAATCCTCATTAGAATTGAGTAGTACAAATTTTAGATTAATGCGGTCACCTGTATAAAGGGATACCGTAGACAGTCTTCTGATCTCTTCCCAACTTAACACGTATCAGACCTATTTTAATCAACAATAACTGAATCAACGAGTTGAAGTTCATAGGTCAGTTGCAAAAATGGGCACAATTTCACGTTACACCAAATTATTGGCATTAACTTAAGTAGGTAATCTGAATGTAAAAAGTTCTTGTGAGGAAGCAGAACATACAGAGAAAATGTATGTCAGAAAATAAATTATTATTAAAACTCTAAGCGCATTTTTGTTTTTATGTTTGAGTGTTGTTAACATTACAAAATAAAATGTTTTATATGTATATTTAACAAAAATGATGCAGTGATCCAGCATTCCGCCAAAATTAAAACACACACTGAAATTACAAAATTACCGAAAATTAAAAATTTGGCTGTTAAGTGTGGTCACAAATAGTATGGAGAACTAACGGTGTGTTTAAAAATGACTTTATGATAGGATGACCTGCACTTCAAATTAAAATACAAAAATATATATCTACAATAGAAATCGATTGTTCGGAACAAACAAAAGTTAAATTCGTGGCATATAGGTGGTATACATTCTCGCAAAACAGATACGAGACACTATACCGGGTGTCTGGAAAATGGCGGATTAACTCTCCGCTACGCTCTTAACAATCAACTGGTGAGTCTGGGAAAAATAGTAAAAAAAATCCTTCGCACATTTTGGTGAAGTTATAATGATTTTAAAATTGGTTCTTTTGCTACGTTTAACAACTAAACAACTCATTCATTATCATTATCAGAATAACTAGTAGTAAAACTTTTAGTTAATATTTTTCTCGCCCATGACCATGTTTAATTACCATTTCAGTTAGAATGCACAAAGATATGGCTGTGTTGTTTTTGTAAAAATTTGATAAAATTCCATTTGACCACAATGTTTGCCTGATATAAAGCGAAGGTGGATTTCAGTTACCGTCGTTACTAAGAAACCAGAAAGTAAGCCGGAGGTATTCACGCATTAGGTGTGTACAATGTTGCCAATTTTACTTTTATAAAATCAAGTTTTTTTCGTAATCTACATTATAAAGAATTTTTTTATTATTTTTTTGGACTCCCCAAACCCCCGTATGTAGGGTACGGAAGAGTTAATCAGCCATTTTCCAGACAGCCGGTATATCTAAATTGTTTTATTATTAAGAATTAATATTAGATAAAAATCATGAACGTAATAAAAATATCGAAATCATCAGTATACCTACTATAGCAAAAAACAAAACAGTCCATATGGAAAAGTTAAATATAAAATAAATATAAACAATGATATTCTTAACAAACGTTAAATATTTTTAAAATAAATCACAAATTATTTTGTCTAATGAATTATACTATTGCAGTTTTATGTGTAAATTCAAACTTAGATGTTTTAGTAGGCTTGGATTTTGAACAAGTTCTAATTATGAGTTTGTAATTAGTAGTTTCGTCATAAAAAATGATAAATGTTTTTTATTATCATTGTTTAAAATGGATTCTTTATAATTAAAAAAAAAACGAAAGTTGAACAATATTATTTTCGACAGACTATTTTTTACTTGAAGAATTTTTTTCGTAATTTCTGTTTAGACAGCATCATTAAAAAGATATCACAACTTTATGGAATGATGTTAAATTTTAACACGTCGATACGTTTTGATACGTCATATCATTTCATCAGGAACATTATTGTTTAAAAAGAGAAGTTTCACTTTATACCTTATTATTTGATAGAAAATAACCAATCACTAAATTGTTAATCGATGAAAGATGACAGAATTTATTGAAAATTTTGAAAGATTTTACACATTGTCCAAAGTAGATTAAACATTAGTAAATTAAACATCAACATAGTAACACGATCAAAGCTCCTAAAATGGTTTTCTCATTCATAGCATAAGTGACTGCAGCTATGACTCCCCACCTAAAATAGTTGAAATAATAGACGTTTTTCGTACATATTTTTTTAACCAGAATATACATATTTTACAAGTCATTATCCGTCAAATGGATTATTCATCAAAGCTAAGGAGATATAAAAAAAATACGTGGCATTAAAATAAAATTTCAAAAACATCTGGATCGGTTAGCCAAAGATCTAGTAAAAAAACTTTCAGTACACGATAGAATTAATAAACATGCAGGGATGTTTTAGATGAGGAAATGTAGTGTTTAATATACTTCTATTTACAGTTTGCATACTGAAGAACTCAAGGTAACTTCAGGTTCACATTCACAACTACCAATTATATTATAAATAGTTGACACTAATGTTATTATTTTAACAACCAAAAATTATGTATGAATGGGAATGCAAGTAACTTAAGGTATTAACAGATAATTAATCCAACTTTACCACTTTTGTTTCTAAAGCAACAATCTTTAGGAGTACCTACAATGTTTTACTTTTTGATAAGTTTGTACACACAAATCACTGTCAATTTGTTCCCAGTTCACTAATATTGGATGTCATGCGAAAACCAAACGTACGTAATTTTGAATTGATATCAGTTGATAAGTCTTATCTACAGTGTAAACTGTTCTTATTCATCAGCAAGTTTATAGTGTATTTTTCGATATACAAGAAACAATGTCTATACGAGAATTATCCAAAGAGCTGCAAGAAGTAGCAATTAAGGAATTAAATGAAGATCCGAAACGAATCCCAAGTGACTTGGCTTACATTAGAGAATGGATTTCTAAGCAACCACATCTTAAAGCTAGAACAGGTAGACAACCTCACTTATGTGTCAAACAAAAATATTATCACATCTCTTGCAGATGATCGGTTTTTAATAACCTTTTTACGGGGTACCAAATTCAGCTTAGAAAGAACAAAAGAAAAATTGGATATGCATTATACTTTAAAAACTATTACACCCGAAATATATCATAATCGTGATCCCTCTTCTCCACAAGTGCAAAAAATCTTAAAATTGGGGTAACTTTCAAAGTTTTTATTTAGCACAAATAGTATTTTTATCTTTTACTTAGAGTCATGCTTCCACTACCAAAATTAATAAGTCCTGGTGGTCCACGGCTTTTACTTATGAGAAATGGCCTTGTGGAAAAGCATAAAATCGAGCAAGCAGATCTTTTCAAAGTTAGTACAATGATGCAAGATATTTTGCTTCTTGAAGATGACAATTTGGCTGTTTCTGGAGCTATGGCTGTGCAAGATATGTCTGATATGTCTATAGCTTTTGTGAAGTCTTTGTCTATCTCATTAACTAAGAAAGCAATGACCTGTTTTCAACACGGTTATCCAAACAGAATCAAAGGAGGGCATTTCTTTAACATCAGTGGAGTATTTGACGTAATGTATAATCTGTTTAAACCATTTTTAACGGAAAAGTTGAAAAGAAGGGTAAGTTTTTTATGTTGACAGTAAATAAGGACGTCACCCCAATTTTTAGATGTGTGTTTATGAGTCACTGGAGGAATTATGTAAGGTAATTCCAAAGGAAGTATTACCAGAAGAATATGGTGGACAAGGTGGTAAAATTGAGCACATTGCAGCTCACTGGAAATCTAAGATAGAAAGTTATCGAGATTGGTTTATAGAAGATGAAAAATACAGAACAGATGAAAATAAACGACCTGGAAAACCGAGAACATCCGAATCTGTGTTTGGCTTAGAAGGATCTTTCAGGCAGCTCGCAGTTGATTAGTATAGATAAAACATTTCTTATCTTATCACTATACTTGGGTAAATAAAGATAAATATTTGAAACAATATGCTTCCTTAAGCCTACCTACAAAATCGTCATAATGATGTTTGTTATTTTCTTCTATTTATTAAAATCATTTGATGTAGTTGAGTGGTAAATAACTAATAAAGTTTTTACTGTCTTAAATGTCCAAACAAAGTGATGAGCCGATGTCAAACTGCAAGGTTCTGTGTCGTCATGAAATCACAGGTAAATACATCTCAAATAGCAGGAATAATCCCTATTCGATATTTTTCAGAGAAACAGTACAAAGCGTTTAGAAAGGCACCACCTCCACCAAAATTTCGTTCTGTTAGTCATACCGTAGTAAACTTTGAAGGTGGTATGTACAAATTACATCGACTGTAATCTAAAATGCAGTTTCAAAAACTGTAGATATTTATTTTTAGGTGATGATTTACATTCCACTCGCGTCAGATACTCTGAGACAGAAAAATCAAAAATTGATAATAAATTAAGTAGAGAGAGTAGTAAGCAAAACTGGTAATATCTGAAGGAAATCTGTTTATTTTTATAACGGAGTTACGATTTTTCAGCTTAGAGTCAAACATATACAACCTTATCAATAAAGAAAAGCAATATATAAAAAAGTTAAATATTTTACTACAAAAATTAGAAGGTAACATGCTTCTATGATTAATTGTACCGTTCATATATAGATAATTGACTTTCAGTTGTTTGTACAATTGGTTCTAAAAAGTTATCACTCATGAAAGACATTTTGGATATGCATAATAAGATAATACTGATGAAAATGAATCGCATTTCTACCGCCATCGATGTTCCACACTTGTTTCTCAAATGTGTAAGTGTTTGTCTGTCGTCTCTATCAGTCAGAAAATTGTAAAGAATGTGGCAATATAATGTGCATAATGCATATTATATTACAAATGTTATCATTCTAGAACTCGCACGATCATTACGGGAAATTACCATTATTATCTCCAAAATAAATCAGAGTTTTTTGCATTGCATGCATTATCCTCGTATGAAAGCAAAAGTTCATTTTCTCGTACTGAGACGTGTTTAAATACAAACTTTGATGTTGTAGGGTACAAGATTATTGCAGTTGTATGTACATTTTACTAAAATTTGGAGTGATTTCTCTTATGTGGTTATGGATATTGTAATTTAAACTTTTGTAGAAAATATTTTTATATATACAACTTAAAATTTTTAGTGTGAAAGTATAATTGACCATTTTAAAGCAAGGCTACTCGAATACAATTTCACATTGTCCCAAATTAAGAATATTACCGTAAGCAACCCAGACGTAAGCAGATCTTGTGACGAAGCAGAGGATGCAGTGAAAAATGTGTATCAGAAAATTATTGTTGCAGCTAGAAATCAACTCGTAAATTAAGAACAATAAACAGTATGAAAGCCGTTTTTTATTTCAACTAATACATACTAATGTGACTAATAAAACATTATTACTTCTGGCTATATCCTGAAAATTCATAAGTGTGTAAATGTATTTTTGTTTTTATGTTTGACTACTGCTAAAATCGCGAAATACTCCAATCTGGGCAGGCAACAGAAGTGACTCAAAATTCCCCCAAAATTGGCAAAACTGTGGAGGGAACATCGTTTATTAAATTTTGTCCGGGTGACCGAAAAATGTAATTGCTATCTGTAAAATGGAAAAATTGCGTGAAATTTCTCTATCCACAAATTTATATCAAAAATTGTACAATTTACTGTGAAGCTAGTTTTAACTTCACGTTCCTACTCGTAACAATAATTAAGGAATTCGATAAGGCGGAATCTAAAGAAACGGTTTCCATAATAGGAATTGCTTGTTCTAAACAAAAGTCGTAGATTTGGTTGTGATAGCTTTGTGCTTTGAGGTGGTTAAAAGAATTGCTGCCGACACGACAGTTTACTATCGTATCTTACCACACACCATACAGATCTGGTACCTACGGTAAAATATCTTCTGACGCAAAATGTGGTCCGAGTACTATGACTAATTTTTTTCTGGTTAGGAGTTGGGTGATGGGAGGTGGCGGCAATTGAAACATAAAGGATGATCAAAAAGTTTTCAGATTAGAGTTGGCCATGGAAATATTTGTCATGTCTTTGATTAAACTGTAAAAGTCATACATAACCTTAGAAAAAACTTTTTGATTACCCGTTATACAGGGTGCCGCATCCAAGTCTGGATATAGGGAATTAACATGGGAATTGGTTTTTATTTTATAACGTCTCCCCAGATCACTTTATAGTAATTATATACCAAGGGAGAGAAAACAATTTTTTTCTACTCATTAAGGTTGAAGTTTGTCATTTTCCCATCGCTGGCAGTGGATGAAATTTCATTTCACCCTCTAGTGGAAAAATACTCGGCCGTCTACGATTTTAACGGGTCGTCCAGCCTGAGCGTTTCGCAGCTAGCGAAACGTGTCGCGTATCGCCTGCACCGACCGCACCGTCCGCTTCGCGCGCTTCGAAAATCATGACGCCTAGGCTGGACGACCCGTTAGTGTTTGACGTTTAATACTGCTAGTTTACACAAGTGAAAACAATGAACATGAGTGAGACTGACGAAGTTTCTGAAGAAATTTTGAATGCTGCCAATGCGGCATTTTCGAATCTGATACAAGTGCAGTTATTGATACAGGAAGCAGCCAACTAAGTTTAAACAAAGATACAAGTTCAAATAATACTTACGATAAAAGTGTAAATATTATTGGTGATAATTGCACAAATTGTTCTATTACAGTTAATGTATTTCAAAAATAAAATACCTACCATAAACAAACATTTATTTCCTAATTTCTTAGAAAAAATAGTATATGCAACTCGCGGATGAAGAAATTTCAACGGCTCGAGTTTCTTTTTCGCACTCGCTCGTTGCACTCGCTCGTGTGAAAAAATCACTCTCGCCGTTGAAATTCAACTTCATCCACTAGTTCCATAATGTACTATTATAGCCGAGCTGAATTATACCCGAGACGCGTAGCGTCGAGGGTAATAATGAAAGCGAGGCTATAAAATGGTTCTCCCCGTGGTTTATATATTATTTTTTTCACTACTAGCACATTTGTTTAACTTTTCTTTAATGACAATGTATAAAAGTCGGAACGAATTTAAGATATCCATGAAAATCAAATAGCCTGTGAAAACAAATGAATAAAAATGACATTAAACCAAAAATCTTAATAAAGAGCAAAATGTCGACTAGCGACGAAGATACTAGTGTGTGCACCCCGCCAGAAATCCGAAAAGAAGCAAGTAACGTGCAGTGTGATCAATTACTGCCACAAAAATCAAAAGAGTTCTACTTAAAAGTTTACGCACAATTCAAAGATTGGTGCAAAATTAAAAAAGTGGCCAAAGTGTCAGAAAATGTCCTTCTTGTTTATATGGAAGAAAAAGCTAAAAACAAAAAAGCTTCCAGTCTATGGGCCACATTTTCTATGTTAAAACAAACTCTTAAATTAAAAGAAAATGTGGATATTTCAAAATATTATAAAGTAATTGCTTTTCTCAAACGCAAAAATGATTCCTACACACCCAAAAAGGCGGCTGTTTTTGAGAAGCATCAAATCACAAAATTTATTTTAGAAGCACCTGATGAAATTTTTCTTTCGTCTAAGGTAATTCTGTTAATTGACAATGAGATTTTAAAAAACGCCAAATTACATTTGCTTCCAGGTTATTCTCATTATAGGAATTGCAGGAGCTTGTCGGACAGATGAGCTCTGCAACATGAAAATGACAGATGTAGATACACGAGAGGGTATGATAGTCATAAATATCCCTCAAACAAAAACAAGATCTTCTCGAAAATTTGTCATTATGGAGCCCACCTGGATTGATGTGGTTAAAAAATACTTGACAAAAAGGCCGTCTCCTGATATGGCAAGGCTTTTCATTGGGTTTAGAGGTGGAAAACCGACTAGACAAAACATGGGACATAATACGATAAGCAAGACACCTTATAAAATAGCTCAATACCTACAACTGCCAAATGTCGACAAATTTACTGGCCATACATTGAGGCGAACATCAGCGACTATTTTGGCTGATATGGGTGGGGACATATTATCACTCAAACGCCATGGGGGCTGGAAAAGCTCAATGGTTGCTGAAGGGTATGTTGAGGAGTCTCTCACTGACAAAAGAAGAATTGCAAATATAATTCAGGGAACACCTCATCACATTAACCTACCTGCTCCTAGCTCTTCCAATATTTTATGTGAGAGGAGTGAAGAAGTGTGTAGTGAAATGCCATCTACTTCCACACATGCTGCTACAAACAGTGAAATAACTATACCGGTGGAGAACTTTACCTCCAATCGCAATACATCGGGAATCAATATGACGTGCCACAACTGCACAATTAACTATTATTTCAAATAATTATAGTTGAGGTGTTAATCTTTAGTTACTTTGTTGTTAATACTTCTTATTCTCAATTTTTTAATAAACATTTGTCTTTCGAATAACACAATATTATTTCTACATTAACATTTTCATTATTTATTATAAAAATACTACTTCTTAACAGATTACACAAATTAGAGGTTAAAAATGTCGCGTGCTCGTAAGAATAACTGCAATAGATTTTTCATGATTGCTCTGGTGGCATTCTTGCTGGAGTGTGGTCCAGGCGGCAAATTTAAGATTTCGCAAGAAATTTCAGCTTCCCAGTTCTACATCATCTATCATTAATAAACAATGTATAAAATGTGGCAGCTTAATGTCAAGTAAACACCTCAACTACGACATTCTAAGGTAACCATGGCAATACTGTCAATTATTTTCATTATCTACTAGTAGGAGAGAAAAATCCATTATTGGGTAAGGTGGAGAACAGTAATTTCTCAAGCATCAAACACGATATATAATGAAGTCTTCTGAGGCTAGTAGTGAAAAAAAGCTATTATTGAGTGATGCCTTTGTGGAGGTCGAAGAGGGCTATCGACCAGTATTTTTTTCAAATCGTTGCATCGCGCTCATTCACTGTAAAAAGGTTTTAAAAATCGTATTTTGAAATTCGCGCCCGATCCGATTTGTCGCGAAATGTTCCGTCGCACTGTCGAAGTTCGGCGATCGCGTTTTTTCATTACCCATGCAAAATTCAAATGTCAAAGTGAAATTAGAAATTATTCTCATCAGAAATCAACGAACAAGTCAAACTGAATTATTTTATCCAGTGTGATGATTATTGTAGGACAAATTAAACGGAATAAATGCACAAATTGATCCAGTCATTCGTCATAGTGCGCGACCCCGTCAAACGATCCATTTCGAACTACACTCAGAGACTCAGACCGTATCCAAAAAGCCCAAGATGAAGACTTCGAGCAGCTGGTCTTCCTCAAAACCCCATCAAAGCCCATCGGCAGCATTGTGACATTTTCTGGGAGCCCTCAAGCTAGGAATGTACTCCGGCTGCCTCACTCAGTAATCACTGAACGACTCAAATTGAATTATTTTATCCAATATGACGATTATTGTAGGTCAATTTAAACGGAATAAATGCACCAACTGCACAAAAGATTATATTAAGTTATGCCATGTTCTACTGCGATTAGATGAAAAAGCGGGGGCCTGCGTGTTCTTCAACGGTTAATTTAATTAGTAGGTAATTTGGATAAATTTCACCTTTTTTTTTGGAATCACTAAAGATTGGAAGTCAATTGATTTTACATTCGTTAAGCAGGGATGGATTTTTTGCCTCCAGGAAGCATCTTCATTACAGGAAATTTTTGAGAGAGAAATGTAGAACATTGACTCATCAACATTTTAAAGTATTTTTCTCTATTACAAATGTGTTTTGGGATTCAGAAACTTTTGTGTTATTAATTTATTAACTTTGGATAAGAAATGAATTTATTTGGATAACAAAAAGCGCCTTTTGTTATTTAATAAACACTATCAGACCGAACATTTTGTCTGCTCGACGGTCGAAATGAAAAAAAGGACGTCGCACAATACGGCGTTTGACACAAGCCCTTCTTTTCCCCTTCTCTTCTTGCCAGTTCTGACAGTACCAACTTAACTTATAGCTCTTACATTCTACCCTAACATGGCCTAGTCTGATTTCACCATTGAAGGTCGCTTTACAAAATAATTAATACTCAACACTCCTCCTTAATTATTTTAGAGCGTAAATCTTCAAAAGTTTTGCGAGATAACGCTTTGGTAAGTATATCTGCCAGCTGATCAGAACTTCTAACATGTTTCAGTCTAACTGTCTTGTCTACGTGCTCTTTGATGAATTTTCTAGGAATTTCAATGTGTTTCTTGCCTTTAGTTATTTTTCCATCATACGAGTTCTTCAGCATGTGAATAGCGGATTGATTGTCGACACATAGCGTTGTTGGTTTGTCTGATGTAAAAATTTCCAGTTCTTTTCCAATCCTGCGAATCCAGCAGACGTCATCAATTGCTGAGACAGCGGCTCGATATTCAGCTTCTGCCGTAGATGTTGCGACCAGTCGTTGTTTCTGCGCGTACCAGACAATTGGTCCGCCTCTCATCACAAGGACTCCGCTAGTCGAGTGTCCGGTGAGTGCATCGCCACCATAATCAGAATCGGTGTAGGCGATGAGCTCGGTATCTCCATTGAACCAGATTCCATAATTTACGGTTCCTTTCAAATACGCAAACACTCGTTTCACCATCTTCCAACTGCTTTCCATTGGATTGTTGTTGAATCTGCTGAGATAATTCACAACAAAGCTAATATCAGGACGTGATATTGTTGCGAGATACAGGAGGCTTCCGATCACTTCACGATATGGTTTGTCTTTCGACAGTGGTTTATCATTTTCGTAATTCTTCTCATCAGTCAACATTCCTCGTTCCATTGGCGTATAGGCTGAATTTACAGTGTCGAATTTAAAACGTTCCAGTATACTCTCGGTGTACTTCGGTTGACTTACAAAGATTCCATTTCGATTCGCTTTGATCTCCATTCCCAGATATGATATTTTGTCTTTCAAGCTGTCATCAAATGTGATTTCAAACTTCTTGCTCATCTTACTCAACACTTTCAACATTTCTTGTACATCTTTTCCGACAACAAGTCCATCATCTACAAATAAAGCAATGATGATACTCTTGTTTTGATTATAGTATATGCAGGGATCATCGTCCGTACTTTCGAAGTTTAAAGTTTGCAAAAACGTCGAAAATTTATCATTCCAGTTTTTCGGAGCTTGCTTCAGACCATACAGACTTTTATTCAGTTTGCAAACTCGTCCTGTCTTATCGTTGAATCCTTCGGGTTGATACATGTAGATTTCTTCTCTCAAATCACCATGCAAAAATGCTGTCTTAACATCAAATGTTATAAGTTTCATACGATTTGAGGCTGCGAGACTCAAGATTAGTCGAATTGACACATGTCGTGCAACTGGACTAAACGTTTCGGAATAGTCAATTCCCTTTTCCTGTTCAAAACCTCTCACTACCAGTCTAGCTTTCAGTCGTCCATCTTGCTTTTCACGTAACACCCAGCGACAGGTCAAGGGTGTGATGTGACTTGGCATTTTCACTAAATCCCATGTTTTCATTTGCATAAGCGATTCAAATTCTTCCGTTATGGCCTGCACCCACTTTTCGTCCTTCAACGCTTCTGTGATAGGAATGTCTTGAACTTCCCCAATCATGGCAGTATCCATATTCCTTTCGTCATTCTCTGTAATGTAATCATCTAGTCTGGCTGGCCTTTTCAAGTTCCTTCGATTACGCAGATTTGAGCGTGTACTTTCTTGTTGAATAAGCACACCAGATGAATCAGAATCATCTGATATATCTACATACTCTGACGATTGACTTGCGGTTTCGGAGGATGAAGTATCATGATTTCTTTCCAAGTCTTTTTCTTCATTTTCATCAGTCATTTGAAATTCGATGGAACTCCTTTAATTTTCAGGGTTCTCATCAAATACAACATTTTCAGAGCTGACTATATCGTCCTCCTCCTTCAAATAAATTCTGTAACTTGGTGAGTCCAAATCATACCCCACAAGAATTCCTTTCCGAGATTTCTTCTCAGTTTTACCTCGTTTGTGATCTTGAATGTATACATAACATTCGCAACCAAAACATTTCAGACTCTGTAATTTTACTTGTCGTCCAAACCATAAGTCAGCAGGACTCATTCCTTTCACTGAGCTAGTTCCGGTTTGATTAATCGTAAATACCGAATAGTTTATTGCTTCAGCCCATAGATTTTCGTCAAGATCTTTGGCATGAATGACTGACCTTGCAGCTTCAACTACTGTGCGCATTTCTCTTTCAATCCGTCCATTCTGTTGGGGTGTATACGCATTCGACTTGCTGTGAAAAACTCCAAGTTCTTCCAGAAGATTTTTCACATTTGAGTTGATGACTTCTTTTCCATTGTCCGACCTGAGGCATTTGACTTTCCTTCCAAATTGATTTTCAACCATTTTCATAAAAATATCCAACTTACTCGCTGCTTCATCTTTGTGTTTTAAAAAGTAAACTGTTCTAAAGTGCGAAAAGTCATCTTTCAATAACAGAAAGTACTTGGCTCCTCCCAAGGATGGAATATTCATCTCACAGAGATCTACATGAATTAGTTCTAGTGTACTCGTCGATACCTTCTCGTTCCTCGGATGTGAGACGCGATGTTGTTTTCCATAGACACAGCCAGGACAGACGTAATCATTCCAGTCATCGATATACTTAACACCGCTCTTCTTCAATATGTCACGAACATACTTGATATTTTGGTGGGCCAATTTTTCATGCCATGCTTTGATTGAAGTTGTCATCAGACATTTGTTGACTTTTTCATTTCGAAATAGCATTGTGTATAGTTTGTCCTCGCGTTCAGCTATTGCTACTGTCTCATTTCCGTCTGCTAATTTGTAAACAGATTGTTCGGCATTTGCGCATTGTATAAAACCTTTATCTAACATTTGAGCAACTGAAAATAAATTGAAACTTAAGTTCGGAACAAACAGTACGTCAGTCAGCACCACTGGATACCATTCAGTTCCATTGAATGCTTCCATTTCTACATCTCCGGCACCTATACCTTCAATTTGCGTGGAATTTCCGATAAGTATCTTTGTTGGTTCTTCAAATTCAGTGAAATTGATTAGCCAGTCCTTTCGAAAGGTCATATGTTGCGTGGCTCCACAGTCTTGGTACCACGAATTGTAGCTTTCATTTTTAGCATTTCTATTGTTGATTTCTGCAGTCGTCAGACCAATAGTAATAAATGCCCGTCGTTTTGACTTATCAGAATTATTTTTGTCCGACTTATCGTTTGAGTTTTTATCATTCGGTCTTTTTGAACATTCTTTTGCAAAATGTCCCTTCTCATGACATATGTTACACGAATAATTATTTTTGCAATATTCGATGTATTTGGCACAGGGTTTGTTCTTACAATCTTTCTTGAAGTGTCCAGGTTGTCCACATTTAAAACACAGATTCGACGAATTTTCCTGCTGTTTTGGCTTACCATTTTTATTCCCTGACTGTTTGGTGAAAAAGGCATTGTGGCCTTTCGATTTATCTGTTTCATGTAGCCTGTCTTCTTCTAGTCTCAGACGGTCAATTAAGGTAGTTAAATTCTTGTCACATGAACTGACATTGTCCCACGCAGTGCGAAAATGACACAGTTTTGGTGGCAACATTCCCAAGATTCTTGTCTGAACCCAATTTTCTTTAACCTCTTCACCTTCAGCACTCAATTCTTCAGCCAACTGCATTATTGCTAAACAGTTCTCGACAGCTGACTTACCATTGTCATACTTGTAACTGAAAAATCGTCTTTGCAGACCTTCTATAGTTAAATCAGACTTCTTGCCGTACAACATTTCTAATTTTTCTAACATTTTGTACGCTGATTTGCAATTAACAATTTTCTTGGAGATTTCACTACTTACATTTAAACCAACTAAAACTTGACATTCAAGATCTTTTTTAGTCCAAAGTTTGACTGCGGCATCAGTGTCGGCGCCTGAAGGCTTGGTATCAGCTCCGATTGCTACCGCATACAAGTCTTTGGATTTCAGAGTTAAATCTAACTTGAATCTCCAGGAAATGTAATTAACTTTACCTTGCGCATTTTCTGACAGAGTTTCCAACTGTGTTCTGACCGTATCCATTTTTTTTTTTTTTTAATTTACCAGTACTAAACTAACTTGTACAATATTTAAAGTTGATAAACAAAAGTTAACCTCACCGACGAAGTATAATCTGACATACACAAGGATTAAATTCACTTGCAAAATATTTAGCTGACTTGCGACGACACACATGTACAAAATTATTGTGAAATAACTGACAGAGATTATGTTTCACAAACTAACAGACCAACAGACATAAAAACATAAATTCTCCTGCATTACATCAGACTTGGTAATATTTATCAGACAAAGAATTTGTTACACTGACGAACAGACATAAGAATAAAAACAAATTTCTTACTAATTACATACGAAATTTGTTGTAAACTGACGCTACTGTTGTAGTTTTCCACAGACGAATGCTGATTGCTCATTGGCTGGGATGCTGGCGTGCAGTGATCCGCGATGCGCTAACCTCACTTTCTTATATCATTAGGGGAATTGTGCTTAATACGGCATACTAGATAAAATGGCATATCATGTGTATTGTGGAAACTAAAAAGAAAATTTAAACTTGGCGCCAATAACTATAACGAATTTTTGTTTGCGTGAAGATGTATCCAACAGTCATGGCTGTGATCGGTGTTGGAAGCAGGTGACATGTGATTCTTTTCTCGAAGGTAAATATAAATTTTTCTTGAAACGGATCTAATTTGCTATAACTTTCGTTAAACGGATTTTTACTTTATCAAATTTAAACGTAGAGCAGTTAAAAATGTGTATTTTTTAACCCATATTCAGTTTTGTAAATAAACGTAACCTAAAAAAATATCAGCTTTAACTTTCCATAACCTACGGTAGGGGCAATATGGCACACAGGGAATCAGGGTAAAATGACATATTATACCGTATTCCCCGAATATGTTCCCGACAATAACTAAATTCTTACTAAAATAACAATAATGTGACTTTTATGTTGCAGTATGGGAAATAATTATATTCGTAAAACAAACCGACAGAAATGGTCTGAGGCCGACATGCTTCAAGCTATAGATGCGGTGCGAGCTAAACGCATGGGATGGCTTAAAGCCACTAAAATGTACAATGTCCCATTTGGGACTTTAAGACGCCGGGTAAATAATATGAATAAACGTGTTAAAGGTACCCAAAAAGGAATGGGAACGAGCACGACAATACCACTTGAAGCTGAGCAAGAAATTGTTAATCATATTCTTGATTTAGAATCAAGATTATTTGGTGTTACAGCTCTTGAATTAAGACAGCTGGCCTTTAAAATTGCAACTGAGAGAGGCTATTCTCATAAATTTAATACAGAAAAACAATTGGCGGGGTGGGACTGGTTAAGCGGGTTTCGCCGAAGACATCCGGAAATATCACTTAGAGCTCCAGAAGCGACGTCAGCAGCAAGAGCCAAAGGTTTTAATAAAGTCCAGGTGAAGAAATTTTTTGACTTACTCACTGACACCATGACTAATGAAAATATTCCTACTAGTAGAATTTATAACATGGATGAGTCTGCCTTGACAACAGTACATAAGCCTCCAAGGGTATTTGCCCGCAAAGGAAAAAAACAAGTAGGCGCTCTTACTAGTGGCGAAAGAGGCCAACATGTAACAGTAGTGGCTTGTATGAGTTCTGGTGGTCGTTTTATTCCTCCAGCATTAATATTTCCAAGGAAAAACTATAAAGCTGAGTATTTTGATGGATGCCCACCTGAAACGTTAGGATTGTGTTATGAAACTGGATATATGGTCTCAGACCTTTTCAGTAAATGGATGGATCATTTCATTAACCACGTGAAACCATCAAAAGAAGAAAAAGTTCTACTAATCGTGGATGGACACAGCAGCCACAAATCGTTAAATGCTCTTGAAAAAGCCAAGAAACACGGCATTGTTTTGTTATGTTTACCAGCTCATTGTACACATCGGCTCCAACCGCTAGATGTCTCATTTTTTGGCCCTTTGGAAACTTATTTCAATGCAGCATGTGCCCTTTGGATGAAAAATCATGTGGGAAGAACAATAACTTTATACCAGATAAGTGGATTATTTTGTGCTGCTTATTCAAAATCTGCTACTGTTGAAAATGCTTTAAGTGGTTTTCGAAGTTCGGGCATATCACCATTAAATCCAGACATTTTCCCCGACCATTTGTACGCACCAAGTGAAGTTACTGACAATCAAAATTGGTATGATGAAAACACCAACAAAGCTAACTTTACTGTGGAGGAAAATGTTGACAATAGTAATAATAATGAGAAAGTAAACAGTGAAAGGGCAGAAATTATAGAAAATGTCGTACTTGATAAACAAGAAACAGCTAGTAAAAAAAAAGAAATAGTTGAAATTAACCAGAAAACTGATAAAAGTGATAATATAAACCAAGCTAGTTCCTCATCACTCGAAAATAATTATCAAATTCACATTGGAAAAGATAGGAGTAGTGAGGGCAAGTCTAATCTCGATATTTCCATAAAAGAGTGTCTAAATTTACTGTCTCCTATACCTGTAATTGAGAAGACGGTTTCTGGAAAAAAAAGCAAAAAACGGCAATCACAGGGAACTGCAGTTTTAACAAAAAGCCCTTATATTGCGGAACTGAAAGATAAAGAAGCGAATAAAATGAAAAAAACGTTGAGAGCGTCAGCTAGAATAATCAAACATAAACTGTTCCAACCTACGTGTGATACAAGTAGTGAAGAAAATGATCATTGGGAAGATTTCGAAGACGATGAAGATGATGCGTGTTGTCTTTATTGCAATGATAGTTACAAGAGATCTAGAGCCGGTGAGAAGTGGATAAGGTGCATTAGCTGCAAAAAATGGTCCCATGTCGAATGCTCAGGAGTTAGTCCCAAAACGAAGCAGTTTATCTGCGAAATTTGCGAAGAATGAATAAGTTCGTCGGTAGAACCTATTTTTTGTTATTTTTTTATATTTTGTGATAACCCAAGCTTCCCGCCTCAAAATTTGACCTTGAAACAGTTTGAAAGGCCCGCGAAAAATTCAAAAATTCAAAGTTTGGCCTTGGCTGTGATCGTCTAACAAATGAGAACCTACGTTGTGTGTTTTTTTTTTTGTTTTTGAAAAATGGCGGGAAGACGTTCTTTCATACAAGTGCATACACTGTCGAGAGCGCAAGAAATAATAGACAAAATTAGGAGCCTTCCTAAGGAGGAAAAAGAAACGAAGAACGACAGACGCTCGATTTGCCCTTCTGGCGAGTCCGCAGGGCCAAGGTGTCATCGGTCTTCATTCCCCAAAACCCCCTGGGGTTTTATTCACCGACATATTACATGTCAGACACCTTAAGATATGTGAAAGAAAAACACTCGCGAATTGACAGACATACACATATGAAAACCGAACAAACACAAGACCTACACATATGTAAATTGGATGGCAGAACCCGAATCATTATGAGAGTGTGGCGATCGAACAAAACATAGAACAAAATATATATCAATTTCATTTACGAGCACAGCAAAATACCCAGAGGGGGCGTTGTAGCGCAAGTAGAGGTTGGGACTCCTGATCGTCACTGTTCTCCCCCACGACGGTGATTCTATCTACACCAACGCCTGCTCACACGCATCTCTCCATTACGAACGTGCCCTGCGAAACGAGGCGGTTACGATCGCAGATCCGTAGTGGGGTCCCGGCTATCACGAAACCGGCAGCGTTAAAAACCCGCGATCGCCCCCTGAAGCTATACAAAACCCGCGGACTTGTGCAGGTGACGCGATTAATCCCGTCAGTTTGAGAAGGAGTCGCGCGCCCCACGTACACTACGAGTTATGTGTTATTTACCTTCAATTTCATTTAAATGTTCAATTTCTATGACTCTAATATTAAATGACAACCGAACAAGTGTTAAAGTTTCAACAAAGAGCAATACACAACATTTAAATTCGCCACACACTCTTACGAAAATTCAACAACAAATAATTCTTAATTGAGATTAAATTTGGACATCAGATAATTTACATGATAGAAACATTTATCAACACAACATTTACAAGATCAAAACTTAGCAAAGATTTATAAAAACAAAGATCTGGTGTGAAATAAGCTTGTACAAATTAAATATCATGTTAGGTCAGAACTGCAGAGCATGGAAATTTACGTTCAATTCAAATTATACAGCAAAGAAAATTACTGAAGCTAAAATTATGAGACAAAGACAAATTGCATGAGGTGAAAGATTGTAAAGTTAACAGATTTACATGTGATTAATACTAATTCGTGTCCAGTCAAGTTATTGGTTAAAATTCAAACGTGAAATTATTTAGCTGCATTGTGGGCCATTATTACACATACATTTCCCCAAACAAAACACATAAACAAACATGGCAGACAATCTGCAGTTGCAAAATGGCGTTGGACGAATTCGTCATTCCAAATAATAGGCGTCGAAAATATGCGATGCAAAAATACGATGAATCCTGTGGCGTTGTATAAACGATGTGCTAAATCCAAAGAATAAAGGCACGTCCCCCCATGACCCACAATGTTGTTATTTTGTTCAATAGATTCAGTTAAAACATGTGCTCGATCAAAAGGAACAAATGGACGCTTCAAAATGGCCGCTGCCTGAACAAAGAACGGTGAAATAACAACTCGTTTGCCGCCATCCAAAATACAGATTTCACAAATATAGCTAAATAAAGCATGGCCCGAACTAGAAATCACTTCCTGTAAAGCCCTACTGCGATGGATTTTAAATGAAAGATAAAAAAACGAGATTAGTGGAAAAACAAGCGCACGCGTCGCTACGTCACGAGGTCAGAAGTATCGTCGGGGCTTGAATCTCGCGGCGAAACAGGTGTTCAAAACATACCTCTCCAAAGATGCGAAGATTTCGACACGGCTTACCGCCAAAAGGAACGCAAAAACCTCGTCGTAAGAACGATGAGAAATCAGGAACACCCAATGGCTCAACGGTGGCTGCTAGGTTTTCCAATGGGACTGGATCAACACTGGAAAAACAAAACACAACAGCAAAAGGCACAGAATAATTCACAATTAAAAATACAACCTGTTGCTCGAAGCGCTCGGAAAGAAGTCGACCGTTCGTTCCAAGCGGTCAAAGCGAAGTGGCCGATTTTACCCGAGACAAAACTACCCTAACATTTGCGCATGCCTCTCTTTCTTGGTGTGGTTGATTACCAACCTTCTTTTCTTCTTCTCACCAACTGTTTCTTGCGCGCGGGGAATTCATTTGAAATTTAAAAATTCGAATTGGATCCTTACAATTTTGTATATTATTTACATTTTTAGTTCATATTTTTGTTGTGTTGTTCTCTAATTATTGAAGTAATATTTTGGTTTTAATATTTTTTTTGTTATAATTAATAAATATATACGAATTTCTTCGTAAAATTCCTATTCCTATTCCTATGCCATTTTACACCGTACATCAGGGTAATATAGATTCTGTCACTTCCAAAACTTTGAAGTGTTGCAAAAGTGTAGTGCTTGATTAAATATATGTTATAACTGAACTTCAAACTTAATTGATAAAGCTAACATGTGCCACAAATCAGAAAAAGATTATGTTTTTTTTTTATACGTGAAAATGATTTTTTTTTAAAAGTATGCCGTATTAGACATATCTCCCCTACAGCTGCCACGTGCTTCCTCAATCCGACATGCTTGCTTTCTTTTCCGACGGTTTATCCATTCATTTCTTATTACAGACCAAAGTTAAATCAGACACAGAGCAAGCTACTGTGCCCATAACCTGTTATTAATTTATTAACTTTGGATAAGAAATGAATTTATTTGGATAACAAAAAGCGCCTTTTGTTATTTAATAAACACTATCAGACCGAACATTTTGTCTGCTCGACGGTCGAAATGAAAAAAAGGACGTCGCACAATACGGCGTTTGACACAAGCCCTTCTTTTCCCCTTCTCTTCTTGCCAGTTCTGACAGTACCAACTTAACTTATAGCTCTTACATTCTACCCTAACATGGCCTAGTCTGATTTCACCATTGAAGGTCGCTTTACAAAATAATTAATACTCAACATTTTGTATTACTGTTTTATTTGTTTATTGTGTTAACAACAACAAAAATAAAAATAATATTTCGCAAAATAAAGTTACATTTATTTTCAAAGGTGATAAAAATTGCATAAAATCAGGTGGGCACGACGTTTTCTAGGGATCTTAAACAGATGAGATAGAAGAATTTCAAAAAGCATCATGACAAAAAATTGAAGCCTGAGGACTACTTCTCACATATAGAGTTTTACGAAGGAACGCTTGAGAGAATCTAGGCTGATGGAGAGTTTTTGAGGAAAATTTGTTTTACTGACGTTCATTTGGTCTTAAGGGAAGTTATAATCGTCAGAACGATCAAATTTGAGCATTACACAACGCTCACGTGGTCCATGACCTTCGTTATCAATGGCGTGCAATTGTGTATGACTGGGGCTTCTAGGACATCATGTCATTGCATTTTTTCATCGAATCCGGATTGAATGCTCAGAAGTAGGATAATATGCTAGCTCAGCAAATACTTCCTGGGACTCAAAGGGTGCGGCATCTGCAGCAGGTCTTTTACATCCAGGACCAAATCTCCAGCTATACAGCTCGCATAAATGTTGTTTATTTGAACCAGTATTTTTACGCAATGTTGGAATGGAAAGTTTGCACCGCCCCATTGGCCTGTGCAATCGCCGGATCTAAACCCCTGACAATTTTTTCTTTGGAGATTTCTTCACGACCATCTGCATTCAGACAAGCTATACAAACAGAGAAGCGCTGAAACAAGCAATCCAGCAATATTGTCTTCAGATTTCAACTAAAATGTTGATCAACACGCGTAGGAGTTTTGAAGATTGGCTTACTTACTGTACAGCTGCTGAGATCAGTCTTTTTGAGGAATTCTTGAAAATAGTGCAATACTTCTCCAGATTCGTACAATATTTCATTACTTCATTCATCAACATTTGTTAAGTTTTGTTATTTGTAGTTATCTAAATGGTTCATTAAAAGGTCCTCTTCAAAAGCGCCAGCTGTTTTGATGGTAAATCTTATCATCACACAATAAGAAAAGCGGACCCTCGCTTGTTCATCTAATCGCAGTAGAACATGGCATTTTAATGAGATTTTAGTAATAAAGACTCGATCAGCACCACCAACATAACCTAATAAAATATTTTGTGCAGTTTGTGCATTTATTCCGTTTAAATTGACCTACAATAATCGTCATATTGGATAAAATAATTCAATTTGAGTCATTCAGTGATTACTGAGTGAGGCAGCTGGAGTACATTCCTAGCTTGAGGGCTCCCAGAAAATGTCAGAATGCTGCCGATGGGCTTTGATGGGGTTTTGAGGAAGACCAGCTGCTCGAAGTCTTCATCTTGGGCTTTTTGGATACGGTCTGATTGTAGTTCGAGATGGCTTGTTTGACGGGGTCGCGCACTATGACGAATGAATGGATCAATTTGTGCATTTATTCCGTTTAATTTGTCCTATAATAATCATCACACTGGATAAAATAATTCAGTTTGACTTGTTCGTTGATTTCTGATGAGAATAATTTCTAAAATCATTTTGACATTTGAATTTTGCATGGGTAATGAAAAGACGCGATCGCCGAACTTCGACAGTACGACGGAACACTTCGCGACAAATCGGATCGGGCGCGAATTTCAAAATACGATTTTTAAAACCTTTTTATAGTGAATGAGCGCGATGCAACGATTTGAAAAAAATACTGGCCGATAGCCCTCTTCGACCTCCACAAAGGCATCACTCAATAATAGCTTTAAAGTGATCTGGGGAGATATTATAAAATAAAAACCAATTCCCATGTTAATTCCCTATATCCAGACTTGGATGCGGCACCCTGTATAATATATTTCATGGTGTCAGTAATTCGCGAAATACCTTTTTTGCTTTGAATAAATTCCCAAAAACGTTTAGGGTCCTCTTGGAGACGATTTTCAATTTCTAACACGTAATCATTATAACACTTAGATACAACTTGTTTGCTGAGAAAACGATAGAACTTAAATTCATCCAGGCGTTCAGCTGTTTTGTGCTTCCTGCAGGGTTTAAAAGCCAGTCCCTTACGTTGCAACACAGAAATAATTTCACCATTAAACCAAGGTGGGTAACTCCGCTGTTTTGGTTTGACATGCAACTTGGGAACAGTTACCTGAAAAGTATTATGTAGCATTTGATAGAATGCATAATCAAGTTTGGAAGCTTTATATAAGGAGGACCAATCAGTATCTAAAAACAATTAATATATACTTTGAATATCAGCTTTCTTAAAATTAGATGAGTCAGACTGGTCATACATACTTATAAGTTACAAATAATTTTTTTCACTAGCAGCCATCAAGCATGCAAATGTCGACTCATTTAGAGGTAGCAAATTCAACTTTTCAGACCACCGGTTCAAAAAGAAAAATTGAGGTTATGTACGCAATGTTTGATGTGATTATTTCTTAAAAAATGAACAAATGTGTGCTACAAACATTACTTGAGTATACGCATGGTAGTTGGTAGACGATAGAAGATAAAATAATTAACTCAGCGACAAGTGTAAACGGTTTTCTTTGTGTTGAAGATTTAGATTAAGTTTGATTAGAAATCAAAACAAAATCATGTTGCGTCAAAAAATTGAACGTTTATTTTTTCAGTTTATTGTCTTATGGTTTCTACTAGTGAAAAAAATAGTATATTAGCCACGGTTGTAAAGCCACTTCTAGACCTCGCGCTTCAGAGCCCTCGACGCTGCGCGTCTCGGGTTCTAATTTGCGCTCGGTCTAGAATGCTTGGCTCTGCAACCTTGGCTAATAATATACTATTTTTCACTAGCACCCTGGACGCATGCAAATGTCGACTCATTTAGTGGTAGCAAATTCAACTTTTGCTACCACCGGTTCAAAAAGAAAAATTGAGGTTATGTACGCAATGTTTGATGTGATTATTTCTTAAAAAATGAACAAATGTGTGCTACAAACATTACTTGAGTATACGCATGGTAGTTGGTAGATGGTACAAGATAAAATGATTAACTCAGCGACAAATATAAACGGTTTTCTTTGTGTTGAAGATTTAGATTAAGTTTGATTAGAAATTAAAACAAAATCATGTTGTGTCAAAAAATTGAACGTTTATTTTTCAGTTTATTGTCTTATGGTTTCTACTAGTGAAAAAAATAGTATATTAACCACGGTTGCAAAGCCACTTCTAGACCTCGCACTTAGAGCCCTCGACGCTGCGCATCTCGGGTTCTAATTTGCGCTCGGTCTAGAATGCTTGGCTCTGCAACCTTGGCTAATAATATACTATTATTATGTGATGAAAATGCAATAATTCAAACATCAGTTTATTAATATCGTCACTCTGTCTCGAAAAATTTCACACAATAATGTTTAGATACAAAAATAATATACATGTACGTATAAAACTGAAAATCTAGGTTGATCATCGCTATATCAGAATAGCAAGATTAACGAGTACTCGACTTTTGCCTGCTCTGATCCGCACGACGCAATACATTTTACATACAACATTCAATCCCAAGCCACGAAATAGTTAAAAAAAAATAGGTCTGAAGTTATTTAGACAGAACTTCCCTCATCCCTCAACCGAGCAAATAAAGCTTCTTGGAAAAATTATAAAATCGAATTTTGCGAATTTTATTTTTGCATGATAACTTCTATAAGTTAAAATAAGGATATCTATGAACTGTTAAAGTACAGGTAAAGAAACATGTTAAGAATATGTTTCAAGTGAGTTTTTCCTTAACAAAATATTGTAATGACGTCCTTTGCGTTATAACAAGGACACATATCAATTTTATTAGGTGTATGTAATACTAATAATAACAGTATACTCAAAGTTTCGAAAAAATGCGGTGAACCTTTCTTGATTGGATTAACGTTTGCAAGATTTCAGAGCAATCAGTTTTGCAGTTTCAAAAGTAAATGGCAAATACAATTTTGATTTTTTTCCAAAAATCTATTTGTTCAGGGTAAAAAGTCACCTCGAATTCATAAATCGCAAGTGCAGGGGTATCTTATTCCATAAAATTTGAGTACCATTTATTATTATAAATTTTGCAGATAACGTCATCCCATTATTGGTGGAGATGATAAAATAAATTCTTTAGCGTTTTACCATTTACACGTTATTCATAATCTGTATACATATAAAAGTTGAGGACAATCGGTCTAGTAGTTTCGGAGATTATATAGCCTAATAAAAATCGACGACAGACAAGCGGAAACGCGAGACCTACTTTTCTGTACTTCAGAGGTCAGAGACCTTATTACAATAGGTCCTTAGTTTAGCTTTGGGAAGTAAAATACTAAAAACTTCAGTAAAGATGTTCACTTTTTAAACAACGAATGCAACAGTAACTGACTGTATCTATATAGTTAATTAAAATAATATTGTTCTTAAAGTTGGCATGTTTGGTAATAGTGTAAGTAAATTACCAAGCATTTGCTTACAGTCATGGTCAATTTTTACGACGAATTTAATTTGTCAACTGTCTGCACTCGCAGGACCATGGTAGAAATAAAAATTGTCAATGACGAGTAAACTAACTAAGATTTTAAATATGTCTACTCTTCTCGACGAAACAACTTTACTACACTGTCAGAAATTCAAACAGGCTGATAATCGAGAGCAGCATTGGGAACGGTGTGGACTAACAGGCCAATTTCGAAAGGATTTATTCGGCAAAATTTTGAGATGACGTAATCAATTTTTTGGGGTTGGTAAACAGATACACTTTGATTAAAAAGTTAAGATTCTTACAATAACTTCAAAACGTCTGCAAGATTTCAAAGTATTCAGTTTTGCAATTCTTGATTTAACCAACGAAATAAATTGACTCAGTCATTATTGTTTTGTCGGCCGACGGACCTGATTACAATACTTCCTTTGCTTACGCTGGGGAAGTAAAAATGCTAAAGTTATCTTTTGTAATTTTACTTTGAAAAATTAATCAATTATTACTACTACTGGTACTTCACAGAGCAGCCTAATTGACCAAGTTAGGATTGTGGCTATTATTTTTAAGATTGTGTAGGTATTTAGATGTAAATTGCGAAAAAGTGCACAAATTTGTAACCATGGATAAAAAAAACATGTTGAAGGTTCTCCACATTAAATGAAATGAAGTCTAACAAAAGAAAACAAATGTTCCAGAGAAATTATTTCAAAGACACCAATCTATAGTTCACTCTACTGGATTAGCCACACGTGTTTCGGTGTAAAGGCAGATCAATTCATTTCATTGTAGTTCAGCTGCTTGATGAAGGTACTGTGTACAGTACAACACACGTAAAAGTGTTCTACAACGAAAATATGATTGTTAGAATCAAAATTGCGTTACACATTTATTTAGAAATTAGTGATGCAATTCCAAAAATAGACGCCTTATCAATTCAAATGCAGGCACATTGTTATAGGATTTCCACAATTCTGTAAAGGTATCATATTTTAATGACATGTTAAATATGTAGTATAGTTAGATTCAATAAAAGGCGAAGCGCATTCTCTAATTGTAACAGCTAGAGCAATCCTAATTTATGAACACATAAAATAAGCTGAATTTGTACGTACTCAAATCAAAAACATACTACTGGGCATGATTATACATATTATTAAATTATACCAAGCAGTATATTTTTGTTTCAACGTTAGTACAGTTTCCAGTAAATCCTGTTCGGATACCGTGCCAGTTTATATGAAGAGTCAAAATCATATTAAAAATTGGGAATTACCCGCTTAGAATACGAAAATTCCAAAAACCAGCAAAAGAAATAGCCAAATCTTGTCATAATCTTTTGAGAACAATATTTGCTCCATAACTTTTGTAACTGGGCAACTTCACGTTTAATATCATTATAATTCATTAAGTAAAGTGATCATTCATTAATTTTTGATTAAAACTTTTAATAAACTCGTTTAGTAATTTAAATTTGAATACAATTTTACGTAGAATTTGAGTTTATATTTCTTCCATGACATTCCTAAGGATATTGTTTCTTGGTACATTTAAATGATATAAGGTATTTCGGATAAGATAATGAAGTAATTGTACATAAAATTCACCAACATTGAATATAGTACAAAAACTTGAGCAGTCAGAACTCATAACTGATACGTGTCGATAAAAAAGTGTTATCTACTGTTTAAATTGTTTTTATGTATTAACAAATCAACAGTGTATATTTCGATATACAACGAACACAATGCCTATACGAGAATTATCCAAAGAGCTACAAGAAGTAGCAATTAAAGAATTAAATGAAGATCCACAACGAATTCAGAGTGACCTCGCGTACATTAAAGAATGGCTTTCTAAACAACCACACCTTAAAGCTAGAACAGGTAAATAATTTGAAATACGTGGCACTCAAACTTACTATCATAAATACTTTAGATGATCAATTTTTAATTGCGTTTCTACGAGGTACCAAATTTAGCTTAGAACGAACAAAAGAAAAGCTCGATATGCATTATACCTTAAAAACTATTACACCTGAAATATACCATAACCGTGATCCTTTTGCTCCAGAAGTGCAAAAAATTTTAAAACTTGGGTAACTTTCAAATTATTAGTTAAAAAGTAGTAGGTAATATCTTTTATGGTCTTAATTTAGAGTGATGCTCCCACTACCAAAATTAATTAGTCCTGATGGTCCACGACTTTCACTTGCTAGAAATGGACTTATGGAAAAACACAAAATCGAACAAGCTGATATTTTCAAAGTTAGTACAATGATGCAAGACATTTTGCTTCTTGAAGATGACAATCTGGCTGTTTCTGGGTTTATGATGGTTCAGGATATGTCTGACATGTCTTTAGGTTTTGTGAAGTCTTTGTCTATTTCCCTAACTAAAAAAGCAATGACCTGTTTTCAACACGGTTACCCAAACCGAATTAAAGGAGGACATAGCTTTAATATAACTGGAGTATTTGAAGTACTGTTTAATATGATTAAACCTTTTTTAACAGAAAAGTTGAAAAGAAGGGTAAGATTTTTTTGGGTAGACAATAAATAAGGACGTTTTTCTAATTTTTAGATGTGTGTTTATGACACGTTGGAGGAATTATATAAGGTAATTCCAAGGGAAGTACTACCAGAGGAATATGGTGGACAAGGTGGTAAAATTGAGGACATTGCAGCTTATTGGAAAGCTAAGATAGAAAGTTATCGAGATTGGTTTGTGGAAGATGAAAAATACGGAACAGACGAAAAGAAACGACCTGGAAAACCGAAAACGGCTGAATCTGTGTTTGGTTTAGAAGGATCTTTCAGGCAGTTGGCAGTGGATTAGCAGAGATCAAAAGTTTCTTATCTTATCATTGTACCTTGGTATAATAAAGATAAATATTTTAAACGACTTACTTTCTTAGGTTTATCTTATGAAATAGTTGTAATTTAATATTTTTTATGACTCCAAAGCATTTTCTGTAGGTGAATACGTAGGCACTACAAAGTTATAAAACTACTTTAATGTCCGAATGAAATCATGAACCACTATTAAAATTAAACTGCAATTTATGTGTCGGTAGAAAATTATGGGTAACTACAAAACATTTAGAAATACACTACCTGTACCAAAATTTCATTCTGTTGGTCATCTCTTACTCAGATTTGCTACAATATGTCATCAACAGTAGTAACATATCTAGAATATTTTAGCTAATGACTGATAGTGAATTTAAAAATGAGTATAGTAAACTAGATATTTAATATGGAAGTAAGTATATTGACTGTTATGACTTAATTTAAATTTTATTTATGGGTCAGCTTATAGTCAACTATAAATAACATCTTACCACAGGGTGGAAGGTAACATGGTTTCAGGTTTAATTTTAATAGGCAATTAGTGAAACCACGTTCCGTAGAACGTACAGCACCCAAAACGTAAAAAAAAACTGTTAAGTATATCTATGGAAACATTGAAAATGCAGTGTTCTTATTGGCGATTGTATACATACGTTAACGTAAAATACGTTGTACGGAACGTACTTTCGCTAATTGTCTAATATTTAGTTATAAATAAATTGATTTTTGGTTGTTTGTGTCAAGTTGCCATTCATGAAAGACATTTTGGATATGCATAACTAAATGATATTAACAAAAAGATGTATTGGATTTCCAGGACCGTAGATGTTCGAAGCTTATTTCTCAAATGAGTAAATGCCCTATATGTTATCATTACGAAGAAAGACAAACCGGAGATGTCATAACCGAGAATAGGTACATAAAAGTTGTAATATTTCAAGGTTTTATTTTTAAATTTTTATCACCTATTTTGTCGTATGCGTGACTATAACGCCACACTAAGAGTGCATATATTATAGGTATAGATATTAATTTAATGGCTAGGTTCCTCTCTGTTATTCATGCGTACGGCAAATTCACCATTTCTTCAAATCTCAATCCTGACATCAGTGTTACGATGCTCGGGCGAATAAAACTTGGCGTGGGTAAAACTCAACAATTTATTTCTTAATAACTTGAATTGCACTACTAACTATTACAGCGATTACGTACAAAATAACTTCGCAACTTAAATGCATTCGCCCACTCGATTCTTGACTGAATGAATCATTCCCGAAGGTGGGTGGCGTCTATTTAAATCCTTATTTCGGCGATCGAGCTCTTTCTCGAATTGGGTATTCGGGACTTCCGCTTCCAGGCTTTTCGAGCGCAGCTTTGAGTCTTTTTCTGGGCCCGTCGCGACATCCGCTTGCATCCGCGCGGCCGATGAGTCAGACTACACATGAGAAGAAACGCGTATATGCTAGAAGACCCATAGGCATCGTACCGGGACGCCGTATGGGTTTATTTCGTAACAAAATTTATGTATTTCTAGCAAATTTAGATAGATTTTGGTTGTTAACAGCTTACAGTTGTTAACAGTGGACAGCTTTTCCCCATACAAATCTCCAGGAGTTGACGGTATTTATCCCGCCCTCCTGCAGAGGGGAATGAGCAGACTATGCCCCATTTTGTTGCCAATGCTTCGGGCGTGTCTGGCTTTCAGCTACATACCGAATGCATGGCAAAAAGTAAAGGTTATCTTTATACCTAAGCCAGGACGACAAGATTACACCTTGGCTAAATCCTACAGACCAATTAGCTTAACATCATTCTTGCTGAAAACGCTAGAAAGACTAAGCGAAAAAGAGATTCGAGAGACTGCTTTGAGCAAGCAACCTCTACATCTGAACCAACATGCCTACATCCAAGGAAGATCCACCGATACGGCCCTACACACAGTTGTAAACCGTATAGAGTGGGCGATGGAGAACAAACTCTTCACCTTAGGAATGTTTTCCTTCAAAAGCATAGAGCTAGCCCTACGAGAGCACGACGTGGACCCCACCCTAAGTAGGTGGGTGGCCGGTATGCTGAGGAATAGGGAAGTAATGATTAATGTAGGTGGCACTGAGATCGAGGCTGTTGTAGACAGGGGATGTCCTCAGGAAGGAGTTCTCTCTCCTGTACTGTGGGATACTGTCGTTGACAGCCTGATACGACGCCTCAATGATCTTGGCTACCACACAATTGGATACGCAGACGATCTAGTCATTCTGCTAACAGGAAAAAACGCAGATACATTATGTGAGATAATGCAAGCTGCAGTAAAAATAGTCGAGGAATGGTGCAGCAGATATACCCTCTCCGTTAATGGAGAAAAGACGAAACTAATCCTGTTCACTAGGAAAAGGAAAATTGGCACACTACAGATGCCAAAATTATTTAACACAACGCTTCAACTTTCGGACGAAGTCAAATACCTGGGAGTTGTATTGGACTGGCGACTGAATTGAAAGAAGCATGTAGATGATAAAGTAGAAAAGGCACGCTCGGCTCTTTGGCAATGCCGTAGGGTGGTGGGAAGGTCGTGGGGTTTAAATCCCAAGATCGCCCTCTGGATCTACACGGCAATAGTCAGACCGATGCTGTGCTATGGAGCTTTAGTTTGGTGGCCCAGAGCCAGACAAAAAACAACAGCCCTGCAACTTGAACACGTTCAGAGAATGGCGTGTCTCAGTGTTACAGGAGCAATGAGGACCACTCCCACAGCGGCTCTGGAGACTCTTCTTTGCTTAGCACCTCTTAACCTTTACATAGAGGAAGCGGCAATGGCGACGTCTCTAAGACTTCACTCTCTGGGAGTATGGAACAAGCAAGGCCGCACAACGAAGCACACTCGGATCTTAACGGAGGCGTTCAACAGAATACCCTTGTTAAGGATGGGGTGTGACCGAATGGGCACAAAATTAATATATGAGAAGACATATAGAATATCAGTGAATGATAATTCAGAAGGACGAGCCGACATAGATATCTATGTCGATGGTGCCAAAACAGATAGTGGTTCAGGAGCCGGCATTTACTCCGAACAACTGAACGCACAAATCAGTGTACCTCTCGGCACCCACACGTCTGTCTTACAAACAGAACTGATGGGATTAATGCTGGGAGCTAGAATCATTGCTGAACGTGAAATCGGCAACAAATCAATACGCATACTTACTGACAGCAAGTCTGCACTACTAGCCCTGGACAGCTGTATGGTTCGATCCGGGCTGGTTTGGGAGTGCAGACAAACGCTAAAGTATGTAACGCAGAGAAATAGTGTGGAACTTTGTTGGATCAAAGGACACAGTGGCAACGAAGGAAACGAGAGGGTAGATGAGATGGCGAAGCGAGCCGCGTGCATGCCCTTCTGGGGACCCGAACCGGCAATCACGCCTTCGGTCGCCCTCTCGAACGAACTCGTAAAGCAATATACCCAGAGACGCCATGAGCAGATATGGGTGAAGTTAAGCAGCTGTCGGCATAGTAGAGCTTGTATGGCGACACCAGACCGTAAGTTGACGAAATTTTATCTCTCACTTTCAAGGGACAAACTGCGTAAACTGGTAGGATTCCTTACGGGACATTACCAGTTTAACAAACATCTACATACGATAGGGGTGGTAACAGACCCAATCTGTCGTGGATGCAATGAAGAGGAGGAAACAGCTGAGCACATTCTTCGTGAGTGTCCAGCCCTAGCCTCCTACAGGGAATCCATACTAGGAGACATCTGGCCTAGTATGGCAAATATCAGGGAGTTTCCACCCTCTGCATTACTCAAGTACATTCAAGCAGTTGGGTGGCTTGACGAGTAGAGGAGCGGGAAAACACCCTGATATGGACTTGGGGAAGATACAATGGGCCCAAAGGCGAGGCCTAAGTGCCGGCTGGCTACGGTCAGCCCCCATAAATTAAGAATCCAGAATCCAGGTTGTTAAATTTCCATTTATAGTTGAATAGGGGTCCAATAATGTGGCTTTCTAGTATTTCAGTTGACACGTTAAATATTTGTGGGAATTGAGTATCTACGCTTCTTTCCAACCCAGTGCCGATTTTGACCTTAGGCGAAAGCTTGGTACCAGTCCCTTTTTCGAACTATCTTTCCTCGTCTCATTCTGTAGTTTTCCAGATTCTCTAAGGTTTATATATGACTGCTATAAAATTAGGGTATTGTAAAGTCGACAAATGGAGCATTTAATAAGGTAAACTCACAATTGTAAATCTTTTCGACTGCACTTGTTCCCGTCCGTTATTCATTTCAGAGACGGATCCAAGAGACTCCGTTCCTTTAATTCCAAAATACTCAATTATTTGAACATGCAATAGTTACAGATTTACAAAAAAGTATAATATTATAGTAATATTGCTATACTTAAAAGGTGACGTTTCTCATACTTGAGGTGATGTATTTATCGAAACATGAACGGGCAACTTGTATTTATATACAAAAAGCAATACAGCTGAAGTGGATCTTGCCTAGTTGGCAAGATATTGGGACAAATCCTTGATTTATGACGGTAGGTTCGTGCGGATGATCAGTCACACAAAAGGAATTATTATTTCCCATTACTACATTTAGTGGGGCCATATAACCTTAGAGAATTTGGAAGGCTATACCTCCATGGATTAAAGTCTCTAGGATATGCAACCAACTTTTCCATCGGACATTTTATTTGTTAAAAAAACCGAGAAATTCACCGTTAATCTTTTTTACTTCCTCTTGTCTTGTTAAAGCTCGTTTAATGTCGTCTGTACTAACTCGGTAAATTAGCCTTTACACGCACCCTGCCTGTAAAGCGTTACCGTGGCAGCTTTACAGGCACCGTGCCTGTAAAACGTTGTCATGACAGACCGGAATCAAACACACATTCGCTGCGTCGGCCTTTTTCTTAATCTCATTAATACTGTGCTAATACTAACGTTAAAATCACCTTCAAACTCTTCATCTTCATCGAATTCCACAATTAACAAAGCTCAGAAACAAAATTAAACTATTTAAATTATTAATCGAATTTACAAATTGACAGTCCCGTTATTTTCAAACAATTCAATTTTCCATAGTTACCGGAACAAACTATGAAAAATGACTATAATTTCTATGACTGTAATTTCAAGTAAAATTTCTAGAGATGCCAAAGTTGTTCATTTTCAGAATTTTCAGCAAGAGGAAGTAAAACGTTGTACGCGGCTCGCTTGCAACTAGCCTTTACTGGGGCTCACCGGATTACAGGGCTCGCTCCTACGTCGCTCGCCCTGCAAACATTCCGGCTCGCCCGCAAAGGCTAATTTACTAAGCTTGCCACGTAAATAACTATTATTTTAAAAGTTTACTCGTTGAAAAAAATACTGTGTTTAACACTTTCGTGCGGGAAGCAGGCTATCCCGAACTACTTGCGTAAATTAATATGTTACAATTACCTCATTTCAGAACGCCGATAATCTGTCAATAATCACAGTGTCAGTGGCAGACTTTAATAACTACTGTCAGGCGGAAATATTTACGTGAAAACTCGTCGATTAAAGCCCACATACATATGCACTGTACAGGCATAGATTAATATAGTTGCGACATATATACAGGCCGATTTTGCAAAACCACCCTTATTGACATTGGAGTCCTCACCGCCAAAGGCAAGCGTCAAATTTAAATAGGTAGTCGATGTCAGTAAAAGTTTGTTTCACTATTATTGTAATTCGTGTGACTGAATGAAAGTGAAGGAAACAGTAAGCAGTTTGTAATATTCTGGTAAATCCAGTGTCAATTTGTCTAACAATTTCTAGTTAATTTTATTCCTAGTTAGAAACAAACACTGCTGCCAACATAAAATGAGGAGTCCTCAACCGTCATTTGATTTAAACTATGACGCTTCTCTATGTTCTCTGGTATAGGCGTCGGAAAGGCAGCAACGGGAAACTACATCGCGATCAATTCGGTCAAAACTTATTTCCCCCTACCTTTAGTAATAACTTAATAAGTTAATAATGAGTAATGACCCAACGACGGTACCCTTAAAACCAGGGGCGGCTTGTCCCATGAGGCAGGTGAGGCAGTGCCTCACCAATGAATTTTACGCCTTATTAGGATTTTTACTATTTTTTAACGACACATTTCGGCCAATAATTTGTGTCTTTTTTCTAAAATTTTAAAAATAAATATGGAAAATTATATTCTTATTTTTATCTCAGTAGGTACTCGTTGCTCCCTTAATTAAACAGCGCGCTGAAACACTCGACACAACATGTATTTTGTGACGCGAATGAGGCAAACTCGGAGCTTGCCTCTACAGCGGATATAGAAATCATATCGTTAATAGGCAAGCAACCTGCAATACACTCATAAGCGGTATGAGTTGAAAAAAGACAAAATTGAGGCTAGCCTCATTTCCGTGCTTGCAAAAGAGATGGACAACAATATTTGCGCGCGGAGAACGTGCGATTACAATGCAGTTTGCATTTGCAGAAGTATTCAAAATTAGGCCGTTGATTGTTTTGCCACAAATCTGTGTGTGTATAAATTGATTCAAAATTTCGGTAACAGAATTTTGTCTTAAAAGTGCCTACGTTTGTGTGTGTCGCGTTAGTGCTTTGTGCTTGTCATAATTTGATTTCGGTAATCGTTATTTAAGATTACGAGTAAATCGGAATTTTTCTCTACTAACGTTAAATGACAATAGCAGTTCTGTTTTTTCTACTTTCACGTATGATGATAAATTGTATGTAGTTAAGGAATTAAAACGGCCGGTTCCTGATTTGAGTAAATCGTTAATTATTATTGATCTATAAAAAAGTTTAAAATAAATCCAGAGTATTTATGTTTTATATGTTTTTCGTTTTGTTTTTTGTTATAAATCAAATAGGTTTATTTTATGTTGTACTATTTGATTTTTTTCGATATGTTTTCTTTAAAGTTTATTTTATTTTAATTTTGTTTTTTTTTTAAGTTATATTAGTTTTTTCTGACAACGTTTCCCTTTCCTTTTGTCCTGTCATTCCCATCCTTTCCTTACAAGAGTTCCTTACACCTTCACGTTGGTTCTTGATGGACAGTTAAATGAGTTTACAAATTTGTTTATTTGACTAAGTAGAAAATATTTAAGTAATCTTGATTTATTTATATTTTGGAGCGTATTGTGCTTTGCCTCATCAACTTTTCAAGTCATGAGCCGCCCCTGCTTAAAACCTCGTTCACATCCACTTAGCATACGTAATATTAACATGACATAAAATACATTAAGTACAAAAAGTTGAAAACGATTGAATCCTACATATCCGTTCACATCAAGCAAAAACATAGAAGACATAACATGGCCTACAGAAAAGTTGACCGAACTTCAATTTTAGCGTATTCTTATGCCATATTTCCTATGCACAACCAATCAGCGTTCGTTCGTCCCCTCTTTGGCTGTACGGTGGTACGCGGCGTATTTCTATTTCTAACCTAGATAAGTTCTAAACTCATTTTAATTCAGAAAAAGCAGAATGGATGACAGAATCGAGTATCAACGGATACAACACTATTATAACTTCAAACCTCAAGTTTTACCACGGTTGACAGTTGTAATATAAACAAGATACGAAAAGAGAAATGCGCATGTCAAAAACATAAATTTACATTATAACCCTCTTTCGGAGGGTTTTACAGCGAACGGCAGCTCTTTAGCCGGGGCGGGTCGCGGTTCGGAGAGTTCTTATTATTTTTTTTGTATTGGGCGCCACGTAGCTTCCTGTTGGGGTAGTTTACTCCGCTACGTCGAGTAAACAGTCGAGAAGAATCAAGCCACAAGAAAACACAGGAAAAAAAACTAAAAATATATTCAACGGATAATAAAATTGACAAGTGTTGATTAAATGAAATTCTTCTAATATTTCACAAAAAAAAAAAAATACCATTAACGTCCAGAAGGGACTATCATTGAAATATATTAACGTAATATATCAGAAAATGAAATGTATTCATGTGTCCTCGTACAAACTATCTTGCGATATGATAAATTAAAATACAAAAAAACTTCCAAGAATTTCGATAAAGATAGCTGTGACCGGGCCACTAAATGGAAAATTAGAACTATAAGGCGTTAGAGTGGACTTAGCTCGTAACCGTAGTTATCAGCAGCTCCTCTTCGTCTGGATTGGGATTGATAAAGAAACAGCGGCGTCACAGACCTCTGGATCCGAAGAAAAACTTCAAGGTTAGCGGCGGCTCCGCAGGAACAGCAGCGAAAATCAAAGTCGTCGGTTCGATATGGTCTCTTCAAGGGAACAACAGGGACGACAATAAGCTACTCACTGCAACGGCATCACGATAAGCTTGGTTCTTCCAGGAACTCTTCACTTGGGTGCGGTGATAAAAAAACGAACGATAAAATTCCTCTTTTCTGTAGTGGACGATACGAAAACGGCTAAACTAAACCTCTTGCTTCGAACAAAACGATAAAAATCTCTATCTTGAGTACTTCCTCTTCGTCCTTCCACTTCCTTCCTTCAGAAACTCCACCAAAACCTTCTCGAAAACTTCTTTTCTCCTCTTCGACTACGTCCTGGCACTTCCTTTCTTCAGCAACTCCACCAAAATCTTCTCGAAAACTTCTTTTCTCCTCTTCGGCTACGTCCTAGCACTTCCTTCTTCCAGGATCTTCGCCAAAACGCCTCACGAGAACCTCTCTCTTCCCCTATCAGGTCGATACTCTCTCGAATATTCTTTTTCGCGGGGTGGGAGTACCAGCGCATTAGCAGTGCCACGACGTCGTTTGACACTCCCCATAGGCAACCATGATGTCTTAGATGTCGGCACGTAAAATATTGCATCCCCAATAAAACAACCCTTTTTTTTAAAGAAGGGATGAAACAAAACAATTGGAACGTTTATCTCTTCAACAAAATTGAAACGTTACACTACCCCTCGCCAACGAAAAATTGATAACGCGAGGTGTCAATTTTTGTTAGCATAATGACGCTATGGCAGTAACAAGGACGGTATCTGCGCGTACCAGACGCCTTACTAAAAAGGGACATAATCGGTGTGGGTCAAATTCGAGTGAAAGTCAAAATCAGATAGGGTCAAATTCATTTTAAGTCTCATGTTGTTACTACCGGGCTAATATTGATATGCGTCTTGTGTATGAGAACGTTGGGGGAATAACAAAAAAATGAAAAATGAACAAAGAAAGAAATAAATATCGAAAAATAGTAAGAATGGCGGAAAATCTATTGGGTTGCTTAAGCCTTTCCACCTATAAAGATTTACATGTTCGAAATATCAGAACTCGACTGGTAATAAGGTTTCAACTGACTGACATGCCAGGCGCCAGCGTCGGTGCCGTTTTCATATTTTAGGTCATAAACTAAAGGTGACCGGACCTTATGAACCGTACATAGAAGGTACCTAGGAGCGAGATGAGCGGTAAAATCTTTTGCGGCGTTTGAAAGAACAAAATTTCTCTTCCAAACTTTCTCTCCGACTTTAAATTGGTGATGACGCCTTCTCAAATTGTAGATCCTAGCATTTTTTTTATAGTTAGCCGTCAGTTTATCCTGGACTTTTCGGTACAAGTCCGGTAACTTGTTAAGCTCAGCTGCAAAAGTTTTTACGTCATCAACGTCGAGATCGAAATTCGCGTTAGGATTTTCTTTATGACTGTAATATTCTCCAGAAACAGGCACTTTCCTACCGAAGTTGAGAAAATTAGGACTGTAACCCGTGACTTCGTGGATTGCTGTTCTTAAAGCATGACCGATACGAGGTATTTGCAGATCCCAATCTTTTTGAGAATCTTTAATAAAACATCTTATTGCCGTTCCGATAGTTCTGTTTACGCGCTCTACCGGATTTGCTTGCGGATGGTACCGGGCGTTGTACCAGATATTTTGAATTTTGTACTGTGCGGCTAGATCTTTAAAAAGTTTACTAGTAAACTGTGTACCGTTATCGCAAATCAAATATTGGGGGACACCAAACATCAAAAAGATTTCGTTTTCCAAAAAGTCCACCACGGTTTTCGCGGTTACTTGACGTGCTGGCCTTATCAAAACAAATTTACTGAAATAGTCGGTGGCAACAATTAGATAGGAGTTTCCTTTACGAGAACGTGTATAAGGGCCCATTATGTCAATAGAAACGCATTGCCAAGGAAATTTGATTTTTCTCTGGGCACCCATCAAACCCAACCTAAGGTAATTTGGCATCTTTTGCGAAGGACACACTGGACACTTTTTAATATGAAGATAAACGTCGCGCCTCATTTTTGGCCAATAGTAAGACTCAGAAACTTTGTGGACGGTCTTATAAAAACCAAGATGACCGGAAGTAGGGACGTTATGGCTGGCCTCGAGAATTTTTTTTCGGCATGATGACGGTACAACAAGTTTCCAAGGCGATATATTGGTTTGTGGAACTCGTAAGTCTAAGGGACGATAATGATAAAGGTAATTATCCTTAATGGCATAACTGGGAAAATTATCAGGATCGCTTTGTACCTTCTGACGTAGCTCTACGTACCAAGGATCTAGGTCCTTCAGATCTACACCTAAAAGATCTACATTCAGTACTAATGGTGGAGGGATGATATGGGCGCGCGAGAGAGCATCAGGAACCATGTTAAGCTTCCCTTTCCGGTGGAGCAATTCGAAGTTGTGCTGCGCCAATTTAACTGCCCATCTAGCTAGTTTGCCGGATGGTTCTTTCATGCGGTTCAACCAAAGGAGAGAGTAATGATCTGTTATAACCTTGAAACGGGTTCCCTCTATGTAAGGCCTGAATTTGTCAATGGCGAATATCACGGCAAGACATTCTCTTTCCGTTACACTGTAGTTTCGCTCCGCGCGAGACAGACTCCTACTGGCGAACGCTATTACTTTTTCGTCACCATCTTGAATTTGAGTGAGCACACCACCTAAACCTGTTTCACTAGCATCTGTCTGTATCACAAAAGGGCGAGAAAAATCTGGAGATGTGAGAATGGGTGCTGAAATGAGGGCATTTTTCATATTATTGAATGCTTCTTCTGCGGCGTCATTCCACTCAATGGCTTGCTTCTTGCCTTTGCGTTTTATCAAATCGCTAAGGGGTGCCATGAGAGACGAAAATAATGGAACAAACCGTCGATACCATGAACACATACCCATGAAACGTTTAATTTCTGTTGTATTTCGTGGTCTAGGATAGTTAACGATTGCTTCTATTTTTTCTGGACTAGTTCTGAGTCCTTGAGCGTCTATCATAAATCCAAGATAATTTAGAGAAGCGCGAAAAAACTGACATTTTTCTATGTTAATCGTGAGTCCTGCGGAATGCAAACGATCATGAACTACTTGTAAAAGTTCAAGGTGTTCCTCAAAAGATGAAGCTGTTATTATCACGTCGTCAAGATAAACAAAGACTTTCGGCTCAAGTTCTGGACCTAAAATATAATCCATTAGCCTTTGTTGGCACTGAGCAGAGTTCGAAAGTCCAAAAGGTAAAACAGTAAATTGAAAGAGGCCACGACCAGGTACTGAAAATGCTGTTTTTTCTTTGGATTCGGGAGTTAGGGGGATTTGCCAGAACGCATGTTTTAGATCAATGGATGACAAATATTTGGTGTCACGCAACATATTCAAAATATGGTCGACTCTAGGGAGTTGGTAAGAATCGAACTTAGTGACGGAATTTAACTTACGACCATCGAAACAAAATCGGTATTCTCCGGTTGATTTCTTTTTCACGAGAAGCACTGGTGAGCACCAACTACTGGTGGATGGTTCAACTACTCCAAGCGATAGCATGTTGTCAAGGAGGCGATTCAGATGTTTCAACATAAACGGGGACATTTGGTATTGTCTCTGGCGGAAAGGTTTCGCGTCACCGGTATCAACATGGTGTGTGATCTTGTTGGTTCTTCCAAGACATCCTTCTGGCGATAATTCTTTATATTGTTCAAGGACTCGTTCAACTTGCAACTTTTCGTCACTAGACAGATTTGATAATGATTCCAAACCATGTCGCCAACTCTTAGAACTACCGGTAGGAGAAGAGATAGTTTGTGTACTGATCTTCTGGACACTCTGATTACTAATACACCAAGAATTATTAGAAAAATTGACAACCAAGCCAAATTCTTTACAGAAATCACTGCCTAATATTAATGAATGACATAAGGTAGGTACTACCAATATAGGGAGAGACCGACATTGCCCATTTAATTTGATAGTCAACTCAACTTTACCAATTATTTTTTGTTTTGTACCATCTGCGACAGTCACTTCAGCTTGCGAAGTTGGACTAATATTGACATTAAAGGTGTGCAACAGATGAATGCCTTCGCTACCCAAGACTGAAGAATTAGCACCACTATCTAGAAGAGCTACTACGGGAAAATCAAAAATTAATACTTCGAGATAAGGTCTGTTATCACAAGGTTTCTCGACGAAAACGGGCGTTATTTTTGGCAACGACTGGGAACTACACGTAAGAGAGCGAGGAACAGAACGAGACGTACAAAAATTATGGACTTTACGCAGCCATGAATCCCATTCTGTGGAAGAAGTGTATTTTAACGGTTGTGCTTTAAGTTCATTAGATAAAATGGATACGTTATAGGCCTTGATTTGTGTGAAAGGAGACGCATGGCGACCAGCTCCGCACGCCTCGTGAGTTAGTTTTTTGAACAGACCGTACAAGATTTCACGGTGCAGCCAGGTTTTCCACAACGGAAACAAAATCGTTTTCGCGTTAATCTGCACTCAGAAAAGGTGTGGTTTGGTTTCTGACAGTTCCAGCAAACTAAATTTGATTTTGACCGGGTTTTTGGAACAGACGAAGATATTTCCCTCACGGATGGAGAAGGACTGGACGCTGTGTCAATATACGCGAGATCAGATTCTAAAAATTTAGATGGACCAGGTGGTGGTTGGTATTTTTTTTGTTGGGCCGAAGCTTCATCTAACTTCCTACACACGATAGCTAAGTTCGCTACAGAGTCAAATTCTATTAAAGCGAGATGACTCGCGTAATGGGGCAATAGGTTGTGCTTAACAATCTTAATTTTGGTTTTTTCAAGTGCCGGGCGCGAGAGTCTACCGAAAAGCGACTGCATAATAGCAATGTAGATATGTATCGGCTCACCTCGACCTTGTGTACGGGTTTTAATTTCCTCCCATAACTTGTCGTCATAATTACTTGGTAAGAAATCTCGTCGAAGTGCAGTGACTACATCCTCCCACGACTTTACTGTATTTTTTATCGACCGATACCATAGGAGAGCATGCCCGCTAAATAAGTCTACCGCGGAAAGAAATACATTTTCTTCGCTGACCCCTCGAGCGGCGGCTAATTCTTTTACTCGCTCTAAAAATGCATTTAACTGGCTCGGGGTGCCATCGAATTTTAATCCCCATTTATGTATGTCTATCTTCCTAGATTGGGCTTGGGCGATCGCACTCTTCGCGACCGAAACTAAGAGATCATGCGGATTACTACTTTGGCGTAGGAAAGACGATTCAAATTCATTAGTGGTCTGACCTTCGACCTTATCATATAATATGGCTTCTAATTCTACGCACGTGGCTAAGGACTCATTTTTAAAAGTTGCTACTTCTTCCGGGTTTTCTTCCGGAATAGGCATGCGCCGTACTCGATTAGTTATATGAATGAGACGAGAAACAATACGTAAGAAAGCTGAATCCGATTTCGGGCCCTCAAACTCATCTACATTATTTTTAATTGACTCGAGAGTTCTGTCGATCGCAATTCTTTCTGTTTCGAACGCATATAAAGGGTCGATAAATGTAAGGGCTCTATCCGCGTCTTGCGTCATCATGCGGTGCAAAATTTTACGTTTTTGACTAGCCTCTTTCCTCTCCGATACAATGCCACGGATCCTTAATTCATAATTAAGTTCCTCCTTTAATAGGTGGATGGGTTTCATCACACCCTCCATGATTCAAAGAAAATAATTCAAAAATTCGAAACAAGGGAAACAACTCGATGAAACAAGTATAAGAAAACAAAAAAATATCAGAAAATATCGGCCACTCCTGTTTCCTATTATGCGCAATCGAAATTGTAAATACCCAATGATAAAAATATCTCGATAAAATTCCTTGTGGTTTGGTTCTTCTCTAGGTGACTTAAGCTTGCCCACCGAAACTCAAAAAAAACTCAGTCGGGCCCCACGTTCGTGCGTCAATTTTGTATAACCCTCTTTCGGAGGGTTTTACAGCGAACGGCAGCTCTTTAGCCGGGGCGGGTCGCGGTTCGGAGAGTTCTTATTATTTTTTTTGTATTGGGCGCCACGTAGCTTCCTGTTGGGGTAGTTTACTCCGCTACGTCGAGTAAACAGTCGAGAAGAATCAAGCCACAAGAAAACACAGGAAAAAAAACTAAAAATATATTCAACGGATAATAAAATTGACAAGTGTTGATTAAATGAAATTCTTCTAATATTTCACAAAAAAAAAAAAATACCATTAACGTCCAGAAGGGACTATCATTGAAATATATTAACGTAATATATCAGAAAATGAAATGTATTCATGTGTCCTCGTACAAACTATCTTGCGATATGATAAATTAAAATACAAAAAAACTTCCAAGAATTTCGATAAAGATAGCTGTGACCGGGCCACTAAATGGAAAATTAGAACTATAAGGCGTTAGAGTGGACTTAGCTCGTAACCGTAGTTATCAGCAGCTCCTCTTCGTCTGGATTGGGATTGATAAAGAAACAGCGGCGTCACAGACCTCTGGATCCGAAGAAAAACTTCAAGGTTAGCGGCGGCTCCGCAGGAACAGCAGCGAAAATCAAAGTCGTCGGTTCGATATGGTCTCTTCAAGGGAACAACAGGGACGACAATAAGCTACTCACTGCAACGGCATCACGATAAGCTTGGTTCTTCCAGGAACTCTTCACTTGGGTGCGGTGATAAAAAAACGAACGATAAAATTCCTCTTTTCTGTAGTGGACGATACGAAAACGGCTAAACTAAACCTCTTGCTTCGAACAAAACGATAAAAATCTCTATCTTGAGTACTTCCTCTTCGTCCTTCCACTTCCTTCCTTCAGAAACTCCACCAAAACCTTCTCGAAAACTTCTTTTCTCCTCTTCGACTACGTCCTGGCACTTCCTTTCTTCAGCAACTCCACCAAAATCTTCTCGAAAACTTCTTTTCTCCTCTTCGGCTACGTCCTAGCACTTCCTTCTTCCAGGATCTTCGCCAAAACGCCTCACGAGAACCTCTCTCTTCCCCTATCAGGTCGATACTCTCTCGAATATTCTTTTTCGCGGGGTGGGAGTACCAGCGCATTAGCAGTGCCACGACGTCGTTTGACACTCCCCATAGGCAACCATGATGTCTTAGATGTCGGCACGTAAAATATTGCATCCCCAATAAAACAACCCTTTTTTTTAAAGAAGGGATGAAACAAAACAATTGGAACGTTTATCTCTTCAACAAAATTGAAACGTTACAACATGAATTTCAAAGCATTGTGTACGGATAGGTTTGGTGCTATGCTTTCTATGTTATGCCTTTTTGTCATGTTATGTATGCTAAGTGGATGTGAACGAGGTTTAAAAAGCTACAAAACGAAAGTTAAGTTTGCTATTGAGTTGTTAATTGTCGATCAGTGTCAGAAGCATTAGTTTTACAAAGCCTTTCTAGTAAGTACAAAATTATAATAAGTTATAACAATGGAAGATATTCTTTTATAAAAAAAATATGAATATGTAGTAAAGAAGTTTATTTTTCACTCGTATACGAGTATAATGTTTGTTTTATATCCATGATTTGATAAACGTAAAGCGGCATCTTACATCCGGGGCACAATGAGCGGGCATAAAGAGTTATTATGCCCTCTCATTATGCCCTATTTTGCTAAACCGAATTAAACACAAATAGAAAAATGTATTGTTTATTTTTAACTACTTATTTATTTTTTAACAATTTAGTTAATAACGGAGATACAAATTATGTCGTGCCCAAATGGTTTTGACCGCGGCCAAGCTTTTGGACACTAACAAAATTATTTATTTGGGTGTAGGCCCATTTCCTTGGAAATGGAAGAGCTAAACTGCATGTAGGGGAAGAGGTAATAATTAAACATATATAACATTTTTTATACGTATATTAAAAGAAAGCATAATAAGCATGTCAAAAGAATAATCGAGTAAATGTGTAAATAATCAACAGAAAAATAAAACATAAAATAAATTCACACACATAACACGAAAAAACAAAACAACATGCAAAACATTCTTCTAAAGCGCTACGCAATTATATTCCACTAATAAAACTCTTAAAATCTATGAACATAACCCACATTTTTTAATTAATAAACTTAATCCTAGAAAAATCAACATGCAAAAACACTAAAAATTAATTCGGTAAATCCATAATTAAATACGATACCTTCTAAACAACATTAATATTACGAGCATGATAAATAACCAAACAAAAAATAAACTACTAACTACTAAATGGAATCATTACTTAATTATTTAAATAAATTGCGATTGGGCATTTATATATATTAATTAAATCATGAGAACAACTAAAATAACGGATAGAAATCATGCACTTAAATCTACGACAGCTTATGAATATAAACATGTAAAAAGTGAGATAAATAAGTTTTCACACACATCGATTAGCTAAATATGCCGAGCACAACAATCGTTCACGAGAAAAATTGATGGTTACAGGACAGGTAGGTACATGTGAAAATAAACAGTCATAATTTATACATGCAGTTAAACATTGGGACGTTAGTATCATAAATGCGCTAAAACACAATGAGACGATTAAAATAAAGTATAATGTGAGAAATATAGCAATATAATATATACTATGGCAAAATAATCAGAGAACGGAGTCATATTTAAACGGCAAAAAAATTCAATATAAAATAATCGACAGCAAGAAAATTAGATTAATAGGTTTCAATTCGGGAACTTCCCAAAAACGCACATAAAATATTCATGTCGCAAGCAAAGAATTAAATCGGCAAATTTAAAGAGATATTGGAATAATTATTATAAAAGCAAATGGTAAAAATCAGAACAATCCTCTCCAAAAAACGCATATAAAATATTTATGTCGCAAGCAAAAGAGTTAAATCGGCAATTTACAGAAATTTGGAATAATTATCATAAAAGCGAACGGTAAATTATCGAAAAATCCTCCCCAATAATCAAGAACCGACGCAAGGCTAAACGTGCCACCTGCAAACGGGAACATATGGAAGCACTAAAGATTACTTTCGGTGCCGGCGCTAACTGTTCACACCCAACGAAACGGAGAAAACGCATAAATTAAACGCTACACATGTACGATTCTAACTCGAGAACACATGACGAAAAAACGGAAAGCAAGATAAATTAAGAATGACTAAAAGGTAGACTTACACAGCTGCAGCATTGAGAATTTTTCTATCTTCCTCTCGGGCTCAGCAAATTCTTCTAAGTTCGGATTTCTTCAAAATTCATCAAAATTAATAAAAAAATCTCGACCAACGATTCGGCAGAGCCTTCGGCCACAACTGGAAACTTCTACTCTAACTGAATTCCTTTCCTGCTCGAAATTCAGCCTTATATAGCTTCGTTTTGGACAGAAATAGAACCGTGCTTTTGTGTGGTACTATATGCCCTTATATGGTCATGAAAATGTGAAGATGCGTCGACCAATCGGTAACTCCGCTTCCTTATATGGTAAAAATATGGGAAGCTGATGAAATCTCAGTTCCGGGGATGAAGTGGGGATCATTCTAGCAAGGGCTAAGATGAGTGTGCGTGCACAGATGCACTGCTGGGTTGATGACGTAGTAAGTTTGAAGCGACGGCGTTCTTTGATGTTTTTTATGCGTCTGCGTTTCGTTTGCAGCTGTTTTGGTTTGGATACAATTTTTAGATGAGAGTAATTGCGATTGGCGATGTTTGTGGCGCATTATTTTGTACAATTTATTTGCAATGTCTGGCAAGCGCAATGTTATTCGCAATTTGCGAATACGCGAGTTTTGTTCCTGCATTTGGGGATTGATAGTTGATTTTTGTTTATCTATTTGAATGGTACTATATGCCGATTAGAACATGCGTGTTAATTAATTAAGATTTGCAAATTTTCTAGTTATGTTTTGAGGGTTTGTTATTAGTCTTTTTAGTTACAATTTTCTCGTGAACGAATTTAGTGACGGCTCGTCACAATTACAATTTACAAACTTGCTATTCATACCAAACTTTTCAGGTAAACTTAAACCTTTCGCAGGTTCCTCTATTGGAATTATTTCTGCCTCTGCTTCCATTCTGCTAGCACCGAATAAAGTATTATATAAAAATCTAGAATTGTGTTCACTCGTTCTCCAACTACCTTTAATGCATAAAACATTCGTATTTAAATACATACAATCAAAAAATAACTTAGTTTACCTTCTGATGTAAATATCTGTGGTCGGAAGCGTCTTTTAGAAATTGCATGACTTGTTCGCCAGTGAAAACTCGATTTTTTTGCCACATAACCTTTTGGGTTTTTTACAGAAATATGTCAAACGATGATAATTAGAAATGTCTATGTTGTCGTTTACTCTTAAAGTTGTCTTGACCATCGAGAATTTTCACCATAAGGAACTGGGTGAATATTTTTCTGACTAAAAATGAAGAACACAGTTAAATAATTATTTTATGAACTAAATAACTCACCAATTCTTAGAAGTAAGCCATCATAACTGTCTCGCTGATACGATTTACAAAATTTTTAATCTTCCATTTAAGGAAAATTTTGTATTCTTTTTCATGTATGGACCCTGATGTTTCAGGTAACACATTTTCATTGGTTTTTTTGCGCTTTCTTCGCAATGTTTTCTGGAATTTCACACTTTTCCTCATTCATTTCCGCGGTCGAAAATATACGTGTTGACACCGTGAATAGACGCCGTGTTTGCAATAAACATAGAATCTCCTTGACAACAAAATCAACGCCACGTAATTTTTTTTTACGAATTAATTTTATAAATTAATGTTTTTTTTTTAGATTTTCTCGTGAAAAATAAAAATTTGTATGCACCACGGGCACAACTTGATGTTTATAAATCTCGGGCAACTTACAAAATCTCGGGCCAGAGGCCCTCGATTTTGTAAACGTTGCCCTCGAATATAAACGTCTTCTTTGTGCCCTTGGTACATAAATAACTATTATTCATGTATGCGGAAGAGCATAAAGAAGGACATAATGTTGATGATTTGATGATTTTTACTGCATTTTTGTTTGCCTATTTAGGAGTTTTTTGATGCATATTATTGGAGCTCTGTTTATAACGTTTATTATAGTGATAGAAGTGTTGATATTGTGTACAGGATGAGTATTATAATAACGGGACCCTGACCAATTTTTAATGCAACGCAACATACATCTATCAGTTATTGCTAGATTCCAAAATAAACACATATGTTTTTAAGATCAACGTAGGTACTCTCCTTACTAGTTGTCACTGTTTCTGAAAGACGTCAATCAAAATTAAAAACAAAAACACCAACATATTAATTCAAAGAAATGTAATAAATAAATTGAACAATTAAATAAATTGAACTAGCGTAAGTACTGTTCAAAATGCCTTCCTTCCTGCGCAACACACATTTCGATGCGATTTAAGTAAGACAACCGGACGCGGGCAAATGTTTCAGGAGTTACTGCAGCACAGGCATTTCTAATTCTGGTTTTTAAATCTGCACAATTGCGAATAAGATTTTGGGAAACTTGTTCTTTTACAACCCCCCAGAGGAAGAAATCTAAAGGTGTTAAGTCGGAATTACGAGGGGGCCATCCGTGCACACTGCCTCTGCCAATCCACTTATTTGCAAACGTCTCATCAAAATAGTCCCTGACGACTCTCTGATAATCAGGTGGTGCCCCGTCCTGCTGAAACTACAGCTCCTGTCGGAGGTTGAAAGGAACATTTTCAAATAACCCCTGAAAATCATTTTCTAAAAATTGCTGATACCTGTGTCCTCTTAAGTTGCCTTCGAAGAAGTGTGGCCCAATTACGTAATCCGCAATAATACCAACCCAATTTTAGAATAAACATTTTGAAAATAAGCTGTTCTGACCCAGAGTGGGTACCGATTAACAACCCCGTTATTGCCAAATCTTGCTTCATCGTTGAACAAAACATTGAATAAAAATTGTTGTCCAACTCTAGTTGATATTGCATAAAATTGCAAAATTGTATTTTTCTGGGAAAGTCTCCTTCTTTCAGATCTTGTACTAGTGTCACATGGTAAGGGTGGAACTTATGCGCGCTCAAAATTTTTGAAACGGAAGATTGAGATATTCCTACCTGTCGTGCTAATCTTTGGCTCAGATGCGGGTCATTGTCTACGCCTTCAATTACACGAATTTTATTTTCGACACCAGTAGCGGTAAATCCTCTATTTCTTGTTTCTTTCGGCCAATTTTGTCTTAACGTTTTTTCTAAATATCTAAAGATTTGGTCGGATGGATGTCGCCTATCGGGATATCTTCTTTCGTAGAGATTCGCTGCTGCAACTGTATTTTTTCCACATTCTCCAAAAATCAAGATCATATCAATCTTTTCATCGTTCGTGTATTTAACCCTCATGTTATCGCGAATACCAAAAACTTACTGGAGTTCAAAACTGACAAATAGAATTATTGGGAAAGCTAAAATTAACTACTAGATAACTATGTTTGTACATTTTAGAAAAATAAAATATAAAAAGAGTTACATATCAGATATGTATTTTGTGCTGCATTGAAATTTGGTCAGGGTCCCGTTATTATAATAGTCACTCTGTATAATATTAATAATGGGATTTATTTAATTACTGCATCTCCAATTTATGATTTATATTATACTTAACTAAATAATTCCTAGGAGTATTATGAAGTAATTGAGTAATTCCTTAATTACTTAAAACAAAATAAACAAAAGTATTCATTGCGTGACATAATAACATCCATAACTCGTAATACGTAGATAATAATTCAAATCTACTCCTACAACACAACGAAATTTTGTGTTTAAATTTAGACACGGATGAATCAAAAATTCATATGTGGTGTTGTTTGAATAATAATTTGTTCCAATTGTTATGTGGTACATTTTATCAGTTTAATATGACACTTTTATGGACTAATTTATAAAAAATGAATTTATAACCAAAGTATCTTTTACATACTGAGTCAGTTTTAATTACAAATTTTTGATGTTGCGTGTATGTATTTTAGAAAAGTCTTTCAGACAACGAGTAAATGATTCATAGAGATAAAAGGTTTTATATCTTATCAGTGTAAGAAAGTAAAAAATAGATAAATATTACCTATAAACTTACTTCATAAGTCTGTCTAACCTAAATCGTGATATATAAAATGTTTTATTATTTATTAAAAGCGTATAGTTTATTGAGGAAGGCTTGTAAAATTTACAAATGACTTGATGTCCGAATAAAATGATCAACCAATATTAGAATAAACGTTTCAATAGCAAAGTAATACATGTTATGCAAAAATATTGAAAGTTTTCAGAAAAATACTTACCACAAATGTCCTAAATTTCGTTATGGCCGGCAACACATATGTGTGTGTTGTTGCCGGCGATACGTTGCTCTGCTTAAAGAAACCACAAACTTTAACTTCAGTTAATTATTACAAAATAGTAATTTCTTAAATATGACGGGTGCAAAAAGTACTCGTTCAAGAAGTGGTACAGATGATTATGTAACTATAAGTGCCAAAGACCTGGAAGAATTAATCAAGAAAGCAGTAAGTGACGCAATAGTAGATGCAACTAGAGATCTAATACAAAAAGTCGACGATCTGAAACAAGAAATCCTAATTCTGAAACATTCCCGATTCGTGGACACAACAGAAAATGACGATGAGGACTTAAACGAGTCGGATACATCAACGGACACTGTTATCACTAGAGAACCGAAAAAAGTCATCAAAAACAAAAAGAAAAAACAGAAAAAGCCCAAACAAACTCAGCTGACCGACAATACACAAGAAAGAAAGTCCACTCTTGTAATTAGAGGGAACGAACAACTAAACTCCGGCTCCGTTAACAGCTTCAGTGCGGCAGCGAAAAGGGCTTGGATATATGTTGGTAGGACTCGGGCGGATACCACGCCTCAGCAAGTGAATAATTATCTAACAAACAAATATGACGGTTACGAGTTTATTGTGGAGGCTCTTCCCAAAAGAGAGGATGCCAGTAGCATATCCTTTAAGGTAGGAGCCGATATAACATTGCTAAATGATCTTTATAAGCCGGAAAATTGGCCTAAAGACGTATTAATAAAAAAGTTCGAATTTTTTCGACACAAAAAGCAACGACAATTTAACAACTAATGTCAATATTATTCCGGAGCAAAACGTGATAACGTCGGTTCAAAATTTACAGCCACACGTTAATTATGTCTCCACTATTACACAAGGTAATCAGCTACATGACAACAGTGCGAAAGTTCCAAGATGTACTGAAGCTCTACTTTTTCACCAAAATGTCCAGTGCCTTTCCAACTGTAAACATAACTTAGACATAGTTCTAGAAGAAATAAATAATCCTGATATCGTCGTACTTTCAGAACATTGGCAAACGGAAGATAGTATCCGTGCATACAATCTTCAAAACTATAAGTTGATTACGTCATTTTGTAGATCAAAGACCACATCGCATGGTGGTGTCGCCATTTATGCATCTATGAAAAATAAATCATTAATTAGTAGTGCACGCGTACGCCGAGAAATTAATTGTTTCATCGAAGAATTCATTTTTGAATGTTCTTGTGCTGAGTTTACTATAAAAGGTGAATTATTTGTAATTGTAGCAATATATAAACCTCCCAAGACGAATTTAGACATCTATATGAGGAAATTAGAAAATATTATCGAGCTTCTTACTTCCTCTTCAAAAAATAAACAAATAATTATAACCGGTGATATTAATGTGGATATGTTAGACAAACAAAACAAGGAGAAAATTACGAACTTGTTAAATTGCTACAACATGTGCGCATTAATAAAAGATCCTACTAGAGTTACAAGTAAATCAGCAACTTGTCTTGACAATATTTATGTATACAAAGATTCAAACTTTCAAGGAAAAGTTATTAATGCCCACATTTCTGATCATCTAGGTCAAATACTGCTGTATCCAAAAGAAAAAACATCTAAGGTTAGTTTTGAATATGGTCGTGAGTTCAAATATCAAAATTATCAAACTTTCTTTACTTTGTTAGAAAATGAAAACTGGGTGTGTGTATATAAAGCCATTACAGTGGATAATCAGTATGATAATTTTATACAAACAATTTTAACTTATTACAATCAAAGTTTTCCCATTGTTAAAAAACGTAAACAAAGCGCCAATAAGCATTGCTGGATGGATGAAGAGTTGTCACATATAAAAAACACAGTCTCTTTTTTGGCAGATTGTTGTTCTATAAATGGATCATTTAAACCTGTTTACAATGAATACAAAAAGTATTACTCAAAGCTTTTATTAGAAAAAAAGAAACTTCTTAATGACCAACTCATAAACAATTCCAAAAATAAATCAAAAACTATGTGGAATATAATTAACACTAATATAAAAAATAAAAAAGACACTCACGAATTTACAAAACTTGTCACTGATAATAATGAAACTATAAATGATCCTCAACTAGCGGCTGAAATTTTTAATAACTATTTTTTATCGATAGGAAGCAATGTAAATATTTCGAACGACTATCCATTAAAAATCAGAAGAATACCTGAATCCCTTTTATTATTGCCTGTCACAGAAGCCGAAGTCGAGATAGCAATTCGAAATTTAAAGCCGAAATATTCGTCCGGATATGATCAAATTTCAAGTGTAACAATTAAAAAAATTGCACACTTTATTATAGATCCACTAAAGTATATAATAAATAGGTCATTTGAACAAGGTATTTTTCCAAGCAAATTAAAAATCTCTATCATTAAGCCCCTTTATAAAAAAGGTTGCCATTTTTCAGTGGAAAGTTATAGACCAATTAGTTTGATCAGTTCTTTTGCGAAAATTTTTGAGAAAATTATCTATGAGAGGCTTATATCTTTCTTTAGTGCAAAAAATATCTTGTCAAATAGTCAGCATGGATTTAGGACAAAGCTTTCTACTATCACAGCAATTTTTCAATTCATAACAAATGTATACGGCATTATTGACACAAGTAACGTTGGTTTAGGTGTTTTTTTGGACTTATCAAAAGCTTTTGATAATGTCAACCATAAACTGTTATTAAACAAATTGGAAAACTACGGTGTAAGAGGTAATGTACACAACTTACTTGATTCGTATTTAAGAGATAGAATACAAAAAGTTAATATTGCAAAAAACGGACATGAATACTTATCTAATGAAAAAAAAGATTGCTTGTGGTGTTCCGCAGGGAAGTATACTCGGTCCGTTATTATTTCTCGTATACATCAATGACCTATCGTATAATACAAAAAAAACTGATTCACATATAATAAATTATGCAGATGACACTAGTGTACTAATACAAGGACAAAATTTAAAAGATCTATCCGAAAAACTAAATTTCTTACTTCCAGAATTTCGAACTTGGTTTCACACAAATGGTCTAAAACTCAACGAAAATAAAACACATTTAATGCTGTTCCACCACATTAATAACAACAATAATTATGTCAAAAAGGTAGTACTTGACAAGACCACGCTAAATCTCGAGCCACACGTAAATTTTCTAGGGGTCGAAATTGACGAAAATTTAACATGGAACTATCATTTTGAGAGTATAACAAAAAAACTTAGTACTGTGTGTTACATGCTTAGGGAACTGAAAAAAGTAGTCAACCTCGAAACTCTATTAAGTTGTTATTACGGTCATTTCTTCTCTATCCTTAAGTATGGTATCATGTTCTGGGGAAATTCTGATAACAATCAAGTGTTTGTTATGCAAAAATGAGCGATGAGAATAATAGCAGGTTTAAAAATAACGGATTCGTGTAGGGGTGTATTCAAAAAATACAATATATTAACGAAAACCGGGCTATATATTTACGAATGTCTATGTTTTCATCAACAACAAAAACTATTTTCAAAAAGCTTTAATCAGCGAAAGTTGCACAAGAAAAACGGAGATCTACCGTTATCCACGTCATAGAACAACACTGTTTGAAAACAGCTGTTACTACCAATCCCTCAAATTATATAATTCGTTACCTCAGAACTATAGAGCAATGCAGTTAAGTGTTTTCAAAAAGCAAGTAAAACATAAATTGGTAAAAGCTGAATTATACACATTAAAAGAATTCTCACGAATCATATTCATTTGAAATATTAGTTTATATGTATATGTGTATCATGTAGTTACTGTGTTCTATAATTTTTGTGTTTGTGACTAGATTATATAAATTTTATCAAATTTTATTGTACATGTCTCCACTTTTCAATGACGAATATCAAACACGTTTGTATGTCCCTGATATTAATAAATATTATTATTATTATTATTATTATTATTAATTTCCATAATTTCCATTTCACATTATTTTCAAGAAAATGTGAAAACAAATAAAAATAAAATAACATTGTCATGTTATATATGTATTTAACACAAAATGAGATTTCTTTATTGTAACCTACTTTGTTGGGAATTTTGTAGAAATATTTTTCAAACATTTCTTTTTATTTTCACTTTAATATATTTAGTAAAATTGTAAGTCAATAATAGTAAAGTATGGACGTTAACAAAAGTTTTATTTCTCTTTTCAAATTAGCCAAATACACTGACGTCATCCGAGGTCATCAAGATGGCAGCGTTTGACAACTAGCCTGTTTTCTCATAAGAGTCAATGCTAACATTTTCGGAATTCATTTAAATTTGAGAGCGTGTCAACTGTGTTTTTATAGTTTGGTAAGTTTGTTACAGTTTCTAGACTGTATAGATATCTGTAAAACGCACCATAACGTTTGAATATGCTTAAAAAATAATGTTTCCCAATGTGATGTACAGGTTAACTTCGCTGCATCTTATATTATTTGTTTTGCAAATTAATTCTTTGTTAATGTACATCAATGTTTTTTAAATACACTAGCATCTTAATATTATAATATTTTGTATTTTAGGAGAAAATGCCTAAATTTTGTGCTGTTGTAGGTTGCGCGAATCGAAGTACCAGAAATGCGGACAAATTTTATTTTCCTTTCGCAGCAATTAGCAACAATAAAGGTAAATATATACAGGATGGGGAAAAAAGGCGGAAGCTTTGGTTAAAAGCCTTGAAACGAGTGGATTTAACGAAGCCAAAGTAAAGTATTCCTATGTTTGTTCAGATCATTTTATTTTGGTACAGTAACTACCTATTAGATTTACAGTTTTTAATAAATTACTACATTGGTGCTCTTTTAGGTAAACCTGCAGATTTGTCGGATGTGGACCATCCTGATTATGTTCCATCACAAAATTTAGGATATCAAAATAAATCCACTCGTAATACTTGTAATGTTGAAAGACAAAAATAGAGAAAACTGAATAAATGCCTCTAGACTTTTGAATGCACAAATTTCATTGTGGGTTATTTTACTTATTCCAAAAATAAAAAAGTTTAGAATGGTATTCATTGTTATGGTAGGGACATCGTCTAAACACAAATTAAAATCACTTGCACTCATTATATAAGGATCTACGCCGTTTAAATTGTTTAACTTTTGCACATATCTGCTTTTCTCTTTGACGGAAAGACATCGTGCATAATCACTTAAATTATCCATACTTTAAAAACAAATTACACACCTTCACTTAAACCCGTCACCCTCAAAACGAAAATATTAATTTCCGATTTACCGCTTAAAACACACGAATGTATTTTGGGTGACGAGGAATTCAGACCAAAACAGCGTTCTGTATTTTTATTTTTATTATGTATTTTTAAACTCAAATCGCCAAAAAAGCACCCTGATACACAGAAAAGATATGAAAGAAGCTATTCACGTGTTTATTTTCTAGATAAATACCCACACTTTTAAATAAAATGCGAAAATGTTAACATTGTCACTTATGGAGTTTCACGGCGCTTGTCAAACGCTGAGTTCCCGCCACAGCGTGACGTCACGTGTTATTGGCTAATTAACATTAATAATAAATAGTTTTAAAAAAATACGGTTTTAACGGTAAATGGCACACACGATTTTTGTAACTACCACCAAGAGTAAGATTGCACTCAAATTTTGTAACATATGGCAAAATTTAGAGAGTAGAGTGGACCTCTACTACTCCATATTGGCAAATCATTGTACTGTCATCCGAATTACACACCTTTGCAAAATTTCGAATCGATACGATAATTAGATGTAGGTTAAAATCAACTTCGTAAATTTGTTTACTTCCTCTTGTCTTGTTAAAGCTCGTTTACTGTCGTCTGAATTAACTCGGTAAATTAGCCTTTACACGCACCCTGCCTGTAAAGCGTTACCGTGGCAGCTTTACAGGCACCGTGCCTGTAAAACGTTATCATGACAGCACCGGAATCAAACACATTCGCTGCGTCGGCCTTTTTCTTAATCTCACTAATACTGTGCTAATACTAACGTTAAAATCACCTTCAAACTCTTCATCTTCATCGAATTCCACAATTAACAGAGCTCAGAAACAAAATTAAACTATTTAAATTATTAATCGAATTTACAAATTGACAGTTCCGTTATTTTCAAACAATTCAATTTTCCATAGTTACCGGGGCAAACTATGAAAAATGACTATAATTTCTATGACTGTAATTTCAAGTAAAATTTCTAGAGATGCCAAAGTTGTTCATTATCAGGATTTTCAGCAAGAGGAAGTAAAACGTTGTACGCGGCTCGCTTGCAACTAGCCTTTACTGGGGCTCACCGGATTACAGAGCTCGCTCCTACGTCGCTCGCCCTGCAAACATTCCGGCTCGCCCGTAAAGGCTAGTTTACTAAGCTTGCCACGTAAATAACTATTACATAGTTTGTGATAAGTGAAGCTAATGTAAGCATGTTAATATTGGCAACGATACTTTTTAAAACTACAAATAAAAATGAAAAATTTATCTGTGAATTTTCTATACAAATTGTCCAAATAATATTGACGTTAGAAAAAATCAGCAGGTTTCTCTCGTGGAACCACTTTAAAATACATACGTCTATACTTTAATCTCCTGCTTAACTTGGTATATATATATAAAGAATTCAGTTATTCACTGATATTTTAATCCTCGCGTGCGATAAAGTTAAGTTGAGTGTTTGTGTCCTATGCACTTTTATAATGCAATCATTGTTGCTTCTGCACTTATAGTTAAACATATTTTTTCTACTTTGCGTTAACAATGGCCTTATGGTTAAACCGAAAACAGAGGAAGCCTTTGTGAAACTGTTTTTAGTAATGTCGGTTCCACGTTTTCTAGAACGTCACATGCCCGTCAAATTTAACACTAGAACGACGGAGGCGGTCATTTCACCGCTTTTGAATTTTTGTTCTTGATATCTCTGGTTTTATAAATTATTTCGTTATAATCCTTCGTGACAATTATTTATTTGTTCTTGATTGTATGTGGAAAAAATCGCAATTCAATAGGATTTTTTGTCGCCTGTGTGGAGTTATGTCTTCCTAGAAAGACGGAATGCGGTCATTTGACCGCTGCAATAAAATCAATTCAAAAATTCTCGAAATAATTAAAATTACCTGATACCCCATATTGTCAACATCTGGACACAATTTCCACTAAGATGCTTCGTAATTTTCATGATAACTTATTTTATTTGCGCATTGCACGTGCTCACAATCTTTAGTTTGGATCTTGTTCTTATCGTGAAAGGTGTGTTTTTCTTGGTAGTTTTTGCTTTGAAAATGTCGCAACAGCCGGTGAGAAAATATCTGACAGATCTAGAGTTATTCGCAGAATTGAATAATTCGCCAGAAGACGGATAGTGGTAATTTATATCACACAAAAGTTCTCAAGTATAATACTTCTACGCTGACAGTTTATCAAGGAAAAAAAACAAAAATGTTTTGCTTTTTAGCCCTATGCATCCTGATGTAAAAATTCAAGATAATCCAAAAAAGTTTCCGGCAACCATAGCTTATTATAACTCTACAAAATATGGCGTCGATATAGTAGACCAAATGGCTAGCAAATTTTCGGTCAAAGCCGGATCAAGGAGATGGGCGGTTCACGTTTTTTATAACATTTTAGATTTGGCTGCAATAAATGCATGGATCTTATATAAGGAAGTGACAAAGAAGAAAATAAGCAGACGAAATTTCCTGTTGCAATTGTGAAAAGAACTCGTAGCAAGTGATGTTGGGTCAACAAATCAAACTAACAAAAATGACCTCCCGCCTAAGGAAAAGTTCACAGGAAAAAGAAAACAATGCCATGCAACTAAATGCCGCAATAAAACAAACCGAACGTGCGATAGATGCAAAAACACAAAGTTACAAATTTCTTGTGTGCAAATTGCTTTGAATCATAAGTTTCAGTTTTGACTTCCACTTTCTAATGTTTACGTTATTGTAATTTCGGTATTTAATTAATTTTAATAAAGTATTTACGCTATTGGCCATGTTTTACTGAAAAAAAATTACAGCGGTCAAATGACCGCAAGCCGTCCGTAGAGGTATGCGCTAAACGCCGACCTCCTAGTGTTTTAACCGATCAAAATCATAAATTCGTCATTTGACAGTGTTGCCATCTACATTGATCATGTTAAAAAAACCCTAAATAATAAATCGTAACCAGATTTTCTATTTTACTTTATAAAATCATGAGCAAAGTAGAAAAAGTTATATACTACACTCGTTTAATAAGACCTACTGAAGCATCGTTCCTTTGGAGCACTCCTCGCTGCGCTCGTCGTGCCCCAAACCATTCGTGCTATAATAGATAGTCTTATTAAACTAGTATAATAATCTACTATTGTACGTTAAATTTGCACTATAAAATTCACCACAACATAATTTTCGTATTATAGCAATACCTATAATACATTTGTTTTAGTAAAGTTTAAGACCATGTAGATTGAAACAAATGCACTGGTGCCATTTAAATTGGTTGATAAAATTACATAGAAAACGTTAAATCTAAAATAATAATTTTATAAAAACAAGGAAACTTTTGTTCTTTTCTATTAAATTACAAGGAGATCACGAGATTAAAGTATAAAGAATCAATACAATTAATTCACATCATTAACAATAGTGCAAAATGTTATTTCGTTAGTTGACATTTTGAAATTTTTTTTTGAAAAAAAGAAAATTTTGGACAAGTCAAAAAAAGGACAATTAATTGTCTCACTGGGCGGCCCAATCATTTACAAAGAGGGTAAAACTAATATGTTCGAGGCTACTGCCTTAAGTATGGCCTTTTACGCAACTTTCCGTCAGATGATAAAAACTACCGGCAACTCCATAACGTCTTAATTTCACAGATCCTGATCAATGATCATCTCTGTCGAAACCCTTGCTACAATCTATATAAATTGCATCAACTTATCAGCCTCCTTTTACAGCTTCATAATCAAAAGTAACACTGCTGTATCCGAGAAAAAATGCATGTTGTCGTGAACAGTTACCGATTTAAAAGTTGCGGAGTATTAGTTATTAGTTGTAATTGATTCAACAACTTTACAGAGGGCAGGTATACAAACAGGGCAATTACTAATGTTGGATATATTGGCTTTGTTTAGATAAGGAAACAGCATACGACTGTCTCCATGTTTCAGGAGAAAATTTTATATTTACAGATTCATGATATAACACGTTAAGTGGTCAAGAAATGCTACAACTGTTGTAAGAACTAAGCTGATAAACCATCAGGCCATATTATTTTTTAAATTCTAGAGCTTTTTTTTAAATGTGTTCGTACTTATTTTAAAGCCATATAAAATTTCTTAGTTTTGATAATAATAAAACCTGTCATACACAAGAGAGGAAATTTTCATTGGTACATACAGAACTAAAAAATTCGGCCGACATATCACAAACAGAATTGTTATGTTATATCATGCATGGGCGTGTGCTGTTATTACGCGTTTTTAAATTTAATAAAAGTTTAACGACAGGTTTTAAATCTTAGTTAATATTAGATTCTACATAAACCAGTTGTACAATACCAGTATTTTTAAATTTCTTATGAGCTCTGCGTTTCCGCTTAATGTTTTTTTTTTACTTTGTTTAAAAAAATACATGTGAGAATACCTTAAGTTTTTAGAATATTTGGGAATGTATTTACATGTCAATAACGGAATAAATAATGTTTACTTCCTCTTGTCTTGTTAAAGCTCGTTTACTGTCGTCTGAACTAACTCGGTAAATTAGCCTTTACACGCACCCTGCCTGTAAAGCGTTACCGTGGCAGCTTTACAGGCACCGTGCCTGTAAAACGTTGTCATGACAGCACCGGAATCAAACACACATTCGCTGCGTCGGCCTTTTTCTTAATCTCACTAATACTGTGCTAATACTAACGTTAAAATCACCTTCAAACTCTTCATCTTCATCGAATTCCACAATTAACAGAGCTCAGAAACAAAATTAAACTATTTAAATTATTAATCGAATTTACAAATTGACAGTCCCGTTATTTTCAAACAATTCAATTTTCCATAGTTACCGGAGCAAACTATGAAAAATGACTTTTTTTTTTTATGACTGTAATTTCAAGTAAAATTTCTAGAGATGCCAAAGTTGTTCATTTTCAGGATTTTCAGCAAGAGGAAGTAAAACGTTGTACGCGGCTCGCTTGCAACTAGCCTTTACTGGGGCTCACCGGATTACAGGGCTCGCTCCTACGTCGCTCGCCCTGCAAACATTCCGGCTCGCCCGTAAAGGCTAATTTACTAAGCTTGCCACGTAAATAACTATTAAAAGACAGACGAAAACTATTATTATCGGAAATTTACAGATCAAATTAACGTTGAAATATAGTCCTTAATTCGATCATAAGGTGCTATACGAAAGTAGTAATGTGACTGAAATTGATATTACAGGCACATAAGTTCCCTTGTACTTCAAAGTGTAATGGAGACTGGTGTGAATCAATTGAAACAAGCTACATAAAGAATAAGCTGGTAATATATGCTGTACTTCGGTATTTGTCCATAATGGTAAATCTAATATATTGTTGTTCAGCTGACACAATTCAAAGTAGTTGAAAGAATAGCAAATTACGTTATCAAATAAAGAGATCGACGAAGTACTGTTTTCGAAATTGTTGTATGCCACATGTATCAAATTGTAGGCGACAATGATACTCGTATGTGGACTGAGGGTGGGTATTATGAATTTAGTCAATAGATGTTACGTTATATCAATAAACGTTAATTACCACAAAATACTAGCGAAAACTGAAAGGAAAAATCTGCCAAGTAAATAAGCAATCATTAAGATTATAATTTTCCGGAATATGTACAATACCCAAAATCCTATTCATTGTGAAAACTAACAGAAACAAATGCTGAAACCGAAAAATGGTCCGATCGAACTGCGATGAATAGGTACACTATCTCCCCGTGATTTATTTGTAACATAATAATTAATTAGTAATATATCGTCACTGAGCCAGGCTTCGCATAAAATGACCACATTATAATCCAAGATAATTCCGAAAACATTTTGACGTTTTAGTGTGAAGTCCATAAATATTCTGATAAAACAAATATAATGGGTACAAACAAGTTCATTTTTTTTAGTTATTGTTGGTACCCTGTGATATAACGTATTGTTAAGTATTGGTCCCCGATATTATAAGTAATAGGTATGCTGACTAGTCCCTTCAGTTAGGCGGGCTTTACTTGCTTCAGGTACCGTACTCAGTATTCAATAGAGAGAATGTTTGTAAACTTTTTTTTTTAATCTTTAACTGGACTACTATAATTTTGCTAAGTAATCAGATTTTTACTTTTTGCGTCGTGTACATTAAAATGTCATTAGCTCATGAGGAATAGTTGAACAGGGTTGTGGAATAGCTTAATAAAAAAATATATATACTCTATCATCTTTATTCTTAGTAGTGTAAGATTTAATATTACACTACGTTAATGTTCTTCAGCAACTTTGATTTATATTATGTTGGGAAACCATGTATATGTTACAGTGAAAGCTGGAAACCTGTCAATGCCAACAATCACTAGGGCATATTAGCATTTACTGAGAACTTTTGACTAGTGTATGCTAGCATTCCTTAGTGATTGTTAGAATTGACTGCATTTCACTGTAACATACAGGGTTAGTCACGAGTGAATTACTTCTGAAAATTATTTTTACCCAACCCAAAATACTAATACCCTGTACCACTTGATATTATCTAAATTTAAAATGAAATGCCTAATCCATGATTGCTTTGACTTTGGCAGTGTCACTTTGACGTTAATTAATTTTTAACATTTTTTTTTCATCGTTGACTCGCCTCTAGAGCCCCATTGGATCGACGACATACAGTCAGATCAATCTGGGCTATACTGAAGCCGTAAGTGCTCTACCAATGTTGTTCGCTGCTAATGTGCATGTGTTAATTCGCCATCTCTACGTCACCTAGAGCCACTTCGAAGTGCAAATCTGCAACTTCTGGACTTCTTCGGCCATCCATTTACAAAAAAGCCGTAGCATCCCCCCAAAATGCCCAACATTTTCAACAGATTAGTAGTTAAATTATTTACTTACTTGTTTGAGTTTGTGTTGTAACCTTTGAATAAAATGCAGTAAAAGGAATTTTTAGAAATAATTTTCTCGTGATTAATCGGTTGTAAAAGATCAAGAAGCACACTGACAAATTTATTAGCGGCGCCGGAGGAGATTTCCGACTGGCTGCGGTACCACCATGGACATTCGCGTAACCTCCGTTTCCACAATTGTCAAAATGAGATTGCCAAACTCAAAGCAATCATGGATTAAGCATTTCATTTTAAATTCAGTTAGTATCAAATGGTACATGGTATTCGTATTTTGGGTTGCGTAAAAATAATTTTCAGAAGTAATTCTCTCGTGACTAACCCTGTATATACTAAATAGATAGTTCAATAAGATGAAATTTTTTAATATTTCGTAAGTTGCTGTATTACAGAAGTATACAAAGTTCGAAACTAGTTCCTTTGGAACTAGAAAAAAGGAAATTTAAGTTTCTTATTCGCAAACATATTATTATTAATATTATGCATGTAAAACTTGAAGAAAAAAGCCTTAAAAAATAAATGTGATCCAGAAACAATTTTCATCTTTGATCTTGATTTGATCACTTCATTTAATACATTAAAAATTTCGAAGGACCACTGCTACGCTCCCGCAAATGACGACGAAAAATATAATTTGTTTTGCGAATATTAGAATAATGGACAAAGATCGTAAAAGGTACTTGAATAAAAGAAATGTGGAGTACAAAACTTTCTATGAAAAAAATACAAGCTTGTTTTTTCGTACGTAGGCTTCCCATGCTTCAAAAATGTGAACAAGTATGAGTTTACAATTTTAATAAAATGCTCCGGGTTTCACCATACTACATATAGACTAGCAAATAATAAATAAACATGTTTCTTGCATATCGACAATATACAAAGTAGAAAAATGATTCTGTTCATTAATAATTACCTCAGGTGATGCAAACGTCACAGATTTGGTTCAGTTTTAGAATGTATATATTTCAAAATAGTCAATACATACACGGCACAGAATGGAACAACAAATTTTTTATGCACCTATAAAGATAAAGATAACTGACACAAACTGTGTTACAGGACAGATTATCAGTTTCATTTTTATAACAACTGATCTGCTCCTGTATGTATACTATCCTCAAACATATTTGGCGTTTATGACTTCACACCAATTTGACTCCCATTATAATTCAATAGGCCGTCACAACCGGATGTCTTAAACCCGCTCACCGATACCTACCTGAAAAGACCTTTGTGATTTTGTTTGTTAAAATTTTCAAATTTCAAAATTTCCTTACAGAACATGATTTATACTTTGAAGAAAATTACACAAAGACACAATTATTAGAAGTGTTACACACTCGAAAATTTGAGAAACAATATAAAAAGATGCTATGGCGCGAGATCGTGGATTTAGGGTGATTAGACTTCCGCCGTACCATTGTATATTTAACCCCATCGAACTAATCTGGTCGCAAATGAAAAATAATATAAGAAGGAATAATACGGCACCAAAATTTAGTAGTGCAACAATTGACATAATTAGGGAAGAAGCTTCTAAAATAACTGCCGAAATGTGGGCCAATTGTGTACGACATTCCACAAAAGAAGAAGACCAGTACAGGGCACGGTTGATAACACCGTTAATTATTAATTTAGAAGAGTCGAGTGATGATGACAGTGACTATTTCGATCAATAAATAAGCAGTAGTAGTTAATAAGTAAATAGTTGTGCTGTAAAAAAAGATGATTGAGTACAAAGTTACTTTGTTTTTACTTAAAATAAAAAACTCGAAAGGCGCAGTTGTCGGTAAATGCAAAACTCAGTCCTGCCCTGTGCTTTTACCAGAAAAGGTCTTTTCAGGTAGGTATCGGTGAGCGGGTTTAAGACATCCGGTTGTGACGGCCTATTGAATTATAATGGGAGTCAAATTGGTGTGAAGTCATAAACGCCAAATATGTTTGAGGATAGTATACATTGTTGTGGGGAAATATCTCGCCATCAAACATGTTTTAAAGAAATCATATATTCTGTTTTGTTCTTAAGCATAAAAGTATTATTATAATAACAAACCAATCAAATATAATCAAAATTAACCGCCGAACTAACGAATCATATGTTGTCGTTCTACTAATATAGATTAATACATACGGGTTTATTAAAACAGTTATTTGATGACGTCGCCGTTGCAATGAACTTCTAATAAGATTTACAAGACTGTTTGTGGTTAGGCTTTTATCTTTACCCACAAATATTTTATATCATTTGGTGCATATAACAGTGTTTGTGCTGTATCATTTTCTCGAACTAACCAAATTTTTCTGCGTGACGTGTATAAATGTGGGTTTTTTTTATCTACACTAAAGGTAAATTTACTTTCACCTTTTGTCTGGTACTTAGTTAATTTGTTTTAGAAGTAATGTACAAGCACAAATTTTAAATATCCACGTTTACGTTAAATCTATAACTGTGTGTGTATACGAGCTTCACTTCTTTTCTTTTTCGCTTTTTTTCATGAAGAATCTTTTTGGAGACTTTTTGTTCAACCACTCAGTATTTGTAATCTCATAATATTTCAAACTAAGCGCATCGTATTTAAAGGCCAGTACTAGAAAACGTTAATATTTTTTTTCGCCTCATGAATTTTGAAGTTCACTTTACAATCGCAGATAGACCAATCGTAACTTGCTTTTTACACAAGTAGTGTGTAAAAGCTCCAGCAATGCGGGAAAAACATCAAAAAACACTGGCCTTTCAGGAGTATATGCAAAGTTTAAAAACCCAATGAACTGAATTTAAAATGACTTTTTCTTACATTTGAAAGTACGAGTATTACATTAGTAAGTTTAACATTTAACCCGTTTTATAAAACCGAAATCGTCAAAATTAAATCTCGGCTTTGAAACAACGGAATGTTCTCGATTATAATGGAAAATGCGATGTAACAACTGAAAATAGTCATGAAACTTTATTATTTAGACATGTTTTTCTAGATTAGTGAATTTTCTGTGGTTTAAGAGTTATATTTTGTATTAATAATTTTTAAGATGCCTAAACTGCAAACGCATTCACTAAAATGAGCGTATGGAGCTGTTTTCTACCTAGTTTTCTGAATTCAATGTGGTGGTGGTCAGTATATGTTTAAACTGATTTTAAACTTCATTTTGTGCATACTTTTTCCCATATTTGTAACCCAAAACTAACGCCCTAATCTAGGGACATTTTTTCATTTGAAAATAGAAGATATGGGATTTTCAAAAGCGTCTTTTTTCATATTTGTTAAGATTAATATGCTAATCAAGGATCGTCTTTAAAATTTGCGTCCTGGTGAAAATAAAACGCCCTACTCAGTTGTTGTATATGCATAAATAAGTACGATTATTTTTAACACAATTAAAGACTTAAACATAATTTTAGATAAAGAACTGCCATTTCAGCCAAAGTACAGTGAAAATTCATGACATCAATTATCTAGAAGTAATAAATTTTGTTAGACATTTTTTGTTATCTATTATGGTGCAATCAATACTCTAACGTTGATTATATCAATTCAAACCATTTGCAGCCATAGATTTTATGCATTTGCAAAAAAGAGCATACGAGAATTACATAACATAATTTATTTGTTCCTCTTATTGAATTCTGATAAGATAAAGACCAATGTTTATTTTATTAATCAACGGCAAGCTGTCGAAAAGAACCGTCTATTCCATAAATCGATTCAGAGGTTTTCGGTTTTCCTGGTCTATTCTTCTCATTTGTTCCATATTTAGCATCTTCAATAAACCAATCACGATAGCTTTCAACTTTGGTCTTCCAATAGGCTACGATGTCTTCTATTTTGCCACCTTCTCCACCTAGTTCTTCCGGAAGTACTGATTTTGGTACAACTTGATGTAAATCCTCTGGAGTTTTACATATGCGCATCTAAACATAATTTAAATATGAAACTAACAATAAACGCGTTTTGAACTGTTGCCGTCACTCACCCTGTCCCGCACTTTTTCAGTTAAAAATGGTTTAAACACTCTATGAATTGCGTCAAAGACAGGAGTAACATTGAAAAAAATGGCACCTTTAATTCTATTCGGATAGCCATGTTGAACACAAGTCATAATTTTTTTCACCAGTGATGGAGAAACTGTTGAAATTATGTGAGTCATCGATAGATTAGACATATCATGAAGCAAAGTGGTTCCAGCCACGGCAAGATTGTCATCTTCTAGTAACAGGATGTCCTGTATCATTGCACTAACTTTAAAAACTGCAGCTTGATCTAAGTCATGAATAGAGACAAGACTATTTCTTGCTAGATTATAGCGCGGCCCAGCTGGATGAGCAGTCTTTGGTAAGGGCAACATTGGCCTAAAATTATTAATTCAAGACATATTTAAACAATAAATCTAATGTATTATTTACCCGACAGACAACACTTTCTGAATTTCTGGTCGTAATGGATCTCGATCCGCGTAGATTTCCGGGGTAATAGTTTTTAAGGTGTAATGCATATCTATTTTTTCTTTAGTACGCTCTAGACTATATTTGCAGCCTCTTAAAAATGTTAAAAGTAACTGCTCATCTACAATTGAAATAGTTTACTAAGTGGGAACATTTTTCAAAATAAAATTAAAAACTTACCGGTCCTTGCTGTTAAGTACGCCTGTTTAGAAAGCCAGGTTTTAATGTGAGCCAAATCATCAGGAATTCTTTGGGGATCTTCATTTAGCTCTTTTATGGCCACGTCTTGCAGTTCCGTAGAGAGCTCTCTTAAAGGCATGTTGCTTGTTTAAAACCGGTAACAGTGACTGTGTGTGAAGGTTATGTCGATGGGTTTAGAGATAGTAAGAGACAGATAAAAAGTTATTATCAGCTGATATCAGCACTTAGTCTCTATGCAAGTGTTAGCTGATAACATGTAATTACTTCTACCCGTACAATGGCTTTACCAATTCCCTTGTTACACCTGTTAATAATAATAAATGTTAAACTTATGTTACGTTTTTAATATTTATGTGGTCAAAACGAAATACTAACAGAGATTTTTATAAAACAATTTATTAATGATGTGCTAATGATTTTCACAATTAATCAGTAACTACAACAGTGTAACTACAGGTACAAAAAAAATAGAAAAAAATTCTTGTTGAGTAAACCCCTTAAAAAAAAACTGAGGAGTATTTAAATGGCTGTTGTACAAATCGTTGCAGGCAATTAATTATCTACCATCGTTTTTTATTACTCTTTGTACCCTTCATTTCATAAACGTTCCTTCGTGATAAAAAAATTATCTTTATCATAATAAAAAAATACGCCCTGCAAATGCATACTGTTGAACTCTATTTCGTGCAAAAGTACGTACTGAATTACATATCATGTGTTTATACCATAGATGTACGAGTATAGGCGAACTTAGTGATCGTTAGCTAAAAAGACAACTTTTTACGCTGTTGGCCATTTTGAGACATATATTCATATTATTTTTAGAAAATAACTGATGTACTGACCTCAAGGGAGTAACTTCTTGCTTAAAAAAATTATGTAGGTACACATATTTTTGAGAGGGAAAAATTTTAATAATTAATAATACATAGGTAACAAAGTCGATTAAAGTCAGTTATTATGAAATTATAAATCAAGGTCGAACTTGGAAGTATATACTGTCGTTTCCAAAAAATGTTATGAATACATAATTCAGCAGTACATCTGAATACAAGTTTTACTTAACCTAAGTTAACTGTAGAAGAATTTTCTACTAGCCTTGATGGGAACCCGAGGCTATTAGCTAATCTGATCTTGTACATCAGATGCATCAATTTACCGCTACTTGCCTATAATGATGCTTATTGATATCGTCTTTCTCTGTTTGTAAAATTGCTGGGCTCTTCAACATCCGTGATGTAATCAGATTGCATTTTGAAAAATCAAAAAGTTCAAGCAAGTTATTATTATTATTATTATTAGCGATTTATTTCCAACGGGCAAGCCCTTGGAAATACACTTCCACAACATTGACTCATCTTAGTGTTACCACTTTCAAGGGAACATTTAATAATTTGCTTGATTTAAAACAATCCTGAATTCCGATTTGCTCCTCAAGAAAAACTTCTACGTCCTGTGAATCCAACTAAGCCGTTATCTACGAACACAGTTAATATTAGCATTTCGTCCTTTTTTACCTTGATGTATAAACACGGAATACCTTCACTGACTCTAAATCCTAATTTTTGCAGAAAACTTCCGAAAAGGTTCGTTTCAGCAGCTGGCTCTTACTTGACTCTGATTTAGTTGGCAAACTTAAGTTTGTTGTATCTTCTTGATTCTTTCATGTGTGTAGTTCTAGTTCACCATGCAGAAACCGCGTTCATACTTCGAACTACACAAGATGCAGCATGTTCTATTGCAGCAATGTAAGAATTGCGCGAATTGAGCGAATCGTTCCCAACTTTATTGCTGGATTGAAAGTTAGTAAAGCCACAAGACTGACTAACCATTCAGGCCTTATACAAGCTGTTATTGAATTGAATGCAAAAAACTTAACTGGTTGTAGGACTCATTATTAGCGTAAACTTTTCTATAGGAGTATAACATTTTGTTCAAAACTTAATTGTTTTACACCTAAAATTCGAAATACATGAAGTATGAAATCGCCCGCGATGTGTAGTTAACAAATTAATACCTACATTCTTCAAAGCAACAGAAACCATCCGGTAATATCAGGTAATAAGGTCGTCGCTCACATGTGTTCAAGAAACAAATAATAATAAATAAAAGAAAACCTAGTTTATTTTCCAAAGGGCTCATTTATTAACAACAAAATAAATACATGTTGTTCACTGTGGTACCGTGCGTTGGAACAATAAAAACATAAAATATTGGATAGAATTACAAAGTTTTTGCAAACTTATAACACTCGACAAATAGTTTCATTTGAACGATCACAATAAATCATCAAATATGTAAATGCCTCTAGCACCGCAGGCATTTCACTTATTTATAAAATTCGCTCAAAATACCATCCTTCTCTTTTAATTTATGCTTGAATTAGCCGGGTCATTGAAGTCTGTATTCTGTCACTGGATTTTGACGAATTGTTTGAGCCACCACAGCATTCACACGTGTAGTTACTTCTTCCACAGAATTCATGGCGATCGCGTACACTAACTAAAAAAATAACAGCGAGTTAAGTCCGGGGAACGAGACACACACGTTAATGCAGTATGGATGCAATTCTTGTTCGTGAAGGGTCCGTTCTACAATACCCGTACAAAATGGCAATCGACAAATGCTGATATTGACCTCTTCCACAAAAACATCCAAAATTTCGGGTTCCAGATCCAGTACCCGATCTGTGTGTGAATTTCCTGAAATCACGTCGGTGTGAAACTGCTGCAACAAACGTGTGTCCAGCTGGAAGGTTTGTGGTTTGGGTTTGGGAAGTGTACACTGTACTCAACTCTCACCTGCTGGGTATTGTCCGCAGCTTCACAGCTACCCAAGTACCATATCCGTGTATTTTACGTTGGTATAAATCATTGTACTATCTTTTGCACTGCAAAAATTACCCGAAAACTGAAAATTCACCACCCCAATTGCACGTTTGTAATCAAATCACAACGGGCTTAGTCGCTTTTGCGGCAAAAACTTGCACTAAGTGTTTAGCCAAACGAAAATGAATTGATATACTGACCGGTTCGTCAACACGAAGGGGGGGTAGGGGGCAGGCCAAAAAAATGAGTTTTCGGATAAATGCTACCTAGCGAAGTTTCATATATGTACATATTTATGAGTTCTAGTATCAGTTCAATTGTTTGCATTCAATTCCACAACAGGCTCTATGTGTCGATTGTACTATCAGGATTACTTTTTTCACGAAAAATGCATTTATATGGAATCGTTTTTAATCAAAATTTATTGAATTAGCGTCAAAATCAACTATGTCATCTTTCGGCATAGTCCCCATTAAATTTTATACAGGTAATTCACAGTTTTAGAAGAGCTTGAATACCCGTAGAAAAAACTTCTTCTGATCGCAAGCACAACTCCTCATGCACCGCCTATATTACTGTATCATTTATCTGATTTTTTTTTCACCTAATGCCTCTTTAAAGGGACTAAAGGAATCGTAATAGGGTAGGACTACGTTAGGACTGTTGCCACCATGGAATCTGGAGGATATGGCGGTGCTTTATTGTAGTGCAAAAAAAATTCCAACACTCAAAGACCCGTACCTTTCGGTCTGATGGCCAGCTTTGAGACGGTTCTTTAGGAGTTCTCAGTAGTGCTTGCTCTCTTAATCTCGAGAATACACTACACTTAGGACTCATTTCCAATCACAGTCATTGCTAAAAAGACATTATTTTTTTATTTATATCGTTACAGGAATGTTTCACATAGTATTATTGACGTATTATGTCAATATTCTGGTGTAATACTCCAGTGAGGTCCCCATTTTTAAACTGCCACTATTTCAACATTTTACTTACCGAGCGTAAGCTGAAGAAGTATCGTAATCGAATCTGTCGGACGAATAGCCACTTTAATGTTTTTTGACGTAAATTACGATAAAATAAGTCGCCCATTTCTGTTTATCTGTCTGTTCGCCGTCTGTGACAATTTTTATTAGAATCTCGAAACCACAGGACCGATTCTTCTCAAATTTTGTGTGTTACGAATATGATGTAGGTGGTAAAATGCTAACAAAACATTGCCTAATTTGCCCCACCAACAATGTGATAAAACCATCTCCAATTTTTTGTCAAAAGGAAGTTGTTAGTTCTACACAAAGCGTTAATAAAATAATTTTTCTAAAGACGGATCCATCTTCTCTAACTGCTCTTACTTTCAGTGCCGCTTTGCTTGAATAATCATCTTCAACTTTTTCTAGGGCAATGTTATTACCATTACTGATGAATGAGCAAAATAAACGTCAGAGCGAGTATGGAACACAGGTATGGATCGAGTTCACGATCTTCGGTGGTAAGCTTTGGACGTTCTGTGCCTAGTTTCCGTATGACTCAAAATTTTCAATTCTTCTCTTCGCCAATAAAACTGTACTTTTGCTGGAATCCAGTTCATCAGCAATAACTTTTAGAACTCGCGTCAAGTCTTTGTCAAATTATATGCTTCTGAAAACAAGTTAAAGGCATTTGTAGATTTCTATTGCCAAAACTTGAAACTGTCAAGATGACAAATTAAATTTTTTATTGACAATCCAACTCTAAAATTCTTAACCAATAAAATGGCAGGATTGTTCGAAATTTGTCCAATGGCATTCACCGAAAAATGTTTTCAGTGAAAAAACATCCTTCTGTTAGGCAACAACACTGTTTTTCAGCGAAAAAATGTATGTCAAATTAATTTGTCAAACTTGTAAAATGAACTTTAATAAAAAATGATAATGGAACATACAAAAATACATTTGAAACTGAAATTACTGATTACTGATTGGAATAATAACAATTCAAGGTACAATTTTTATAAATCTTATTTTCCTTTTCATCTTCTTTTTTCTCCACTTTCGACAGCTGTAATATCTTGCCTAAATGTTGTTACAATTTTATTGTGGTGAGAACTGTCTAGCTGCAAATAAGGACGGATAGATCCTGCCGAAGAATGTCCTGTAATTTTTGTTAATTGTTGTTCGCCAATTCCAGCTTTTGTAAGTTGACTAAGAGCTGTCGAGCGTGCAGAGTGATTTGTGATTTTTCGGCTTTTTGTATCCAATCCCACTTTTTCAGCACTAGTTTTAAACCGTTTACTGAATTCGTTTACACCAACTGGTGAATTTTTGTACCAAGACGATGTCTTCCATGAAGGATTTTCTGTCAAACATAAACGATCCGTTTTAATAGTCTTGCCTTTCTTTGCCAACATCTTCTCTAAAGTCTAAAAAAGATATTTCTAGAAAAATAAAATAAAAATGCTGTTATTGTACCTGACAGGGCACAAATCTGGATCTCCATTTGGTATTAACCATTTACTTTAATGGCGTAACAGTCAATTAGTGAGCTGTTAACAGACATACATAACTCCTAATTTTATTTTCTGAATTTTGCTTTGTTTACATACGATAGTTTCTTTATTGTCCACGTTCCAGTGAGCGCCACAGTTAGTTCGAGTGTGATGTGCTGTGAGGGCGCCTCCGTGGTATAGGTTTTGTGGTTTTGTTTTGTTTTGTGGACGTTTCAATAGAAATTGTTGCACTAGTTTTGTAAATTAATACCTTCTCTTAAACCTCTTTTTTCTTTTCTTTTAGTTATTATTATTAAAAGTTGTATCCCGGTTTCTCATTTTCTCCAATATGGGCGTTGTTTGTTTATTTTGTGAGGGTGCCGTAACACCTACAACTCCATCCGTAAAATGTGGGTCATGCAAAAAGTACGGGCACATTAGATGTTTGAAATTAAACGAATCTGAGATTGCTGAAATAATTAGCAATCAATCACCATGGTTATGCCCTAAATGTTCTCCACCTTACACTTCAGTTATAACTGATAAAATCGAAGAAATCATGAAAAAACAGTTAAGTATTTTGCAACAAGATCTTAAACAATATATTGACAATTCTTTAAAAAGTATTAATGATAGACTTATAACTGTGGAAAACAAGGTAAGCTTAATTCAGGAGGAGTGGGCTGCATTTAAAACATCACATCCGGTATCAAATATTAATCACTGTGATCTCGATTTCAACTCAATAGCAGCGGAGATTGAAGACCGTAAATTGCGTAGTTCAAATGTTTTATTATCTAATGTACCAGAATCAACGGCGTCCTCTGTTGCTCAAAAAATTGAGGATGATTTGCAACAGATCTCCACGATCTTGTCTCCTCTAGGGTCATTCCCAAATCCTAAAAAAGTTGTTCGCATTGGTTCGTTTAGACCTAACAGTGCCAGACCTTTAAAGATTGTTTGTGAATCCGAAATCGATGCTAAAAATATTCTTAGATCAAACAAGGCTAATAGTAATCGTAACAATCATTTTCGTCCTGATTTAACGAGATTTCAACGCGATTTTAACAACAATGTACGAGATGAGTTTAAGAAAAGGTTGTCTAATGGTGAAGCGGATATAGATCTTCAATATAAAAATAATCAAGCCTTCATCGTTAAAAAAGGCACTTCCCGAACCACTTTTCCAAAAAAGTAATAAATTTCTATTACCAGAACGTTGGCGGTCTTAGGTCTAAGATAAAGGATTTTTCTTCGAAAGTTAATTTGTCAGTGTATGACGTTATCATTATTTCAGAATCGTGGTTATGTAGTAGTATTGGTAATAACGAGTGGTGTTTAAATAATTACAACATCTTTCGTGCGGATCGCAATGTTCATTTTACAGGTAAATTACGTGGTGGTGGGGTGTTGATTGCCATTAACAAATTTTTTCAATCTCAAATTATACTATCCGGGCATTCTGTTGAAAGTATTTTTGTTCGTTTAACTTATAACGATATAGATTTGATTGTGGGTGGGGTATATATTCCTCCTGCATCACCACTTTCCATTTATGAGGAATACTGCAGTGGTCTGGAGTCAATCTTTGATCGTTTCCCCAATTCATCCTACATAATCGCCGGAGATTTTAATCTCCCCGATCTTATCTGGTACGGAGATGATGTTAGCTGTTCTTCAGTTAGTCAGCAGGAATATTGCGATGCTATAAGCTCAACTTCTGCGCTTTTGAACCTTAAACAAATTAACATGATTCCTAACAGTCGAAACGTTTTTTTGGATTTAATATTTTCAAATGTGGTTGATATACAAGTTTCGCCTGCGCTAGATCCTATATTTGTACAAAGCATTCATCATACTCCTTGTTCATGGCAGATGTCCACCAGTGTTACACCATCATTACGCTTCGAATTTTGTATTTATGATTTTGCAAAAGGCGATTATAACCTCTTGAATGGATATTTTGCTTCAATTTGTTGGGATTTTTTATTGACTAGTAGTAATCTTGATGAGAAAGTGTCAATCTTCTACGACATTCTATTTGTTGGTTTTGAAAAATATATCCCATATAAAACGGTAAAGCATAATGCCCAGAATTATCCTATTTGGTTTAATAAGGAGCTTAAGGATCTTTGTAGAAAGAAAAGATCAGCACATTCTAAATATAAAGAATCCGGCAAATTTGAAGATTATCTGTACTTTAAATTGTTAAGATCGCAGTGTAAGGAACTTAGCAAACAACTCTATGAGTTATACATTTCCAACGTTAATGCTAGTATTTTTAATAACCCTACATTTTTTTGGAAATTTATTCGTGACAAGAAAAGGAATGCTAGTACTTTCCCAAAAGAAATGTCTCTGGATCAGCGTTCAGCAAAAGGGGGTTATGAAATTGCGAGTTTGTTTGCTGAATATTTTTCTTCAGTTTATATTGTGGATGATAACCGTAACTTTAATTGTGATTTTGATTCTGTTAGTCAAGTTAATGAAGCCGGTCTAACTATTAATCTCCTTGATGTTTTTACGCATATTTCTAACTTGAAGTCGTCTTGTAGTTCGGGTCCAGATGGTGTTCCGAGTATAGTCCTTAAAAATTGTATATATACATTGTGTAGACCTTTGTTCACTCTATTCAAAAGTTCGTTAAATGAAGGTGTTTTTCCGAAACTGTGGAAAAGAAGTTATATTGCGCCTATATTTAAATCGGGGCAGCGAGATAAAATCAACAACTACAGAGGTGTCTGTAATCAATCTGTTATTCCTAAGATGCTTGATTCTATTGTAACTACCCAGTTGCAATGGGCATCCGGGTCGGTAATTTGTTATAAACAACATGGTTTTTGCCCTGGTAGTTCAACATTGTCCAATCTTACTGAATATCAGACGTTCCTAAATGAAGCACTCGCTAATCGGTTTCAAGTTGACTCTGTGTATACGGACTTCGAGAAAGCTTTTGATCGTGTGAATCATCGTTTACTTATTATGAAATTACACAGATTAGGCTTCAATGACAAAACGGTTTGGTGGTTATCTTAATTTTTGATTGGCAGATCTCAACAAGTTCGCATTGGGAATTACAATTCGACTCCTTTTTGCGTCACATCTGGTGTTCCTCAAGGCACACACTGTGGACCTGTTCTTTTTTTGTTATTTATAAATGATTTGACTTGTGGCTTCCGTTATTCTAATTATTTGTTGTATGCAGATGATTTAAAATTATTTAAATCTGTAAATTCGGTTCAAGATGCTGAACAACTTCAGATGGACCTTAATGTACTATTTGACTGGTGCGACAAAAACTGGTTGCTTCTGAATATTAATAAATGTCAGGTAATTTCATTTTTTACAACGAAAATACACACTATTTATGATTACCATTTAGAAAACCATAGTGTTACACGTGTCTCAGAAATAAAGGATTTAGGAGTGATTTTTGACACCTCCCTTTCGTTTAAAAATCATTACTCTTTTGTTATTAAAAAAGTTTTAAACATGTGGGGATTTATTTGGCGTCATTCTAGCGATCTTTCATCCTCAGCATTGAAATCTCTTTATTGTTCATTTGTTCGGTCGAATTTTGATTATTGTTCTCCTGTATGGTCCCCGATTTATAAGGTAGACTCAGAAAGGTTAGAAAAAATCCAAAAAAAATTTCTTCGCACTATGGAATTCAAATCTGGGCATCGACATGTTAAGGATAGTTACAACTGGATAATGAACATGTTAGATATTCAGTCATTATTTAGGCGAAGATTGATTGCTGATGCCTGCTTTTTTCACGGCATTATCAATGGGCATATTGATCAACCATATTTGTTAGGAAAATTATCCTTCTTGTTGCCTGTAATAAGTAGCCCGATAACACGCAGTAAAAACATTTTCAGGGTTCCAACGTCAAGTACAACTCTAGCCCATTACCATCCGCTGAAAAGAATGATGAAAGCTGCTAACGAATATTCAAATCGATCTGAAATTTCTGTTTTTGAATTGTCGAAAGCTCGGTTTAGGTCTCAGATTTCATTATATTATAATAAGTTATAGTTTTATTTTATTTTAGCTTAGCTTTTTTGTTATATTCAGTTTGATAGTTTTTATTACTTCTTTATATCATTTTGTATTTGTAGTAATGGTAGGAAATGATTATTTACTTTTGTTAGTTTACCTTGTTTATATATATATTTTTTTAAAATGGAGTTTTCCGTAAATAAAGTAAACATAAACATAAACATAAACTTTCACGTGTCAGACTTGCACCCCCTTGCCGAGTCTTGGAAAAAATTGGATTGTATTCATAACGTCCAGTTAGATTACCACAACTATCAACTTCGGGTTTAAAAGAGTGAAGAAGACAATGAGCTCCTTCACCCATGCTAATTCCTTTGCAGCAATGAAATACATTTTTTTCTATAACTGCAAAGGAGTATCTTCGTCCCAATGATTAATCATTTTCCTCTAATTTACTTCGTCAATAGCACATGAACTAATTTTCCTTTTTCCGGGATAGCTCGCAGCTTTTTTCTTCTGGAGTCTCTGGTTTTACGTGCACTCTCAAAGTCGATATCCATGAAAGGATCCATTTTTATATTAAACTTTTTGAAATACCACCAATTTCGCAGTAGTATTCCAAATTGTTTTAAGAGTAGCTTCTTTATATTCAGATCCATATTTTCTGTTGGCGTTAAAGGCATAATCTTCCAAAATACTGGCCATCTCGTTCATTCCGACAGCTTTATTTAGAGGAAACTTCCGTATTTCACAAACTTCTGTAAACTGCTTACAAATTGCATCTTGCGTTCTTGCAGTGTTTCGGTACTGACTTTCTTTCACTGCATTTCGAATTTAAAACACAGTCTTGTTACCAAATCTTGCTGCCATAATTAAGAAAATCAACCAGCAGCACACAGTAAATTTCATGTTTAGAAATTTATTTATATTTTGCCTTGTTGTTTTGTTACTATTTAGAGTAGGTAGGTATGGTTACTCAACTACTACGCTAACTATTAATTATGTGAATTATTGTCCGTAAAAAGTAAATTAGCTATTTATGGTATAAGTGAATAAAAGTGAATTTTATCCAACGAAAAAACAGTTTAGCACACGAGGCGAAGCTAAGTGTGATAATGTTTTTGAGTGGATAAAATTCGTTTATTCACGTGTATCATACAAGATTTTTTCCAATTTTGCAAAATTTAAAAAAAAATATTGTTTAGGTAATCCATATACATAAATATGAATTGTACTATTACTAATATGATGAACATTTGAAGAAGGTAAATTGCCTAAGCTGCCTGTACTTTCGCCACGGTCAAATTCAAACGATGCCCCTGGACTTTCATTAGGATTGTTTCACAGGAGGTGGACTACCAAGCGTTGCAAATTTTATCCATACCAACGAAAATTTCAGTGGTAGTGCGAATTTTTAGTTTTTTTACTTTATTCGTGTTGTCAATGACAGTGTGAATAAAGTGTTGCTATAAACATTTTATTCATCCTTTCGATTAAACTATTGTTTTAATAGCGAGATTTAACATACAAAATGAGCATTTTATTAGTAGAAATTGGAAAAAAAAATTCTCTTTAGATTGTCAAGTCGAATATAACTCGTTATCTGATTTTTTTCTACAAAATTTGTGTGAAAATTAACTCGTAGCTGTTGCTGTTGGAAAATCACACTCGTCTCCTTAACAGCTACTCGGTAATTTGTGTCACAAATGTTGTCGGAAAAAATCAGACCACTTGTTATACTTATTGTAGTTGACAATTGATTAACAATTAATCAGCTTACTACACACTGAAAAAAAAATTACCTGTACCAGTTTTATATGTATGTGTGCACCGACTGTATATCACTCTGAATAGGTAAAGTGTAACACTAATAATAATACTGCATATTCAAATTTTTGGGAAAATAGGGTGAGCCATTCTTGCTTTCAGCGATACAACAGACTGCCACATACTATTAAATGTTTGCCACCCTGTACAAGTAATTCTAAAAAATTTTGCAGCTGGCACAGTTTTGAGTTGACGTCATTTTTTTGGAGGGATATCAACGCATAAATTTTTTTTGACAATTTACCATACTTAGAATAACCTTAAGACGTTTGCAAAATTACAGAGCATTCGGTGTTATTAATTTACAATACTTTCAATGCCACTTCGTTTGACTGATTTTCATCTCGTTGTCGTGCTTATGTTTATTCCTAAGTAGACGGATTATAAACATTACTTGACAAAAGTTAATACTTTTATGGTAATCCGCTACAAAAAAAAATGAAATTAGGATTGCCACTTTCGACTTCTCCGACTATACATTACAGCAAATAATAAAATCCAGAATTACATATATCAAAGGCCAGCTTTTTTTAAAATTATGCTATTGCAATATATGAAGAAAAAATATTTGTTGTAACCGCTGATTTACAATTAATTATTTACATTTATTTGTAGTACATGTATCGTGTTTGATATTATAACGTGCGATTCTTTAAATGCGGATTTTAGGTAGGCTTTGGAAAAAAATTCATATCGTTCATAACACCAGTATTCAACGTGTTCAGTTTTTTAGGTGAGATATCACTATTTCGCACAAACAGGTTTTATATGTATAGAGGGAACACAGTGCAACAGTGCTCATTGTTTTGTATCACACATATACAAGTTCTCTCTTCTGTTCGTATCGTGTTCGTCCACATTCGATAATAATGGACGGATAAGCGAATCAGTGGCGCAACTAGACTTTATTGCTGTGTATTAGTTGTAATATATTTTTTGTCATTGTTCTAGGTTTTCGTGGATGACCAGAACGTGTGGGAAGTGTATTAAGCGCATTTTGTTTAAAAATCAATATTTTTTTGTTTTTCTTGAAATTGTATGAAACTGAAACACGTCAGGTATTGTACTGCGGTGGAATAAACCTCTCGCGCCTCACTCCTCTCACCGGGGAGATGGCGGTCACACTTTGATAATATGGACGATATACTCTATCTATACCTACCTATATTCAATATTTTTGACTCCGCATTTAACTTGACATCGACATATGGTGTACGCACCCCGCATGCGCATTATATTTCTAAACTGTTAGCCTACCTTGATTTGAAATTAAAAGAATTGCATGGTATATTCGACAAGCTCTTACATGCCTAGAAGTGATTCTCCTCCTTCAAACTAGTTTGTGCTACTGCCAAACTCGACCTGCACCGTAGTGCACCCTCTTGAATTTTCTATTACTTCGATTAATTATTATAAAAAAATACGTTTCGAAGAAATAGATCACAAATATTATGTTTTAAACTAATACTTCATGTACTTATCAGATAAGTAACGACAAGTTAACACATTTCGTATTACATTTGCAGTTTTAAGCCTAGCATACTTATAATGAGTAATTTTTTTAATCATTGAATGATTTCGCAGTTCAGTTCGAATAAATGTAATCTTTAGTCGGCACGCAAAACGTACTTTTTAAATATATGTAGGTAATCTTATCTTATCGCGTCAGACATATTTGTGCTGGTGTGTTTCGGTTGTACGTCGTGTGAAAAGATAATGTGTTAAATTTACGACAGAAGAATAAATTTGAGGGAGACCTATGTCTTCAGTATCTGCCTTAATTTCGCACTTCGAAAATAAAGGTAGCACTATGGACTCCAGAACAGTCAAGTTATCGAGAAATAAGAGTAAGTCTCTGCACGAAAACCACTCAAGTAAAGTGAAACGGCTCGTCGCAGAACTGACAGATATAAAACGACCTGCAAATAAACAAAAATTGACAACAGAAAATATTAGTACAGAAATAAAATACCAGACACTGCCCAAAAATTTTAAAAACGCCAAAAGTACTACTATGACAAACGAAAGAAAGATTTACAGAAAAGTGACTAACAGTATAAATGAGGTAGAACGTGACTCTGTCAAAAGTGTCAGCATTGTTAATTCTATTAAGCAAAAATTTTTGGAAGAATCTAAACAAGAGATTGAAAAGAAGGTAGAAGAATTTGGTGAATTACTTAAACACAAAAGACAACACGTACAGATATCAGAACATCCATATGATATTTGCGAACAATCAGGATCCAGTCAAGAAACAACAGATGATACAGAAGAAGTCGCGTACAATGTTCACTGGCGAGATAAAGAAGAAACAGTTGAAGATATGTTTGGTGTCAATACGTTTGAAGATAGTGAGAATGACAATTTTATAACGGAAGCTTATAATAAAAAAGGTTTTGAACTTGTAATTGTTGCTTTAGATATAAAACGTCGTACTGTGATACACAATGAAATTGACGAAGAAGTCCAGAATTTAATCAATCGTTCGGATTATGTTTTTCATGAAAACATTTATGACAGCAGGAGCAGCAGTAGCAGCAGCAGCAGCAGTAGTAGCAGCAGCGGTAGCAGCAGTAGCAATTCAAGTGCAATGTATGAAAATGTCATCAACGAATATGAAAAGGAAGAAAATATGTTTGAGCCTTCAAAGTTCTTATACAACAGTTTCATACAGAATTCAGATTCACGTTCAGAGAAAGATATCCTTTGTGACGAACCTCATCCATCCTCATTTTATTTTGAGCATTATGACAAGAACACAAGTAATAAGGAAATAGAGGACGAAGAAGAAGAAGAAGCAGAACACGACGAAATAGATCGTACCTATGAAAACATGAGCAATTTCTCCACATGCGAAGATATTTCTGATATACCAGTTGAAAATTCTTTCCCAGAAACAGAAAAAAAAGAAAAGTAAAAGTTAAAAAAAAAGTTAAACACAATCTATTTTATTTTGTTTTCCAGGATAGATCATTTATTAGAAGAAATAAAAAGCACAGAAAAAACTTATATTGCTGGACTGATGAAAGTAGTCAAAGTAATAAATTAAGATTAAGGAGTTTTCAATCTAAATTGCGTTTTTCGTAGGACTATATGCCATTTTTACATAAAAATACACCACAGGACCTTATTGGGCGTACTGCTTATCTTTTTGGAAACATAGAAGAAATCTATGAAAACGCAGTAACATTTTATAACTTAATGAAAAAAAATAGTGAAGACCCAGACAGTTTAGCACAGATATTTATTGATTCGGTAAGTAACACTGGCCGTACCAGCATGCAAGTTACTCCTATAAATTAATTCAGTACTAATTAAGTTCTAGTTTGAAAAAAAAAAACAATCGAAGAGTTTATTACCATTTTTTTTTTTCATACGAGAACTCTAAACTACGAACGTAGAAAGTTTGTATGTTCTTGGATGGAGTTGTTACTCTAAATAGACATTTACAGAAATTGTATGAGGAGGAAGAATGATAAAAATATATTATTAACCAAGGTTGTGAAGACAATGATTCTAGACCGAGCGCAAATTAGACTCCGAGACACGCAACGTCCAGGGCTCTAAAGCGCGAGTCTAGAATTGGCTTCACAAACGTGGTTAATATACTATTTGTTTCACGAGTAGAAACCGTATGACAAATCGAAAAAAATGAACATTAAATTTTTGGATGCAAAATAATTTTGTTTTGATTTTTAATCAAATCTAAGTTAAATCTTCAAGACAAAGAAAACTGTTTACACTTCACTGAATTAATTTTATCTTCCACCATCTACCAACTACCAGGCGTATACTCAACTAATGTCGGTAGCATACACTTATTCATTTTAAGAAATTTACATCAAGTATTTCCATACATAACCTATATCTTCTTTTTACTTCCCGAGCGTAAGCGAAGGAAATTTGTAATCGATCATTGAGTCCGTCGGTCGACTCTCTGTCACTGTTCCTTTAAAACTAAGAGCTAACGACCGCCTTAATTTGTATTTTCAGTAGTTGAATGTCCACTCTGGCAGCTGGTATCGGGAAGAATAACTAACCGCAAATGCTCAAAGATTCTTTGCCCTCTTTGGTCACAAAATTTTGTTCTGGCAATTAGAATTGTTTATCGGAATTATTTACCTTTAACTACATTTAAATTTCACCAGTGTTGAAAAAAACGAAAATATAAAAAAATCTACACTTTATTATTCAATTAACGATTGTAGGGGTGTAACAATAATATTTATATAATATTTTTTCTTCACAACATTCATTTCAAATGATAGACCTCTTGCATTATATAAATGATAATTTTTTTAAAGCCTTAACCCCAGCTGCCAGAATGGACATTCCTTATTTAGTAGACAAACGAGACTTCTCCACTGATTTTCATGACTACTGGAATATACAGTGCATCTTTTTTTAAAAATGGCCATAGGGATTTCAATGTTAAATTTCATACCCCATGTTAACTTAAGTTTGAGTAAAGAGTCAGGGTTGAAATTTTTAGTTAACTGGATGAAATTTGCCTCATCTTTTGTCGATTTAATTAAAGATTATATTTTAAATTAAACGACTTTTCTTTAAAAAAAAATTAAATTATTTGGGTATTTTTGCCATTAATATTGTAGGCAGCCATGTAAAAATAGACATTTACGTGACATTTCTAAAATTTGAATACTCGTTTTTTTACCGGTTTTTACCATTTTTACTGACCGGAATTCGTCAACATGAGGCAGTACACAGTTAAAGAAAAAGCAGAAATGGTCACTGGATACATTAAAGGCTTATCGACCGGAAAAATTGCGCAAAATTCTGCTGCAGCATTTTCACATCGTCCCATACTCGGCAAAGGCAGAATTCAAACATTTTATAACATATTTAAAAAAATAGGTCATCCCGATCTTGGACATCAAAAACGCAATTTCAGTTAAATTATCTTTTATTTTCTTCATTTATGTTTGAATTCCATCACTCCGCTTCTTTTCTAAATACTGCAGCAAATGTGTTTAATAATTAAATTAAAATTATGCTGTCAAAAATGATAATTCAACATGATAAGTCAAAACCTCCTATGATGTACCTAAACTTTGTAACCAAAATAATGTTTACTTTTTAAAGCAGAAATTAACAATTTACTGCAAAAAGTGGTAATGGAAATGAAAGTAGAACACTTGGGCTATTTCCACCGTCAAAATCATTTCTGAGTTTTCACCCTAACAAAAGTTAACGTGGGGTCTAATATTTAACATGGCCACTTTTAAAAAAGATGCACTGTCTAAAGTAAATGGGGTTATTTGCTCACACTTCATGAGCTTTGACTGCATACAGATGCAGTAATATGTGAAACTTGTTATTTTAATTTTAAATTTTACACGTATTTTTTTGCAGGCTTCTATGTTTGAACTGTATCCTTTGTATTCAAAAAACAAACCCACGGCGGACATATACTTCAAACAGTTTGAAGAAGTTATTAAGGTATGCATATTTTGTTACTCCTATTTGTGATTAAGTGTTGAAAAAGTAAGGAAAATTATTAGGAATTCACAAGTGAAACTGTACCTCTTATTGTAGTTATTACATCTTCCTGTAATAAAAAATAGTTGTTCTAAGTGTGTTATTGTTACTAAAATTGGCATAAGTGATTTGAATAAGTATTCTGAATACGCCCTAGTCAGAACAAACAAAAATACTCATTGTTGTTACTCTGATCCACATTTTTTCAGAAATTATTAAAAATGTAAGAGGAGCAATAATTGTTTATTTTCATATTCATCATAACATTCGTGATACTTTCGCATTTGACAAGCCTTGTATGAAAAACTCTTATTCACACGTACTTCAAGTTCTGCGTTTATTGTATAATAAACCGCTACATAACTACAAGTAAAACCAGATTTTGATGCATTTATACACTTATTTTTTTAATTGAATTTTTTTGATCATTCGGTGCGTTTCGCCAACCATGTTGGCATTATCTAGACAAAGATAACCTGAAGTTCAATTACAACTAGATTCCATCATGGTGTCCTGGGAGGAGTCCTAGTTGGGGTATAAATAAGCGTCGAGTTGTAATTTAACTTTAGTTTAGCTTTGTTTAGATAATGACAACATAGTTGTCGAAGAAACGCATCGACAAATATGCGCTGAATGTCATGCCTCTTTTTCAAAACGGTACGAATATTTGTTCCAGTTTTTTATTTCTTTATTTTTTAGATTCGACAAAAACAACTAGGTGATAAATTAGGGTTGGCAAGCTTCTTACTCACTCCTATACAGAGACTAGGAAAATATGTAATATTGTTGGAAACAATTCAAAAGGAGTTAAAGAAATCCAATAAACCTGTGGAAACAGCAACTAAGGCAATTGACTTTGTAAGAAGTGTAATGCGAAAAGGAAATGATTTTATTGCAATAGATTCTATAAAGGACAGTCCAGTTGATTTGACAGGAAAAGGATCGTTTATAATGAGAGGCACATTTATGATTCTAAAACCAAGAAAATTTCAATCTATGGTGTTTCTATTCCAAAATATAATTGTATTTACTGAAAAAGCCTCAGTAAGTACCTATATGCCATACGAACAACAAGATTTTAAACAAAGGGAGATGAGGTGCTTGATACATGCAAACTTATCTTTTTTCTTACCAATAAACATTAGCTCTCTATCATGTCTTAAGCCGGAATTCCACTGAGGCAACACTGAACGACATGTTGCTTGATACTTGTTGCCTAGTGTTGCCTGTTGTGGAATTCCGCCTTTACGCGCGCTGATTACAGCTCCCCTTGTTTAAAATTTTGTTGCTCATACCGTCTGATTTGCTTATCTGCATCAAATTAGTTATTTTAACATATTGGGAACGTAATCCACGTTATAGATAGGATAGCAAAATTTTTGTGTGTTTATTACACACATGAAACATGAATTAACACAATTTTACTTAAAATTGCAAGGAACAATATTTGTGATTAAATTAAGGAATTAAAACACAATAATGTATGTAAAGTACAAGCTAGTTTCGAGGTTTAAGTTTTGATTGCAAATCTATCACTTAAATGTTGTTGTCTCTGTTTAATTATTCCATTACAATGGAGACTATTTTTAAGAACAATGTCTTTTTAGTCAGGCATAAATCATTTTTAATAAAAGTACAATATTAGTGGTATTTTAGGGAACAATGCTGAAACCAAATTTTTTGTGTATCTTTGAAAATTCTATATCACCATAACTGTTGTTCCAGCAGAGCCTACAATATTGTTTCGTTGCTACCTAAAATGTACACCAAAAACATCTTTTTGAAAAATACTTAATCAAAAAACTATTAAAAGACATAAGTTACTGTTGATGATGAATTTAATTCACCACTTAACTCCATGTTATTACATTTCAGAAAACTGCAGAACATTTTAAGTATTACGAAAGCATTGCATTGAGTGATCTAAGTTTGGGAAAGTGCGAAGAGAAACCAAATGTATTTAATCTGACAAATTATACTAAATCGAAAAAAAGCCACTCAGATGCTACGTTTATTTTACAAGGAGAATCCCCCAAAGTTAAAAACGACTGGACGGACACAATAGAAAATATCCTGTGGAGTCAATTAGAAAAAGCTAAAGGTACACACAAAAATTTTATGAATACTTACATACAATATTCTTATTTTTAGAACAACAAACTAAAATGAACCACACGGGTCCCAAACACACTCCTAAAATTTCTACATCAAATGGCACCATACGAAGACAAAAGAAATATCGTAAACGCGTTTTGTAGTTTCACTCCAAGAGATATTAATTCTCTGTTTTTCAGAAACAAATGCCAAAGCCAAGTCTAAGTTTTATGACCATCACCATTCATGACATTTTCGACGAACTGCATACAAGATTAATGTATTGTTAATATATGTAATTTCAAAGAAACAAAGGTATTAATATATTTATGAAAGATAAACTAAATTGTTGTAATTTTTTTCCAATATTTAAATTTTTTAAGACTGTTAAAGATTATTATTTTCATGAATAATAATTTTTATTAAAAAAAAAACTTAATAGAATGTAAAATTGTGTAATATTGTTAGTTGTAAATATGTATCTATATATATAAATATTTTAAGTATAATATTATATTTTATTCTAATCCCACTGACAAAAACTAAATCCTGTCGGTTAAGTTTACAATTAAAATGCTACGTGAGATGAACTTTTTGCTCAGAACGAAAACTTTTAGGTAAATTTAGTTTTGACTTTATCTAAATTTAAAGATTCAATTTGTATCAAAAGGTAAATATGTTTAACTTATCGAAACCCCTCAAACAATCTGAATGAGATTTATGAAGACGCTTAAGTAGGACTATTTTTCAAAGAACTGTCAAATGTTTTTATGAACTTGTATGACGTTCAGGTCTATTGCAAATATAATTAAATATCAATTTGAGCTGAAGAGCATGAGAACAACATCACTAAAACATGTAAAATGTTTTAATTTTGAAAATTCCAGCTTTTATATTAATCGCTGTTATCATTCCCCTACCCTGATAAATTAATTTTTTTCGCTAGTAGCATAGACCTGCACCATTATCAATTCTTATCTGCTAGTTGTAAATTCGTTTTTCTCTACCAAAGTCAATAATGATAATTAAATTTGACCAAGGGTAATAATAGAAGTGAAGTTATTATTGACCAAGGTCTATAATAAAGATTGAGGTTATGTAATGTTTGACAATCGAAAATTGGCCATTACTAACGGATTTTTCACATTATTTTCACGAGGAATATAAAAGTGCTAACAGCCAAACAGCATCTCAGGAGGGGTACATAGTTTACTGTCTGACATATTTCCTAGTAAAAATAACTTAAATTAATTGACTATTTGAAATTACAAACTTCATTACAAATCAACTTTGCAAACGTCGGAGAATAACGATGGAAAACATCAGAACCTAGTTAGGGGATGTCAGTTGATGTTATGTTACTTTGAATAAATTGAAAATTTTTCAAATCTGTGTTTTGTACTGGGCTACTAGTGAAAAAAATAGTACCTATATACGCCACGGTAGTGAAGACCATTATAGACCTCGTGCTCTAATCCGCGTTCGGTCTATAATGATTGTTTTCACTACCTTGGCGTATAATATACTATTATTCCACATGGATGGTTTTTGTCCGAGAACCCAATGGAATCTCGGCGTAGGTAAACTAAAAATTCGAAGAAGCAATAAAATTATCCTCTCAAATTCAAATACAATAAATATTTAGTGAAATTAAACTTAATCCTGTGAAGACAGTAAATGCACTCCTAGAAGGCAGTTATATTTTTCCAGTTTGGGACGCCCAGTCCCCACAGTACAAAAATGAGCCAGTGAATTCCTTTAGTAATTAACCGAAACACTTAATATGGATAGGATGTATACTGTTACTAATTTTATTTGATGAAATTGATTTCTTTGAAACTGTTGGTGAAGACAGCGCTAGCGCCTTCTTGAGCGCATGTGCGAGTCCCGGATCGCCGACGTGAGTGACCACCGTGCGGTAAAGACGTGTTGTTATTACTCAATATATCCATGTTGTGCAGTTAAGCTTTTTATTTGCCCTTTTAATACGTCCCCCCTTAACAGAAACGAATATATTTTTCGAGATTTTTGCGATCTTATAATAGGTTGAAAACTGAAAAAACTTGATGTTTTCATATTTTTCTATTAAAATGAGTACAAGTAGTAAACACGCGTCACACCAAAAGATGTGGTACGAGAATATATTTTGTGTTTTTGGCGTGAAGGTTAATTTAGAGGTTATCTCTTGTTCTTCACTTTTTATTGAAAAACATGTGAAATTAACCTACCGTCACTATAATAATTTGTGTGTTCCCAACCTAACTATTTTTACGTGGATTTTACAGTTGTTAGATATTTTTCTTTCTACAATGTGTGTATGTTCTTAAATTATTGGTTATCTAAATTACTTACATATGTCCTATTACATAAAATTAATTGTTGAAATTGATTAACAAAATACATTCGAAGATTTTTTGCGTTTTCCTTCTAAAGTTGTACATAGAACACCCTACATTTTAGTTAATGATTTTTGAATGATTACGTTAGATGAGGAGTTTGAGAATTGGTGCGAATTTCAAATCGTCTTGTTCCTTAAGTAGTTTTGCTTTTTCTTTTTTGACTTATAGATTTCCAAGGCTTCTAGGAGGTTGAGTTTTATCCCTTTATTTTGAATGTCGATCAATTTTGTGTTCCCCAAGTCAATGTCGTTATTTTGTTCGATGATATGGTTATGGAACACTGAATATTTTGTTTCGGTTGTGTATTCCTTGATCCTTATTTTTAGGACACGTCCTGTTTCACCTACATAGCATACGTCACATTTGTTGCACTTAAGTTTATATTCTCCGTTGTTATCCATTTTCTTGAATTTATCTTTGTTGTTAGCTAACTGTTGTAGTTTGTTTTCACTTTTGAAAGCAACGTACAGATTGTTTTGTTTTAGTATTCTTTCAATTTTCGTGTGTTTCCGATGTATGGGATACTTATGTATTGTGGCTTGGACTGCTGTGAAATGTTATTGTTGGAGTTTGATTCCTCTTTGTTTTCCTTTTTCTTCCGTTGATTTGTTTTTTTGGTGATGATTTTTTCAATTATGTCCGGTTTATATCCATTATTATGTGCTATTTGTTTAAGAATTTGTTGTTTTCTGATTATTTCTTCTTCCTTTAGTGTGACTTTAATTAATCTATCGATGAAGGCATGAAATGCTACTGGTTTTTGTGAAGGTCGATGATTTGAGCTGTTGTGGATCAGGAATCACTGTATCTCTGTGTGTGCTTTTCCTGTAGACTTTGAACTCTATTTGTTAGCTATTTCTTTCTGGTGTGAGATCAAGGAAATTTATTTTATTTCGTTGTCCTATTTCTGTAGTGAACTGTAGTATTTGGTGGATGTTGTTCTGTTGTTGCTGGAATTTTAATAGTTGATCGTCTGTACTGTTCCATTCAGTGATTATATCATCAAAGTTTCTAAACCAAACACTGATTTTTTTTGCTTCTGTAGTTTATAAAAGATGTTTTGTTCGAACTTATCCATGAATATGTCCGCTAAGACTGGGTCTAGGGGGGATCCCATACTTGAGCTATCCACTCCTATATATTGTGTAGTTATCATTAAATTGAAAAAACAAATTGTTTTGTAGATATTTCTGCCAACTCTAATATATCCTTTTGTTGGTTTTGGTTGAGATTGCTAGGTTTAAGTTCTTTTTCAAGCAATTTTAGAGTTTCTTCAATTGGGATTTGGTTACATAGGTTTGTGACGTCAAATGATACAAGGTTGCTTTAATTTGTTAGATTAAAGTCCTTTAAATTATTGATCAATTCTTCTCTGTTGTTTATTACATGCTTAGGTTTGATTTTTGTTACATTTCTCAGTATGCCATTTATCGATTTGCTCAGATTGTGTGCTGGGCTATCAATGCTTGAGACTATTGGACGAATGGTTGTTCCCACTTTATGATATTTGGTTGTCTAAAGGGTTTTGGCATTTTTAAGTTCATTGGGACGAAAAATTTGCTTCGATTTAGTTCTTTTATCGTGGCTTTGCATTTATTGATAACCTTTTTGATTTTTGTCGTGTAATTGTTTAGTGGGTTGTTTTTTATCTTTTTGAAGCCTTGTTTTGTTCTGAAGGTTTTCACTTTATCGATGTACATGCTTTTTTTCATTATGGTGATGGTTTGCTCTTTATCTGCTTTGACTATTATGAGGTTATTTTCTTGGAATTTCTTTCTGATATTGTCTAAAATTTGTTGTTCCTTAGTTTTTCCATGTTTCTTCTTTAACTCCTTAAGGTTAATAAGAACTCGGTGCACAACTAAATAGTACTGTTCTGCATAGAGTTCTGTGCCTATTTTTGTATAGCGCAAATAGCATCTAAGGATAATTTGACAATGTTGTTCTTGTTGTGGTTTTCGTATTTTACTCCTTTATTTAGTAGTGCCACCTCATTCTGATTAAATTGAATGTTGGTAAGATTTTCTACTCTAGGGTAGAACTTGTGTCCATTTTGTGGTGTTTGAGGAAGGAAAATAAATGCAGAAAAGAATAACAAAATGGCACAAAGTGTCAGCTTTCAGTTATATGCTAACATCGAAGAAAATCTCAAATAAAGTAAAATTAAACATGTATTATAAGACGATAATAAAACCAGTTGTTCTGTACGGAAATGAATTGTAGGGGCTAAATCAAAAGAAAAAGAAAAACTTGGAGTTTGGGAAGGAACAGAGTACTCATGAAAAACTTTGGGAAAAATAAGGAGGAAGAAATGACTCGAAAGAATAACAAACGCTACCCCAAGAAAAAGTCATAAAGGAAGGACTAACGGGAGGTATTACTGGGAGGAGACGACGAGGCAGACCCACAACAAAATGGATTGAGACAGTGGGAAAAGATCTTTGACAAGGAGCCGCCAGGAGTTTAAGAAACAACCAAGAATAAAATGGAGTTGAGGGAATTGTATGGGTCCGTAAGGCTAATTATTAGAGAGCGGATTTTATGAAATTTGCATATCCATTATTTTTTGCATATAAGTTTTGATATTTAATATGTGAACGAATCATGCTAATTAAAAATGAATACAGCTATAAAAAAATTGCATATTTGCATATATTTTCCTTCTGCTGCATATTTCAGGTATCGGGTGCATATTTTGCATTTTTATCAATTTTTGTTCTAATTTGAAAAAAAAAAATTGTCATTCTATCGGCATTTATTGTAGTCCTAATTTTAAGTGGTTTTTATGACAAGATACTAAACGTTATCACCTCGTTATTACTCCACGATGGACAATATGAGTTAAATAACAAAGTACGGCCTTGCAAAGAAAGCGGCCACGTTCTTATTTATGGCTAGGGATTGACTTCATTGTCCCCATCGCCAACTTCGACACAATGGACCTATCATAAAAACCATTTTAAACTGGGAAGACTATGTCTAGAAAGTCGAAATTTCATTAATCGTATAGCAAATATTTTCCTGAGCTTCAAATAACTAGAAAAGGTTTGGGTTTTATGGTAGTTTGGAGAAACCACTGGGTATTAAACCATTCTTCCAGGGAAATTCGCGCCCTAATTACTTTTGGAAATACGTTCATTCCCAATATTTTTGTTCGTTACTTCAGTGTATTAATGGTATGTTTTTTGGTGGTCAAAGCATTTAAAGCGATACAGGTGTGTCAATATGTCCAAGATAACTTAAATTAATTTATGGATTAAACGTTTTCCTGAACTTATTCTTCAAAAAGTATTTTTACATCTGTGGACGTAGTAGGTACGCAGTTTTTCTATTTACAAATACATACTTTAGAATCACTTTTTGTTAGAATATTTCGAAAAATATTTAAAAATAAATTGTTACCAAAATAGAAATTAAATAGTCGATTACTACTATCTTTTGGTTTGTTCTGTTTACATTTATTTTTTAGTATAAGAATATTATCTTTAAAAATGTGATTTATGTATTTTTTCTAATAAAACGTAAGCTCGGTAAACCTGTTTTTGTAATCCGTAAATCAATTTAGTTCGCTTATTAAGCTTTTTTTTTTAATTTTTGGAGCATATGCAACTGCATATATTAAGAAAAGTACTGCATATTTCCATAAATTTGGTGCATATCATATGATCATATTTCCCAAAATTTTGCCGCATATTTTCCGCTCTCTACTAATTATATTTATAAATGATTTTGGATCACCCTTTTTTAGTCACAGTTAAAAATACTAAAGCGTTAACAACACGAAAATTCAAAGTTACGGGAAAGTATTTTGAAATATGTCAGAATAAGTAAGTACATAAATCTAAGTCTAGAAAATTATAGGTGTGATCCCATATTTTTTTATCAATTACCTCAACGAAAATGTACAATACAAAACGTTGGAATAAATAACGTTGGAAACATAGAAAAAGTATTTGCTACTTTTTCAGTCTTCCAAATCCCAGTTTATACACCGGACACTGCTTTCGTCGTAGCCCTGTTCCAATATTAATTGATGCTGTTGGTGACACGAAAACGTCACGGTGGATCGAAATCCATAACAGCGACCGAAACGAACCAGTTAAAAATAAGAAAATAAGATTAACGTACGAAATCAAATTTTGAATACTACCAGTGACGCTCAATGAACATTTACGGTTTAAACCGCTAATATTCGAGTTATATTTCAAGCTTTATCGTATCACTGACAACGGTGATGTCAAAATAAAATCAACATTTTTTTTCAGTGCATCAAAGTTTATAGTTGTGTAGCTATCTAAATCATGGAATAAAAATCTCTCCGAAAGAATTATAGAAACAGTAAACAGAGTAAAATCAAATTTTTTGCTTTTTCCCTTGCGAAAAAGAGTACCGTCGGTTTGGTCAGTGGTGAGGGGACGAGTAAGTTCAAAACACTGCGCTGGAGAAATTACTTTGCTTGCTTATCTCGTAAAACTTTCTTTTAACTTTAATATAGGGACGAAATAATTAGTGCTTCGAGCTTGCGTGGGAGTGAAAAAAATAGTTGAAATCGACAGATATGGTCCTTTGATACGCTTCATTGAAAAGAAGAATTTTGGATATCCAGTGTAATAACCCAAACTTCTCACCTTTAAATCGACCTTGAAAAAGTTTGAAAGGCCCGCGAAAAATTTAAAAAATCAAAGTTTGGCCTTGGCTGTGGTCGTTTAACAAATAGGAACCTACGTTGTGTTTTTTTTTTTTAAATAGCGGGAAGACGTTCTTTCGAAATGGCACCCTTCCTTAGGAGGAAAAGAAACAAAGAGCGAAAGTGACTCAGCGTGCCCTTCTGGTGACTCCGCAGGGCCAAGGCGTCATCGGTCTTCATTCCCGAAAACTCCCTAGGGCTTTATTCACCGAAGTATTACATTTCAAACACCTTAAGATATATGAAAGAAAAACACTCGCGAATTGACAGACATACACATAGGAAAAACGAACAAACGCAAAATTCTATACATCTGTTTGGAGTCAATGCAAATATTTGAATATCACAAATTTAATAAAACAAAGCAACAACTGAATCAAGTAACTGGATGATAATATACAAGTTATTACAAGCGTGTGGCGGCAGATCTTTTTTTTTTAAGTTACAGCAGTTAACAGGAGCACAACAAAAGTACCCATGGGGCGATGTAGCATAAGCGGAGTTTAGGGCTACCGGTCTGGGGCTGTTCTCCCCCCACGACGGTGATTCTATCTATCACAAAACCTACCCCACACGCATATCTCCATTACGAACGTGCCCTGCGGAACTAGGCCATTACGGTCGCCATACCCGCAAATGGATCTCGACGATTGGTCCAAGTCGAGAGCACTACAAACCGGCGGCCGCCCCTGAATCTATCCAAACCTGTGGGCTTGTACAGGTGTCACGATAAACCTCGCCAGCTCGACTAGGAACCGAACTTCGCTTCTGCCACGTTTTCTGTGTCATTCAACTTCAATTCCATTTTTAAATATTCAATCTCTTATAACTTGGATATTAACAACAACTGAACAAGTGTTAAAGTTTCAACGAGCAATAAACAACATTTAAATTCGCTATATAATCTTGTGAAATTTTGAACAACAAATAACATGAAATTTACATTCAATTAAAATTATACAACAAATAAAATTACTGAGGTTAAAATTGTGAGATTAAGAAATATATTATGAGGTGGTAAAATTGCAAGTTAACAAAATTTATAGGATATTGATATTTGCCACAACGGTTTTTTTATCAACGGTTCAAACAAAGAGTTTACATTATGTTAAATGATGTCTTGATCTAAGTGATTGGTTACTTCAAAAAAACAATTTACTTTGAGAGTTTAAAATACCGCGAACTGGTTATCCCAACAAAACACATAATAAACAAACACAAAAATATCCAATCATCACTCCGAGGGAAAAAGCGTCTCGGTGATGTAAATTTTAAAATCGTTGCGAGGAAAAAGCGTCTCGGTGATGAAAATTTTAAAATCGTTGCGAGGAAAAAACGTCTGGGTGATGTAAATTTTAAAATCGTTGGGAGGGCATGCCATGATAAATTAATCAATCTGTAGCGTTGTGATGGCATGCCTTGATAAATTAATCAATCTGTAGCGTTGTGATAACATGCCTTGATAAATTAATCAATCTGTAGCGTTGTGAGGGCATGCCTTGATAAATTAATTAATCTGTGGCGTTGTGATGGCATGCCTCGATAAATTAATCAATCTGTAGCGTTGTGATGGCATGCCTCGATGAATTAATCATGATAACGATGATAACCGCCCAAGGGAAGAAAACATTTTAAACCCCTTCCACCAGTTCGCGTATAATGAACTTGTTTAACTGTTGTAAATGAACTATTAGCAATCTTGTGTGAAGAATTTAGAAGTCTTATAATGTAACACTTACGTATATGCATCGAGAAGCTTATTCCTAATTAAACAATAATGTGTTTTCCTGACTAAGTGAATTTCATGAAATCTTCTAGTAAGTGGTTTATTTAAATAATCCTGATCGTTAAACTGTGTTTGCACTAGCTGTCTATTAAGAAAAACTAACTTGATTGGTGAATTTACAAACAATGAAACAAATTTACAGCACGTGTTTCGCGTTAACCGGAAGTCCGCATTTCTCCGATTAAAAGGTCGCAAGAATTAACCGCGCGGGTTGGGGACAACTGTCATTATGAAAGTTACGATTGATTGTCGTTAAACAAGGGCTTCTTCCCATTTTATTAACTACCAAACCAACTAATTTAAACCTAGCGCTTACCACGTGTTTACACTCACACAAGCACATTCATAATGAATCTACGCCGTGCAGTTTCTCTCTCTAACAACCAACCAACCCTGTAACTAAAAACTCCCTAGCGATACCAAGCCGTCATCTAACTCAATAACCATGCAAATCTACCCCTAAGCGCTACGTGCATATTTGGTTGCCTATGTTTAACGATTTCCTTTTCGTGATTGGATTTTTTTTTTAATTCAAATTATTCAAGTGTGATTTCGCGCCGCTGTTAATTAATTTCAGCGCGAAAATTTTGATTTAAATTCGGTCACAACACCGGTTTAAAAATCTGAAGATTTACTAAATAATGGTTTATGATATTTAAAATACCATGTTGCCATTGCTTAGTATTAATGGACCTCAGATTTATTACCCTTCAGGATTATATTTAACGATGGATATACTGAAGGCTACAATATAGAAAATAATGATATTTAAAATATGAGAGTTTCGGTAAACAGATAATTGAATAGTTTAGTAAAATCACAAAACACTATTCGTGGACCTCTTACCTGTATTTTTATGTATGGAACCACCATCACGACCTAATTAATGTTTGTAATGTTTGTAAAGAGAATGCTATCTGTATCCGTTTAGGAAACACCCTTACGAGATTTTGTTTTGAATTAGTTTGTTTTTGATTTTAACTAAAAATTGACATTTATTTCAAAAAAATATAAAACAAAACAGCTAACAATGTTTTAGTTAAAACAATAAGGGTAATCAATATCAAACATTTGTATGGTAGTGTATTGTTGGTTGCATTTTGATTTTTTTTAAGTGAAAAGCTCGTAAATAAGTCTGTATATATTTTTTAAAACAGTTTTCATCGTCACTATGCATCGGTTTAATAATTTTGAACGCCATAATGAAACTGTAACACGACTGTATCGAATATTTGAATTTGATACGTATAGAGCCCTCTTCCGTACAGTTTCTGAACACGTAGTTTCCTAGCATAAGGAATAGATGGCGCTCCAGCACGTATATCGATTTGTTAGTTCTAGTTTCAACACTTTTGGTTTTTACGCCACATTGTTTGTTAAAAGTTCCATTCTAAGATTGAATGTAGATGCAGAAAGACCTAAAACAGACTTATGTGTATGTTAATTTAACGTTACATATTTGTAACGTTAAATTAATGAACACATTATACTTTTCTATATGAAGGATTTATAATAAAAGTAGGAATCCTTTGATAATATCTTTTATCCGATATGTTACATTATTAGAAAATAGTAAAGTACACCCTTTTCTATCCATGAGACGAAGAGGGCTAGTTGTAAATATTACATTACCTTTCGCAAAATTTTGAGACGACGTCATCAAATTTTTGGAAAAAATAGTGATGCAGTTTCAAAGATAAATGGTAAAATTTTGTTAAACTATCTTCATTTTTTTACAGAAATCGACAAGCCCAAAGTTAAAAATAATACTAAAATAATAAATCACAGATATGGAAACATATTAATACATTTTTTTACATTTTAGATAGGAGTTACTGCAAAATTTTGACGTCGTATTTCCAGCAGGGATGTGCAGATAAATTTTAGTTAGCGTTTTACCATGTATAGTATAGGTATACGTTCTGAGATTTTACAAGCTATGAAATATCGATACACCATGACATTAGCTATTCATCAAATGGACCCTGTTATAATATTTTCTTAGCCGTGCTGCTTGAATTTGATTTCATTTAAGATAACATCAATTAACTTTTTGGTGAGGCTAAAATAGAAGAGCTGGTACTCATAAAATTACTGTTCTTTAAAAACTCTTTTCCTTTCTATCATTTATTAAATGAAAAAAGAATTATAAGAAACATAGTACTATTACACTCTGTGTATGCATCAAAACTGATATATACTCACCGACAAAAAACTGGCTACCTCGAAATTTCACATTGTTTCTGTTACTTCATTAAATTAAATTCAATTTTGTTTTTATTTGTCTCTTTTTTGTAGATAATTAGTACATAGCAGTGAATAGTCCTTTAATAAAATAACAATCACTAGTTAAATTAACAATTTTAAGTGATTTTGCGCGAAATATTGCAGGGTGGTCGTTTTTTTTTTGTCTCCACTAAAAGTTGATCATGAATTTAATGCCTAAAAGTTGTGAAAATTGTTCTCAATAAGGATATTTAGTTTATGGTTTTAGCAAGTATTTTTCCTTGTATTGTATTTTTTTCTGTTGTGTTAATTTTCTATTCATGTTTCATATATGACTACTTACTTGTAAATAACCTTTCACAAATTACCTCAAATAAAAAAAATAAATAAATAAGGGTGTAGTTTACATACAAATTTTTTTTCGATTTTTTTTGATAATTATGTATTGAAAATGTTAATGCCTTAAATGTCTTGCTGAATTATTGTGATGAATAAAGGAGTAAAATCATTTTAACTGTTGTTAATTTTTTTTATGCCTTGGCATTTTTTGTAAAACTTTTTTGTATAACAGATTCTACTTTATTTTACATAAAAATCAGGTTGATTCTGGCCGAGATATGATTTCCACGTCAGGGTACGATTTTTTTTTCTTTTCCATTAAGAATTTTAGTTGAAGACCGGATCTGCTTAATGTTGTCAAAACGAATGTTAGAACAGATGGTGTTTTTCGCCAACTTTAGTCGAAAATGAAATTTTATAAAATTACGTTGAACAATATTTTAAACTGTATTTTTTTTCTCGACGAAAAAAGATGTCACTGCGAGGAAGCTATCATTTAAATTTTATAAAAGGTGAACTCCTTGTTTTATCAGATTTGACCCTAGTAATCTGCGCAAGCATTGTCAAAAAAGTAACTTATAAATGTCAATCACTTATTTTGTTATTTGTCAAGTTTATAAAATCGTTCATTCATGTTGATTTTTGTTGAACCAACTCCTATCATCCCAAATTAAACTGAAGATTTGACCATAAAATGCCATATCAGAGAAATCCTGCAATTATCAATAACCAGAAACCGGTGAATATTTTTTATGTATGGTACACAGAACTCTGTCGGCGGATAAACAGTACTCCCGCGCCGGTAGTGAAACCTGCGAAGCCTAAAAGTCAAACAGTCCTCAACTTCTTGGCTGACCGTCTGAAGGTTGAGGAGTGGAGTCCAGTAATAAACGCGCTGAGGCATGATACCAGTCTGCACGTGATTGCCATAAAAAGTAGATTAGGAAACTGTCAGTTCTTGCATGACGTCGACACTGAGGAGAAGCTACGGCAAATGAAGAGGCGCTCTGGTTCGTTATGGACGGCCTTCATATTGAAATCTTTGCTCAAATCGCTGTCATGCACCGTTCGGAATACTCAAGTCCTCACATGCCTGGAGTTCGACGGATTGCCAATGTTTGCCCAGTATTTGGAACCTTTAATGAAGGCGTTACAGAAGAATAAAACCTTAAAGAATCTGATATTGAGCCGTTGTCGAATCTCGGATGCTGGATGTCAAATTGTTTGCGCATACGTAAGGTTTGCCCCAAACATTGAAGTCCTAAACCTAAGCGGGTGCGCTTTAACTGCCGAGAGTGGTGAATATTTGGCCAAACTAATTAAATACCAACAAATCAACAGATACTGTGAGAGCTGGCACAATTCACTGAGGTATTCAGACCCTAATATTCAGGTGATGCGGGGTCTTAAAAGGATAACATTAAATGGCAACCCCATGATCGGGGATAATGGTCTTGACTTGATCCTGAACGAGTTGGACGATGATTTATGGATCAAAGCGCTGGACATGCAGAAATGCGGAATAACCGAACGCATGTCAACAAGAATAATCGATCTCATCGAGTACAGTCAGTCGTTGGAAATTGTCGATTTTAGGTTAAATGACGATTTGTCCGTCGCAACGATAGAAAAAATTTTAGAAATTCTCAGACAAAAACACATGGATCTCAATTCTGAGTACCAGTGGTGCAGCACAAGTTTTGCGTTAACCTGCGATTCTGCCATGGAGACAATGACAAGTTTTACCTCAGCTAAAATCCCAACCGTTCATAAATCCAAATCAGCGCCTCTGAGGAACTACGGTTCTAAAATTAGCATGAGTTCTAAGCCTGTAAGAAGAACAAAAACGTCGGAAAACATTCCCACTAAGAAGAGACACGGCGAAGTGAGCATCGAAAAGAAGGTGATGGAATTAACCACCTTACTGCACGAAGAAATTACCAGAAGGAAGGAAACCGAAAGAATTAACGAAGAGCTGAAACGGAAACTCAACGCGTTTAACGGAGCCAGCGAAATACAAACGCAACCTGTAACAAAGGTAGATATATCCGAGAAGGCGCGCCGGCAACAGACGAAGAATTCTACTCCTGTGGACATGCTTAATACGATCTGCAAAAAGAACGGCTTCCAGAGACAGAACGGCATCAAAAAGAATAACGGAGTGAAAAATGGTGTGAAAATTAATGGATATTGTGACGACAATGGTTACAATTTAAATGGTGATGTGGCTACGATTTTCGAAAAGTTGGTTGGCCAAGATGGTGACGATGATAAAAGTTTGGATGATGAGAGTTTACTGGATTACCTAGGAAACGAGAGGAAAAGTAAGGAGGAAGATGCAAACCTGACAAATGGTTATGACATGACGGATAGTCAAATTTCCTTATTTAAGTTTATGGAAAATTTGAAGAACAAGAGTAACTTGCCTGTGAAATTTAGGAACCGTCCGAATTACTCTAAATATTATAATAATACTAATACTCACGTGAAAAAGAAGACTTAAATGTGTAAAAATGATCTTCATTAAAATTTAAGCTCTTTTATCCGTAAATGTAACAAACGACTTATTCAAAATTCGATGTTGAATAAACAAGTATTTCCCATCAAAGTGCTTTATTTTAGTGACTACTTGTCGGTATTGAGGTATTGTCAAGTGCATTGTTCCCTCTGTGGTGTTATTGCTGCTATTTATCTCTGGTTTTTAATAATGACTATGATTTATCAACTTGTTCCAATAGTAACCTTCCGACAGAAACCATTTGTTACATAAAAATATAACTATATTAGCTGGTAGAAAATCGACTAGATAATAAATCTTTGCTAAACTGGAAGTTTTTTAGGATCAAACGCTCAAAATAAAAAGTTGAAAAGTGTTTATTGATTTGCTTGTGTAATAGTAATTCGCTGTTCACTGCAATAACATCTCATATCTGTTTGGGGTATTGAGTTTGTAATTAGTTATCAGTAGCTTCGAATCGGGGAAAGCTATTAATGGAAAGGGATAGTTATACTTTAGATACACGGGGTGACAATGTTATGAATAATTTAAGGAACGTCGTGGTAGACTTCAAACAACTCTGAGTTCAACAGACGAATATGCAAATTAATAAATCTTGCGTCTTACTTTGAGATGTCTCGAATCAGAATGTGTCTGGATCTGCATATAAATGGGAAGACGGACACTTGAGATTTCTTGATTGCCAACTTTCGCATATAAAAAACATGTATCTACTTAATACTTTACTCTTAATACCCCATGGTACTTCCTTTTATTATTTATTACCTGATTGAGGAAATATGTATACCTAACAAACTCGAATAATTCTTGTATCCTACAGTACAGCATTGGTTTTTGCACACGATGAATGTACATTCATCTGATTCTAAAATTACCGAAACTACTCGTGTGTGTATAATATAACACAGAACCTACAAAGTAGTCTATTGGGAGACGTAAAATTAATAATTTATTGTGTGTGAGAACTATTAAAACGGAATTTTCTAGTTGTATTTTTTTTTTAAATATAAATTTTTAACCACGCACAAAAATAAGGCTGTTTTCAAATAATAGTAAACAAAGGAATGGTTAATAAAAGAGTTGTAACGTTGAACTTCTGAAGTTGATGAACGGCTTAAATTTATCCAATCAATGAAGGCAACCTGTTCCATGGATGTAGTTTTCTTTATTTATTTAAGTATTTATTTATTTATTTATTTATTTGTTTATTTATTTGTTTATTTATTTATTTATTTATTTATTTGTTTATTTGTTTATTTATTTATTTATTTATTTATTTATTTATTTATTTATTTATTTATTTATTTGTTTATTTACTTTCCTACCAGTTCACGTTCAATTACAAGAAAATGTATTAATAATATAGTCATTTTTGTTTCCGATAAAAACAATTAGTACCTTAAATACAGGGTGTTGCGCACCAACTGTATGACACGTTATTCAGAATCGTTTATGGAGTAAAGAACAAATAACTTAAACAATTTTTTTGTCTAAATGTTTCCCTCAAAGGTTAATTTTTCTTTTCGAAATTTCACCATATTATTATGTAATTCACTATTTTGGTCTGGGTACCTGAAATCGATCCGACTTTTATTATTTAAAATAATTTTGAAGGTATCTTGTCTGTATCTATCGTTTTCTTAATTTTATAATATTACAAGAAACTTATTAAAGATTGTTTAGGATGAATCTGACGAGTGTTTTTGATCTATATATATCTAAATCGATATTTTGTTTTTATACATGAACGTTAAATTGACGTAAGGAATTGTTTAATGATTTTTTTCGAACTTAAACTTCTGTACTTAATAATGTACCGCTGAGTTGGTGCGGCATTTTTTCAACACCCTGTATATTGTTTTGCAGATTTCATATTTTTAGTGGCACAAATAAATGTAAAATAAATTGATTTGTTATTTATACTCGTAACACACAACTCTAATTTAGATAAAACATACTGAACGTTAACGAAACCTTTATCCCTCTTTTTTCTGTGTTGATGGATTAAAATAAAACTTTGTTATCAAAGATGTCAAACTAATTACTTTTTGGTAGTTTAAGTGGTCACTATAGAATTCATTTACTGATACCAATACTTAACTTCTAAAAGTTCAAAATAATGACGTAAAATAATAACAAAACATTTAAAACTTATATGGGCAGATTAAAATGGGCTATTTTGTTTTCTGCAACCATGGTTCATTGGATGACTTGTCACTTTTATGTTTTCTCGACGTTTCATGACCCCTAAATTATGAAAATATAAGACCCAGTTTCCGTCTGTCTGTCTGTCTGTCTGTCTGTCTGTCTGTCTGTCTGTCTATTGTCTGTCCGAATTTTTATCAGACAGATAAACTACTTGACCGATTCTTGTTACATTTTATATATGTCTATATTAGAAATATGGGGTAGATGGTAAAACGCCAACCAAAATTTGGCTAATCATCTGCATCAACAATAGGATGACGTCATCTCCAAAATTTAGGTACCTTAGTAAATGTTATTTAAAATTTATAAAATAAGGTACTCCTGCAATTGTAGTTTATGAATCCGTGTTGACTTTTTACCCTAGACATCCAGATTTTTAGAGAAAAAGCAAAATTGTATAACAACATTTTGCAAATTAACTTCGAAAGTGCAAAATCGAATGCTCTGAAATTTTCCAAATGATTTAAGTTTATCGTAAGCATGGTAAATCTTTAATCAACATTTTTTCGTTTATGCCCTCAGCCCTTTTAAAGTTGAAGTACTAAAAAAATCGTTAATCAAAATCAACTGTTGATCAACAAGAAGAGCGACCAAATCAGGATAATAACGATAATGATAAATCATTTGAACTACTTCCTGTACCAAGTCCATCCACAAGTGACATCCAACAAAACAATGTCTTCTATGGAACAAAATTCCATTACTTTTGCTACATTATATACATCTCCTTCTTTTTGAAGGACCAGCTTCCGCATCGTCACATTTGGTTTTTATTCCCTAATTTTTCACGTTTTTTTATCCATAACTTTGTCATTGTTAAATGCTAAATCAAAAAGTTACAGAAGAAAGTTATGGATAATTATACTGTTTACAAAAATTTTCTTTATACATTTTTTGTTAGATCCACAGTTACCGACATAAATGAAAAAGCTAATTGCACCCTGTTTCTTTTCAAGATGCTGGCCGAATTGTCTTTGTCACACTTTGGTTGCCTACCCAAAACGCACGGTTGCTGATTTTTTAACGTCGAATTTACTGGACTATTGATGGGCTTGTTTACGGGTACTCAAGTTTCTTAGAGAGCAATTTTGATTATAAAATACGAGTATGCCTTAAAATGCAATATATGTAATGGATTTACTTTGATCTGCTATAAATATTCCTGTAGTTTGTTTTGTTATAATATATACATTATTTTAGTTTTGATTTTTCCAAAATTTTAAAATATTTTTGAAGAGAAATCTGGTAGAATGCAATATGTAGTTAAATTTAGGATACTTTTTTTTCTGCGCCATTGACAAATATTAATTAGTAAAAGTAAAAGTAAAAAGTCAAAATTTATTTCTTGTCTGTCAAGTCCTTTGGAAGAGAGATTAGCAAAACAAACGAAAGTCTATAAGTTAAGACTCAAGGAGAATATTTGACTATTGTACAATGTGAATTACCATGTGTCACTGTGGGTTTATCTAATAATTGCTAAAATGTAGGTATTTAAGGTAGCAGTCTTAAATGGCACAGAGTTTTTTGGGGGAATCGGCGTATGGGATACACATCTGAGAAAACCCTTCATTGACCAAATTCAGTGAAAGATAAGTTGTAAAAGTGCTTAATAAAGATAAAGAAGTTTATTCTTGTATTGTTTTGGTGGGGGTAAATGAATGAGACTCTTATTGTTGCCCATTTACTCTACTTAATTCTATTTTCTAGTAGGTTAAAAATTTGTAAATATTAAGACTTAAAAAAGGTTTTTTATTTTTCAAAAAACAGTTAAAACTCGTGAGGTAAAATTGACATTGTCTATTAGTCTATTACAATAAATGTGCGAAATGACGTCCCACCTTTCTAATAAACGCCGAATCAGTGATTGTTGCGTCCTAAATATCATATTAGGATTAGCTCCAATGTTTGCTGCAATTTCCCCAATACGATTTTTTAGCTGTTCAACTGTGTCCAACGGGGTGTGCTTAAGGTCGGGAGACCGAGGAAGCCATAACACTGGTCCAATCTGCCTATCCACCGTCTTGGGAAGTCGCCGTTAAACCACACACGCACTTGATGGGCATAATGAGCAGTATCCTCGTCGTGGAAATATCACATTTCATATCACGGCGAGTACCTAGTGATACATTCTCTAAAAGATTGCCCAAGATATTAATGAAAAAGTCTAAATAAGCAGCGGTTGTTAATCGGGGCGGTAAAATGTATAGACCTATTGGGTGGTTTCCAACCATACCTGCCCAAACGTTGACACTGTGCGATCCTGAAAGTGCGTTTTTTGAATTGCGTGGGGATTCTCGTCTGACCAAACATGGGTGTTGTGGGAAATGAAAATACCATCTCTGGAAAATGGTGCCTCATCTGTTGAAAATAATTTTTCAATAAAGTGTGGACTTTTTCCGTTTCTCCTCTAAATTACAAAAAAGTCTTCGAACGCTTATGCCTGGATTTTCCTCTACGACAATTAAAATTTCGAGGTCTGTATTTAGTGTTTGGTTGCTTTTTTGGGGACCCCAGTCCGACGAAAGGGGACGAAATCCTCCATGTTCTCGGAAACGCTGAACAACGGCATTGAAAGCTCTGTGATCTGGTAAATTCCGACCGGGGAAAGCTTCACCGTAGAGACATCGTACATTAAGACCATCTCGGTCATTTCGGCATTTGTATAACGTTGCATTTTTTAGGAAAACCTCTTTAAAAGCAATTTTTTGCGAAAAACGTCAAAAAATTTTCACGTGAATCTTCCTGTTGCTTAGCAACGATTGTTATTTTTTCCCTCCAAAGGAAAATTAGCCCACCGCAAGTGTTACTTAACCACCGACAAATTGACGTAAATCAGCAGCGTACAGCAAATTTTAATCAATTTTTTAGCGAATTTTATCTCAAAATTTAGCGTATTTGCGTCAAATAATTTAACAAAAAACTTGACGAATTAAAAATTATGCTCCCTCCGTCCGAAAATATGGTATACATTTTAAATTTATTTTTGTCCAAAATTATGTTGTACAGTTTGTGACACGGAATTTCAAACGATCTGTCAATCATAATGACAATAAGGTATAAGACTACAATGAGAGATATGCATAAAAATTAGTAAATACTTAATACTGAAAATTTTAAGTATGTACTAGTGTTTATATGCATAAAAATTAGTTTAAACTAAAAAGTATATACTACATGCTAGCTAGGTTAAAATTTTTCCAGCATTTACTAAATTTTCCAGTAAATACTCAGATCAATATGCATAATAAATAGTATCTACTTCATTTCACAAGTTAAAACTTAATTTTTTTTCAAGCTGGTGTATGAGATGCTTGAAAACAATTTTGGGTGACTTTGGTGTTCTATTTTTGGAAAATTCTGACCTGACCTGTTTTTGAGTAAATTTTGGGAGCCTGTTTTTTTTTTCAAAAATTTAAAACAATCTTGAAGTTCTAGGTATTCCTGTTTCGAAAGAATTTGAAAATGCTTTGGAGCCCCTAGTGTTTTTTTTTTTAAATAATTTAATTAAATATCTTATAGAATACGTCATTTGTGAAAAGCAGTCTTATCTTAACAGGTACTAGCCCCACCTCCTCGGCCTCTCTTTTCTTAGAGGTTATGTCATTTGCCAAAATCGGTCTAATTAGCAGGTATTAGTCCCGGTCACCCGGCCTCTCTTTTCTTAGAAGGTATCTCATTTGCCAAAATCAATTTTATTTTAGCAGGTATTTGTACCGTCCACCCTCTCTCTCTTTTCTTAGAGGGTATCACATTTGCCAAAATCACTCTTATCTTAGCAGGTACCAGCCCCGCCATTTGCCAAAAGCGATCTTATTTTAACAGTTACTGTTTTATTTGTTCTAAGAGGAATTAAATCAAATTATCATGAGTCGTGAATTGATTGACGTGAATAAAGTTCAGAATGGCTCAATTCATGCTGCCCATTCGGCGACGAAAAATTTATAAGGCTAGAAGGCAAGCTGGTGCTTCTACTTATAAAGCTATGTACCGATTTGAAGAAGACAACGTAGAGTACCTAGCCGATGTGTTTTTGGGCGAAAACAATGAACGAAGGGGAGGTGCTTTGACACCAAAACAAAAAATACAAATATTTTTAAGGTATGTCGGTGATCCTGTTTTTCAAGTTGGTGTTGGTGAGGACAGTGGTACCCATCAAAGTTCAGTCTCCAGAACCGTAAAATTTGTTAGTGAAAAAATCTACGAAAAGGTAAATCAGTGGATTCAATTTCTAGCAGAACAGGCTGAAATCGACGCAGCTAGACACCAATGGCAAGAAGCATTTAATTTTCCTTTTGTTATTGGCGCTCTAGATTGCACTCAGATTAAAATTAAAAAACCTTTAGAACATGGAGATGAATACATATGCAGGAAGCAGTTTGCTCCAATAAACGCACAAGCTACATGTAGGTAATAGCAGAGAATGGTTTACAAGTGTGGATGCCACGTGGCCAGGTTCTGTGCATGATAGTAGAATTTGGAGAAATTCTTCAGTATTACCCATTATTTCGAGATATCAAGGACAAGCCATCCTCTTAGGTGACTCGGGTTATGCCGTTGCTCCTTGGTTAATAACTCCCTACAGAAACCCAAGAAACCAGGTTGAAATACACTTTAATAACATGCACAAAAGAAACAGAGTGATTATCGAAAGATGTTTCGGTCAAGTGAAAAAACGATTTCCAATTTTGATGAATGATATTAGGGTTCGTTTGTCTAGAATACCAAAATTGATAGTTTCTTGTTTTGTTCTGCATAACGTTTCTAAATTTGTAAATGATGTAAACGACTTTCCTGATTAAAAGAAGATTGAAGAAGATGATGAAATTGTAGAACACGAAAACCACAATCCAATTCAAGGAATTTAACGCAGAAATGAATTGGCTCAAATTTTGTATGCCCAAAGATAAAGAACATTTTTTTTACTAACATATCTATTTATATCTATATTAATAAAAATGAATCGCCGAAATGTATGTAGGCGCATAACTTCAGAACGACTGCACCGAATTGGATGAATCTATTTTTTACGTGTTCCTTATTGTCAAGAGAAGGTTTATATGTAAGAAAATTTATAAAAATAAGACAGCTAAAAGATAAAAAAAAAATAAAAATTTTGTATGGGAATCGCCACTTCGAATTAATTTGAATAGTTGGCGTTCCTGACGGACCTGTCGCCTAACTGACGTGTCATACAAAACTATTTCTTCTGTGCGATTGTGAAAAGTATTATTGCATTTCAAATCGTTCTTTGTTTTTTCGTAAAAAAAAACATCGTTTATTTTAAGAAAAGTGTTCGTTAAAGTGAATTTAGTTACGCATTGCGAAAGTTTCTTATTAATTTTGAACTGCCATTCTATTTACCTATGTTCACTTTGTTGGTTTCGACAAAACCTCAACCTTTACCGTTATTCGAGGATTTAATTTGAAGTTTTCAATATTTTAAAATTCTCAAGACAAAATTTACAGATTTGATTGACTGTGAAAATAATTCTGTGTCGTTTTATGAAGTTGATTACAATGCCGAGAAGACGACAAGTTGACATTGGTCCACGAAGTCAATCCGCAATGATTTATTTCATGGGTAATTCGGATATGGAAGTTGATCAGCGTTGTGCTCATAATCAACATAATCAAACATTGAAACGAGACATTGGGTGGTATGAATAAAACTGAGTAGATACTCATATTCGAAGTACGAAGTACCTACTTTAGTATTACTCTTATACACCTGAGTATCTACTCTATGTACTGAGTACCTACTTGGAAACATTGTATCTCCCCGGACACAAATTGAACATCTACGTGTTTTGTGAGCATTTAATCTAAAAATGAGCATCGGCGTGACAAATGACTAAGCTGTCTGTAAAGCAGCTTAGAAAACGAGTAGGATCGTTGTAAGAGTGAATTTTGACTAAACATGGATACTTTCATGAACGTGGAACGTCGTCAAAAGGTGCATTCAGTTTGGTTAGTTTAAGATTTAATTTTAAACTTTGCCGCGCAATGGGAAGTGCGTGGCGTGGGGAGACTAGCATCAAGAACATCACGAAGAAAGACTGTCACAGAACAACGAGAACGTACCGTTTTGTAAAACTCGTATAATGTAGAATAAAATACAATCGATTGTAAAAAATCAAGTTAACGATCATTCCACAACCCCACAACATAATGGTCCTTCGAGCCGGATTTCATAAGAAGTAAGAAAAAGCAAAAATCATCACAACACAAGCAAGAAGAAGTTTCTACGATCGACGCCATTTTCAAAGAAAAACAGAAAAGTGCGAGAAGGTTCTTCGTAGCTGGACAACACGAGGCCTCCACGAAGCGCCAAGCAGTCTCCAGCGGCGTGGGGCAGCGTGGGGCATCAAGGAACATCGAGGGACATCGCGAATCAGCTAAGTGGCAAATTATTAGATTTCCTAACCTCAATCCTTACATAAAGAGTTGTTATCACAATCATTAAGTTTCTAACCTCAATAATCTCAATCATTTTGCATAAAGTTTTGGAATCTCAATTATTTAAAGTTTTCTAACCTCAACTTGTTAATTAAAACGCAATATAGTAAATTTATGTTTAAATATTGCTACAATTGATCAATTTAAGTTAATATTTGTTTATTAAAAAATACATAATGGCAGAATTAAAATCTTTGAATGTGAAACGGGGCGCTTTGAAAAGGCAGTTGAAATCCTTTGTTGACTTTGTCGATCGAGCAAGTGTAATTGAAACAGACTAAATGAAAGATGCGAAAGAATAACAATCGTGTGGGAAAAATTTGAAAACTCGAGTGTGGAAATAGAATGTTTGTTGGAAACTGAAGAAGCTGTACAGAAACATATAGAAGATTTTGAAGGTTATGAGAAGATTTATTACGAAGTCATGTCGAGAGCAAAACAAATGTTAAAGGAATTTGCAATTCAACAACAGATGAATAATACCATTCAAGCTCCAGCCACCAGTGTCAAAGTAAAACTACCTACCATTTCTATTCATCCATTTTCTGGAGAATATGATCAATGGCTCTCTTTCAAAGATTCATATGTAAAATCAGTTCATAATCAACAGGATATCCCGAAAGTACAAAAGTTTCAAATTCTCAAAGGTCTACTGAAAGGCGACGCTTTAAATATAATATCATCGTTAGAAGCAACAAATGATAACTACGATGAAGCATGGAAGCTACTTCAAGCTACATCTCAAGGGTCTGTTCGATCTTCCAGTTGTATCAAAAGTAAATCCAGGTGTTCTCAGGAATGTTATTGACAAAACGAGAACTCATTTGCGTTCGCTCAAGACACTGGGTGAACCTACAGACAACTGGGATACCATCATTATTTATCTGATTAATAACAAGCTTGATCGACAGCTAAGAGACGAATGGGAAAAAGAAGTTGATTACGAAGAAGAAGCACAACAGCCAACATTGGACAAGTTTATGAAGTTTTTGGAGAAAAGATACATGATGATGGAGATATCGTATCGTGGCAAATCAGGACAAGAACATTCACAAGCAACAAACAACAAGAAGGAGAAAAGGGTAACTCTCACCACAACAACAACAGGTACGAAGGAGAACGGGAACCCTACTTTAAAGTGTGCATGTGGTTCTGGTCAGCACAACATATACCAGTGTGAACAATTTCTAAAGTTAACACCAGAACTTATTAACCACGAAATTGTTAGATTGAAGCTATGCGTAAACTGTTTGAGACCAGGGCATTTTGGCAAGGATTGCAGATCACAATTATGCAAGAAGTGTGGATTGAAACACAATACACTACTGCGCAAAGAAAGAAATAAGACAGAAGTTCCACATAATGAAGGTTCTCCGATGAATTTACAAATTCAACGTGATCTTCCTGTGTCGACTCACTGCGCTCCCAAAGAAATAAACAAGATTCTTTTATCAACTGTTCAAGTCTACGTGAGTGATAATGAAGGCAATCAACATATATGCAGAGCTCTTTGGATTCTGGTTCTCAGGTCAACCTATTAACTGAAAAATTTATGAAGAGATTAAAAATCAAGGGCAAGTCTCGTAAGCTTCCAGTAGCAGGTCTCAACGAAGCCAATCACAATATTCAAAAATCCGCAGAACTTACACTGAAATCACTACGTCAAGATTCACAACAAAGTTGGAATGTTTGGTGATTCCAAACATTACACAAAATTTGCCGCAAGTGAAACTAAATCTCAAGAAGCTAATTATCCCTCCAGGCATAGATTTAGCTGACCCAACATTTGACAAACCAGGAAGAATAGATATGCTTATAGAAGCAGGACTTTTTTGGACAATTTTGAAAGTGGAAACCACATTCAGAAGTACAGGCAACCTGCTTTTCAAGAAACTAAACTCGGATGGATAGTCGGTGGTGAATTGCACATAACATGCCAACCGACTTCCTTGAATTGCCTCCTTTTGACAGAAGATTTGGACGAGAAACTTGAGCAATTTTGGAAGATAGAAGAAGTACACACTCAGAAGAAGAAACAAATACAGCAAGACTTTTGTGAGATTCACTTTTCTAAGACGCATACCAGGGATCGAGAAGGAAGATTTATAGTAGAGCTCCCAAAAGACGACAAAGTAAAACTTGGCGATTCATTTGAGCAAGCCCTGAGAAGATTTAAATCATTGGAACGACGTTTGGAGAAAAATGCTGAATTGAAGAAAGAATATACAGAGCTTTTACAAGATTATGAGAACCAAGGACACATGTCTCAAATTCAAGATGAAGAAGATGAAACAACTCATCAAGTCTATTACATTCCACACCAGCCAGTCATACGAGAATCAAGCGTATCGACAAAGTTGAGAGTTGTGTTTGATGTCTCCGCGAAAACTTCATTAGGCACCTCACTAAATGATATGCTTCTACCAGGTCCCAATTTACAAAATGACCTTGTTCAAATCTTGTTTAGATTTAGAACTTGGAGATATATCATTACTGGTGACGTGGCGCAGATGTTTAGACAGATATATGTTTCCAAACTCGACCGCAATCTGCAAAGAATTTTATGGCGTAAAAATCCTGGCGATCCGATTCAGATATTTATATTAAATACAGTGACACAGGGCACCGCAAATGCACCATTTTTGGCAATGCGTTGTTTGAGACAAATAAGCCTAGAAGCACGAGCAGAATTTTCAAGAGCCGCTGAGGCCATGGAAGACGATTTTTATATGGACGATTTCCTCTCAGGGGCAAATTTACTACAAGAAGCCATCGAATTACAAGAACAAGTATCCACATTGTCAGAATCAGGCAAGTTCTGTTTAAGAAAATGGAGAGCAAACGATAAACGTATCCTTCAGCATATTAAAGATTCTGAAAAAACCGATGCATTATTGATTCTCGACGAACAAGCATCTTCAAAAACATTAGGTCTGTTGTGGAACAGCAACCTGGATGTTTTACTGTTTCGCATTAATTTACCAGAAGCAGATCAAGTATCAAAACGACAAATTTTGTCAGCTATCGCTCCAATCTATGATCCTCTAGGAGTTCTAAGTCCTGTTCTAATAAAAGCGAAACTCATCATGCAAGATTTATGGAAGCAGAAATTAGGATGGGATGAAGATCTACCTCAAGAACTCAAAGGTAAATGGACAACATTTTCTCAATCACTGAAGCAATTAGAAACACTGCAGTTGAAGCTTAACGTACGTCTGGGAAATCCGGATAAAGGTATTGTCATATACGGATTTTCTGATGCATCCGAAAAAGCTTACGGAGCCTGCATTTACATCACGACCATGGATGACAACAATGTACCAAGCTCATCACTTCTTTGTTCGAAATCAAAAGTCGCACCTCTCAAAGTCATAACACTTCCAAAGTTAGAACTGTGTGCAGTTGTACTGTTATCAAGATTGGTCGCAAATGTTGTCACTGCACTAAAGCTCGAAAATGTGGAAATTAATCTTTGGAGCGATTCAGCAGTAACTTTGTATTGGATTCAAACTGCACCAAGTAATCTCAAAACCTTTGTAGCTAACAGAGTTGCTGAAACTCAAGAGTTAAGTCAAGATTATCAATGGCGCCACGTTCCCTCAGCAGAAAATCCTGCAGATTACGTCTCAAGAGGAGTATCAGTTGAACAGCTGCTCATGTTAGAACACTGGTGGAACGGTCCCACTTGGATCAATTCATTGGACGAGTGGCCAGAGCAACGGTTACCGAGCATTGAAATACCGGAAAGAAAATTAGTCAGCACCTTGACAATTCATCAATATGACATACTGAGACGATTTTCATCGTACAAAAAATTGCAAAGAGTCATCGCTTATTGTTGTCGTTTCATCAACATAAAAGTAAAAAAAGCGATTATTCATGGACCGCTGACAGTGAAAGAATTGGAAGAATCTGAGTTGCGAGTACTTGCTATGACTCAAGAAGAAGCATTTCCGCGAGAATTAGCAGATCTACGAGCGAAAGAGGATCTTGACAAGAAAAGTCATCTTCTTTCTTTAAACCCCATTTTACATACTGATGGCTTGCTCAGAGTTGGAGGACGACTCAGAAATGCAGAGATACCATATGCACAAAAACATCCCGTAATGAACAACGCGCGGAATTGTATCTCATACGCTAGATCCAGTGCTGTCGCGGCGATAGTTTGATTACAAATATATTTTTCTTTTGGACTATATCAACATAACATAACATTTCAAGATCACAAATCTGTGGTTTTGTGGTTGAAAAATTAAAAAGGGCATCGAGTATTATTATTTGAAGTAATATAGTAATGTAGAAGTAGTTTTTTTACTAGCTGTAAAACACACCTTACTTCAACTGGGGGATTGCACCGGTGAGATAAAATCCCGCGTACTGGCTAATGAATGAATGCTGTTTTGAGTGTAGTTGGTCACCGAGTTCGACCGTTTAATAATTCAACAAGCTTCAACAGACTCATATTTTTTGACATTTTTGATTTGACATGCAGGAAAGAGTCTAATTTTTTAATTTTATTAATAAACTATTAATGACAATAATTGCATCGATTATTAAGAAACAGAACAATGCCAAAAATGTCATAATTAATTGCATTGCACGACTTATATCAGTGCAGACTAACGTGGAACATGTGCTGGTCCGTTGCAATTACAGGTTATGTTCGTATTGTCACTTGTCTTTACTGTGATAAATATGAAGGTACATTTTGTAGGCCTTTTCGTACCACCTACTTTTGCTCTTTTGTGGCAACAGATTTTGCGGAACTTCGTTTGCTGCATTTAATTCAGGAGGAGTTAAAGACTCTGAATCAAACATTTTTTAATAGAATGATATTTCTTGATCAGATTTTTTCATCTTCAAAACGTTAGTCTAATTTTATTCAGAGGCGTTCAGAGGTAACTTGATTGTTATGCATAGCCTCCTTGTACTTATGAACATAAACATTGTGACGTATTTTTTTTTTTATTTTCCCAAAATTTATTCAGGTGATTGAGAATAAAATAGTATACATACCTCGGCGGAAAGTTTCCTACAGCATCGGACTATAGTTCACCTAGGGGATGCGCCCTTCGGTAAATTAACCGTCTCGGTTGTAATGAAACACTTTCCACCTCAGTAGGTAATTTACTATTATTTCAGTTCCATTTACAAAGCTTATAAACGAATGCATCACTAAGAGTATTTCCTGGTTGTCTAAAGATATCTAAAGTGATATCTTTACACAAGGACATTGTAAATGATCTTAACAATTGCAGACCAAACTCCACAACATGAATATTGGGAAAAATCATTGGATAGTAATTATATATCAAAGCAGAGAAGATGCTTGTCTGACCCGAGATGAATGATTTTAGGCATTTTACTTTACATTGATTAATGATGTTCCAAAATTAAGGTGTTTTATCTGAAGCTTTTTTATTTTACAAAGAGATATTACTGATTTTATGGTGGAAGAGCTTTACATTTCCACATTTTCTGCGGGTTTTTTCCTGGCAGAAGTGTTAGTAAACGGTCATTTGTTGACAGGTCCATTATAGACGAATTTTACTCACTTAGCGCCTCAGACATAAAAAGAACCATAAGAAGCACGTCCGGATGTGTAATAGGGACGATGGTACGTTTAACTCCTGACATGGCTATTGCATTATTTTTATTTGGCTGGTCTAAGCTCCTTCCAGCCATAAACCTACATGAGTTATTTATTACTGAACACACGTGACATAACGTTGGACCCCAGGGCAGGCTCACGTCTATGAAACTAAACATGGGAAAACTTATTTACAGTCAATAAAAATACATATTACGAAGATGCCACAAAAAAGTCAATTTTTCCTAAATTACGTGACGAGAAATTATTAGACTCGACACGGACTTTGTCTAAGTGTTATTCGATAACATCTGTCCAGATATGTAATTAAAACGTAATTCTTAGCAATATATCTTTTCACTGGGGCGGAAAATTTGGTCTCAAATTGTCGATTTTCGGTAAAATCATGCCGGCGAACTTCGTCTCTTCTCTATGGTCCGTTTACATACACGGATCTACGAGTTCCTAAACAACTTGAGAAACTTAAATAACTTAAAACTTTTCACATGATATAGAAATTGAATTCGCGTTACAGAGAAGTGTACAAAGCAGCAGGAGCTTTTCGAGTCACGTTCCAATAATGCGATAAAGCCGCGCGAGGGCAGCACCGAATGGCGCACGACGACTGACAATGAAGACACAATCATTAGTTTCAATCAACATATTAATCGGATTTGGCGATCCAATGTTCGGCGTTATACCCTCCATTACTTTTCGATTGGTTTTCCTAACGGATAAGCGCATTTAGCTTCATTACATCATGACGATTTTACTGGAGTTTCGAACGCTTCCATTAAAATCAAACGTAAACCATTGAAATTCAGTAGATGAACTTAGATTTCATCTTGTACAGTTTTTATTTTTTTTTTTATAAAATATGATTTATTACAGTAAACAATGATTCAATAAACATTCGAACGTAGTTTATACACGTTCATGGTAAGAATATTGTGATAAATCATTTTTAAATAAAAAGTCAATATTTCCAAAGTTACAGTTGTGCAGATTTTACACTTTCAAAATTTGAATTTTACTTTCGGAAAAATTAGGTAAGCACTAAAGTTATTGAAAATTGAAAGTTACAACTAGGAACCGTTGTCCTTTTGGTTGATTTATACATTTTAATTCTATGTTTTAACAATATCGTTAATTTTTTATTACCTGCAAAACTGATGCCATATGATAGGTATGGTATACCTATACCGAAATCTGTCTAAATGAAGGTGTTCGAAAATTTGTGCATCAGAGGGTTGCTACGTTGAAAAACCAATTACTATGCCGATCTATTACTGAAATTTTCTTGAAGAACAGTATTTCGTAGAAAATAGATCACAAAATAAAATCGCTACAAACTGACAACGTTGCATTTTCTTGAGAATTATTCATTATTATTATTAGGTACTAAACTAAAATTGCGGACAACTAAACTTTGAGAAAGCAGATGTTCCATCTTTATATTATTATATGAGCTAGATTTTTCCTCTTTGGATTCGATAACAGCGATGTAAAAACTGCAGTCTATCTTCCATTCTTATGTACCAATTAAGAGGCGTTCTTCTAGAAACTTTCCTGTAACACAGAAATTACTGAATACCTAAAACAAAAGCAAAAAGCTTGGTTAAATTACAAACAAACTAAGTCACCTCGGGCTTTACAAATATTTAAAAATCATCGTATTTAAAACTATGTACAGTTTTGAGTGACGTCATCACATTGTTGGTGAGGATGATTAGACAAAATTTAGTCAGGGTTTTACCACGTATATGAATACATAATACACAAACGGCGGATAGACAGATAGGTGGACAGACAGACATGCGGGCGGACAGGCAGGCAGGCGGAAAAACGGGCAGGTGTGTAGACGGACAGACGAGCAGACAGACAGACAGACGCAAACGGGAGACCTATGTTTTTGTATTCTTGGGGTCATGACACATAGAGAAAATGTGAAAATAACCAGTCGCCCGATGGACTTGATGACGATATTTGCTTAGCTTATACGCTCGGGAAGTAACAAAACAAAGAAGTTTGGAGTACCAGCAATAATGAATTATGACAACAATGAGTTAACTTCTCCTTTAGAAATAGTTAATGCTTTTGCTGATTTGTTGGGTTAAGTCCTTTAATGGCCATAATATCATTAACAATATTAATAACAATAGCGGTGCATGATCCCAGGCAAGTATATCTAGCCTTAACAAAAATATTTCATATTTTAGACAGGTGAATGTAAGTGGAATTTACAAGGCTAACCTCTTACCACCCAACCACTTTTTTGAGGTTTTGGAAAAGGTGGAAATCACATGGGGCTAAATGGGGTCTGTAGGGAGGGTGGGGGAGCAATTCAAATTTTAATTCATGAATTGTAGCCATCGCAATGACTGAAGTATGGACTGGGGCATTGTGCTGATGAAACAGCACGTTTTTTTTTCGCTAAATCTGGCCGTTTTCTTTAATTTCCTATTGTAAACGTTGTAGTAGAGTGGCATAATATTCCCCACTAACTGTTTTTCCCTTTTGGAGGTAGTCAATTATTCCCCTCGCAAAAGATGGTGGCCATAACCTTACTGGCCGATGCAACTGTGGTTCTCTTTTTTTGGTCCACTGTCTCAACTGCTGTTTTGTCTCAGGGATGTAATGATGGACCCATGTTTCATTGACAGTAATGAATGGACGTAAAAATCCATTTGGGTTACGCCTGTAGTGTGCCAAACAATCAGCCGAAACATCCTTACGACGCTGTTTTTGGTTTGGAGCGAGCAAACGCGGCACCCACCTGGCGCAAAGCGTTTTCTTTGATAAGTATTCATGTAAAATATTTCGAATACACTCTGTTGTGATCCTTATTGATTCTGCTACCTCCCTCACTTTCACTCTCCGGTCAGCCAAGATGATTTTATGATTTTTTTCTGTAATTTCTGGAGGGATCACCTCAACAGGGCGCCCACTGCGTGGTTTATTATTTGTGCTGATTCGGCCCATTTTAAATTTAGCAACCCATCACTTAATTGTTGTATACGATGGAGAGGAGTCTCCCAATGTTGTATCCAACTCTTTGTTGATCTCACTTGATTTTAGGCCTTTCAAAAAAAAAAAAATTAATCACTGGCCGAATTTCCACTTTCCCCATTTTGTTAGAATTGTTTGATGCATCTAATCTGAAGGACTGCCATCCAAATACTAAACGACATATTGACATGAAATTTTTAAGGGAAGCTGATGGAAGATGAAATTATGGAACGCCATCATTATACTGATCTTATTACTCCCACATCTATGTGAGGCCCGGTACTTGTCACCCCACCCTCGTATATTTGATTACGAACAATTAAACGACTAAGTAAATCCATGACTACATAAAGGAACTGCAGCGTAAGATATAATTTTGTTATTTGAATTTTTTTTTCGGAAATTTGCTTTGGATGTACTCTTAAACATGGCGACTTGATTACACAACATTTTTCCTTTTTGTATCGCTCTCGGTTTGACAGATAGGACCGTCTAAGTTTTTTTTAAGGGAACACGATTTTTTTGCCATTTTCTGAAGCAGAATAAAAAACTACTTTCAGAAATTATCAACATGTTTATTTCTGCTGATACAAAAAAATAGAAAAGAAAAAAAAGACAAAAGAGCACCCATTTTGTAAAATCATACATAATTCATTGTGACATTTTGTTGATCAATTACATCACTGCCAAATTGTAAACAGAGAACACTTTGAACATTTATTGTACTCCCACTCATAGTTTATTATTTATTAGTATTTTCAAAGATGACACTATTAAACGTAACATCCAAAATTATTTCGCGTACAAAATCTAGCTACTGTTTTAAATATTGTAGACATGGTAACCAAATAAAAATTTACAAATAGAAATAAGATTATTTCAAAGAGTATTTTAAATGTTTTCTTTTTCGTGTGTTTTTCTGAAAATCGGGAACGACAGTGATGATGAAATGGCCTGTATCCTGTATCCTACCTGAAATTAGTGAAGCGTGTGTTTCAGCTGGTACTTTAAGTTTGTTGCCCGAAAAATCTAAGAACAACTACAATACATATATCGACTGGAGAACTCTAAAAAAACACCAATTCTTTTTTGAAAAATAATATCTTAACGTATTTTATTGATTTGTCAAAAGAAATACAAGTCTTCTTTGTTATCGAAGACGTACTTAATGTTACCCAAATATGGAAGATTATAAAACGCTCGGTTCCTGTTTAAAAAGAACATCCGATGGCTACAAACCGAAGAAAGGTGCAGTCTTCACAGCGGAAGAAATACGAAAATTCATTGACAAAGCTCCTGATGATAAATACTTGTATACTAAGCTAGCAACTTTCTATTTTATAAATTAATAATTAAGTAGTTAATAACATTTTTCATGTTGAAGGTTGCCCTGATTATGGGAGTTATGGGTTGTTATCGTTCCATTATACTTTATCTATTGAAAACAGATCATGTTCATGTATCAGTATTACTAACTATAACGTCACAATCAATTTTGGAAAATCAAAAATAAATTTTAAAAACTTCAGAATTTTCAGTCCTAGATAAAATAGTGTCTGTTACTCGCATGTAATGGGCTATTACTTCACTGGGATGAACTCTTCATCCTCGTGTAAAAATAGTCTTCATTACATGCTCGTTAGAGAATATACAACATGTTAGTCTTAATGCAGTTATATTTATTTGATTTGCTAGTTGTTTGAGTATTGTATACTAATCTGTATGCTACGAGTATATTTCAAATATTCGCACAAAACTACACGCTAAATATTTACATATGTATATACACACCAGTAGCGGCTCGTGGTCTTTTCGTTAGGTGAGGCAACAATTTCGTTTCAAAATCAGCAGGTATTAATTAACATGTTGGCAATTACTTTTGTTAAAAGACAGATTGTTTATTCGTTTTTATGAAAATAATACAAATAGCTTTGAGTCAGTAACATGTCTCTATTCTATATGGGTACACTTCTCGAATAAAAAACATTTAATTGCTTCACACAAACCAACGAGAAGGTTTAAAGACTACAGAATTTGCTTTCTTAGCATTAAATATTAATTCATATGATCTAGGGCTAATTTAAATATATTAATCAATTAATTAATAAAGTTCTCCTCAAATCTGGATGAGAGGTTCTAAATCTTTGACATACAATTGTTCGTCGTAAGAAAACCGTGCTTAAATATTTAAACTTTATAAGAAATTCTGGAGATTATAGATTCTTATGTTGCTATCAGCATTGCAAAACTGACATTTTCATTGTCCTACTCTGTTCAAGTTAACTTAAAAGTTTTAATACATAACCTTGGCAATGCACATGCAGTGAACACCTTTCCTCGCGTCTAATTAATGCACGACTAAATGCACACTAAATGCATTCAGCATCCCTGTTCAGCATTGTGCAGTTTCACCGTGAGATTAAAGAATCCGATCTGATTGGCTTAAGGACGGTAGGCGTTGGTGCCTCCGCTGGCGCTTTGATAAAGCACTGATGACTATTGTCTTACTCAAAAACATATTAGCACCACTGACTAATCATACTGAAGATATCCGTCCATCTGAGGCATGCCTCTGTCTGAAGCTGGCCTACACGGCGGTGATCAGCACTTATTCCTGTCGAAAGCGCGTACTTCAAAATATGTTACCAAGACGCGTTTTAATAAATCACAGTGTTCCATAAAAGTTATTTGCTATATCTTTAAAATATATTTGAAGTTAACAGATATTAAAACAAAAACTAATAGTCAATTTTTCCAGGGGAGGCACTGCCTCCCCTGCCTCCCCTGACGAGCCGCCACTGATACACACGTATGTTGGTTGTGTATTTCAACCACTAGTCTTAAATAATACACATAACATGAATGTAGTTAATTCTCTTATTCGATTGACGATCCAGTCTTTGCGATTTTTCCAACTGAGGAAAGGATGTCTCCGTAAAAATAATTTATTAACTTAAATACATTAGGCAGTTGCGAAAAGGCAAATGAAATTAGGAAACCCCGGGTGTCTTTTCTTTCTCAGTAGTGTTTTCCTAAGGGCAGCAACGACGTTTGCCTTGTCCTGAAATTTTAAACAGCCTGGCCGGGTCATAAAGTGAGCACGTGTTCAAGCATAAACTGTTTTTATTTTTTTCAGACTCTTTTATTGCCTCGGCAAGGGCTTATTGTTATAAAAAATGTACTTTATACTTTATTAGGTACACATTTCAAGACGAGATGTACGCCGTAATCCGAAGTTGATTTTCTTTGCCGGAAATTTTATTTTTATTCTCGATGGTATGACGATAATTAGTCATCCTAGTCACGTTTCCACTTCCATTAACTTAAAATTTGAATTTTAAGCTTCGGGAAAAAGCTGTCAAGAACACCTATTACAGAATGCTAATTTTTCATCGATTCACTCCTACTCATTTTCATTTGGCTTTTTTAATATCGGTGCTTGCGCTATTCTGAATATAAATGATTTTCAGATTACAGAAATTTTCTCAATCTCATTATCAGTGTTTTATCAGGAGTACACACAACAAACGCTACGAAACTCTTCTCTCAGCAATACATTGCAATTAGAGGATTACATCGACCGTACCTGAAGAAATTTTCTTTTTGCGTAAAATTAGTGGTCGAGATCCAAGAGGAGATTTCATATAATACGAGAACGTTTTTATTAAACCTGCAAAATACAGATAATTTCATAGAGGATTTACAAATCGTAAACTCATAATCTCGTTACCTAAGCTTTGAAACAGCAATGGAAGCGCCTGGACTTTAATCCTCGTCTCGTGGACGTAATAAAAACATAATATCACTAGTTTGTCAACGCCTGCACTGACCCTTAAATTTACTTTAGATACGCTTTTATAACACATTTTCTACTGAAATTTTCAATTTATCAAGTTTGTAAGGAAATATTGCAGAGCAGTTTATTGACACATCAAACAGTATTGAAAGTAAACAAGTTGGCAAAGTACCGCATGAAAAGCTGTAACTGATAATACGTCTGTGATTTAACGGTGGCAACAGATTCTTTTCAAGTAGGTTTATATATCCTTTCAGTTTTTATTAAAACTGGTAATAAATCTAACTCATTTACTTTGATAACGTAACGGTTTGGAAATTCATACCAAGAAACTTTATTGTTCCAAAGGAATCTAATATTATACCTAAGCTAAAAATGCCGAAGACTAATCAAAATAATAGTGAGTACTTAAATCAGGACTACAGAATTAGGGTTGGTGAAAAGAATTTTGTTTTTAATAAATGCCCAAATCGACTAGTCGTAATTAGAAGATTTTCTACTTAAATATACACACGAGTATTTAGATTAATGTTTCTTGCTTGATTATTATATTTCCTAAATAACTACATTAAATTATTAAATTTATGCGCGTGTTAACTTTGCTGTGAATTATGTTAAAGTCTTCCTTCTATTTTAATTCAAACTTTTTTTTTTACTAGATCGGTGTTTGCTAATTTACTTGGATTGTAGAGAATTTTTGAAAAATATTTTTGTGGTCGAGTAGTCTGATAAATCTGATACTTGCCTTTCGAGTTTCGACACATCAAAATTTATAATCTGTGACTTTATGCCACGATTTTATTATTAGAGAGCGGATTTCTAGGTGTAATGCTTTTTGTGAAAAATGTAAGCACTTCAAAACTTTTTTATATCTGTAACTATGATACAATTTGGAGTCATTTGACACATTTTTGTTATGCTTATTTGCTTTTTTTTTCAATTTTATGCATATTAAAACTTATATTCTTATTTAATGCTTTTTTCGAGGAATATTATAATATGTTAACTGCTTCAAGAACAGATTCGACGCATTCAATCTATAAGTTGTAGTATATCCAATTATTTGTGTTATTTAGGAGTGCAGCTTTGTTTTTTTTTTTGTTATTGAAATTGTCTCTTATTTCTATTTGGATGCATAGGTTTGACCTCCATCCTTATTTTTGTATTAATAATAATAATAATAATATGAGTTTTAATGCATATTTTCTTCAAATGCCGGCCTTGTCGTGATGACAAATACTTGTTAGTTAGCCGTATCGTATTGTATGCATTTTACCTGGACTTGACCATTGAACTACACTTACTCAAGACCCTTTCTGTGAATAGGTTCCGGTCGTTTGAGTAATAAAATTTTATTATAGGATTGGAAAAATACTCCATAGATTTTATGACTTTAAATCCTTACTTCCGTTGATAATGAATTAAAGCTTTTAACCAGATGTTCTTTTTCGGCATTTTGCGGCAAGACCGTTGAAGATTTTCTATAAAAAAGGGTTATTGACCCAACTACCTACCTTAAAATTTTTCCAATGGAAACTTTTAAGTAAATGAACCGTTTATTTCACAACCATCAGTCTATCGCATCTGTCGTAGCACAGTGTTATACGTGGTTCTCCCTTGTTACATGTTGAGTTCTTTTTGGTAATATTACTAATATTTTAAAAGAATGCCGAAAGTAAAATCGACGCCGGATGAGTGGATAAGGGATTTTCCAGAATTAAAATTAGAAAACAACAAAATATTCTGCTGAGCTTGTGTGAAAACCGTAAGCCCACTAATTTTTTTTTATCTATTTTCCTTTGTTAATCGTGTATATGTACGTTGTTTTAGATTCAAAGTGATAAAAAATATAACGTGACGCAACATGTCAGAACGACTCTTCATGTAGAAAGGAAGAAAATTAAACAGCAGACCATACATGAATCTATTGCATCTACAAAAGATGAGCAGTTTCAGTTTAATTTCGATTTATGTAAAATGATGATCCAGTCCAATATACCTTTAAAAAAATTTAAGAAAGGCCCTCTTCAAGAATTCCTTGAAAAACACTGCAATCGACATATTCCGCTTGAAAGTACTCTCCGAAAAAATTATGTAGGCCCAATGTTTGAGCTACAACGAAATTAAACATCGCATTGGAGATAATTATTTATGATTCGCTGTCGATGAAACAACCAATAGTTGTGGAAGATACGTGGCAAGTTTAATTGTTGGAATCTTAAATGAAAATTTCCCTAGTCGAGGGTATGTAGTAAGTTTGAAAATGTTAGATAAAACAAATGGCAATACGATTACCAGATTTGTAAATGACAGTCTTACGTCACTATTTTTGCCAAATGCCGTACCGGCGAATAAAATTTTATTGATGATCTCGGATGCAGCTCGTTATATGTTGAAAGCAGATATAATCTAAAAATATTGTACCTCAATTTAATTCACTCTATTTGCATTGCCTACGGTTTAAACAGAGTGGCTGAAAAAATACGTTTGCAGTTTCCTACTGTTAATAAATTAGTGGTAAATGGTAAAAAGATTTTTGTTAAAGCCCCACTAAGAGTGTAACATTTTAAGGAAAAATTTCCAAACATACCATTGCCCCCAGAGCCGATTATAACGAGGTGGGGAACATGGTTATAGGCCACATTTTATTATGACAAATATATCAAAGAATTTGGGGAAGTAGTTACGGAGTTTAATGAAGATTCTTCTCAATCGATTAAAGATTGCATACATATTTTGGAAAACAAAGATTTGCCGCAAGATCTAGGTTTTCTAAGAAGCAATTATCAATTCGTATGTGAGGTAATAGAAAAGTTAGAAAAACCCAACATGTTGTTGGTAGATGCCATAAACTTAGTGAAAGAATTTGAACAACAAGCAAACGTAGTAAGGGGTGATATTGGTACTAGAGTGTCTCAAAAACTTGACGAAGTGTTAAATCAAAAAATGCAGGTTTCGGTGTTCTTTCCGACGTTGCTCGTGTTTTACAAGGCCAGAAGGTGGAAAATTTGGAGTTAGATTCAACATTAGTTGTAAAATTCAAATTTGCGCCAACAACGATTGTGGATGTTGAACGCACATTCTCCAATTCTAAACACATTTTAAATGATCGGCGAAAAAATTTGGAACATATTACAATCATAAATTGTTTTAAAGAAAACTGAAATATATGTGTAAAATATAAAGTCTAGGATTATTGTAATAATATTTTATCCAAAGTTCTAAGAAGTGTTCTTTGATTTGTAATATGATTATGTTTTTAATGCTTTTTTGCTTAAAATAAAACTTTTTTAATGAAAGTGTTATGCTTATTTAATGCTTCTTTGCTTAAAATAAAACTTTTTACTTATTATTATACAATTTATAGTGCCATAAATTCACGTTATGGTAACAAAGTACACCTTAGGGATTTCTCATGAGACAATTTGAATTTTTTGAAAAAACGTTAACCAACATGAATTGCCATTTGTATTTTTACTAAGCAAAAGACAAAAGTAGTATTTAGAAATTAGAACTGATGTTTCATTATTGTTATACAAAATAGCATATGATAATTTTTTTAATGCGGGATTATGGAAGTCATGAAATTATCGCATTCGCTGCACAAGAATTTTTTTCAAGAAAATGACTAGCGAAAACATTTTGAACACCCGACAGGATTGTTTACGTAAATAATTTTAAACATTTAGAAGTAAGTTACTAGTAGTTTTGTTATTCTATATTTTCAGCAAAAATTTTACATATTGCACAGGACATATTGTACAGCCCATCCGTAACCCATTTTTTGCAAAAATTGCGTTGTAAACAAGTGTTTTCAAAGTTTGAGTTGCTAAATATTGAGTTACAACACGGCCAATTCTATTAATGAATCTGGCCATCTCAATTTATATTTTGTTGGGTTATGTTCTTGCCATAAACGGAGCAAAATGGTTTGAAGATGTTAGACGTGGTCTAAGGAAGCTTTGGTGTAGACTTAATCGACTACCAATTTTGTAATGCATGAATTCAAGGAAACCCCGGAAAAGTCACGAGGCATCGCTGCTTTTAATTTCTTCGTAAAAATTCCAGATCAACAGAAACATTGACATTCTATCAGAAAATCATAAGATAACTGTCAGATTTTCTATCACAAATTGTTCATCTGTCAGTGCTTCGCCGTTTACTTCAGGCAGCCCTCCTCGCTATTAGACATTTTTCGTTTTCCTAGAGTTAAATTCGGATTATTCTGCAATACAGAAAAATACATTTGACTTTCAGTTTGACATTTCTGATACGATAAGAAAGGTTCTTTATCATTTTGTGGTCGGTAAGATTTTGCTAACGTAAATTAATTATGTTTTTTAGACCTACTATTTACTTGTCAGTGATGTAGAAGAGGCAAAGTTGGAGATCAATTTTCCTTTGTAGAATTTTGACTATAAAATTAAGGTTTATTTCAATTCTTCGAGTTCACATCATACTACCAGGCGGTATATATTCGCGAAATGTACACTCTGATTGTAACATGTATATGTAGAATAATTTCTTCTGTTACCCATAAGGTGTCGAAGATTGGTTACGTCATCTTGCTTGTTCTTCTATTTTGTTTTACCCCTTGCTATGTCTTAAGTCTGCTGTAGGGTGACAAATTTCCTTTCTATTACTATCATCATCGTTTTATCCCAAGTATTTCAAGATCTGTCTCGTCTCTTCTTTTCTTCTTATTCGTTGTTTTTGCTTCCTATACTCTTTTCACTAGTGTCTTTATATCTGTTACAGTAAAAACACGTTTCCTCTAGTTAAAACGCGTTTTTACTAAATGTTTTTTTCTAGTAAAAACTAGTTTTAACTAGAGAAAACGCGTTTTAACTGAAAAACGGGTTTTAACTGTAACATATCCATTCGTTGTAAATATCCTCATCAATTCAGTTGTCTTTTGTTCTTTTATGCTTAATCCCTGTATTCTTCTTAAATATTTCATTGCAATTGCTTGTATTTTTCCTCATCTTTTCTGTCATAACCCATGACTCACATCCGTGGGTGAGTATTTGTTAGAATATTGTGTTAAAAACGTTCATCTTAGTCTTTTGTATGATTTCTCTTTTGTTAATAATAAAGTATTCTGCCATTGCGTGGAACAGTTTCATCATATTCTGTATTCTCTCGTTGTACTTTTGCTACAGTTTTCGTTTCATTTATATATGTTACAGCTAATATCCGAAATCCGTTATTATGCATAATAACTAGACATTTTAGGAATTATGCGTAATAACTAAACTTATCAGTTATTATGCATAATAACCAGAAACATTAGGAATTATGCGTAATAACTGAAATTTTCAGTTATTATGCATTATAACGGAAACGTTTAGGTAATATTGATAATAACTAACACAGAAACAGGAATTATGCATATTTTCCAAAAAGCTACCCACCCTGCCTCGCTTTCTCCTACATACCACATGTACAGTTGATTTAAAAAAAATGGACAAATTACAGTTATATAAACGTCATATTCCCATTGCTTTTCATTGATCTATGAGAACCCGAATTGCTCATCTTGTCCCGTTTTTTTGAAATCAGCTGGACATGTTATAAGCCTTTGAAAATGGTAAAAAGTGGAAAAAAAATTAGAACAGGATTGTGGGTATTGTTGGTGATTTAAAAGCGACGGTACGGTTTTGAGATTTTATTTCGTTGTTTACTGTTCGAGGGTGCCAGGAAGAAGAAGGAAGGGTGTTTAAAATGGTACACAGGTAAGCTCGGTTTCGAAGAGGTGGAAGTAGGTAAAAACGGAGTTTAGAAAATTCTAGAAGGGAAAAGAGAAAGTATGTAGGATCTTAGGGCAGGTAGACGAAAGATAGGAAGTATTTACATTTATACAATTACTATGACTGCCCTCAGGTAGAACACCTGATTTTGTGGGAACGGTTGTTCCTACAGTACCCCCCTGCTAGTGTTTTTTTTTATGAAAAACCGCTTTGCAGGCGCTCAGGGAAGCGCACCCGTCTTCCTGACCTCGTGGTCCTTGCCGTTGTGGAAGCTGGCATCTCGTCGTCGTCGTGGGGTTGATCTGCGAAGGGCGCTGGTTCGTCGATTGTGGGCGTCGTCCTCGTAGTGTCGCGGCCAAACTCTGACGTGGGCGTGTCGTCACTGAGTATGTACGCGGGTTTGAGCCGATCTATTGAAACGGTGACATCTCGACCTTTGATGTTGACGACGAACGTTTTCGCCGATCGCCTTACGACTCTGTACGGACCGTCGTAGGGCTGTTGAAGCGGCTGCTTGGGACCGTCGTAGCGTACAAAAACTTGTTCGGACGTGGCGAGATCTTTAAAAATGAAGGTCTTCTTTGTTCCATGTCGTGTTCCCTCACATGGCTTCAAGTTACGCACGTGTTGACGTAACTCTTTGACGAAGTTTGCGGTGCTGTTGTCTGCGCTGTTTTCGTCGCGTGGGATGCCTAGGAATTCACCGGGCAGGCGGAGAGGTTGGCCATATACGAGCTCCGCGGAGGAACCCTGGAAGTCTTCTTTCCATGCTGCTCGAATGCCGAGCATGACGGTGGATAGGGCTTCAGTCCAGCGATTATTCTGGTGGCACATGATTGCCGCTTTTAACTGTCGGTGTAGGCGTTCAACCATTCCGTTGGCTGAGGGGTGGTAGGCTGTAGTTCTCAAATGAGTGGTTCCTAATAAACAATTTAGTTGTTTAAATAGGTACGACTCGAATTGTCTACCTTGGTCGGTGGTTATTCGTAGCGGGGTGCCGAATCGTGCGATCCATGTGTCGTAAAAAGCTCGTGCCACGGTTGCTGCTTCCTGGTCGCTAATGGGTACGGCTTCTGGCCAGCGGGTGTACCGATCTACCATGGTAAGGCAGTAACGATAACCCTCTGAGTGTGGCATAATTACTATGTCCAAGTGCACGTGCTCAAACCTCGCTGATGGTGGCGAGAATGTACCGATGGGCGAAGAGACATGGCGTGAGATTTTCGAACGCTGACACTCTACGCAGTTGCGGGCCCATTCTCGACAATCTGATTTGACCGATGGCCAGACGTAACGTTGCGTCACCAGTTTTACGGTGGCTTTAGCGCCTGGATGGGATAGACGATGAATCGACTCGAATGCAGCTCGCCGAAATGACTCGGTGACGTAAGGACGCGCTGTTCGCGTGGAGACGTCGCAGAGTACCGATACGTCGCAGCCTGGGATTCGTACCAGTTTGAGCTGCAGGCCTGTATTACCTGTTCGAAATCTCTCGAGTTCCTCATCCTGCTGTTGTGCTGCTGCCAGAGCTTGGAAATCAATCGAGGTTTCCACAGCCTCGATGCGAGAAAGAGTATCTGCGACAACATTTTCGTTCCCTGCTATGTGGCGAATGTCAGTCGTGAATTGACTGATGAAGTCCAGGTGTCGTATTTGGCGGGGCGAGGACTCGGTATTCTTCTTCTGAAAGGCGTACGTGATCGGCTTGTGGTCTGTATAAATGGTGAAAGACCGCGCCTCTACCATATGCCTAAAATGTTTGACTGCGAGATAAATGGCTAGTAGTTCTCGATCATAAGCCCCGTAGTTTGACTCGGTGGGACTCAGTTTTTTGGAAAAGAAGTCCAACGGTTGCCAGTGACCGTCAACCTTCTGCTGGAGGACTGCTCCGACGGCGAAATCTGACGCGTCCGAAAAAATAGCCAATGGTGCGTTTGGCTCGGGATGTGCCAATAATGTGGCTCCGGCGAGGCTCTCCTTGCACGCCTCGAATGCGGCCACCGTTGCTGGTGTCCAGTTGACCGGGGTTTTTCCTTTGACGTTGCCCTGGAGGAGGTCGTTCAAAGGTGCTTGAGTCTCTGCCGCCTTAGGTAGGAATCTTCTGAAAAAATTCAACATACCCAAGAACTGACGCAACTTTTTTACTGTACTTGGTTGCGGGAAGCTGCGAATTGCTTCGACCTTTTCTGGAAGTGGACGTGTACCTGCGCCGGAAACGAGATATCCTAAGAATTTGACCTCTGGCTGGCCGAAGACGCATTTCATGGGATTGATAACGACGCCGTACTTTCTCAAACGCTGAAACACAGTTTCCAAGTGCTGGAGGTGTTCTTCTGGTGATGCGGATGCGACGAGGATGTCGTCGATGTATGCATAGCAAAAATCGAGACCCTGCAACACCTCGTCCATGAATCGCTGGAACGTCTGCGCTGCGTTACGTAAGCCGAACGTCATGAATTGAAATTCAAACAAGCCGAATGGGGTGGTAATGGCAGTCTTCGGAACGTCTTCTTCTGCGACCGGGATCTGGTTGAATGCGCGTACCAGATCGATCGTTGAAAATATGATTTTGCCGTGTAAGGATTGCGCAAAATCTTGGATGTGCCTCACCGGGTACCTGTCGGGACAGGTTCTCGCGTTGAGGGCACGATAATCTCCGCATGGCCTCCATTCGTCGCCCTTTTTGGGCACCATGTGAAGCGGTGAAGACCATGAACTTTGGGAAGGGCGGGCAATTCCTAGCTGGACCATGGCGTCGAATTCTTTTCTTGCTGCCTGGAGTCGGTCGGGCGCGAGTCTTCGGGGACGTTGCGCAATGGGAGGGCCCGGTGTGATTACGATGTGGTGGCGGGTGGAATGTTTCACCGCCTTAGGGGTTCCGTCTGGACGTGTGACATCGGGAAACCGTTGGAGGAGTTCGTGGAACGGTGAACTTCCGGCGATGGTTTTTACGGACGGGATCTCACACTCAGTCACCTCTCCGATGGAAGTGAGTTGGGTAATTTGATCGTGTAGTCGCTGGTTTCTTATGTCCACCAGGAGTCCGTAGTGAGCCAGGAAGTCGGCTCCGATAATGGGTTTTACCACGTCCGCGACAACAAATCTCCACGTAAAATCGCGCCGTAAGCCTAAATTCAACGACAACGTGATTGTTCCGTACGTCGCGATGACGGTGCCGTTTGCCGCGGAAAGTTCATATGCGGACTTCGTACGCGGTTTTGGTAGCAGGGCATGCGGGAACACACAGAGATCGGCGCCGGTGTCGATGAGGAATTTTTTGCCTGTTGTCCTCTCGGTGACGAATAAACGGCTCGATGTTGTTGTAGGGGTGGTGGGGCAGGCGTCAATGGCCGTCTTTAACGACTGCCCTCGGCGTTTCCCGCCGGTAGGGAACTGTACCTACACGGCTTGTCGCATCTTCTTGACGTGTCGCCGAAACGCCAGTGGTAATAGCAAATACCGCTGTCGCCTTTCGTTCGATGACGGGATCCCGATCGCGAACGCCAACGCGACGATGTCTCTTGCCGCGAGTCTGAGGGCGAACGGTTCTGGGGCTGCGATACCTGGGGGACTTCTATTTCAGCCAGCCTCTGTAGGAGGACCGCCACGGTGTCTTCCATACAGGTTAATTTTTCCAACTCGGCTGATGACAGGGGCGCGGGTGAATTCGCGTTTGACGCCATAGTTTTTATTTCACTCGAAATTCCGCACAATACTCGTCGCGAACACTGGTAATACTCACGTTTTTTTCTTCTTTCAATCACGTCGGGGTCACCAGTTGTGGGTATTGTTGGTGATTTAAAAGCGACGGTACGGTTTTGAGATTTTATTTCGTTGTTTACTGTTCGAGGGTGCCAGGAAGAAGAAGGAAGGGTGTTTAAAATGGTACACAGGTAAGCTCGGTTTCGAAGAGGTGGAAGTAGGTAAAAACGGAGTTTAGAAAATTCTAGAAGGGAAAAGAGAAAGTATGTAGGATCTTAGGGCAGGTAGACGAAAGATAGGAAGTATTTACATTTATACAATTACTATGACTGCCCTCAGGTAGAACACCTGATTTTGTGGGAACGGTTGTTCCTACAGGATGATACCCACTGGAAAAGGAAGAAAATGTAACAAAAATAAAGGGAAAAATAATTTACGGGCTATCTGAGGTCCGGAAGGGGAAGAGGGTGAGCTTTTAAGGGTAGAAAACGGTTTATCACGATTTCCGGCAAAAGGTTAAATGGCAAAGTTGTAGGTAATAAAAAGATCTACAACTTTTGTATTTACACTTTCTTTCCTCAAAATCTATGCGAAAAATGCAAATAACCGAGTTTTTGGTTTCTTATTTTTATCTCCCACAAAAAAATTTTTTTTTCACAAAATTTGGTGAAAACTTACCTATTTATGTATAACTCACTGTAATTTTTTTGATTCAAAATATTTATTTTTTTCCCTTATTTTGATTTAATATCGAAAAACCACCCTAATTTTCAATCGAAAATTCTCACGTCAAAATATTTGCTTTTTTAAAAAAATCGGTGTGCTTTTTGTTCGCTGAAATCTCTACTTTCTGAAGGTGTAAAAAAAATTATACATTACTATGGCAAATTTTCACAGGAAATGCAAAAAAACGAAAAAACTCGAATTCAAAAATTTGTTTTTTAATTATTATGTAAAATTTGGAGCTATTTATTAAAATGTACACGTTAATTACTCGAAAAACGTAATATTTCATGTTACATTGATAAATTAAAAAATTGCAAATCGAAATATACTGCTATAATTAACAACCAAATAAGTTAATACACTTAATACTTTATAAGACATCTACAATATTTTGTTAAAGTTGTAGGACAAAATTTGTTATTTTTATTTTTTTAAGATTTGGCTTCAAAAAATACAATTAACCCTAAATTTTCACCCTTCTACCACCAACCCCTATTTTGTAGTAACGATATTAGTATCTTTACTTTCATCCACAGATACGCAAGGCAGGTTTCAAGATGGCTGTTGAATATAATAATCATTGTCGTACGATAAATTTTTATGTATAATTTATAATTTAATTTAATTATAATTTATTTATTTTGATTTAATTTTTTATTTAACTACTAACATATTCACTGGGTCTGCTAGTCAGATGATAAAAATTTGTCAAATTTGGACAATATTTTTTATAAAAACATGCAAACAAAGAAGATATCGCAAAAAATGGATTACAATTAATCAAATATATTTATAAATGTAAAAATGAAAATATAACACTGAATCAATTAAGATTTCGAAAATCAATTGGCAAGATAATTCTTGCCAATTGATGATTTAATAATCATCTTTCATATTGACAAATCTCCCACCAACAGAAGGCGTTTGTTTCATTTATTTTAAATTTTTGAGTTTATCAGTGTAACATGGAATCTTACTTTTTTCGAGTAATTAAAGTGTAAATTTTAATAAATAGCTCCAAATTTTACATGATTAAAAAAAATTCGAATTCGAGTTTTTCGTTTTTTTGGATTTCCTGTGAAAATTTGCCATAGTAATGCATACTTTTTTTACACCATCAGAAAGTATAGATTTCAACGAATAGAAAGCACACCGATTTTTTTTTAAAAACAAACATTTTGACGTGAGAATTTTCGATTGAAAATTAGGGTGGTTTTTCGATATTAAATCAAAATAAGGGAGAAAAATAAATATTTTGAATCAAAAAAATTACAGTGATTTTGGGACATAAATAGGTAAGTTTTCACCAAATTTCGTGGAAAAAAAACTTTTTTGTGGGAGATAAAAATAAAAAACCAAAAACTCGGTTATTTGCATTTTTCGCATAAATTTTGAGGTTATTTAAAAAAGTCTAAATACAAAAGTTGTAGATCCTTTTATTACCTAGAACTTTGCCATTTAGCTTTTTTCGATAGGACTTGTAGTTTTGCCGGAAATCGTGATAAACCGTTTTCTACCCTTAAAAGCTCACCCTCTTCGACTTCCCGACCTCAGATCGCCCGTAAATTATTTTTCCTTTTATTTTTGTTATATTTTCTTCCTTTTCCAATGGGTATCATCCTGTTCTAAATTTTTTTGTTCTCAAAAATTATCGGCCCTGGCCTATTAGACAATATGCTTAATGACGACTAATGTTTCAGGTATTATGCATAATTCCTGTTCCTCTGTTAGTTGTTATCAATATTACCTAAACGTTTCCGTTATTGTGCATAATAACTGAAAAATTCAGTTATTACGCATAATTCCTAATGTTTCCGGTTATTATTATGCATAATAACTGACAAGTTTAGTTATTACGCATAATTCCTAAAATATCTAGTTATTATGCATAATAACGTATTTCGGATATTAGCTGTAACATATATATTTCCTTACCGTTCTCCTTTAAAATTTTGTTCCATATATTTAAATTTTCTTGGAGCTGATTTTCTCTTATGGCTGTAATCGTTGGCAAACGCATATTTTGATATCTCTACTTTCTGTAAGTTTATGTATCCCACAAAAAAATCTGCTTGTTTCTTTATTGTTGCATTTTTTTATAATGTTATCCATGTTGTAAATAGGACTGGTGCTAGTAAGCCTGGGGATTAATACTCCTCCTTGTCGTAGTACTTATATAATTGTGAAGCACTCTGATTTGGTGTTTTTGTAGATTACGTAGCTTTTGTTATTCCTGTATTGTATAGAATATGGAGGCATCTTGTGAGTTTATCATTTACTGCTTCCGTACTTAAACTCTTCCATATTTTATCTCTTGGGAACTTTGCAAAAGCTTTTTGTAAATCTATGAATGTGTAACATGTGTAAAACACCCCATTGCGCTGCGTTTGTTAGAGGCAGCTATCCTATTTTCCGATGGGCATTTTTCAGAAAATGGAGATATTCGTATGTCATTTCTGTTGAATAGTGGTTTATTATGCCGTCCCATCGTATTACCCAGAATTCCCTAATTATCCGGGATTACACATCCACACCTTAAAGTTTCCTAAAACCTCCATGGACCGAACATGTTTTCGGTTTGATGCACTTTAGACAATTCAATAGAACCCAAAAATAACATGGAATCCCGTTGTTTAGAAGTATACAATTATTGAAACGTTCTTGATCGAGAGCCGATAAGCACCAGATACAAGTATATATATACTTACAGTCTTTGACGCAGAATTTATTCGTAGAGAGATGCTTTTCCTTAATTGTAAGTTTGATGAAAATTGTATATAGATAAATGTTTGGGAAAAGTGATTTAGTTTCGGCTGGACAGGTTGTCTCACTTCTGGACTTGTAGTATGTTTTGTGTTGCCATCTTCAGCCTGGTCTGAGGAAATTAACCAGCAAGTTTCGAAGTAGGATAATCTTTATTAGTTAGTTAAATACCATAACTTTGTTTCCGAGCCGTTTTGATTTATGTCAGGTGTCCCACGAGAGTCCACCCTTGTGGGTGTACACTGTACACATTAATAATGTGGTAAATTTCTGTGTACGCTGATGATCTGAAACTTTTTTGATCTATTAGTACCCGTCAAGACTGTGAAATCTTGCAGCACAACTTGGATCTCTTAACTTCACTGACCAGAAAAAACCACAGTGGAATGCACCATAACAGCGTATAATATGTTTGGGTTTACCAATAGGTATTGTTGTCAGTAATCGAATGTCCAATGCTTACCCGTTGGGAATAAACATTAATATTATTATTATTATTTATGACCCACCACTGATCTGGAAATGACCTGCATTTAGGCAAGACTTCTATCATTACGAGTACTAAGACCTAGTAATGGTATGCATTGATTAGATTAATAGAAAACCTTTGAGATCCTAGAATTACTGCATACAAAGCGTCTGCTGTTAGTCTCTAATCTCACCCCATCGCCAAGAGCCTAGCGTAACTACCGATCATTTATCCGCGCATCACTTGAAAAGTGTCATACACTGCTTTAATTTACTAGTGCTAACCTATTCAGACTGACATGATAAATATTTCAAATTCTCAACTAAACTGTTTGGTACTACACTTACATTGGAGATAACTAAAGGTAGAATTGAAATTTTCTCAAGATTTAGCATGGCCTTCAGTTATATTGACAACTAGAGAGAGGATTTTATGAAATTTGCATATCCGTTATTTTTTGCATATAAGTCTTGATATTTAATATGTGAACGAATCATGCTAAATAAAAATAAATACAGCTATAAAAAAATTGCATATTTGCATATATTTGCCTTCTGCTGCATACTTCACGTAACGAGTGCATATTTTGCATTTTTATCAGTTTTTGTGCCAGTTTGAAAAAAAAAAGATTGTCATTCTATCGGCATTTATCTAGAAAGACGAAATTTCATTAATCATACTGCAAATATTGTCCTGAGCTTCAAATAACTAGTAAAGGTTTGGGTTTTATGGTACTTTGGAGAAACCATTGCGTGTTAAGCCATTCTTCCAGGTAACTTCGGGCCCTAATTACTTTTGAAAATACCGTTCATTCCCAATATTTTTGTTCGCTACTTAAGAAGTTTATTAATTAATGGTAGGTTTTATGGTGGTCGATGGGACGTTATCCTATTGTTTTTCATCGCGAGTTTGCTTTGAAAGCATTTGAAGCGATACAGGTGTGTCAATATGTCGAAGATAACTCAAATTAATTTGCGGATTAAACCTTTTCCTGAACGTAGTCTTCAAGAGGAGACTCTGTTCTGTCGCGCCTGCTCTAAACCGGTAAGGATTTTTATATCTGTAGACGTAGTATGCAGTTTTTCTATTTACAAATACAAACTTTAGAATCACCGGAAATTTTTTTTTGTTAGAATATTTCGAAAAATATTTAAAAATAAATTGTTACCAAAATAGTAATTAAATAGTCGATTACTACTATTTTTCAATTTGTTCTGTTTATTTTTAGTATAAGAATATTATCTTTCAAAATGCGATTAATGTGTTAGTGAGATGTAATTAAACACTTTGCAATGTGATCTATGTATTTTTTGTAATAAAACGTAAGCTCGGGAAACCAGTTTTTGTAATTTGTAAATAAATTTAGTTCGGTTATTAAGTTTTTTTTTTTAATTTTTGGAGCATATGCAACTACATATCTCTGCATATATTGAGAAAGTTACTGCATATTTGCATAAATTTGATGCATATCGTATGATCATATTTCCCAAAATTTTGCTGCATATTTTCCGCTCTCTATTGACAGCTGTTGATATTTTGAAATTATTTTGGTGTGGTATGTTTGTATTATGTTGTACGTGTTAGGAATAGTAATGTCAATGAGAATGGTTTCATGGGTTTCTTTACAACTATGATATCTGTTCTGCTAGCTGTAATGTTTCTGTCTGTAAGTATTGTGCGATCCCAATATAGCTTGTGTTCGCTTTGCTGTTTTCAAGGAATGGAGATGGAATATAAGTGTAATAGGGTGTCGTATCTTCGATTAAGCTTAGAGATGTTACTAAATATTTGTGAATGATTTTAGCTACGTTGTCGTGTCTAGATTTGTAGTCAGTTTGTGCCAGAATGCTACAGGATGAAGTTACTTGCTGAATCGTTCCGTGTTTTTCTTTAAAAAGTTGACAACAATTGTTTTTTATATTTGGATCTTTAATTATATATTTTCTGTAATTCTTGGTATTAATTATTTGATCGTGAATAGTCAACAAAAACATTTTTGTTTCGGCATATAAACTTTATTTTTCAGCTAAATCAATGACATTTTCTTGTTGATGTGAGTTTCGTCTATCTCTTTGAAGAATTTTCCATGCCGTTGTTTTTGTTTCAGCCCACTAGTTTGTGGGATTTCTTCGGTATGAACTTTTTGATCCAAAAATTATGTATTTTGTCTGGTCCTGATGATTTCCAGTTTTGTGTTCTATTGATGGCATTCATCAGTTCGTCAACGTATAACTGTGGATAGGTTGTATGATATGCGGAGAATCCATTGGACAGATTTATTAAATTCACATTCTTAAGACCAAAATTTTGACCAGAAAGTTGTTAGACCCTGTGAACTCGAAAGTCTTCCAGTTAACTGAGTTTTTTTTGTATTGTTATTATCATTATTATTCTTAATGGCATAAAATCCAAAAAATGCCTTAGCAACAAAATCAAATTTTTACTTTGATAATGTAAGTACACAATGTGTCATTTTTGTGACGTTTGAAAGAAATAAAATTTGTGACACTGTAATTTTGATTTGTTTTAGAATAATGGTGGCTGTATGTACAATCCTTTTTTTGTTTTATTATAGCTATCATTTTGTTATCTCTTCCCAAGTATGTAGTTTTTTTCTTTGTAAATTTCTATGAGCAACGAAAAGTAATTCTGTTGCCATAGTAGTAGAAATTAACGACTGTGATAACGTTTTCGAAACACTTTTCAGTGCTAACACAAGAAATTTTAACTAAATATATGCCACATAAAATTATAGGACAATTAAACAACAAAAATCGTACATTATTTGCACAATAACTCATACATATTTCAGCATGATTATAGGTACATCAGTAAGTTGTTCATAATTTAAATATACACCCTAAATAAATGTTATTATTCTTATCACATTTTTCCTAAAAATAAACATCCGTAATATTTTGACGGTAAAAATTCATCTAATTGACAGTATATCGAGGAAACGCAAAAAAGGCCTTAGGTACGTATTGACAACTAAGTCTAGAAAATTTTACATTGTTGTCACCACTTAAAATGGTAGGCATTATAATATAAATACTCTTAGTAGGTATCGTCATAGTTAAGTTGACACTTAGCTTGAAATACGACTTGACATCTATTATCTTACGCCCCATCTGTAAAATCGGACATTAACTTAAATTCTTGCTTATTCATTCTTTTATAGATACGGGACTTGGTGAGGAATTTCGTTTATATTAAAGGAATGAAGGATTTAAGGGTGCGCTGATATCTTATTCAGGTAATACCTAGCTTCCTTCTTGAAAATTTGTCCAATACAACTTTCATTATTTCCTTAGTTCAGGTGATGGCATTTTGAGATTTTATTGCGCTCCCTACTTGGAGAATTCGTGAACAATTTAACACTTCTATTATTAAATTTAATTTAAACGTCATTCGAGGAAAATACATGGTTTAATTCAAGTTGTAAGCAAACATCTTTAGGTACAAAATAATTTTTTTCAGCATACGATTACTTAACCTTTAAAAAAACATAACTGAATTCACAAATAATGTTAACAAAAGTAGCAATGAAAAAAAACAGAGCAATGGTTTGGATATGAACAAAAAAAGAACAGCTATGCTATGTTTATAGTAGTAAATGATATAGGTCTTCGTGAAGTTTTGTAAGTTTTGGAAGTTGATGGCTGGATGAATTTTAGTCTTAGTTCTTGTTCAAAATTACTAAATGGAAGTGCTGAGATCACATTAATTTAATAATGTTTTGCAGTTTATAATACAATATGTACTATCTGTCTACAACATAATACTTCTCCAATATAGTTTTACGAGTATGTCTAGAACAGTTATGAAAAATTAGAAATTAGAAAAATTTCCCTCTTGACAATAATAATCGATATAGAGAAATATAGATGAGAAATTTCCTTTCTACATAATTGCTGAAGAGAGAACCACTCATTTTGTGTTCACTTGCTGACTATATAAAAAATGTATTTGTTGTTTCTGAGTTTTTCTTTTTTTCAGAACATCCAGCAACACACGAAATAGCCACAAAATTTTCGACTCCATTATATATACCTATATATTAGCTTCATAGTTTTAAAAGAAAGCTTTATTTTCACTTAAATTGAGTTTGTTGCTGACTTTTACTTTCTGAGCGTAAGCTAAGGAAGTATTGTGATCGAGTCCATTGGACAACTGGTTGCTTTGATATTTTTACATGATGGGAAGTAAACGAATGTTTTAATTAAAATGCATTTGTAAACTTTGTAACTAACGTGATTTAGTCTAAAAAAGTCTCCCGTATTTTTTAAGTTGTAAACAGCGGGCATTGTACACAAAATGAATTCATTTTAAACAACACCAGTTTAGGTATATCGAAAGAAGGTATAAATTTGTCAATGCCTTAAGTGTTTAAAAGAATGAATAAAAACAAATTTGCTCTTCTGTGACATTTATGTTCGATAAAAGAACATGACAGATTTATTTTAATACTCTGCACGAGAGCATGTAAAAGGGAGCATGTGCGCCGATATTTACTCGGTAAAGCTGTCGAATATACAACGGCGCCAATATCAGTTATAGGCGTTTGTGAGAGAAACGATTTCAAATATTTTCTTAATACCTGCGGTTGAGTTACTTGGCACGGACTGTATTGGTTTTACAGTGGGGTGAAAGTGCACAAGAGGCCTAAGGTTTTAAGGAGCTGAGCCAGGTCAGCTTGAAGTAAGCACGTCCAGTTAAAGAACCGTGTGGAAAGGAGTTACCAGTTTTACACTTATGGGATATTAACTACATTTTAACATAATTTGAACCACTTGTTGCTTTATTAGTTATTATTAACTTTATTATTTTGGCTTTAATAACATTTTGTGCGAAAAAAATTTATTATAAATGTTACCATTAATATTTTCTAAATGGTACTGATGGTGAAATCTCCAAAATTTGCCATGTCTAAGCATTTTTGGTTATGGAAACCTTTGCGCGCTATTGTTAAGTTGGTATCTTTTCATGTTCAGTTAGAAAAATATTTTCGCTATTTACGTACCTCATCAATAGTTAAGATTGAGGTGAGGTTAATAATAATAGGGATTTAATAATAATAAGTACAAAAAATGAAACCGCATTCAACGAGTATAATTAATGTAAAATCAGTTTATTAACGATTTTCTAATCTTAAATGTGTAAATTCACAGTTGACGCTATCGTAAAACATCTAAATGTTTAACCCTTTATGGTTTTAAAGCAATTTTACTAATCAATAATGTATTTTTTCATATGTGGTGGAAATCCATTTATTCAGACTCAAGTTATTTTAGTAACGACGATATATCTAAAGTTGTGGATGTTTTTATTTAAGTTATTACATTATCCACACTTCATAACTTCTCAATTAAGATATATAATAGTTTATTTATCACATTTATACTGATCTTAAACGTTGACACATTTTTGAGAGAACGAACTTTGAAATTAGTCATCAGTTAAATCATCGTGTTCTCTCAACGGGAAAGGTATTTTATGTTTATTTTTTATTATATTAGTGTGTTATTTCCTTAAGAACCTAATTACTTCCTTACAGACTGAGTTTGAACATTTATTCTTAAATTATTTTCAGTTTGATGTGTGCCTGTTAAAACCCCCATCCGAGCAAGTCAGATTTCAAATGTAACCGGGCAGTCGGGGTCCAACGGACCCCTTAGTTTAATTTAATTATTTTTATTGACTTTTAGCTTTTTTTAATTATTTTTTTGCTTTACTTGGTGAATATATTCATTGTGTTTGTTATAAAAAGCTATTGAAAACGATTATCGTAAAAATTTATTAGTAATTTTTACAATCCTCATCATTATTGACGCTACAAACACTTTTGGTAAGCTTTTAATTCACATTTTTTGTGCGTATTTTGTTCACACTTTTCAGAAACTTGCGTTTGATTCTGGTCTCGGGTTTTTTGACATATGGACAAGAGGAGGGGTCTTGACCACTAATTACTAATTATTCATTGCGGACTTTTTTGGATTTTGGTTTTTCAACATCTAAAAACTAGTCGATAACTTTTCGTGTTCCACTAGGAATACTATTTATTTTCCTCCGCGTTATATGAGGCATTTTTTGTGAATTTCGTCCGGGATGCATTGTAAGTTTTTCCAAATCACATTTGCCGTCACACCAGTCACATCTAACAAAATCTAAAGCTAATCGACACGTTTTCCTTTTACTCGAAAATTTGTGAACTTTCTGATCTACAAAATCCACACAATCTTTCGTCGAGTAATAATCCAGTATGTCAAGTTTGTTTTTTTTATCCGAGTTGCATTGCATGCTTTGGTACATTGCTAATAATACCAAAACACTTCTATTAATATATTTATTTCTTCTTTTGAACGAAAGATCCAAAATCTGCCTTTCGACTGAAATAAACCTTTGTCGATCCATGTTTGAAATTTATATGACACTCAGGTAATAGAATTTTTAGAAAAGACAACTTTGATGCTTCAACCCAAAATTTCCAGGAAAAAATCCTTTACGATTCTTTGTAACAAGCAGCTTACAGCGGTAGTTACTCAAAACACGATTTATTTTCAATTGATCGCTTTAAATCATGATATTAAGTACGGGTCCAACGGACCCCAGCTGCCCGGTTACGGAAGTATAATTTTCATCGAGTAAGTAATAAAATTTAAACCGGTAAGAATTTGGAGAAATGGTTCAGTAGGTATAATGAGAGAATCTAATCCTAGGAAGTAGTAAACACACGTTTAATTTGAACAAAATTTGTAAAAGATATAAAAGCGTAAAGTAGCGCCAGGGTCCATTGGACCCCCCTTGCCCGGATGAGGGTTAAGTTTATTTCATGTGTTTTGCTTTATGTGAATTTGGAATTCGTTCGATCCACGATGTGATTTTTGGAAACTCATTTTCATTTAATCAGTAACTTGAATGAATACATAATTAAGTAAATGTAAATTCTTTGTTGTTTAAAAGTCTTGCTACAGGTTTCTCTGGTTTACAGTTTCAGTAATTTATTTAATTACATATCATTCGAACTTTTGGAAAACAAATTTCGGATTAATGCTGTCACTTGTATAAAAGGGATGTCAACCTGGATAGTTTTCTAATTTGTTTTCAATTTAACACGTGTCGAACCCTTTTTAATCGACAATAATTAAACGAACGAGTTGAAGTTCATCGGAAAATTTGTTACTATAGTTGGATTCATGTATCTTTTTACACACGTGACCAAAAGCTAACGTCCGAACTAATAACTGTTACTTTGTAGTAATTAGTCAAAAAGATAACAATGTTCATAACGTCAACATGACACAAATGTGTAAGCTCAGGCAGGTCTTTTGGTTTCGGTGCTTTCCGATTGGGTCGTGATTTTGTCGGACTGGGAAGGACGCCGAGTCTTTCTTTTCGAGTTTTAATCTTCGAAACCGTTCGGCGAGTAACGCCTAGAGCATCTGCAACTCGCTAAAACTTTGACCGAAATTTTTAACCATGAACCTTCAAGTGGTTTTTACTTACTTACTCGTTCTGTACCATTTAATTAGATTAAAGGACCACCGTTTTCCTTCTTAAGAGCAAAATACTCTACAAAGTTGGACACGATGTCCTGGGCACGGGAACTCAAACGTTTGCCCATCATGTTGTAGACCAAACACGAACAAGAAATAAGATAACAAAACATAAAAAATAGGACAACGAAACAAGAATCCTAACAACCAACGAACTTTACGAAGAACTGAATAGAAAACTTGAATAGAACAACGAAAAACTGCGATTAACCACTCTGAGTAAAACCAAAAATGACAGTGACGTTTGATGAAAAATCGATGAATTATTATCAGTCACTAGATTGACTACATCAGTGCCGGTCGCACAATGTGGACGCATTTATTACGTATTTTATCTTTTTCTAATTCAAGGAACTTTGTGGAAGAGAATAACTGACGTTGAGCGTAATTTGGCCTAATTTCGGTAGACATACTATTTGTATGGCTCTTCGTTTTTGTAATCCTTAAAACAAAGATTCTTATGGTAGGTGCTGTCTGAGCTTGTATGATACTTCGGTCACGTGTGTCAAAAGATACATGAATTCAACTATAGGAGGAAATTGTCCATCATTTTTCTAAATTCCGTGCTGAAATGGGGTAATGATGCCCTCAGGTATATAACACATCTTGCCTCGCCAGGATGAGTACGTGTTTGGTAAATCGTAATTTTCGTAACATAATGAGAACTGTTCGTCGCCTTAGTCAAAGTATTTATGGTCAAAGCCATTAACCCCACTGAGCGTGATTTAGGATTTATGATTATGATCAGCTTTCGCTTTTTTTTTTAGAAGTAAAATTTTTTGCCTCCACATCATCGTCATAATCTAAGTATTACATACTGTGGTGTTACCATCCTGTTAATTTTAATTAAGATTTCCTTCTTTATTTGTACGTTTAAATTGGTGATATGCAAATATTTGTATTAATTTGCAACACATTCTTGGGTGACCAGATCAGAAATTAAAAAAAAGAAGCCAGTAGAACTTTAATAAAACTATTTTCAAAATTTTTCTTATAACTTTCAAAATTATGATATCTTGGTCGATTTATGATTTTATGTTACCAACAACATACAAATCTGAACTACAAAAGTGATCCCAGTTGAGTTAGTTTTGTATGTTGTTTTGAAGTAACAATAAACAAGCAACTTTCCAATTCTAGAAACTGAACGATACAACGATTTGAGATCAATGAGTTGAAAATTCTAAATTTGTTTTCAAAATATGGACAGGAATAGACAAATTGTAGAAAAATTAAAATTTATTTTTAATGACTATGTTATTTTGCAGGGGCGGCTGGTGCCGGGGGCCCAAAATTACAACGTCTACAAACACACTGGACACGGTCAAAATTATCAAAACTAATTTTTTTATGTCGCTGTACTTGTATAAAATGTATCAAAACTTGCATTCACTTACATTTAAAGATGTGTGTCTTGGATATATGATATGTTCAAGATATGTTACTACTGATAAAAGCCGTACTTATTTTGTTTACACCGTTGCCACGAAAACCACACGTCGTAACCGCCTGATATGCGCCTGATACAATTGGACTGGGGTCCCGTTCCGACCGTTCTCGGGAGGATTGAGTTACTACCGCGGGTTTTAATTTTCATTCTGTGCGAACAATTATGATAAATATTCTTGGATAATCTTCTCGGTAATGCAGACATTCGGAAACAACTACACACCGCTTTATTAATAATATTCGGGCAAGGGTCGACAAAAATCGCCATATACACCGATTGATAATGTGCATGTGCTTGAAGTTGCTTTACGTGGACATGACGAAAGTAGGGAATCACAAAATTCAGGTATATTTCGAGGTCTAATTAATTTTACGACTGAATTGGACTCTGCTTTATCAAATCGTCTGAAAGAAGCAAGGGTTTTTAAAGGAACGCCTAAAACTATTCAAAATGAACTTTTAGATGCCATGAACGTAAAATTTTAACCGAAGGCAAAAAGGTATGTGGAGAAATCCTGTTTTACTTTTATTGAATGTATTCTTGTATTTATTTCCGTCAGACAATTTCTTCCATTAATTGGTAATAACAACCTGTTTTGCATCTTCATATTTAACTCATCAGTCAAATTGTGTTCCCCCATTTCAAAAGGTCACGAGCCGCCTGTGTTAGTTTGTTATTTAAGTAGGTGCTTTTTATCTTATACCCTTAGCTACAGCACCATGTATGCTCTTTATAATAATATAGTGACGACATAATTTGTTTAACAATACTGCTTATATCAAAATAATCTTTTTGTTTACACGGTCATATGCAGGTTTCTATTGTGTTAACTTGCCTCAATAACCCTGTCTCTGTTGAAATGATTTGTTTCTGAAACTGCCTGTATAGACCAGTTATTTTTAAATTTGTATTTTAAACAAATTGTATGGTAAAGTAGATACTAAGCAATAAAACTCTTGCAGATTTAACAATAAACTCATAGTGTCATAATTATTGTTTTAGTTCCCACCTGGTTTAGTTCGCTGCAAAACAAATTTTACATCAGAAAAATTATACAGTGATTTACCTATATTGGTTACGGTTGTGTACTGCACCGTTTCCAATTTTGAAAATCGGCCACTGCGTACGGCACTCAGTTGTTTCGGCGGCGGGTCGCAGGTTCTCTCGAAATTTAACCTCTTTGCAGTCGATTTTATTGAAAGGATGTAAGGGGGAGACTGATTAGTGGGCGCCAGGTAGTTAGTAAATAAAATGTTTTATGAAACTAGCAACTACCAATTTAGTTTCAAACTATTGAAAAAAAAATACATAAGAAAAGGACAACCGATTTATCAAATTAGAAAGAAAAAAAAGAGAGATTAAAATATTCACACTACTTATTTCGACACAATTAAAGGCCGCGCTTACGTAAGCTTGGTTTACAACGAATTAATTATAACTAAGAATACTTCTTTAGAATAGTGCCTGAAGGGCGATGGAACTATATTTGACGTGTAGGGCGCAAATTCATAGATTGGAAAAATCTGACCTTGGGCGTTTCCAGAGATAGTGATGTTCCGATTAGCGGTAAATTATTTCTGGCGTACCGGCGAAAATGTTCCAGGCCGTCCTCAAATTCGAGAGCTTCAAAAGTCAAACGAGAAGCCGTGCCGCCTTCAAGATGGCGTCGTCAAAAAAACTTGGCTTGGTTCGACGTCGCACACGGTACCAGACAAGAAAAGGAAAAACCCTGAAATTTCCAAGCGGTTCACTTAGACGGAAAAGACAGTTTTAATAATTACCTCAAGTGGCTGCTGAGGGTTTTCAAGCAACGAAAAATTTGGTGCGCAAAAATGACACAAGTCTTCACCACCGTGAACACTCTCGGAAAAATGTCGCCGGAAAAATCTTAAAAACCAAGAATCGTCTCAAAGGTAGGGGTAGATATTAAGGTGACCAATGCGCTGTCGGAGGTGACCACTGCCCAGCGGCGTACACGTAAACCAGAAGGGACTGAGACATGGATTCGTTATTAGCAATTAGAATTCGCCAAGACAAAGCATAGCACCTGGTGGAAAAATGACCAAGAGACGGCAAGAAAATTTTCAGAGTGGTGAACCGGGACTTACTGATTATTCCAGGAGTGACGGGAGACGACGCTGACCGGAAGTCGCCTTAAAAATGGGGGACCTCGTCACTCTGACGTAGCGAAGGTGTCGTCGATAATTAAAAACGAAATTGATAAAGAACCGATAACGATACTTGATAGAAACGTACTCACTCAAAAGAGGGAGCTACGATGATGAAAATAATATTTTTGGTTATTAAAACTAAACGCACTACGGCAAAAAGATAAATGCTGGAAAGGGTTGAAACGACAAAAAAAATGCAAAATTTTCCGGTGAAGCCTGAGGAAGCCAGCACTACCTGGTTGATTATAGCATCAACTACGCTAAAACAACCTGAAGGGTTGAACTACAAGTGGTTGATTATAGCATCAACAACGCTGAAATTTTACCATCGGTAAAAGAAAAACTAAGATATGAAGAAAGGGGAAAGGACAGAAGAAACAGGTCCATTAGAGGACTTTTACCTCAAGCAGGACTAGGCTGATGGACTATTCTTTTCCCGGTCCAGCACAGGAAAACGTAACGCATGTTACAGTACATAGGTATAAAATATACTCTCCACAAAAATTATTGCAGCACGCTCAAAATTTTGTATATTTCCAATTTGAATATATGTAGAAGAAACATATCGATCGAAATCACATTAAATATTGTCATTATTGGCATTGTCTTGCATACATTTATCCCCAGTGTGTAAGTGGTAGTACATGTAGTCCGGTTTACTAGAACTGGCAGTGATGCGATAATTTTTGTGGGGAATGTATTTCGTCTCTTAAAACAATAAAAGAAAATAAAAAGAAGTATGATAATTCTTGTGTTATGTACACGCCAGGGAAATATAATAATTATAGTATAGCAAATTTTCGTGAACTTTATTTATTTTAGTATGTATTTATTTATTTTTTTTTAATTTTTACACAAATGGCAAATTACATCTTACTAATGGTTTAGAGTCGCCAATAACGAGGTTGGTTATTTAAATTAAAACTATAAAATTCAAAATGAATTGTTTTTTTGTGTTATTGGTTGCATAATTATTACGTCTATAGATCTATTTTTTCCTTCTGGTACGCTATAAACTACTTTTTGCTGAATTCTGCATCTGTTTCAAATAAATCACAAGATTAATAACATAGTGTCAGGTATTTTTAATGATGTTTCTTATATGAAGGGAGTTGTCAACCTAATAATTACCACGCAAATGTGACATGATACGATGTTGTGAAGCGAATTATATATAATCAATTTATAAATTATAAACATTGTAAAATTATATATCACAGTTATTTATAAATTTGAGCAAATGGCTAAATCGAAACAGCTTTGCCGCTGCAGTATAAATCTGCGCCCGAAATGACAAGATGCTACCGTTTCTGCCATCATAAATCTATTAATTCTTTTACGCGGGTTTGAACGGAATAAATTTCAGAATGTAACTCCGTAAGGCGGAATAATGTTTTTCAGTGGGATGTAACTGAAATATAGGTTCAATAAGGGGATTTTATTTGAAATAAAAGGAGTTGTTCTGTGGTTTATTGGTGTCCGAAATAACGCCGTGTAAGAAAATGAACCACCATGGCGATCCACGTCTGTAGGCCGGATGGAGACGGTGGCTCGTAAAGCGGATAATAAGGCATGTTTACGACACCTGAACACCATAAATGTGAAGCAGTCATCCACACAGAATCAGTTTTATTGAGACTACCGCAGGAGGGAGCCATGAACAGTGTCCAACCGCCGCAAATTAAACACGAATTACGGGTAATATTCTTAAGTAATTTGGCCGGATTTGCAGAAGTGAAGATTGCTGTCATTAAGTAACCGGCATCCTTCATATTAGAGAAGAACTGCTCCGTACTCCAATTTGCCTTTCTTGTTGAAGTTTAGGTTTTTTATTTTCAGTCGTTAAGTGGTAGACGGGTGCTATAGGTCTACAATAAAATTTTTAATACTATACTGAGTGAACATATGCAGCTGTTATTAGCCACATAATAATTATTAGTGTGCATAATTTGGTGCAACAGAAAATGTAACATGTGTACCTATTTATTAACAACATTACATAGGTAGATACATAGATTTACATAGACGCAATTCATAAGAAAAAATGAAAAATAAAAAGAGAATGTACGTATTTACAAACGGACCGGTTAAAATGTCAACGAATCGGATAACAAGATCCGTTTTCATACGTCCTGAGATAGGTATTATAAATACTATGGTCGAGTAGAGTTCTTGACTATCCTTTTAAAAATATAATTACATGGAAAGATTTACTGTGGGAAGCAAGTTTATTATAGAGCTTCAGATTTGATTAAATTTTTGTACTGGTGGAAGACAATAAGAAGTAAAAGAAAGGAGTTCTTAATGAAGATTTGGATTCATTTTTATAAAATACTCTGACGACCGCTCTTTACTTAATAATTGTAATGTTTATGTTTCAGATGCATCTCGATAATGCATGTACTCGTATGTACCCAGAACATGGTAAATTGGCAGATTTAAGTCAGTATTATATAATGCTTGCACTGCCTGTGTGTCCTGCATAAGATATCGGTTATAAATATACCGTTTGAATTTAAAAACAGCAAAATTAGATTTAAGCCGTAAATATCAGACAATAAAAGTTACTACAGTTTTGTGAAAATACATATATCTACAGTTGCGGCCTCCCAAAAATGCACGATTTTTCGTTGTCATGGAAATTTTTGAATTTTTAAATTAATGTAAGTATGGCTATTACCAGTGGCGCAGCCTTTTTGAATAAACAAAATGTCAAATTTGGCAAATATTGTTATTCGAGCGCTCATGATTTGAAGATATATTTACAAGAGAGAAAATTATCGTGCACTTTTGGGGGGCCGCAACACTATTGGTTTGAAACAAGAAATATGATTGTGATTGCGTAAGTAAAGAAACTTTTCGACAAAATAAATCTAGGTAACATCTTAGCAGTCAGATGCAATCAAGTCAATATAATACCTACTCTTAAGGTATATGGATTCTTCAAAAGTGTTCACTTGTGTAGATTGTAGTGGAACAGATCCCGACTAGATATCCAATCTATCTATACTGAATTTATTAGTTTCATAGACAATTCTGAAAAATAGGCTAGGTGGAAGAAATTTATAAACTATTTAGGATGTTTTTAGACAAACGTGAGTCATGAAATTTTTTCTTCACGTTGGATAAACTGATTTATTGACAAAACGGTTTGTCTATCAGTGTGTGAGACTGACGTTCAATTGAGGCTGCTTTGCCATATTTATTGTTATTTAGAAATCATATTATAAACATTTCTGTCTTCTGTCATTAAAATTTAAAACGCCGAAAATTATTGTGTTACAGCAAATAATTTCAATAAAAATCTGCAAATGAAAAAAGATAGTCCTCAGTTCAAGCGTGAAGAGAATGATGAGAATATTGAACATATTTTCTGCGAATAAAGTTAAAAATTTTAAATATTTGTCCATTAAAAAACTTTTGTACGTCAGTCGCGTAACTGCAAAGAAAACTGTCGTCATTAAAGACCAACATTTGAAAACACAAGCACAACAAGCGTGCAAAAGCGATGTAGACATTATTTAGTTATTTACTCATCTTCTTTATTTTCCGTTAACTGGTAGGAATAAATATATAATACAATAAAAAATGTTGATACGGATTATTAAAGTTAAAACTTAATTATTACTTACTCAAATGTGAATTTTTAAATTTGATTATATTGGCTATGTTTATTAAATACTGAAATAATAATTGTTTACCTCAGTGCGTTGAATCGTACTTATTGGAATGGAAAATACAAAGTGTGAAATTACTGACAACGGTGTCACAGTTTTTGTCATATTTTCTAACCTTAAATCTAATTTTAGACAATTTTGTAAATCAACTGGACGAAGAAGAACGAGAAAATAAGACTCCTCATATGGCTGCTACTACGTTGCACTATTTAGAACAAATATTTCCTGGCAGAGTGATTTGTAGAGGATCATGGCCTCCTAGGTCAGACTTGGCACTTACAGAGTTCTTTTTGTTTGGACACTTAAAAAACAACATTTTTCGCAATAGACCTTATATATAACGACCTGCAAGGTGCTATAGTCCGTGAAATTAACAACATAGGTCTCTAAGTTTTACATAACGTGTTTGAAAATTGAAAGAGAAGGGTGTATATTTGCTCAGAAAATAATGGGCAACATTTTTAACATTTGTTGTAATCTTTTTCTGCTTCTTTAGTTTTCGTATTACATTATCTATTTATTTTTCTATGATATTTTGAAATAAACTTGGTAAGACATTTCTAGTTGTGTATAATTAGTGCATAATTTCTTTGTCCTATTGGATACCCGTCCCATTTGCCAGTCACGCTACTGGAGTTATCATAACCTTACAATGACTTGTCACAGATTTGTCATAGATTTGTCATGAGATTGATAACTTAAAGAAATAAACAGTAGGTACCAACTCTCTCAATCATTTTTGATTTCTCTGTATATTTGACATATCCTAAGGTGTCAAGGTGTCTAATTCTAATCGAACTTCATTGGGTACAAACTTGGCCCAATTTTATTTAGCTTTTGTTATAATTTTTGTATTTTACCATGTAGTTTTCCTTTCTTTTAAGGTCAGCGCTGTTTCGATTATTATTATTTATTATTACTGAATGGAAATATGTCAGCAATATGCTGATGCACTTCATCAGATAAAGAGTAAACTTAGAAAATAATGTTTTTAATTTATATTAACTATCGGAACTGTTATTATAATTTCTGACAATATGTTTCGTAAGTTACGTATTCTTGGTAATAAGAGTTTACGAAAATCTTAGCAAAAAATGTTTAAAATCATGTCATGTACTATGTACTGTTAAACGCAAGATCACTCATACAGAGAGCGGAGGCCCAAAAGATACTCCGCTGCTTACTGGACCGGATTGTGAATATTTTGAAGAGATTTGTAGTCTAAACTATCGATTATTTAAGAATTCACCGATGTAACGTAACAGGTGTCAACGTATGTCATCATGTTTAAGTTGTAATAAATCATTGAATAGGCACGCCATCGAGAGCTTTTTGAAATTCCAAATGGATAATTTCCATGGACTGATTATTATCTAACGATTTGGTCCAGACATTTAGACTTGCAGCAGATTTGGTTTTGAGAGTTCATTAATCAAACATTTAGATTATCAAAAACAAGAGTGAGTGAGAGTAGCCTCACAAAAATTCATTGTTTTCCTTAAATCTGAATCTCCTTATTATCTTAACCTCGCCTCGAAAACTTACCTGTTACCACTACCAGTCAGCTGTTCGTAGTTGGTTGCGAAATCTTCTCTGCACTATGCGATTAGAGAAAATATATAATACCCTCAATTATGGCCTCCGATGACAAGAGTCATAGTGTAGATACCCCACAAAAGCACACCGTTTTAGAGAAATTTTATAAAAGTGTGACTGAGACCAAAAAGGTAAGTAATCTTTCCAATGTGTACCCTTCAGTACCACATATGTTTTGGAAGAAAATTATAAAGAACTAGACCTTAAATTAGTTTCACTAGTTAACTTTTTAAGGGCAGACTTACGGGGTAACGAATATCATGAGTTTTCAGTGACAAGTGTACATTGATACCCCATCAGAAGATGAAGTAGTATTACCATAATCGCTTATCCTCAAATATGAAAGTATCAATTAGAATTGATAACTATATACATATAAGTACAATAATATACGATAATTATCGTATATTATACGATAATTATCGTATATTATACGATAATTATCGTATATTCCTGACATTTGATGAAATAAAATGTTTCACATGTAATTAGTTGGGGCACATGGCAACTCAGTGCACTACTGAATGTATCACAGTAAATATGGGTAACGTACGTGCTACTGGGAGTACTTCAAAGAAACGCCCAACTTCTAGTTCTGGTGCAGAAAGTGATTTAACTACAAGTCTAGAGGAAACATGTCCTTCACCTCACCCTACAACGGACAAAGACGTATTTCTTTTTAATATGTCCGTAAACGTGACCCAAGAAACCTCGCAAAGCACCTCTCATCATTTCATCAAGCCGCAACTGCTCATAAAATCAAATTAAAAAAACAGAAAAAAGTTCATTGGAGCTAATTTTGGACGGTAACTCCTTCCATTTGCGATCCAATACTTGTAAATGTTAAATGTCACTAACTGAAACTGTACTTTTTACTCAGTGAGGTACTAAAATAAAATTTTCAGGTCTGCCCCACATTCTATAAAAAATGTATTGTCTTTGCCATTTCTATTGAAACACCACCTGTTGATTTTGCTTAAAATTTAGCAATTGGTAACAGCTTTCGGTTGATTGACAATGGCTTTTAGTTAGAAAATTGTCTGAATATGAACTTTGTTAATGAAATTTACGATTAACACGTGGTGTTTCAACAGAAATGGCAAAGACTATATGTTGGATAATTAAAGTATAGGTATGCTGGAATTAAATATTTTAGTAGTTTGGTAGTACTTTGTAACCAGATGGTTTGTTTTACTGTCAGAATGGCAGATGTATTTACTTATTAATCATCGCTTTGTGTTGTTCTTCCATTCTTCTTTGTTATAAATTAAATTGAATAAAACCCAGCTTTTATTGTACAACAATTGTGTGACAGCGATTAAGGTAATTAGAAACGAATCAATGGGTAGGTATTAATAAGTTTCAGATAAATCTCTTGTAGGTTGAGATGGGGTACACTTTAGAACAAAATACGTTTATGATTGTGTCTTACTATCGAAATGGAACATTAAATATAAACGGGGAATTAGTGTATTCTGTTCAAGTTGTAAGGACGAACATCGGATGAAATTTTCTAATGTAAATATTGAGGAACAGTCTTTATACACTCACATAAAAAGAATAGTGGACCGATTCAACAACACTGAAAATGTTTCTAAAGGGACGTTACTAGGAAGGCCTTCAGTTAGTGAAGAGGTCGTTGAAGATTTGAGAGAAAGGATGGAACAAAGTCCTATAAAATCTTTGGGTAAACTCTCTTTACAATCCAGTGTCTGATGCGCCACTTGTCAGAAAATTTAAAAAAGAATAATAATATGCATCCGTATAAAGTATCGCAGTCAATGAACTTAACATTTCCATCACCTTTTGTGAATAAAACTAATCAGAAAAGTAACTACTTTAAAATTGTTTTATTAATAATTGTTTTGAAGATTAAAACAAATACAATAGCATGTCATGACAATTAATGAATGGTTCGAATTACTTCGAATCATAGACTGGCAACAAGAACAAAATCATGTATTTTCACCGCTAAGCTGGCTGCAGTCTTTTGATAATGAACCTGTATAATAAGTTATATTGAAATAAAAAATGTGAACGTGGTTTCTTATTTGTATAAACAAGATATATAACATCGCAAATCTAATAGCTGATTCGAATTTGTACTCATATCATCTTAGATTTTTATCTTACACTTTGTTCTTGTATTTCATTAAGCAAAAGTATTGCGTTTGACAAGCTCTTCGATAATGATTGATTGATGTCATGCATTTCTTCAAATGAAATAGTTATCGTATCAAAATTCACGTCATGTCGATTTATTTATAATTTTATAAACAAGTGCGTTTCCTGTAGATAACTATTGTTTTATGACGTCTGACAAGGCGATTTCGTGACACCACAAATTTTTACATTTCTAATTTCTATTGTCCGCTTAAGTATAGTTAACAGTAATTGACTAAAGCAGCATTGAATAAATTTAAGATGACTTGCTCCACTTATAAGTAAATGTAAATACAAAATAAATGATGTATTTGTACAGTTTTCTACTTGATATTTGTAAATACTCGTAACTCCACAAATGTTTATTAAAAAGATAATTCTTTTTTTCAATAAAATAATACATTTTTTGATTATCAGAACCTACGCACATAATGTTAAAACACCAATGCTGTTAAAAAATCTAAAGCTGTTGTAACAACATATGGTTTGTAAAGTACTGTTTTATTAAAAAATTCTCCCGTATCTTAACTGTAAACAGACGTTTGAAGGATTCTTCCTTAGATTCTACAACCGTTGAATGCAACAATTTGGTAAACATAAACAATTTTTTTTTTCACAAACCTTGAATAAAATTGGAATCCGGGTCTACCTGCTGCCTTTATCAAACTTTGTGCTTCTGCTTTCACACTTCCATTAAAAATTATATTTTCGAAATGTTTAAAAACTAGGATCTTTCCCAATGCATGCAAATAGCAGATGTTATACCTAAATATATATATTTACAAAAATGGTACCAGGGATCAGGCAGAGCACTACTCGTATAAGGCTGTCTGTATTCTACCAAGGTTTTTGATTCCTTGGTCAGCGTTTTTTTGACTCCTTGCGGAAACAAACTTATATTAGATGAGCAGCATGGTTTGACGAGTGGTAGATCTACCAATATAAAATTACTAGAGTTTTTTTGTATTGAACGCAATCCAAAATGAGTATAATATACATTATACACACATGAAAAAAGATTTTAACAAAGTAAACATTTCAAAGCTACTCACAAAACTTGGCAAGTTGGGAATTGGTGATCCACATTTGTAATAGATTAATAAATTCATCTCTTACAAGTCGTAAGGAAAATGTAAGAATTTTTTTCCAATTTCTATTAATAAAATGCTCATTTTGTGTGTTAAGTCTCGCTATTAAAACAATAGTTTAATCGAAAGGATGAATAAAATGTTTATAGCAACACTTTATTCACACTGTCATTGACAACACGAATAAAGTAAAAAAAGTAAAAATTCGCACTACCACTAAAATTTTCATTGCTATGGATGTGTGGATATTCAACTAAAATTTGCAACGCTTTATAGGCCAGCTCCTGTAAAACAATGCTAGTGAAAGTCCAGGAGCATCATTTGAATTTGACCGTGACAAAAGTACAGGCAGCTTAGACAATTTACCTTCTTCAAATGTTCATCATATTAGTAATAGTAGAATTAATATTTATGTATATGGATTACCTAAACAATACATTTTTTGAAAAATTTTGCGAAATTGGAAAAAATCTTGTATGATACACGTGAATAAACGAATTTTATCCACTCGAAAACATTATCACACTCAGCTTCGCCTCGTGTGCTAAACTGTTTTTTCGTTGGATAAAATTCACTTTTATTCACTTATACCATAAATAGCTATTCAGATGAAATCACGTTTAATTTTCCGATGTTATATCTGGAGTTCCCCAAGGATACCATATGAGGCCCTTGTTGTTTTTGTTATATGTTAACGACAGAAAATCGTGTTTCTAACAAAATCGTTTTATTCTTTGTTGACGACATGAAAATATTGTATTGTAGGATTGTATCGTATAGGTTGTAACGCGAATTGAACCGCTTTGTAAGTCGGTGTAAGTTAATGGAACTTAATATAAAAAATTGGTCTAAAGAGTTTAGATAGTACTTCCCTCGCTGTCGGAAACTTGACGACTGCATGCCTATTGTATTTTTTTCTCATTACATTTTTGTAGTGGGAATTTAAAAAAAATTGCGATGACGTCATCAACATTTTTGCAAGGACACGTATATCAGTTGGGATAGATGTAGTGTAATACTAAGAATAAAATTATTGTAATCCCAAATTTTCGGGAAAATGAATTGGGTCGTTTTGAATATTGATTTGTTATAATCAATAAAATATCGAAACAATTTACTCACGTATACGGCGCCGGTGTGTAATATGTAGAGAGCGGATTTTTGTCGGGCTAGGCAAGGCCAAACTCGGTACGGCTCATACGGGATGCGAATTCATTGCGGTTAGGGACTGCACTTCGTTTATTTGAGATTAGAATAACGCTGTTTCGTTGCACTCTGCTGTTAATTCCCGTTCTCATTTACTTAGCCGTTTGATTAATAAATCCTTAATTATATTTATGGAATTAGTACCGATTAAATTCAGTGATTATCTATCAGCCGCTATTGAGTCCCGGCGATCCAGCGCGTCCCCACCTATAATCGTGACGTAGCCCGACAGAAATCCGCTGTCTAGTAATATGAGAGGCAACTGAAAATCGTTTATGTATAAACATTCTTAATTTAAGATGACAAGCGTAACAGCATACGTGAGAGTCAAACAGAGAAACTGTAAACAAAACGACCATCGGTTTTATTGCTTCGACTTCCGCTTATTATATAAAACATTGAGTTTTATTTTAATTTTTGACGGTGGAATTCACAATTGGTTGATTATAAACATGTCTATTCCACATTCGCCGAACTTAGACAGCGCACACGTCTGTAATGTTAAAGTCGATGTAAATAAGCATGCTACCCTTATGTTTCAACCGAGTTTTTACTTTAAAAAATTTTGTGTCTACCAAATTGGGTTGGTCCAATGTAATACTAATAATAAGTGTTGCCTTTAATTTAATCAATAAAATAAATTGACTTCATTAATTTTTTTGAGCCACCTCTTAAGAAAATCTAAAAAATATAAATGAAGTGATAAATCACAAGTACAGACTCATCATATTTTTACGCTTTAGATAGGATTTATTCGGCAAACTTTTGAGCTGACGTCATCAAATTTTTTGAGGGGGGATTAGCAAATACATTTTGATAAAAAAGTTAACGTGCTTATGATAACTTTAATACATCTCCTATGTTTCAAAGCATTCGGTTTTGTAGTTCCTGATTAACTCAATAAAATAAATTCACGCATTCATTAATTTTTTGAGTCACTCTGTATACGCAAATCGAAAAAATTTGAATGGAATGATAAATCACAAATACAGACTCATTATATTTTATACATTTTAGATAGGATTTGTTCAGCAAAATTTTGGGGTGACGTCATCAATTTTTTAGGGGGGATGAGCAAATACATTTTGATAAAAAATTTACCATGCTTATGATAACTTTAAAACATCTCCAAGATATCAAAGCATTCGGTTCTGTAATTCCTGATTAAATCAATAAAATAAATTGACGCATTCATTAATTTTTTTCGGGCACCCTGTATATGCAAATCGAAAAAATTTGAATGGAATGATAAATCACAAGAAGAGACTCACCATATTTTGTACATTTTAGATAGGATTTATTCAGCAAAATTTTGGGGTGACGTCATCAATTTTTTAGGGGGGATGAGCAAATACATTTTGATAAAAAATTTACCATGCTTATGATAACTTTAAAACATCTCCAACATTTCAAAGCATTCGGTTCTGTAATTCCTGATTAAATCAATAAAATAAATTGACGCATTCATTAATTTTTTTGAGTCATCCTGTATATGCAAATCGAAAACATTTGAATGAATTTAAATCACAACAAGAGACTCACCATATTTTGTACATTTTAGATAGGATTTATTCAGCAAAATTTTGTGGTGACGTCATAAATTTTTTTGGAGGGAACGACCAAATACATTTTGATCAAAAATTTACCATGCTTATGATAATTTTAAAACATCTTCAAGATTTCAAAGCATTCGGTTTGGTAGTTCCTGAGTAAATCAGTAAAATAAATTTTGCGCATTCATTAATTTTTTTGAGTCACCCTGTATATGCAAATCCAAAAAATATGAATGGAGTGATATATCACAAGTACAGACGCATCATATTTTGTACATTTTAGATAGGATTTATTCGGCAAACTTTTGAGCTGACATCATCAAGTTTTTGGAGGGGATAACCAAATATATTTTGACTAAAGATTTATGATTCTCTTTAGAGCCTTAAAACATCTCCAACATTTTAAAACATTCGGGTTAGCAGATTCAAAATTAAATTGTAAAATGTTGTTTTATGATTTTGATTTTTTTTCCAAAAATCTGGACGTTTCGGGTAAAAACTGAATTCGGAGTCGTAAACTACATGTGTAGGACTATGTTATTTTATACAATTTAAGACCCATTTACTATGTACAATTTTGAAGTGACGTCATCGCATTAGTGGTGGGGATGATTAGACAAATTTTGGTTAGCGTTTTACCATCTACATGATATTCCTAATATAAGTACAAAATTTCACAACAATCGGTCCAGTACTTTCGGAGATTATCTGTCTAATAAAAATCCGGGACGGCAGACGGACAGATGGACAGACGGACAGACGGACAGACAGACGGACAGACAGACGGAAATGGGAGACCTATTTCTTCGTATTCTAGGAGTCATGAAAGATCGAGAAAACGTAAAAGTAGAGAGTCGGCCGACGGACTCGATTACAATACTTACTTTGCTTACGCTGGGGAAGTAAAAATTGGTCGAAAGTTGTTTCGACAGAACTTCGCTCGCTCTGGTACAATGATACATATTCAGCATTTTCGAGTTGAATTTTTTTTTTCACAATTTTGTGATGACGTCATCAACATTGCAAAGACACGTATATTAACTTGGATTGGTGCAGTGTAATACTAAAAATAACAGTATTGTATTCTCAAAATTTTCTGGGAAAATGGAGTGAGCCGTTCCTGCTTTCATAAATAAAAAAATTGGTCTAAAGAGTTTAGACAGTACTTCCCTCGCTGTCGGAAACTTGACGACTGCATGCCTATTGTGTTTTTTTTTCTCATTACATTTTTGTAGTGGGAATTTAAAAAAAAATTGTGATGACGTCATCAACATTTTTGCAAGGACACGTATATCAGTTGGGATAGATGTAGTGTAATACTAAGAATAAAATTATTGTATTCCCAAATTTTCGGGAAAATGAATTGGGTCGTTTTGAATATTGATTTCTTATAATCAATAAAATAACGAAACAATTTACTCAGGTATACGGCGCCTTTTTTTGAACCACCTCTTAAGAAAATCTAAAAAATATGAATGGAATGATATATCACAAGTACAAACTCATCATATTTTTTGCATTTTAGATAGGATTTATGCAGCAAAATTTAAGGGTGACGTCATCAATTTTTTTAGGAGGGATGAACAAATACATTTTGAACAAAAGTTTACCATGCTTATAATAACTTTAAAATATTCCCAAGATTTCAAAGCATTCGGTTTTGTAATTCCTGATTAAATCGATAAAATAAATTCACGCCTTCATTAATTTTTTTGAGTCACCCTGCATATGCAAATGCAAAAATAAGAATGGAATGATAAATCACAAGTACAGACTCATCATATTTTGTACAATTTAGATACGATTTATTCGGCAAACTTTTGAGCTGACGTCATCAGTTTTTTGTAGAAGATAAGCAAATATATTTTGACTAAAAATTTATTATGCTCTTTATAACCTTAAAACATCTGCAAGATTTCAAAGCATTTGGTTTTGTAGTTCCTGATTAAATCAATAAAATAAATTTACGCATTCATTAATTTTTTTGAGTCACCCTGTATATGCAAATCGAAAAAATTTGAATGGAATGATAAATCACAAGAAGAGACTCACCATATTTTGTACATTTTAGATAGGATTTATTCAGCAAAATTTTGTGGTGACGTCATAAATTTTTTAGGGGGGACGACCAAATACATTTTGATCAAAAATTTACCATGCTTATGATAATTTTAAAATATCTTCAAGATTTCGAAGCATTGGGTTTTGTAGTTCCTGAGTAAATCAGTAAAATAAATTTATGCTTTCATTTATTTTCTTGAATCACCCTGTATATGCAAATCCAAAAAACATGATAAGAGTGATATATCACAAGTACAGACTGATCATATTTTGTACATTTTAGATATGATTTATTCAGCAAATTTTCGAGCTGACGTCATCAAGTTTTTGGAGGGGATAAGCAAATATATTTTGACTAAACATTTATTATGCTCTTTATAACCTTAAAACATCTGCAAGATGTCAGAGCATTCCGTTTTGTAGTTCCTGATTAAATCAATAAAATATATTTACGCATTCATTAATTTTTTTGAGTCACTCTGTATATGCAAATCCAAAAAATATGAATGGAATGATAAATGACAAGTACAGACTCATCATATTTTGTAGATTTTAGATATGATTTATTCGGCAAACTTTCGAGCTGACGTCATCAAGTTTTTGGAGGGGATAAGCAAATATATTTTGACTAAAAATTTATTATGCTCTTTATGACCTTAAAACATCTGCAAGATTTCAGAGCATTCGGTTTTGTAGTTCCTGATTAAATCAATAAAATATATTTACGCATTCATTAATTTTTTTGAGTCACCCTGTATATGCAAATCCAAAAAATATGAATGGAGTGATAAATTACAAGTACAGACTCATCATATTTTTACAGTTTAGATAGGATTTATTCGGCAAACTTTCGAGCTGACGTCATCAATTTTTTGGAGGGGATAAGCAAATATATTTTGACTAAACATTTATTATGCTCTTTATAACCTTAAAACATCTGCAAGATTTCAAAGCATTCGGTTGTGTAGTTTCTGAGTAAATCAGTAAAATAAATTTACGCATTCATTAATTTTTTTGAGTCACCCTGTATATGCAAATCCAAAAAATATGAATGGAGTGATAGATCACAAGTACAGACTCATCATATTTTGTACATTTTAGATATGATTTATTCCACAAACTTTTGAGCTGACGTCATCAAGTTTTTGGAGGGGATAAGCAAATATTTTTTGACTAAAAATTTATTATGCTCTTTATAGCCTTAAAACATCTGCAACATTTCAAAGCATTCTGGTTAGCAGATTAAAAATTAAATTTCAAAATGTTGTTTTATAATTTTGATTTTTTTTCCAAAAATCTGGAAGTTTCGGGTGAAAAGTCGATTCAGAGTTGTAAACTACATGTGTAGGACTATGTTATTTTATACAATTGAAAACCCATTTACTATGTACAATTTTGAAGTGACGTCATCGCATTAGTGGTGGGGATGATTAGACAAATTTTGGTTAGCGTTTTACCATCTACGTGATATTCTTAATATAAGTACAAAATTTCACAACAATCGGAGATTATCTGTCTAATAAAAATCCGGGACGGCAGACGGACGGACAGACGGACGGACAGACGGACAGACGGACAGACGGACAGATGGACAGACGGACAGACAGACAGAAATGGGAGACCTATTTCTTCGTCTTCTAGGGGACATGAAAGATCGAGAAAACGTAAAAGTAGAGAGTCGACCGACGGACTCGATTACAATACTTCCTTTGCTTACGCTCGGGAAGTAATAACTCTTTTTTTTTGAGCCACCTCTTTAAGCAAATCTAAAAAATATGAATGCAGTGATAAATCATAAGTAAAAACTCATCATATTTTGCACATTTTGGGTAGAATGTATTCGGCAAAACTGTGAGATGCTTATACTTCACGACGTCTGCAAGATTTTAAAGTATTCAGTTTTGCAATGCTTGATTTATTCAATAAGATAAATTGACTGATTCATTAATTTTTTGAGTCACCTTGTATAAGCAAATCTAAAAAATATGAATGCAATGATAAATTACAAGTGTAGACTGATCATATTTTGCACAGTTTAGATAGGATTTACTGTTAATATATCTACTAATACATCTTTACCAAATGAAAGTCACTGTATTTGACACTTTTTGGTGATTTTGCTCTTTATTGGTGGGGATGACTAGATAAATTTTGGTTAGCGTTTTACCATCTACACGATATTCTTAATATAAACACAAAATTTGACAACGATCGGCCCACTACTTTCGGAGATTATATGTCTAATAAAAATCCAGGGACGGTAGACAGACAGGCAGACGGGCAGACGGGCAGACGGACGGACAGACCGACAGACGGACGGACCGATGGACAGATGGATAGATAGACATACGGAAATGTACTCTAGGGGTAACGAGAGGTCGAGAAAACCTAAAAGTAGAGAGTCCGCCGATGGATTCGATTACAATACTTCCAAGCAGTGGCGGCTCGTCAGGGGAGGCAGGGGAGGCAGTGCCTCCCCTGGAAAAATTGACTATTAGTTTTTGTTTTAATGTCTGTTAATTTCAAATATATTTTAAAGATATAGTAAATAACTTTTATAGAATACTGTGATTTATTAAAACGCATCTTGGTAACATATTTTGAAGTACGCGCTTCCGACAGGAATAAGCGCTGATCATCATCGTGTAGGCCACCTTCAGACAGAGGCATGCCTCGGATAGACGGATATCTTCAGTACGATTAGTCAGTGCTGCGAATATGTTTTTGAGAAAGACAATAGTCATCAGTGCTTTATCAAAGCGCCAGCGGAGGCACCAACGCCTACCGTCCTTAAGCCAATCAGATCGAATTTTTTAATCTCACGGTGAAACTGCACAATGCTGAACAGGGATGCTGAATGCATTTAGTGTGCATTTAGTTGTGCATGAATTAGACGCGAGGAAAGGTGTTCACTGCCAAGATTATGTATTAAAACTTTTAAGTTAACTTAAAAACAGTAGGACAATGAAAATGTCAGTTTTGCAATGCTGATAGGAACATAAGAATCTCTAATCTCCAGAATTTATTATAAAGTTTAAATATTTAAGCACGGTTTTCTTACGACGAACAATTGTATGTCAAAGATTTTGAACCTCTCATCCAGATTTGAGCAGAACTTTATTAATTAATTGATTAATATATTTAAATCAGCCCTAGATCACATGAATTAATATTAATGCTAATAAAGCAAATTCTGTAGTCTTTACACCTTCTCGTTGGTTTGTGTGAAGCAATTAAATGTTTTTTATTCGAGAAGTGTACCCATATCGAGATATATTCCTGACTCACAGTTATTTGTATTGTTTTCATAAAAACGAATAAACAATCTGTCTTTTAACAAAAGTAAATGCGAACATGTTAATTAATACCTGCTCATTTTGAAACGAAAATGTTGCCTCACCTAGCGAAAAGACCACGAGCCGCTACTGCTTCCAAGTATAAGATTTTCACGTAAAAAGAATTGTACTATCCCTCTACTCCATATAGAAAATCAGGTGCTACAGATTGTTAACTACATAGATGATCTGAGCATTATGAATTTAGTTCAAATTTAGATTTCAGTTACCATATTGATAATACTGTTAATGAAGCAAATAAAACTCTTGGTTTTGTCTTGCATCAAGGCCGAGAATTCTCAAATCTTAAAACACGTATGAAGTTGTATATTATTCCTTTTTTGGTCAGTCCGATCATGGAATATAGGACTCTTTTATTTGGTCACTATATTACGCGTTGACTGTTTCAAGGCTTGAAAAGCTGCAAAACGGTTCCTTAAAATTCAGTTCGGTTCAAATGTTTTAAGTTTAGTATAGATTATTATTATAGATTATAGATCTAATACTTATAATAATAGTTCGTCTTATTTAACTGTATGTTATTTACGAACCTGTAGTGCATTTGTGTTTTTTATACAAGGTTGTTAATTACTTATGTGATCGTTCTAGTTTACTTGGAATTAATCAGTGTACATGTTCTTGCACGTCTTACTACAAATCATGTTTTGTTTGATATTTGTGTAAATTATGGTGTTGATTCTCTAGTTTCTAGATTAAGTAATCTAGCAAACAAAGTTAGACACTGCTCCGTTTTAAACATAGTTTAAGGATTTTATACAACTTAGAAATTATGTGTAACACTACAGTTACAGTTTACCCGTGGATAACAATAAAAAAACTGCATACACTAAATAAAACTGTTTACAAATAATAATAATTTATAAAACGGGTTGTACCTGCAGAAGACATTATTCTAGAAAATAATTTTGTACAGCTAACTTAGGCGTAACTAACAATAGTTCGTTACTAAACGTGTACTTGCTACAAATTAGTTTCATTGAATCGCTAATTATACAATTCTGTTCCATACATCAAACAAATCTTTATTACAGAAACTGATTATATGTTATTATGCTGAAATAATCTTCAGTTTTATAAATAAAATAAGAATTATATTGTTACGTAATATTTATTAAACAGCTGGTTTTACTGATTCTAAGTATATGTTAATTAAATTTCGTTAAAATGAGTTACAAAGTCTGTACACAAATATTTTTATACAGGGTGTTATTGAAAGGTACGTACAACAAAATGGTCAGTTCTTCGCGAAGTCCAAGAAGTCGGAAAAACTTATTTTGTGTTATCAAAATTATAAGGGGAAAATTAACCCTTATCCAACCTTTTTAGACGCTACTGAGGGATAAATAGGTAAAATTAATTTATTTTAGTAAATCCTAGCAACTGTAACAATAAAACTTTTGTCAAGACTAAATGTTGCTATAGAAACGAAAAATGATGTTTTTATCAGAGGCGTACAACGAATTTGGACATAAATTTTAATAATTTTTATCTCTAAAAGGAGAACACTTTTGCCTGAACTTTTTTTAACTTTTAGCACCCATACTTCGAGACCAATTGCCGATTTTATTTTGTACGTACCTTTCAATAACAGGCTGTATATATAAAAGGAAAAAACGTAACATAATATACCTATCCATCAAGGGTGTGTTCAGAACACAACCATTAACGTACACTGCAGTCTATTTTCAAGACTCAGCATTATTGTAATAATCAGTAACTTCGGTTGTTTTCATTAATAACAAATAAAAAACTTGTAAATAATTTAAAAAATGTCACGACAGTTGGTGATTTATTGGATTGGTTATAAGCACGTTATTGCATTTTCTTAACATTTTAATCATGAATTGACTACGTGGAACTGTAAATCTATAAAAAGCGGTGGGTATGATGAAATATTTTAAAGTACACAGCTTCTTCGAAAAAAAAAATATTGGAAATGTTGTTTATTTTTTATGACAATCCCTATAAATTAAAATAAAGACGTGTGAACTCTTAAAGTACAGATAAAGAAGCATGCTATGCAGTAACGTAAATAACATACCCTCAGCTCCTGGGTTGTCCGCATAGACACCGATAACCGAAAAGACGGGAAAAAATTGGTCGAAGGTTATTTCGACAGAACTATTATTGCTTTTGGTGTATAGTCCAGCAAATCCCGTTTCTTTGAAAAATTA